>NC_083884.1:71148721-72348721 GCF_032452875.1 Bos javanicus
TAGCTCATTTACCAGGGAACAAAACATGAATAAAAAGACGCTTACTCCTTGAAGGAAAGTTATGACCAACCTAGATAGCATATTAAAAAGCAGAGACATTACTTTGCCAACAAAAGTCCATTTAGGCAAGCTACAGTTTTTCCAGGGGTCATGTATGGATGTGAGAGTTGGACTGTGAAGAAAGCTGAGCACCGAAAAATTGATGCTTTTGCACTGTGGTGTTGGAGAAGACCCTTGAGAGTCCCTTGGACTGCAAGGAGATCCAACCAGTCCATTCTGAAGGAGATCAGCCCTGGGATTTCTTTGGAGGGAATGATGCTGAAGCTGAAACTCCAGTACTTTGGCCACCTCATGTGAAGAGTTGACTCACTGGAAAACACTCTGATTCTGGGAGAGATTGGGGGCAGGAGGAGAAGGGGATGACACAGGATGAGATGGCTGGATGGCATCACCGACTCGATGGACATGAGTCTGAATGAACTCCAGGAGTTGGTGATGGACAGGGAGGCCTGGCGTGTTGCGATTCATGGGGTTGCAAGGAGTTGGACACGACTGCGTGACTGAACTGAACTGAAAACATGAATACCAAATAAAAGCATTATCTCACACTGAGAGAAGCACAAATTTTGTTCCTCAACTTCTCCAATTATTTCAGAGAGTCTGTGCTCCTGCTTAATCTTCTTACACCCTCCACAGCAGAAAGTCAATTGAAAGAACATTTTAAATGTTTCATGTTCACACTGAGGTGTTCACACACTGTTACTTTTGTTTTCCATCACGAGACACATGTTTTCCTGAACTGTTAGATCTGATATTGCCCAGGATGTCACAATTTCATAGTGACACTGTGAACTGTCCCCTCAAAACTTGAAGTAAAACTAATTCCTTATGATAGATGCCTCTTAAAAAAAAGGGAGGCTGTCACCCCAAGCCTGGCCCTGCAACTCGACATGTGAGATTCCCTCAGGCCTGCTCCCCCCACTGCTGCTCCTGGGACAGGGACCAGAGCTGAGTCAGGGGAGACGCCTGTCCCCTCACACCCCGCACGGGCTGTGATGTCCCAGGGAACTCTCTGCTGCAGGAAGAGTTTCTGCTAAGGCCCTGCAGAGAAGACAAGCAGGGGTTTCACTGAGGAAAGAAGAAACGTCCCAGGGATGGGGGGAGACTTGGGATGGCCTAGTCTGCGGGCAGGAGGTGAGGACACCCCATCTCCTCCTTCAGCCTCAGACTGTCCAGGGAGGAGCTGGAGGACCCAGGTCTCCAGGGTCATGGGGAACACTTGGTAAAAGATAGTTTCCCATCACTCACATCTCCACCCTGTCCTGTCCTAGGTCTGTGTGGTCTAGAGTCTGCCTCCTTCAAGACCCCCAGGGGCCTCAGGTGACCTGGGCAGGGAGAGAAGGAAGCAATTTGCATGAGGCCCCACCTCCAGCTCAGGAGGCCAAAGAGGTCATGTCCTGGGAGGGCCCTCACCATGGCCTGGACAGTGCTTCTGCTCTGGCTCCTCACTTACGATCCAGGTCAGAGGCTGGGACTCTGCATCCTCTGGGGCATCTCCAAGCAGAGTCTCAGGGTCCTTGTCTCCATAACAATCCCTGTCTGTCTCTTGTTGCTTTTAGCGGTAGATGCTTAGACTGTGGCCCAGAAGCTGTCACGGCCAGTGTCTCCAGGAGAGACGGTCACCCTCACCTGTGGACTGAGCTCTGGGTCAGTCACAACCAGTAACTACCCTAGCTGGTTCCAGCAGACCCCAGGCCAGGCTCCCTGACTGCTTTTCTATAGCACAAACAGTCGCCCGTCTGGGGTCTCTAATTGCATCTCTGGTTCCATCTCTGGGAACAAAGCCACCCTCACCATCACGGGGGCCCAGCCCAAGGACGAATCCGATTATCACTGTGGTCTGGGAACTGGTAGTTACAATGCCGCAGTGATGTAGCCCATGGGGGAAGTGCTACCAAAACCGGCCCTTGTGCTCAGAGGGCTCAGCGCTTAGTGGCAGGAGAGGCGGGGAGGGGGTGGGACAGGTCAGGGTCCCCATGGGGAGGGAGGCTCTGGGCCCGTCTCCTGTCCGGTGGTTCATGGCCACATGTCTCCTCCCAGCTCTCCCCAGTGTGTCCATCTCTCCAGGGGACCCATCTCTGCCCCTGTTGTTGGGAAGGAGGCTTGGCTCCACAGGGAGACTCAGACCCCCTCCACTGCCATTAGGACTCTTGTCATTCAAATCACACTAAGAGATGTACAGCGTCATGAACTTGATCTTGCAGATAAATAATATTTCATTTGCTGGGAGGGACACAAGTAGTGGAATTTTCTAGAAATGCAATTTCCCATCTAGAGCTCCTGAATCACAGGCTTTTGTTGGTGGCAAAAATCTGTGGTTAACAAGAACCTCCCCAAAATATTTAAGAACATCAAAGTTCCAGAAGTATGTCTTTGTGTATTATTGTGAAATAACCCCTGAGAATTGTCTTAAATTGGGCCTAGTCACATTAACTTCCCATGACACAGTTCAGTCGCTCAGTCGTGTCTGAATGTTTGCAATCCCATGACACATTCACTCCCAATTCACAATAAAAATACAAAACCCCCCAAACACTATTCACATCTTAATTTCAAAAGAAGATGGAAATTGGGTGGAATTTCCACAAATCTGTGTTGTCTAAGGACACACCTCGAGGCTCATGGGACGATTTATGTTCCTGCTGCTGCTGCTGCTGCTAAGTCACTTCAGTCGTGTCCGACTCTGTGCAACCCCATAGACGGCAGCCCACGAGGCTCCCCCACATCTGGGATTCTCCATGCAAGAACACTGGAGTGGGTTGCCATTTCCTTCTCCAGTGCAGGAAAGTGAAAGTGAAAGTGAAGTCCCTGAGTCTTGTCCGACTCTAGCGACCCCGTGGACTGCAGCCCACCAGGCTCCTCCATCCATGGGATTTTCCAGGCAAGAGTACTGGAGTGGGGTGCCATTGCCTTCTCCATTATGTTCCTGGAAGAACCTTATTCAGAACTGGCTCCCCAAATCCCCACACGCCCCATTGACTACCCGGGTGCCTGGATGCCAGGTCGTAGCCGGCCCCTCAACAAGTGGAACGCCCCCAGGGTCCCGTCCCTGGAAGCAGGAATGGGCTGGGAGATGGAGCAGAAACAAGGGGAGACCGAGCGATGGGAAAAGCAGGCTCGTGTGCACCCCGTCCCTTCTGCTGCTGAGTGTGGGGCCAGACACCTGAGCCTTGACCCCAGCTGGGCCATCAGTGCTGAATATGAGGTGGGTGTGGGTGGCTGGCACTGTGGGATCTGAGCGCCATGATCCGTGTAGCACAGCAGGCCCCTCAGCCCGGCTCCCCTCCCTGAGGGCAGCAGCTCAGCAGGGCCTGGTCTCACCCCTTGGATGGAAGGAGCAGCTGACAGGAGTTGCCCAGGGGCCCTGGGCGGAGTCAGACACAGAGCAGTGGGGTCGGTGGGCAGTGAACACACAACCATAATTGATGGACTTTCAGGTGGAAGATACAGGGCAGCCCTGCTTCATTTTCCCCACCACGAACATTCCCCACGCATGACACCAGGGGGCGCTGTGCACCTGCTCAGATGGCAGAACCTGAACACACCCTAATTGTTCCCCTGACCTTGCCCTGTCCCTGGGCTCCCTGGACTGAGTTGGAGGTCTCAGCAGGAGCTTTCTCACAGGAGAAAGACATAGAGCCCGAGCCCTCAAGTTCTTTCTGGGAGTGAAGCTGCAAATGGACCAAGGATGTCCTGTTCATAGTCACCAGGGCCCCACCCTCTTCCCCGGAGCAGAGGAGGGGAGAAGACCCCAGAGTCCACGCCCTGCACCCCTCCAACTCCCTCAGTCACCTCCTGCTCCTCCTCAGCTCTTTCCTAAGAGCCTCTCCCCTCCTCCAGCCCCCTCTGATTCATGACTTCTTCCCTATCCTGGGCTCCCTGTTTCTACAACACTCCACACCTAAGCTCCTCCGTCATGACCAGGGTCACTCTGACAGAAAGTCATGGACATGTTTCCAGAACTTCTTGAACTGGACACTCACTTCGTTCCCCTCCTTGAACCCCTCTAACCTTTCCTTCCAGAGAAGACTCAGGTTTTCGGCTCTCAGATGTGACCCTAGGTCGTCCCCTCCCTGTTCCACCCCTGATTCCCCCTCATTTCCCAGGGGATCCAGGGAAGCCCTCCAGCAGCTGATTTATCCCCTGAACACTCACATTCCGTCCCGTGTGCCCATTGAGTGAGAAGTCAGGAGGGGAGAGGAACCGTGGTCCTGACACCTGGGAAATGATTCCTGGCTGAGGAGTGTCTGTGCTCAGCTGCTGTGGGATTGATTTTATGCATGGTGAGCGCAGGAGAAGCTGCTGGGGCCCTGGGCTGGGAAAGCAGACCCTGTCCTGGGGCTCTGCCCCCGGGGCCGTGACTGCTGCTCTGTCTGACCATGTGCATGGTCCCGTCTGAGATTCCTGAGAACAACTGATGTGCCTTGTCATGTCCTGTGTCTCATCTCAGATCTGAGACTGACCCATGGCTCTGATAACTCAGCCTGCCCTGTTTCACAGAGAGAATGTCCTGCTACGACATAAAATCCCCCAGTGGAGATGTCATACATGTTAGAAAGTCTTTAAAATTAAATTATGTTTTAGAAATACTATCATGGCAATGCAAAAGTAAAACAGAGCCAGAGTCGGACACAACTTAGTGACTGAACCACAACATTTTCTTCAGTTAAATTTAGGCATCTATTTTAAGGGATGACCTTAGATTTTTACTACTCCATGAACACATTTTGGTTCATTGAAAATCTCAAAATCACACATCCACTGTGTAACACTCACATGCACTACAGGGTAAGCTACAGTTGGCTGCTGTTTTCTATCCAAACACATCCTGAAGGTATAATTACAAAACCACTTTGGGGAAAGTTGAGTCAAGAGCTCTATCACCAGGTCAGGATGTGTGCTTGGGCCAGGACACCAGGGGGCGCTCTGAGGCCTTTCCTGAGAATTGTTGGGTGGGGGTGGCGGTGGAGCAGACACCAGCCCCCTGGTACTTTCTGATGCCTTAAGATCTGGATTTCCAGGTTTTACATCCCATACCCAACAAGCCCCAGGAAACCCCGTCCCTGATCATACACTGGCCTCCCTCAGGAACAGGAAGCTGAGCCAGGTCCCAGAGGTGATCAGAGCCTTGTGGGGGTTGGGAGGGTCCATTTGCATGAAAGGCCCCTCCCCCTCTCAGTATATGAAGAGGGGAAGGAGCGGTGTGGGGAAGCTCTGCTCAGCTGTGGGGCCACAGAAGGCAGGACGCCCTGACATGTCCACCATGGCCTGGTCCCCTCTGCTCCTCACCCTGGTCACTCTCTGCACAGGTGACTGGATGGGAGGACAGGGGAAGGGCCCTGGGAAGACTCACAGGCCTTGCTCCCCTTTGTTGTGTCTGGACCCCCGAGTCACCATCTCTGTCTCTCCCTTCCAGGATCCTGGGCCCAGGCTGTGCTGACTCAGCCATCCTCCGTGTCCGGGTCCCTGGGCCAGAGGGTCTCCATCACCTGCTCTGGAAGCAGCAGCAACGTTGGATATGGCAATTATGTGAGCTGGTTCCAACAGATCCCAGGATCGGCCCCCAGAACCCTCATCTATGGTGCGACCAGTCGAGCCTCGGGGGTCCCCGACCGATTCTCCGGCTCCAGGTCTGGGAACACAGCCACCCTGACCATCAGCTCGCTCCAGGCTGAGGACGAGGCAGATTATTTCTGTGCATCTTATCCGAGTGGTAACACAGCACAGTGCTCCAGGCCAGGGGGAAGTGAGACAAAAACCTGTTCTCCTCAGACATGGCCTCTGCCACAGCAGCCACTTCTGTTGTCTGTTTGATTTAAAACTGCAGTCTGAGCCTGACACGAGGGATTTGGTCCAGCAAATATTTTCCGATCTTCTTCATTCTGCCCCCTCACCAATGCTTTTCTTTAGCAACCACATACTATATGAATATCTGACGTTGAGCAGAAGGCCCTGAATGCCAGAGGCAGGTCCTGGCGGACAGAGTCCATGACAATCAGGTCAGAACCAGAGAGACAGCATCCAGCTGTGTCTGATTCAGGACACTTCAGATCCTCGGCCGTCCCTGGGCTGAGCTGAGGCCCAGGCTGCTGCGCCTTCCTTTCCTGTGTCTGCCTCTCAGGCTCCCCCAGAGCTCCAGGCCAGCGGGAACTAGACCAGGACTCCTGTCTCACTGGGGGAGGTGGGGCAGCCCAGGGGCTTCCTGCTCAGGCTCTGCTGGACCTTCTGCTGCTGCTGCCCCACCCTGGGTCCAGGTCATTGGGGATCTGCCCAAGCATGGAGGCTCCTCCTCTCCCCTCTGTCCTCAAAGTCCCCTCAGCAGCACATTCCCAGGAGAGGGTCTCAAAGGACACAGAATAAGTCTCCCATCACTGGGGACACAGTGTCTGTTAGTTCTCTATCTCAGTGCCCGAGGTGGGGGTCCGTCAGCACATCTCAGCCCTGGGAGGCCCCCAAGCCCTCGGGCCTCTCTCCTGCACAGGGAGCAGGTCCTGCTCTCAGCCTGCTCTGTCCCCTCGTGGTGTCCAGGGCTTGGGCAGGGGGAACTCAGCTAGGGTCAGTGACTCTATGGACACTCAGCCACACTCGCCTGCCTGGGAACAGCAACACTGTTGGCACCAAGGGGGCGATTTGGCTGCCGTCTCAGTCGTGCTGAGTCCCAAGCTCTGAGCACAGGAGTCACAACCCGCCCGCAGGGTACAGCGAGGCTGGCGGGCTCCGGGTGGGTGGGGCCACCTGACCATTTCTGGGCCCAGCCCGACGACGAGGCTGATTGTTCCTGCTCAGCTGGGACTCAGCCCTGCTGCTCACAGGAGGCCTCACCCAGGGGCAAGTGACCTGAAGCCTGAGCTCCCGGCCTCACCCGCACGTGGGGTCACGGAGCACAGGTCACACGCCTGTGTCCTGCTCCCTGTCACTGCCCTTTGGCACTCACGTGCAGGGTCTGCACATTGGCCGCCTGGGCTGTGGGGCCACAGTTAACAGTGATGTATTTTGGAATAAGTGGGATTATTCCTTCTAATTCTCCCTTTTCCCTTAAGCCTTAAATTTGACTTATCCTCAATTTTCATACACACCAAATGACATATTTTCCACTGTGTCAGAGGAACCTTCCTAATAGGCTCCAAATCCAGCAGTGCGAATCTTTGGCTGATGGTTCGGGCCTCAGACACAGCTACTGAGAAAGGAACACAATTACCACACGTTGTGGGAAGTGGACACTGTAGCAGCAGCTCAGAAATGGACATAAAGTTGAATTTCGTTTCACGTGGTGAGAATAAGAATGTTGTGGCCGTACTTCACAACTTACTGCAGAGGTTTTCACCCCAAACCTCTTCAGCTGCTCTTCTCAGTCCTTCCGCTCCTCATGAGGTCATTTAGGGAAAGGGAGTTTAGAATACTCCACAACAATCCCACCTTTATCAGACACGTGCTCATTTTCAGATCCGCTCAGGAGTCATGAGTCTTTCTGTTATTTTCATTTGGTATTTTGAAGAATCATAATTTTGTAGTTGTACTGTTAAGCTAAGTTGTAGGTCTATTGAGTCCACCCCCGTGTATTGATGGTTTCTCTCACCACAGAACAGAAGATCCCCTGGTGCTGCTGTGGGTGTCAGCATTGGGTCAGCAGCCCTGAAACATGGACTCTTGTGACTGGCATTGGTTTCATGCCCTGTCTGTGGGGAGACCCCTGTCCCCTCACAGACCACAGCTGACCCTGTACCTCCCTGTACCCTGAGCAGTGACATCAATGTTGGCTGCTCTGCTTTTACTGGAACCAGCAGAAGCCAGCGAGCCCTCCTTAGTCCTCCGGTCCTACCACTCAGACTCCAGTAAGAACCAGTCTTTGGGGTCCCCGCGGGTTTTCTGGATCCAAAGATGCCTCAGCCAACGCGGGGCTCCTGCTCGTCTCTGGGCTGCAGCCTGAGGATGAGGCTATCTCTAACCATGCAGGCTGGTGCAACAGGGCTTCTCACAGAGACACAGGTAGATGGGAAACTGGGACGAGAGGCTCAGCCTGTCAGGGGCTTGTTCTTAGAGCACCGTCAAATGTTAAATAATACCCCAGAATCCATTAATTCCTGAGGTATGTTCTGGTTCATAATAAGTCTACTCCCAATTGTACAGTCAGTTTTGCTGAAGTCTCAGAAAATGAAAACAATTTCTGATACCACTGACATACACCCTGGTCATCCATGTGATCAAGGGAGCCATGGAGCTGAGCTCCCTCACTGGAGATCAGGAGCAGGAGGCTTTCCCAGATGTGCCTTCAGCAGAGGCTGTGGACCATCCTGGAAGGCAGATTGTCCCCCAGGGTGTGAACTCTGCTCCTGAAGGGGCAGAGCACAGAGCGTGAGGAGTGAGGGGCGCCGGTGGTACATCGCAGGAAGCAGGAAAGCCCGGGAGTGGTTTTCCTGACCCACAGGTGCTGGCTCTGTCCTGCCCTCCCCTCCTCTCCTCTCCACCCCATTGGAGCATTTCCTACTTCAGGGTTGGGGTGGTCTGTGGACTGTCAGGAGCAGGGGCTCCCCAAGATGTGCCCATGTCCCTCTGCTTGTGATGCCCCCGATGAGCTCAGATCCAAGGGCCCCATGTCCTGTAGAAGGGTCAGCGGGGAAGCGGGGATCACCATGGCAGTGATGACAAGAGATTCCAGGCAAAATCCCTGCCTTTGTGCCCGATGACAGAGCTGAGGGACACTCAGGGTTTCAGCCCTGTTCTCTGCCTCCTGGTGGGTCCACACCCCATCCTTGATCACTCTGGACCCCAGCCTGGTGAGGAGGCTGGTCATCAGTGTCACACAGCTCATCACTAACCACAGCCACAGGGAATCCCGTGTGATGGGGATGTCTGATGAAAGCTTGGCCTGTACTCCCGTGTCGACCCATCACTGCCCTGACCCTGCCTGTGACGTCACCAGTGCTGGTTCAGGTCTCTGCTGTCGCTTGTGCTATTAAATCCAGGCCGTCTCACCTCCTCATCCAGGTCCATCATTATGGCGTCCATGAAATTGTTCTTTTTCTGTCTGGTCTCCAAACACAAGCAGAATGCCCATGTGCCCAGATACACAGGGTCCCTCACAGGTACTGAGCAGGATGTCGAGGAAGCAGAAGCCCAGCATCTGTGCCCTGGAGCCCCAGGGGGCCTCTCCTACACCCCACACGTCCCTCTCCTGCTCCAGCCTTTGTGCTCTGCCCTGAACCCTGACCCTTAGGGAAGCTGGGTGCCTCCCTTTCCATGGGGATTGCTGCCTGAAGAGCCCTCCTCTCCAGGTACTGGGAGACCCTCCCCATTGGGATGTGGCTCTCAGACTCCCCACTTGCTCATTTCCTCCTCTTTTGCCTCATGATCTCTTCCCCTTTTCCCTCCGTGCTTCCTTGTTTGAGATGATATTGGATAAATGTCACTATTTTGGAAACAGACCTTATAAACCCACCTCCATTAAATCTATGGATTCTAACAATTGAAGGTTAGAATATTAGACTTCACCATATCCAATGAAGATCAGGTAACGGTCATAAGGGTTTCTCAAACAGAGATGAAACCTTTGTCTGGGCTGAGAATGAGTTACCCATTTATCGGCATAATCTGTTATATCAAACGTTTAATATTGAAAGATTATAAAATTAGACTAAAAACATCTTTAAATATCTGAGTCAAAAAGAAGTACTGTGAGGACCATGATCAAGGGTAAATGAGAACCCCTGGAAGTGATCAAGAAGGGCTTTGTTGTTCCTGAGAGACTCCTATTCTCTTTGCAAAGAGAGAAATAAGAGCAGAGCCATGTACTCTGGGCTGGGAAGGTCCCGGGAGGCCCTGCAAATTCAACCTTGACTCCTTATCAACCTGGGAAGGAAGCTCAGACAGAATCCTGACCAGGTACCACCCACAGGCATGCTGGGAGTTTGAACCCTGGAAACTCAGGTCGGGTGGTTGTGTTCTGGCAGTGAACCCACGAGCTGGGCGGAGCAAACTCAGACATCAGGGAATCCTGAAATTCATTAGTGTATCAGCATACCATTGAGGGGTCTGAGGTCATTCAGCTCAGTTCAGTTCAGTCGCTCAGTCGTGTCTGACTCTTTGTGACCCCATGAATCGCATCACGCCAGGGCTCCCTGTCCATCACCAACTCCCGGAGTTCACCCAAACTCATGCATTGAGTCTGTGATGCCATCCAGCCATCTCATCCTCTGTCGTCCCCTTCTCCTCCTCCCCCAATCCCTCCCAGCATCAGGGTCTTTTCCAGTGAGTCAACTCTTCACATGATGTGGCCAAAGTATTGGAGTTTCAGCTTCAGCATTAGTCCTTCCAGTGAACACCCAGGACTGGTCTCCTTTAGGATGGACTGGTTGGATCTCTCATTAGGTACCTGGAAAAATCAATGACCAGGCCCAAACTAGACGAAGGCGACTCATTCTACTGCCCTGGGCGGTGACAGCAGGAAGACCCAGCTGCAAGTGTGAGAAAGCCCTTCCAGGAGGCTGCGGTGTGAAGTAGGGGAGGAGGAGTTCTGAGTCCAGCAGGGGGCGCTGTGGGCCTGGTCCTGAGCGCCCAGGGTCCTGGCCAGGCAGGCTGGCACCTCCTCCCTTGGCTCTTGCCCATGTGGGCAGCAGGGTCCTCACTAGAGGGTGATGTCCTGCACCTGGGCCCCCAGGGGAAACGGCAGCTCTCAGCTCAGAGCCACAGGCTTGCCTCTCAGTTCTTCCTGCTCTGTTGTGGGGTCAGTGCCCAGACCTGTAATCCAACTGAGGACAGAGGGACGGTCATACAACAAGAATGAACTTCCTTCAGGAAACTCAGCCTCCAGGGATACCTGGACAGGGGATGAGAGACCCCTGCAGAGGCTGCCCCATTGCCCACAGAACGCCCGGGTGTTCCCAGAGGAAGAGGGATGCAGGCAAGGACCCTCTGTCACCATCTGTGTCATTTAAAAACGTTCCCTGTTGGGTTATTTGGCAATTTCAACATTTTGAATTGAACTATGGAAACTGATATTGTGTCAGTTTTTGTGGCTCCATTACTCGTTCCTTCCCGTTTTATTAATACTTTATGTTAACACTTGTAACATGAAATATATGAAATCAGAAGTTCAGCCAAACTGTCATCAATATGTTCATATAATAAGAAAAGAATTCACTAGGAATACATAATAACCCCTGGCACCGCTCCCCCTCCCTGCAGCCTCTTCTGCTCCTCTCTTGCTCTTTCCTAAGAGCACCCCTCTGATCCATGACTTTCCTCCCCAATCTGGGCTCCTCTCTACAACCCTTCACCAGTGACCTCCTCCTCCAGACCAACGTCACTCTATCAGGTCATGGGTCGGTTTCCAGGCTTCCTTTACCAGCCTTGTCCTCCTTTGCAACCTCTCTAGCCCTCCTACCAGAGAAGCCTCAGGTCTCCAGACTTCAGGTGTGACCCCAGCTCATCCCCTCCCGGCCAGGGCGGTCACTGCTGCCTTACCTGGACCTCCTTTAACTCAGCCTATCTTCCTATGGTCACTTCTGAGTGTCCGAGGTCAGCAGACCTGACCTGTCACGCACGTTCCCTCAAGTCAGCTCTGAGCTGACCTATGGCTCCCATACCTCAGCCTGCCCTGTTTTCACAGGCTGCTCAGAGATAAGCACTCCCCAGTGGAGAGGCAATATGTGGCAGAAAGAGCTGGTTCTAGCCCTGCCTCAGTCAAAGTCCAAACAAGTTAGGAATACAAATATCTTTGTAGAAATATTTTTACTGGATAATATTTAAAATTTCCTAGGATACCTATGAAGTCATTTAAAAAGAACTTTTTAATAAAAAAAGAACTTACGATGATAATTAGTTTTCCAGAACTGTACCCTTGTAAGTGAAAAATTAAGAGAGAACGTCGCTTTTCCGTCAGTTTAATTCATGCACAGATTTTAAGGAATGACTGTAGGTTTTCAGTAATCCATTACCACATTTGGTTCGTTTAAAATCCCACACACCCAGAGTGTAACACCTCACCAGTGCAGGGCAAGCTACATTCAACCGTTCTTTTCCAACCAATCACTTCGACCTCTTCCTTCTCTAACCTGCTATTTGGGATGGTTGGTCCTAACAGCTATTATGTATCAGGATCCCTGGGGACACACGCTGCTCAGAGCCCTTCAGAGTCTCAATAAAAACTGCCAGGAGCATCACCAGGCCTGCTCCCTGCAGCCGGTGCCCTGTGCCTGCAGGACAGACGCCCGGGAGGGGCCACTTCATAAGACAGGCCATGGGACAGGGTCCAGCATGTGGAAGGCTTCACACACAGTAAGTTCTGTTCATTCAGTAGCTCAGTCATGTCCGACTCTTTGCGACCCCATGGACTGCAGCACGCCAGGCTTCCCTGTCCATCACCAAGTCCTGGAGTTTACTCAAACTCATGTCCATTGAGTTCGTGATGCCATCCAACAATCTTATCCTCTGTTGTCCTCTTCTCCTCCCGCCTTCAATCTTTCCCAGCATCAGGGTCTTTTCAAATGAGTCAGTTCTTTGCATCAGGTGGCCAAAGTATTGGAGCTTCAGCTTCTGTATCAGTCCATCCAATGAATATTCAGGACTGATTTTTTAGGATGGACTGGTTGGATCTCCTTTGCAGTCCAAGGGACTCTCAAAGTCTCCTCCAACACCAGAGTTCAAAAGCATCGCTTTGGTGCTCAGCTGTCTTTTATAGTCCAACTCTCAACTTTTCCATGACTACTGGAAAAACCATAGCTTTGACTAGACAGACCTTTGTTGGCAAAGTCATGTATCTGCTTTTTAATATGCTGTCTAGGTTGGTCATAGCTTTTCTTCCAAGGAGCAAGCGTCTTTTAATTTCATGGCTGCAGTCCCCATCTGCAGTGATTTGGAGCCCAAACGTGAAGTCTGTCAGTTTCCACTGTTTCCCCATCTATTTGCCGTGAAGTGATGGGACCAGATGCCATGACCTTAGTTTTCTAAATGTTGGGTTTTAATCCAACTTTTTCACTCTCCTCTTTCGCTTTCATCAAGAGCTCTTTTGTTCAAACACATGGTAAAGATCCAGGCGTTTAGGAATGCTGAGTCCCACCTCAGGCCTCTCTCCACACCTTCACCCCCTCCTCAGAGAACTGTCCCCTCTTCCTCAGGGCTGAGGGGACGCACAGAGGAAGGAGGGCTCTGCCCACCAGGGAGGAGGCCCACAGAGGAGGGACCCTGCTGTCCTGCACAGAAAGAGACCCACTTTCCTGCTCCGGGGCCGGCACTGCCCTGACCTGATCCTGATCTGAGAGGAATTTGTGTCTCAGATGCCCCTCGGTCCTGACCCCTGAGCAGTCGTGGAAGCCCTGGACAGATTCATCCTGAGGATTTGAGGGGAGCCCATGATGGCCCTGAGCTCAGGGGGACACAGAAGGGGCACCTGGCCTGGTGCTAAAGAGGGGACAGTGCACAGAGCAGGAGGCAGGATATGTCCTTGAGGGCTCTGCTCTCCAGGTCACAGGATGTGTGTCTGGGCCTGGACAAGGGGCGGGGGGTGCTCGGGGTCCATTCCTGAAGGTGGGTAGTGGGAGGTGGAGCTGGGCCCCCAGACAGAGCTCCCTGACAAGCCCTGGTGGCCTCTGCTCAGGGCTCCCAGCTGTGACCTCCCACTCCTGAGACACACAGAACCCACCCCTGACAGCCCTCTGGCCGCCCTCAGGCATAGAGACCCGGCCCAGGGCCCGGGAGGGGTCGATGTGATGCACGGGATCCTGTGCATGAAAGTGTCAGGTAGGTAGAATAGGGAAAAGGGGTCCGAAATGGTGGTGGCTAAAAGACAAGGAGAAGTTCATTAATGCACTGAAGGGGACGACAGAGGATGAGATGGCTGGATGGCATCAGTAAACTCCAGGAGTTGGTGATGGACAGGGAGGCCTGGCGTGCTGTGATCCATGGGGTCGCGAAGAGTCAGACACGACTGAGCGACTGAACTGAACTGAAAAGACAAGGAAGGTCAAAGGAAGGTCCAAGGACCAGAGTGAAGACTCCAGGCAGAACAAACAGCACTCCTGGCTAAGCCCAATTTGTATAGGGCAGGTCCAGGTGGAGGAAAAACATATAAAAGGAGGGGCCAAAGCGCTTTCTCATGGACTCTCCCCGACGTGCATGTGCTGTCTCTCACTCTCTCTCTCTCCTGCTATCTTCTAATAAAATAGAAGTGTAACACTGATTTGCCTAAGAGCTATAACACGGTTTGTCCAAGACCCAAGAGCTGTGGCGTGCCGAGGGCTTTAATGTCTGTTGCTCCAAATCTTTGTGGTGACGAGACAAAGAACCGAGGAACATACACTCGCGTGACGTCTATGGTGCTGTGACTCGGGTTTAACCTGGTTGAAACAACCTTCGCTCGGAAGAGGCCAAGCACAGCAGGAGCCCAACTCAGGGAAGCTCCCGCGATAGAAGCGGAAGGCGAAGAAACCCAGCGCAGGGGAAGGCCCATCCTGCTGGAAACCGGGACAGCGAAAAACGAACTCAGCAGAAAGCTCACGTGGCCCAGTCTCAGATTCCAGAAGACCTCCGGTTAAGGTAAGAGGTCCTCCCTCCTATGGCTGGAGGGACCTTTACAATCTCTCATTTCTTGTTTCCTCAACCTCCCGCGAACAGGTGGGCGGCAGGGGGCACAACTGAGGGACTCTGGAGAGGCTGCTCCTCAGCATGTCCCAAAGGCGCTATCTGCTGAGCCCCAGTAGCTGTTACGCAAGCCGGTGGGGGTTCTTCTGTCCTTTCTCTTCTCTGTGCCAAGGATCAGACCAATGAAACTATGAGCACTGGTCTGATATTTAGCAAATTTTCCGGCGGGCTATGAAGCGGATTCTTTGGCACTTTCTTTCTTTCCCCACTGCTTTTTCTTCCTGTCCTTCAGCTCTCTCCCGGGATTCAAGCCCAGCCAAAACTAATGAAACTCAGGCTCTGATGTCTCGTTGCAAAAATTCATTGAGAGACAAAGTGATAAGAGGTGGATTTGTTAGGATCCAGAGAGAAACCACTCTTCAGGGTGTGAACCATTGCCAAGGTATTAGGCCTGGCTAGGTTTTGTGAAGGGATGGAATTCATATGCTAATAAGTGAGAGGATCATCTCAGCCATTGGGGAACCACCCTGTCCTCCCTGTGACCTTGTGCCTTGGAGCTGTCCTGCCACCTCTGGGTGTGTCCTGGCTCATAGATTGGGGATTAAGGTTTACTTGAATTTGACTTGTCATCTTGGACCCAATTGATTTTAATTGGTTTACATTATACCCTTGTGCTATGTCATTCTTTCAAATGTTGTGCTCTGCCCCCTTCCCTCCTGTTTCACGCTCTTTTCCTGAGCCCCATCCAGACCCACAAGGTTGCCTCTACAATCTTTTGAAGAGACAACCAGAAAATAGCTGGCCTTGGGAGGGAAATACTCTATAATATCCAACCCCTTAATCCTACCCAGCACTGGTCACACTGGAGATCTTGGGGACGCCCAAACTCCAGACCGGGGGGTCCCAGGAGGTCATCATACCTTGACCTGCCTAGGGATCAGTCTTCGAAAGGTTGTCATGCCTCAACCTGTTCCGGGATCCTCTAGTCCCAGGGGTCCCAGGAGGTCGTCATGCCTCGACCTGCCCAGGGACCCAATTCTCAGGAGGCTGTCATGCCTCAGCCTGCCTGGGGATCTGCACCCTGACCCGGGGATGCCTGGCTCTCAGGTTGCAACAGTTCTGGGTAGGATAAGCTTCAGAAAGACTCACCCCTAAGGAAGTCCACCCATAAAAATCGAAAGAGGTACTGTCTTTCAGATGGGAAATAACCAATCCACTTCCCGGCAGATGCCCTTGAGATGCATCCTTGACAACTGGAAGCTGTTCGACCCTCTAGCTCTAAGGAGAAGTCGTTTGAAATTCTTTTGTGCCACTGTGTGGCCATAGTATCTACTGTGGGACGAGGAATACTGGCCTGAGGATGGAACTTTAAATTATAATACCATCCTGCAATTAGAATTATTCTGCAAAAGACAAGGGAAATGGACAGAGATCTCCTATGTCCAAATTTTCTTCCGACTAAGAGATATGAAGGAACTCTGTCTTAAGTATGGGATTGTTGTACGCCCTAGAAATGTGCCCACTAGGCAAATGGTGTTAGGCACAGGCAACCAAGAAAAGGAACCCCCTCATGAAGGCTCACCTCCCACAGCTCCCGAGTTGCCTGGTGCGCCTTCCTCATACCCAAACGTGCCCCCATATCTGGGAGCACCTCCTCCACAAAAGCCAGCTCGAGTATGTCCCTTAGTTGAAACTGGAGGAGAATTTGGACCAACCCAGGTCCATAAGCCCTTCTCCCTCTTAGAACTAAGGCAGACCAAACAAGACCGGGGAAGCTATACAGATGACCCAGGGAAATATATAGATACATTCCAACATATCACCTTGGCCTTTGACTTGATGTGGGAAGACATCATGGTCATATTTAGTCAAACTTTATCTGATCCTGAACATACCAGGGTCTTAAAGGAAGCCCGAAGGTATGAAACAGGGCTCCACTTGTCCAGTGATAGATACCCAGTAGGGGAAACTGCAGTCCCCTCCTCCGATCCTAACTGGAATTATAATGACCCTGAGCACATCTGGGAAAGAGATCATTTTCTAATCTGTGTGAAGGCAGGACTGAAAGCAGCCCAGCAAAAAGTAATTAGCTATGCCCGGGTCTCAGCAATAACTCAGGAGCCCAATGAGAACCCCATGCCTTTCTGGAGAGGCTAAAAGAGGCCCTCCAAAAGTTTACCACCCTGGACTTAGACTCTTACGAGGGACAGGTGATTTTAAAGGACAGATTCCTGTCCCAATGTGCATCAGATATCAGAATTAAGTTACAGCAGCTACAACAGCAGGACCCTGCTGCCTCTTTAGATGAGATGGTCCAGACAGCCACCAATACCTTTTATAACAGGGAACAGGAGAAGGAGGCCAAGGCCCAGGAAAAGGAGAGAAAGAGACAAGGCATGCCCAGATGCTGGCCGCCCTCCAGAGAAGCCCTATGGCAAACCCTGAGTCCTTGAAGGACAAGGCACGAGACAAATGCCTGATCTGTAAACAGAAGGGGCATTGGGCCAAAGAGTGTCCAAACCGTGACAAGTCTCCTAGAATGGCTTGCCACAAATGCCGTCAACTGGGACATTGGGCGGCACTCTGCCCTCGGGACCCAAGAGCCTCAAGGTCAAGTGCCAAGCCTACCCTCACGATGGTTCAAGAGGACTGAAGCGGCCCGCTGCAGCCAGCCCGCCTGTCACAGATAATCATCACGGGGCTGGAGCCAAGGGTGCAACTGATGTGGCAGGTAGGTCCAAGAATTTCTTGGTTGACACAGGGCTACCTACTCTGTCTTGATCTCCTACTCCGGAGCCTTCTCCTCCCAAACCTGTACCATTTTGGGTGCTACAGGAAGAGCAACTACTAAAAGATTCACCTGAGCACTTCTTTGTTGCTGGGATGGACAAATATTTTCCCACCAGTTTCTGGTGGTCCCTGAGTGTCCTACCCCCTTACTGGGAAGAGATATACTCACTAAACTGGGGACCACCCTTGTGATGGGAAGTTTTTCAGCCCCCAGAGCTCTACAGCTCCTGGTTACTACTGAAGAACCCATTACACCTTCAATAGAGAGGGATCAAAAACTATGGGAAGACAAAATTAACCCCCAGGTGTGGGACCAGGGGATTCCTCGATGAGCACACCAAGCTGAACCGGTCATCATTGTCCTCCGAGATCCCACTCGGTTTCCTAACTGGAAACAATATCCTCTCAAAAGAGAGGCTCGGGAGGGACTACAGCCTTTAATAAATAAATTCCTTGCTTGTGGGCTACTGGTCCCCACCAGTTCGCCATGTAACACCCCAATCCTCTCAGTAAAGAAAAAAAGATGGAACCTGATGAATGGTTCAAGATCTCCAGATCATAAATGAAGCTGTAGTCCCCCTCCATCCCACAGTACCCAATCCCTATGTAATCTTGGGAGAAATCCCATCCAGTGCCAAGTGGTTTACAGTCTTGGATCTCAAAGATGCATTTTTTTGCATACCACTGGCTAAAGAATCCCAATATCTTTTTGCCTTTGAGTGGGAAGCCCCAGGAGGAAAACACCAACAGATGACTTGAACAGTATTACCTCAGGGGTTCAGAGATAGCCCCCACCTGTTTGGACAGGCCCTTAGCTGGTATCTCCTAGATCTGGACCTGGGATCTAATGGGAAAATATTACAATACGTAGATGACCTACTAATCTGCTCTCCAGGTGAGAAAAGTGCCCAACAACATGCAATTCAGGTCCTAAACTTCTTGGCAGAAAGGGGATATAAAGTCTCCCACGCTAAAGCACAGATGGTCGAGACAAAGGTCATTTACCTGGGAGTTCAGATTACACACGGGTCCAGGAGGCTGTCCTTGATCGGGTACAAGGAATCCTCCAGTTGCCCTCCCCCACGAGTCAAAAACAATTGCGAGCTTTCCTGGGGCTAACTGGTTATTGTAGAATCTGGATACCCAATTATGGTCTAATTGCCCAGCCTTTATATGAAAGCTTAAAGGGACGAGATGATTCAATCCCACTGATGTGGGGAACTCCTCAAAAGAAGGCAGAGACTACACTAAAACAGGCCTTAATTCAGGCACCTGCCTTGAGGTTGCCAGACCCAGAAAAAGCACTCCAACTTTATGTCCATGAAAGAGAGGGAATAGCCTTGGGAGTGTTAACTCAGAGGTTGGGATCTGAGCCCCAGCCTGTAGCTTACTTATCCAAGAGGCTCAATCCAACCACCTGAGGCTGGCCCCCCTGCCTTCGAAATCTTGCAGCTATTGCAATCATGATAGAAGATGCTTTAAAACTCTCCTTTGGGGGCAAACTAACTATTTTTACCAGCCACCAAGTAAAGCAACTCCTAAATGGGAGAGGCCATTTATGGATGTCTGATCGAAGAATCCTCAGATATCAAGTAATGCTGATGGAAAATCCAGGCCTCACTATATCCCCTTGTGAGGTTCCAGCCACCCTCCTCCCTACCCCCGCGGGCTCTCTCCCCTTTCACTCTTATCTAGAAACCTCGGACCACTGGAAAAAACCCCGAGAGGGATTGTCAGAAGATCTCCTGACCAATCCTGAGGAAATCTGGTACACTGATGGAAGCAGCTTTGTCTTGGATGGAAAAAGAAGAGCTGGGTACGCAGTAGTCTCCAATTTTGAGACCATAGAGGCTAAGCCTCTGCCACCAGGTACTTCAGCCCAACTAGCTGAGTTCATAGCCTTGACTCGAGCTTTAGAGCTGGGAAAAAGAATAGCCATTTACACTGACTCCAAGTATGCCTTTCTGGTGCTACATGCACATTTGGAAAGAAAGGGGCCACTTGACCACCCGAGGGTCCCCAATCAAATATGGTGATCAGATTCTTCGACTCTTGGAGGCAGTCCATCTGCCCACTGAGGTTTCAGTCTCCCACTGTAAAGGACACAAAAAGGGAGCACGGAAGCGGCACGAGGGAACCAAGCAGCTGATCAGGCAACTAGGAGAGCAGCATTACAGAACCATGACCTAATAGGGATTGCCACCTTAGTTCCACAGACTGATTTGCCAGAAACTCCTTCATTTGCATGAAAGGCCCCGCCCCCTCTCAGGGTATGAAGAGGGGAAGGAGCGGTGTGGGGACGCTCTGCTCAGCTGTGGGGCCACAGAAGGCAGGACGCCCTGACTGTGTCCACCATGGCCTGGTCCCCTCTATTCCTCACCCTGGTCGCTCTCTGCACAGATGACTGGATGTGGGGACAGGGGAAGGGCCCTGGGAAGACTCACAGGCCCTGCTCCCTGCTCTCCTGTCAGGACCCCAGAGTCACCATGTCTGTCTCTCCACCTTCCAGGATCCTGGGCCCAGGCTGT
Source organism: Bos javanicus (assembly GCF_032452875.1). Taxonomy (NCBI): domain Eukaryota; kingdom Metazoa; phylum Chordata; class Mammalia; order Artiodactyla; family Bovidae; genus Bos; species Bos javanicus. Next base: position 71,168,674 of record NC_083884.1, read on the forward strand.
GCTGACTCAGCCGCCCTCCGTGTCTGGGACTTTGGGTCAGAGGGTCACCCTCTCCTGCACTGGAAGCAGCAGCAACACTGCGGTCTTTATGTGAGCTGGTACCAACAGCTCCCAGGAAGGCCCCCAGAGTCCTGACCTGTGAAAATAGCAAACGACCCTCAGGACTCCCAGATTGACTCTCTGGCTCCAAGTCTGGCAGCTCGGCCGCGCTGACCACCTCAGTTCAGTCTGAGGACGACACTGATTATTACTGTTTCTCATGGGCTGATGGATTGAAAGTTTGTACAGTGCTTCAGGCCAGAGTGGAAGGAGACAAAAACCTGCTTCCCCCACAGCAATGGGGCTCCCAGGGCAAGATGTCTGTCCCTCCCTTCCTGGAGTCCCTGAGACCACGGAGCCCTGCTGTCTGGGTGTCCCCTGACTGCAGCTCAGCTGCCCCCTCAGCCCGACACCCGTCCTTAGGGCAGCGGCACACAAGGGGTGGTGACCCGCCCCTGTGAGAAGGTCTGCTGACAGCAGTTGCCCCCGGTTCTCAGGTCAGAGTCGGCAGCACAGAGCAGGGGGGTCAGTGCCACCCTTGCTGGGTCACTGGGCAGTGTATGCACATCCCTGAGCTTCCGCCACAGAAGCATCTCCTGTTAAAGGAAAAGGAAATGGAACCCAGAGTTTCTACGAGCAATTTCCACACAGTCCAGGATCCAGTAAAAATTGTCACTTCTATTAAGAACCAGGAAACTAAGAATTGAAGGGAAGTGAGACGGCATAGACATCAATGCTGAGATGCCTCAGATGAGGAAATCAGGTGGCAGATATTTTTGGGGACAAATCCTCAAATCTATTTGATGAGCAAATACAAACACTTTAGGGTCCAAAGGAGAAGGAGATAAATGGAAGGGGGAAAAATGAATCATGAGAACAAGATAGTCAGAATCACTTGAAAATACAATGGGTGAAAATAAAAAAGAATTCTCTGTACAGTATCAAAGACATGTAATATTTATTATTTGATTCATTTATTTGTTCACTGACAAAGTATTTGGTGACAGAAAAAACAGGCAGCCCCTCCTTCCTCAAAGGCTTCCCAGTTTTCATGAGTGGTAAAGACTCACTTGCCAATGCAAGAGACATAAGAGATGTGGGTTCTATCCCTGGGATGGGAAGATCCTCTGCAGCAAGAAACGGCAACCCACTCCAGTGTTCTTGCCTGGAGAATCCTATGGACAGACGGGCCTGGTGGGCTACAGTCCATGGGGTTGCAAACGAAGCAAGACAGGATTGAGATCCAAGCAATTGAGCAGCAGCTTGCTCATCAGGCCACCACCGTGAACGTTCCCCGAGTGCGTCACCAGGGGGCGCTGTGCACCTGCTCAGAACTGGCAACCCTTCAACAAACGCACCTGAGAAGGCAATGGCACCCCACTCCAGTGCTCTTGCCTGGAAAATCCCATGGACAGAGGAGCCTGGTAGGCTGCAGTCCATGGGGTCTCGAAGATTCAGACATGACTGAGCGACTTCACTTTCCCTTTTCACTCTCATGCATTGGAGAAGGAAATGGCAACCCACTCCAGTGTTCTTGCCTGGAGAATCCCAGGGATGGGGAGCCTGGTGGGCTGCTGTCTATGGGGTCGCACAGAGTCGGACACGACTGAAGTGACTTAGCAGCAACAGCACGCCGACATGGTCCCCTGATCTGGTCCTGCCCCTGGGGTCAGCAGCCTGAGTTGGAGGTGACAGCAGGTGCTTCCTCTCAGGGGACACTCAGAGCCGCAGGCCCCAGGCCTCCTCCTGGGAGTGAAGCTGCACACGGGGCTGAGCACCCAGAATTGGAGTGTGAAGGGGTCAGGTGGTCATCAGTCCCCACCCTCTTTCTAGAAAGAGAAGAGGGGAGGAGCCCCCAGAGCCCACCCCATGCACCCCTCCAGCTCTCTCAGCCTGCTCCTGCTCCTTCTCATCTCTTTGCTCAGAGCCTGCCCTCCCGCTCCCCTCATTCATGACTTTCCTCCCAAGCCTGGGCCTCTCTCTTTCTACAGACCTACACTGTTGATCCTCATGGTCATGACCCAGCTCACTCTGTCAGAAGATCATGGACGTGTTTCCAGACCTTCCTGAACTGGACAACCACTCTCTCGGCCCCTCCTTGAACCTCTCTAACCTTTCCTTCCCTAGAAGCCTCAGGTCTCTGGCTCTCAGGTGTGACCCCTACTCGTCCGCTCCCTGCTTCTCCCCGGGTTCCCCTCATTTCCCAGGGGATCTTGAATCCTTTGCGTAGATGACTTATTCCCTGAGTCCTCACACTCCGTCCTGTGTGCCCATCGAATGAGGAATCAGGAGGGGAGAGAAACCCTGGTCCTGAGACCTGGAGATGATTCCTGGCTGAGGAGTGTCTGTGCTCAGCTGCTGTGGGACTGATTTTATGCACAGTGAGCCCGGGAGAAGCTGCTGGGCCCTGGGCTGGGAAAGCAGACCCTGTCCTGGGGCTCTGCTCCCAGGGCCGTGACTGCTGCTCTGTCTGACCATGTCTATGGTCCCGTCTGAGATTCCTGAGGACAGCTGATCAGCCTTGTCATGTCCTGTGTCTCATCTCAGATCTGAGACCGAGCGATGGCTCTGATAACTCAGCCTGCCCTGTTTCACAGAGAGAACGTCCTGCTACGACATAAAATCCCCCAGTGGAGATGCCATACATGTCAGAAAGTCTTTAAAATTATCTTATTTAAAGAGCAGAGGCTACAAGAAAAATTATGTTTTAGAAATAGTACCATGGGAATGCAGAATTAAAACAGAGACAGAATTGGACACAGCTTAGTGACTTAACAACATTTTCTTCAGTTAAATTTAGGCATCTATTTTAAGTGATGACCTTAGATTTTAATTGAAAATGTCAAAATCACACATCCACTGTGTAACACTCACATGCACTGCAGGGTAAGCTACAGTTGGCTGCTGTTTTCTATCCAAATACATCCTGAAGGTATAATTTCAAGACCACTTTGGGGAAAGTTGAGTCAAGAGCTCTATCACCAGGTCAGGATGTGTGCTTGGGCCAGGACACCAGGGGGCGCTCTGAGGCCTTTCCTGAGAATTGTTGGGTGGGGGTGGCGGTGGAGCAGACACCAGACCCCTGGTACTTTGTGATGCCTTAAGATCTGGATTTCCAGGTTTTAAATCCCATACCAACAAGCCCCAGGAAACCCCGTCCCTGATAATACACTGGGGTCCCTCAGGCACAGGAAGCTGAGCCAGTTCCCAGAGGTGATCAGAGCATTGTGGGGGTTGGGGAGGTGATTTGCATGAAAGGCCCCTCCCCCTCTCAGGGTATGAAGAGGGGAAGGAGCGGTGTGGGGAAGCTCTGCTCAGCTGTGGGGCCACAGACGGCAGGACGCCCTGACATATCCACCATGGCCTGGTCCCCTCTGCTCCTCACCCTGGTCGCTCTCTGCACAGGTGACTGGATGGGGGGACAGGGGAAGGGCCCTGGGAAGACACACTGGCCCTGCTTCCTGCTCTTTCCTGGACCCCCGAGTCACCTTCTCTGTTTCTCCCCCTTCCAGGATCCTGGGCCCAGGATGTGCTGACTCAGCCGTCCTCCGTGTCCGGGTCCCTGGGTCAGAAGGTCTCCATCATCTGCTCTGGAAGCAGCAGCAACGTTGGATATGCCAATTATGTGAGCTGGCACCAACAGAAACAAGGATCGGCCCCCAGAACCCTTATCTATGGTGCGACCAGTCGAGCCTCGGGGGTCCCTGACCAATTCTCCGGCTCCAAGTCTGGCAACACAGCGACTCTGACCATCAGCTCGCTCCAGCCTGAGGACGAGGCTGATTATTACTGTTCATCTTATGACAGTAGCAGCAATATTGGCACAGTGCTCCAGGCCACGGGGGAAGTGAGACAAAAACCTGCTCTCCCCCAAGTCATGGGCCTCCTGGGGCTGAAGCATCTTCTGCCAGAACAGCCACTTATGTTGTCTGTTTGATTTAAAACGGGTTCTCAGCCCCACAACAGGAACTTGGTCAGGAAATCCTTTCAGTTCTGCTTCATTCTCCCCTTTTCCCAAGGCTTTTCTTTCACAAGCACATATTATATGATTATCTGAAGTTGAGCAGAAGGCCCTGAATGCCAGAGGCAGGTCCTGGCAGACAGAGTCCATGACGGTCAGGTCAGAACCAGAGAGACAGCGTCCAGCTGTGTCTGCTTCAGGACACTTCAGCTCCTTGGCCGTCCCTGGGCTAAGCTGAGGCCCAGGCTGCTGCTCCTGCCTTTCCTGTGACCGCCTCTCAGGCTCCCCCAGGGCTCCAGGCCTGCGGGGACTAGACCAGGACTCCATCTCACTGGGGGAGGTGGGGCAGCCCAGGGGCTTCCTGCTCAGCCTCTGCTGGACCTTCTGCTGCTGCTGACCCTGGGTCCAGGTCATCGGGGGGTCTGCCCGAGCACGGAGGCCCCTCCTCTCCCCTCTGTCCTCAAAGTCCCTCCAGCAGCCCATTCCCAGGAGAGGGTCTCAAAGGACACATAATATGGTCTCCCCATCACTGAGGACACAGGGTCTGTTAGTTCTCTATCTCAGTGTTCGAGGTTGGGGTCCGTCAGCATATCTCAGCCCTGGGAGGGCCCCACGCCCTCGGGCCTCTCTCCTGCACAGGGAGCAGGTCCTGCTCTCAGCCTCCTCTGTCCCCTCGTGGTGTCCGGGGCTCAGGCAGCAGGGACTCAGCCAGGGTGGATGACTCTATGGACGCTCAGCCACACTCACGTGCCTGGGAACAGCAAGACCGTTGGCACCAAGGGGGCGACTTGGCTGCCGTGTCAGTCGTGCTGAGTCCCAAGCTCTGAGCACAGGAGTCACAACCCGCCCGCAGGGTCTCAGCGAGGCTGGCGGGCTCTGGGTGGGTGGGGCCCAGCCCGACGATGAGGCTGATTGTTCCTACGCAGCTGGGACTCAGCCCTGCTGTTCACAGGAGGCCTCAGGCCAGGAGGAAGTGACCCCAACCCTGAGCTCCCGGCCTTACCCGCACGTGGGGTCACTGAGCACAGGTCACACGCCTGTGTCCTGCTCCCTGTCACTGCCCTTTCACACTCACATGTGGGGTCTGCACGTTGGCCGCCTGGGCTGTGGGGCCACAGTTAACAGTGATGAATTTTGGGAGATGTGGGACTCAGTTCAATTCAGTTCAGTTCAGTCGCTCAGTTGTGTCCAACTCTTTGCGACCCCATGAATCGCAGCACGCCAGGCCTCCCTGTCCATCACCAACTCCCGGAGTTCACTCAGACTCACGTCCGAGTTAGTGATGCCATCCAGCCATCTCATCCTCTGTCCTCCCCTTCTCCTCCTGCCCCCAATCTCTCCCAGCATCAGGGTGTTTTCCAATGAGTCAACTCTTCGCATGAGGTGGCCAAAGTACTGGAGTTTCAGCTTCAGCATCACTCCCTCCAAAGAAATCCCAGGGTTGATCTCCTTCAGAATGGACTGGTTGGATCTCCTTGCAGTCCAAGAGACTCTCATGAGTCTTCTCCAACACCACAGTTGAAAACCATCAATTCTTCGGTGCTCAGCCTTCTTCACAGTCCAACTCTCACATCCATACATGACCACAGGATAAACCATAGCCTTGACTAGACGGACCTTTGTTGGCAAAGTAATGTCTCTGCTTTTGAATATGCTATCTAGTTTGGTCATAACTTTCCTTCCAAGGAGTAAGCGTCTTTTAATTTCATGGCTGCAGTCACCATCTGCAGTGATTTTGGAGCCCCCAAAATAAAGTCTGACCCTGTTTCCACTGTTTCCCCATCTATTTGCCATGAAGTGATGGGACCAGATGCCATGATCTTTGTTTTCTGAATGTTGATCTTTAAGCCAACTTTTTCACTCTCCACTCTCACTTTCATCAAGAGGCTTTTTAGTTCCTCTTCACTTTCTACCATAAGGGTGGTGTCATCTGCATATCTCAGGTTACTGATATTTCTCCCAGCAATCTTGATTCCAGCTTGTGGTTCTTCCAGTCCAGCATTTCTCATGATGTACTCTGCATATAAGTTAAATAAGCAGGGTGATAATATACAGCCTTGACGTACTCCTTTTCCTATTTGGAACCAGTCTGTTGTTCCATGTCCAGTTCTAACTGTTGCTTCCTGACCTGCATATAGGTTTCTCAAGAGGCAGGTCAGGTGGTCTGGTATTCCCATCTCTTTCAGAATTGTCCACAGTTTATTGTGAGCCACACAGTCAAAGGCTTTGGCATAGTCAATAAAGCAGAAATAGATGTTTTTCTGGAACTCTCTTGCTTTTTCCATGATCCAGCGGATATAGGCAATTGGATCTCTGGTTCCTCTGCCTTTTCTAAAACCAGCTTGAACATCAGGAAGTTCACGGTTCACCTACTGCTGAAGCCTGGCTTGGAGAATTTTGAGCATTACTTTACTAGCGTGTGAGATGAGTGCAATTGTGCGGTAGTTTGAGCATTCTTTGGCACTGCCTTTCTTTGGGATTGGAATGAAAACTGACCTTTTCCAGTCCTGTGGCCACTGCTGAGTTTTCCAAATGTGCTGGCACATTGAGTGCAGCACTTTCACAGCATCATCTTTCAGGATTTGGAATAGCTCCACTGGAATTCCATCACCTCCACTAGCCTTGTTCGTAGTGATGCTTTCTAAGGCCCACTTGACTTCACATTCCAGGATGTCTGGCTCTAGGTCAGTGATCACACCATCATGATTATCTTGGTCATGAAGATCTTTTCTGTACAGTTCTTCTGTGTATTCTTGCCACCTCTTCTTAATATCTTCTGCTTCTGTTAGGTCCATACCATTTCTGTCCTTTATCGAGCTCATCTTTGCATGAAATGTCCCCTTGGTATCTCTAATTTTCTTGAAGAGATCTCTAGTCTTTCTCATTCTGTTGTTTTCCTCTATTTCTTTGCACTGATCGCTGAGGAAGGCTTTCTTATCTCTTCTTGCTATTCTTTGGAACTCTGCATTCAGATGTTTATATCTTCCCTTTTCTCCTTTGGTTTTTGCTTCTCTTCTTTTCACAGCTATTTGTAAGGCGTCCCCAGACAGCCATTTTGCTTTTTTGCATTTCTTTTCCATGGGGATGGTCTTGATCCCTATCTCCTGTACAATGTCACGAACCTCATTCCATAGTTCATCAGGCACTCTATCTGTCAGATCTAGTCCCTTGAATCTATTTCTCACTTCCACTGTATAATCATAAGGGATTTGATTAAGGTCATACCTGAATGGTCTAGTGATGTGGGATTATTCCTTCTAATTCTCCCTTTTCCCTTAAGCCTTAAATTTGCCTTACCCTCAATTTTCATACACACAAAATGACATATTTTCCACTGTGTCAGAGGAACCTTGCTAATAGGCTCCAAATCAAGCAGTGCGGATCTTTGTTTGGTGGAATCGGGCCTCAGACACAGCTACTGAGCAAGGGACACAATTACCGCACGTTGTGGGAAGCGGACACTGTAGCAGAAGCTCAGAAATGGACATAAAGTCATACTTCATTTCACAAGGTGAGAATAAGAATGTTATGGCCGTACTTCACAACTCACTGCAGAGGTTTTCACCCCAAACCGCCTGAGCTGCTCTTCTCAGTCCTTCCTCTCCTCATGAGGTCATTTGGGGGAAGGGAGTTTAGAATACTTCATGACAATCACACCATCTTGTCAGACACGTGCTCATTTTCAGATCCGCTCAGGAGTCATGAAATCTTATTTGGTATTTTGGATAATCTTAATTTCATAGTTGTATTAATGGCTACCCACTCCATTATTCTTGCCTGGTGAATCCCATGGACAGAGGAACCTTGCGGGCTACAGTCCATGGGGTCGCAAGAGTCAGACACGACTGAATGACTTTCACTATTGTTAACCTAAGTTGTAAGTAAATTGAGTCCACCCCCGTGTATTAATGGCTTCTCTCACCACAGAACAGCTGATCCCCTGGTGCTGCTGTGGGTGTCGGCATTGGATCAGCAGCCCTGAACCCTGGACTCTTGTGACTGGCAATCAGGGCCTGTATGTGGGGAGACTCCTGTCCCTTCACAGACCACAGCTGACTCTGTGGCTCCCTGCACCCTGAGCAGTGACATCAGTGTCGGCTGCTCTGCTGTTACTGGAACAAGCAGCAGCCAGGGAGCCCTCTTCGGTCCTCTGGTCCTACCACTCAGACTCCAGTAAGAACCAGGCTCTGGGGTCCCCGTGGGTTTTCTGGATCCAAAGATGCCTTGGCCAACGTGGGGCTACTGCTCTTCTCTGGGCTGCAGCCTGAGGATGAGGCTGACTCTCACCATGCAGGCTGGTGCAACAGGGCTTCTCACAGTGACACAGGTAGCTGGGAAACTGGGACGAGAGGCTCAGCCTGTCAGGGGCTTGTTCTTAGAGAACCATCAAATGTTAAATAATCCCCCAGAATCCATTAATTCCTGAGGTATGTTCTGGTTCATAGTATATCTACTCCCAGTTGTACAGTCAGTTTTGCTGAAGTCTCAGGAAATGTAAACAATTTCTGATACCACTGAAGTGCACCCTGATCATCCGTGTGATCAACACAGCCTTGGAGCTGAGCTCCCTCACTTGAGATCAGGAGCAGGAGGCTTTCCCAGATGTGCCTTCAGCAGAGGCCGTGGACCATCCTGGAAGGCAGATCGTCCTCCAGGGTGTGAACCCTGCTCCTGAAGGGGCAGAGCAGAGAGCGTGAGGAGTGAGGGGCGCCGGTGATACATCGAAGGAGGCAGGGAACCCCGGGAGAGGTTCTTCTGACCCACAGGTGCTGGCTCTGTCCTGCCCTCTGCTTCTCTCCTCCCACCGCATTGGAGCATTTCCTACTTCAGGGCTGGGTGGTCTGTGGACTGTCTGGAGCAGGGGCTCCCCAAGATGTGCCCATGTCCCTCTGCTTGTGACGCCCCCGATGAGTCCAGATACAAGGGACCTATGGCCTGTAGAAGGGTCAGCAGGGAAGCCGGGATCACCATAGCAGTGATGACAAGGGATTCCAGACAAAGTCCCTGCCTTTGTGACTGATGATAGAGGTGAGGGACACTCAGGGTTTCAGCCCTGTTCTCTGCCCCCTGGTTGGTCCACACACCCTCCTTGATCACTCTGGACCCAGCCTGATGAGGAGGCGGGTCATGAGTGTCACACAGCTCATCACTAACCACAGCCACAGGGAATCCCCGTGTGATGGGGATGTCTGATGAAAGCTTGTCCTCTACTCCCTTGTGGACCCATCACTGCCCTGACCCTGCCTGTGACCTCACCAGTGCTGGTTCAGGTCTCTGCTGTCACTTGTGCTATTAAATCCGGGCCGTCTCACCTCTCATCCAGGTCCATCATTATGGGGTCCATGAAGATTGCCAGGAGAAATATCAATAACCTCAGATATGCAGATGACACCACCCTTATGACAGAAAGTGAAGAGGAACTAAAAAGCCTTTTGATGAAAGTGAAAGTGGAGAGTGAAACAGTTGGCTTAAAGCTCAACATTCAGAAAACGAAGATCATGGCATCTGGTCCCATCACTTCATGGGAAATAGATGGGGAAACAGTGGAAATAGTGGCAGACTTAATTTTGGGGGCTCCAAAATCACTGCAGATGGTGACTGCAGCCATGATAAAAGATGCTTGCTCCTTGGAAGGAAAATTATGACCAACCTAGATAGCATATTGAAAAGCAGAGACATTTCTTTGCCAACAAAGGTCTGTCTAGGCAAGGCTATGGTTTTTCCAGTGGTCATGTATGGATGTGAGAGTTGGACTGTGAAGAAAGCTGAGCGCTGAAGAATGGATGCTTTTGAGCTGCAGTGTTGGAGAAGACTCTTGAGAGTCCCTTGGACTGCAAGGAGATCCAGCCAGTGCATTCTGAAGGAGATCAGTCCTGGGTGTTCTTTGGAGGGAATGAGGCTGAAGCTGAAACTCCAGTACTTTGGCCACCTCATGCGAAGCATTGACTCATTGGAAAAGACTCTGATGCTGGGAGGGATTGGGGGCTGGAGGAGAAGGGGATGACAGAGAATGAGATGGCTGGATGGTATCACTGACTCGATGGACGTGAGTGAGTGAACTCCGGGTGTTGGTAATGGACAGGGAGGCCTGGCGTGCTGTGATTCACGGGGTCGCAAAGAGTCAGACATGACTGAGCGACTGAACTGAACAGAACTGAAGTCTTCTCTTTCCCTCTGGTCTCCAAATAGAAGCAGAATGCCCATGTGCCCAGACACAAGGATGTCAAGGAAGCAGAAGTCCAGCATCTGTGCCCTGGAGCCCCAGGGGGCCTCTCCCACCCCCCACAAGACCCTCTCCTGCTCCAGGCTTTGTGCTCTGCCCTGAACCCTGACACTTAGGGAAGCTGGGTGCCTCCCTTTCGCCGGGGATTGCTGTCTGAAGAGCCCTCCTCTCCAGGTACTGGGAGAGCCTCCCCATTAGGATGAGGCTCTCAGACTCCTCACTTGCTCATTTCCTTCTCTTTTGCCTCATATTCTCTCCCGCTTTTCCCACCATGCTTCCTAGTTTGAGATGTTATTGGATAAATGTCGCTATTTTGGACACAGACCTTATAAACCCACCTCCATTACATCTATGGATTCTAATAATCGAAAGTTAGAACACTAGACTTCACCATGTCCAATGAAGATCAGGTAACGGTCATAAGGGTTTCTCAACCAGAGATGAAACAGGAGCCCAGACAAGGATGAGATTCCCATTTATAGGCATAATCTTTTATATCAAACATTTAATATTGAAAGATTATAAAATTAGACTAAAAACACTTTTAAATATCTGAGTCAAAAAGATGTACTGTGAGCACAATGCTGCTGCTGCTGCTGCTGCTAAATCGCTTCAGTCGAGTCCGATTTTGTACGACCCCATAGATGGCAGCCTACTGGGCTCCGCCATCCCTGGGATTCTCCAGGCAAGAACACTGGAGTGGGTTGCAATTTCCTTCTCCAATGCATCAAAGTGAAAAGTGAAAGTAAAGTCACTCAGTCATGTTCCACTCTTTTTGACCCCGTGGACTGCAATCCATCAGGCTCCTCTGTCCATGGGATTTTCCAGGCAAGAGTACTGGAGTGGGGTGCCATTGCCTTCTCCAACTGTAAGCACCATGATCAAGGGTAAATGAGAACCCCTGGAAGTGACCAAGAAGAGATTTGTTGTACCCGAGAGCCTCCTATCTCTTTGCAAAAAGAGAAATAAGCACAGAGCCATGCAGTCTGGGCTGGGAAGGTCCCTGGAGGCCCTGCAAATTCAACCTTGACTACCTATCAAGCTGGGAAGGAAGCTCAGATAGAATCCTGACCAGGCACCACCCACAGGCATGCTGGGAGTTTGAACCCTGGAAGCTCAGGTTCGGGTGGTTGTGTTCTGGAAGGGAACCCATGAGCTAGACGGAGCAAAATCAGACATCAGGGAACCCTGAAATTCATTAGTGTATCAACATACCATTCAGGGGTCTGAGGTCATTAGGCACCTGGAAAAGTCAATGACCAGGTCCAAACTAGACGAAGGGGACTCATTGTACTGCCCTGGGCGGTGACATCAGGAAGACCCAGCTGCAAGTGTGAGAAAGCCCTTCCAGGAGGCTGTGGTGTGAAGTGGGGGAGGAGGAGGTCTGAGTCCAGCAGGGGGCGCTGTGGGTCTGTCCAGAGAGCCCAGGGTCCTGGCCAGGCCGGCTGGCACCTCCTCTGTTGGCTCTTGCCCACGTAGGCAGCAGGGTCCTCACTGGAGGGTGACGTCCTGCACCTGGGCCCCCAGTGGACACGGCAGCTCTCAGCTCAGAGCCACAGGCTTGCCTCTTAGTTCCTGCTGCTCTGTCGTGGGGTCAGTGCCCAGACCTGACATCCAACCAAGGACAGAGGGACGGTCATACAACAAAAATGAACTTCCTTCAGGAACCTCGACCTCCAGGGGTACCTGGTCAGGGATGAGAGACCCCTACAGAGGTTGCCCCGTTGCCCACAGAATGCCTGGGTGTTCCCAGTGGAAGAGGGATGCAGGCAAGGACCCTCTGTCACCATCTGTGTCATTTAAAAACGTTCCCTGTTGTGTTATTTGGCAATTTCAACATTTTGAATTGAACTATCGAAACTGATACCATGTTTGTTTTTGTGGCTCCCTTACTGGTTCCTTCCCGTTTTATTAATACTGTATGTTAACACTTGTAACATGAAATATATGAAATCAAAAGTTCAGCCAAACTGTCATCAATATGTTCCTATAATAAGAAAAGAATTCAGTGGGCATGTATATTTTTCACCTCTATGAGCTGAGGTTCTCAAACACCTCTGACAAAAATCATGTGAATTTTATTAAACAGCTACTTTAGCAGCAAATCTAACATGAATACAAATAAGAATAGTATTTACATTTTTATGTCAAAGAAACAAGAATGAACAAGACTTTCCCGTCTCTTCACACACGTTAACTTGAGGTGTCTGAGCTCCTTCTCCTCCTCGTTGCCTCCACACCCCTCCTCCATCCCGGGTCCATCGGCTCCACCCAGAACCACAGGGAAGGGAGTTTTACAAGGTCCACGGTGGTCACCACACCTACCTCTTCACACACCATGTTTTTCTATTTCTGATGATTGGACATGCGTCCCAACTTTGTTGTAACTGAACTTGCCAGCTATCACCATTGCATGATGAGATGGTGACCTTTCCCCGTGAAATCCGCAGTTCTATTGAAGGTACTCCACGTTGTCATGGCTGTTTACAGCACAGGACGCTGTCACCCTAAGCCTGCCCATGTGGCTCTGCATGCCACTGCCCACCTCCCATCCTGGTCTTCCCACCGCTGGGACTAGAGACAGTTTAAAAGTGTGCTTCAAGGGCCACCCCTTACCCTTCACAGCAGACGCAGGCTCCGGGATTTCCTGCTCAGCTCAGGGCTGGAGGACGGATAGCACCTCACAGACGGACACAGGGTTCCCTGAGAAGACAGAGAGTATTCTAAAGACAGGCTCAGGTGTGGGAAAGGCTGGATTATTGGTGCAAGAGAGGAAGACTTAGGAGAAGGAAATGGCAACCCACCCCAGTATTCTTGCCTAGAGAATCCCATGGGCAGAGGAGCCTGCCCATGGGGTCACACAGAATCCGGCACAACTGAAGTGACTTAGCATGCATGTGTGCATGCACCGGAGAAGGAAATGGCAATCCACTCCAGTGTTCTTGCCTGGAGAGTCCCAGGGATGGAGGAGCCTTGTGGGCTGCCATCTGTGGGGTCGCACAGAGTCTGACATGACTGAAGCAACTTAGCAGCAGCAGCAATAGCAACAGACCGACCTGGTCCCCTGAGCTGGCCCTGCTCCGGGGCTCAGCAGCCTGACTTGGACGTGACAGCAGGTGCTTCCTCTCAGGGGACAGACTCAGCGCCGTGGCCTCCATGCCTCCTCCTGGGAGTGAAGCTGCACATGGGGGCCGAGCACCCAGAATTGCAGGGTGAAGGGGTCAGGTCGTCATCAGTCCCCACCCTCTTCCCAGAAACAGAGGACTGGGGGAGCCCCCAGAGCCCACTCCATGCATCCCTCCCGCTCCCCTCATTCATGACTTTCCTCCCAATCCTGGGCCCCTGTCTTTCTACAGACCTACACTGTTGATCTCCATGGTCATGACCAAGTTCACTCTGTCGGAAGATCATGGACATGTTTCCAAGTCTTTCTGAAATTTACACTAACTTCCTCGGCCCTTCCTTGAACCTCTCTAACCCTTCCTTTCCAAGAAGTCTCGGGTCTCTGGCTCTCAGTTGTGACCCCTACTCGTCCCTTCTCTGTTCCTCCCCAGGTTCCCCTTGTTTCCCAGGGGATCCAAGAACCCCTCTAGTAGCCGATTTATTCCCTGAAACCTCACACTCCGTCCTGTGCGCCCCTCGAGTGAGGAATGAGGAGGGGAGAGAGCCCTGGTCCTGAGACCTGGAGATGATTCCTGGCTGCGGAGTGTCTGTGCTCAGCTGCTGTGGGACTGACTTTATGCACAGTGAGCCCGGGAGAAGCTGCTGGGGCCCTGGGCTGGGAAAGCAGACCCTGTGGGCTCTGCCCCCGGGGCCGTGACTGCTGCTCTGTCTGAGCATGTCTATGGTCCTGTCTGAGGTTCCTGAGAAGAGCTGATCTGCCTTGTCATGTCCTTTGTCGCATCTCAGATCTGAGACTGACCCATGGCTCTGATAACTCAGGCTGCCCTGTTTCACTGAGAGAACGTCCTGCTATGACATAAAATCCCCCAGTGGAGATGCCACACGTGTCAGAAAGTCTTTAAGATTATCTTATTTAAAGAACAGAGGCTACAAGGAAAATTATGTTTTAGAAATACTTCCATGGGAATGCAGAATTAAAACTGAGCCAGAGTTGGACACAGCTTAGTGAATTAACAACAACATTTTCTTCAGTGAAATTTTGGCATCTATTTTAAGTGAGGACCTTAGATTTTTACTACTCCATGATCACATTTTGGTTCATTGAAAATCTCAGAATCACACATCCACTGTGTAACACTCACATGCACTACAGGGTAAGCTACAGTTGGCTGCTGTTTTCCAACCAAACACATCCTGAAGGTATAACTTCAAGACCAGTTTTGGGGAAGTTGACTCTAAGAGCTCTGATCACCAGGTCAGGATGTGTGTTTGGCCAGGACACCAGGGGGCGTTCCAAGGCCTTTCCTGAGTGTTGGGGTTGGGGGCGGGGGTCGCGGGTGGCGGTGAGAGCTCAGCCAGCCCCCTGGAACTTCCTGATGCTTTCTGCTCAGGGTTCCCAGCGGTGACATCCCACCCCCAAGCCCCATGCATCCCTGACCCAGATCACACACTGGTCTCCCTCAGGCACAGGAAGCTGACCCAGGTCCCAGAGGTGATCAGAGCATTCTGGGGGTTGGAGGGGAGCACAGTCATTTGCATGAAAGGCCCCTCCCCTTCTCAAGGAATGAAGAGGGGAAGGAGCCCTGTGGGGACACTCTGCTAAGCTGTGGGGCCACAGAAGGCAGGACGCCCTGACATGTCCACCATGGCCTGGTCCCCTCTGCTCCTCAGCCTGGTTGCTCTCTGCACAGGTGACTGGATGGGGGGACAGGGGAAGGGCCCTGGGAAGACTCACAGGCCCTGCTCCCTGCTCTCATGTCTGGACCCCCGAGTCACCATGTCTGTCTCTCCCCCTTCCAGGATCCTGGGCCCAGGCTGTGCTGACTCAGCAGCCCTCTGTTTCCGGGTCCCTGGGCCAGAGGGTCTCCATCTCCTGCTCTGGAAGCAGCAGCAACATTGGGCATGGTTATGGTACCTGGTACCAACAGATCCCAGGATCGGCCCCCAGAATGCTCATCTATGGTGCGACCAGTCGAGCCTCCAGTCCCCGACCGATTCTCCGGCTCCAGGTCTGGCAACACAGTGACTCTGACCATCAGCTCGCTCCAGGCTGAGGACGAGGCTGATTATTACTGTGCAGCTTATGACAGCAGTAGCAGTGATCCCACAGGGCTTCAGGCCAGGGGGGAAGTGAGACAAAAACCTGTTGCCTCTCAGAGTTGGGGCTCTGGGGGCAGAAACATCCTGTGCAAAGGCAGCCGCTTCATTTTTTGTTTGGCCTAAGACTGTGCTCAGTCATACCATGGAACTTGGTCCAGAAAAATCTGTTCACATCTTTGTTAATTCACCTCTTTTCCAGCTTTCCTTTGCAGCAAAACATTGTCTGATTTTCTCAACTTGAGCAGAAGTCCCCAGTGCCAGGGCCAGGTGCCCTGGGGTCAGAGTCCATGATGGGTCAGGTCAGAACCAGAGGAACGCAGTACAGTTCTGTCTGACTCTGGGTGCATCAGTGCATAAAATATGTGTCCTGGTCCCAGCAGCTCTCCTTCTCTCTGAGGCTAGTAGTGGACGCAGGGGGTCCCTGCTTGGTTCCCTGGCCTCAAGTCTGGTGTTCAGGCTCCTTGGCCATCACTGGGCTAAGCTGAGGCCCAGGATGCTGCTCCTGCCTTTCCTGTGACAGCCTCTCAGGCTCACCCAGGGCTCCAGGCTCCTGGCCAGGCAGCCTGGGAACCTCCTCCACTGGCCTTTGCCCACATGGGAAGCAGGGTGCTCCCTGGAGAGTGACTTTCCTGCACCTGGGCCCCAGGGTACATGAGCACTCTCAGCTGTGAGCAACAGTCTTGCCTCTTACTTCCGCCTCTCTATCCGGGGGGGCAGTGCCTAGACCTGAGGTCCAGGCTAGGATGGATGGGAAGTTGCACAACAAAAATGTCAGTAAACTTGACCTGCAGTGATACCTGGACAGAGGATAAGAGACCCAAGGGAGGGACTTTCTCCATGTCAACAACTTCGCCTCAAGAGCAGGGTCCTGGGGGCCCTCCTCCACGACCTGGACCCCTCCCTGGCAGGGTCCAGCCCCGGTGGATCCAGGGAATTCGAAGCGGGGACGGCATTGGCGAGGATCAGGAAACAATTGCTTAATTAAATGTTAATTAAGAATATAAAGAGTAATAGAATAAGGATAGCTCAGCAGGAAAATTCAGTGGAGAAAAGAGGCTGAAATAAGGATAGCTCAGTGAGGAAATTCAGTGGAGAAAAGAGGCTGAATGATTCAGCCAGAAGGTGAGAGAAAGAACGACACGGGGAGACCAAGTTTCGGTGAACAAGGCCCGCACTTTATTTTCCAAAGTAGATTTATACCTTAAGTTATGCATAGAGGATAATGGGGGAAGGGGTAGAGTCATGCAGTAAGCCAGACTTTCTTCCTGCAAACTTATCATATGCAAAAGCTTAGGCGATTTGCATCATCTTCTGGCCAAGAGGCCTGTTAACATTGTAAGAAACTTATTTTTCTCTAAAAGTGATTATTCTAAAGTCAGGCACCACCCTCCAAAAGCATTAGATAAAGTTGCATTCCTATAGGGCAAAGGTGTAGTGGGCTATAACAAGAAAAGAATTAACTCAAGGGTCCAAGGTTACAAACATTAAAGCTACTACTTACACCAATTATATTAATCAATACACTGCCAGGGACACAGCAGGTAAGGGAAATGGAAACTTAGCAGCAAACATTGGCCCAACAAGTGAAAAACCCTTCACCAATACAATTTCTAATCAATCTTTTAACTGCTCAAAGGAATCTGTATTTAGACAGTTTAGAACATCTCATGCCTCTCACAGTTGGGAGGCTCTGAACAATCACATGTGGCCGGAAAAACCTATTCAGGCAGGCTAGAGGATTTCCAAAGGAGTTTGTAGGTTGAAACACTATCACACCCAGGAACTTTATTAACTGGAGCTATAAGTTAACTCTTTTTCCAGAGAGAGGTAGTGGGGGACAGCCCCCTGTAAAGTCAGAGGTGTAGGTGAGAGCACAAAGCGGAAAGTAGGCAGACTCTGGTTTTGGGGGTAGATGCTCGAGAATTTCCAGGGGGACTCCTGAGGCTCGATCCCGCCTTTGTGTATGTCCAGCCTCCTTCCTCATGACCTTTGCCATGGGCGGAGCTTCTCACGCAGGCTCCCGGCACCTCCCTTGGTGTCCTCACTCCTGAACCAAGACTGTCCTTTAGGGAAAGTGACGGGATGTGGGTTTGGAGGCCTTTGCCCTGCCTTGCGCTCCTGGCATCTGGGCACAAGGCATGGGGCATCCATGCTTCCTGTCAGCTTCTCACCCTCCTTCAAGGGTGGTGCTGATGGTTCTGTCCTTTACCAGTTCCTCTCGTCACCTATTTTCCTGTGTTTCCCGACACAATCATCCATGCATTGGAATAACAGGAAAAGGATTTAGTATGAACATTTTGTTTGATATGAGATGAATCTCATAAACACATCTTGAGAAAAGAAAATAACTGTATGAATTTTATTAAACAGCTAATGTACCAGAACATCTAATCTGAATACAATACCATAATTTTACTTTACTTTTTTTTTTTTTTTTTTTTTAGATGTGAAAATAGTATTTTAATAGTAACAGGAACACACAGCACCTCCTGGGCTGGCGGATCCAGACAAGAACACTTACTAAGCACAAGCCTCCCACATACCAAAGCTGCTTCCCCCACAGCTCTGTTGCAACAAAGGTCAGACACACCTCAGGTCCCCCTCGAGGAGGCCCCCCCAGGCCCTGGCTCCCTACACAACGAAGGTCACATGGACGCTGCAGGTTTATCACAAGTTGCCAACAGCATTTTATTTTTTCTTTTCAACATCCTGTTCTGCGGCTTCCTTGGCCCTTTTCGCCCGGATGCCAAAGAGCCGGGCATTGGCGTGGGCCATACGGAGAGTGGCAAATGCCTTAAAGTTCTTCTCCTCCTCTGTGATGACTCTGGCTTTCTCCTTCTTATAGACGTTCCGTATGGGCATAACAGGTCCGGTCAGCTGAGTGGCCAGTTTAAGCTCTTCAGCAGAGCTGTCTCCCTTCTTGGGGGCCGAGGGCTTCCTGGGGAACAGGATAAGCTTGGAGCGGTACTCCTTGAGCCGCTGCACGTTGGCCTGCAGGGACTCCGTGCACTTGTTCCGCCGCCTCGGGTCCACCGAGATCCCAATGGTCCGGGCCACCTTCTTGTGGATGCCGGCCACCCTTAGCTCCTCCAGGCTGAAGCCCCTGCCGGCACGAACCTTCGTGTGGTACCTGACCGTCGGGCATCTCACCACCGGCCGGAGAGGACCGGACGCGGGGCGTGGGGCAATGCGGCGCGCCTTGGCCTGCCGGGCCTTGCGTCTACGGATCTTGCGAGCCGGCTGGTTGAACCAC
Source organism: Bos javanicus (assembly GCF_032452875.1). Classification (NCBI taxonomy): domain Eukaryota; kingdom Metazoa; phylum Chordata; class Mammalia; order Artiodactyla; family Bovidae; genus Bos; species Bos javanicus. Next base: position 71,187,373 of record NC_083884.1, read on the forward strand.
GTGGCCACGCCCCGCTGCCAGTCCTTGTGGAAGTGGGGCTTCAGGATCATGCCATTCCGGCTGGGCGCCATGGCTGCGGCCGAAAGGCCTCCTCCGAGGGCTCACGGCCGGGAAAGCTTTACTTTACATTGATTAGCATTATTTTCGTCCCTTAATTTTCCCAATTAATGGAGACATTAAGTCCTTCTGCACGAAATTACATGTATGTAAATGAGTATGTACTAGAAATACTACAATTGTGTCTAGGTGTTTCTATTTTTCCATTCATTTTATTATTGATTCTAAATTTATTTTTTAATACATCTTAATATAAAATGTAGATGGAAAAAAATAACATTTGGTATCAGTTTCAACTTTTTAAATTTGGTATTGGAATTTTTTGTTAACTTTCTGATTACAAGATTTTGATCAATATTTAATGTTAGTGGTTTGTAATTTTTCCTCTTATATATTTTATCAGGTATCTGTACAAGTTTTAACTAATTCTTAAAGAACTAGGAAATATATATCTTTTGTAAGGTTTTTAAAAAGACATTCATACAATGCAAATCAATTAGAACAATGTAGTGGCTCAAGTTTGTTACATATTTCATGTGAGTAAATACATATTATGTCTTTTTGTGGATTAATTCCATAGTAAAATTTCCATCTTTTTCTAAGGAAATTAATCTTCCTACTTGTTTTCTCTACTAGACCCACCATCATTGTAGAAAAGTGTGCATTTTACCTCAATTCTAGAGGTTATTTTTGTTTGCTAAGTCGCTTCAGTCGTGTCCGATTCTGTGCAACCCATACGGCAGCCCACCAGGCTCCCCCGTCCCTGGGATTCTCCAGGCAAGAACACTGGAGTGGGTTGCCATTTCCTTCTCCAACGCAGGAAAGTGAAAAGTGAAAGTGAAGTCGCTAAGTCGTGCCTGACTTTTAGTGACCCCATGGACTGCAGCCTACTAGGCTCCTCCATCCATGGGATTTTCCAGGCAAGAGTACTGGAGTGGGGTGCCATTGCCTTCTCCATATTTTTGTTGTTGTTGTTTAGTTTTGCCTTTTATTTCCCACATATTACCAGCAGGTGGCTATGTAGGACTGCCCTGGAGTCCAGGCACAGCTGCTCAGGGAGCACTCTCAGTTCAGGAGCTGGGCTGGGGGCGGGGCTGAGCTCCTGGGGGGACTCAGCAGTGTGTCCACTCTGGCTGAAGAGTCCCCTGAGCAGGAATGTGTGTGGTCTCGGCAGGGGCTTCCTCCAGGGCCTCCCAAGAGGGAACTCCCCTCCACCCCGTGAGTCTGGGCTGTGAGCTGAGCTCCAGCAGCAGGACTCAGGGAGGGGCTGGGCGGGCCCTGGGTGGACCCCTATTTGCATGGCAACCCTCCTCTGGCAGAGGCTGGGGGAGAACAGGAGGCCTGGGGCAGCCCAGCCCCACTGTGGGGACCAGGGTCCTGTGAGCACCGTGGCCTGGACTCCTCTCCTCTCCTGTTCCTCTCTCACTGCTCAGGTAGAGACGGGCCCGGGCACCAGGGCTCAGTCCCCAGCCTCATCAGCCCCTGGGGCACAGACTCTGGGAACTTCCCTGCAGCTCCTGCCCCATCTCCCCTGTGTCTGTGTCTGCAGGTTCCCTCTCCCAGCGTGTGCTGACTCAGCCAGCCTCTCCCTCTGCGTCTCCGGGAGCATCAGCCAGACTCCCAGACTGCACCCTGAACAGTGGGTCTATGTTGATGGCTAGCAAATGTCCTGTTTCCAGCAGAAGCCAGGGAGCCCTCCCCAGGACCTCCTGATGTTCAAGTCAGACTCGGATAAGCCCCAGGGCTCCGGGGTCCCCAGTCACTTCTCTGGATCCAAGGCTGCCTCAGCCAATGCAGGGCCCCCGTTCATCTCTGGGCTGCAGCCTGAGGCTGAGGCTGATTATAACTGCTACTGTCCCCAAAACACTGCATTCACCTGGTGCTGCAGGCCCACGGCAGCCCTGTGCCCTCCCTCACGCAGCTGCCACTGCTGCTCTGCCTGGACCGTGTCTAACTCTGGTTAACCTCCTGTGGTCACTTCTGAGCTTCCAGAGAACAGCAGATCTGACCTGTCATGTACTGCCCCTCATCTCAGATCTGAGACTCACCCACGGCTCTGACCACTCAGACTGCCGCGTTCTGACACACACCTTCCTCATCAGAATAAAACTCCTGCAGTGCAGAAGCTGTAAGTGGCAGAAAGAGGCTGGTTCCTGCTCTGCTTCACTCAGACCCCCCAAAATTAATAATGCAAATATCCGTGTAAAAATTAAGTTTTACTTCATTTAATAAAAATTTTCAGAAGATTCACCTTGTGTCATTTATTTAATATTTTCTTAATAAGAAAATAAACTTACAAAGATCATCATATTTCACATATGGAACTCTTGTCAATGAAAAACTGAAATAAGCATAGATTGTCCTTCAATTAAACTCATGCATGTATTTAAAGTAATGACCTTAGAATTTTCTCTAATCCATTAACATATTTTCCTACATTTACTGTCTCAGGGAATTCCCAGGTGGTCCAGTGGCTAAGACTCCGGGTTCCCAGTGCAGTCAGCCTGGTTTCATCCCTGGTCGGGGAACTAGATCCCACAAGCCACAATTAAGACACCACCCAGAAAAACAGATAAATAAATATTTATAAAAGTCTCAAAGGCACACCTACAGTGTAACACACTCGTGCAGCGCAGGACAGACTACAGTCAGGCCATTCTTATCCAGCCAAACTTTCCCTGAACTGTGTCTTCTCGGACCCACTGATTGGGATGGGTGGTCCTACCACCCACCACATATCAGGCTCCCTGGGAACAGACTCCGTTCAGGGCCTTTCAGAGTCTCAACAAAAAGTGCGATGAGTATTACAGCCCTGCTCCCTGCAGCCTGTGCCCTGTGCCTGCAGGAGAGACGCCCAGGAGGGGTCACTTCATAAGAGAGGACACAGCGATGGGGGTCCACTGTGTGGAAAGCTTCACACACAGTAAAGATCCAGGTGTTTAGGGATCCAGAGTCACATCCCTGGCCTCTCCCCCTACACCTTCCCACCTCAACAGAGAAGAGGCCCCTCCTCCTCACAGCTGAGGGGACACACAGAGGAAGCAGGGCTCCGGCCACCAGGGAGGGGACACACAGAGGAGGGACCCGCTATCCTGCCCAGAAGGGGACGGGCCTCCCCAGGGCCAGCACTGCCTGACCTGATCCTGATGCGAGAGGAACTTGTGCCCCAGAAGCCCTCTCAGTCCTGACCCTGAGCAGCCCAGGGAGCCATGGACAGACTCAGTCTTAGGGGCCTGAGGGGAGCACACAGGGGTCCCTGAGGTCACAGCGGATACAGAGGAGGCCTCTGAACGAGCTCTGAGGCGGGGACAGTGCACAGAGCAGGTCAGGAGCTGTCCCCTGAGGGCTCTGGTCACCAGGTCACAGGAAGCGTGTCTGGGCCTGGACACCAGGGGGCGCTCGAGGGCCATTCCTGAGGTGGTTAGTGGGGTGAGAGTGGGGCCCAGGCCCTGACCCTGTCAGGCAACCACTGCTCAGGGCTCCTGGATGGAACCTCCCACACCTGGGCCCCAAGAGCCCCGCCCCAGTCCACACTCTGCCCTCCTCAAGCACAGGGACCTGACCCGGGGCCCAGGGAGGGGTCAGAGAGCTGGGGGGTCAGAGAGCTAAGGGGTGGGGGCAGAGAGCTGGGCGGGGTCAGAGAGCTAGGGGCGTGATTTGCATGAAAGGCCCCGCCCCCTCTCAGGGTATGAAGAGGGGAAAGAGCGCTGTGGGGACACTCTGCTCAGCTGTGGGGCCACAGAAGGCAGGACGCCCTGACCGTGTGCACCATGGCCTGGTCCCCTCTGCTTCTCACCCTGGTCGCTCTCTGCACAGGTGACTGGATGCGGGGACAGGGGATGGGCCCTGGGAAGACACACGGTCCCTGCTCCCTGCTCTCGTGTCTGGACCCCAGAGTCACCATCTCTGTCTCTCCCCCTTCCAGGATCCTGGGCCCAGGCTGTGCTGACTCAGCCGCCCTCCGTGTCTGGGTCCCTGGGCCAGACGGTCACCATCTCCTGCACCGGAAGCAGCAACAACATCGGGATTTTGGGTGTGAGCTGGTACCAACAGCTCCAAGGATCGGCCCCCAGAACCCTGATCTATAATAGTAACAAACGACCCTCGGGGGTCCCCGACCGATTCTCTGGCACCAAGTCCGGCAACACAGGCACCCTGACCATCACTTCGCTCCAGGCTGAGGATGAGGCTGATTATTACTGTGCGTCTGCTGACCTCAGTCTTAATACTCCCACAGTGCTCCAGGCCAGGAGGGAAGTGCGACAAAAACCTGCTCTCCTCTCACAGTCGGGGCTCTGGGGGCAGAAACATCCTCTGCAAAGGCAGCCACTTCATTTGTCTGTTTGGCCTAAGACTGGGTCCAGAATCACACCAGGGAACTTGGTCCGGAAAAATCTGTTCACATCTGTCTTAATTCACCCGTTCTCCAGCTTTCCTTGGCAGCAACACATTGTCTGATTTTCTCAACTTGAGCAGAAATCCCCAGTACCAGGGCCAGGTGCCCTGGGGTCAGAGTCCATGATGGGTCAGGTCAGAACCAGAGGAACACAGTACAGTTCTGTCTGACTCTGGACTCATCAGAGCATCCAGTATGTGTCCTGGTCCCAGCAGCTCTCCTTCTCTCTGAGGCTAGTAGTGGACGCAGGGGGTCCCTGCTTGGTTCCCTGGCCTCAAGCCTGGCGTTCAGGCTCCTTGGCCATCACTGGGCTAAGCTGAGGCCCAGGATGCTGCTCCTGCCTTTCCTGTGACAGCCTCTCAGGCTCACCCAGGGCTCCAGGCTCCTGGCCAGGCAGCCTGGGAACCTCCTCCACTGGCCTTTGCCCACATGGGAAGCAGGGTGCTCCCTGGAGAGTGACTTTCCTGCACCTGGGCCCCAGGGTACATGAGCACTCTCAGCTGTGAGCAACAGTCTTGCTTCTTACTTCCGCCTCTCTATCCGGGGGGGCAGTGCCTAGACCTGAGGTCCAGGTAGAATGGATGGGAAATTACACAACAAAAATGTCAGTAAACTTGACCTACAGTGATACCTGGACAGAGGACAAGAGACCCAGGGGAGGGACTTTCTCCATGTCAACAACTTCGCCTCAAGAGCAGGGTCCTGGGGGCCCTCCTCCACGACCTGGACCCCTCCCTTCGTGTCCTCACTCCTGAACCAAGACTGTCCTTTAGGGAAAGTGACGGGATGTGGGTTTGGAGGCCTTTGCCCTGCCTTTTGCTCCTGGCATCTGGACACAGGGCGTGGGGCACCCATGCTTCCTGTCAGCTTCTCACCCTCCTTCAAGGGTGGTGCTGATGGTTCTGTCCTTTACCAGTTCCTCTCGTCACCTATTTTCCTGTTTTCCACTACATAATCATCCATGCATTAGAATAATAGGAAAAGGATTTAGTATGAACATTTCGTTTGATATGAGATGAATCTCGTAAACACCTGTTGAGAAAAGAAAATAACTGTATGAATTTTATTAAACAGCTAATGTACCAGAACATCTAATCTGATTACAAAACCATAATTTCACTTTACATTGATTAGCATTATTTTTGTCCCTTAATTTTCCCAATTAATGGAAACATTAAGTCCTCCTGCACGAAATTACATGTATGTAAATGAGTATGGACTAGCAATACTACAATTGTGTCTAGGTGTTTCTATTTTTACATTCATTTGTTATTGGTTCTAAATTTATTTTTTAATACATCTTAATATAAAAGGTAGCTTGTAGATGGGAAAAAACAACGTTTGGTATCAGTTTCAACTTTTTAAATTTGGTATTGGAATTTTTTGTTAACTTTCTGATTACAAGATTTTGATCAATATTTAATGTTAGTGGTTTGTAATTTTTCCTCTTATATATTTTATCAGGTATCTGTACAAGTTTTAACAAATTCTTAAAGAACTAGGAAATATACATCTTTTGTAAGGTTTTTAAAAAGACATTCATACAATGCAAATCAATTAGAACAATGTAGTGGCTCAAGTTTGTTACATATTTCAGGTGAGTAAATACATGTTATGTCTTTTTGTGGAGTAATTCCATAGTAAAATTTCCATCTTTTTCTAAGGAAATTAATCTTCCTACTTGTTTTCTCTACTAGACCCACCATTATCGTAGAAAAGTGTGCATTTTACCTCAATTCTAGAGGTTATTTTTGTTTAGTTTTGCTTTTTATTTCCCACATATTACCAGCAGGTGGCTATGTAGGACTGCCCTGGAGTCCAGGCACAGCTGCTCAGGGAGCACTCTCAGTTCAGGAGCTGGGCTGGGGGCGGGGCCTGAGCCCTTGGGGGGACTCAGCAGTGTGTCCACTCTGGCTGAAGAGTCCCCTGAGCAGGGATGTGTGTGGTCTCAGCAGGGGCTTCCTCCAGGGCCTCCCAAGAGGGAACTCCCCTCCACCCCGTGAGTCTGGGCTTTGAGCGGAGCTCCAGCAGCAGGACTCAGGGAGGGGCTGGGCGGGCCCTGGGTGGACCCCATTTGCATTGCAGCCCTCCTCTGGCAGAGGCTGGGGGAGAACAGGAGGCCTGGGGCAGCCCAGCCCCACTGTGGGAACCAGGAAGCTGTGAGCACCATGGCCTGGACTCCTCTCCTGCTCATGTTCCTCTCTCTCTGCACAGGTAGGCAGGCCCCGGGCACCAGGGCTCAGTCCCAGCCTCATCAGCCCCTGGCGTGCAGACTCTGGGAACCTTTCCTGCAGCTCCTGCCCCATCTCTTCTGTGTCTGTGTCTGCAGGTTCCCTCTCCTAGCCTGTGCTGACTCAGCCAGCCACCCTCTCTGCGTCTCTGGGAGCATCAGCCAAACTCACCGGCACCCTGAGCAGTGGCTACAATGTTGGCAGCTACTACATAAACTGGTACCAGCAGAAGCCAGGGAGTCCTCCCTGGTACCCCTGTATTGTTACTCAGACTCCAATAAGCACCAGGGTTCCAGGGTCCCCAGCCACTTCTTTGGATCCAAAGACACCTCGGTGAAGGCAGGGCTCCTGCTAATCTCGGCTACAGGCTGAGGACAAGGCTGACTATTACTCTGCTACATATTGCAGTAGTACTAACACGGCGCTCCAGACCCACAGGGAAGGGAGACCTAAATCGCCCCTGTGCCTTCCCTGAGAAATCCGTATGCAGGTCAAGAACCTATAGTTAGAACCAGACATGGAACAACAGTGAAAGTGAAAATGAAAGTCGCTCAGTCGTGCCCAACTCTTTGCGACCCCATGGGCTGTATAGTGCATGGAGTTCTCCAGGCCAGAATACTGGAGTGGGTAGCCTTTCCCTTCTCCAGGAGATCTTCCCAACCCAGGGATCAAACCCAGGTCTCCCACATTGCAGGCAGATTCTTTACCAGGTGAGCCACAGGGGAAACACAAGAATACAGGAGTGGGTAGCCCCATGGAACAACAGACTGGATCGGAACTGGGAAAGGACTATGACAAGGCTGTATATTGTCACCCTGCTTATTTATCTTATACGCAGAGTACATCATGAGAAACGCTGGGCTGGAGGAAGCACAAGCTGGAATCAAGATTTCCAGGAGAAATATCAATAACCTCAGATGTGCAGATGACACCACCCTTGTGTCAGAAAGCGAAGAAGAACTAAAGAGCCTCTTGATGAAAGTCAAAGAGGAGAGTGAAAAAGTTGGTTTAAAACTCAACATTCAGAAAACGAATATCATGGCATCTGGTCCCATCACTTCATGGGAAATAGATGGGGAAACAATGGAAATAGTGAGAGATTTTATTTTCTTGGGCTCCAAAATCACTGCAGATGGTGATTGCAGCCATGAAATTAAAAGGTGCTTGCTCCTAGGAAGAAACACTATGACCAACCTAGATAGCATATTAAAAAGCAGAGGCATTACTTTGCCAACGAATGTCCATATAGTCAAGGCTATGGTTTTTCCCATGGTCATGTATGGATGTGAGAGTTGGGCTATAAAGAAAGCTGAGCGCTCAAGAATTGATGCTTTTGAACTGTGGTGTTGGAGAAGACTCTTGAGAGTCCCTTGGACTACAAGGAGATCCAACCAGTCCATCCTAAAGAAAATCGGTCCTGAATATTCATCGGAAGGACTGATGCTGAAGCTGAAACTCCCAATACTTCGGCCACTGATGCTAAGAACTGATTCATTTGAAAAGACCCTGATGCTGGGGAAGATGGAAGGCGGGAGGAGAAGGGGATGACAGAGGATGAGATAGTTGGATGGCATCACCGAGTCAATGGACATGAGTTTGAGCAAGATCCGAGAGTTGGTGGTGGACAGAGAAGCCTGGCATGCTGCAGTCCATGGGGTCGAAAAACGTTAGACACAACTGAGCAACTGAACTGACTCACTGACAAAGGCTAAGACAAATGATTTTAGACCTCTGTTCTTATCTAATAAACCCTTACAGGTGTATATTATAAGCACTGCTTTAACTATAGTCCATAATATACATAACAATACAATTTGCTTACATTTTTAATTAATTCAAAATATTTTCTAAATTTGTGTTTTTTTCCTGATTCTTTTAAATTTTCATATACTTTGAGGTTAGTTTTCCAGAAAGCTTTCTATTATTTACTTTTCATTTAAGTCCTTTATGGTCACATAATAAAATCTTTGAATTTCAGTACTTTTAAATTTGTTCAGCAATGTTTAAAGCTTAAGTATATTGTCTATAAAGAAAGCTGAAGAATTGATGCTTTTGAACTGTGGTGTTGGAGAAGACCCTTGAGAGTCCCTTGGACTGCAAGGAGATCCAACCAGTCCATCCTAAAGGAGATCAGTCCTGGGTGTTCATTGGAAGGACTGATGTTAAAGCTGAAACTCCAATACTTTGGCCACCTGATGCAAAGAGTTGACTCATTGGAAAAGACCCTGATGCTGGGAAAGATGGAAGGCGGGAGGAGAAGGGGACGACAGAGGATGAGATGGTTGGATGACATCACTGACTCAATGGACATGGGTTTGGGTGGAGTCTGGGAGTTGGTGATGCTCAGGGAAGCATGGCGTGCTGAGGTTCATGGGGTCGCAAAGAGTCGGACACAACTGAGCAACTGAACTGAACTGAACTGAACTCTCAGTCCTTTTGGCTCCACTCCCAGTGCCCAGTCCCTAGCACCTCACTCCATCAGTGTCATTTGTTATTACAAATCCAGGTTGACACAATATGGTTTTTTATTCTTCCTTTTGTTGTCTAAAAAAAAAGATGCACAGCTTGAGAGTTGTGAGTTAAGTTTTATTTGGGGCAAAATGAGGACTGCAGCCCGGAGGCGGCATCTCTGACAGCTCTGAGAGACTGCTCCAAAGCGGCAGTGCTGAAAGTGAAGTCGCTCAGTCGTGTCCGACTCTTTGCGACCCCATGGACTGTAGCCTACCAGGCTCCTCCATCCATGGGATTTTCCAGGCAAGAGTGCTGGAGTGGATTGCCATTTCCTTCTCCAGGGGATCTTCCCGACCCAGGAATCGAACCCAGGTCTCCCGCATTGTGGGCAGACGCATTACCATCTGAGCCACCAGAGTGGCAGTGGGGCAAGGTCAATTATAAGGTTTTGGTGAAGGGCAAGTTCAATACCATGAAGCACTCGTTTTACAAAAGGCTTTTTGTTAGTCATGAGGATCTGATGTCACCATGAAGGGAGTTAGTGCCTCTCTAGATACGAGGAGATGCAAGGATTGAGATCATAAAATCTGTTCCTAAAAACATCCAACTATCTAAAGACCTGTCCCACCAGATTCCCTGGAGCACGGAGTGCCTCACTCCACCCTGAACTGCTTTGGGGGTTGTTGAGGGTCTCCATCTATACACAGGGTTCGGTCTCCGTGGAGGCTGATGGCAAATGCCTTTGTTGTTCAGTTGGTGGCAACGCTCTTGGTAAGTGCCAATTTGTAGTTGACACTTTCTTCCTTCCTTCTCTTCTTCCTTTCCTCTCTCTCCCCCTTTCTACCTTCCTTCCTTCCTTTTTACAGTTTGTCCTGCTTTTTTAGATTATAAATCTGTAGGTTAATTCCTTATCCTTAATCCCCATATCCCTTCTACTTCTTCATGTACTTCTTCATGCTGATCTAGCTCAACAAGTATTGATTCCATGCCCACTATGAGTTGGGCCACTTTCTGGGTGCTGAGGATACAGACAAGTGACTGTCGGGAGCCACGTTAGACATTACTAACAAAATGGAGGCACGGCCCCAACCCCCCTCTTCATCCTGCAGGCACGGTCCCAAGATGAAGGAGTTAGGTCTTGTGATTCTGACTTGTTCTTTCCTTTCTTCAGTTGAGTTGGCTGGAAAGAATGCTAAGGTGCTTATTGTTCTTGAGAAAAACATGAGAAAGCACAAAGCCTTCTGCAGTTGTGCCCAAAAAATAATCTATAAGTAACCATTGACATTTGTTCAAAGATCTTTACAAAAAATGTCCCAAGATGAACACGTAGGCCACAGCTTGAGGCCATGGAAAAAATTGTTATCTGAGACCTGTTTGTGAGGGAAATGTTTATGACAAAAGAAGTTTGCTGAGTTTAGGGTTTAGGAATAATTAAAAATAGCTAAAAGCCTTTTTAGGAAATAGTGAGCTTAATATACTAGGGATAAACAGGATTTAAAAAGATAAAAAATAAACTGAAGAATGTGGTATACAGCCCAGGCATAAACATGAGTTACAATGTAATCACGAGTAAACACGATTCTGAGAGAATCGCTGAAACAAGAACTCTGTTTGAAGGACAACAAGGAGATAATAAATCTGGGTGAGGGGGAGCTGAAAATGTAAAACCTCTGACCTAATGCTTTTGTCAAAATATAAAAAAAGACCTGATGCTTAAAATAAACATGTAGTCCCCTACCTTGAGTCAGAGGCTACATCATTCTCTGCCAACACCGCTCATCCCTTCAGGCTGATTCCCTGGCTGCCAGAGCTGGACTCCGACAAGTGGTGCCCAACGTGGGCCATCTGAAGAGTAAGTAACTTCGTGACTGCAACCCAGAGCGGTTAGGATTGTACCTGTGGGTGGCTGGCACCCCTCTGAAGTTTAGACAGGGTGAAGAGGGTACAAAAAAAATTAAAATATTCTCTAGAAAAATGGGTCTCTCTACATCCAAAAATAGACAAATGTTTATTGAAATATTACTTCGCATGTTAGCCCATAGAGGCATTAAGGTAAGCAAAGGAAGACTGTCTAAATTTCTAATTTTTGTCCAAGAACAATGCCCATGGTTTCCTGAGAGGGCACTGTAAATCTAAAACCTGGACTAAGGTTAGAGATCAGTTACATTTGTTTTATACTTTACATGAGCCAAAAAAGATTCCTGTAGATGCTTTTGCTCTGTAGAATATGATTAGGGACGTCCTGGACCCTCGACATGAGGCTGTTAGACAGCCTATGGGAGAGGTTACAGCCGTGGATGCTGGGTCTCCACCTTCTGCACAGATCATGTTTTCTGCCATTGACGAAGAGAAGGAGGGAGACTGTGCTCTACCTCCGGAGGAGGGGGAAGACTTGCAGGATGCTGCGGCTGGGCACCCTAGTGAGGCCCCTCCTCCTCTACACAAACCTTTAAAAACTTATCCATCACTTTCTGATTTAAGGCAATCGCTGCAGCCTCTGTTTGCGCCTCCCAGGGCCCAGAAGCTCCCCCACTTTGCCCCCAAAGCCTCCCAGAACATTGCCTGAGGCTGAAAAAGATAGAGTTTTCTGAAACAAAGGAGTTCTTGAAACAGACTGCCAGAGGCTGAGGAAGATAAAAAGTTTTTGGAAACAAAGGAGCTTTTGAAACAGATACATACACAATATACAGAGCTGCTCTTTGAAAAAAAAAAAAAAACCCTCAGGGAGGTCTCACCCAGGCTAAAAAAAACAAAGCGAAACAACAGGGGGACTTGAAACTCTCTATGGCCTTCCCAGTAGTCTTTACCAAAACAGAAGGGGGAAGCGAAAAAGAAAAAAACTGGAACCGGTCCCTTATAAGCTACTAAAAGAGCTTAAACAAGCTTGTCGTGATTATGGCTCCACCTCCCCCTATACACCCACCCTGCTACATGCCTGGGCTAAAAGACAGATGACACCATATGATTGGAAAACGGTTACAAAGGCTTGCCTTCCTGGAGGAGAGTTCCTCCTGTGGTTGACAAAATATGACTACAGTCAGCGGAAAACAAAACCTCTAATGATACACAGCTCAAGACAGTGGGATCTGTGACATTAAAAAGACATGGAAAATACAAATCTAATATAGCCCAAACAAGGTTGTCTAAAGAAACACTTAATCAGATTATGGCCATAGGTATCTTGACATGAAAATCTTTGCCCCCTTCAGATGAAAAGTTATCCACTTTGAGTAATATGAGAGACCTGATGAGAAATATAAAGACTTTGTGGCCAGATTAAAAACTGCTGTAAAAAAAAATTATTAAGAGTACCGAGCCAACAGAGATAGTTCTTAAACAATTGACTTATGAAATGCCAATTCTACCTGTAAGACATTGCTTAGACCTGTTAAAAGTAAAAAAAAAAATCTTTGGACTTACATACAGACCTGCCAAAAAATAAAAACTTCCTTTATGCAGGGGGTTGCCTTAGCCACAGCCTTGAGAGGAAAAACTGCTGCCCAAGTTATTCAGGCAATGAGAAAAAAGATTAACCCTGATGAAAACGATTCTACAAATAAAAAGTGTTTCTCTTGTAGCCAAATGGGGCATTTTTGCCGACAATGTCCTGCCAAGCAGAGACAACAAGCCGTGCCAGTACAGACTAAAACCAACCCTCCAAAGACACCTTGGCCCGATGCCAAAAGAGATATCACTGGGCAAAAGACTGCAGATCTAAATTCCATAAAGATGAGACTACACTCACTCCCCAAATACAAAAAGTAATTTTTCCCAGTTTCAGGGAAATGGGCAACAGGGACAGCCCCGACCCCAGACAACAACAGGGGCAGTCGCGTTAAATCCCTTTATTCCCTTTGTTCTGTCTCAGAACTCCTCAAAACAACCCCAGGTAGCGCAGGACTAGACCTCAGTTCCGCCACCACAACAATATTAACCCCTGACGTTACTCGATTCCAATGGGAGTGGCTGGCCCCCTCCCTGAGGACATTGTAAGACTTGTGCTGGGGCGTAGCTTGCTTTCCCTTCAAGAAATTTCAGTGGTGCCTGATGTAGTGGATTCTGATTATACTGGAGAAATTAAAGTTTTGATCTCACTGCCTGCCAAAACTACAAATTTAATAAAGGTCAAAAAATAACACAGCTTTTGCTTTTACCTTATTATCAGACAGGAAAAACCTTGACTTCTCAAGCTAGGAGCCTTAAAAGATTTAGATCTAGTGATCTAGCCTTTTGGGTACAAAAAATTACAGCTTCAAGGCCTTTAAAAGATCTTTTAATTCAAGAAAATATCACGTCAGGGCTGTTGGATACTGGAACAGATGTCTCTTACATTACTAAAAAAGATTGGCCCTCGTCCTGGCTGACACATTTGACCAATGCTGACTTGGTAGGAATAGGGTCAGTGCCCTCGGTTGCTAAAAGCCCACAAATTTTGACAAGGTCAGATGAGAAGGGGGCACAAGACACCTTTCGTCCATATGTGATTCCTTCACTACCTTTTTCTTTATGGGGGAGAGATATATTATCTCAGATGAAAATGCTTTTATACAGCCCAGATAAAAAGGTTACTAACGAAATGCTACAAATGAGGTATAGTCTTGACAAGGGGCTTGGTAAAGATCAACAAGAAATTGTTTCTCCATTAGAAACGGTTCCTAACAAAAATAGAGAAGGTTTGAGATATGCAAATTTATCCTAGAGGCTGTTGCTCTTACTGCCGACCCTATTACCTAAAAATCTGATGATCCGGTATGGGTGGAACAATGGCCTTTAACAGCTAAAAAGCTACAGACAGCTAAAGATTTAGTTATAAAACAACTAGCAGCCGGCCATATAGAGCCTTCTAATAGCCCCTGAAATACTCCTATTTTTGTCATTAAAAAAAAAATCCAAAAAAATGGAAATTGTTACAAGATTTGAGAGCTATAAACACAACGATGGAAGACATGGGGACCCTGCAGCCAGGTCTCCATTCCCCAGTAACTGTGTTCTTTAAATACAACGTGATAATTATAGATCTACAAGATTGTTTCCTTACCATCCCCCTGGCCGTTCAAGATTGTAAAACGTTAGCTTTCAGTCTCCCTTCAGCTCATTTTAAACAGCCCTTTATAGGGTTTCAATGAAAGTTTTTGCCTCAGAAAATAAAAAATAGCCCCACCTTGTGTCAAAAATTTGTGGATCAAGCTGTACAAAATGTTTAAAAAAAGTATAAAGATCTATATTTGATACATTATATGGATGATATTTTGGCTGCCCATAAGGATAGAGCCTTGTTACAACAAATCTTATCTAAATTAATTAAGGCCTTAAAAAACTGGAGTTTAAAGATAGCTCCAGATAAGATACAAGTAAATCCTTCTTTTTCTTATTTAGGGAGGGTGTTAAATACCCATACTGTGAGTCATGCCCTTTACAGCTACAGAGAGATCCTTTACTAACTTTAAATGATTTCCAAAAATTATTAGGGGATATTAATTGAATATGCCCACATTTAAGACTGACTACTACAGATTCAAAGCCCTTGTTTGATTGCTTAAAGGGCGATCCTGATCCCAGTTCTAAAAAAAAAATTGACTAGTGAGGCAGTTAGTTCTTGTTAAAGTGAATGAGGCTTTACATGATCAGTTAATTAAGATTAATATTATCAGAAGATGGGATTTAATTATTCTCGCCACAAAACATACACCTATAGGATGCTTGTGACAAAAAGGCCCATTAGAATGGCTCCATCAGTGACCCCTCAAAAAATAGTTTTGTCTTATCCCAGCTTGGTGACACAATTAATTATAAAAGGTAAAAAAAAAAAGTGTAAAACTTTTATAAAAAGAAGTAACAAATATAGTGATTCCATTTCATAATGATCAACTACAATTTCTTTTACAAAATAGTGATGATTGACAAATTGCCCTGATAGATTTCAGGGGTCAAATTTTGTTTCATTTGCCCTCAAGCCCCCTTTTACATTTTTTAAAAACACATTCTGTGATTTTTCCAAAAAAATTTTCTATTCAACCTTTGGAGGGGGCAACTTTAGTTTTCACAGATGGTTCCTCTAATGGTAAAACAGTCACAATTTTTAATGGAAAATCCCATTGTCATGCGAGTGTATGTTCCCTGGTTCTTTGTCTCGTCACAACAAAGATTTGGAGCAATGGACATTAAAGCCCTCGGCACTCTCGGGTCTTGGACAAACCGTGCTACAGCTCTTAGGCAAATCAGTGTTACAGCTCTATTTTATTTAGAAGATAGCAGGAGAGAGAGTGAGAGAGAGAGAGAGAGAGAAAAGAGCGCACGCAGGCGGGAGAGAAAGCGCTTTGGCTCCTCCTTTTATATGCTTTTTCCTCCACCTCGGCCTGCCCTATGCAAATTGGGCTTAGCCAGGAGTGCTGTTTGTTCTGCCTAAAGTCTTCACTCTGGTCCTCGGACCTTCCTTGTCTTTTAGCCACCACCATTTTGGACTCCTTTTCCCTATTCTACCTACCTAACACCATGTTCAGGTAACTGAAGAGACATCTGCCCAAAGAGCTGAGTTAAGAACAGTTATTTGGGCTTTTCAACCTTTAAGAGACCATAACTTCAATCTTTTGACTGACTCCTGATATATTGTAGGGTTGTTTCCTCATATTGAGACTGCTAATATTCCGGAAAATAAGACTACCATCTTCTCCTTGTTATTTGATTTACAAAAAGAAATTAAACATAGAAATAAAAAATATTTTGTGGGACATACTAGAGCCCATTTCAGCTTGCCCGGTGCTTTACATAAAAAAAATGCTTTGGCAGATACGTTAACTATAGTAATTGCTTTAAACTTACATAAAAAGATTGACAAGGCCAAAAATTCTCACAAAATTCACCATCAAAATACAACTGGTTTAAGATATGAGTTTCAAATCCCTAGGGAGACAGCTAGACAAATAGTTCAGTTCAGTTCAGTTGCTCAGTCGTGTCCGACTCTTTGCGACCCCATGAATCACAGTACGCCAGGCCTCCCTGTCCATCACCAACTCCAGGAGTTCATTCACACTCACACTCACATCCATCGAGTCAGCAATGCCATCCAGCCATCTCATCCTCTGTCGTCCCCTTTTCTTCCTTCCCCCAATCCCTCCCAGCATCGGAGTCTTTTCCAATGAGTCAACTCTTCACATGAGGTGGCCAAAGTACTGGAGTTTCAGCTTTAGCATCATTCCTTCCAAAGAAATCCCAGGGCTGATCTCCTTCAGAATGGACTGGTTGGATCTCCTTGCAGTCCAAGGGACTCTGAAGAGTCTTCTCCAACACCACAGTTCAAAAGCATAGACAAATAGTTAAGTTATGTCCAAATTGCCCAACATCTAATCCATCTCTACCATTAACAGTAAATCCCCGAGGCCTTAGGCCTAATGCTCTCTGACAAATAGACATAACTCATACCCCGGCCTTTAAAACACTGTCCTTTGTACATGTTACCGTAGATACCTTTTCTCATGTTATATTAGCCTCTGCTAGATCAGGTAAAACAACAAAAGATGTAATTCAACATTTGTTTCAGTGCTTTTCCCAAATAAGACTCCCTAAACAGATAAAAACAGACAATGTCCCAGCTTATACTTCTGCTGCTTTTAAGAGATTTTGTCAACAATTTTCTATAGTGCATTCAACAGAAATACCTTGTAATCCCCAAGGCCAAGCCATAGTAAAAAAAACACATCAGACTTTAAAAAATCAGATAGCTAAATTAAGACAGAGAAAATTTAAATATTCCTCTCCACATTATGTTCTACATCATGCTTTGTTTGTTTTCCTAAAGGGGCTATGACTCGGCCCCTGGTCAAGTGAAAAGACCTCCTTACCAGAGAGTAAAAAGGGCCAGATGTACTGTTAACTTGTGAGAGAGGGTATGCTTGTGTGTTTTCACAAGATTCCACTTCTCCTGACAGACTGATTCGACACGTCCAGTCCCATGAGATCTCCAAGATCACAAAGACCCCCGAGGTCACTGAGATCCCTGGAGTCCTAGAGTCCGGGACCGAGGAAAGATAGAGAGATCAAAAGCTCATCGAGTCTGGACCTGAGAGAGTAGGAAAAAAAAGCCAAAATGTGAGTGACCCTTCACCTGAGGCTTCACCGCTAGTACATCGCTTCAGACACCTGGCGCTTCAAGAAAGACATGCTGATCGAGTCCAACCGTATTCTGCTACATCTCGTTGCCGTCATCGTACTCAAACAACTACCTCCAACATGGGGCCAACATGGGGCCAGCTAAAACATCTCACTCAACAGGCTGAAAAATTAATAGAAAGGAGGAGACATGAGGCCACTCCTACGGTAATGTTTGTGGCTATGCTTGCTGTGTTGGCTTGTCAGCCGAGGCCCTCCAGCACAAAAAAAGTTCATTGAGACTATTTGCCTAATCCACCTTCTTTTCAGCCTGTTGACTAGATGAATGAGCCCATTTGTGTTTTTGTTAATGATACTCATCTTTTGGGCGGGGCTTTCATCTATCCTAATAATGCTAAAACAGTGGTCAGTGCTCCCTTCAATTTTTCAGGCGTGTCCGTTTATCCACCTATTTGCTTTGCCATACCTTCCTCCTTACAAGGATCAGCTCCGGTTTTAAATGGATGTGTTAACACTTCCTTGAAAGGCATGCTTTCTGATTCTCCAAGAAACAAAGGCAAGAGAGACTTTTGGTCTTTACAGCTGCTGATGCCGGGGGCGCAAGAAAAACAATATGATGCCATAAAACAGGCAGCCCCTCATTTAAAGGACTTTCCAAGCTGTGCACTCCCCCCTCCGGATTCTGATGAAGAAGGACTACAGGCCTGGGAAAACATAAGCTAAATTTCTGGCTTTCCTCATTGGAAAGAATGCATGTATACCCTAAAGTTATCTATTCCCATTGTTGCCACCAGACATTCTCTGATCAAATGGGGGTGCCCCTATCTTTCGGATCAATGATTAAACCTGATTTTTGAAGAACCTTATAAATCTATATAGAATGATTCATTTATCCCCTATCCTTTAGCAATTACTATGTGGCATGTTAATGGATGGGTTTCTCCTTTAGTGAGTTTCAATGGAACAGGTCCCATGCAGCCTAAATTATGGAGAACATTGGCTGCTATGGCACCTGTGACTTTACATAGACCTTTAAATGAACAAAGATGTATTGTACAGGCCTGCATACATTCTCCTTATGCCTTTTTGTTGGCCAGAAATCGGAATGATTTGGGAGTTTTTGAAGGAGAAACTGTTTATAATGTCGAATATGTAAATTGTTTTATATCAAATTGTGTCGATGGGAATGATTATAGTAATTATAAGGCTGTGATGATTCTAAAACAACCACCGTATTTGATGGTTCCTGTAAAATTAGAGGGACACTGGTTTGATGATTATGCATTGAAAGCTTTGTCTGAACTTAATGGCTTAATTTCTCGACCTAAGAGATTTATTGCAGCTCTGATTGTGGGAATAACTGCCTTGATTGCCATAATTGCTTCAGTTATGGTTTCTGCTGTTGCCCTGTCAAAAGAAGTACATACTGCCTCATCTGTTGATCAGCTGTCCAAAAATGTCTCCATAGCTCTTACTACACAGGAAATTATGTATATGAAAATTAAAAATAAGGTCAATGCTTTAGAAGAAGCAGTCCTGCTTATAGGACAAGAAATTACAAATTTAAAAATTAAGTTGTCTTTAAAGTGCCATGCTGAATTTAAATGGATGTGCGTTACCCCTCTACAAGTGAATGGTTCTGTACATTCTTGGGAACACATTAGGAACCATATTCTAGGCATTTAAAATCATTCAGATTTTAGTATTGATATTTCTAAGTTACATCAGGACATTCAGAGTATGAAGCAGGTGGAGTCTGACTTTTCCTCCCAATGGCTTTCTAATTCCCTTTTTAAAAATCTGGAGGGATCTCTTTCCCATAGATCCTTTTTTACAATAACGACTAATGCCGCCATGTGCTTATGCTTGTTGGTTCTGATTTGTGTAATAGCCCCATGCCTTTTCAAAATACTCAACCAAAGTGTTTCAGCTTTATCTACTGAGTTTCATACTTATGCTCTAAAAAATAAGAAAAGGGGAGATGTCAGGAGCCATGTTAGACATTACTGACAAAACGGAGGCACGGCCCCAACCCCCTCTCCTCATCCCACAGGCACGGTCCCAAGATGAAGGAGTTAGGTCTTGTGATTCTGACTTGTTCTTTCCTGTCTTTGGTTGAGTTGGCTGGAAAGAATGCTAAGGTGCTTATTGTTCTTGAGAAAAACATGAGAAAGCACAAAGCCTTCTGCAGTTGTGCCCAAAAAATAATCTATAAGTAACCATTGACATTTGTTCAAAGATCTTTACAAAAATGTCCCAAGATGAACACGTAGGCCACAGCTTGAGGCCATGGAAAAAGTTGTTATCTGAGACCTGTTTGTGAGGGAAATGTTTATGACAAAAAAGTTTGCTGAGCTTTGGTTTAAAAATAATTAAAAATAGCTAAAAGCCTTTTTAAGAAATAATGAACTTAAGATACTAGGGACAAACAAGATTTAAAAAGATAAAAAATAAACTGAAGAATGTGGTATACAGCCCAGGCATAACCATGAGTTACAATGTAATCACGAGTAAACAGGATTCTGAGAGAATCGCTGAAACAAGAACTCTGTTTGAAGGACAACAAGGAAATAATAAATCTGGGTGAGGGGGAACTGAAAATGTAAAACCTCTGACCTAATGCTTTTGTCAAAATATAAAAAAAGACCTGATGCTTAAAATAAACATGTGTCTCCTACCTTGAGTCAGAGGCTACATCATTCTCTGCCAACACCGCTCATCTCTTCAGGCTGATTCCCTGGCTGCCAGAGCTGGACTCCGACAAGTGACCTCACAGAGAATTCATTGTAAGAGGGTGAAACAGACTGGAAAGATAAATTGTACAGCATGTGAGAAGGTGAAAAGTGCTTTGGATAAAAATAAAGCAGTGAAAAGGAACAAGGATTGGCATGGGGGCACAATTTTAAATTATCTGGTCTCTTGGCCACACGAAGATGATGTTTGGGCAAATATTTGAGGAGGTGAGGGAGTAAGCTACACAAGGCACTGAGGACAATTGTATCTCCTTTGATGCAAAAAAATTCTCTTAACAGTTTATTAACATTCTTCTTCCTTGTATCTCAGAAGACATGACACTTCTTTAAATCTTGATCTTTTGTCTCACTGATTCTAATTCCTGTTGCTGAAGTGTTGAGTGGATGCCTTCTTACAGTGTGCGCATCTCTGTGGGTGCCTGTTCCCTTTGTGACCATCCCACAAGTTGTCAGTTACTCAGCTACAAGGACAGGGCACTGAACACAGAGGCTCAACCTGTGTTACTCCTGTTGAATCTAAACAGGGAGATGTGATCTGCCCAGCAACAGAGCCCAGGCTTCACAGTGTGGTGGACTCCGTGCTCTTCTGTGGCTTTGCCCCGGCTAGGTGAGCAAGCTCCGGGAGTTGGTGATGGACAGGGAAGCCTGGCGTGCTGCAGTCTATGGGGTTGCAAAGAGTTGAACGCGGCGGAGCGACTGAACTGAGGAGACTATAGGCCCCACCCCTTACCTTCTCCTGAGATGGAGTTTATCTTCTTTGTCTTGTAAATTTAGGGCTTTCAGAGGGTTGCAGAGTGAAGAAACACTCACGGGTGGCCTGCTGGGCTGTTGATCCCTGCGGCCCCACTGTTAGGCTGCAAATTCAGTTTGACTTGAGCTGGTTTGCTTTGTTTTTCAGTCTCTTGAGGTGAAAGTACAGGCAGCAATCCGGCCAGGGCAGCAATTGAAAGAGCTGAAGTCAAAAGCTCTTTTGCTAACTCTGGCCTCAGCAAGAAGCCTGGTCCTCTAGCCCGATGCCCCAAATGCCACTTCCTGTGCATAAACAAGGTCTCGGCTGCCCTGCTTCTCTGACCTGGCCGCCTGTCCTTTTTAAACGTTATTTGCACAGATGGGTTGCTTGCTCCTCGGAGGATCTTCCATGGGTGGTCGGGGGTGTGGTCTACTGCTCTACCTTGGATCTCCCACTTGCCCCTCCAGCTCTGCAGGAGGACTTCCCTTCCCATCACCCCTTGAGGGGCTCTGCCTAATGTCAGGAAGGATCTTCCACTGACATCTTCATAGGAGCACTTTTCAAGTGGGCCTCCCTGGTAGCTCAGATGGTAAAGAATCTGCCTGCAATTTAGGAGACCAGGGTTTAATCCCTGGGTCAGGAAGATCCCCTGGAGAAGAGAATGGCAACCCACTCCAACATTCTTGTCTGGAGATTTCCATGGATAGGGGAGCCTGGGGGGGGCTACAGTCTATGGGGGTCACAAAGAGTTTGACACGACTGAGGGACTAACACACACACACACACACTTTTCAAGTAACCTTCCCCTCCCCATCCGTTCAAAGTACTGACATCTTCCTTCTTGAAAATATCTTTTCCTTCAGTCCTAGGAAAGTCCCACTTTCTCTCTGAACTAGGGGCTCCACTTCCCTTTGCCTTTTCTTCTGTCCAGACCCCTCTAATCCTCAGTTATCCTAAACTATGAGTATGCTCCCCTTCAGATGTCATACACACCAGCTAAAACATCACATCCAGACTCCTGACATATTTTCAGTCCTTTCAGCCTCGGTGAGCCAAATTCTCAGCCCTACTTTATGGCCCAATCAAGTCAAGTCACGTTTAGTTATCAGACAACACTTTTCCTTTATGCAGGATGACCTCTTGTCCAGAAAGAACCATCTGACTAACTTCCCTCCCCACATCCCCACTGTGTCTGTCTGGTCTTTCTCAAAGGTCAACTTTCAGATTTTGCCTCCTCTGGAAAGCTCTCCTTGATCTCTCCAGGGAGACTTACCTTCACTTACTCATGTGTTACGACATATTTTCCGACCTATACGTGCATATATTTTCCAGTGTCTTTTCTCAAATAGACTATAAGTTATAAGAAGGTAGAATGCTTTCAATTCCTCTTGTGTTTGATAGGTAATAATAATTTAATAAAGTTGAATGAATATTTAAATCCTTTAGTTTCCAAAGGCTCTATCAAATTGGCATCTCCGTGCCTAGAATCACACCAAGGCACTCCAGGAAAATCAACACCATCATGACCTCTCATCTCAGAGATGTGCAGAGGCAGCTAGGTGTGCTGCTAGAGGAGAACCCAGTCACGGCAGGCTCTGCTGCCCATCCGCTCTGATGCATCCTCCCTGGCACCCAGAAGGCTGCCTCCAACACAGTTCAGGAGTTTGCATGGAGTGAGTGGCCTCAGGCATGAATATCCACTGGACTGGCAGGTTCTGCCCTCAGGGTGCACCCATCAGTTGTTCCATTTCAGTGGGCAGTTCTGTCCACAAGGGTGAAGGATTCCAGGACTATCTGTGTGAATCCTGGGCCTAGGGAAGAACACTTCTTTTGTGCCATCCTCCAAACATACCATCCAAGTCTGAAAAAGGCCTTATTAGAAATGATAGTAGTCAGGGCCTATAAGTAGTCCCAAGGGTTTATTTCATTTCTTTAATCTTTCTGTATTTCTGTCATTGTCAGCAATAAATATGTGTTTCTTTCATGGTAAAAATTGTTGACAAAACTGCAGAGGTGGAGACCACACTGAGGTTGCCAGAGGTGGAAAGGTGTGCTGATATAGAGGAGTAGCATGGGGCAATCCCCTAGCTATGTATGCTGGAATAGCTCGATAGTGGCAATGCTTACACAAATCTAAGCATGGGATAAGATTGCACAGGACTGTACACATGCATGCACATACACACACACACACAAATGAATGCGTATAAAATACAGTGAAAACCGGATCTAGTTAGCAGTACTGTACCAGTATCAATCTCCTGGTTTTGATGTTCTATAGACATGAAGTCACCATTGAAGGAAGCTGGATGAAGGGTACACGGGACTCTACGTACTATTTTTGCAACTTCCTGTGACTCTATTTTTAAAATAAACTTTTAATAAATATCTTTCAGAAAAATATAATCCAAAATTTGGAGATACAACAAAATATAACTGGATGACCCTAGAATGTCACACTAGAGTTTTTTTAATTTTTTATTTATTCAATTTTGGCTGCACTGGGTCTTCGTTGCTGCAGGAGTTGTGGCTCTCGAGTGGTGGTGCGGGCTTATTTGCCCCAAGCCATGTGGGATCTTAGTTTCCTGACCAGGCATCTAACCACATCCCCTGCATTAGAACACAGATTCTCAACCACTGGACCACAAGAGAAGTCTCAAGGTTTTTTTTAAATAGTCCCATCTGATCTTATTAGAATTTGTGACTTCATTTGTCTCAGAATTGATTTAGGGTCCAGGTATTGTATAATGGGTGAATTTAGGATAACATGTAGAAAACAGATTAGAAGTAGAAAAGATAATCTCAAGGATTATAGTTTAGGATTTTTAACCAGCTTTGTACTCAATTCAGCAATCTGCTCTACCTAGCTTATTTCAACATAAGATACCTGACTACATAAATCCTACTTCTTTATATCCTTTATATCCTTATTGAATCAGCTTTGCCAACCTGGTTTGGGAAACTTTAATGGGATACTTAAATTTGGCATGTGCCATTATTTATATGATAATTATGTTTTCAATAGTATGGGAATTATGTTTTCATAGTATTTGAAGGTAGCACTGAACTGTGCTCAACTCATGAAGAATCACTGGAATAGGTTCTGTGTCAAGGAACAACATGACAAGCATACTTTCAGGACCCTTTATGTTTCCCTGAACTTCATCATTCGTGAAGTTTTTATTAAAACATGAAAAACAGTTTTCATTTTCAGAACCTGTACATGTCAGACTTATGCCCTAATACACATCTACTATTCATACATACATACATATATATATATATATATATACATACATACATATATATATATGTATATATATATACACACACACATATATATATATATCTGTGTGTGTGCACGTGCTAAGTCACTTCAGTCACGTCCAACTCTTTATGACTCTATGGTTTACAGTCCTCTAGGCTCCTCTGTCCATGGGATTCTCCAGACAAGATTACTGGAGTGGGTTGCCATGCCCTCCTTCAGGGGATCTTTCTGATCCAGGGATCAAACCCACATCTCTTACGAAACCACATCTCTTACATCTCCTGCATTGGCAGTGGGTTCTTTACCACTAGCGCCACCTGGGAAGCCCCAAATATGTGTGTGTGTGTGTGTGTGTGTGTGTGTGTGTGTGTATAAATATATATATATATACACCTTTTACATATCAATAAGTCATTATATATACCTTCCCAGAAAGTGCAGTTTGTGTTGTCACAGTTTAATGACTTATTGCTGTGTAAAAAGTAAAATTTGTGTTACTAGAAACTTCCTTTTTGAAAAACCATTAAAATGTTACCAAGGAAAATCCATGAAACATTTTTATGGAAGAGACTAATATCACCTAATATTCCTCAATCAAGTTAAATCCTGAATTAAATCAGAGATTTAACTGTGGTTCCTAAAAAGGAGAGGAAAGAACATAAAAAATTCAGTTCAGTTCAGTCACTCAGTCGTGTCCGACGCTTTGCAACCCCATGAACCACCAGAGCCAGGCCGCCCTGTCCATCACCAACTCCTGGAGCTCACTCAAACTCATGTCCATCGAGTCAGTGATGCCATCCAGCCATCTCGTGCTCTGTCGTCCCCTTCTCCTCCTGCCCTAAATCTTTCCCAGCATCAGGGTCTTTTCAAATTAGTCAACTCTTCGCAAGAGGTGGGCAAAGTATTGGAGTTTCAGCTTCAACATCAGTCCTTCCAATGAACACTCAGGACTGATCTCCTTTAGGATGGACTGGTTGGAAGAAATAAAATGCTTCATTTTATTTAAAATTTTACAGTCTCAATGTTTTTAAGATATTAAATGTCTCAAAATTGGTACAGACATTCAAACCAATCCCAATCAAAAGACCAGAGGGTTGACAGAAATGACTAAATGATTTCAAAGTTACTTAGACATGTTATCAGGTGGCCAAAATATTGGAGTTTCAGCTTCAGCATCAGTCCTTCCAATGAACACTCAGGACTGATCTCCTTTAGGGTGGACTGGTTGGATCTCCTTGCAGTCCAACGGACTCAAGAGTCTTCTCCAACACCACAGCTCAAAAGCATCAATTCCTTGGCGTTCAGCTTTCTTTATAGTCCAACTCTCAGATCCATACATGACTACTGGAAAAATCCCAGGTTTGATTAGATGGACCTTTGTCAGCAAAGTAATGTCTCTACTTTTTAATATGCTGTCTAGGTTGGTCATGGCTTTTTTCTTCTGATGCTGAATCTGAAATTCCAATACTCTGGCCACTTGATGCAAAGAACTGACTCATTCGAAAAGACCCTGATGCTGGGAAAGATTGAAGGCAGGCAGAGAGGAGGATGACAGAGGATGAGAGCATCACCAACTCGACGGACATGAGTTTGAGTAAGCTCCAGGAGTTGGTGATGGACAGGGAGGCCTGGCGTGCTGCAGTCCATGGGGTCGCAAAGAGTCGGACACGACTGAGCAACTGAACTGAACTGAATGGGACATGTAATGCACCTAGAACAGCCCTAGTCATCCTGAAACTTCCTTGTGACATGCGGGCTTCTCACTGCAGTGGGTTCTCTTGTTGCAGAGCACAAGCTCTAGGGCACACAGGCTTCAGTAGTTGTGGCTTTCGGGCTTAGTCGCTCTGCAGTATGTGGGATCTTCCTAGACCAGGGATCAAACCCATGTCTCCTGAATTGGCAGGCAGATTCTTAACCACTGGACCACCAGGGAAGTCCCAGGAACTCCTGGTGGTGCTAATGGTAAAGAATCTGCCTGCCAATGCAGGAGATTCAGGTTCAATCCCGGGGTCAGGACGATCTCCTGGAGGAGGGCATGGCAATGCACTCCAGTATTCTTGCCTGGAGATTCCTCACGGACAGGAGAACCTGGTAGGCAAGGGTCCATAGGGTCAAGAAGAGTCAGACTCTACTGAAGCAACTTAGCATACACATGCACACACACAATCCCACTTAAGAAGGCTCTCTACTCCTGACCCAAACCCTCTCAAAAGTCCAGCTACTACCACTTTGGGAAGATAGGATTTCAACATGAATCTGGGGGGGACAAAAACTCTCAGACCATAGTGTGGATCCTCAGCCCCAGTCAAGTCTTCAAATGACTGGAGATCCATCTTAACATCCTAATTGTGACCGCAGAAGCTGAGTCAAAACCACTCAACTAAATTCCAAATTCCCAACTCTTGGAAACCATAAGATAATAAAAGTTCCTTGTTCAAACTGATAAGTTTGGGATAGTATTTTATACATCAATAGGTAACTTATACTAACTTATATTTGGAAGGGGAGCACTGCTGTAACAAATACCTAAAATATGAGTGGCTTTGAAACTGGGCAGTAGACAAAAGCTGGAAAGACTCTGAGGAGAGCATTAGTGCCTTAGTAAGTGTGATCACTCACACTCCCCTAGAGCCAGACATCCTGGAATGTGAAGTCAAGTGGGCCTTAGAAAGCATCACTACGAACAAGGCTAGTGGAAGTGATGGAATTCCAGTTGAGCTATTTCAAATCCTAAAAGATGATGCTGTGAAAGTGCTGCACTCAATATGCCAGCAAATTTGGAAAATTCTGCAGTGGCCACAGGACTGAAAAAGGTCAGTTTTCATTCCAATCCCAAAGAAAGGCAGTGCCAAAGAATGCTCAAACTACTGCACAATTGCACTCATCTCACACACTAGTAATGTAATGCTGAAAATTCTCCAAGCCAGGCTTCAGGAATACATGAACTGTGAACTTCCAGATGTTCCAGCTGGTTTTAGAAAAGGCAGAGGCCCAGATGACAAATTACCAACATCTGCTGGATAATCGAAAAAGCAAAAGAGTTCCAGAAAAACATCTATTTCTGCTTTATTGACTATGCCTAAGCCTTTGACTGTGTGGATCACAATAAACTGTGGGAAATGCTGAAGGAGATGGGAATACCAGACCACCTGACCTGCCTCTGAGAAACCTGTATGCAGGTCAGGAAGTGACAGTTAGAACTGGACATGGAACAACAGACTGGTTCCAAATAGGAAAAGGAGTACATCAAGGCTGTATACTGTCACCCTCCTTATTTAACTTCTATGCAGAGTACATCATGAGAAACGCTGGGCTGGAAGAAGCACAAGCTGGAATCAAGATTGCCAGGAGAAATATCAATAACCTCAGATATGCAGATGACACCACCCTTATGGCAGAAAGTGAAGAGGAACTAAAAAGCTTCTTGATGAAAGTGAAAGTGGAGAGTGAAAAAGTTGACTTAAAGCTCAACATTCAGAAAATGAAGATCATGGCATCTGGTCCCATCACTTCATGGCAAATAGATGGGGAAACAGTGGAAACAGTGTCAGACTTTATTTTTGGGGGCTCCAAAATCACTCCAGATGGTGACTGCAGCCATGAAATTAAAAGACGCTTACTCCTTGGAAGGAAAGTTATAACCAACCTAGACAGCATATTAAAAAGCAGAGACATTACTTTGCCAACAAAGGTCTGTCTAGTCAAGGCTATGGTTTTTCCAGTGGTCATGTATGGATGTAAGAGTTGGACTGTGAAGAAAGCTGAGCACTGAAGAATTGATGCTTTTGAACTGTGGTGTTGGAGAAGACTCTTGAGAGTCCCTTGGACTACAAGGAGATCCAACCAGTCCATCCTAAAGGAGATCAGTCCTGGGTGTTCATTGGAAAGACTGATGCTGAAGCTGAAACTCCAATACTTTGGCCACCTGATGCGAAGAGCTGACTCATTTGAAAAGTCCCTGATGCTGGGAAAGATTGAGGGCAGGAGGAGAGGGGGACGACAGAGGATGAGATGGTTGGATAGCATCACCGACTCAATGGACATGGGTTTGGATGGACTCCGGGAGTTGGTGATGGACAGGGAGGCCTGGCGTGCTGTGGTTCATGGGGTCGCAAAGAGTCAGACACGACTGAGCAACTGAACTGAACTGAAGAAAAACAACAACAACAAAAAAAACTCGACTTTGAGAAGGCATGGCTTAAAAGGAAGTTACCACCATCTTATTGGAAAATTAAGAAAGGGTGTATGAAGTAGCAGAAAGTGTAGTAACCCTACACTTGCAATTTTTTCTTTTAAAGAATCAGAGAATTGTTTTTTGTTGCTGTTTTTAAAATTTATTATTTTTGGCTGTCGGTATTTGTTGCTTTGCTTGGGCTTTCTCTAGTTGCGTAAGTGGGGGCCACTCTTTGTTGAGGTGCTCGGGGTTCTCATTGCTCTGGCTTCTTTCTTGGAGAATGGGCTTGAGGTCCGCAGGCTTCAGTAGTTTCAGCTCTCAGGCTGCAGAGCTCGGGCTCAGTAGTTGTGGTGCATGGGTTTAGTGGCTCCAAGCACGTGGAATCTTCCCAAACCACTGGTCAAACACGTGTCCCCTGCACTGGCAAGCGGATTCTCAATCAGGGGACCAGGAAAGTCCACTGTACCTGCAGTTTATGAAAAGCAGAAAATGTACCTAATGAGCTGGAAGGAGAAACTGTACCTAATTAATTGAGTTATCTAGCTAAGGAGATTTCCAGCCAAACAGCCAAAAGTGCTTCCTGGTTTCTTCTTGCTGCCTATAGTAAAATATGAAGGGAAATTTAAAAAAAAAAAAAAGCTTTAAGCAAAAGACTATTGAAAAAGGAGACAGAACTTGCTGATTTGGAAATTTTCCAGTCTTTTAAGATGACAGAAGATGCTAAAATTAATGGCTCTCAAGCAAAGACCATATCCAGGGCATTGAGGTAAGGTGGTCTAAATATAACATTGTACATCACCTATACGTCAGTTCTTAAAAAAAAATTTTTTTAAATAAAGGTGGTCTAAAGATGAGTGACCGTAAAATTTTTTGTTAAGACTCAGAAAGGTGGAAGGGGATGCTTCATGGCATTATTCAGTCAGGCCAATGCCCTCCAAAGAGTTTAGGGGTGTCACTCAGAGATCATTTCAGTCACACAATAAGACTTCTACCAGGTTTCAGGGTGTTATCCCTCAGCTATCTCAGCAGAAAACCAAGACAGAGTAGGCCTTATTATGAAGACATGTGTGATGGTGGCTTTGGAGTGGGGTGCTTTGCCATGAAAACCAGTAAGATTATCAGGAGACACACCAAGTTTTTAAGATAACATATTTAAGTTCAGCTTGTACAATAGTACAAAAATAGTACAGCAATAGTACAAAATAAGAGAGCTCTGGACTTCTACCTTCACCAAGCAGGAAGCAGGCTAGGCAGACTGTTTCAATGTAACCATATACTACCCACCTTTCATGCAATGGAATCATGTCAGTGGGCAGAATTAAAAATTCAGAGACTGAAGCCTAGGAAGTTTCCAGGCCTTAAATCCTAATCAAAGGACTGCCAACAAGTAAACCCGTGGGATTTCAGAACTGCTACTGTTGACTCCCATCTCCCCTCCCCTTTCTGGAACAGGAGTGTCTATGAAGGTTATCTATGCCTGACCCACCACTGTATGTTGGCTGTGAAAGTGAGCAGATTAACTCTTTTGTTCACAGATCCTCAGGTCTAGAGGAACTACACTTGTATAATTTGAACTGTTGTGTTGGAGAAGACTCAAGAGTCTCTTAGACTGCAAGGAGATCAAACCAGTCAATCCTAAAGTAAATCAGTCCTGCATATTCATTGGAAGGACTGATGCTGAAGCTGAAGCTCCAATACTTTGGCTACCTGATGCGAAGAACTGACTCACTGGAAAAGACCCTGATGCAGGAAAGATTGAAGGCGGGAGGAGCAGGGGACGACAGAGGATGAGATAACCATCTGATGGTGATGGCATCACCAACTCAATGGACTTGAGTTTGAGCAAGCTCCTGGAGTTGATGATGGACAGGGAAGCCTGCAGCCTGGCGTGCTGCAGTCCATGGGGTCACAGAGTAGGACACAACTCAGTGATTGAACACTTGAGATACTGCACAACTGGACCCTGATCCATATCTGGACCTGACTTAGATGACAAGGTCCTGAACTTCAAGTTAATGCTATAATGGATAAAATCTTTGAAAGCATTGGCAGGAAAATGCATTTGGGACATAGAAGTATGTAAACAGTTTGTGGCTATGTGTGTCCACGTGACTTTAAATTATGTACACAAATCCTTTCCTTCAAGGGTGGACCTTATACTCCCCTTCACATGTGGGCTGGACTTAGTGGCTCACTTCTAATGTTAGAATATTGTAGAAATGAAAATGAAGTGTCTGAGACTAGGTCATAAAAGGCACTGCAGCCTTCTTGCTTATCCTTTGGATCACTCACTCTAGAAGCCAGCTTAGTCGAATCTTGAGAACACTCAGGTAGCCCAGTACAAGCCCAGGTGAAAGAACTGAGGCTTTCTCCCAACAGCCAACAAGGAAACTGGTTTCAGTAGCTATGTGAGTAAGCCATCTTGGAAGGAAATCCACCAGCCCATGTCAAGACTTCAGATGATGGCAATCTCATGAAACCCTGAGCCAGAACACTCAGCTGAATTACTCCTGGATTCCCAACTTTCAGCAGCAGTATGAGATAATATTGTTTTAAGCTGTTAGTTTGGGGTAATTTGTTATGCAGCAGTAGTTCATTAATGCACTGCCAACTTTGGGCGATGTCTTCATCCAGGGGCGGCTGTCCATTTGGTCCAATTTTAGCCTGAATCTGCTAAGTCAGTTTAGAAAAAATACCCCACTCTTGATTGACCACCCTCAGTATCAGCTCAAATTCCTTATCACTCACCTCAGTATCTTATCAGCCTTGAAAGGATCCTCTCAGTTGAGCCAGAACCCACCCTCACCCTTATGGTCCTCTGAGTAAGTTTCCACCCACTGACACCCACCCTGTTGCTGTTCATTGCTTTTCAGTCTCCCAGTCTCTCTTTGTAACCTCATGGACCCACCCTGTTCCTTAGCTGTAAGTCCCAGCTGTGTCCCTGCTGGAGTCAGATTTAAGCTCAATCTCTCTCCCCGATTATAAGATCCCACTGTAGTACTCTTACCTTGAATAAAGTTTTTCTTACCACCTTTAATAAGTGCTATGAATAATTTTTTAACATTTCCAAGTTCTGTTACTAGGAATTACTCTCAAAGGAATATTTTTATACCTTTACTTTTTATACTATATTAATTTTGGGGAACAGATTTCTAGAATTAAAACATTTCACGTTTTTACCATACAAACAGAAAATATCTTTTAAAATATATTTATGTATCTTAAAAAAAAACCCCATGTAGTAATCTGAAAAGGTTGTGTATATAGACATGTCAGTGTATATACACACATACCCTTAGAGCTCCAAGGAAAATTGAATTCTCAGTAAACTATAAATTAAAACATTCAGCCTGCAAATAGTGAAATCTTTGGAATTAACTTGCCAAAAATCATAGTGAATGAAATTTTAATTAAAAAATGTATACATAAAAATATTTGGGATTCGGACAAAACTGCTGTTTAAATAAAGGTAGGTCAAGTCCTAAACCCTTTATAAAAAAAAAAAGAAATACTCAGTATCATGTAATAACCTATAATGGAAAAGAACCTAAAAAAGAATAGATATGTATCTGCATAACTAAATCACTGATATACATCTGAAACACAACATTGTAAATCAAATATATTTCCATAAAAACCTGTAAAGAAAGCTTTTAAAATACAAGGTTATTAAAAAAAAAAATCCTAAAGAAAGTAGAAGGTATATATGAATTGAAACAAAAATAGAAAACAACAAAAATAAAACTTGTTGGGATAATAAAACAAGAGCTGCTTCTTGGAAAAAGAAAATCAGAAACATTGATACAACTGTGGCAAATCTAATAAGGGGAAGAGGAAGTTAACTCCAATACTAGAAATGAGAAATGGAATGAGATTCTGAGAGGATAATATTCAACCCTGAGTGGAATTACTTTTGTTTCAGGAAAGGTCCAGTCAAGCAAAAACCTGGGGAAAGAAAGGGAGGAAGGAAGGAAAGAAAGAGGAAGAAAGATAGGGGAAGAAAGGAAAGGACAAAGAAAGAAAAGTAATGTCTCAACAGATGTTGTAAACTGTCCAATAAAACAATTCTCTTTAAACTCTAAAAACAGAAATAGAAATTTATTTGTAAAAAGACAGACAGCAGAAATAATTTTTAAAAAACATTTTATTTCTATAAATACTAATTTTACTTACAATTTTTTGGCAACATTAATAAAATAATAAATTTTATCTGAAAGAACAAGCAAAATAGACAAGGAAATTCACAAAGGGCAATAACAAAATAGTAATCTTGACAGATATTCAATATATTTGTAAACAAAACAAAGTGACATTGCCTTAAAAAAATATAGAGGTATCAATAGAAAAACAGAGA
Organism: Bos javanicus; assembly: GCF_032452875.1. Taxonomy (NCBI): domain Eukaryota; kingdom Metazoa; phylum Chordata; class Mammalia; order Artiodactyla; family Bovidae; genus Bos; species Bos javanicus. The sequence goes on from NC_083884.1 coordinate 71,219,893, forward strand.
AAGCTCCTGAAAGAACTCAACTCACTATTAACTATCTTTTATTTGCAGGCACAGAAACTGACTCAAGTTAATTCTAAGAAGCAAAGCCCTGATGTTATTATCTCTTCTGTTTTTTGTGTGTGAAAATCTAGGAAATTTAGGCTGGAGAGGGAAGAAGAGGGTAGAGACATAAAGTGCCTTTAAGGAGGAGGAAAGGGAAGGGGTTGGAGATTTCATTGTGTGATTTGAACAGCATTGGTGAAGCTCAAACAAGGGAGGTAGCAAGCCATGCAGGCCTAGGGGAAGAGCATTTCCAGAAGAACAGCAGTTGCAAAGTCTTTGGATGGGGAAGAAATGGAATTTGCTTGAGGAAAAGCAGGGCCAGTGTTGTCAACAACAGTGCACCAGTGGGGAAAATAGTGGAGTAGAACGACAGAGAACGGAGAGAGGAGGTAGTCAGGGACCATATCACTGGAACCTTTTTAGTTGGCAATAAATACAACTCGTACTCCTTAGGAGCATATTCAGAGCAAACAACAGTAACAGTGTCGATAATACTAAGCAACAGTAAAAACACCTAACTAAAACATTTCACATTTTTACTATAGAAATAGAATAAAGGAGATAAGTATGCAACAGTCTGCACATTTATTTATACACAGACGTTTTCACCTGAGACCAGAACACACACACACACTCTTTCTACACCTAAAGAAAGTGGTTTAAGCTGACACTTAGCAAAGTGCTTTGGCCCAAGCAAACTAACTGGAAAGGCCTAGTAAAATATTCAAAGTGCAAATCAATCAATAAAGCATTGAGTAAATAAATACAATAGAATTTACACTCAGGAAATTACCTAAAATGCAGACAATATGCTCACTACAGCTTGGTCATTTGTATCCTTCCTCTCCAGCTCTGAGAGGGACACTAACCCCTTGGTGATTATCACTTTCCAGCATTTTGTGAAAGCTTAGAGAATTTAAATAAATTGAGGAGGGGAAAAAAAAAAAGTGGGGAGAGATAAAGAGGAGGAGAAAGGAAGAGGAAATGGAGAGATTTCTCCTGGCATAGGTCTACAGCCAGGATCCCAGGTTCCTTGAATGGTGCACAGAGATTGCTAGGTATCTGTGCCAGAAGTGGAGAAGGGATGGCATTAAAACATGCCTAAGGAGACTCAACTCCAGGAACCCACAGAGGCAGCCAAGTGTGCTGGTGTTCAGGAACCAATACTTGGAGGGTACCCCGCAGGTCTGTTAAAGAGCCCTTGGAGACTGCAAGAAAAAAGGTTTCCACAAGTATAATCACAGATTAGATAGTTGGATAGATTAGAGGAAGGATAATAACCCTATGACCTGATAATTACTGAAATAAACGAGACAATTCCTGCACATCAGACTGTGTCAAGTAAGACCGAAACTCAGTATTAGTTTGATAAAATGGGAAATTACACACACAAAGAATTAACTGTTAACTGTAATACATTCGTGTCCAAGGCAAGATAAGATACAAAACTGAAATCTTCACATGTTCAACTAGGGTAAGACACATGTAACTGGAAAAGGTAAGGAAAAGTTCTATAAAGGGTTTAATCACCCTGGACCCTTTTTATCCACTACATTTACTATTCTCGGACAACTCCATTGTAGCTTAAGGGTAAGAGAACAAAATTTAGCCCAATTCATAAACTGAACAGATTCCCTGTGTTTGATCCTTTTCAGTTAAAACTATGGGTCCAGTACAAATCAAACTGGATGTCAAGGCTTTTTTACTTGGGAATCTTAACTTGCTTTACTACTGTGACTGAGACAGATATGGCTACCTCACTCTGACTAAAGGCCAGCCAAATGGGAAAGGGGATGGAATGAATCAAATTCCCCTTTTGATCACTCAACAGGAGGTCCACAGGCACCAGGCCTCATTCTATTAACTATCTCTGCTTCTCCAACTGCAGTCAATGATACACAGGGGCCTGCTTGATGCTTGCCCCTAACCAAACACAGGCATTTTAATGGTTGGCTTCCTTGAGATGTCCCTGGGCTAGGTAAAGACACTCTGAGACAGTGTTCCTTCAGCCTTGGCTCCATGCCTGGAGTGAATGTGTGCCTCTTACTCAACTGGGACAAGAAGCCACAGCTCTCTGCTGACTAAATCCTGTGTCTGGTCCAAACTCACATCACAGCTTCTCCATCAACTTCTCCACACCAGGCTTTTGGAGCCAGGTTATCTTAGATCAGCACAACAGAGGCACTTCGGAGAGTTCAGCAGCACAAGGGAACATACAATAACAAAGCCATTCCAATCTGGCTATATAGTTAATACTGAGATCTTCAAGGCATGAAAACAGTTGAAAATTACGTTGCTAAAACACTCTACAGATTATATATATAGTAGAGCTTTGGAACTTACAAATAACATGAAATACCAAAATAAATAGGTTGTTACTTTTCCTCTCTCATTCTCTCTCTCACACACATACACACACGCACACACACATACTTTTTACGTGTTAAGACAATTATATGAAAAACAGGTAATATATTTTTAAATAACATCTCAACATTCAGATCAAACAAAATTGTACTTCATGAATTAAAAAAAAACACACACACACAAATTACCCATTGGTTTCACTATATTTGATACTATTGAATAATGCTATAATTTGCATTTATTATTTTTAATGGGGTTTTTAACTTTGACTGAAATACTTGCTTCAGACTTACTGAAAGTAGAATTAACAGGGTTTTTTTGAACTCCTACTTTTAGATTTGGGGGGTGATGGTTCAGAATCAGATATGTTCACAGTAATGGATGCTACTTCCACCAATCCTGGTTGAAGAGGTTCCAGTGATACCTGAATAACAACTTTTGTTTCAGGAGGTAATCCTTCTAGCTGCTTAGGCTTCTTAAACATTTGATGACACTGGGTCTTGTGCTCCATTTTCTCTTTGAAAGTTAAAAACTGTAGCCGACATTTGGAACACTGGTGAAAACTCTTTTCCCAGTGCCCTCTATAATGACACATGTATGGTGTTGCAGTTTTAAAAATTTTGAGACAAAAGGGGCAAAGTAAATTCTTAGTGTTACCATGGTATGCTCTGAAATGTGCATCCACATCTGCAAAGAATGATGATCTGTAACTGCAAACCTGGCATACATAGGGCATTTCACCAGGCTTATGATTGTCTTTCATGTGCTGTAAGAGAACCTGATCTGTCTCAAAGGACAATTCACAGATTTTACAGACTGTGGAGGGCTCCTGGGAAGTGTGGACACTTTCAATGTGACACTGCAGCTGGAATGGGGTGGGAAACTGGCGGTGGCAGTGCTGGCAGGTGGTGTGGTATTTCCAGCTGTCACCTCTCTGCCTCTCAAGTTCCAAATGGTGCTTCATGTGATTCATAAACTTGAGATTTTTTAGAACTTTCAAGCAGCTGAGGCATTTAAAGGCTGTGTGAGTCTTCGGTTCTGGCTGCCCATCTCCTATATGCTGTCCATAGTAGAAGTCACGAAGTAACACTATCAGATTGCCTTCTGTGGGATCAACAATCTTGTTTTGACTTGCTAAACTTGGAAAGTCAGTTTTTGTCAGTCCATTTTCCCCTAAAGGACTTACAGGCTTGCAATGAACATTGTCCTTTGGAAAAGCTGTTGGACAAGGTTCTCCATTCTGAACATGGCTTAATGAGGTATGAACACTGTCTGGTTTGCTTTGCTGAGTAGTCAAAAAATTTTGCTGAAAAATACCTGAAGGGGACAAAGCTAAAGAATGTTCCCCTATAATTCCATCACTGAGTGTAGGCCTTTTGGGACTTGTGCTATTTGTTTCAGAAGTGGAAAGTCGCTTTGATACACGAGGACTTTTATCCATATCTCCTGCAGAAACTGCTGTTTCTACTGGATGCTGCAATGAACTTGTGAAGGTAATCAAAGGAGAACATAACTCTGAAAAGCTATTAGGCACTATTTGTGGTGAAATATTTTTATAATCAGGTTTAGACAAAGGCTCAATAATAATAGGACTATCTGTTGATCTTGATTCAGAGTCAGAAACTGGCAAGACAATCTTTGCTTCGGATGTACGAGTCACATGACTAACAGGCTGTAATTTGTGAGCATTATCTTTCCTGAAGTGACCATACCTTTTTCTCCTTGAACATGAACCTGGGGTAACTCTGTTCAATATGTTTGAAACGACTGGTTTTGAATTTGAGGTCATTCCAACAAAGATGAGATCAGCATCTTCATTTACATGTTCCACTCCAACAAAGATCAGTTCAGCATCTTCATCATCTACTTGTTTGGTTTCTCCTACGCTTTTCTGTGGTTCTGGCTCTTGGTCTTCTTCACATAACATACATGGTGGTTCCATATTTTAAATACTTTATTCTTGAAGGATGTGGCCACAAGTCCCAGTGCTTCCTTTATATAAACTGCCACCTAAGTAAAAACATACTACATATTAGTTAAGTACAGAAAAATGCGCTATTTAATCATCTCCAAAACTCTAGGGTAGTTATAAACACCCTTATCTTACAGATAAAGACACTGAGTGTCAAAGAGACTAAATGACAGCTGAAAAACCTATGACTACAAGTCTTCATGACTCGAGAATCATAGCTTTGTCCCATGTTGATTTTAATCTCTTCTATTTAAAAAAAGAAAGGAAAAAAAAAAAACCAACAACACTGATCATTAGGTGAAATCACATGTAAAGGATGAGTATTTAAAAGAATCAGCTATTCAATGGCATCTTGTTTTATAGTAAAATTGGAAGAAAACATATCTTAAATGCACATTACAATTGATTCACACAGACTAATTTCATAAATGTTAATACAGAAAATAGGTAGCAAATTCAAAGTATAAAGTATCTATACATAGTCAACAAACAGCATAATTCAATGTCAAGCACTTAACACAGGCCTAGCAAATTGAGAATGAATTCTCTTGATAATCTCACCCCAATTCCACACTGATATATCCTAAATTTCTCCCTCTAATCCTGACTAAACTTAAATCCAACAATGCTTCATCCTTCACTCCACATGTTTCTTCCCCACATAGCAGGCAGTGATGCCAGTATTTCTCTAATACCAATATCAGACAGAGACATCACACACACACACACACCCGATATCCCTTATGAATATAGAGGCAAGCTGCTGCTGCTAAGTCACTTCAGTCGTGTCCAACTCTGTGTGACCCCATAGACGGCAGCCAACCAGGCCCCCCCCCCACCCCCCCCCCGTCGCTGGGATTCTCCAGGCAAGAACACTGGAGTGAGTTGCCATTTCCTTCTCCAATGTATGAAAGTGAAAAGTGAAAGGGAAGTCACTCAGTCGTGTCCGACTCTTCGAGACCCCATGAACTGCAGCCCACCGGCTCCTCTGTCCATGGGATTTTCCAGGCAATAGTACTGGAGTGGGGTGCCATTGCCTTCTCTGATAAAGGCAAGAGTCCTCAACAAAATACTGGCAAACAAAATCTAACAATATATAAAAAAGATTATATACTATGATCACGTGGGATTTATGGAGGTATGCAAAGTTGGTTCATTATATGAAAGTCAATCAACATTATGCCATTTTAATAGAATAAGGACAAAAAACACATCTGCCTGAAGAAAAAGAATTTCCCTGAATCTAGCACCTTTTCATAATAGGGGTTAAAAAAAACACTTAATAACTAAGAACAGAAGAGAACTTTCTCAATCAAAGGGTACCTGTAAAAGACCCACAGCTAACATCATACTTAATAACGAAAAACTGAAAGCTTTCCCTCTGCTGCTAAGTCACTTCAGTCATGTCCGACTCTTCGAGACCCCATAGACAGCAGCCCACCAGGCTCCCCCGTCCCTGGGATTCTCCAGGCAAGAACACTGGAGTGGGTTGCCATTTCCTTCTCCAATGCATGAAAGTGAAAAGTGAAAGTGAAGTCGCTCAGTCGTGTCCGACTCTTAGCGACCCCATGGACTGCAGCCCACCAGGCTCCCCCGTCCATGGAATTTTCCAGCCAAGAGTACTGGAGTGGGGTGCCATTGCATTCTCCGATAGCACAAGGAGCTATATTCATATCTTGTGATAAAGAATAATGGAAAAGGATATGAAAAAAATTGTGCATGCATGTGTGTGTGTGTATACACATGAAGGAAAGGAAAGGTAAAGGGAAGGAAAGGAAAGGACAACTCTTGGCAAGCACGTACAGAAACTGGATCCTTGTGTGTTATGGATAGATTTTAAAATGGTGCAACTGCTACAGAAAACAGTATAAAGGCTCCTCGAAAAATTAAAAACAGAACTACCACATGATTCAGCAATTCCACTTCTGGACATAAATTCAAAAGAAGTTAACATGGGGTCTTGAGATATTTGCACAGCCATGCTCACAGCAGCACTAATCACAACAACTAAGAGGTGGAAGCATCTAAACGTCCATCAAATGTGATATATACATACAATGGAACATTATTTAGTCATATAAAGGAAATTCTGCCACATGCTACAACATGCATGATCCTTTAAGACATCAAGCTAAATGAAATAAGCCAGTCATAAAAAGACAAATACTGTATGTTTCCACTTATATGAAATATCTAATATAGTCAAGCAATAGAAAGGAAACAAAGAACGATGGATTCCAGGGTCTAGGCAAACAGGGAAGAAAAGAGGAGTTGTTGTTTAACGGGACAGGTGATGGGTATAGAGTTTCAATTTTGTAAGATGAAAAGGTGTAGAGATCTGTTTCATAACAGTGTGATAAGGAATTCCCTGGTAGTTCAGAGGTTAGGACTGTACGCTTTCCTATCAGGGGCGTGGGTATGATCCTCAACCAGGGAACTATCATGCAGGCTGCACAGCACAGCTAGAACAATGACAACAGCAACGAAACAACACTGTGACCACGTGTGTGTGTGTGTCAGTTGCTCAGTCGTGTCCACCTCTTTGCGTCCCCATGGAGTGTAGCCCACCAGGCTCCTCTGTCCATGGGATTCTCCAGGCATTGGAGTGGGTTGCCATTTCCTTCTTTAAAAAGGCTAATGAAAGCGTGTGAAATATTTAGCATGTAAAAATGGTTAAAATGGTAAAATTTAAGTTACATGTTTTTTACAACAATAAAAGAAAAAAAAATTTAAAAACCAGGAAAAGAATTTGAATAGACATTTCACCAAAGATGATATACAAATGTCCAACAATCACAAAAAATACTGCTTAACATCATTCAGTCAGTTCAGTTCAATTGCTCAGTTGTGTCCGACTCTTTGCGACCCCATGAATCGCAGCACGCCAGGCCTCCCTGTCCATCATCAACTCCCGGAGTTCACCCAGACTCGTGTCCATAGAGTCAGTGATGCCATTCAGCCATCTCATCCTGTCATCCCCTTCTCCTCCTGCCCATCATTAGGAAAATGTAAATCAGTCTCAGTATCAAAAAGCGGAATAATAACAAGTGCTGCAGAGGATGTGGAGAAAAGGAATCTTCATATATTGTTGATGTAATTGCTGTAAAATGGAACAACCACTTTGGAAAAGTGGTTTGTCAGTACCTCTAAAATTAAATACAGAGTATCCATAAACATGAACGTGAAGTCGCTCAGTCGTGTTCGACTCTTTGCGACCCCATGGACTGTAGCCTACCAGGCTCCTCTGTCCATGGGATTTTCCAGACAACAGTACTGGAGTGGATTTCCATTTCCTTCTCCAAGGGATCTTTCCAACCCAGGGATTGAACCCGGGTCTCTCGCGTTGTAGACAGACACTTTACCGTCTGAGCCATCAGGGAAGTAGAGTAGCCATATGATCCAGCAATTTCACTCTTTTGTATATATCCATAAAAACTGAAAATGTTAAGTCCATGCAAAAAACAATGTTCACAGCAACATTACTCACAATAGCCACAAAGAATACACCATCCAAATATTATCCATTAATTGATGAATGGATTAATAAACTGGTATATGCTCACAATGGACTACATGTAAGCCATATACCATATTCATATACCATATTCAGCCATAAAAAAACATGCACTGCTATACATCCATGAAATGGATGAATCTTGAAAATACACAAACTAGGGGACTTCCCTGGAGATCCAGTGTTTAAGACTCTGCACAGGTTCCATCCCTGGGCTGGGAACTAAGATCCCACATGCCACATAGCTAAATAAATAAATATTTTAAAAGAAAATATGATATCTGAATAAAGCCAGACACAAAGGTCACACATTGTGTGTGGGAGAACTGCAGGTAGAAAAGAAGCAGGAAAGAGAAGCATTCTGTAATCCAAATGAAAAATTTTTTTCGGGGAGGAGGAAATGAACTACTCTGATAAAGGCTGCCAATAAATTAAATAAAATAAAAACTAAAAATTCACCACTGAGTTAAACATTTGGAATTCACTGATGACCTTGACAAGAGTGGACTTAAAGGAAAATGAGAGAATTGGAGATAACAAATTCTACAAACAACTCTGTAGAAGTCTATAATACACAAATATGAAATAAAAGCAGAAGCAGGATGTGTCACCAAAAGACGGATTTTTAACGAGAGGTGACATTATAGTCAGTCTGTTTGCTGATGGGAACCATCCAGAGAAACAGAAAACTTAATCCAGGACAAAGAAGAGACTTGCTAGAATATCACTGAATAAACAAGAATTAAGTAGATCTAGCACACAAGAAGTGTACACAAGCCAAATAATTTGCTCACAGTAACAGTACTGAGATCATATGAAGAAAGGTTGGCATGGTGGATTAATGGGTATGGTAGCCAGCCTTCAAGATGACCCCAAGTGAATCACACCTCCTGATATTCCCACCCCTGTGTAGTTCTCTCTCAAACTATCACAGGGTTGACCTGTGAGACTAAGCAAATACAGAAGTGAAGATGTGTAACTTCTGAAACAGACTCTGCACTTTATCTTGGGTGCAAGTTCTTTCCTGAATCACTCATTCTGGGAAAAGACAGCAGCCTCCACACGAGCAGCCCCTTGGAGAGGCCCACAGAGGGAGGAACTGAGGCCTCATGAGTACAGCCAAGTGACAGAGCTTAGATTCAACAAGCCAAGTCTTCAGAGGTTGCCAAACCAGATAAAAGCTTGACTACAACCTCAGGAGAGACCCTGAGGCTAAACTACCCAACTGGATTCTAGACCAAGAGATAACAAATGTTAAGTTCTTTCAAACTATTCAATTTTGAGATAATATGTACAACACAAACATTTCGAGTTATAATATCATTCACATCATACTTACACACAGAACAGTTCTCCTATAAATATGGCAAAAATTAAAAAACACAAAACAAACCAAAACACCTAAAAACAGGAGTTGCCTGGCAGTCCAGTGGTTAGGACTCAGCCCTCTCACTGCCAAGATCCTGTGTGCGATCCCTGGTTGGGGAACTAATATCCTATGAAGCCACATCGTGTGACCAAAACAAAACATGGCAACATTGATGTGCTGTGAAGGTCAAAGCTGTACCAGCAATAGATAACTATACAACAGAGCTGTAGGCACAAGTTGCTGGGCATAGAGCTACCTATGATCTTGTTTACTGGCATGAAATGAACTCAGATGGTCCCAGGCCCCCATCCAGTGGAGTTCAATTACTTAATGAAATAAAGCCCTTAAGGGTACAGAAATGAGCAAGTAATCCCATGTAAACATGTTAAATCACAACACATTTTCTCTGAATGAACCACTTTATTCATTTATTCATTTGGCCATGCTGCTCGGCTTGTGGGATCCCAGTTCCCTGACCAGAGTTTGAACCCAGACCACTGCAGTGAAAGCCCAGAATCCTAACCACCAGGCCACCAGGGAACTCCCACACATTCATTACTTTGATTTTGTAGCTAAAACCTTAGGATATGTGCATTGCCTCATTTTAGCCTCACCAAGTGGTAGGAGTCAGCTCTACACAGCTTAAAACCCATGGTGCTCTTACGTTTTTTCTTTCAAGACGGCAGGAGAAAGCAAGCCACCAGCCTCCCTGCCTGTTTTTAAGGCTGCAATTCAGAGAGCTTCAGAGTGACCTGAAACCATGATTGCCCTGAAGTCACCACCCACAATCAGGGTCAGCTAATCCCCAATCAGGAGAACTCTCTCTCAACAGCAACGTGTCAGCCCATGAATGAAAGGAGAAAAACGGAAGGCAAGAAAGACGCAACTTTGTTCCTTATTGTAAAGATGTCTGTCACCTTACCTCAGGGGCACACTGAAAATCGAGCGCTTGAGACTTCCCAGGCAGGAGAAGGTCACATCCTGGGGGCGGGCAGAGGGAAAGGTCAGGGTGAGTCACGTGTTCCAGGAATGTTCTATCCCCCAGGCCCTACCTGGTCCTACCCTACGGATGCTGACCAGGCGTCTCACACTCAACCAGAGCAAGTGATTGAACTCCTCTTCCCTGAGCTTCTTCCTCCCACCTCCCTTCTCTCAGTAACAAACAAACAAATACCTGCCAACTTCCCGAACCAAAGGCCTGAATCTCGGGGCCCCCAGGGACAGGGGCAGCCCTGGAGTCCGAGGAGAGGCAGAGGAAACAGGAAAACGACCAAGGCGCTGCGGCAGTGAGGAGGCCACTAGATCGATTTTTTTTTTTTTTTTTTTTTTTGCTGTGCCCGCCTGACTGTGCCTGGGTCCAGAACCGGGTCGGGCCCGAGTCACAAACCCGCCGTGAAGATTTGTGTGTGTGTGTTTAAGTATATTAGGTTCCACAGGAGACCCGGGCGGGGGCCGGGGGCCTGACAGGCCCTTCCCCGAGCTGGCTCGTCCCACCCCCGGGGAAGGAAGGCTGCCGGAGAGCAGCGCCCGCCCAGACTAGAGAGGGGAGAGGGCGAAAGGGGGCCTCGCGGACTGTGGGCCCGGCCGCACGCTCCCTCCTGAGGGCCCGCGGGCCCTCACAGGCCGCCCCGCCGAGCAAGGCCCCGCGCGCGTGGGGACCCGAGAAACCCTCCCCTCGGCCCTCAGACTCTGCTTCGGCCGCACCACGCCCCAGTCCTTACCGGTCCCCGTTGGCGGCGGTGCCAGAACTGCCGGCAGCTCACCGGGCCCTAGGCGGTCCCCGGGTTAAGCCCGTGGGGACGACGCCTCCTCAGGCCTGGGGCGCCGCCGCAGCTGCCCCTACAGGCGCGCCCGCTGCCACCGATGATTGGCTGCCAGGTGTCGGCGCCTGCAATCTGATTGGCCGCGAGACCGAGTTGGGCGCATGCGCGCGCTGTGGCACCTCTGGCGGCAACCGCTGGGGGCGCGGTCAGGCTGAACCTGAATCCCAAGAGTCTTGAGTTTGTCAAGATTGCGCAGCTCACCGAAGAAAATAAAAAACAGATTGCACAGTCGCCAGGGCACAGGGCTGAGAGCGGCATCCGAGTCTACCAGGGGAGTCCAGTGATGGTGTCCAGCATTCACAGCCCTCAGGGGTGACCTGCCCCTTGCTTAAGGAACTTGACCGTACACCTGGATCTTGAAGCCCCTCCTCTTGGAATTCCATTTGGATCAATGCAGGGCAGCCTGCCCCTGTTTTTGCACAGCCTATAGTGAGCTGAGAATGAGCTTTACTTCTTTTTTCAATTTTAGAGCCTTACACTTTTTAATGGCTGAGGAAAACCGAAAAGAATATTATTTTCTGACGTGAAAATTGTGTGAAATTCAATTTTCAGAGTCCTTAAAGTTGGAACAGGGACTTGCCAGTTCCTTTGGTTATTGTCTATGGCTGCAAACTTGATTAATCGCCACAGATCATATTCGCAAAGGCTAAAGTATTTCTTTTTTTGGCCCTTTACAGAGTCTTTTTTAAATGCCCTGTTCTGCTGGAAGTCTCCTAGTAGTCATATGGGGGAATAAAGTTTTGGTTTTGTTACAATATTTTCTTCTCTATTATACTCATTTTCATTCTTTATCAGTTTCATTCCTTCTTATCGCTATAAGTTTGTTCTGTTGCTCATCTTTACAACTTTTTGAGATAGTTATTTGTAACTCTCCTTTCTCTTATATGTAATGCTATACGTTTACCTTAATTCATTGTTGTTGTTCAGATCCTCAGTCATGTACGACTCTTTGCAACCCCATGGACTGCATGCAGCACACCAGGCTTCCCTGTCCTTCACTATCTCCTGGAGTTTGCTCAAACTCATGTCCATTGAATTGGTGATACTATCCAACCACCTCATCTTTTGCTGCCCACTTTTTCTCCTGCCCTCAGTCTTTCCCAGCATCAAGGTCTTTTACAATGAGTTGGCTTTTCATATCAGGTGGCCAAAGCATTGGATCTTCAGCTTCAGCATCAGTCATTCCAGTGAATATTCAGAGTTGATTTCCCTTAGGATTGACTGGTTTGATCTCCTTGCTGTCCAAGGGACTCTCAAGAGCCTTCTCCAACACCACGGTTCAAAAGCATCAATTCTTCGGCACTCAGCCTTCTTTATGATCCAACTGTCACATCCATACATGACTGCTGGAAAAGGCATAGCTTTGACTAGATGGACTTTGTCAGCAAAGTAATGTCTCTGCTTTTTAATATGCTATCTAGGTTTATCATAGCTTTTCTTCCAAGGGGCAAATATCTTTTAATTCCATGGCTGCAGTCACCATCCACAATTATTTTGGACCCCAACAAAATAAAGTCTGTCACTTGGAATTCCATTTGTTTCCCCTTACAAATTTAACTGTGTCCCACAATTTTTGCTGAATAGTATTTCATTATCATTCACTTCCAAGTATATCCTAATATTCTCTTCTTAAGACAAAGATTATATATTGTATGGGCTTCCCTGGTCGCTCAACTGGTAAAGAACTTTCCAGCCAATGCAGGAGACACAAGAGGCCCAGGTTCAATCCCGGGTCAGGAAGATCCCCTGGAGAAAATAATGGCAATCTGCTCCAGTAGTCTTGCCTGAAAATTCCATGGAGATATATATTATGTATTAATATATTTATTGATATTTTCCAAATGAATGGCATTTTAAAAGATTTTTTTGTCAATCCCTCATTATTGCATTATGGTCAGATCACACAGTCTAAATATTATTGATCCTTTGTATTTGAAGATTTCCATTCAGTTAAGTATACCATACCTTAGATTTCCATTCCAGTGAAGTCAAAATGAAGTGGGTTTGATGTAGAGAAAATACTTGCAATGTCTAAAATGTATATATGTGAAATGACCTCCTTTAAGCCTTACAATTATTCCAGCATCTTTCAGTAGGGTACCTTTAACTAAGTTCCAGGTTTTATTTAAATTTTACCAGTTTTTCCACAAATGTTCTTTTCCAGTTTCATATTCCCATATAGGATACCGAATTGCATGAGGATATATACTGAACAGCTACAGATACCTCCTTAGCTTACTCTGGTCTATAGCAGTTTCTTAAACTTTCCTTGCTTTTCATGAGTTTTGACAATTTTCATGAGTCCTTCAGGGACAGGTATTTTGCAGAATGACTCTCAATATGGGTTTGATATGTTTCTCCTGGTTGCACTGGGGTTTACATATTTTTAGAACTATACCTCCAAGGCAATATATCTTTCTCATCACTTCCCATCAAGGATTCATACTATCAATATGACTTACCACTAGTTCCTCTGCTATAAAGTTATCTCCTTCCCCCTGACATATTCTGTTCTTTGCAAACAAGTCACTAAACCCAGCCTACACTTGGGGAGGGGCATGGACTCTCATCTTGAGGAAAATATCTAAGAGATACACAAATTACTGAATATACAAATTAATTGAAACTCATTTATAAGGAAGATCTGGTTCTTCTAGCCATATCTTTTAACTGTAAATTAATTAAATTAAATTAAAGATTTAATAGGTTTCCCAGGTGGTGCTAGTGGTAAAGAACCTGCCTGCCAATGCAGGAGACATAAAAGACGTGGGTTCAATCCCTGGGTCGGGAAGATCCCCTGGAAAGGGAAATGGCAACCCACTCCAGTATTGTTGTCTGGAGAATCCCATGGACAGAGGAGCCTGGCAGGCTACAGTCCATGGGGTCGCAAAGAGTTGGACAGGACTGAAGCGACTGAGCACATGCAAAGATTTAATACCTCAGTCACACTAGCTACATTTTAACATCTCCAAAGTGGCATATTAGACAAGGAGATAGAAAACATTTTCATTGAGAATTCCCTAGTGATCTGGTAGTTAGGGCTTTGTGCTTCCACTCCAGGGGGGCAGAGATTCCATCCCTGGTTGAAGATCTAAGATCCCTTAAGCCTCACAGCAAGGCCAAAAAAAAAAAATTCCTACAAGATGAACACTCCATCTAAAAAAACAGATAAAGAATATAAACAGGTCACCTCACAGAAGAGAAAAATATGCTTTTATATATGTGAAAAGCTGGTCGTCCTTATTAGGGAATACATGTAACAATGATTTTAAACATTTCTATTGTGGCAGAAACTTCCATGAATAGCACTGACTTAGATCATTGTTTTGCCAACCTTTCTTCTTTTCAAACGTAATGCACTTTAACATGAAACTGTTTTAGCTCTGTCTCAAAAAATTTGCTATTTTCAATATCATTCAGTTCAAGTATTTTCTTTTTTCCATAGCACTTTCTCTTAAGACCTACAAGTTATTTAGGTTCAGAAGCAGGAGTAGGAGGAGCCTAAACCACAGCATTAAAAAGGCTTGTGAATCACAGAGGTGCCACTTTTGCACTTTGGGTTCCTGGCAATCCTGACTCTATCCTCAGCCTGTTTGCAGTTATATTGCTTCATTTTCAAACTTTGGGAGTTCTTTCCTCCTCATTTGCCTTTCTGGGTTTTTGTTTGGCCATGCCACGGAACCTGTGGGATCTTAGTTCCATAACCAGGGTGTTGAACCCTGGCCATTGGCAGTGAAAGCATCAAGTCCTAACCGCTGAACCACCAGGGAATTCTCATATCTTTTTCTTTCTTTCTTTCAAATATTTATTCATTTACTTGGCTGTGCTTGGTCTTAGTTGCAGCATAAGGGCTCTTCAGTCTTCATTGTAGCATGTGGGATGCAGGATTTTTGTCACATGTGGTATTTTTAGTTGCAGTATGTGGGATCTAATACCCCAACCAGGAATGAACTAGGACTCCCTAATTTGGGAGCACAAGTCTTACCACTGGACTACAGGGATGTGCTTCCCATGATCGAACCCAGGTCTCCCACATAGCAGTGAATTCCTTACTGTCTGAGCCACCATAGCTTTGACTATAAGAACTTTGGTCAGCAGAGTGATGCCTTAGCTTTTTTTTTATGCTCTCTAGGTTTGTCATAGCTTTTCTTCCAAGGAGCACACTTCTTTTAATTTTGTGGCTACATTCACCGTCCACAGTGATTTTGGAGCCCAGGAAAATAAAATCTGCTGTTGTTTTCATTTTTTCTCATTTGTTTCCCATGAAGTGATGGGACCAGATGTCGTGATCTTCATTTTTTGAATGCTGAGTTTTAAGCCAGCCTTTTCACTCTCCTCTTTCGCCCTCATCAAGAGGCTCTTCATTTTCTGCCATTAGGGTGGTATCATCTGCATATCTTAGGGGACTGAAATGCAAAAGTAGGAAGTCAAGAAACACCTGGGGTAACAGGCAAATTTGGCCTTGGAATACGGAATTAACCAGGGCAAAGGCTAAGAGAGTTTTGCCAAGAAAATGCACTGGTCATAGCAAACACCCTCTTCCAACAACACAAGAGAAGACTCTACACATGGACATCACCAGATGGTCAACACCGAAATCAGATTGATTATATTCTTTGCAGCCAAAGATGGAGAAGCTCTATACAATCAGCAAAAACAAGAGCAGGAGCTGACTGTGGCTCAGATCATGAACTCCTTATTGCCAAATTCAGAGTTAAATGGAAGAAAGTAGGAAAACCCACTAAACCATTCAGGTATGACCTAAATCAAATCCCTTATGATTATACAGTGGAAGTGAGAAATAGATTTAAGGGACTAGATCTGATAGATAGAGTGCCTGATGAACTATGGGCAGAGGTTCGTGGTATTGTACAGGAGACAGGGATCAAGACCATCCCCATGGAAAAGAAATGCAAAAAGGCAAAATGGCTGTCTGGGGAGGCCTTACAAATAGCTGTCAGAAGAAAAGTGAAAAGCAAAGGAGAAAAGGAAAGATATAAGCATCCGAATGCAGAGTTCCAAAGAATAGCAAGGAGAGATAAGAAAGCCTTCCTCAGTGATCAATGCAAAGAAACAGAGGAAAACAACAGAATGAGAAAGACTAGAGATGTCTTCAAGAAAATTAGAGATACCAAGGGGACATTTCATGCAAAGATGGGCTCGATAAAGGACAGAAATGGTATGGACCTAACAGAAGCAGAAGATATCAAGAAGAGGTGGCAAGAATACACAGAAGAACTGTACAGAAAAGACCCATCTTCATGACCCAGATAATAACGATGATATGATCACTCACCTAGAGCCAGGCACCCTGGAATGTGAAGTCAAGTGGGCCTTAGAAAGCATCACTACGAACAAAGCTTGTGGAGGTGATGGAATTCCAGTTGCCCTATTTCAAATCCTGAAAGATGATGCTGTGAAAGTGCTGCACTCAATATGCCAGCACATTTGGAAAACTCAACAATGGCCACAGGATTGGAAAAGGCCAGTTTTCATTCCAATCCCAAAGAAAGGCAATGCCAAAGAATGCTCAAACTACCACACAATTGCACTCATCTCACATGCTAGCAAAGTAATGCTCAAAATTCTTCAAGCCAGGCTTCAGCAATAGGTGAACCGTGAACTTCCTGATGTTCAAGCTGGTTTTAGAAAAGGCAGAGGAACCAAAGATTAAATTGTCAACATCCGCTGGATCATGGAAAAAGCAAGAGAGTTCCAGAAAAACATCTATTTCTGCTTTATTGACTATGCCTAAGCCTTTGACTGTGTGGCTCACTATAAACTGTGGGAAATTCTGAAAGAGATGGGAATACCAGACCACCTGACCTGCCTCTTGAGAAACCTATATGCAGGTCAGGAAGCAACAGTTAGAACTGGACATGGAACAACAGACTGGTTCCAAATAAGAAAAGAAATATGTCAAGGCTGTATATTGTCACCCTGCTTATTTAACTTCTATGCAGAGTACATCATGAGAAACGCTGGGCTGGAAGAAGCACAAGCTGGAATCAAGATTGCCAGGAGAAATATCAATAACCTCAGATATGCAGATGACACCACCCTTATGGCAAAAAGTGAAGAGGAACTAAAAAGCCTCTTGATGAAGGTGAAATTGGAGAGTGAAAAAGTTGGCTTAAAGCTCAACATTCAGAAAACAAAGATCATGGCATCCGGTCCCATCTCTTCATGGCAAACAGATGGGTAAACAGTGGAAACAGTGGAAACAGTGGCAGACTTTATTTTTCTAGGCTCCAAAATCACTGCTAATGGTGATTGCAGCCATGAAATTAAAAGACGCTTACTCCTTGGAAGGAAAGTTATGACCAACCTAGATAGCATATTCAAAAGCAGAGATGTTACTTTGCCAACAAAGGTCCGTCTAGTCAAGGCTATGGTTTTTCCTGTGGTCATGTATGGATGTGAGAGTTAGACTGTGAAGAAAGCTGAGCGCTGAAGAATTGATGCTTTTGAACTGTGGTGTTGGAAAAGACTCTTGAGAAGACTCTTGAGTCCAAGACTCCTTTGGACTTCAAGGAGATCCAACCAGTCCATTCTAAAGGAGATCAGTCCTGGGTGTTCTTTGGAAGGACTGATGCTAAAGCTGAAACTCCAGTACTTTGGCCACCCCGTGCGAAGAGTTGACTCATTGGAAAGGACTCTGATGCTGGGAGGGATTGGGAGCAGGAGGAGAAGGGGACAACAGAGGATGAGATGGCTGGATGGCATCACCGACTATATGGACATGAGTGTGAGAGAACTCCGGGAGTTGGTGATGGCCAGGGAGGCCTGTCGTGGTGCAATTCATGGGGTCGCAAAGAGTTGGACACGACTGAGGGACTGAACTGAATTGAACTGATCTGCATATCTGAGGTTGTTGATAGTTCTCCCAGGAATCTTGATTCCAGATTGTGCTTCATCCAGCCCAGCGTTTTTCATGATGTAGTCTGCATATAAGTTAAATAAGCAGGGTGACAATATACAATCTTGACGTACTCCTTTCCCTGTTTGGAACCAGTCTGTTGTTCCATGTCCAGTTCTAACTGTTGCTTCTTGACCTGAATACAGATTTCTCAGGAGGCAGGTCAGGTGGTCTGGTATTCCCATCTCTTTCAGAATTATCTAGTCTGTTGTTGTCCACATAGTCAAAGGTCTCATCGCTTCATGGCAAATAGATGAGGAAACAATAGAAACAGTGACAGACTTTATTTTCTTGAGCTCCAAAATCACTGCAGATGGTGACTGCAGCCACGAAATTAAAAGATACTTGCTCCTTGAAAGTAAAGCTGTGACAAACCTAGACGGCATATTAAAAAGCAGAGACATTACTTTGCCAACAAAGGTCCGTGTAGTTAAGGCTATGGTTCTTCCACTAATCATGTATGGATGTGAGAGTTGGACCATAAAGAAGGCTGAGCACCAAAGAATTGATGCTTTTGCACTGCGGTGTTGGAGAAGACTCTTGAGAGTCCCTTGGACTGCAGGGAAATCAAGCCAGTCAGTCCTACAGGAAATCAACTCTGAATATTCACTGGAAGGACTGATGCTGAAAGTGAAGCTCCAATACTTTGGCCACCTTATGGAAAGAGCCGACTCATTATGCTGGAAAAGATTGAAGGCAGGAGGAGGAGGGGATGACAGAGAATGAGATGGTTGGATGGCATCACAGACTCAATGGACTTGAGCTTGAGCAAGCTCCAGGAGATGGTGAAGGACAGAGAAGTCTGGTGTGCTGCAGTCCATTGGGTGGCAAAGAGTGAACACGACTGCCCAACAACAAATTATTGTTTGTCTTGCTTGATTTTTTTCTTGTTTCTGCAGTTTTTCACTTCTAATTAAATTTGTTCTTGGAAACTCATGGAAGGTCTAGGACCTAAAGTTTTCCTACCAATAAGAGACAGGATACATTGGTGGGGGGTGGGCGGCGGGTGGTCTGTCCCTGGGAAAGCCCTGCAGGGTCCTGCTCAGTTATACGATGAAACAGACTCACAGTGCCAAGTGTTCGGTAGAAATGGAAATGCCAGTACTGTTAGTGGAAACACACATTGCTTCAATCAGTTTGAAAAAGCACTTGACTGTACCTGCATACTAGAATGGGTCAGTCAGTAACAAATCTGCCTGCAATGCAGGAGACCCAGGTTTGAATCCTGGGTCAGGAAAACCCCCTGGAGAAAGAAATGCCAACCCGTTGTGGTATTCTTGCCTGGGAAATCCCATGGACAGTGGAGCCTGGTGGGGTAGAGTCTATGGGGTTGCAAGAGTCAAATACCACTTAGCAACTAAACCATTGCCACATGCATTATCAGAAAATCTCATGTCTAGACATACAGATATAGCTGTCCTAGAGAAATTAGTATGAAAGACACACACAGGTTCATAGGCAGCTTATTCAAAAAGGCAAAATAAGAGCCTCAAATTTCAGGCACAGTAAAATGGACATATAAGACTATGCCCATTCACCCAGGGGAATTCTACCCAGCAATGAAAACAAATGTTCCACAGCTACACACAATAAGAATGCATCTCACTTATTTAAAAGAAAACCAAGACCAGGGGAACAGAAACTGTATTGTGTGATTCTATTTATTTAAAGTTTAAAACAAAGAAAAATGAATCCCTGGTGCTAGAGGTCAGACAAGTGGTTACTTTGGGGAGCAGAGAGTGGCCAGGAAGGAACATGGAGATTTCAAAGCTACTTAATGGTAGAGAGATGAAGCAAGTACAATCTCAGGTACAGTAAAGGCAGAGTTTATTTTCTTGGCTCCAAAATAACTGTGGATGGTTACAGAGGCCATGAAAGTAAAAGGCGCTCACTCCTTGGAAGAAAAGCTGTGACAAACCTAGACAGCACATTAAAAGACAGAGACATTACTTTGCCAACAAATGTCCATAAAGTCAAAGCTATGGTTTTCCCAGGAGTCAGATACAGATGGAAGAGCTGGACCATAAAGAAGGCTGAGTGCTGAAGAATTGATCTTTTCGAACTGTGGTGCTGGAGAATGGAGAACACTCTCAAGAGTCCCTTGGACTGCAAGGAGATCCAGCCAGTCAATCCTAAGGGAAATCAACCCTGAATATTCAGTGGAAGAACTGATGCTGAAGCTCCAATACTTTGGCCACCTGATGGGAAGAGTCAACTCATTGGAAAAAACCCTGATGCTGGGAAATATTGAAGGCAGGAGCAGAAGGGGTGACAGAGGACGAGATGGTTGGATGGCATCAGCAACCCGATAGAATGAGTTTGAGCAAGCTTTGGGAGATGGTGATGGACAGGGAAGCCTGGCGTACTGAAGTTCATAGGGTCACAGGGAGTCAGACACGACTGAGTAACTGAACAACAAAAGCCAGGCAGGGTCTTTATGTACAGCTGGCTGAACCTCAATAGTGCTTTTTTGAATTTCTGGAGGTGGGTAGAACATAATTTTTAGCCAGATCCCTTGCTGCAACACGTCTGGAATATTTTGTGTTCATAGTCATCTTCTGTGTAGTTTTTCTGGGTGGCACTTGGGCGTCAGTGTTCCTCACAATGATGGATGCTGTCTCTCTCAGTCCCAGCTGAACTGAAGTTCGAATCATGACCTCTGTTTCAGGAGGCAACCCTCGCAATTGCTCTGGCATTTTGAATGACTGGTGATGCTTGGTTTGGTGCTCTGTCTTCTCCTTCAGGTTCAAAAACTGTAGCCGGCACCTGGAACATGGAAAGACCCTCTTGTTCCAGTGCCTCCAAGCGTGATTTACGAAGGATGTCGCCAGTTTGAAAATTCTGAGGCAAAGCAGACAGAGCAAATTGTTCGTGTTTCCATGGCACGTTCTAAAATGCGCCTCTACGTCGGCAAAGGCTGACGATCTGTAATTGCAAACGCGGCACACGTAGGGCATTTCGCCAGGTTTGTGCTGTCCTTCATGTGCTGTAAGAGAACCTGATCTGTTTCGAAGGACAATTCACAGATTTTACAGACCGTGGAGGGCTCCCGGGAAGCGTGGACACTTTCAATGTGACACTGCAGCTGGAACGGGGTGGGGAACTGGCGGCGGCAGTGCTGGCAGGCGGTGCGGATTTCCCAGCCGTCACCCTTCTGCCTCTCAAGCTCCAGGTGGTTCCTCACGTGGGTCATAAACTTGACATTTTTTAGAACTCTCAAGCAACTGAGGCATTTAAAGACTGTGTGAGTCTTCTGTTCTGACTGCCCATCTCTTGTATGCTGTCCATAGTAAAAGTCATCAAGTAACATGATCAGATTTCCTTTCATGGGATCAACAGTCTTGCTCTGACTTGCAAGAGTCAAAAAGTCCGTTTTCTCCAGCCCCTCCAACTACATGTTCTGTCTGGATCCATAAGACTGAAGCATGCCTGGTTATTTGCGTGAGTCCGTGAAAATGATGCCCCGCGGTGAACATGGCTCGGTGAGGTCAGGAGACCTTCCAAGGTCATAATCGTGTCCTTTGTAGGAGAAATACCTACAGGGGCCATGGTGGAGGCAGGTCCCCCTGGGATTCCATTGCTGAGTTTGGGTCTTTTGGGATTCCCACTGTTAAAATTTACATCTGAAGTAGGACATCGCTTTGAATTAAGAGGACTTTCATCCTTGACTCCTAACGAGAGAACAGCTCCAGATAGACAGTGAGACCGCCGAGAGAGCAATTCTGAATTGTGAAGCACAGCTTCCAGAGAGCTCGTTTTATAATCAGGTTTAGATGAAGGCTCGAAAATAATAGGATTGTCTCTTCCTCCCCATTCAGACTGAGAAGCTGGGGAGACGGCCGCTGGCTCTGATGCTGGGGTCCTGAGATTTGCAGGCTGCCACGTGCAGGAGGGATCTGGACCCACGTGGCCCTTCTTTCTTCTTGAAGATGAGTCCCTGGTCACTCCGTTCAAAATGTTAGAAATGACTGGCTTTGAACTTGAAATCACTCTGACAAAGAGGGTTTCAGCATCCTCACTGACGTGCTGCACTCCAACAAAGACGACCTCAGCATCGCCATCGTCCTCGTCTCTGGGTTTGGACCCTGCGGTCTTTGTCTCGGGTTGTGGTCATGCTTGTGCTTCCTCACACGGGAAGAGATGGGCCATTTTACAATCGCTTTTGGCTTCAAGTGGCCCCTCCTAGTGTTTTTTCCACCTAAAGGCAACCACAGGACAAGGTCATCTCCCCTGATCTCAGGTGTCACTCTCTGTGGTTTCCGTTAACCCTCAGTTGTTCACCGAAAATACTAAATGGAAAAGTCCAGAAATAAATAACTCACAAGTGTTAAATTGCATGTCATTCTGAGGAGTGTGATTGGAATCTCATGCCATCCTGCTTCCTCCTGCCCAGAATGTGAATCGTTCCTTAGTCCTGCACATCTCACCCGTTTGCCACTCAGTTACCACAATGCCTGTTGAGACGTCACAGGGCTTGTGACCAAGTCACCCTTATTTTACTCAATAACAGCCCCAAAGCATAAGTGGAGTGATGCTGCCCATTCAGATATGCCAGAAAGAATCCATTAAGTGCTTCCTTTAAGTGAAAAGATTGAAGTTCTCAATTTAATATAAAAAGAGAAAAAAAAAAATGTATGCTGAGGTTGCTAAGATCTGTGGTGAATGTGAGGAAGAGAAAAGAAATCTGGGTTAGTTTTGCTGTCAGACCTCAAACTGCAAAAGGTATGGCCACAGAACATAGTAAGTGCTTAGTTAGGGTGAAAAAAAAAATCACTAAATTAGTACAGTAATATATTTTACATAGAGACTACATTCACAAAACTTTTATAAAAGTATATTGTTATAATTGTTCTATGTTATTATTCCACCTTCCCTGGTGGCTCAGATGGTAAAGTGTATGCCTACAATTTGGGAGACCCGGGTTCGATCCCTGGGTCGGGAAGATCCTCTGCAGAAGGAAATGGCAACCCACTCCAGAATTCTTGCCTGGGAAATCCCATGGACAGAAGAGCGTAGTAGGCTGCAGTCCATGGGGTGGCAAAGAGTCTGACACGACTGAGCGACTTCGCTTTCACTTTCCTGTTATTATTAGTTGCCAATCTCTTACTGTGCTTTTATAAAATAAACTGCATCACAGGTGTGTCTGTATAGAAAAACCATTGTGTATATAGGGTTTGATACTATGTGAGGTTACAGATGTCCACTGGGTGTCTTGGAATGTGTTCTCTGCAGACAAGTGGTGTGATGATTCCATTTCTTTCAAAAGACAAAATTAGTACCTGATTTAATCATTGGCTGAAACATTGAGATAACTATTAACACCCTTTGGAGAAGGATATGGCACCCCACTCCAGTGTTCTTGCCTGGAGAATCCCAGGGACGGGGGAGCCTGGTGGCTGCCGTCTATGGGGTCACACAGAGTCGGACGAGACTGACGCGACTGAGCAGCAGGGACGGGGGAGCCTGGTGGCCGCCGTCTATGGGGTCACGCAAGGTCGGACACGACTGAAGTGACTTAGCATTAACACCCTTATTCTATACCTAAGGAAACATCTCAGACTCAGTTAAGTGACATGACAGTTTTAAACTTACTTCTCCAGCCCCCACTTTTGCCTTGTCTCCCCTTGGTGGCCCCAGCGCTCCTGTTAAACTCTACAGGAGAGCTGGTAGGCACCGTTTTCCTTACAGATCTCCAATCTCACTCAGAAATGCTGACCAACATAAAATGTCCAAAAGAGCCCCCAGCTGTCCCTTGGGGGTGCCCCTCACTCCCTCCACTCTGTGAGTCCAGAAGGCACCAGACTCTATACATGGATCAAAAATATTCTTCCAAAAAGTCCAGAAAGGTCTAATAGCAAAACTGGAGCCTGTCTCCTGCTGGCAACTATATAAATAGAGCATTTACACTGTACTTGAAACTGTTTACACAGCATCGACATTGTATTAGGTATTATAAGGAATGTGGAGATGATTGAAAGCCTGCGGGAGCATCCCCTTAAGTTACATGCAAAGACTACAGCATTTCATATAAGGGACTTGAGCACCCATGGATTTTGGTATCTGCGGGTGCAGGGTTCCCGGGCCCAGTCTCCCGAGGGGTACCGAGGAGAGAGGACGGGGCCTTCTCAGGACTTGTGCTGCTCCCCCTGCCTGGGGTGCTGTCTCAAGTACCGCCACCCAGCTCCTGACCTGCCTAGGTCCACAGTCTCTCTGCCAGGCTTCCCTGACCGTGATATCAGAAATCACAGCCTCCCCCAACTCACATGCCATATTCACCTCCAGAGCTATTGGGCTGCTGTATTTTTGTTTCTAGAACAACATGTGGCATCTGTCAGTGCTACATGTCTGCTGCATAAATAAACAGGAACTGATTAATACAATCATTTATCTGTACCACAGGCTCGACCCACTAATTCCTGGCTCCCTGGGTACTTACACTGGATCTTAGCCAAAAGGCTGAGAAGCAATTTCTCCAAGCATTTAATGAAATCCAAATCTTAATGATTTAAAACTGTCATGCAAGGGAGCAAGTCAGCCAGTATGTAGCAGGATGCTGACAGGGCCGGTGGTGGTCATTGAAATAAAAGGTTTGTAACACAATTTCTCTCCATATAATACATTTGTTGATAGCTTCAATGCCATCAACACGTTTCATTGACATTAAGGGACATTCTAAAGTTTACATTTGACCATTTCTGATACCAGATCACATTTCATCAGTAGCATATCATAGTTTGTTTGGCTGTGTGTAAATCGTGGCCGTAGCGGTAAAGGACGCTCCTGCCCATGCAGAAGACATAAGAGACGCATGTTCCATCTTTGGGTCAGGAAGACCCCCTGGAGGAGGGCATGGCAACCCACTCCAGTATTCCTGCTTGAAGAATCCTATGGACAGACGAACCTGGTGGGCTACAGTCCATGGGGTTGCGAAGAGTCAAACATGACTGAAGCAACTGAGCACACATGCATACACATGTATATAAATATATATAAAAGTTTATAGTGGTATGAAAAATAATGCTGTGGGACTTCCCTGGTGATCCAGTAGTTAAGACTCCTCACTTCCACTCCAGGGGGCATGGGTTCAATCCCTGGTCAGGGATCTATACCCCACATGCCACAGGGTGTGGCAAAAAAAAAAAAAAAAGGAATAATGTTGCATCTTACAGATGATGTCATCTGAGACTTAATAAAAATTTTTATTTTTCATAAGCAGAATCCAGCCTACTAAATTCATGTCACAAGTCACTAATGGGATGCTAGCTGCATTATATAGGCAAATGGTTTAGACAGGGATTGACAAATTGGCTTGCCTCCTGTTTGTTTTTTTCTCCCAACATGCAAGCTAAGAATTTAGGTTTTTTTAACTTTTTATGTTTTAGTTTTTTTTTTAACTTTTAAAAATACGTTTCACATTTTTACATTTTTTGTAATTTGGGGGGGAAACCAAGGAATATTTTGTGAGGTGTGAAAATTAGAGGATATCTAAATTTCAGGGTCACAAATAAAGTTTTATTGGAAAACAACCGTGATCATTTGCCGCTGCCCAAGGCTGTCTTGCCTGGAGAATCCCAGGGACGGGGGAGCCTGGTGGGCTGCCGTCTATGGGGTCACCCAGAGTCGGACATGACTGAAGCGACTTAGCAGCAGCAGCAAGGCTGTTTCACACTGCTAATGGCAGTGACCCCGTGGCTCTTAATGCCTGGCTACGCTCTAGCCCACTACGCAGAAATTTTACAGGCTCATTGCTGCAGAGACCAAAATGAAGCATTCCAAACCCCATGGCTCACCAGCTCCTGAAGTCCAGTTGACTCAGTGCAGCTAGGGGTGAGGCTGGAGTGTCTTTGTCTCCACGTCCCAGAGAGATTTTTGTGGAAATGCCAGCACCACGTCCTGTGTCCTGTGTCCGTGGAACTCCTACCTGGCTCTCCAAAAGCCTTTTCTCAGTGAGGCTGGATCAGGAGATTCCAAGCCTTTTAAAGCCCATTCTAATCCAATCCATAGTATCCAAACCAGGCTCCAATCAGGTTTCTGAACCAGTTTTTCCCCATAGGATCTTTCAACTAGAAACCTTTCTACCAAATTGCTAGAGAGAGGAAAGAATGTGGGTGGGGCTTCAGGGCCCCTCCCAGGGGCTATTTCCCAGGTCTCAGTGTGGTGAGAGTCCCCACTTCCCTCTATCTGGCATCCAGAGGCCCACCACCTTATCTCCAGTTTATCTGCATCTTTAGTTATTTGGGGTTCAGTAGCTTAAGGGCAGGGGAAGGTGGTCCACACAGCTATTCCAACAGAGCTCCGGCTCATGTCAGGAACCTAAAAATGCAGGGGTCCTCTTCCAATGCCAGAAAATTCTCCAGCTGCAAACTGCAAACCCCTGTTCTCTTCTGGGGGCAAGGGGGATGGATTGGGGGGTAGGGGGCCAGGGTGAGGAGGCAGGAAGCAAGCTTACTCCCAAGTGATCTGCACTTGAAGACTCAGCACCCGCTGGATTCCCGGGGTCCTCACTGTGAACCCCAGGAGCTCTTCTAGGCAGGGGCTCATGCTTTCTTAAACCACGTCAGGGGTGTCAGGTCACACCCTGGTCCCCCTCCTTCTCCCTCCCTCCCTCACTCCCCTTCTTCTCTCTCCTTCCCCTTTGCACCACCTAGATTATATCTCAAGCTTTCCCTCCCACTGCCTTTACAGCCCTCCTCCCTTAGGGGGAGGGAGGATTTCAAAGAAGAAATATGTGTATTTCCAGTCCTTATAAGGTAACAGAGCCACGGAATTAGAACCCAAATGAAGTTCGCTAATGAACGTGATCTCAAGTGCTTTAACCAGATATAACATCAAAAATACCTTTCTTATCAAATCAACATGTGTTCACCTTAAATTTACACAATATATGTCCATTGCATCTCAATGAAGCAAGAAAAAAGAATAAACACCTGAGCATTAGAAAGAGCTCGTTTTATACTCTTTTAAAATGGTTGTTGCTGAGTGCTGTGCCTAGTCGCTCAGTTGTGTCTGACTCTTTGTGACCCCATGGACTGTAGCCAGCCAGGCTCCTCTATTCATGGAATTCTCCAGGCAAAAGTGCCAGAGTGGGTTGCCATGTCCTTCTCCAAAGTTGGTGAGTATCAAAACCCAAGGCTGGGGACTTCCCTGGGGGTCCAGTGATTGAGAATCTGCCTTCCAATGCAGGGAACGCGGGTTTGATCCGTGGTTCTAAGGAACTAAGATCCCACATGCCAGAGGGCAGTAGAACGGACAAAGGATCCTGCATGCCACAACTAAGACCCGAGGCAGCCAAATAAGTCAATAAAAATTAATACATAAAACAACTCTATGCGGTTTACATCATTCTTCTGGATATATTTGAAAGCATGGCATTAACAGTTTTATTTATTTATGGACATCCCATGAGACTGGCTGCAGGATCTTAGTTTCCTGACCAGGGACTGAACCCAGGTCACCAGAGTGAAAGCACTGAGCACTAACCACTGGTTTGCCACAGAATTCCTAGTTTGATTTACTTAAAGGGTTTATTTTTATTGTATGCCAAAAGCTACTCCTTTGCAGCGTTTGCACTTGTGACAAAAACATTTTGGATGTCAATTTTAAAATGTTTGCAAAAACTTAGCGGAAAGAAAGGAAAATTTTGACTACTTACTTATGCTTCTAGGCTTCCCTGATGGCTCAGACAGTAAAAAATCTGCCTGCAGTACAGGAGACCGGGGTTTGATCCCTGGGTCAGGAAGATCTCCTGGAGAAGAGAAGGGCTGTCCACTCCAGTATTCTTGCCTGGAGAATTCCATGGACAGAGGAGCCTGGGGAACTACTATCCATGGGTTTGCAAAGAGTCGAACACAACTGGATGACTAACACTTTCACTTTCATATGCTTCTAAAGATTGCTCAAATCTCAGAATCACCTGGGACCTTGTTAAACATAGAGATTCCAGGGCTGCATATCAGAACTAAGAAACTCAAACTGCCAGAGGAGGGGGCCTGGGAATCTGAAAGTTCAATGTTTGCCTCACTTGATTCTGAAGTGAAGTGAATCCCAGGGTGTAAAATCCTCCAATACTTTGGGAAAGATTGATCTCTGGTGGCTCAGCGGTAAAGAATCCACCTGTTAATGCAGGAGACCTGGGTTCATTCTCTGGGTCGGAAAGATGCCCTGGAGGAAGAAAGGACAAACCACTCCAGTATTCTGGCCTGGGAAATCCCATGGACAGAGGAGCCTGGCAGGCTACAGTCTCCGGGCTCCCAAAAGAGTCAGACACAACTTAGCAACTAAACCACAGCAGTGAAAGTGAAAGTCGCTCAGTCGTGTCCGACCCTTTGAGACTAGAAGGGTCCTCCAGGCTAGAATACTGGAGTGGGTAGCCTTTCCCGTCTCCAAGGGATCTTCCCAACGCAGGGATCAGACCCAGGTCTCCCGCATTGCAGGCAGATTCTTTACCAGCTGAGCCACAACGGGAGCCCAAACCACAATAAGCACATGTTTAAAATACCCAAGAATCTACTCCTTCAGGAGGCCCTGAGGGTCGAGGGTCAGGAATTCATTTTTTCTTCCTGTGACACGCTGAGCGCCTGCCTTGGGAGGAGCAGGTTATTGGTAATTCAATAAACCAATCAGATGCTGTAGCTCGAGCTGGGAGCCTCATCCTCCCCACCACCCTTCCGAGATTCTAGGACACGGGCAGCCTCTCTCGGGCCTTCGGGATGTTCTTGGTATTGAAGGAAGGTAGGGTATGAGCAAAGCCCAGAGATCTGGATCCAAACTTCTCAGTCTGGGCCACACTTGCAAATCTCCTGGGCTGTGCTTCTTAACCCTCAGTGAATCTAAGGAATTGCCTAAGTATCTTGTGCAAAAACACATTCTCGTCCAACAGCTGTGGGTGGGGCCTCAGGGTCTGAGTTTCTCACAAGCTCCAGGTGTTGCCCAGGCTGCTTAAGGTGTCCATATTAAACAGTGAGTACTAGAGAGCTTTTGAAAAGTACTGATGTTCTGGTTGATTCTGCCGATCTTACTCCATACCCACAGAATCAGTATCTCCAGGAATGGGACCAGGGAGTCAACGTTATTAAAGGTCTCAGATATTTCTAAGGAGCAGGTAGGGTGCAAATGTGTAGCCGGGCAAATCACCCTACCATCAACCCTGTTTGGGGCTTCATTGTGTCCTGCAAAATCCATATGTTGAGGGGACTTTCACAATGGTCCAGTGGCTAAGACCCTGCACTCCCAGTGCAGGGGCCTGGGCTGCGGTCCCTGGTCAGGGAACTAGATCCCACGTGCTGCCCGGAAGACCGAAGACCCCACCTGCCACAACTAACACCGGGTGCAGTCAAATAAAGCAATACATGTTTGAAAACTATCTGTAGAAGTCCTAACCCCCAACACTTTGGAATGTTACCGTATTTGGAGATGGTATCGTTAACGAGGTGATGAAGTTCAAACGAGGTCACCAGGGTGAGCCCTAGTCCAATCTGATGGTTCTCTATATAAAAAGAGAGAGGGGAATTCCCTGTAAGGCCAGTGGTTAGGGCTCAGAGCTTTCACTGCCAAGGGCCCAAGTTCAATCCCTGGTCTGGAAACTAAGACCCAGAAGCGAAGCAGCACCACCAGGAAAAAAAAAAAAAAGAGGAAATTAGGACACACAAGACATCAAGGATGCGTGGGCATAAAGGGACAGGAGGACACGAGAATGCAGCTGTCTGCACATCAAGGAAAGAGACCTGCGGAGGCACCACACTGTCAACACCTTGATCCTACATTTCTGGCCTCCAGAACCGGGAGAAAAACGCTTCCTCTTGTTTAAGTCTGTGCTATTTCTGGTGGCCACCTTAGTACTTTAACACATTCTTTACATCGGGGTCCCTAGAGAGGGCTCACTTCAAGGACAGGTAGGGGGTATGTAGGTGATGACTCAGCTCCCAGGTGACTCCCAGCCATCAACAAATGCCCACCGGCCCAGATTTTCCAGGATGCAGCCTGCTCCTGTGGACCACGTCTTGCAGACCACTGCTGCTAAAGGTCCCCGCCCAACTCTTTCTGGCCCCGATTTCTCTGACTTCTCTCCTAGACTGTGAGGGACAGAACCCCGTGAGAACAGAGCGAGGCCTGTGCTCAAACCACCCTGCATGTGAAGGGGAGTATGTGTTTTAACAAAAAAAAAAAAAAAGAAGGAAGAGAAACCACTGTTGTCCAGCAGAACACACTGAAGCTTATCAACAGATGTACAGAAAAGCCTTCCCATGTTAGGTTACGAAGAAGCAGAGGACATGAGTTCAACCTCTTCTGCAGGGAAGGTTTCCAGGAAGGACAGCATGCTTTCTGTAGATGGGTTGAGAGCAGATGAATTTATTGGAAGGCATTTGGGTCTGTAGCCAGGAAAGGAATATGAGTGGGGAGGGGGTATGTCGTCCTTCAGTTCTCTCTATCTCCAGAAGTTTCTATGATATGGGCCATGGTCACAGGGCTCCCAGAGGTCAGCGAGAGAGGAATGTTTGGTGACTTCATCAAAGCCTGACCCATAGAAGGCTGCCTCTCAGCAGCCAATGTCAGACTTCTGGGCCGTCTGCCAGGCTCAAGAAATGACCTACTGGGAACTCTCTGGTAGTCCTGGAGTGGTTAGGACTCTGCACTTTCACTGCTGAGGGCATGGATTCTATCCTCAGTTGGGGAACTAAGATCCTGCAAGCTGCGTTCGCAGGCCGCCTAAGAAACAAAAACAAAGACAGACATGACCTTTCCCACCTTTCCTTCCATGGACAACCCCAAGGCCAAGTCCAGTCCAGGTCCATTGCTGTGGTCAAGGAGGAAGCTCCCTGGCGCTTGTGGCCATGGAGTGACATGTGGTCAGCCTGAGTGTCCACCCCTCACACCAACTGAGAACCCAGTACCCAGGAGGAGGTCAGGCCCTCAGGACACAGGCTGGTGCCTGCTGACCTACAGATCAGGGCTGTGTGAGAAGTGGACTCTACAAGGTGGCCAGAAGGCACGCCTTTCAAAAGGGCACTCATCCAGGTGGCCAGCCTCTACTCACTTCCTCCGTCTCTAGGGGAGAGCTTGGCGCTTCCATTGTTCTCACAAACCTTTTCCTCTTCTACTCTCCCTGGAACAGCTTTATCTCAAGAGACTGTTGTTGTTCATTTGCCCAGTTGTATCTGCAACCCCATGGACTGCAGCGCGCCAGACCTCCCTGTCCCTCACCATCTCCTGAAGTTTGCCCAAGTTCATGTCCATTGCATTGGTGATGCCATCCAGCCGTCTCATTCTCTGTCGCCCTCTTCTCCTTCTGCCCTCAATCCTGCCCAGCATCAGGGACTTTTCCAGTGAGTCAGCTGCTCACATCACATGACCAATAGAGTGGGCCTTCAGCTTCAGCATCAGTCCTTCTAACAAGTATTCAGGGTTGATCTCCCTTAAGATTGACTGGTTTGACTTTCTTGCTGTCCAAGGGGCTTTCAGGAGTCTTCACCAGCACCACAACGTGAAGGAACAATTCTTTGGCGCTCTGCCTTCTTTGTGGTCCAGCTCTCACAACCGCACATGACCACTTGGAAGACCGTAGCCCTGACTATACAGACCTTTGTCGGCAGAGTAACGTCTCTGCTTTGCAACACACTGTCTAGGTTTGTCATAGCTTTCCTGCCAAGAAGCAGCCGTCTTTTGATTTCACGGTTGCAATCACCATTGCAGTGATTGCACATCCCAAGAAGAGGAAATCTGTCAGGACTTCCACCCTTTCCCCTTCTATTGGCCATGGAGTGATGGGGCCAGAGGCCACGATCTTAATTCTTTTAATACTTAGTTTTAAGCCGGCTCTTTCATTCTCCTTCTTCATTCTCACCTAATCAGTGCAGAGCTTCTGGCTTCTTGCTGCTTCTGCTCTCAGTTCTAACTCACTGAGTAAGAAATCATAAAAGGATGGTTTCGCAGCTTAAATGCAAGGGTGGGACAGAGAGGGGCCAAAACATAAGGGACCGTGACACACTGAAAAACTCAATGACGACTTGCACCACCTGCTTACCCACAGGATTAAAGGTGAAGTGAAAGTGTTAGTCAGTCCTGTCTGATTTATTGTGACTCCATGTACTGTAACCCGACAGGCTCCTCTATGGAATTCTCCAGGAAAGAATACTGGAGTGGGTAGCCACTCCCTTCTCCAGGGGATCTTCCCGATTCAGGGACTAAGCCTGAGTCTCATGCATTGCAGGTGGATTCTTTACCAGCTGAGCCACCAGGGAAGCTCAAATCAAGGTGATGCTAATTTCCAGGACATTCCTAGATCAAAATTTTGGTGGTCCATGCGGGTCCCAGCTCCTTCAGTCACAAAAAGGGGTATAGTTGGAGCCCTCCACTCTGAAGGGGTGTTGTTATTTTGTTTAGTTGCTAAATCTTCTCTGAATCTTAGAGGACTTGGTCTCAGCAAAGATCTCTGATGGGCAAAGAGAATTAGTTAAAAGCCTTAGTGCTGCCAGGTTGGCAGAGAACCAGGATTTGGAGGAAATTTTATCTTTACCATGTGGCTTAAGGTAAAAACTTAAGGATTAAGGTTTTAAAAAAAAAGTTACAGATGAATCACACCAAGGAGAAAAATGCCAAGTTACACTCAACACTGAAATACTCAACTCGGAAGTGACTTTTTTGGACAATTGGGAATGAATTTCTCTCAGCCTTTGAATAAATAAATGTGTGTGAAAACTTTGATTAATGTAAAAACAAAATAAAACCTGTGGGGATATTAGTGGCATAAAAGCACATATAGACAATGGATTCAGGGATATTGGGTTGTCTCTTAGAACCTGGAGGCTTCCCTGGCTGCTCAGATGGTAAAGAATCTGCCTGCAATGCAGGAGACCCAAGTTCAATCCCTGGGTCGGGGAGATGTCCTGGAAAAGAGGACGGCTGGCTACCCACTGCAGTATTCTCACCTGTAGAATCCCATGGGCAGAGAAGCCCGGCAGGCTACAGTCCATGGGGTCCCAAAGAGTCAGATACGGCTGAGCAGTGGGAAGGTGGGCACGGGCTCCAGGTGGTCTGCGGGCGAATATCCCCCAGGATTCCGAGCCTGACTTTGCACAGTGAACCTGTCTTGGCACTGCCCAGGGTCCGAGATGGAGGCTTGGCATCTGCTGGATCCACCGGGGAAAATGCCGGAGTCCAGGGCCTGGGTGGGGTTAGCAGCGAGGGTCCCGTGGAAGACGGTCCCCTCCAGCGGTGCTCGCTCCTGGACACTTAGTTCGTTGCAGGCCCTGAGGACGCACCTCGTATTATGACGACAGATCGAACAGCCTCCGAAACGAGTGAGGACGTGGATGCCCTGGAAATGAGAACCACACGGAGTGGGCAAACAGGGCCCTGAACTCCTGTAGCCGATCCTTGGCTGTCAGAGAGCATCTAGGCCGCACTCATGCTCAGGCCCTTTTATTTAACCACCAACAGGACAGCCATGAGTTTAAAGGCGAGAATCATGGTCACAGATCACAGAGGACACCAAACGATTGACACTGAAGTTCCCTTTATTTCTTTGGAACAATCCAACACGGGGGTAATGACGCCAACAACCTCCCAAGCCCAAAACCCCGCCTCCAGAGTTCAGATTCACATTTCCAACTTGGTCGGAGCACATCTCTCCAAAAAATACCACCAACCCCTCCGTCCCCGCCCACTCTATATCACCTTTCCTTTTCCCCCATGCACTGAACAACTGTCTGAAACTGTGGTTTGTCTTCCTTCTAGATGCACTGAGGTCTGGGTGGCAGTGTCCCGGTGCCAGGGACAAAGCCTGCAACTCGTGACCTGGGCTAGGCG
Source organism: Bos javanicus (assembly GCF_032452875.1). NCBI lineage: Eukaryota > Metazoa > Chordata > Mammalia > Artiodactyla > Bovidae > Bos > Bos javanicus. The sequence continues at coordinate 71,253,703 of NC_083884.1, forward strand.
GGCATGTAGCAGGGGCACAGGATGGGCCAGATGCCGTAGAAGATCTCGTCACCGCAGTGGGGACAGGTGTTGGAGCTGAACCAGACCGTGCTGGCCCGCCCAGACGTGCGCACCAGCTGCCTGAGCCGGGCGTGCAGCTGAGCCAGGAGGCCCGGGTGCAGGGTGCCGCGCACATCCTCATAGCTCTCCAGGGGTGCGGGGTACAGCACCAGACTCAGCTTGCTCAGCCCCACGGTGTGCTGCAGCAGGCTCTCCAGCACGGACATGGAGATGGGGTTGCCGCAGAAGCGGAAGGTGGTGAGCTGGGAGCAGCGGCTCAGGGAGGGCAGGAGGGCGCTGAACTGGGAGTCCATGATGCCGCACTCGTCCAGGTCCAGGTCCTGCAGGGTGGCCGAGGTCCTCTCGATCAGGACCTGCAGGGGCTCCAGGCTGAGGCTGGTCAGGTTGACCCCACTGAGGCCCAGGTCCTTCAGCAGGCCGACGCTCGAGCACTGTGACAGGTACGTCAGGTCTGACTCCAAAATCAGGCAGTTGGTGATCGACAGGGTCTCCAGAGGGGTCTTCAGGCACCTGGGGAGAGACAGGGCAGTCAGTCCCAGGGGCAGAGGTGGCGGGCCGAAGGACGTGGGGAGGAGAGGCCTGTTTCACCGCAACGCAGGGCATCTCACTGGCTCGGGGCTGGCCTCTCCCCTTCTTGACGGGAAGGCAGGGGCTCTTCCGGGGGGAAGGTCATGCTCACTGGGGTATGACCTCCCCCTGCACAAAATGATGAACTATTTTCCGTGTGGGAAACAAACAGGAAACAAATGTTATTTGCCTACGTCAGCTTATTAGTATTGGGGTAGCAGGAATCAGGGTGGTTTTACAAGACACGACTAGTTGAATTCAACAGCAGGCTGGATGCAGTGGACATGGGCTGGGGGTCCCAGCAGTTACACGCGATCCCTGGGTGAATATCCCCCAGATATTCAGGGGCCACAAACTGTCCATCACCACCTACAATTCTTTTTTTTTTCCTTTCTTTCTTTCTTCTGGTTTCTCAGTGAACATATTTATTCCTAATGCTTGGAGTTTGCAGCTGCCAAAAAGGGAATCAATGCAACTCATTCATATGGCCACACTAGGCTGCATCCTCTCAGCTTTTATCACTGTGTTCAAGGCAGAGCGACAACCTGATACTGAGGATTTCCTACGTATTCAGAAGTCGGAAAGGAAAATAATGCTTGTCATTTGGACTGGAAGAGAATGGAGCCACTTCAACAATGATGCTCGTGGGACCTTTTCTCTTCTCTGGACTGCTTAGGAGCCACAATTTTCCCCGCCTGATCCCTCCTTGTCATCTCCAGAATCACCCACTTCCCAAAGCTCACCTGGAGCCTAAACCAGCTCAGGACAGAAGCGGCGGGTGCGAGGGAGAGACAGCGCTTCGGACTTCTAACCTCACGCCTGATGGACCGACGTCCTTCTCGCCGACTTCTCTGTCATCGTCTCCGCTAAGACAGCGCTCTCTCGGAAAGAACGCCCAAGGGCGTCACACCTGACCCCGACTATGTGCACGGCCAGCAAGAAGTCCCCTTTGACAACGTCTGACCCAGGCCACGCCTCTGACCCTGACCAGGGAGGTGACCTGACCAGACGCCCGCGGACAGAGCGGCGGCACCCTGAGGACTTCCCAGCGACCCGTGCACCCTGGCAATGTCCCCAGCGGCCACGAAACGAGACAGGCCGGTTCTGGTCTGCGGACCTGGCGCCACGCCTCACCTGAGCACCTGGTGCAGGCGGCCCTCGAGGAAGGAGACGGAGTCCAGGTAGAGCTCCTGCAGGTGGGGCAGGCTCAGGAACTGGGCGGTGAGCTGGCGGACGCAGTGCGCCTCCCGGGCGGGGGCGGTGTGCGGCAACAGGCGCACGCGCGACAGCAGCAGCCGGCGCAGGTTGCCCATCCGGCCCAGGTGCGGCAGGAACCTGCCCAGCGTGGCCAGCTTCCAGGTGCAGTTCACCTCCAGGTCCTGGATGGAGTCCAGCTGCACCAGCTTCAGGATCCTCCTGATGCTCTGCACGGGGACGGTGAAGATTCTCAGCTTCTGGCAGCGCAGGTGCAGCAGGCTCCTCCTCTGCTTGGCCTTCTTCAACAGGTAGCTGAGGGTCTCGTCCAGCGTGTCCTCCTTGAGGCACAGGTCGACCAGCACCTCCACAGGGGCCCGCGCCGGCTTCAGCCCCGCCTGCGCCTCCACCCTGCGCGCCTTCTGCATGGGCTGGGCCGGCTCGGGCTCCAGCAGCGAGCACACGCTGGCCTTGATGACGGACCACAAGGTCCAGAAGTCCTGGTGGGCGTTGCGGCGCAAGTCCAGCACCTGCAGCTTCCACCGCCTGCGGGGCCGAGGGGGACACACTGAGCTGCGCAGGGGCCGACGGGCACCAGGACCCCGCGAGGGCTCTGCACTCCACACACCACAGCTCCTCCGGCTTCCGGGGCCCCCTTGGTTCCCACTTTAAGGGACACTGGGGGGGAGGCCCACGTGCCTTTTGTCCCCTCTGAGCCTCAACCAGTCCTGTACACCCAATGCCTGTTCCCAGGTGACCCCTCATCTTCCTGCCCTGGCTGCATCTTGCTCACACCCCAGGCTCCACCAGTCTGCCAGGTCGACCTTACCTGGGGCGGACCTCCTCAGCAAGCAGGAGGTCCAGGCCGTCGAGTGCAGCCTGGAAGGTCTCCAGATGAGGCTCGTGGTCCTTCATCAGGGCGCCCAGAGGGAGGCAGGCAAAGGGCCAGGCCTGCACCATCGCCTTCACGGCATGGGTGTGCCTCCCGGCAAAGGCCGCCGTAAACAGCCTCGGGAAGAGCTCGACGGGCAGCTCCTCCAGGGCCGCAATGGCCAAGGCCTCATTCCGCAGCAAGCTCTGGCCGGCCAGCTCCAGGAGTCGGGGTGGGGCCTGGACACCCATCCTGAAGAACCTACTCCGGAACCAGTCCTGGGGGGATGTCAGAGAGCAAGGGGTGGGGGGTCCTTCTCCGGCCAAGGAACCGGGGAGACCCTGCTGTCCCTCCACCCTCAGGGAACCCAAGGCAGGGTCAGACACATCTTCTGGCCACCAAGTCACAGCTCTGGCCCCCGCTGGCACCAGGACGAGCCTCTCTCCCGGCAGCAACAAAGGGACAAGGTGACCTCTTGCCCCATCCCGTATCTACTGGCTGCTGCATTTGATCCCAGCCCTGCTGGCCGGTAGATACCTAGGAGTCTGACAGCTGACCCCACTCTCTTCAGAGAAAGCTTCTGATTATTACCCAAGGGCTGAAAACAGCAATAAGGAGTTTAGCCCAACACGGCCTGTCTCTAAACTCCAGCCAATAACTCACGCGATGGGTGCTGTCATGTCACTCGATAAAAAGACGTGCCTTTCACTCTGCGTCTCTTCTACAAATCTTACTACCGTTCGGTTCAGTGGAGCAAAGCGCTCACATTCAGAACAAAGCCTCCACTCTTTAAAATATTCTACAGATTATTTTTTTTATTCCATGGAATTAAAAAACAGATTTTAGCTTTTAAAACAAAAAGAAACCCCAAAAACCCTTTAAGCTAGTAAAATCACAAAACTATAAAATGATATGAACTATAATCACTGCTCACACACTTAAATGTAAAATGTCACCCCAAAATTCCTAATTAGATGCCTTTCATTAAATCAATTGCAGGAGCGTCCCTGGCAGTTCAGAGAGGAGGACTCTGTGCTGTCACTGCAGGGGCACGAGTTCTATCCTCGTCAGGGAGCTACGACCCCAGATGCTGCTCGGTGCAGCCCCCTCCCCTCACTCTCACCCCACCCTACCCCATCCCCCCACCCCCCCTGCGGAATTCTATTTGGTTAAGAAATACTGTAACGATCTGTACAATTGGCGAAAATCAGAGAAGAAACCAAACTGTCTGGGATAAACGTAAAACTGCACGCAGGAGCAAAAGCAAAGTGTGCAACTGCCAAGGTGAATGGAAAGGCAAAGAAAATTCTCTACAGGATCGTGGCCTGTGTCGCCTGTGCCATGAATACCCCGGCAGGTACAGCTGTCAGAACCTGAGGCTCCAGCGTGGAGCAGTGCGCTCAGCCCTGAGACCGTCTTCTCCTTCCAGGACACGCTTTTGAGATTCTGGCCGAAACGTCCATTCCCGGCTCAAGTGCTATCTTACTACTAGATCTCCATCCAGCTAAAGGCTGAGTGGGGCGTTTACTTTCTCACTACATACAACTGATGGGATCCTCTGTCTGTTCACAGAAGCAAAATATCAAAGAGGAAAACCAACCTGAAGGTACGTTCGTTGGGGGAGTTTGGGCCACATCAAAATCACCCAAATGTTCACGTTCAGACAGCTTTGTGCGGACGGTGGTGTCGCCCCAGAAGAAAAAGAGACAGAGTAAGACTCCCGAGTGTCACACCGTCGCGTACACATCATATTACGCCACACAGCGACACGTGACACGTGTGCTCGTTCACGGGGGAACAGAGGTGTAATGGAGGGGTGCTGGGTCCTACAGATTTTGAGGGTCCAGGTTCCCTTTGACTTCGTCAGGTCAAAATGACACCCAGGAGCTGGCCAGGAGAACAGAGGGACCAGACATTTGTAACAAAACCAAGGAAAGTACCCAAGACAAGTGTGTTTTGTTTGGAGGAATTCAAAGACTTTTCTTAGGCTCAGTGCAGTTCACTCGCTCAGTCGTGTCCAACTCTTTGTGACCTCCAGGCTTAAGAAATTGCCAGCAGAGGGAGTGGCTACAAAGGGACCAGGTGGATCCCTTAAACCCAAGGCAAACCCAAGATCCACGCTTCCTCCCTCCCTGGAGGCAAAGACCATTTCCTCCCTGAAGCCAGGAGATTAAATTTAGGAATGTGACGCGTCCCTTTCGGCTGGCCAAACCTGGGACGCGCCTTCTTCTGCCTGAAAGCCACTGAGGGGTTAGGGCTCTCCTCACTTCACTTTCACTTTTCACTTTCCTGCATTGGAGAAGGAAATGGCAACCCACTCCAGTGTTCTTGCCTGGAGAGTCCCAGGGACGGGGGACCCTGATGGGCTGCCGTCTATGGGGTCACACAGAGTCGGACACGACTGAAGCGATGCAGCAGCAGCAGCAGAAGGGAAATAAACGTAGGCCAAGGACACAAATCTGTGTCAGCAAATAGCTGCAACCGGAGGCTCAGGCGTCCCCCTGCACATCCCAGCCTGGGCTCTGTCCAGCGACCTGTACCTTCACCACGAACTTCAAAGCCTCCCTCCCAAGAGCAGGGGGGTAACCTGACGTTCCCTCAGTGCCAGTGAACAAGGAATGCAAAGCGCCTTCGAAACCCCCACCCCCACCCTTCTCCCTCCCCTACCGCTCTCACTTACACAGATTCTGATGGGAGCTCAACTTTAAGCCCACAAATACAACTCCGTTTTCCCTCTGTTCTGCATTAAGCACAGGGAGCAACACGGACTTTCTGCCCAGGGGGGTGCAAAGCCTGCATCAGAGGGTCTGGGGTGCAGCCCCTGCTGGGCTCGCGGACACGCTGGTTCTGCTGCGGTCTCAGAACACAGACGGATGGAACCCCTCCATCCCTCGGCCTCGTGATGCCCCAACAGTTCTTCTATTTGGAGGGCGAGAAGGTGGCCTTCCCTGAAGGATACTCTACAGTTTGGTAACTTCCTAGAGATGGCATTCACCAAATTCCTACCATCCCCATCAGCAGCCAGAGATGTGGCTGTCCCTTAAACAGAGCTAAAACCCTAAAATAGGGTTAAGCTGGAATATGCCTTGTGGGCATTTTGACTTCCGGCAATCACCTTGACCAATCAGCTTCAAGAGCTCAAGATAATCATCAACAAAGATAATCATCAAGTCCCTGATTAAGGAGCAGCCGTGACGACCCTGGCACTCTCCCCCACTTCCTCAAATAACCTTCAGAGAGAAGCCGAAGCTCACCCCTGGTTTTCTTTCCAGCCTGGAAAGAGCCCGAGACAGCCAAGGCAGGACGCTGTCATGCTCCACGAAGGAGGAACCGGAAGACCCACTTGGGTGAAGATGGATGGATGGCCGGATCTGCCCCACTGAACATTAGGAAGAGCTAGCCGACTTCACGGGCACTTGGGCAAACAACCAACAGCAGAGGACTAGGCTTGGGATGTTTCCATGGGAACTCAGCATCCAGGAGATCTAAGGATGCAGGAGGGACCACTGTCTTCAAATGATCTAAAAACGGCAAGTATCAGCCAAAAAGTCTCTCCGGGCCAGGCAGGGGACAGGCCTCTGTCCACCTCCAGCTCCACAGAGTCCGTTTGGGCAGGGGACTCACTGGACACAGAAGCACCAGGGGCTCATCGGCATGAAGACGGGATCTCCCTGCCCAGCGTCAGGTCGGCCCAGGACGACTCCCAGGGACCGAGGCGTGAGTCAACCTGGCGGACAGTTCTACCTCACAGGCTGGTGCGGCCTCGGAGCTCGTTTCGGGGTTGGGAAGAGCTCATTCCCTCTCTAGCTGCACAATTCCTTCTGCGACGGCAAACCGTCGGCTCCCCAGGGCCTTCCTCGGGGGTCTTGGGAATGCCTCTGTGCCCAAAGAGGCACTAGAAATGCTGGAAGATGACCCTCCCTGGCTTCTGGATGAAGACCACAGCCGGGTTGGTCCTCAGAGGCCCCAGACTGACAAGAAGCCCTGGGGACTCCGCCTGCAGCAAACAAGATCCCATCTGGAGTTCCAGCATGTCTGTCCTCCCTCCACTCTTGGGTCAGATCTCGTCTCACCCTGGAATATTCTACCCTATGAGCCCTCTCTGCCTCTTCCTGTGCTTGGCAAGACCAATTCAATGACATCTGCTGCTGCTGCTGCTAAGTCGCTTCAGTCGTGTCCGACTCTGTGGGACCCCATAGACGGCAGCTCACCAGGCTCCCGCATCCTTGGGATTCTCTGGGCAAGAACACTGGAGTGGGTTGCCATTGCCTTCTCCAATGCATGAAAGTGAAAAGTGAAAGTGAAGTCGCTCAGTTGTGTCTGACTCTTCCCGACCCCACGGACTGCAGCCCACCAGGCTCCTCTGCCCATGGGATTCTCCAGGCAAGAGTACTGGAGTGGGTGCCATTGCCTTCTCCTCAATGACATCTAGACCTAAACAAAAGAGGCTCCCTCCTTCTTCCTCCACAGTGAAGACTTGCCAGAGGTCCAGGTCACCCTACCTCTAGCCAGTTACTCCTCAGCCTGGTGCTTCTACAGGCAAACCAGCAGTAGGGTGGAGTGGGCGGGGGGTGGGAGGATGAAGGTCCACTCCAGGCAGGTAGGACTGCAGGACTGGGCAGGGGGTAGCCCAGAACAAGGGGGAGGAAAGAAATGACAGCAGAACTCGGGGCCTGGTCTCCTGGCTCTTAGAGCTGCATCTCATTTCCTGGAGCGGTGTTGGGATCACTGACGGCACTGCGGCCTGCACTTGGGGGCTGGGAGCGTCCCCAGGTGGTAGGGACGGAATAATAGAACGGAATGATCAAACAGTTAACTCGATGCTCCATTAAGGAACTGTAGATACAGAAGACACTTTACGGGGTTTTGATAGACCACAATAAGACTAATGACACTCAGGAAAGTAATGGGAAAATTCTGAAAACATGTAGGCTTGCTCGATTCATAAAGCAAAACAAGTTGCTTAGCATCAAAGCCAGGTTGGCTTGCTTAAATCAAGCTAACTTGCTTGGCAACAAAACCATGCAACAGAAGCATGAGACATGGCCCCAAACCATAAAACAGTGCTGGCCTGAGACTTGCACCCTGCCGAGTGAGCTCCGTGAGTCAATAACCCCCACAACATGCTCTTGGGCCCCCAAGACACGTTCTGGCCAGAATGCGTCCCCGAACAATACAACGATAGCCGAAAACAAGACCTACAACCTGGTCATCAAGTTAATGACCCCCCAAAACAGGCTCTGTGCATACAAAACACAATCACTCATGGAAAGGTGACTTTTCAAAATCAAAGACCTGCATTGTCCTGAGACCCGAAAATAGTTTTCCCAAGTAACGTGACAGGGAAGTCTAGGGTGCTGCGGTCCATGGGGTCACAAAGAGTCGGATACGACTGAGCAACTGAACTGAACTGAACTATGATAGTCCTAGCCTGACCATATAGAAAGGGACAAGGAAACTTCCCTGCCCTACCTGGGGGAGGCACTGATGATGGAAACGTGCTGTCTACTCAAGAAAAAGATCTTTCTCCCCTCCCGTTCCTCTGATTGTCAACGTGTAACTGAGTACATAGGGCAGCACAACGCTTGTGAATCTTCCAAGTGTCCTACTCTAACAAATCACTTCTTTTCTAGCACTTCGCTTCTCACCTAATTTCTTTCTAGTATTAAGTATTAGTCGCTCAGTCGTGTCCGACTCTTTGTGACCCTATGGACTGTAGCCCACCAGGCTCCTCTGCCCATGGGATTCTCTAGGCAAAAATACTGCAGTGGGTTGCCATTTCCGACTCCAGGGGACCTTCCCAACTGTACATAAAGGAGACTTCATTAATGTGCAGTAGAGGATACCCCCGGTTAACCTGTTACAGAAGACTGCCTCTTGAGTCTTTAAATCCTATACCCGTTCTATACCTCTGCTTGGCCAATTGTTTATTTATTTAGGTTTTAAGGTGAATGACCTGGGGATATTTGTTCCATCCGGAGACATGAAGGGCTGTGGTGCCAGAGCTCTTTGGAGCCCTGGAAACAACACCTAATGGTTTCACAGGGTCCGACTCTGTTTCTCTTGGCCTAGGGGAGATGCCAGAGGCTGCCCCCCTCTTCTTACCTCCAAGGCACATGGAGGGAGCAGTGAGACTGAACACACAGATGAGAGAGGCGCAGAGAGAAGAGGGCGCGGGCCGCCTGGGAGGGGGTGTTTCTAATATTCACAAAGTGGCGGGGAGGCATCATTCCCGGTGACCGGGAGGGACACCTCGTGAAACCATCATCTTCATCTTCTAGTTAGAAGTAGGTATGAGGGAGGTGACACCAAACACAAGTGTAACTAATGCCGTTTTCTGTTAGTTATAAACGTTAATAGAGGAAACCCTAAGTGTTCTCATCCAAACGAAAATACTTTTTCCTATTTAATTTTGTATCCATATGAAATGATGAATGTTCACTAGACTTACTGCGCTCATCACTGCAGGATGGATGTAAGTGGACTCATGATGCTGAACCCCTTAAACTTACCCAGGGCTATGAGACAATTCTACTCATATCTCAGTAAGACTGGGGAAAAAAAGAGAAACAAAGGCATGATCTTCCACTCAGGGTGTCTGAACAAACGAAAGGCAAGCAAGCCTCAAAAATAATGACTGGCAAACCTGATCTGTACCCTGGAGCAGGCCCACCGGGGTGACCACTCCAGCTGAAACTGCAAAGCCAACCTTCATAATCTAAGGCACAATTATGATATTTTTCCACGGCTATTTCATATTTTTTTAAAGTTAAGAACCCTGTTATACAACCTGTTGTAAATGTCTGTTGTTGTTCAGTCACTCAGTCCTGTCTGACTCTTTGAGACCCCATGAACCTTAGCACACCAGGATTCCCTGTCCTTCACTGTCTCCCTGAGTTTGCTCAAACTCGTGTCCATCGAGTCAGTGATCCATCCATCCATCTCATCCTCTGTCGTCCCCTTCTCCTCGTTTTCCATCTTTCCCAGCATCAGAGTCTTTTCCAAGGAGTCAGCTGTTCACATCAGGTGGCCAAGGTTTTGGAGCTTAAGCTTCAACATCAGCCCTTCCAATGAATATTCAGGGTTGATTTCCTTTAGGATTAACTGGTTGTAAATGTTTAGAGAATCAACAATAGTAAAGCTATTTTTTTTTTTTTTTTACTACTCTGCCATCTTAAGCATTGAGAATTAGTGTTTCATTTCTTTGCAAACACGTCAGCAAGGAGTCCCCTCGACTCTGCTTCCTTTCTTCTCAGCACATAACTTTCAACTGGGGGTGAGGATCTTTCCTATGCACGACCTGGCCAACTGTCACCCTACTTCCTAAGCCTGGATCTGCTTCCAACATCTCATTCTTTGTGCTTTCAGGCCTGATACTATCTCCAAGTTTCTTTATCACTACCAAGTGAAGTAACATTTGCTGGCATCAATGCCTCTAGGACATCTTTATTTCTTTTGTCACAGATATGCTCTTTATTCAAGTTTTCCCAGGGGATGGGGAATGAGAGCCTGAAGCTGGATTCTAAATCAAAATGACAACACCTCTTCATGGCAAATAGATGGGGCAACAGTGGAAACAGTGTCAGGTTGTTTTTTGGGGGGGCTCCAAAATCACTGCAGATCGTGACTGCAGCCATGAAATTAAAAGACGCTTACTCCTTGGAAGGAAAGTTATGACCAACATAGATAGCATATTCAAAAGCAGAGACATTACTTTGCCAACAAAGGTCCGTCTAGTCAAGGCTATGGTTTTTCCTGTGGTCATGTATGGATGTGAGAGTTGGACTGTGAAGAAGGCTGAGCGCCGAAGAATTGATGCTTTTGAACTGTGGTGATGGAGAAGACTCTTGAGAGTCCCTTGGACTGCAAGGAGATCCAACCAGTCCATCCTAAAGGAGATCAGTCCTGGGTGTTCTTTGGAAGGACTGATGCTAAAGCTGAAACTCCAATACTTTGGCCACCTGATGTAAAGAGTTGACTCATTGGAAAAGACTGATGCTGGGAGGGATCGGGGGCAGGAGGAGAAGGGGACGACAGAGAATGAGATGGCTGGATGGCATCACCGACTCGATGGACATGAGTCTGCGTGAACTATGGGAGTTGGTGATGGACAGGGAGGCCTGGTGTGCTGCGATTCATGGGGTCACAAAGAGTCAGACACCACTGAGAAACTGAAGTGCACTGAACTGAAATCATCAAGTGTTTCACTTTCCTCATCTAAGTTTCTTTCTCAAAAACTGAAACATTGTCAGCAGGGACCTTACTGTGCCTTTTCCTTTTCACAGGCAAGGGCTGGGGCTCAAGAGAGTGTCACGGCAGGCGGGGGTGGGGGTGGGGGGTGGGGGTGGGGCGAGGCACGGAGAGTGACACGGGAATGATGCCTCTGGCCAGGTCCAGGTCTCTCTAAGCCATCCCTGGGCCTATCTGGTGGGGCAGTGTGCCCAGGAACCTCTCTGAGGACTGGAATACCCTACTCTGTTTGTGGGCAGTGAAAAGCTTAGGGACTACTAGAGCAGAGAACAGGAGCCTCCCTTCAGGGGACGTGATCCACCACAGCCTAGGGACTCAGCGGGTCTGAGGGTACTGCCAGGGCATCCAGGAGGATGGGGCAATGGTGCAATATTCGGGGACAAATCCAGAGAGGCCTAGATTTACACCTTACCTGAGCTCAACAGCTGTCCTCCACGGGCTCGGGCTCAGGCTATCTCCCAGGAAGAAACCTCCCAGTACTGCCTGCCCTGCACAGGGCCAAGTAGGCAGATTCACTGATGGGGTGTCACTGGCAGGATCTGGGGAGCAGATGGCCCCAGAGAGGCCCCTCCCATAGGTGAGGCAGGAGATATGAAGGGTGTGGGGACCCTGGTCCATTGCCGTGACTGCAAAAGCAGAGCTCTGGGACTCTCCGCCGTGGCCTGGGCTCTGATCACACTCTGTCTGCACAGGAAAGGGACTGGCTGGCAGCCCCAGGCTGACCCTTTTCTCCCTCTGCCCTGAACTCCCCTGGATTCATGACCTTGACCTCTCCTCTTTGCACATCTTCCTCCTCTCAGGGTCCTGGCCCCAGTCTGTCTTGACACAGACACTCAAGAGTCTGCAGCTCTGGGACAGAGGGTCCACATATTCTGCTCTGGAGACAGCAGTGATACTGGGGGTTACAGCCAGGTGTGCTGGGATCAGCACCGCCCAAGGGCTACCCAGCACCCCCAGTGCATAACACTGTCCTTGCCCTTGAGGTCCCTCTCCTTCTCCATTCCACGTCTGGCCACACAGCCTCCCTGGCCTCCTCCAGCTGCAGCTGGAGGACTCACTCCATTGCCTGAGTGCTTTCTTTCCAAGAGCACCTCACTCCCAGGGGTCCCACACTTAGGGAGAGCAAAGCTTCCCTGGGCTCACCACCCAGCCCTTGCCCAATACCACACAGGGGTCATCTGGGGTCTGAAACCAGCCTCCCAAGCACAGGTTCTGAACCTAACCGTGGCTTCGGGAATGGGTCCCCAACACGCTGCAGCTGCGTCTTCTAAGACAGCAGCAGGACCAAAGCTCTCTTAGGAAAATGACTTGGGAAACTAAAGGGTGCTCATCCTCCTCCTGCCCTGAGGGCCTCAGGCACAGATGCTACCCAGCTCCACGATGACCAGCACGGAGAGGGCACCAGAGGTGGAAAAGGGGACCAGCTTACCTGAAGATGACTTTCACCTGCACTGGTTCAGCTCACAGTGGCCTCAGGTCCTCAAACACCTGGTTTCCTTGGTCTCTATCCTCTCAGTCACCCGTCTCCACTCAAGCCTGAGAGCAAGAACCAAAATGCTCCAAAAACAAGACGGTGTGTTAACATGTGTATTTAGGATGCTGGAGGATAAACTGAAAACTGGAGAGCCAACACCGCCATGAGAGTGCAAGTCTCCTCTTATCTCCAAATCTGAGCAATTTCTCAACGGCTGGACCAGCAGACAATCGAAGCGCCGAGCTGGTGCTCGGGTCAAACGGCCCCTCCTCTAAGGACACTGACCACCGTCCCGCAGCCCCATTTCTGTCCCTTTCTCGGCCCTCCACGCTCTGGCACCTCCAGAGGGGACCCCACGTCCAGTGCCAAGCGGCGGCAGACCCTGGTTCGCTGGATTATTGCGTCCACAGCATGGCTCCGTGGCCTCTTTACAGAGCTCATGGCCCCGGCTGGCTCCTCACCCACTTCGGCCTTCACTCCAGGCCCCGGTCCCAATAATTCGTTTTAGGGCGGCAAATAGAATTGGGGGTCCGTGGGGGTGAACCAGGGACTAGCTCAAAGTCACCTTGTGGGAAAGCTGGGGACCCAAGGCGGGAACTTACGGTTTGTGCGGCCACGCCTCGCCACGTGGTCCATGCTGAACGCTGAAGCGAGAGAAGCGGTGACTCAGCCGTGTCCGGAAACCACGCGACCCAACCAGTCCCAGCTCCTGTTTCGTCCTGGAGCAAATCGCACGAAATCTTGAGATTGCGAGTAGGGTCTCCCAGGAAGTCCAGAAGGGGCTTATCTTAAGAGGCGGGGAGGGCACGGAGAGAGGGGGAGGGTTGGTGCCTGTGGCCACGCCCACCGGACTGGCAGGGAGAGGAGCGTTAGGGTGGGGGTTGGGTGCGGTGGGGCTGGGTTGGGGTGGGGTGAAGCTGTGTTTTTCTGAAGGTGGGGGTCTGGCACTGGGTCCTTGTCATCCTAGTGACCCTAAATCTTTAACTACAGGCCATTGGCAGGTCCTGGTGGCTGAGAGTAAAGGCAGGGCAGTAGGGATGGCTGTTTAGGCAGGCACCACCTCCCACCCTCCTCCCTGCCATTCCGCCAGACATCCCTGTGCCTGTGAGCTAACAGAGGTTAGGGTGTCCAGCTACACACATGGATACATGGGTGGATAGATACTTAGGAACATGCAAATGAGGGCTTAGTATTGATTCCCCTGGACTTGGAATTGTTACCTGAAACAGGGCCAATAAAAACTCAATTTTTTCACCTTGGAACAGGAGGCTCAGCCCTCCCCTCCTTCCTCTCATCCAGACTCATTCAACAAACATTTGTCCTTGAGAGGCTGCTGGTGCAATGCTCAAGGAGATACATGCTCATAAATTTTAGAGTGGAAACAGAAAAAAACAAAAAAATACCAAGAATACCACTGTTTTAAAATTGTTGTTGTCGTTCAGCTGCTCTGTTGTGTGCAACCCTTTGCAATCCCATGGACTGCAGCATGCCAGGTTTCCCTGTCCATCACCAACTCCCAGAGTTTTGCTCAAACTCATGTCCATGGAGTTTATGATGCCATCCAACCATCTCGTCCTCTGTAGCCCCTTTCTTCTCCCACCCTCAATCTTTCCCAGCATCAGGGTCTTTTCGAGCATCAGCTTTGGCATCAGTCCTTCTGATGAATAATCAAGGTTGATTTTCTTTCAGATTGAGTGGTTTTTTCTCCTTGCAGTCCCAGGGGTAAACATGACTGTAATTCATTCATTTTATTTCTTCAAGCAGTGCTCACAATGTTCACCTATTCCTGGCGCTAGATTAGGCCTGCATGTAGAACAAGGGGTGAAAGTTACAGGGACCCCCACCCTCCTGGGATACATGTAATTCATACTTGGGAACGTTGTAGAGAAGTGTGTCAAGACATCCAGAAGATGATCACTAAAATGATAACACTGGCCATGTTTTCTGTATTTTGGGGAACCACTTCCATCATACATGGAACAACATGGAAGAACAGACTGCTTCCAAATCGGGAAAGGAGTAAGTCAAGGCTCTATACTGTCACCCTGCTTATTTAACTTTTATGTGAAATGCTGGATGAAGCACAAGCTGGAATCAAGATTGCTAGGAGAAATAGCAATAACCTTAGATACACAGATGACACACCACCCTTATGGCAGAAAGCGAAGAAGAATTAAACAGCCTCTTGATGAAAGTGAAAGAGGAGAGTGAACAGGTTGGCTTAAAACTCAACATTCAGAAAACTAAGATCATGGTATCTAGTCCATCAGTTCAGTTCAGTTCAGTTCAGTCGCTCAGTCGTGTCCGACTCCTTGCGACCCCATGAATCGCAGCACGCCAGGCCTCCCTGTCCATCACCAACTCCCAGAGTTCACTCAGACTCACATCCATCAAGTCAGTGATGCCATCCAGCCATCTCATCCTCTGTCGTCCCCTTCTCCTCCTGCCCCCAATCCCTCCCAGCATCAGAGTCTTTTCCAATGAGTCAACTCTTCACATGAGGTGGCCAAAGTACTGGAATTTCAGCTTTAGCATCGTTCCTTCCAAAGAAATCCCAGGGCTCTAGTCCCATCACTTTATGGCAAATAGATGGGGAAACAATGGAAACAGTGACAGACTTTATTTTGGGGGACTCCAAAATCACTGCAGATGGTGACTGCAGCCATGAAATTAAAAGACGCTTGCTCCTTGGAAGAAAAGTTATGACCAACCTAAACAGCATATTAAAAAGCAGAGATATTATTTGCCAACAAAAGTCCATCTAGTCAAAGCTACGGTTTTTCCAGTAGTCATGTATGGATGTGAGAGTTGGACTGTGAAGAAAGCTGAGCACCGAAGAATTGATGCTTTTAAACTGTGGTGTTGGTGAAGTCTCTTGAGAATCCCTTGGACTGCAAGGAGATCCAAGCAGTCCGTCCTAAAGGAGATCAGTCCTGAACGTTCACTGGAAGGACTGATGCTGAAGCTGAAGCTCCAATACTTTGGCCACTTGATGCAAAGAACTGACTCATTGGAAAAGACCCTGATGCTGGGAAAGATTGAGGGCAGGAGGAGAAGGGAATGACTGAGGATGAGATGGTTCGATGGCATCACCAACTGGATGCACATGAATTTGAGTAAGCTCTGGGAGTTGGTGATGGACAGGGAAGCCTGGTGTGCTGCAGTCCGTGGGGGCACAAAGAGTCGAACATGACTGAGTGACTGAACTGAACTTCCATCATAATTTTTTCCTCAACTTACTTATTTTGGAAATATGATTTATTTCAGAAATATGAAAAAATTCTGTCATGGTAGCTCAGTTAGTAAAGAATCTGCCTGCAATGCAGGAGACCTGGATTCATCCCTGGGTTGGGAAGATCCCCTAGAGAAGGCAACGGCTAACCCACTCTGGTATTCTGGCCTGGAGAATTCTGTGGACTGTATAGTCCATGGGGTCACAAAGAGTCAGACACAACTGAGAAACAACAAAACAGTCTCTCTCTCTTTTTTAGCCATGCCTCACAGCTTGCAGAATCTTAGTTTCCCAACCAGGAATTTACTGCTAAGTCACTTCAGTCGTGTCCGACTCTGTGCGACCCCAGAGACGGCAGCCCACCTGGCTCCGCCGTCCCCAGGACTCTCCAGGCAAGAACACTGGAGTGGGTTGCCATTTCCTTCTCCAATGCACGAAAGTGAAAAGTGAAAGTGAAGTCGCTCAGTCGTGTCCGACTCCTAGCGACCCCATGGACCACAGCCCACCAGGCTCCTCTGTCCATGGGATTTTCCAGGCAAGAGTACTGGAGTGGGGTGCCATTGCCTTCTCTGACCAGGAATTTAACCTGGGCCCAAAGTACTGAGCCCTAACCATTGGACTGCCAAGAATTCCATACCTGCACAGCCTCTGGTCTCTCAGTCTGCTGCAGGATTAAACCAATGAGGCAGGTTTTGGAGAGAATCTGGGATGGCTGGTGTGCGTTCCCAAGGCCAAATGTCCAGATTTGGGGGAATCACCATTTTAGAAAATCCTTTTGGGGTCTCTAGAGATGAGCACAGAGGGAGAGCAAGGCAGGAGCCTTTGGGGGGAGGGCAGCATCCGTCCACCCTAGACTCAGACTCAGGGCTCTGACAGGCACGGGGCTTGCCTATGAGGAGGGCAGGAGGCCCCTCCCCAGGGGTGTGTGAGGTGGAGGGGGGACAATTAGGTGTGTGTGGAGAGAAACTTAACTAGAAGAGCAGGTCTCTCGACCCAGCCCCTTCCTGGCGGTGCCAGGGCATCTGCCCACCCCTGGGTACTAAGCCTCAGGACTTGGAGCAAAGGAGGAGCCGAGATGCATCCAGTCCATTGAAGGTCTGGGTAGAACAAGAGGCAGAGGGAGGCGGAACTTGCCCCCGTTTCCTGTCTCACTGTTGTCTCATCTTTCTCTGTCTTCAGACTGGGATTTAGAGCATCAGCAACTCCAGTTCTCAGATCTCAGGACCAGGACTGAATTGCACCGACAGCTTTCCTGAGTCTGAGCTTACAGACTGTGGGGCTTAGTATTATCTTCAATAACAGACATTATTATCTTAGCCAGGGTCTAAAATAAAAAGCCCCAAAATGGAGTTCCCTGGCCATCCAGTGGTTAAGGCTTTGCCTTCCAGTGTAAGGGGTGCAATTCAGTCCCTGGTTGGGGAACTAAGATCACACATGCCTTGTGGTCAAAAAGCCAAGACACATGAAACAGAGCCAGTATTGTAACAAATTCAATAAAGACTTAAAGAGTGATCCACATCAAAAAATAATCTTATTAAAAAAAGCACAAAGAATGCTTAAAACACTTAAAACTCAAGCAATAGTCATGAATCAAAAACAATCAGTTCTCCCCAAACATCTTCCTCTTTCTTCTTCCATCCCTGAGTCAGCCTTTCACTTTTCCTGTCACTGGCCATGGAGTCACCTGTCTTGTGGACACTTGCCTCGCAGGTGTGACCTGGTGCCTAGGCTGTGATGGGATGAGCTAAACAGTCTTGGGTGAGGGTCCGGCTACCTGGTGGAGCAGATGACACATCCCATCCTGGAGGGAGTTAAACGACAAAGAAATGAGCTTAGTGGGGGTCAGGGGGCCTGGTACTGAGCTGAATGAGGAAGGGGGAGGTGGGAGGGTGTGTGTGGGAGCGAAATCACATCAGTCGGGTCCGACACTGCGACTCTGTGGACTGTAGCCCGCCAGGCTCCTCTGTCCGTGGGATTCTCCAGGCAGGAATACTGGAGTAGGTTGCCCTGCCCTCCTCCAGGGGATCTTCCCAACCCAGGGATCGAACCCAGGTCCCCTGCATTGTGGGCAGATTCTTTACTGTCTGAGCCACCCCAAGAATACTGCAGTGGGTAGCTATCCCTTCTCTAGGGGAACTTTCCGACCCAGGAATAGAACCAGGGTCTCCTACACTGCAGGCGGATTCTTTACCAGCTGAGCCACCTGGGAAGCCTGGGCTACCGTCTGCAGGGTAGCAGAGTCAGACACAACACCGCAGCTAAACATGCAGGCAGCCACAGGAGGCAGCAAGGGCCAGGGCTTGGCAAAGTTACTTGTGGCTTATACTGTTCGATATGAAGTGTCTAGAACTGCTTCCCACGGACCCCTTTTATGTATCAAAATGTTTATGCTCCAATAAGTCATCTTCAGAAGTGCTAATAAATGGCCCAGGGCTCAGACTTGGGTCTCAGAGCACTGTAGAGAGAAGACGGAGGGGAGCATGACGACCCTCCCCATGGAGGGGGACATGGGGAGCCGGGATGCACAGATTGGGACTTTGGGACCAGCAAATCTATTGTCCACAGAATGGATGAACACCAACGTCCTACAGCATAGCATAGGGAGCTGTATTCAATATCCTGTGATAATCCATAATGGAAAAGGATGTGATAAAAAATGTGTATGTTCATATGACTGAATCACTTAGCTGTACAGGAGAAATTAACACTACAGTGTAAATCAACTATACTTCAATAAATATTTGTTTTTTCTCCTTTTTAAAAAGTTTATTTATAAAAAATTTTTTTTTTAGCCACACTGCATGACATGCAGCATCTTCCTTCCCCATCCAGTGATCAAACCCAAGCCCCCCTGCAGTATTGGTGTGGAATCCTAACCACTGTACTGCCCGGGACAGCTCTGCAAAAACAATTTTTTTTTTAAAAAAGGAGTTGAGGAGGGCTTCCCATGTGGTCCAGCAGTTAAGAATCAGACTCACAATACAAGGGATGCAGCTTCCATCCATGGTCAGTGACTTAGATCCCACAGGCCACAGAGCAACTAACTCCACGAACCCCAACTAAAGGGCTCAGAAGCCACATTGAAGACCCAAGACAGCCAAAAAAATAAAAAATAAAAACAGAAGTTGAGGGAATATTTGTTCCTAGCTCTGCGTTTGACTCCTGTAAGGGAGGGAAAATGGATCTTTCAGCCATCGGGGCCCCAGTTCTCTTCTTTGCTGCATCAGCCCAGAGGGGACATTCTGGGATTCCTCCCCCAGGAACCATGATGACCTGTGGAAAGATAGGAAACCCCAGGTTCATTCCCCACATCCTGTCAAAGACTCGTTCTGTTTTCACTCAACATATGAAAGAGTTAATTCTCAGGAAGCTCTGCTGTCCAGGGCTGCAGAAGTATCTAGAACAAAGGGCCAGGTCAGAGGAGGGTGAGCAGAGGGATGAGGAGGGGCAGGGGCAGGAAGCAGATTTGCATGGGGGCCCGCCCTCCTCTGGGGGAGGGGATGAGAGGGGTCTGGGGACCAGATCCAGGGCTGCAGGCTCAGAAGGCAGCGTCCGGGCATCTCCACCATGGCCTGGGCTCTGCTCCTTCTTCCCTTCGTCACTCAGGGTTCAGGTGAGGCCTCCAGGGAAGGGACCCTGGAGACCTCTGGTTAATCCCTTGTGTCTTTGTATCAGGAGAACCCAGGCTCTGCCCTAAAATCTCTGATTTATGATGTCAGTAAAAGGTCCTCAGGGGTCCTGTTTGCTTCTCAGGCTCAAACTCTGGGAACACCCTGGCCACCTCTGGGCTCCAGGCTGACTCTTATTGTGGCTCACATGGAAGTGGACGCAATTTGCACAGTGATCCAAGGTCAAGGGGAACTAAGACCAAAACCACCTCTGAGCTCCCTCAAGCACCTTCAACTCCTGATTGCAGGGCTTCATTGGTCTCCTGTTTGTTATTATTTTATTTGACAATCATTGTAAACTTAATTGAATTAGAGATTTCAGAAAGATCTACTTCATATCTTTCCCCAGATCCATCCACATTTAACATTTTCCAATATTTATTTCTCATTATATCAGCTTATCTCTTATTCCCTCTCTATTGCTTTTCAGTCTCTCAGTCATGTTCGATTCTTTGGGACCCCACAGACTGCAGCACACCGGGCTTCCCTGTCCCTCCCTGTTCCCGGAGCTGGCTCAAACTCGTGTCCACTGAGTCTGGTATGCCATCCAACCATCTCATCCTCTATCACCCCCTTTTCCTCCTGCCTTCAATCTTTTTCAGCATCAGGGTCTTTTCTAAGGAGTCGGCTCTTCGCATCATGTGGCCAAAGTATTGGAGCTTCAGCTTCAGCATCAGTCCTTCTAATCAATATTCAGGATTGATATCCTTTAGAATTGACTGGTTTGCTCTCCTTGCAGTTCAAGGGACTTGCAAGAGTCTTCTCCAACACCACAGTTTAAAAGCCTCAATTCTCACTGTATATATACATGTAGTTGAATGTGTACATGGATGTACGTGTCCATAAGTATGTATAGTTAACACACACACACACACACGGAAACAGAGCATTCATTTTCGAAACCTTTGGAAAGAGGTTGCATCCGTCCTCATCTAAGGCTTAGTACATTGATTTTAGACAGAGTTCACTTAAAATGGCAGTCATCATTTTAAGGTGTAGAGTTCAGTGGTTTATAATGCATTTACAAGTTAGTCCATTCATTATCACCCCACGGTCCAGCCACTTCCATTGCCTTAAGACAGGGGTCCCCCCCCAGCACAGCTCTGTGGCCTGTTAGGACCCAGGCTATACAGCAGGAGGCGAGCAGCTCCTGGGACTTGCCTGCTCAATAATCAACAATAATCTCTTTATGTACATATTTCTATATATAATTATATTTATATAAATATAATACATATATATATATATTCCATACATAAAATCCTCCATTACAGGGACTTCTCTAACGGTCCACGGTTGAAGAATCCACCTGCCAGTGCAGGAGACAAGGGTTCAATCCCTGTTCCAGTAAGACCCCACGTGCCATGGAGCAACCTAGCCAGGGAGCCACAGGTACCGAGCCTCTGCTCTAGAGCCGGGAGGCGCAACTACTGAATCCCACTCACCCGAGAGCCCACGCTGCACAGGAAGCAACTAGGAGCCCGCGCACCGCAGCTAGAGTGCTGCCCCGCTTGCCGTATCTAGAAATATCTCAAGCACAGCAGGAAGTCCCAGCGCACCCAAAAATGAAAAATAAAATAACAAATACATAAATAAATAAACCTTTAAAAAATCCCTCACTAAATATATGTATGTATATATTTCTATTTGTTTTGTTTCCCTAGAGAACCCTGACTAATCCAGTCCTCCTACTAGAAAGCTCAATCTAATTATAATAGTCTCATTATTATTTTTAAAAATCTTTGCTTTTTATCTTTTTTCCTTTCCTATAAATGCACAGGTCAGTATCTTCATGATCGAATCACCTTGGCCAGAACAGGGTCATGACCCATCCCAGCACCCCACAGAAGCCAGGCACAGCACTGCCAGGAAGGGTCTTAGCTACTGAACACCAAACAGGGTTCTGAGTCCTGGCCCCTCGTGCATACTCTGGTGAGAGGCTGCACCTGTCTGATAGCTGTGTGTCCCAGTGGGGATGACGGAGGTGACAGAGAGACCGCGGTCCCAGGATCCCCCGTGGCATCTGGGGGATCCCTGACTACATGCTCCCTGACTGTAATGGTGTCAGTGGGATCTGAGGCCACCAGGGGGCAGCAAAGGCCTGGGTGTGGGGAGGTTTTGGTGTGGCTTCCTTACCTGCGTGAAGCCCCAGCTGCCAGCTTCTGAGCCCCCTAAGGGAGTGCGGGCTGCAGTGACCCATTTGTTCTGTTTTATGAGGCCTGGACTACAACCAACAATAAAGTTCTCAGGGCTCATCTTCAGAGCCCTGCTGAGGCAGGGGACAGGACTACAGGGGATCCGTCCTGTGAAGGGACAATTGGGGGAGGAGATGGACATCCCAGATCTCCTGTGGTGCTGGGAGGAGATGGAATTGAACTCTAAGTAACTCCAGCTCCTCAGGGGACCTCACCTTCCACCCTCAAAACCCAGAGAGTGATTGTCAGAATTATCAGCCAAGGACATGGTGACTCCCAGAGTGGACAGGGATGACCTCCCAAGAGGGCCACAATTCCTGGGCTGTAATGGTCAGTATCCTGACTAAGGACAACGTGTCCAAGAGTTTCCATCCTCTCGGAGGAGCCCTGCTGTCCAGGGACATAGAGACTCTAGTGTCCAGGCCAGGCCAGAGGTGAGGACAGAATGAGGAGGGGCAGGTTCAGGAAGCAGATTTGCATGGGGTCCCCGCCCTCCTCTGGGGGAAGGGATGAGAGGTCTGGGGACCAGGCCTAGGGCTGCGGGCTCAGAAGGCAGCATCTGGAGCGTCTCCACCATGGCCTGGGCTCTGCTTCCAGTCACCCTCCTCACTCAGGGCTCAGGTTAGGCCTCCAGGGAAGGGACCCTACGGATCTCTGACTGATCCCTGGTGTCTTTGTCTTCAGGGTGACCTGGGTTCCAACAGGGATCTGACCAGAGTGTGTTTCTCCTCTTTGCAGGGTCCTGGGCCCAGTCTGGCCTGACTCAGCCTCCCTCAGTGTCTGGGAATCTGGGACAGACGGTCACCAGCTCCTGTGCTGGGACCAGCTGTGACGTAGGGAGTTATAATGGTGTGGGCTGGTACCAACAGCTCCCGGGCTCAGCCCCCAAAACTGATATGTAATGTCAGCAAACGGCCCTCAGGGATCCCTGCTCGGTTCTCTGGCTCCAAGTCCGGGAACACAGCCACCCTGACCGTCTCTGGGCTCCAGGCTGAGGACGAGGCCGACTACTACTGTAGCTCATATAAAAGTGGTGGTAGTGTGCACAGTGGTCCAAGCTTATGGGGAAGTGAGACCAAAACCCACCTGAGGTCACAGGCTCCCTGTTGCTCTGACTCTGCTGGTTGCTTGTCTCCATCTGATGTTGAAGCGTTGGCAGATGAGAGGGCACCTGAGGAGCCTTCTGAGGGATGAGGAGAAGAGGAAGGGGTGTTTTCATGGTTTTTGTTACTCCTCTTTGAGCTGCATCTGAGTGGGTGCATGGTCTGAGGAAAAGGTCACAGTTCCCGAGAAATCAATAGTGCAAGCTCTGCTGATTGTCCTGAGCACCTCCATCTGCAAAGCCACCCTTTTCTTCTAAACCAACAACTCGAATCAGGCCCTGGCAGGTTTCTAGGCTGAGTGTAGAGTATGACCCGTGAGAGGGACACTGCACAGCAGGAACGGCTTGGTTTTCCAGGTTCCCACGGACAGACGAGTCCAACACAGCTGAGAGACTAAGCACAAAGCACATCATAAAAGTTCTTTGAAAACCCCCATTTTTTGACAACTAAGAAGATTCTCAATAGACAATTGTTCTGGTGGTTGTGATCTCCTTCAGGGACTGGAGACAAAGCAAAATAAGCCAAGGTCAATGCTGGATGAGGTGAAGGTCAAGGAAACCAGGAGAAGCTTCCAGGAGGTCTTTCTTATTGCAGCCACTGGAAGGGCTTTAACCCTGCATTGAGTTGTGACAAAGCCTGAGAAGAGCTGTGCCCCAGGGCAGCTCATCAGACAGACCCTCAAGGTCCTTTTCTGCCCTCAGTCTCCTAGGTATCCTGTGTCTGGCCTCTACAGAAATTCCAGACTTCCAAGGGGTGGTCAGAGGTCTAGAATAAAGCATAAGTTTGCAGGACAGTTTGGACAAGGGGTCATTCTTATTGGGGAATAGCTGGACCCTTCCTGAAATCTCATTCCCAGGATCAAACCAAGGGAGTTTTGAAGGCTTGTCTTTCTGAGGCCATTGCTCTCAGACTGGTAAGTGTTCTCTACACAAATCCTTTTTGTATTCCTTACCCGATCTCAGGACGCAGATTAAGGAAACCCAACCTCTCGCCATCAGTTCCTGGTTATGCACAAACACAGGCTGTGCTCTGAAGAAACACACACACACATATATACACAGTCACACACACTAACTAACACACACTAACCAGCACTCCTGGGTCCCCTCCACCCACCAGGGAAGGAAGCAGGGATTTGCTCTGTGGGGATAGAGTCCCCTGTGTTGACACTTTATAAAATCAGACTCTCTACCTGTTTGAGTCCAGGGAGTTAATTCCAATCAGCTTGGTGTGAACTGTGCTTTTGATGTCAGGTCATTTACACAAACTTGGACTTGCTCTTGGGACACCTCCCATAATAGCCACACAGATGCCTGTCTGAAAACTGGGTAGATTTGTGTCCCTCAACTTCCTCCTAACATTGCTCCTATCTGCTTATGTCAGAATCCACCCAAGCTTGACTCACAAAGGAGCCTGACATCAAGAACGATTTTCAGGGTGACTTTCCTAAGCCTGTCCCTCCCCACAATCTGCTCAGTGCTCCCTGGACCCCAAGGTTACTTCTCCGTCTTCTGGATGAGAAACTGTGACCGTAACGCCGTCGATGGCTGTCTCTTCCTGGGACAGGGCTGATGTCCATGTTAGTGGGACACAGCGGGACAGATTCCAAGGGGTAGACAGTCTCCTGGGTGGGAAGCCAGCTCCTGAATCATAAAAGAAAGTCCCTCTGCCAGCGCTGTGCCTGCTGACCCCACAGGAAGAATAGTATGCACCTGGAGCTCGCTGGGGCCTGGGGTAGGGGCTGCTCAGTCAAGGATCTGCTCCTGGATTTAACAGTGCAGATGCTTCAGAACAAAGAGGTGGCGGATTGGGGGAGGTGAAGATGGGACAAGGCTGCAGCTAGGGGTCCCACCAGCCACTCAGCAAACAGCAGAAGTTTCCCCTGCTGGGCTTGTCTCTGTCCCCACAATAGAGACCTCGAAGATTAGCTTCCAGCAGAGGGCGATGGGGATTGGCCCATCTCTGAGGGTCCCAGAGACTCAGTCACATCCAGGAAGAGACACTGAAGGTCCTGGTGCTCATTACCTGAGGGGCTTCCTCTGGTCTTTCTCTCTCTGCCAACCAGTGAAAAAAAATTCATGTTCCTGTATCTAAAAACGAAAAAATTTGTGGCTCAGTTGTGTCCAACTCTTTGGGACCCCATGAACTGTAGCCCGCCGGGCTTCTCTGTCCATGGAATTCTCCAGGTGAGAATAGTGGAGTAGGTAGCCATACACTTCTCCAGGGGAATCTTTCCAACCCAGGGATAGTGTCTCCTGCAGTGTAGGCAGATTCTTTACCATCTGAGCCCTTTATCTACATGTCATCTCATGTGTCACAAAGTTTTAATCCCTGGAGTTATAACCTCCTTCCAGGACACAGAGACTCAGTATCCAGGGCCAGGTCAGAGGTGAGGACAGAATGAGAAGAGGCAGGTTCAGGAAGCAGATTTGCATGGGGGCCCCTCCATGCAAGGGATGAGAGGTCTGGGGACCAGGCCCAGGGCTGTGGGCTCAGAAGGCAGCATCTGGGGCGTCTCCACCATGTCCTGGGCTCTGCTCCTCATCACCGTCCTCAATCAGGGCACAGGTGAGGCCTCCAGGGAAGTGACTCCGGGGACCTGACTGATCCCTGGTGTCTTTGTCCTCAGGATGACCTGGGCCCCAGCAGGGAACTGACCAGAGTGTGTTTCTCCTCTTTGCAGGGTCCTGGGCCCAGTCTGGCCTGACTCAGCCTCCCTCAGTGTCTGGGAATCTGGGACAGACGGTCACCAGCTCCTGTTCTGAGACCAGCAGTGACATCATGGTTATAACTCTGTAGATTGGTACTGGCAGCACTTGGGCACGGCCCCACACTACTGATTTATGCTGTCAGTAAACGACCCTCAGGGATCCCTGATCGCTTCTCTGGCTCCAAGCCTGGACACACAGCCTCCCTGACCGTCTCTGGGCTCCAGGCTGAGGACGAGGCTGATTATCACTGTGGCTCAGACAGAAGCAGCAACCATTTGCACAGTGGTCCAGGTTCATGGGGAAGTGAGACCACAACGTCCTCTGAGCTAACTCAAGCCCCTTCACCTCTAAACTCAGGATTATTTATTCTTTGCTATTATTTTATCTTGGAATAACTACGAACCTAGATGAAAATTTAAAGCTAATGCAGAGAACTCCATCATAACTTTTTCCTGGAATGGCCACTTGTAAATCTCCTGTATTATTTACTCTATGTTATCTAATCTGTTAAGCATTTTATTTTGTTGATCACCTATATTGCTGTAGTTTTTGAATATGCACTTTGAGTTGGTATTATTATTATTATTATTACTATTATATGCAACCCTGTGGGGCTTGTGGGATCTTAGTACCCTGAACAGGGATTGAACCCAGCATTATGTCAGTGAAAACTCCAAGTCCTAAATACTAGGCCATAGGAAATTCAGATATTATCTTTTGTAACAACTGTGATACTCACTTTATATTCATTCTGAAAGAATCAAGAGCTGAGCCTGCCTTCAGGAAGAAATGAAAGGAAGTATAAAATGTCCTGGAAAATCAGAGGAGGAAAGCCAGTGAGTTCTGTGTCTCCAACATGGGTGTCCAAGCGGGAAGAGAGGACAGATGGGGCGGTCTAGGGACGAGCTGTGTGGGTGTCCAAGCAGGAAGAGAGGACAGACGGGGCGGTCTAGGGACGAGCTGGGTCAGTGAAGGAGGACAGATGTCTGGAAGCAGCCTCACAGTGTTGGTCCGGCCCTTGCCCTGCCCTCAGGCAGGGGTCCGCTTTCTGTCCGGAGCCAGGAGGAGATGCTCGTCCCCGGGCCCTTCTGTCCCCGTGTCGTCTGGCTGCTCTTGTGGGCCCAGGGCTGAGACGCACCTGCTCTTTGTGGAGGACAAGGAGGTGTGAGGGAGGGTCTCTCCAGGTGGCCCCATTCAGAGTGAAAACGTGGCAGAATCAGGAGGGGAACCAGGCAGCGACCACATACGGGCCAGCTCAGCACCCACACTGACACTTCCTGAGAGAATGGCCCTGCTGCCCCCCAAGTAGAAGACAGCCTCATACACCTGAGGGCCCTGCATCAGCTGTGACAGATGGTCAACAGAGGAAGCTTCTGGAGACATCAGGGTCAGTCTTTGTGTCCTGCTGGGAAGTCAGGAAAGGAAGGGAGAGGCAAGACCTTCTAGGGTGGGTGGCAGCATTCAGGGTGTGCATTGTAGAGGGCAGGGTGGGGGCTTTCCCGGGGGTGTGAGGGGATGGAGAGTGGGGGTCCCTGCAAGGGTGCTGCTGAGCTTGGTGATGCAGGCTCAGCCCAGGGAATGTGCAGAGGGAATCACCCTGACCCCGCCCCTCCTCCTCACCTGAGGGAGAGGCCACGCCCAGAAAGGAGAGAGCAGCCAGGAGGCCCAGAGCTGGGGTTCAGGAGCTCATGTGTCTGGAGGCACCCCTTCACCTCAGAACACGAGGGGATTAAGAGAGCCCCGTCCCTGGTGGGAGTCCTAGGAGGAGGCATCCTGGGTGTGTCCACGGTGGCTTTGGCTCCGCCCCACCCCCCATCGTCCTGCTCAGGGCACAGGCCAGGCCTCCAGGGAACCATGTTCCGGGCGCTGCACCCTTTAGGGAACCCTGACCCCACGGTCCTGTGCCCAGAGCCTCACCCTGCTCTCCTGCTCTCCTTCAGGTCATTCTCGGTCCTGCTGACTCTCCGTGTCCCACTGGGCGATGTTTCCTTTCAGCACTTTGAAAAGGTGGCGTACATGTTCTGTTCCCCAGGTTTCTCATCCAGGATTCCTCCTGGCTGGGATTGGTTTCAGTTCCACCATCTCCTCACCTCCGTGTCCAGATCTACTGCTGGGACAAGGTGGCCCCGACAAGCAGGAATGACCTGTGGGAGGGACAGGGTCTCCTGGTGTGTGTTGGCCCCGACAACATTTCATTTGAAAGGAGTTTCTGAATAAAGTGACTGGAGCATGGAGGGGATAAGGGCGGACAGGTTGGCTAGAGTTGGAAGGAGGACAAGAGAAGGTGGAGGGGTCAGAGTTGAGGGGTCAACCCCACTCAGCTGCCTCCCTGGGGCAACCGTCCTTACCCTCTGAGGCCACCAGGGGGCAGTGAAGCCCTGCCCGGGTTTAGGGAGGTTCTGGTGTGGTTTCCTGACCTGTATGAAGCCCTCTGCTGCCACCTCCTGAGCCTCTAAGTGCGAGTTGGGGTGAAATGTCCTCAACCTGCTCTGCTTCATAGGCCCTTTCCTATTATACAAAGACCAATTAAGGTCCCAGGGTTCAAACTCAGAGCCCAGCAGAGGCCGAGACAGGGGGCAGAGGAATCATGGTGCTATGGGGATAGTATAAGGAGGGGATGGACACCCCCAGGTCTCCTGCAGTGACAGGAGGAGACAGGACTGAATCTCTAAGAAACCCCAGCCCCTCTGGCCCCTGTCCTCACCTTCACCCACAAAACCCAGAGAGTGATTACCAGATTATCAGCCAAGGACATCTTGACTCCCAATCGGGACGTCAGGGACCATCCAGGAGGGCCCCATTTCCTGGACCAGTAATAGTCAGTGTCCTGACTAAGGATGATGTATCCAAGCATTTCCATCCTCTCAGAGGAGACCTGCTGTCCACGGACATAGAGACTCTAGTGTCCAGGGCCAGGCCAAAGGTGAGCAGAGAATGAGGAGGGGCAGATGCAGGAAGCAGATTTGCATGGGGACCCCACCGTCCTATGGGAGAGGGGATAAGAGAGGTATGGGACCAGGCCCAGAGATGCGGGCTCAGAAGGCAGCATCTGGGGCATCTCCACCATGGCCTGGGCTCTGCTCCTCACCACCATCCTCACTCAGGGCTCAGGTGAGGCCTCCAGAGAAGGGACCCCGGGGATCTCTGACAGATCCCTGGTGTCTTTGTCTTCAGGGTGACCTGGGTTCCAGCAGGGATCTGACCAGAGTGTGTTTCTCCTCTTTGCAGGGTCCTGGGCCAAGTCTAGCCTGACTCAGCCTTCCTTAGTGTCTGGGAATCTGGGACAGACGGTCACCATCTCCTGTGCTGGGACCAGCAGTGACATAGGGAGTTATAATGGTGTGGGCTGGTACCAACAGCTCCCGGGCTCAGCCCCCAAAACTCTGATATGTAATGTCAGCAAACGGCCCTCAGGGATCCCTGCTCGGTTCTCTGGCTCCAAGTCCGGAAACACAGCCACCCTGACCATCTCTGGGCTCCAGGCTGAGGACGAGGCTGATTACTATTGGAGCTCTCCTAGAAGTGATAGCACTGTGCACAGTGGTCCAAGCTTAGGGGGAAGTGAGACCAAAACCTCCACTGCTGTCGTTCATTTGCTTAGTAGTGTCCGACTCTTACAGCTCCATGGACTTCATTTTCCCAGGCCTCCCTGTCCTTCACCATCTCTCAGAGCCTGCTCAAACTCATGTCCATCGAGTCTATGATGCCATTCAACCCTCTCTTCCTCGGTCATCCCTTCTCCTCCTGCCTTCTATCTTTCCCACTGTCGGGGTCTTTTGTAAAGAGTGGGCTCTTTGCATCCGGTCCCTCAAATACCTTCACACCTACTTGCAAACTTTCATTTGTTCCTTCTTTGTTATCATTTTATTTGCCAACAATTACAAACTTAAATGAATTAGATTTCAAAAAGAACTGATTCATATCCTTTCCCCAGATCTATCTATACTTAACACTTTACCATACTTGAGTCCCATTATCTGATTTTAGCTCTCATTTTCTCTCTACACATCTGTATATGTAGTTGAATGTGCACATGAATATACACATTCATTAGTGTGCATACTCAGCACACTCACACATGGCAAACAAAACATTCATTTCCTGAATCGGGTTTCAGTTGCATTCAATCGCCATCTAAGGCTTAGTACATTTATTTTAAACAGTGTTCACATCAAATGACAGTCCTCATTTAAGGTATAGAAGAAGTGAAGTGAAGTCATTCAGTCATGTCCCACTCTTTGCGACCCCATGGCCTGTAGCCTACTACGCTCCTCTGTCCATGGGATTTTCCAGGCAAGAGTACTAGAGTGGGTTGCCATTTCCTTCTCCAGAGGATCTTCCTGACCCAGGGATCGAACCCAGCTCTCCCACACTGTAGGCAGAAGCTTTACCATCTGAGCCATCAGGGAAGTCCACTTATAAGGTGTAGAGTTCAGTGGTTAATAATGCACTTATAAGTTAGTCCATCCATTTTCATGGAGGTCTTCAACAGGTACAGGTCTGTGGCCTGTTAGGAATTGGGCCACACAGGCTGAGGGTGAAGCTGTTTATTACTGCAACTCATATAGTACACAGTGCTCCAAGTTCATGGGGAAGTGAGACCAATACATCCTTTGGACTCAGTCAGAAGGGACTAACCCTTTCTCCTATGTTGAGGTCCTTTAATGGACCGGAACATGGTGGTCCAGAGTCGACGATAAGAAAGTAAAAGAGAGAGAGAAAGAGGCTGATATTCCTTGGTTTACGCAGAAAACCAGTAAAGCCCTTGACACAGGGCTTGCACTGCTTCACGCAGGCACAGGGCACCCTCTTGCGAGGGTCTTGCAAGCCCAGACAAGAAAGTGAGCTCAGCAGGCTTCTGCACTCCAAAGAATTAGCCTGAGAGAGAGAGAAAGAGAGAGAAAAAGAAAGACAAGGGGACCCAAGCTCTGATGGAACGAGGGTGTTTTATTCAACATAGTGTGGGTATATATACTGTCTTACAAGGTAGCTCTGTTCAGAAAAAGATCAAAAGTCCAGACTTACAGATTATCAAGGAAACATAAGGCAATCTGTATCAAAGAGAGAGGGTTGTAAATAATCACTTTTGCCCTTTGGTTCATATAAAGGAAGAGGGTCGTAAATAGTTACCTATCATCATATGGAAAAACTAAGGAAGGAAATGCATGCATTCCTCAGCCCCGGGAGCTGTTTGCCACTCCTCTTAATTTTAATAAGGAACAGAGGATTCATGGCAGATCCAAAACAGCACACAGGAAGCCTCCTGTTAAATGCTTCCTGACACTCCTAAACTCAGGCTTTCATTTGGTTTTGCTGGGGTTTTTTTGTTTTGTTTTGTTTTGTTTTGTTTGTTTTGTAGTAATTACAAACTTCAATGAAATTTTAGAGGTTCTATATAGGAGCTTTCAGAAATTTCACTATGTTTTAAACGTTGCTATATTTGCTTTTCTTATATCCTGTTTTCTCACACTCTCTTCCTGAATTTATAAGTTTACAAACACACACACCTACCTTCACACAGCACATGCTCTGGATGCAAAACATTTATTTTCTGAATCATTTGAGACTGATTTGTATCTATCAGCATCAGAATCTTCATAGTCTCTGTTATATACAATTCACAGTCCATAATATACATCATTTTAAGGTGAATGATCCTATGGTTTATAATACATTCTCAAATTTGAACATCCACGAACACTCTATCTTTAGAATATTTTCCTCCTCATAAGAGAAATACATCATCCATTTCCAGTCAACAACTCTCCCTAGTATTTCAGTCCTGTAAATCACTCATGGACTTCCTGCCTGTTCTAATTTTTCACACAAATATAGTCACAGCCTAGGACAACAAGGTTCTGTCAGAGTTTACCTCAGAAGCCCCTAGGTTTGTAAGATATTGCTCAGGAGCCCCTAGGTTTGTAAGATATTGCTCAGGAGCCCCTAATTTCTGTCAGATTTTACTGCAGGAGAACCTAGGTCAGCTTTTACCTCAGAAGCCCTGAGTTTCTGGCAGATTTTACCTCAGGAGTCCCTGGTTTCTGTTAGATTTTACCTCAGAAGCTTGTAGTTTCAATCGGATTTTACCTCGGGTGCCACTAGTTTCTGTTAGATTTTTACCTTTGAAGCTGCTAGTTTATGTCAGATTATACCTCAGGAACCCCAAGTTTCTGTCAAATTTTACCTCAGGAACCACATGTTTCTGTCAGATTTTACCTAAGGAGCCCCTAGTTTCTGTCACAGTTTAACTCAGGAGCCCTGATTTCTGTCAGATTTTGCCTGAAGAGCCCCTGGGTTCTGTCAAATATTACCCCAGGAGCCCGTAGTTTCTATCAGATATTACCTTAGGAACCCCAAGTGTCTATCAGACTTTAACTCAGGAGCCCCTAGGTTTGCTCAGATTGTCCCTCATGCCTTGTGAGTTTCTGTCTGATTTTTCCTCAGGACTCCTTGTGAGCTGTCAGATTTTACCTTAGGACGTCCAAGCTTCTGTCAGATTTTACCTCAGGAACACCTAGGTTTTCTCAGATTTTACTTCAGGGGCACAAAGTTTCTGTCATATTTTAGCACAGGAGCCCAAAGTTTCTGTCAGTTTTGACTTCAGTTGCCCTGGATATATGTCAGATTTTAACTCAGGAGACCCAAGTTTCTTTCAGAGTTTATTTACCTCCAGACCCCCGAGTTTCTGTCAGATTTCACCTCAGGAACTGTGAGTTTCTGTCAGATTTTATGTCTGGAGCCCAGAGTTTCTGTCAGATTTTACCATAGGAGCCCTTGTTTCTGTCAGGTCTTACCTAAGGAGCCCCTAAATTTTGTCAGTTTTTAACCTCAAATCCCCAGGTTTCTGTCAGATTTTAACTCTGGAGCCCATAGTTCCTGTCAGAAATTACCTCAGGAGCCAAAGTTTCTGTCAGGTTTTGCCTCAGGAGCCCCTAGTTTCTGTCAGATTTTACTCCAAGACCCCCTAGTTCCTGTCAGAAGTTACCTCAGGAGCCCCTAGTTTCTGTCAGATTTTTACCTCAAAGTCCCAAATTTCTCTCAGATTTTCCCTCAGGAGCCCCTACATTCTGTCAGACTTTGCCTCTGGAGCCCCATGTTTCTGTCAGATTTTCCTTCAGGACCCCCTAGGTTGTCAAATTTTACTTCAGAATTGCAGTTTCCATTCAGAATTTACCTCAGGAGTGCCAGGTTTCTATCAGATTTTACCGCAGGAACCCCCTGTTCCTGACAGATTTTATCTCAGCAGTCCTTAGTTTATGTCAGATTTTACTTCTGGAACCCCCAGTTTCTGTCAGATTTTACCTCAGGAGCCCTGAGTTTCTATCAGATTTTACCTCAGAAGCTCAGAGTTTCTTTCATATTTTACCTCAGGACCCCCTAGTTCCTGTCAGAAATTACCTCAGGAACCCCAGTTTCTGTCAGATTCTACCTAGCAGTCCTGCCTTTCTGTCAGATTTTACTCCAGGAGCCCCGAGTTTCTGTCAGATTTTGCCTCAGGAACCCCCATGTTGTGCTTCCTGCCTTTCTGTCAGATTTTACTCCAGGAGCCCCGAGTTTCTGTCAGATTTTGCCTCAGGAGCCCCCATGTTGTGCTGGATTTTACCTCAGATCTCCTAAGTTTCTGTCAGATTTTTACCCCAGGAGCCTCTAGATTCTGTAAGATTTTATCTCAGGAGCCCCAAGTCAGTCAGAATTACCTTAGGAGTCTCGAGTTTCTGTCAGATTTTACCTCTGGAGCCCCTAGTTTTGTCAGAATTTACCTCAGATTTCCCTAGTGTCTGTCAGATTTTACCTCAGGAGCCCCTAGATGCTTTTAGATTTTAGCTCAGCAGCCTCTACTTTCTGTCAGATTTTAACCCTAGAAATCCTGAGCTTCAGTCAGATTTTACCTCAGCCGCCTCTAGTTTCTGTCAGTATTTGCCTCTGAAGTCCCTAATTTTTGTCAGATTTTACCTCGGGAACCCCTCGTTCCTGATTTTATCTCAGGAGTCCCTAGTTTATGTCAGATTTTACTTCTGGAACCCCCAGTTTCTGTCAGGTTTTACCTCAGGAGCCCCAAGTTTCTGTCAGATTTTACTTCAGGAGCCCCTAGTTTCTGTCAGATTTTACCTCAGGAACCACATGTTTCTGTCAGATTTTACCTAAGGAGCCCCTAGTTTCTGTCACAATTTAACTCAGGAGCCCCTGATTTCTGTCAGATTTTACCTGAAGAGCCCCTGGGTTCTGTCAAATAGTACCTCAGGAGCCCGTAGTTTCTATCAGATATTACCTTAGGAACCCCAAGTGTCTATCAGACTTTAACTCAGGAGCCCTCAGATTGTACTTCATGCCTTGTGAGTTTCTGTCTGATTTTTCCTCAGGACTCCTTGTGAGCTGTCAGATTTTACCTTAGGACGTCCAAGCTTCTGTCAGATTTTACCTCAGGAACACCTAGGTTTTCTCAGATTTTACTTCATGGGCACCAAGGTTCTGTCATATTTTAGCACAGGAGCCCAAAATTTCTGTCAGTTTTGACTTCAGTTGCCCTGGATATATGTCAGATTTTAACTCAGGAGACCCAAGTTTCTTTCAGAGTTTATTTACCTCCAGACCCCCGAGTTTCTGTCAGATTTCACCTCAGGAACTGTGAGTTTCTGTCAGATTTTATGTCTGGAGCCCAGAGTTTCTGTCAGATTTTACCTCAGAGCCCCGAGTTTCTGTCAAATTTTACCATACGAGCCCTTGTTTCTGTCAGGTCTTACCTAAGGAGCCCCTAAATTTTGTCAGTTTTTAACCTCAAATCCCCAAGTTTCTGTCAGATTTTAACTCTGGAGCCCATAGTTCCTGTCAGAAATTACCTCAGGAGCCAAAGTTTCTGTCAGGTTTTGCCTCAGGAGCCCCTAGTTTCTGTCAGATTTTACTCCAAGACCCCCTAGTTCCTGTCAGAAATTACCTCAGTTTTTGTCAGATTTTACTCCAAGACCCCCTAGTTCCTGTCAGAAATTACCTCAGGAGCCCCTAGTTTCTGTCAGATTTTTACCTCAAAGTCCCAAATTTCTCTCAGATTTTCCCTCAGGAGCCCCTACATTCTGTCAGACTTTGCCTCTGGAGCCCCATGTTTCTGTCAGATTTTCCTTCAGGACCCCCTAGGTTGTCAAATTTTACTTCAGAATTGCAGAGTTTCCGTTCAGAATTTACCTCAGGAGTGCCAGGTTTCTATCAGATTTTACCACAGGAACCCCCTGTTCCTGACAGATTTTATCTCAGGAGTCCTTAGTTTCTGTCAGATTTTACCTCAGGACCCCCTAGTTCCTGTCAGAAATTACCTCAGGAACCCCAGTTTCTGTCAGATTCTACCTAGCAGTCCTGCCTTTCTGTCAGATTTTACTCCAGGAGCCCTGAGTTTCTGTCAGATTTTGCCTCAGGAGCCCCCATGTTGTGCTGGATTTTACCTCAGATCTCCTAAGTTTCTGTCAGAGTTTTACCTCAGGAGCCTCTAGATTCTGTACGATTTTATCTCAGGAGCCCCAAGTTAGTCAGAATTACCTTATGAGTCCCGAGTTTCTGTCAGATTTTTTTGTCAGAATTTACCTCAGATTTCCCTAGTGTCTGTCAGATTTTACCTCAGGAGCCCCTAGATGCTTTTAGATTTTAGCTCAGCAACCCTTAGTTTCTGTCAGATTTTAACCCCAGAAATCCTGAGCTTCAGTCAGATTTTACCTCAGCCGCCCCTAGTTTCTGTCAGTATTTGCCTCTGATGTCCCTAATTTTTGTCAGATTTTACCTTGGGAACCCCTCGTTCCTGATTTTATCTCAGGAGTCCCTAGTTTATGTCAGATTTTACTTCTGGAACCCCCAGTTTCTGTCAGGTTTTATCTCAGGAGTCCCGAGTTTCTGTCAGATTTTACCTCCGGAGCCCTGAGTTTCTTTCAGATTTTACCTCAGGACCCCCTAGTTCCTAGGTTCTCTGACATTTTGTCTCAGAAGCCCTAGTTTCTGTCAGATTTTACTTCAGACATCCCTAGTCTCTCAGATTTTACTTCAAGAGCCCTTAGTTTCTGTCAGTTTTACCTGAGGACCCCTTAGTTTCTCTCAGATTTTACCTCAGAAAGCCCTAGTTTCTTTCACATTTTACCTGAAAACCCCCTAGTGTCTGTCAGATTTTACCTCTGAACCCCCTAGTTTCTTCCAGATCTTACCTCATGATCCCAAAGTTTCTTTCAGATTTTACCACAGATCCCTTTATTTTCTGTTAGATTTTTCTCTCAGAAGCTTCTAATTTCTGTCTGTATGTACCTGAATATATCCTAGTTTCTTTCAGATTTTACCTCATTACCTCCTTGTTTCTGTCGATTTTAACTCAGAACCCCTTGTTTCTATCAGATTTTACTTCATACCCCCTAATTTCACCCTGATTTGGCCTCTGGGCTCCCTGGATTTTTTCACATGTGACCTGATTGCCTCCCAGTTTCTGTCTGATTTTATCCCAGAGCCTCCTGTTTTTTTTCATATTGACTGTGTGGATCACAATAAACTGTGGGAAATTCTGAAAGAGATGGGAATACCAGACCACCTGACCTGCCTCTTGAGAAATCTGTATGCAGGTCAGGAAGCAACAGTTAGAACTGGACATGGAACAACAGACTGGTTCCAAGTAGGAAAAGGTGTATGTCAAGGCTGTATATTGTCACCTTGTTTATTTAACTTATATGCAGAGTACATCATGAGAAATGCTGGGCTGGAAGAAGCACAAGCTGGAATCAAGATTGCCGGGAGAAATATCAATAACCTCAGATATGCAGATGACACCACCCTTATGGCAGAAAGTGAAGAGGAACTCAAAAGCCTCTTGATGAAAGTGAAAGTAGAGAGTGAAAAAGTTGACTTAAAGCTCAACATTCAGAAAACGAAGATCATGGCATCCGGTCCCATCACTTCATGGGAAATAGATGGGGAAACAGTAGAAAGAGTGTCAGACTTTGTTTTTCTGGGCTCCAAAATCACTACAGATGGTGACTGCAGCCATGAAATTAAAAGACGCTTACTCCTTGGAAGGAAAGTTATGAGCAACCTAGGTAGCATATTCAAAAGCAGAGACATTACTTTGCCAACAAAGGTCCGTCTAGTCAAGGCTATGGTTTTTCCAGTGGTCATGTATGGATGTGAGAGTTGGACTGTGAAGAAGGCTGAGCGCCAAATAATTGATGCTCTTGAACTGTGGTGTTGGAGAAGACTCTTGAGAGTCCCTTGGACAGCAAGGAGATCCAACCAGTCCATTCTGAAGATCAGCCCTGGGATTTCTTTGGAAGGAATGATGCTAAAGCTGAAACTCCAGTACTTTGGCCACCTCACGCGAAGAATTGACTCATTGGAAAAGACCCTGATGCTGGGAGGAATTGGGGGCAAGAGGAGAAGGGGACGACAGAGGATGAGATGGCTGGATGGCGTCACTGACTCGATGGACATGAGTCTGAGTGAACTCCGGGAGTTGGTGATGGACAGGGAGGCCTGGCGTGCTGCGATTCATGGGGTCGCAAGGAGTCGGACACGACTGAGCGACTGACCTGACTTGATCTTACCTGATCTGATTGCCTCATAATCTCTTTCGGTTCATTTTCCCCTTAGACCATTTTGCTTTCATTTGATGTTGGAAACAACTGGAAATGTGGAAAATCTCAATAAGTTGGTGACTCATGAACTGAGTGAAATCAAGAAAATTGTCCCTTTCAAGTGTATTCTTCCCTTATTCTATTTAACATTAAAGCATTTCTCAATGGGATTGTGGTTTGTTTGAAAAGCGGTTTTCATATGACAACCAGGGATATGTAGCTCTGTGGTCAAACCAAGAATAAGTTGCAAATCACTTCTGAAAATCAATCTTCTATCAGAGAAATGTCATGATCACTATTTGTTGTCTGCCTCCTGTCTCATCCACTACAGCTCTCTGAGTCCCTGAAAAACCATTACATCTGAGAAGTATGCTCAGCAGGTTGATAAGCTGCGTCAAAAAATGCAACGCCTGCAGCTGGCATTGGTCAACAGAAAGGGCCCAGTTCTTCTTCACAATGCCCGACCACAGGTCACACAATCATTGCTTCAAAAGTGAACGAATTGGGCTACAAAGTTTTGCCTCATCAACCATATTCACCTGACCTCTGGCCAACTGACTGCCACTTCTTCAAGCATCTCGACAACTTTTTACAGGGAGAATTCTTCCATAACCAGCAGAATGCAGAAAGTGCTTTCCAGGAATTTGTGGAAATCTGAGAGAGAAAGGAGTTGAGAAAAATACTTGAAGAGATAATAGCTGGATAATAGCTGAAAACTTCTCTAACATGGGAAAGTCAATAATCAACCAGTCCAGATAACGCAGAGAGTCCCAGGCAGGATAAACCCAGCGAGGAATACCCCAAGACACATAGTAATCAGCTTGTCAAAAATTAAAGGCAAAGATAAAATATTAAAAGCAATAAGGGAAAAACTACAAATCACATACAAGCAAACTCCCATAAAATTGTTAGCTGATTTCTTAATAGAAATTCTACAAGCCAGAAGGGAATAGCACAATATATTTAAAATGATGAAAGGGAAGAACCTATAACCAGGAATACTCTATGCAGCAAAACTCTCCTTCAGATTTGATGGAGAAATCAAAAGCTTTTCAGACAAGCAAAAGTTAAGAGAATTCAGCACCACAAATCAACTTTACAACAAATGTTCAAGGAATTTTTCTAGGCAGGACATACAGAAGAAGGAAAAGGCCTATACAAAACAAACCTCAAAACAACTAAGAAAATGGTAATAGGGTCATACATATGGATGACTACTTCAAATGTAAATGGGTTAAATGCATGAACCAAAAGACATAGACGGGCTGAGGGTGAAAACCTGTGCCTGTATGTATTCCACTTACTACATCACTCTGCTTGACCCCAAATTACATGCAGTTATCTTGTATTATTAGGTGAATCACACTCCCATTATGGCTTGCAATTGTAATTATTGTTTTTATTTTTTGGTTTGGCTATTGATTGTGAAAACTTCTAGACATCTTTTACTAATGTGATTATCTAACTATTACTCATTAATACCATTTTATCATGACTGATCAACAGAAAAATTGTAGAATTCTAGATCACCAAAACTACCATTTAATAGGAAAACCTGTAGTCACTTTTAAGAATCCAGATGAATATCAGAATTATCTTGGAATTTGTTGAAAAATACAAATGCCTAGGTATTACTTTTATCTCCTAAGCTGTAGATATGTTTCTAATGAGCAGCCAGGTGTAAAGGCAACTGGACTATCTGATGATCTTTTATCTAGTTTGTTTCACTTTTTCAGTTTCATATTCAGTGCTCCCATTTCATTTAGTTTAGGTTTTCCAATTTCTCCATCTCTTCTCTTTCTGTTGTTGTTCTTTCTCAGCTTTTATCAAGGGTAGTAGAGAAGCTTTTGTATACACATATAAAAAAAATATGTTACTGTTGTTCAGTCACTAAGTCATGTCTGACTCTTTGCGACCCCATAAACTACAGCACACCATTCTTCTACTCTTGTAAATGTTTAGAGAAACAAAAATAGTAAAGCTAATTTTTTTTTAGTACGCTGTGATTTTAATAGTTGAGAATTAAAGTGTTTCATTTCATTGCAAAGAAGTCAGCAAGAGTCCTTTCAACTCTGATTCCTTTCAGCACATAACTTTCAACTGGGGGTGAGCATCTTTCCTACGGATGACCTGGCAGAGTTGTCACTCGGCTTCCTAAGCCTGGATCTGCGTCCAGCGTCTCATGCTTTGGGCTTTCAGGCCTGACGTTCTCTCCA
This sequence comes from Bos javanicus, assembly GCF_032452875.1. Lineage (NCBI taxonomy): Eukaryota > Metazoa > Chordata > Mammalia > Artiodactyla > Bovidae > Bos > Bos javanicus. Next base: position 71,292,832 of record NC_083884.1, read on the forward strand.
CGTTTCTTTGTTGTGAAGGTATCTGCTGGCATCATTGCCTCTGGGACATCTTCATTTCTTATCACAATTCTCTTCATTCAAGCTTCTCCAGGAAGCTGCATTTCAAATCAGAAGGACAAGCAAACAATGCCTCATGCGTGGCAGAAAGTAAATCACCAAGTTTCACCTTCCTGGCCTCAGTTTCTCCCTCAAGAACTGAAACACTGGCAGAGGTCTTAGACTGTTTTCCTTCCCACGTGCAGTGACTTAGGCTCAAAAGGGTGTCACAGAGCAGGCCACGGGAGGTTGTCACGGGAACGACTGCAGGTCCAGGGCTTCCTAAGACATCCCTGGCCAGCCTGGTAGGGCAGTGTGCCCAGGGAAGTCACCTGAAGTGGCAACTGCCCACTGTGCTTGTGGGCAGTGGACAAGGTCCGGGATGAGAGCGGACGACAGGAGCTTCCATTCTGAATGGAAGAGACACCATTCTCCACTGTCCCGGGACTCAGCAGGTCTGGGGGTCCTGCCAGGTCATCCAGGAAGATGGGGAAGGGTGCACTATTTGGGGAGAAGTCCAGAAAAACCTGCACTCACTGGTGCCTCGGCTCAGCAGCTGTCCTCCGGAGCTCAGACTCAGACCGTCTGCTGGCAGGTGGCACTGCCTGCCCCCCACAGGGGCAAGGAGGCAGATTCACTGATGGGGTGGCATGGAATGGAAGTCAGGGGTGGAGTGGGATGAAGGGGCCCCCGAGATCTGGAGGGAGGGGGTGAGACATAGAAAGCCCTCACCACCAATCCTCTACCCACCCCGCCTCTGGGTCTGTGCTTCCAAAACCCCTTTTCCTCTGTGGGTGGGGTGTCAGGGGCCCAGGGCCCCCTGAGCAGTGCTTCTTGCCCCACCCCCACCTCCCTTATAAGATAAGATGTCCCTCCCCTTGATCATTCCAATGCCCCCTACTCTCTGGACTTTGCCACTTCTGTGACCCCAGGGGCAGTGGAGAGCAGACCAGGGTCAATTAGACTGTCCTCTCTCCAGATCATGCCTCATTCTACCCCTCACCCTCCGCATCTCAGGGGCACCTTCATCCCACTCCACCCCTGATTTCCATCCCACGCCACCCCATCAGTGACTCTGCCTCCTTGCCCCCATGGAGGGCAGGCGGTGCCACCCCCTCTACTTGAGTTCCCTGCCTCACCCCCCGATTCATTTTCAGCTTTTTAAGAAGCCAAACAATTTCTGCGTCTGGTTTCCTCACCTCTGTCTGATCTCCTCAGCCCCTCAGATGTCCTCAGCTTGAGCTGGTCCTGAGCACAGGCTTCTCCTGTTTCCACCAAAGGTCCCCTTCAGACTAAGTCAGGGCAGAGCATGGTCACGGAAAATGTGGGCAGGACCCTCTGAAGCGGTGCCCCTCAAATCTGAGGATGTTACACCTCGGCCACCAGGGGGCACCAGGTACCTGGCATCCAGGGTGACTTTGGCACTTCCTTCCTCCCGGCCCCTAGAGGGGAGCAAGTCTGGCTTCTGGATAGACATAAGAGCCAGGTGGCTGAGGATTCTTGCCTGGATGGGTTACAAGCCAAGCAGAGCCCTCCTCATTCATGCTGGCCTGGGGGGGCCTCCTTTGAGTCCTCACTCATGCCTAGAAACCCTTGGCATCCTCAGACAGTGAAGCTGTGTTTTTCTGAAGGTGGGGTCTGGCGCTGTGTCCCTGTCATCCCAGAGACCCTAAATCTCTAACCAGAGGCCATTGGCAGCTCCTGGTGGCTAAGAGTAAAGGCAGGGCAGTAGGGATGGCTGTTTTTCCTGGCTCTCCCTGCCATTTCGCCAGACATCCCTGTGCCTGTGAGCTAACAGAGCTTAAGGTGTCCAGCTACACACATGGATGGAAGGATGGATGGATGAATATATTGTTGTTGTTCAGTCGCTAAGTCACGTCTAACTCTTTGTGAACCCATGGACTGCAGCTCATCAGGCTTTCCTGTCCACCACCATCTCCCGGAGCTTGCTCAAACTCAAGTCCATTGAGTTGATGATGCCATCCAACCATCTCATCCTCTGTTGCCTCCTCCTCCTGCTCTCAATCTTTCCCACCATCAGACTCTTTTCCAGTGTGTCAACTCTCTGCATCAGATGGCCAAATTATTAGAACTTCATCTTCAGCATCAGTCCTTCCAATGAATATTCAGAGTTTATTTCCTTTAGGATGAAATGGTTTGATCTCTTTGCAATCCAAGGGATTCTCAAGAGTTCTCCAGCACCACAGTTTGAAACCATCAATTCTTCAGCGCTCAGCCTTCTTTAGGGTCCAACATTCATGTCTGTACTTGACTCCTGGAAAAGCCATAGCTTTGACTATACAGACCTTTGTCAGCAAAGTGATGTCTCTGCTTTTTAATACATTGTCTACATTTATCATAGCTTTTCTTCCAAGGAGCAAGAATCTTTTGATTTCATGGCTGCAGTCACCATCCGCAGTGATTTTGGAGCCCAAGAAAATAAAGTCTGTCATTGTTTCCTTTGTTTCCCCATCTATTTGCCATGAAGTGATGGGACCAGATGCCATGATCTTAGTTTTTTTGAATGTTCAGTTTTAAGCATCGTTTTAAGCATACTGTTGTGCCACCTGGACCTAGGATTGTCACCTGGAACAGAGCTGATCAAAACTCAATGTTTTCATCTTGGAACAGGAGGCTCAGCCCTCCCCTCCTTCCTCTCATCCAGACTCATTCAACAAACATTTGTCCTTGAGCGGCTGCTGGTGCAATGGTCAAGAAGGTATGTGCTCATAAGTTTTAGGGTGGAAACAGAAAAACACCAAAGCAAAACCAAAACAAGACCATGGTTTTAAAGAGTGAGGTTGTAACTGATTCTCTGAAGAAAACAGAGCGAAGAACGCCTCTGCGGGACTTGCACTGGAAAGGGGATCCCTTCAGCTTTGCCCATCATTGGCCCCGGAGTCACCTCTCTTGTGCTTCTGAAACGCGTGTGCCCCTCGGTATAAACAGCTGCCTCACACGTGACCTGGCGCCTAGGCTGTGGGGTGAATTATACTGGGTGAGGGTCGGTCCACCTGGTGGGGCAGGTGATACATCCCATCCCGGAGGGAGTTAAAGGACAAAGAGACACGAGTTTAGAGGGGATTGGGGCAGGGAGGGCGGCGGGGGCGTGGTGGGGGCGGTCTGGTACTGAGCTGGGCGGGAAGGGGAGGGCAGGAGGGAGGGATTTCCAGCTGCCACTCAGCTGCCTCCCTGGGCTTGGTCGGCACCGTCTGCAGCCACCAGGGGGCAGTAAAGGCCAGGATTTGGGGAAGGTTCTGGGGGCTTATACTGTCCCACGTGAAGGCTCAACAGGCTTCCCCAGTGGTTCAGTGGCAAAGGACCCAGCTGCCAGTGCAGGAGACTTGGGTTCAATCTCTGGGTCAGGAAGACCCTCTGGAAAAGGAGATGGCAACCCACTCCAGTTTTCTTGCCTGGAAAATCTCATGGACAGAGGAGTCTGGTGGGCTACAGTGCATAGGGTCGCAGAGTTAACACCATATAGCGACTAAACAACGGCAAATGAAGTTTCACCGGCTGCTTCTCCCAGATGCCTTTTTATGTCCCAAAGCATTTGCGCGCCAATAAATTACCTTCAGAAGTGCGAACAAGCGGCCAATGTCTCAGGCTCGGGTCTCAGACTCAGAGCACTGCCGAGAGGGGATGGAGGGGAACACGAGGACTCTCCCAAGAGACGGGGACAAGAAGGAGTTGGGGGTCGAGGAGGAACCCACTGGGAGTTTGGGACAAGTAGAACAGACTATTATCCACTGGATGGATAAACACCAAGGTCCTATGTACAGCACAGGGAATTGTATTCAATATCCTGTGATAAACCGTGTTGGAACAGAACATGAAGAAAGAACGTGTCCGTGAGTATAACCGAATCACTGTCTTCTACAGCAGAATTAACACTACATTGTAGATCAACTATACTTCAATATAATCTTTTGCTTTTTTCTTTTACTTTTTCTTGTTGGCTATGCCTCGCAGTATGCAGGATCTTAGTTCCCAGACCAGCGATCAAACCCGAGCCCCATGCAGTGGAAGCTCGGAGAGCTAACCACGGGAGCACCAGGGAAGTCCCTTCAGTAACAGTTTTCTAAAACAGAAGGAGCTGAGGGGTAATGGTCTCCAGCTCTGCGTGTGACTCCTGGAATGTGGGACAGCTGGATCTTTGAGCCAGCGGGGCCCCAGTTCTCTTCTTTGCAGATCAGCCAGCCCACTGGACGTTCTGGGATTTCTCCCTCAGGAACCACGATGACTTGTGGAAACTTGTGGGGTTCATTCCCCACATCCTGTCATGGACTTGGTCTGTCCTCACTCAACATGTGAAAGAGTTAAATCTCAGGAAGTTCTGCTGTCCGGGGAGGGAGAAGTATCTAGAACAAAGGGCCAGGTCAGAGAGGGTGAGCAGAGGGGGTGAGGAGGGGCAGGAGCAGGAAGCAGATTTGCATGGGGACCCCGCCCTCCTCTGGGGGAGGGGATAAGAGGGATCTGAGGACCAGGCCCAGGGCTGCGGGCTCAGAAGGCAGCGTCTGGAGCGTCTCCACCATGGTCTGGGCTCTGCTCCTCATCACCGTCCTCACTCAAGGCTCAGGTGAGGCCTCCAGGGAAGGGACCCCGGGGACCTGACTGATCCCTGGTGTCTTTGTTCTCAGGGTGACCTGGGCCCCAGCAGGGAACTGACCAGAGCGTGTTTCTCCTCTTTGCAGGGTCCTGGGCACAGTCTGGCCTGACTCAGCCTTCCTCAGTGTCTGGGAATCTGGGACAGACGGTCACCATCTCCTGTGCTGGGACCAGCAGTGATGTAGGGGCTTATAATGGTGTGGGCTGGTACCAACAGCTCCCGGGCTCAGCCCCCAAAACTCTGATCTATAACCTCAACAAACGGTCCTCAGGGATCCCTGCTCGGTTCTCTGGCTCCAAGTCCGGGAACACAGCCACCCTGACCATCTCTGGGCTCCAGGCTGAGGACGAGGCCGACTATTACTGTAGCTCATATAAAAGTGGTGGTACTGTGCACAGTGGTCCAAGCTTATGAGGAAGTGAGACCAAAACCCACCTGAGGTCACAGGCTCCCTGTTGCTCTGACTCTGCTGGCAGCTCGTCTGCATCTGATGTTGAAATGTCAGCAGCTGAGAGGGCACCTGAGGACCCTTCTGAGGGATGAGGAGAAGAGGAAGGGGTGGTTTCATGGTTGTTGTCCCTCCTCTTTAAGCCCCATCTCAGTGGGAGCATGACCCAAGAACATAGTCACGGTTCGTGAGGAAGCTGCCACGTGGGCCTGTGCTGATTCTCCACTGGGCCCCCACCTGTGTTGCCCCTCTTTGCTTCTAGACCAACAACTGCGATCAGCCTCAGCACGTTCCTGGGCTGAGTAGAGAGTATGACCCACAGGAGGGACACTGCACTGCAGGAACTGCTTGGTTCTCCTATTTCACAGGGACAAAAACCCCTAGACCAAACGGGGAGGGGACAGGAAGGGAGGTGGTTAGTGGTGGGTGGAGCATAAAGCTGGATCAGCTGGATTCATTGAGCTGGGCTCCCTTCACTCAGACTCTGCGTTTCACGTTACCTGCAGCTGGCAGGGGTGGCAGAGGGTACAGGGAGTCCCAGCGGTTTTGTTGATTAGTTACTGGAAGCAGAGTCCAAAACGTGATCCTTAGTGAAAGGTTGTTGCTGAGCCATGAAAGACGCTGGAATTGCTGGCCTCCAGAGGAGAGGAATTCGATCCGGGGCCAGTGACGAGGCTTGATTGCTCAGAGCTTTTGAGTAATAAAGTTTTATTAATGTATAAAGAAATAGAGAAAGCTTCTGACATAGACATCAGAAGCAGGCAGAAAGAGTGCCCCGTTGCTAGTTTTTAGCAAGAAGTTATACACCTATGAGCAGGCTGCTAAAAGGAAATGTCTCAAAACTCAGAGAGTGGCACCAGGCCCCTCAACCACAACATGCATTTTGAGATAATATTGGCACAAGGTAAGTCACCGCAGGCCGTAAAACATTTGACGTGATTCTTAAAGAAAGCTAGGTTTCCAGGCACATACACAGTCTCATCAATATAGCTTAAGAGAACATTTGCATGAGTAAAACAGACTGGTTTGTTGAGCCATTACGGTTCTGAGCCTTAGGCGGAATCAACTTGAAGAAAAACAGAGCATAGGGCAAATATATAGTTCATTAACGTAACTTACGAAAAGCATTTCCAGAGAAAAGTTCTGGTGGAACCAGGTGTCGTCATGGCAACATAGATTGTAAAAGAAACCCCCTTATAATTCTGTATAGAGAAGGGAAAACATCGGACATTTGCCGTTTGTTTCCTCCTGGCCCTTAAGAGAGAGAGAAAAAACGCCTGACGCTTGAAGCCATTTCCCCCATTTGGAGACCCACGCCTTCCTTCCTGTTCCCCTCTCACTACTGAGTGAACTAGAAGGCCCAGACCTGTCTGCCTGAACACAAAGGGACTCGACACATAAGGAGATTGGAAGGTTGGAGTAGGTTTGTGCCTTGAGACCTGCTGCCCACCCTTGGAGGGTGTTCCAGGTGGTGCAGTGGTAAAGAATCAACCTGCCCAGCAGGAGACCGAGTTCACTCCCTGGATGGGGAAGATCCCCTGGAGAAGGAAATGGCAACCCAGTCCAGTATTCTTGCCTGGAAAATCCCACGGATAGAGGATCCTGGTGGGTTACAGTCCATGGGGTCACAAGAGTAGGACACAACTTAGCAATTAAACCACCAGCAAACTCCTACTTTGCCCCAAAACCGTCTAGGTCAAGTGAACAAAAGTCTAACTCAAGTCACAGCACCTGGATCAATTTCCAGCCTTGAGCCAGGTTGGTGGTGGTGGTGGTTTAGCCGCTAAGTCGTGTCCTGCTCTTGCGACCCCATGGACTGTAGCCCGCCAGGCTCCTCTGCCAACTTGCCAAAACTGGAGAAAGCCCACTCCACAATGAAAACTTGGTGCAGTCAAGAAGAAATATAAATCAATAAATTTTCTAAAAAAGGGCTAAAAGTGCTTTAAAAAAAAAAAAAAGGCTGAAGCTTATTTTACAGGGAATCAACCAGAGGCCCATGGTCAAATCTATCAGGCCTGGAGTCTGGGGAAAGGAGACTTTCAGACTTTTGAGTAGCAGGGGGCACTGTGAGTCCCTGTTTCCTTCTGTGGGAGCTGGCCCAGCTGAGTGTCTTTTCATCTGACGCCATTTTCATTTCCCTTAAGTGGTCCTCACGCGTGCGTCAGGAGCCATGAGGGCCCTCATGCCCGGGGACAGAGGGTGACAGCCGAAGGAAAGCAGACATGAAGCCCTCACCACGCCCCTCCGCCCACCCTTCATCGGGCAGGGGTCCTCAGCTGGCACCCAGGCCTGGTGCAGGCAGGAGGCTGGGTGGGTGGGGGATGGGCCTGAGGGCCGCTCCTCACTGAAGAGACAGGGGAGAGTTCAAGGTGCAGGAGACCAGCCCCAGCCACGAGGCCCTCAGGAAGCAGTGCATGTAGAAGCATCAGCAACATGTCTTGGACCACTGTCCCCTTCATGGGCCTCTGCACAGGAGAAGGCAGACTCCCTGGGCAGTGCGGAGGGGGCCTGGGCAAGGGGCCTTGTGGAGGAGTTGCCCTAACAGTGGTGCCCACGGGCGTGTCCTGTTCTCTTCGGCCATCAGCTCCCAGCCTGTGGTGACTCAAGACCCTTCCCTACGCTGTCATCCAGGCCGACAGTCAGCCACCTGCATCCACCCCCGTCACTCTTTACGCTCCATCATCCAGGCCGACAGTCAGCCTCCCCTGCATCCACCCCCGTCACTCTTTACGCTCCATCATCCAGGCCGACAGTCAGCCTCACCTGCATCCACCCCAGTCACTCTTTACGCTCCATCATCCAGGCCGACAGTCAGCCTCACCTGCATCCACCCCCGTCACTCTTTACGCTCCATCATCCAGGCCGACAGTCAGCCTCCCCTGCATCCACCCCCGTCACTCTTTACGCTCCATCATCCAGGCCGACAGTCAGCCTCCCCTGCATCCACCCCCGTCACTCTTTACGCTCCATCATCCAGGCCGACAGTCAGCCTCCCCTGCATCCACCCCCGTCACTCTTTACGCTCCATCATCCAGGCCGACAGTCAGCCTCACCTGCATCCACCCCCGTCACTCTTTACGCTCCATCATCCAGGCCGACAGTCAGCCTCACCTGCATCCACCCCCGTCACTCTTTACGCTCCATCATCCAGGCCGACAGTCAGCCTCCCCTGCATCCACCCCCGTCACTCTTTACGCTCCATCATCCAGGCCGACAGTCAGCCTCACCTGCATCCACCCCAGTCACTCTTTACGCTCCATCATCCAGGCCGACAGTCAGCCTCACCTGCATCCACCCCCGTCACTCTTTACGCTCCATCATCCAGGCCGACAGTCAGCCTCCCCTGCATCCACCCCCGTCACTCTTTACGCTCCATCATCCAGGCCGACAGTCAGCCTCCCCTGCATCCACCCCCGTCACTCTTTACGCTCCATCATCCAGGCCGACAGTCAGCCTCCCCTGCATCCACCCCCGTCACTCTTTACGCTCCATCATCCAGGCCGACAGTCAGCCTCACCTGCATCCACCCCCGTCACTCTTTACGCTCCATCATCCAGGCCGACAGTCAGCCTCACCTGCATCCACCCCCGTCACTCTTTACGCTCCATCATCCAGGCCGACAGTCAGCCTCCCCTGCATCCACCCCCGTCACTCTTTACGCTCCATCATCCAGGCCGACAGTCAGCCTCACCTGCATCCACCCCCGTCACTCTTTACGCTCCATCATCCAGGCCGACAGTCAGCCTCACCTGCATCCACCCCCGTCACTCTTTACGCTCCATCATCCAGGCCGACAGTCAGCCTCACCTGCATCCACCCCAGTCACTCTTTACGCTCCATCATCCAGGCCGACAGTCAGCCTCACCTGCATCCACCCCAGTCACTCTTTACGCTCCATCATCCAGGCCGACAGTCAGCCTCACCTGCATCCACCCCACTCACTCTTTACGCTCCATCCTCGGGGGCAGAGCGGCCTCACCATCGCTGGGGACAAGGCTGAGGACCCTTGTATAGTCTGGTCCAATGCACCGGCTTCACACTCACAGCTTCTCACGGGAGCTGGATCAGCCTGGCATAGCCCACTCCATCTTCCTCCCTGCCTGGTCCTTCCAGAGCCCAGAGCCTGAGTCAGCTCCACAGACAGGGCGTCCCTTCCCCATAGGAAGAGCAGCTCCTTTCTCAGCTGACTGTGGGCAGAGCACAGCGGGGACAAAGACCAGATCAGAGGCTGAGCCAGTGATGACCTTCACAGGTCCGTCCAGCCATGCTGATCCAGCGTTTTCAAGCAAGACCTCTTTAACCTGAGACTTCAGGAGAATGCTTTTCAAGGTCCACCAGAAAGAACCTCTTCCTCCCTAAGGGAACTTGGCATTGTTATTCGCTCTCTCAGCCCCTGCCTTTCCCCGTCAAGGCCGCTCCCTAAATCCTGTGCTGCACGCACAGCAGAAAATCTGCAGATATCTGGGGAAGGCATCAATGGTCAGCACAGGGGACAGTAGACAGCGCTCAGGCCCAGAGGACCTTCAGCCACACGCAGCAGCTGAACCTCCTTGAAGATCTTCAGGCCCCGGATAAAGTAGTGAAGGTCAAGGCTGGCCTCAACCCACCTGTGGCAATCCTGCTCCGCTCCTCGGGCGCCATCCTGGGCAGCTGCAAACACCCAGATTTATTACCCAGAAGCTCCCCCGTGCCACTACCTGACCACATGTCACTCCTGCCCTTCGAATTCTTACCTCAGAGGCAATATCACACTGGCCCTGAGCTGCGTCTGAACTCCAGACCCCTCAGGATGTGCCTGTGTGTGGGTGCTGTAAGCGACGAGGGCTACCAGGAACACCTGTTCTGTTTCAAAGTGCTGCCCCAGCCTTGAGAGCAAACACCGCAATTACACCGAAGGCTTGTCCTCCTCTGAGACAAGGTCCGGGGAGGAACTGGGTTGCTACCTGGACAGCTATTGACCCATGATTTGTTGGCCCATGTTTCTCCTTTTGACCTATGTTTTTCCATCACATACAAAAAGAAAATCCAGACCATCACATACAAAAAGAAAATCCAGACCATCACATACAAAAAGAAAATCCAGACCATCTCACTGGTTTGCTCAACAAGCCACTGTCCAAACTCTTAGAGGTGCAAGAGGAAATTTCTGGGTGTCCTACAAAAACAGTGAACTTTCATCCAAAGAAGATTTCCCTGGAGAATATTTGAATCACCATGTGAAGACCTGGACCAGGGGATAAACCTCCTACTTGACCCAGAATTCCAGCGGCTGCAGGGGAATGTCCACATCAGAAATAGAAAAATGTCACCTGTGAATTGCTTTGAAAAGAAAAGGCAGAACTTTCCTCCAGGTACACCCCTGTCTAGCTTGAGAGCTGACGTCTAATATGGAAGATGGAGGCAAAGTGAGGGAAAACTGCCATCAAGAATATTGACAATTCAGTTCAGTTCAGTTCAGTCGCTCAGTCGGGTCCGACTCTTTGCGACCCCATGAATCGCAGCACGCCAGGCCTCCCTGTCCATCACCAACTCCCGGAGTTTACTCAAACTCATGTCCATTGAGTTGGTGATGCCATCCAGCCACTCGTCCTCTATCGTCCCCTTCTCCTCCTGCCTTCAATCTTTCCCAGCATCAGGTTCTTTTCCAATGAGTCAGTTCTTCGAATCAGGTGGGCAAAACGTAGGAGTTTCAGTTTCAGCATCAGTCCTTCCAATGAACACTCAGGACTGATCTCCTTTAGGATGGACTGGTTGGATCTCCTTGCAGTCCAAGAGACTCTCAAGAGTCTTCTCCAACACCAGAGTTCAAAAGCATCAATTCTTCAGCACTCAGCTTTCTTTATAGTCCAGCTCTCACATCAGGTGGCCAAAATATTGAAGCTTCAGCATCAGTCTTTCCAATGAATAGTCAGGGTCGATTTCCTTTAGGATTGACTGGTTTGATCTCCTTGCTATCCAAGGGATTGTCAAGAGTCTTCTCCAGCACCACAGTTTGAAAGCATCAATTTTTGGGGGCTCAGTCTTCTCTGTATTCCAGCTCTCACATCCATATATGACTACTGGAAAAACTGTAACTTCAACTATATGGACCTCTGTTGGCAACATGATGTCTCTGCTTTTTAATATGCTGTCTAGGTTTGTCATAGCTTTCCTTCCAAGAAGCAAGTGTCTTTTAATGTCATGGCGCAGTCACTATTCACAGTGATTTCAGAGCCCAGGAAAATAAAGTCTGTCGTGTTATCACTTTTTCCCCATCTATTTGCCTGAAGTGTTGGGAGTGATGCCAGGATTTAGCTTTTTTAATGTTGAGTGTCAAGCCAGCTTTTTCACTCTCCTCTTTCACTCTCATTAAGAGGCCCTTTAGCTCCTCCTCACTTTCTGCCATTAGAGAGGTATCATCTGAATATCTGAGGCTGTTGATATTTCTCCCAGAAGTCTTGATTCCCGCTTGTGCTTCATCCAGCCCAGCAGTTTGCATGATGTGCTCTGCATGTAAGTTAAATAAGCAGAGAGGCAATATACACTTCTGACGAGCTCATTCCCAATTTGGAACCAGTCCATTGTTCCATGTCTGGTTCTAACTGTTGCTGCTTGACCTCGGGTGACCTGACGCTGGGTTGACCCTGGCCTCTCTCACCTTCTTATCCACTTCTCTTCCCCCGAGCCCTCCCTCTCTCCGGCCCCTCACCCTCCTCCCCTCCCTCCCGTCCCCCTCCCTCGTCACCTCCTTCTCCTCCTCCTTCTTCTTCCTCTTCTTGCCTTCCTCTCTCTCTTCTTCTGAACATGTTTGGATCTCTCCCCAAAGGTTACAGTTTTATTTAAATCTTGCATTACATTTGCATGTTATACATCTGTCCTCTACTCATAAGCTGATCCTCATCGTTTTCCCCTGTCCATTGTGTGTCTGTCTGTCTTTATTCTTTAATGGCCATAACACCAGAAGTAGCCGTGCTGTGACCATCACTGCCCCAGGTGTCTCGTGTGGCAGCCCGAATCCAGCCCGCCAGCTGCAGGACTGAAGCCCTCATTTCCCCAGACACGGGGGTCCACAGCCCCAGATCCCGGTCTTGCTTCTGCTGTAGTCTCTGGCCCCGGTGACTCTCCCATCCCAGTGGCAGGTGCAGCTATGGACCTGTGTGTGGAGCGGGGGATAGAGGCAGGGCCCCTGCCCCCGATTTGAAGGGCTCTTAAGAGCTCACTGGTCGTAGCAAACACCTTCTTCCAGCAACACAAGAGAAGACTCTACACGTGTACATCACTAGATGCTCAACACTGAAATCAGATTGACTATATTCTTTGCAGCCAAAGATGGAGAAGCTCTATACAGTCAGCAAAAACAAGACCAGGAGCTGACTGTGGCTCAGACCATGAACTCCTTATTGCCAAATTCAGACTTAAATGGAAGAAAGTAGGGAAAACCACTAGACCATTGAGGTATGACCTAAATCAAATCCCTTATGATTATACAGTGGAAGTGAGAAATAGATTTAAGGGACTAGATCTGATAGATAGAGTGCCTGATGAACTACGGATGGAGGTTCGTGACGTTGTACAGGAGACAGGGATCAAGACCATCCCCATGGAAAAGAAATGCAAAATAGCAAAATGGCTGTCTGAGGAGGACTTACAAATAGCTGTGAAAAGAAGAGAAGCAAAAAGCAAAGGAGAAAAGGAAAGATATTCCCATTTGAATGCAGAGTTCCAAAGAACAGCAAGAAGAGATAAGAAAGCCTTCCTCAGCGATCAATGCAAAAAAATAGAGGAAAACAACAGAATGGGAAAGACTAGAGATCTCTTCAAGAAAATTAGAGATACCAAAGGAACATTTCATGCAAAGATGGGCTTGATAAAGGACAGAAATGGTATGGACCTAACAGAGGCAGAAGATATCAAGAAGAGGTGGCAAGAATACACAGACGAACTGTACAAAAAAGATCTTCATGACCCCGATAATCATGACTGTGTGATCACTGACCTAGAGCCAGACATCCTGGAATGTGAAGTCAAGTGGGCCTTAGAAAGCATCACTATGAACAAAGCTAGTGGAGGTGATGGAATTCCAGTGGAGCTATTTCAAATCCTGAAAGATGATGCTGTGAAAGTGCTGCACTCAATATGCCAGCACATTTGGAAAACTCAGCAGTGGCCACAGGACTGGAAAAGGGCAGTTTTCATTCCAATCCCAAAGAAAGGCAATGCCAAAGAATGTTCAAACTATTGCACAATTGCACTCATCTCACATGCTAGTAAAGTAATGCTCAAAATTCTCCAAGCCAGGCTTCAGCCATACGTGAACCATGAACTTCCAGATGTTCAAGCTGGTTTTAGAAAAGGCAGAGGAACCAGAGATCAAATTGCCAACATCCACTGGATCATGGAAAAAGCAAGAGAGTTCCAGAAAAACATCTATTTCTGCTTTATTGACTATGCCAAAGCCTTTGACTGTGTGGATCACAATAAACTGTGGACAATTCTGAAAGAGATGGGAATACCAGACCTCCTGACCTGCCTCTTGAGAAATCTGTATGCAGGTCAGGAAGCAACAGTTAGAACTGGACATGGAACAACAGACTGTTTCCAATTTGGGAAAGGAATACGTCAAGGCTGTATATTGTTACCCTGCTTATTTAACTTATATGCAGAGTACATCATAAGAAATGCTGGGCTGGATGAAGAACAAGCTGGAATCAAGTTTGCCAGCAGAAATGTCAATAACCTCATATATGCAGGTGACACCACCCTTATGGCAGAATATGAAGAACTAAAGACCCTCTTGATGAAAGTGAAAGAGGAGAGTGAAAAAGTTGGCTTAAAGCTCAACATTCAGAAAACAAAGATCATGGCATCCAGTCCCATCACTTCATGGGAAATAGATGGGGAAACAGTGTCAGACTTTATTTTGGGGGCTCCAAAATCACTGTAGATGGTGATTGCAGCCATGAAATTAAAAGATGCTTACTCCTTGGAAGGAAAGTTATGACAAACCGAGATAGCATATTAAAAAGCAGAGACATTACTTGGCCAACAAAGGTCCGTCTAGTCAAGGCTATGGTTTTTCCAGTGGTCATGTATGGATGTGAGAGTTGGACTGTGAAGAAAGCTGAGTGCCAAAGAATTATTCTTTTGTACTGTGGTGTTGGAGAAGACTCTTGAGAGTCCCTTGAACTGCAAGGACATCCAACCAGTCCGTTCTAAAGGAGATCAATCCTGAGTGTTCATTGGAAGGACTGATGCTGAGGCTGAAACTCCAATACTTTGGCCACCTGATGTGAAGAGTTGACTCATTGGAAAAGACCATGATGCTGAGAGGAATTGGGGGCAGGAGGAGAAGGGGACAACAGAGGATGAGATGGCTGGATGGCATCACCGACTCGATGGACATGAGTTTGGTTAAACTCCGGGAGTTGGTGATGGACTTGGAGGCCTGGTGTGCTGGGATTCATGGGGTCGCAGAGTCGGACATGACTGAGCGACTGAACTGAACTGAACTGAGCTGAAGAGCTCACCCGTACCAGAGCTCCTCAGGTCCTCCTGCAGGCCTGGCTGTAATGGCCCCCAGGTCACCGTCCTGCCTCCTTCATCCCATCCTTTCACGACAGGCTGGGAGTGGGGTGAGGTGAGTTGTCTTGTATCTAGAATTTCTGCATGCGACCCTCAGAGTGCAATTTAGCTCCAGAGAACTGAGCTCCAAGAGTTCATTTTTTCCTCTTCTTCTTTATGATACTACCCTCTTCTGAGCAGAGACCTCATGTCAGGGAGAAGGGGACTCTGCCTTCCTCAGCCTTTTGTTCCTCCAAGACCCACACGGGGAGGGTCGCCTGCTTCACTGAGCCAGAAGGTTCAATTGCTCATGTCCTCCAGAAACACCCCCCGCCCAGAGACCCCCAGAAATAAATGGAACGGCACCTTGTTTCCCAGACAAGTGGGACACACATTATGAACCACCTCAGTGATTAAAATAGTAACCTCTGTGTATGTGTATTTACTGGAGAAGGAAATGGCAACCTACTCCACTATTCCTGCCTAGAAAATTCCATGGAAGAGAAGCCAGGCAGGCTACAGTCCACGGGGTCACAGAGACTGAACATACACAAGCACATGGAAGTGTATTTTGCAGTATTTTTAAATTTGTTCAGTTCAACATGGAGTACAAGAATTCAAATCGTGAAGTCAATTGACCAAGAAACCAGAAGAAATCACTGTGTTGTGATCTCTGTGGAGGTAACATGGGTACCTGTGCTCTGACCCTCACAGCCTCTGGCTCTCTCTCTACATGTACATACACATATATTTCCATGTATGTATGTATTCGGAAGATTTCACATACGTCTCACCAGTCCACAGCCCCCGCGTTCCCTGATGCCCAGAACATCTGTGATAGCTGTGAGTATTGTCACCAGATAAGATCTTCCAGGTTCCTGCGCTCACATTGGTTATCAGGTCTCTCTGATCCAGCATTTCTCAGCTAAGATTCCTTGTGACTCCTGGCTGCAGAATCTTCTGCAAAAGTCCCACAGAGAGGAGTGTGATCACTGTACACAGGAGGACCGTGGTTCTCTAGTGTGAGAAAAGCTAACTCAGCCCGTCACAGGGACGTGAATGTACCTGAGACAGTAATCAGTTATGCTGAGAAATCAGAGCTCTACTAGAGGCAGCACATGGGGTAGCCAGCAGGGGGCAGCAGAGCGCGGCCAGGAGCCGCAGGTCAGAAGCTGGGCCGCCCAAGCGGGGCTTCAGGGGAACCAGCCCTGCGGGTCCACAGGTGTCCAGGGAGCAGCGCTTGGCAGGAAGTCAGGACCGGACAGGCCATCCCCTCAGGACTAGTGACCACCTCTGAGGGTCACATCCACAGTGAACCCCAGAGCACCATGCCTCAGTCCACGGCCAGGACGCTGCCAGGCTGACCGCCCCACTGGGGAGTCCAGGGGAGACCACAGGCCGGGGGGCTTGGGACAGTGATCATGTGGTCAGACACAGAGAAGGTGACAGTGACCTCAGTCCCTGAGGACAAGTCTGATGTGCAGACGTGAGAAGCCGAGGAGGAAGCTGGGGACAGACAGGGCTGATGGTGTGGTGACCCCGCCTCTCAGTGAGGGGCCCCTGGGGGTGAATTTGCATAAACCCAAACCCTCACTGCCCCCGCAAAGCTCTGAGAGGGAATAAAGGGGCTCGGAGAGCCCAGCACTGCTGCAGGCTCAGAGGCAGAGCTCGGGGCGCGTCCACCATGGCCTGGACCCCTCTCCTGCTGCCCCTCCTCACTCTCTGCACAGGTGCGGCCCCCCAGCACTGCACCCCGGCCCTGGTCCCACAGCACTCAGGACTGGGCCTGCCTCAAACCCAGAGCTCATCCCAGACACAACCTCAGGGAGGCGCCCTTCTCACTTGGGGAAGGGGTCATTCCTTCTCATCCCCTCTCCCTCCTCTCTTCCAGGCTCCGTGGTCTCCTATGAACTGACACAGTTGACTTCAGTGTCAGTGGCCTTGGGACAGACGGCCAAGATCACCTGCTCGGGGGAGCTGCTGGATGAACAATATACTCAGTGGTACCAGCAGAAGCCAGGCCAGGCCCCTAAGCTGGTCATATATAAAGACAGTAAGCGGCGCTCAGGGATCCCTGACCAGTTCTCTGGCTCCAGCTCCAGCAAAACAGCCATCTTGACCATCAGCGGGGTCCGTGCCGAGGATGAAGCCGACTATTACTGTCTGTCGTGGGACAGTGGCAGTTACAATGTTCACAGTGACACAGACAGACAGGGAAGTGAGACACAAACCCTCCTGTCCTGCTCACACTCTCCTCCAGCCCCGGGAGGACTGTGGACACAGCAGGGACAGGCCTGGCCCGGTTCCCCCGGAGCTGAGCCCCCAGGCGGCCCCTCCTCCCGGGCCTCCAGGTAGGCTCTGCACAGGGGCGTCCGCAGAGCATTATGGGCTGGCGGGACCACGGTGTTGATGTGGGGAAACTGACAATACAGACCCATCCATCTTATCATGGCCCCTGGAGCTCTCTCTGTGAAGGACTTGTCTAGGCCATCACCACCTCTCTGTGGCCCTCACGTCCTGACCTAATCCCCGAAACTGCCCTGTGAAGTCTGGGATTCTGATGGAAGACCCAGTGCTGTGGGCACCATTGAATCCCCCAGACCCCTAGTCGGCCCTGAGTGCCCTGCCCGCCGCCACTAGACCCGGTGCCAGCTACCTGCACACGCTGTTGGTTCTAGAATGCTGCCCCCTCACAACCACACCTCTCCTAGAGGATTCAGTTCATCAATCTTGTGGAGTCCTGCTCCACTAGAGATGACCTTGCAGGGCCTGCAGGGCCAGAGTCTCCTAGAGGACCCCAAAAACTCAGTCACAACCCGAGCAGGTCAGGGTCTCCTCCCCTGAGTGTGGCCTCCCGAACCCCCTCCTGACAGCCAGGCCCCAGCTGTCCTCCTCAGAGTCCACGTCCGGGGAAGCTGTGACTGCCCAGGGGAGACCACAGAGGAGGCCAGTCCCCAGGGGTCAGCTGGGCTCCCGTCCTGCCCTCTGACCCCCAGGTTAGGACCCAGCCCTCCGTCCCCAGGGATGCAGCCACCAGCTCTGAAAGTCTGACTCAGACCATGTGCTCATCCCGGCTCTGACCCTGGCCAGAAGACACCTTAGGGGACCCCTCGGAGACGAGCCCTGGGTCTCAGACAAGCTCTGTCTCCCCCTGGCAGCTCTGAGCGCCCCTGGGGCCGCTCCACTGCCGGGGTGCAGACGCCCCTCCAGCTGCTCAGTTCCAGGCAGGAAGCCCCACTCGGGCCTGGACCTGCAGATCCAGGTGGGGCCAGGCGAGGTCCGTCCTGAGTGGCGCCTCCACAGGGATTTCAGACAGACGCTCAGACACTGTGTCCAGGATCACTGCCCCCGACCACCAGCAGGGCCAGGCTGGGGTCAGGGGGGCTGACCACACAGCTCCAGGTCACGGCCACGAGGACTGGAGACACAGCTCTGTCTCCGCCTGGCTCAGGCTCTCCCCTGCTTCGGGACACACCCGTGGGATTGGGCTGTGAGTCCAGACTCTGATGAACTCTGGCCTGTCTCTCACTGCACTCCCCTTCCTCCCTTTCCCCTCGGTGTCCTCCCCTCTGTCTCCCTGCCGCCCTCCCCCTGTTTCTCTACTCTCCTCCTCCTCCTGCTTCTTCTTCTTTCCTTTCTCTCCCTCTCTCCCTCATAAGATGTTTGGATTTCTCCCCATAGATTATATTTAATTTAAATTTTCCATTATATTTGTACTGTCAACTAAACACAGATGCACAGCTGGAGAGCTGCAAGTTAACTTTTATTGGGGGCAAAATGAGGAGTGCAGCCTGGGAGGCGGCATCTCAGACGCTTCGAGAGGTGCCTGGGGCAGTGGGGGGAGGTCAGTCATAAGGTCTTGGTGACAGGGGAGCTCAATACCATGAAGCACTCATCTTACAAAAGGCCATTTGTTAGTCATGAGGATCTGACGTCACCATGAAGGGAGTTAGTGCTTCTCTAGATATAACGAGATGCAAGGATGGAGATCATAATATCTGTTCCTAAGAAGAACTATACAAAAAGATCTTCATGACCCAGATAATCACAGTGGTGTGATCACTCACCAGAGCCAGACATCCAGGAAGATAAAGCCAGGGGGGCCTTAGGAAGCATCACTACAAACAAAGCTAATGAATGGAATTAGCTAAAGTGATAGAATTCCAGTTGAGCTATTTCAAATCCTAAAAGATGATGCTGTTAAAGTGATGCACTCAATACGCCAGCACATTTGTGGGGACTGCACTGCTGCCCTGTCCAATTAAAACACAGTTTCAACCACATATGTGATTTTAAAGTTTCCAAAACACACTTTTGAAAAAGTAGGCAAAATAGATGCTGTTTCCATGATAGATTTTGCTTACTCAATGAGTTGAAAATATCATTTCAAGAGCTTCCCTGGATCATCGAAAAAGCAAGAGAGTTCCAGAAATGCATCTACTTCTGCATTATTGACTATGCCAAAGCCTTTGACTGTGTGGATCACCACAAACTGTGGAAAATTCTTAAAGAGAAGGAAATACCAGATCACCTGACCTACCTCTTGAGAAATCTGTATGCATGTCAGGAAGGAACAGTTAGAACACGACATGGAACAACAGACTGGTTCCAAATAGGGAAAGGAGTACATCAAGGCTGTATATTGTCACCCTGCTTATTTAACTTCTATGTAGAGTACATCGTGAAAAATGCTGGGCTGGGTGAAGCAGAAGCTGGAATCAAGATTGCTGGGGAAAATATCAATAACCTCAGATATGCAGATGACATCACCCTTATGGAAGAAAGCAAAGAAGAACTAAAGAGTCTCTTGATGAAAGTAAAAGAAGAGAGTGAAAAGTTGGCTTAAAGCTCAACATTCAGAAAATGAAGATCATGGCATCTGGTCCCATCACTTCATGGCAAATAGATGGGGAAAAAATGGAAACAGTGACAAACTTTAATTTTGGGGGCTCCAAAATCACTGCAGATGGTGACTGCAGCCATGAATTTAAATGACATTTGCTCTTTGGAAGAAAATTTAAGACCAACCTAGACAGCATATTAAAAAGCAGAGACATTAATTTGCCAACAAAGGTCCGTCTAGTCAAAGCTTTGGTTTTTCCAGTATTCACATATGGGTGTGAGAGCTGGACTATACAGAAAGCTGAGCGCCAAAGAATCAATGCTTTTGAACTGTGCTGTTGGAGAAGACTCTTGAGAGTCCCTTAAACTGCAAGGAGATCCAACCAGTCCATCCTAAAGGAAATCAGTCCTGAATATTCATTGGAAGGACTGATGCTGAAGCTGAAACTGCAATACTTTAGCTACCTGATGCAAAGAACTGACTCATTGAAAAAGACCCTGATACTGGGGAAGATTGAAGGCGGGAGGAGAAGGGGATGCCAGAGGATGAGATGGTTGGATGGCCTCACTGACTCTATGGACATGAGTTTGAGTAAACTCTGGGAGTTGGTGATGGACAGAGAGGCCTGACATGCTGCAGTCCATGAGGTCGCAAAGAGTCGGACAAGTCTGAGGGACTGAACAGAACTGAAGAGAATAATTACACTCACGCTTAGGATAGCTCAGTTGGTAAAGAATCTGCCTGCAATGCAGGAGACACCGATTCGATTCCTGGGTCGGGAAGGTCCCCTGGAGAAGGGAAAGGCTACCCACTCCAGTATTCTGTCCTGGAGAATTCCATGGACTGTATAGTCTGTGGGGTCGCAAAGAGTAGGACAGAATTGAGCGACTAAACTGAACTGAAGACAGTAATTACAGTCATGCTGAGAAATCAGAGCTCTACTAGAGGCAGCACATGGGGTAGCCAGCAGGGGGCAGCAGAGCACAACCAGGAGCAGCAGGTCAGAGGCTGGGCTGCCCAAGGTGGGCTTCAGGGGAACCAGCCCTGCGGGTCCACAGGTGTCCAGGGAGCAGCACTTGGCAGGAAGTCAGGACTGGACAGGCCATGCCCTCAGGACACACAGAACACCCAGGGCAAGGGGCACCGTCCATGCCTCAGCCCATGGCCAGGATGCTGCCAGGCTGAGGGCACCTCTGGGACAGCCCAGGAGAGACCACAGGCTGGGGGGCTTGGGACAGTGGTCATATGGTCAGACACAGGGAAGGTGACAGTGACCTCAGTCCCTGAGGACAAGTCTGATGTGCAGACGTGAGAAGCCGAGGAGGAAGCTGGGGACAGACAGGGCTGATGGTGTGGTGACCCCGCCTCTCAGTGAGGGGCCCCCGGGGGTAAATTTGCATAAACCCAAACCCTCACTGCCCCTTCAAAGCTCTGAGAGGGAATAAAGGGGCTCGGAGAGCCCAGCGCTGCTGCGGGCTCAGAGGCAGAGCTTGGGGCGCGTTCACCATGGCCTGGACCCCTCTCCTGCTGCCCCTCCTCACTCTCTGCGCAGGTGCGGCCCCCCAGCCTCGGCCCCCAAGTGACCAGGCCTCAGGCTGGTCTTAAGCTCAGCACAGGGGCTGCTACAGGGGTGGGGGCCGCAGGGAGAAGACCCTGTTCCTCACACTCCCCTTCCTCTCCTCTCTTCTAGGTCACCTGGCTTCTTCTCAGCTGACTCAGCCGCCTGCGGTGTCCGTGGCCTTGGGACAGACGGCCAGCATCACCTGCCAGGGAGACGACTTAGAATTGCTTAGTGCCCACTGGTACCAGCAGAAGCCGGGCCAGGCCCCTGTGCTGGTCATTTATGCAGATGACAACCTGGCCTCAGGGATCCCTGACCGGTTCTCTGGCTCCAAATCAGACACCACGGCCACCCTGACCATTCGCGGGGCCCAGGCCGAGGACGAGGCCGACTATTACTGTCAGTCAGCTGACAGCAGTGATAATCCTCACAGTGACACAGACAGACGGGGAAGTGAGACACAAACCCTCCCGTCCTACTCACGCTCTCCTCCAGCCCCGGGAGGACTGTGAACACCACAGGGACAAGCCTGGCCCGGTTCCCCCAGAGCTGAGCCTCCCAGGGCGGCCCCTTCTCCTGGCCCTTGGGCAGGCTCTGCACAGGGGGGTCAGGAATGGATTTAGGGCTCCCAGGACCAGGCTCCATGGTGTTTTCTTGACAGTGGTGTGAAATGTAGAACTCAGGTCTCATTTAAAGTCAGGCAAAGACATATGTCCAATGTGGTAGGTTTTTTTAATTTTATTTTTAAAAGAAAAGCTTGGCATTTTTTATTATGTGGGGTTTTAGTTGAATAAAAATACATTTGAATGGTTAGCAACAAATGGGAAGGTCTCAGGAGCGCTCCTCCACCATCAGGAGCTGGAAAGAAGTGGAAGCAAAGCAAGGAATTCGTGTGATGGCCAGAGGTCAGGGGCAGGGAGCTGCAAAGACTGCCGGCTGTTTGTGACCGGCCGTCTCCGGGTGCATTTCTTAGCAAGGAGGCATTACACTCATGTCTTGGTTTGCTAACTAATTCTTACTATTGTTTAGTTGCAAGGTCATGTCTGACTCTTTGCAACCCAGGGACTGCAGCCCGCCAGGCTCCTCTGTCCATGGGATTTCGCAGGCAAGAATACTGGAGGTGGTAGCCATTTTCTTCACCATGGGATCTTCCTGAGCCAGGAATGGAACCCGAGTCGCCTCCTGTGCATGGGGCCTGCTGCCTAACAGGCAGATATTTGACGTCTGAGCCAACAGGGAGGACAGACGGTAATTATACCAACCATTGAAAGAGGAATTACACACTAATCTTTATCAAAATCTTTCAAACAGTAGAGGAGAAAGGATACTCTCTAGTTTATTCCATAAAGTTGGAATTATGCTTATCAATAAAGACATTACAAGAAAAGAAAGTGAAGCCCCAAATGCCTTATAAATATACAAGAAAAAATCTTTTAAGATATTAGCCAACTTAATCAACAAAAAATGTATCAAAAGTCCAAGTAACATTCACCCCAGGAATGCAAGTGTGGTTCAGCCTAAGACAATCAGTCATGAGTATACCACGGAAACAAATTAAAGAGAAAAGACATTAAATCTCACAAATGGTGCAGAAAAAAATTTGGCAATATCGAACATCTTTTCATGACCAAAGGGAAAAAAAGAAACAAAACACCAGAAAATTCTGTGTAGAAAGAATATATCTCAACCCAATGAAGGGCATTTATGAAAAACCCACAGCATACATCACACTCCATGAGAAAGACTGAAAGCTTTCCCCACTGCCATTGAACTCTGTCCTGGAAATTCTAGTCACAGCAACAGAACAAGAGAAAGAAATAACGGCCGTCTAAACTGGTAGGAAGAAATCAAAGCGTCTCTATTCTCTGGGCGCATAATACAATATAGACAAATTTCTAAAGTCCACAAAAATTACTAGAGCTCATAATGAATCCAGAAATGCGTCAGGGCTCAAGATTCAGATGCAAAAATCATCTGGGTTTTGATGCACCAACAAACAATTCCATTAACAATAGTACCAAGGAATTAATTTAACTTAGAAGAGAAAAGACCTGTTTACAGAGAGTTATAAAACATTTGGTGATGGAATTAAATAAGAGTAAATCATATAGAAACACCGTTCGTGTTTTGGAGACCTAATGTCATAAACGTGGCAACACAGAGACGCCTCACGGGGAACCCTGAGCCTCCTTCTCCAAACAGGCCTGCTCATCATTTCACAGGTAACCTGAGACCCTAAAGCTTGACTCTGAGGCACTTTGAGGGCATGAAGAGAGCAGTAGCTCCTCCCATGGGACCGACAGTCAAGGCCCAGGGAATGACCACCTGGACAGATGACTTCCTGGCCTCATCAGCAGTCGTTGCAGAGTGGCCACCAGGGGGCATCAGAGAGTCGCTTAACACTGCACCTGGAGATGAGGCAACCTGGGCATCAGGTGCCCATGCAGGGGCTGGATACCCACACCTCACACCTGAGGACAGGGGCCGGCTTTCTGTGGTGTCGCCCTCTCAGGATGCACAGACTCCACCCTCTTCGCTTGCATTGACAGCCTCTGTCCTTCCTGGAGGACGAGCTCCACCTTCCCCATCTCTCCCCAGGGGGCTGGGGCCAACAGTGTTCTCTCTTGTCCGCTCCAGGAACACAGAGCCAAGAGATTTATTTGTCTTAATTAGAAAAACTATTTGTATTCCTGCATTTCCCCAGTAACTGAAGGCAACTTTAAAAAATGTATCTCCTGGACTTGCCTGGTGGTCCAGTGGCTAGACTCTGAGCTCCCAGTGCATGGGGCCTGGGTTCAATCCCTGCTCAGGAAACTACATCCCACAGGCTGCAAATAAGATCCTGCATGCCACCCGATGCAGGCAAAGAAACAAGTGTTTAGTATGCATGTATTTCACGTGAGGTGTTTCTATAATTTACAGCCAGTATTCTGTCTTACACTTAGTCATTCCTTTGAGCACATGATCGGTCGATGGCCCAGACCACACACAGGAATACTGAGGCCCAGCACCCACCGGCTGCCCAGAACCTCATGGCCAAGGGTGGACACTTACAGGACCTCAGGGGACCTTTAAGAACGCCCCGTGCTCTTGGCAGCGGAGCAGTGTTAAGCATGGCTCTGTCACTCGGGAGCTGTGTCTGGGCTGCGTGCATCACCTGTGGTGTGGGCCTGGTGAGGGTCACCGTCCAGGGGCCCTCGAGGGTCAGAAGAACCTTCCCTTAAAAGTTCTAGAGGTGGAGCTAGAACCAGACCCACATGTGAACTGCACCCAGAAACAGTGAAGGATGAGACACTTCAAAGTCCTGGGTGAAATTAAGGTCCTTCCCCTGAACCAGGATGGAGCAGAGGAAGGACTTGGCTTCCAGGAAACCCCGACATCTCCACCGTGACTCTGGCCACGTTCATGGCAGGGCCCAGGATCCTTTGGTGCAAAGGACTCAGGTTTCCTGGAAAATACAGTCCCCACCTCTGAGCCCTCAGTGAGAAGGGCTTCTCTCCCAGGAGTGGGGCCAGGACCCAGATTGGGGTGGAGCTGTCCCCCCAGACCCTGAGACCAGCAGGTGCAGGAGCAGCCCCGGGCTGAGGGGAGTGTGAGGGACGTTCCCCCCGCTCTCAACCGCTGTGGCCCTGGGCTGAGCCTCTCCGACCACGGCTGCAGTCAGCCCCCACCCCACCCCCCGACCCTGGCTCGGACTGATTTGTATCCCCAGGAGCAAGGGGATAAGACAGGCCTGGGAGGAGCCCTGCCCAGCCTGGGTTTGGCGAGCAGCCTCAGGGCGCCTCCACCATGGCCTGGACCCCCTCCTCCTCGGCCTCCTGGCTCACTGCACAGGTGAGCCCCAGGGTCCACCCACCCCAGCCCAGAACTCGGGGACAGGCCTGGCCCTGACTCTGAGCTCAGTGGGATCTGCCCGTGAGGGCAGGAGGCTCCTGGGGCTGCTGCAGGGTGGGCAGCTGGAAGGGCTGAAATCCCGCTCTGTGCTCACTGCTAGGTCAGCCCTGAGGGCTGTGCCTGCCAGGGAAAGGGGGGTCTCCTTTACTCAGAGACTCCATCCACCAGGCACATGAGCCGGGGGTGCTGAGACTGAGGGGAGGGTGTCCCTGGGGGCCAGAGAATCTTTGGCACTTAATCTGCATCAGGCAGGGGGCTTCTGTTCCTAGGTTCTTCACGTCCAGCTACCTCTCCTTTCCTCTCCTGCAGGCGCTGTGTCCTCCTACGAGCTGACTCAGTCACCCCCGGCATCAATGTCCCCAGGACAGACAGCCAGGATCACGTGTGGGGGGCCCAGCATTGGAGGTGAAAATGTTGAGTGGCACCAGCAGAAGCCAGGCCAGGCCCATGCGCCGGTCACCTATGGTGACGATAACCGACCCACGGGGGTCCCTGACCAGTTCTCTGGCGCCAACTTGGGGAACATGGCCACCCTGACCATCAGCGGGGCCCGGGCCAAGGATGAGGCCGACTATTACTGTCAGCTGTGGGACAGCAGCAGTAACAATCCTCACAGTGACACAGGCAGACGGGAAGGGAGATGCAAACCCCCTGCCTGGCCCGCGCGGCCCAGCCTCCTCGGAGCAGCTGCAGGTCCCGCTGAGGCCCGGTGCCCTCTGTGCTCAGGGCCTCTGTTCATCTTGCTGAGCAGCGGCAAGTGGGCATTGGTTCCAAGTCCTGGGGGCATATCAGCACCCTTGAGCCAGAGGGTTAGGGATTAGGGTTAGGGTTACACTGTCCTGAGTCCTAGGACAGCTGTGTCCCCTGTCCATGCTCAGCTTCTCTCAGGACTGGTGGGAAGATTCCAGAAACAGGCAGGAAACCGTCAGTCGCTGGTGGCCGCTGAGTCAGGCAGCCATTCTGGTCAGCCTACCGGATCGTCCAGCACTGAGACCCGGGGCCTCCCTGGAGGGCAGGATGTGGACTGCAGCCCGGCCCCCACACCGTCACCCCAAACCCTCGGAGAACTGCGCTCCCCAGGACGCCTGCCCCTTTGCAACCTGACATCTGAACATTTTCATCAGAACTTCTGCAAAATATTCACACCGCTCCTTTATGTACATTCCTCAGAAGCTAAAAGTTATCATGGCTTGCTAACCACTCTCCTTAAAAATTCTTCTATAACGTTCATCTTTCCTGCTCCTTAGACGTGTTTTCATTCCACATCTCTTACTACCTTTGGTCTGCTCGTGTATTTTCTTTTTTTTTAATTTTTTATTGGAATATATTTGCGTTACAATGTTGAATTTGAATTGGTTTCTGTTGTACAACAATGTGAATTAGTTATACATGTCCTGAGGAGGGGCGGCTGCGTGGGTGCAGGAGGGCCGAGAGGAGCTACTCCACGTTCAAGGTCAGGAGGGGCGGCCGTGAGGAGATACCCCTCGTCCAAGGTAAGGAGCAGCGGCTGCACTTTGCTGGAGCAGCCGTGAAGAGATACCCCACATCCAAGGTAAGAGAAACCCAAGTAAGACGGTAGGTGTTGCGAGAGGGCATCAGAGGGCAGACACACTGAAACCATAATCACAGAAAACTAGTCAATCTGATCACACAGACCACAGCCTTGTCTAACTCAGTGAAACTAAGCCATGCCCATGGGGCCAACCAAGATGGGCGGGTCATGGTGAAGAGGTCTGATGGAATGTGGTCCACTGGAGAAGGGAATGGCAAACCACTTCAGTATTCTTGCCTTGAGAACCCCATGAACAGTATGAAAAGGCAAAATGATAGGATACTGAAAAAGGAACTCCCCAGGTCGGTAGGTGCCCAATATGCTACTGGAGATCAGTGGAGAAATAACTCCAGAAAGAATCAAGGGATGGAACCAAAGCAAAAACAATACCCAGTTGTGGATGTGATTGGTGATAGAAGCAAGGTCCAATGATGTAAAGAGCAATATTGCATAGGAACCTGGAATGTTAAGTCCAAGAATCAAGGCAAATTGGAAGTGGTCAAACAAGAGATGGCAAGAGTTAATGTCGACATTCTAGGAATCAGCAAACTAAAAGGGACTGGAATGGGTGAATTTAACTCAGATGACCATTATATCTACTACTGCGGGCAGGAATCCCTTAGAAGAAATGGAGTAGCCATCATGGTCAACAAAAGAGTCCGAAATGCAGTATTTGGATGCAATCTCAAAAACGAAAGAATGATCTCTGTTTGTTCCCAAGGCAAACCATTCAATGTCACAGTAATCCAAGTCTATGCCCCAACCCGTAACACTGAAGAAGCTGAAGTTGAACGGTTCTATGAAGACCTACAAGACCTTTTAGAACTAACACCCAAAAAGATGTCCTTTGCATTATAGGGGACTGGAATGCAAAAGTAGGAAGTCAAGAAACGCCTGGAGTAACAGGCAAATTTGGCCTTGGAGTACGGAATGAAGCAGGGCAAAGACTAATAGAGTTTTGCCAAGAGAACGCACTGGTCATAGCAAACACCCTCTTCCAACAACACAAGAGAAGACTCTACACATGGACATCACCAGATGGTCAACACCGAAATCAGATTGACTATATTCTTTGCAGCCAAAGATGGAGAAGCTCTATACAGTCAGCAAAAACAAGACCGGGAGCTGACTGTGACTCAGATCATGAACTCCTTATTGCCAAATTCAGGCTTAAATGGAAGAAAGTGGGGAAAACCACTAGACCATTCAGGTATGACCTAAATCAAATCCCTTATGATTATACAGTGGAAGTGAGAAATAGATTTAAGGGACTAGATCTGATAGACAGAGTGCCTGATGAACTATGGACAGAGTTCATGACATTGTACAGGAGACAGGGATCAAGACCATTCCCATGGAAAAGAAATGCAAAAAAGCAAAATCACTGTCTGGGGAGGCCTTACAAATAGCTGTGAAAAGAAGAGAAGCGAAAAGCAAAGGAGAAAAGGAAAGATATAAGCATCTGAATGTACAGTTCCAAAAAACAGCAAGGAGAGATAAGAAAGCCTTCCTTAGAGATCAATGCAAAGAAATAGAGGAAAACAACAGAATGGGAGACTAAAGATCTCTTCAAGAAAATTAGAGATACCAAGGGGACATTTCATGCAAAGATGGGCTCGATAAAAGATAGAAATGGTATGGACCTAACAGAAGCAGAAGATATTAAGAAGAGGTGGCAAGAATACACAGAAGAACTGTACAAAAAAGAGTTTCATGACCCAGATAATCACGATGGTGTGATCACTCATCTAGAGCCAGACATCCTGGAATGTGAAGTCAAGTGGGCCTTAGGAAGCATCACTACAAACAAAGCTAGTGGAGGTGATGGAATTCCAGTGGAGCTATTTCAAATCCTGAAAGATGATGCTATGAAAGTACTGCACTCAATATGCCAGCAAATTGGGAAAACTCAGCAGTGGCCATAGGACTGGAAAAGGTCAGTTTTCATTCCAATCCCAAAGAAAGGCAATGCCAAAGAATGCTCAAACTACTGCACAATTGCACTCATCCCACACGCTAGCAAAGTAATGCTCAAAATTCTCCAAGCCAGGCTTTCTCCAAGCCAGGCTTCAACAATATATGAACAATGAACTTCCAGATGTTCAAGCTGGTTTTAGAAAAGGCAGAGGAACCAGAGATCAAATTGCCAACATCTGCTGGATCATGGAAAAAGCAAGAGAGTTCCAGAAAAACATCTATTTCTACTTTATTGACTATGCCAAAGCCTTTGAGTGTGTGGATCACAATAAACTGGAAAATTCTGAAAGAGATGGGAATACCAGACCACCTGACCTACCTCTTGAGAAACCTGTATGCAGGTCAGGAAGCAACACTTAGAATTGGACATGGAACAGACTGGTTCCAAATAGGAAAAGGAGTACGTCAAGGCTGTATATTGTCACCCTGCTTATTTAACGTACATGCGGGGTACATCATGAGAAACGCTGGGCTGGAAGAAGCGCAAGCTGGAATCAAGATTGCCGGGAGAAATATCAATAACCTCAGATATGCAAATGACACCACCCTTATGGCAGAAAGTGAAAGAGGAACTAAAAAGCCTCTTGATGAAAGTGAAAGAGGAGAGTGAAAAAGTTGGCTTAAAGCTCAACATTCAGAAGATCATGGCATCTGGTCCCATCACTTCATGGGAAATAGATGGGGAAACAGTGGAAACAGTGTCAGACTTTATTTTTTTGGGCTCCAAAATCACTGCAGATGGTGACTGCAGCCATGAAATTAAAAGAAGCTTACTCCTTGAAGGAAAGTTATAGCATGCTACTGCTAAGTCACTTCAGTCGTGTCCAACTCTGTGCGACCCCATAGACGGCAGCCCACCAGGCTCCCCGTCCCTGGGATTCTCCAGGTAAGAACACTGGAGTGGGTTGCCATTTCCTTCTCCCATGCATGAAAGTGAAAACTGAAAGTGAAGTCACACAGTCATGTCCAACCATCAGCGACCCCATGGGCTGCAGCCCACCAGGCTCCTCTGTCCATGGGATTTTCCAGGCAAGAGTACTGGAGTGGGGTGCCATTGCCTTCTCCAATAAGTTATAGCATACTGAAAAGCAAAGACATTACTTTGCCAACAAAGGTCCGTCTAGTCAAGGCTATGGTTTTTCCAGTGGTCATGTATGGATGTGAGAGTTGGACTGTGAAGAAAGCTGAGCGCTGAAGAATTGATGCTTTTGAACTGTGGTGTTGGAGAAGACTCTCGAGTGTCCCTTGGACTGCCAAGAGATCCAACCAGTCCATCCTAAAGGAGATCAGTCTTGGGTGTTCGTTGGAAGGAGTGATGCTGAAGCTGAAACTCCAATACTTTGGCCACCTCATGCGAAGAGTTTACCTATTGAAAAAGACCCTGATGCTGGGAGGGATTGGGCGCAGGAGAAGAAGGGGACGACAGAGGATGAGATGGCTGGATGGCATCACCGACTCAATGGACATGAGTTTGAGTGAAGTCTGGGAGTTGGTGATGGACAGGGAGGCCTGGCGTGCTGCGATTCATGGGGTCGCAAAGAGTCGGACACGACTGAGCAAGTGAACTGAACTGAACTGAACTGTCCTGAGGAGGGCATGGCAACTGACTCTAGTATTCTTGCCTTGAGAATCCCATGGACAGAGGAGCTTGACCCGCTACAGTCCATAGGGTCACAAAGAGCTGCACGCGACTGAAGCAACTTAGCAAAAGGCAAAGGCGATCCGTATATCCCCTCCCTCTGGAGCCTCCCTCCCACCTCTCCCCGTCCCACTCTCCTGGGCGTCACAGAGCACCACGCTGAGCTTCTGTGCTTTACAGCAGGCTCCCACCAGCTACCTGTTCATCCAAGGCGGTGCATATGCGTCAGGCCTCCTCTCCCACCCAGCCCACCCTCCCCTTCCCCTCGGTGCCTCCAAACCTGCTCTGTTGACAATAGCCAAGACGTGGAGGCAGCCTCAATGCCCACAGACAGAGAACGAGTAAAGAAGACGTGATGCACGGAGCAGCTTCAGCTGCTTGCAACAACTTCTGGCAACTTCTCTTGTCATTTTCCTTCTGTTATAAATATTCTCTAACTTTCCTCACTATGGCTTCTTAGGTACACCCATCATTTAACAGTGGACATTTCATGTCCAAATACATGAGATTGTTTTTTTAAGTATCTTTGCTATCAATTGCTCATTTTGATATCAACTTCTCATTTAAGTGTTTTCTTCTCTGCAATCACCCTCTGTGTTTTTTTCAGTCTTCTGATTTTATTGAGGGTTTCAACGGTGAACTCAAAGCTCTCTCTTGATAAATGTCACATTGCACTACAAAATGTGTGGGTTATTTCCAAATACCTTCTGATATTGACTTCTAACGTATTTCCACAGTGATAAGAGAACAGGCTCTGTGTGATTTCAGTACCTTTAACCCATTAAACTTTTGGACCTTGTTTTGTGTCCCTGGATATGTTCCATTGTCTCCTAGTTCGTAGTCTATGGGAAATTGAATAGAATTTGGATTCTACTGTTGTGGGAAAATTGTATAAATCTCAATTATGTTGAATTGGTTCATAGTGCTTTTCAGGTCTGCACTATCCTTCTACTTCTCTGTATATTCATTCTATTAAGTTTTGAGAGCTCGATGTTGAAACTCCAACTAAAAGTCTTAATTTATCCACTTAAAAAAATAATTGTAACATATAGTGGAAGTAGATGTAAACTTGTTCCGTATTTTCCAAGTCTCCTCTAAGTGTGTTGCTATGCTTTCATCATTTAGAAAACGAAAAAGAAAGAGAAAAATTTAATATTTTTTTAAAGATGTGGTACATACGTACAATGTACTGTACTCACCCACTGAAAGGAACGAGACAGGGTCATTGGTAGAGATGCGGGTCGACCTAGATCCTGTCACCCAGAGTGAAGTAAGTCAGAAAGAAAAACAAATATCATGCATTAACGCATACGTGTGGAATCTAGAAAACTAGCACACATGAACCTATTTCCAGGGCAGGAGTAGAGATGTAGATGTAGCAGATGGACTCAGGCTCGTGTATTTTCATACCCAAGAATCTCGTTCAGTATCCTGCCATACATCTCTGTCAGAACAATGTACATTCATTTAAAAAT
This sequence comes from Bos javanicus, assembly GCF_032452875.1. NCBI lineage: Eukaryota > Metazoa > Chordata > Mammalia > Artiodactyla > Bovidae > Bos > Bos javanicus. The sequence continues at coordinate 71,324,406 of NC_083884.1, forward strand.
GTTCAGTGGCACCGTGATTTTTCTCCTACCTTGAATTATTACCCTAACTATTAGTAGCAGAGTTTGACTCAAACAACATAAATGTATTGAAATCTTTTTTTTTTTTACAGTTTATTTACTTATTTTTAATTTTTGGTTGCCCTGGGTCTTTGTTGCCGGGTGGGCTTTCTCTAACCGTGACCAGCGGGGCTACTCTCCGGCTTCTCACTGTGGAATCGTGTCTTGTCGTGGAGCACAGCCCCTAGGCACTCAGGCTCAGTGGTTGTAGCATGTGGGCTTTGCTGCTCTGTGGCAGGTGGGCCCTTCCCCGACCAGGGATCAGCTCCACACTGGCAGGCAGATGCTTATCCACTGTACCACCAGGGACGTCCTGAAATCCTTATGAATAATTATCAACTAGTGTTGATTCATGGATCCATCAATTAGTATAATTTACTTTTACCTCTAGGGGCTTCCCCTGTGGCTCAGTTGATAAAGAACCTGCCCACAATGCAGGAGACCTGGGTTTGATCCCTGGGTTGGGAAGCTCCCCTGGAGAAGGGAACAGCTACCCACTCCAGTGTTGTGGCCTGGAGGAGCCTGGTAGGCTACAGTCCACGGGGTCCCAAAGAGTCAGACACGACTGAGCGACTTCGCTTTCCTTCTTTCTTTCTTTGCCTCTAGAATGAAGTAGGTCCACAACAATGCTGTTCTGGCTTTCGTTTCTACAATAAACCTGGGGAAACTTCAGTTCCACAAACAGGAGTTTTGCAGTAGTGTCCCTCCCTGCTATGAACTCCTTCCTGGTTAGGTGCCAGAAATGATTCGTGCTGGATGGTCAGAAATTGTTTCTCTGAACTATCTGTCAGCTGACAGCTTCAGTTCATACTCTTCTGATTTTGCAGATCACAAAGCACTGGACAGCCTCTGACCTCAAGAGGATTCGAGAGGGGCCCCTTTGATGCACCTCCGGACCGTCTGAGAGGAGGGTTCACTGTCCCATCCACTGGGGGAAACCCCGCCAGCTGGCCCCACCCCAGAGGCAGCGTTTCAAGAAACCAGCTGCTGAGAGGCGTCACCCAGTCACTTTCTCCGTTTCAGGGGTAAACAAGAAAGCTTGAGCAGAGCTTCCTGCTTAAATCTTCACTTTAGAGGCCCCTTGTAGAAGACGTAGTTTTAAAGACTGAGGAAATTTTAAATATCTGTCATCTCAGTGCTTCCCAGGTGGCACAGTTGGTAAGGAACCCAACTGCCAGTGCAGACAAGACAAGAGACGTCAGTTCCATCCCTGGGTTGGGAAGATCCCTTGGAGGAGGAAATGGCAACCCACTCCAGTATTCTTGCCTGGAAAATCTCATGGACAGAAAAGCTTGGCGGGCTACAGTTAGCGGGGTCGCAAGGGTCGGACACGACTTGGCATGCCTGCACGAGTCAATTTCATGCATCTTCGCCAATCCGGTATCTCATGAGGAAAATGCGTGCATCTTATCACGCGCTCTCAGTCAAGGGTCCCCAACCTCTAAGATCTAACGCCTGAGATCTGCGGTGGAGCTGATGCACTAATAATAGAAATAAGGTTCACAATAAATGTAGTTCACTTGAACTAGCCTGAAACCACCTCCCACCCTTGTCCCTGGAGCCAAAAACGACTGCTGCTTTCAGTATATGCTTCCTCCCAAATTGAGGCTGCTGACTTGAATTGTTTAATCGATGGAAGAGTCTAATCTTGTGATCTAACTAGCAAAGCTAGTCCTCCCTGCCAAACGTCCCATTCCGACCAAGTTCTGTTAGAAGCCTTCCCACTGCGTCAGTACAAACAAACGTATTAGTGTGCATTTTGAGGAATATCATAAAATCACTGAAAATTAAACGATGTGTCTGTCTAGTGAAATCAGCATTAAAATTATGTAGATCTTCTATGTTCCTTTACCTACGTTTATAAAAGCTCTTTAAAAACAAGATAAGTCACCAGGCTACTTATCATTCTTAAATTAGCAACAGATACTGTTGGCTGCCATGGATAGTGAGAAATAAATGTCAGGGTGTTTAAGTGTCTGGCGTTTAGAAATAATGAAGTAAGAATCAAATATAAATCACCCTGGCATCATTAGCCATCGGGCGAAGCATTTCCCATGCAAGGAACAAGGATGTGAGAATGTGTCCATCTGAACCACCGTCCCGGGGTCCCAGGAGGACTCACCGAGCTGACGGTTGCCGGAGCAACAGTTAAGGGAGCAGCAGCTGCTACAAAACCACCACCTGCCGAAGTAGGGTCTCCTCTTGCCAGAGTGCGCCTCCAGGGTGTCGGTCCAAACCTTTGGAAAGGACCTGGAAATAAGTGCTACCCACCAGATATTAATATAAACCCACCTGGCCAGGAGAGGCAGGCGCTGCTGGCCCAGGAAGTGTCCCCAGACTCAGTCATCAAGGTAAATAATATTTTGGGACCTCCCTGGAAATCCAGTGGTTAGGACTCTGCGGTTCAATCCCTGGTCGGGGAACTAAGATCCCACAAGTCACAAGACATGGCCAAATTTAAAAAAGAAAAAAGAGAGAGAAATATTTAGTGCAATAGGTTTTAGAATTGAAATTAAGCTCCTGCCCACCCCCACCCCCCAATCCGGATGAATAAAGCATCGAAATAGTAAGTGAAGTCAGGCTCTGACATGCACTGATGTGACTCACCTTAAGCAACCCCCACCCTAGGACTGGTCGGGGTTCCAGGAGTTTCAGGGGTGCCAGGAAGATGGAGTCCAGCCCCTGCCCTCTCCCCCCACCACGTCCTCCACTGGAGCCGCCTACCCCACCTCCCACCCCTCCGCACCCTGCTACCCCCCACCCCTGCCCCCAGGTCTCCCCTGTCCTGTGTCTGAGCTCCACACTTTCTGGGCAGTGTCTCCCTCTACAGCTGGTTTCTGCTGCCCGCTACCGGGCCCGTCCCCTCTGTTCAGTTCAGTTCAGTCGCTCAGTCATGTCTGACTCTTTGTGACCCCATGGACTGCAGCACACCAGGCCTCCCTGTCCATCACCAACCCCCAGAACTTACTCAAACTCGTGTCCATCGAGCCAGTGATGCCATCCAACCATCTCATCCTCTGTCGACCCCTTCTCCTGTCCTCAATCTTTCCCAGCATCAGGGTCTTTTCCAATGAGTCAGTTCTTTGCATCAGGTAGCCAAAGTATTGGAGTTTCAGCTTCAGCATCATTCCTTCCAATGAATATTCAGGACTCATTTCCTTTAGGATGAACTGGTTGGATCTCCTTGCAGTCCAAGGGACTCTCAAGAGTCTTCTCCAACACCACAGTTCAAAAGCATCAATTCTTCAGTGCTCAGCTCTCTTTATAGTCCAACTCTCACATCCATACGTGACCACTGGAAAAACCATAGCCTCGACTAGATGGAACTTTGTGGGCAAAGTAATGTCTCTGCTTTTGAATATGCTGTCTAGGTTGGTCATAACTTTTCTTCCAAGGAGCAAGCGTCTTTTAATTTCATGGCTGCAGTCACCATCTGCAGTGATTTTTGGAGCCCAAGAAAATAAAGTCTGTCACTGTTCCCACTGTTTCCCCGTCTATTTAACGGAGGGAAATTTCCCAGAGCCCCCAGGTTCCAGGCTGGGCCCCACCCCACTCCCATGTCCCAGAGAGCCTGGTCCTCCCAGGCTCCCGGCTGGCGCTGGTAAGTCCCAGGATATAGTCTTTACATCAAGTTGCTGTGTGTCTTAGGAAAGAAACTCTCCCTCTCTGTGCCTCTGTTCCCTCATCCGCAGAAGTGACTGCCAGGTCGGGGAGTCTGTGACGTCTCCAGAAGCCGGAGGATTTTCTCCCCATTTGCTGAAAGAGAGCTCGGGGTGGGGGGAGCTTTTGCACCCCTAGGATCACCAGAGGAGCCGGGGTCTTCAGGGTTCCCGGGGACCCCTCAGTGGGGGCTCAGGAACCACAGAGCCAGACCCTGATTCCAAAAACCTGGTCACACCTCCAGATGACCCTTTGTCCCTCGGCTCCGCCTCAAATGCTCCAAGCCCCAACAGTGAAGCGCTTAAGAGAAGGATCCACCAGGCTTGAGTTTGGGGAGGAGGGAAGTGGGGAGCTGGGGGAGGGCCTGGGCCTGGGAGACAGGAATCCACCGTGGCTTCAGGCAGGGTCTCTGGGGCCTGCGGGGTGGAGAGCGGGCAGGAGCAGACAGAGGTGACTGGACACGACACACCCCTCCACTCCAAGGGAGGTGGGCAAGGGCGGGGCACAGAGGAACAATAGACCCTGAGAAGGGGTCCACCGAGCAGACTGCTGGACCCAGACATCTCTGAGCCAGCTGGAATCCAGCTCTAAGCCATGCTCAGCCCAGGCAGGGTATAGGGCAGGACTGAGTGGAGTGGCCAGAGCTGCAGCTGCATGGGCTGGGAAGGCCCTGCCCGTCCCCTGAGGGTCCCCCAGGGTCTAGCCAGACTCCAATTTCCGACCGCAGCACACACAGGAGGAAGTGGTCGGTGGTGGAGTTGGCCCAGAGGTCTGGGCAGGTGCAGGGTGGGGGAAGGGGGGCAGCTGGAGTCACCCGCTGAGTTCAGGGACAGTCCCTTTTTCTCCCTGAAACCTGGGGCTGTCCCGGGGGTCACCGCAGCCTCCAGGCAGCGGGGGGACCCAGCCCCCAAGATGCGAGAAGAGCAGGTCCCAGGCTGGGGAGAGCGAAGCACCATGGTGGGGAGAAGTTAGACTGGATCGGGGCCCCTAGGGGCTCCCCTGGACCTGCACGGCAGCCGTCAGGGCACCCGCACACCATTGCTGTTCAGTGCTGGCCAGTGTCCAAGGCCAGGGGTGTGTGTGTGTGTGTGTGTGTGTGTGTGCGCGTGTGCGTGTGTGCGTGTGTGCGTGCGTGTGTGCGTGTGTGCGTGTGCGTGCGTGTGTGCGTGTGCGTGTGTGTGCGCGCGTGTGTGTGTGCGTGTGCGTGTGCGTGCGTGTGCGTGTGCGTGTGTGTGCGTGCGTGCGTGCGTGTGTGTGTGCGTGTGTGTGTGCGTGCGCACGCGCAGCCCAGCCTCAGCACTGGACCAGGCAGCCTGGGATTCCTCCAAAACTGCTTTGTGAGTTTGGTCAAACCGTGAGGCTCTGATCATCGCCATCCATTCGCCCCCTCCTGCCCCCCTCATCACCGTTGTTGTCATTATCGAGAGCTGTGGAGGGTCTGGGAGGTCATCCCACCTGCCAGCTAAACCGTGAGGCTGCCGCAATCGCACTGATGCGGGCAGACCCGAGACGCTGTGCCGGAGACGAAGGCCAGCTTGTCACCCCGCCAGAGCGGCAGTCGGGCCACAAGCATCATCCAAGCAGTGGTTCTCTGAGCCCGACAGGGTGATGCAAAGGAGCCAGGAGACACCTGTGCGTCCAAGCTGGGGGACCCCAGGTCTGTTATGCCGGACAGTAAACACGTTCAGCTCCAGAGGGAGAGGGTTCCCCTACCTTCCAGGGTTTCTCATTCCACAAACATCCAAAGACAATCCGTACCGAAGGCGATCCGTGCCTTTGCTCCTGAGACGTGCGGAAGCACAGAGATCCACAGACACTGTCTCCCAGGATCCTATGTATGTAAAGGAACCGAAGTCTCAGGCTGTGTGTCTGGTACCACATCCCACGGAACAGGCTGGACTGATTTTCACCAAATGTAGCAGAAACGTTAAGGAGTATCAGCTTCAAAATATGAGGGCCAGACGTGTCTGAGAAGTCCCTTCCAGAAAAGTCCCTTTGGGGTCCTTCCCCAGAGTTGCTGAAACAGAGAACCGGAAGGGCTGCAGAGCTGGACTTAAGTGGACCTAAGCAACTGGATTGCAAAGGTCCGTCCCATCAAAGCGATGGTTTTTCCAGTGGTCATGTATGGATGAGAGAGTTGGACCATAAAGAAAGCTGAGCGCCGAAGAACAGATGCTTTTGAACTGTGGTGTTGGAGAAGACTCTTGAGAGTCCCTTGGACTGCAAGGAGATCCAACCAGTCAATCCTAAAGGAAATCAATCCTGAATATTCATGGGAAGGACTGATGCTGAAGCTGAAACTCCAATACTTTGGCCACCTGATGCAAAGAACTGACTCACTGGAAAAACCCTGATGCTGGGAAAGGTTGAAGGCAGGAGGAGAAGGGGTCGACAGAGGATGAGATGGTTGGGTGGCATCACCCACCCATGGACTCAATGGACATGGGTTTGAGTAAACTCTGGGAGTTGGTGATGGACAGAGAATCCTGGCATGCTGCGGTCCATGGGGTCATAGAGAGTCAGACACAACTGAGCGACTGACAGAACTGAAGCAACTGGCAAGCCGGAGGGTAGGTGCCGGCTGCGATGAGCGGGAACGTGCAACCTGCCACGTGGAGCTCTTCCTACACCCAGAGTCCTGACGGCACTGGGACCCTAGCCCTCCACGGCCTCTCCAGGGCCACGGGACACCCTCACAGAGCAGAGAAGCGGAACAGAGCTGGTGTGCAGAACCAGGCCCCGGGGGTGGGGCGGGGCTGGTGGGCAGGCTTTAGTGAGAAGCCCTTGAGCCCTGGAACCAGAGCAGAGCAGAACAGTTGGCAGAGGCCCCCCCGGGAGAGGCCCCCCGCCCAGAGTACCGGCCCTGGGCCCTGGGGGAGAGGGCGGTGCTGGGGGCAGGGACAGAAGGCCCAGGCAGAGGACGGGCCCCGTGGGACGGGGCGCACCAGAACGGCCCCTGCCAGCAAGGGGAAGCTGGGGCACTTTCAACCCCCTCCAAGGAGGAGCCCACACCAGCGCATCTGCCCAAGGTGCCCTTGGCCCTGGGGGCACATGAGGCCCAGGCCAGGCCAGGGGGCCCATGAGGCCCCCAGGGGTCAGTGCAGTGTCCCCAGGCAGCCCTGGCCTCTCATCCTGCTGGGCCTGGCTTCTTATCCCGTGGGCGCCCACGGCCTGCTGCCCCCGACGGCGGCGCCTCAGAGCACAGCCCCCCACATGGAAGCCCCGTCAGGAAAGAGCCCGTGGAGCCTGCGGGACAGGTAAGGGCCGAGGGAGTCATGGTGCAGGGAAGTGGGGCTTCCCTTCGATGGGACCCAGGGGTGAATGACCGCAGGGGCGGGGAACAAGAAGGGAAACCAGCTGGAGAGAAGGGGCCTGGGCAGACATGGCTGCACTCACAGCGCTGACACTGGGCCCAGTGTGCCTTTGTGTTGGGTTTTATTTTTAATTTTGTATTGAGATGCTATTTATCTCGTGGAGCTTTTGGCGCCCTGAGATTTTGCACCCGTGGCTGGTGTCCCTCTTGCCTCACCCCGGCCCTCTGAGCAGGGCAGACACGGCGCAACGGGGCAGGGCGTGCCCAGGAGGCACTGATCATTTTGGGGGCAGCGGCCCCACAAGGCAGGTCTGCCTTCCTCCCCTTCTTACAGGCAGCGACAGAGGTCCAGAGAGGTGAGGCAAGCTGCCCAATGTCACACAGCACACGGGCGCAGTCCCAGGACTGTAGAAATCCCGGGACTAGACAGGCACCAGAGTGTCCTGTGTTTTAGGAAAACGGTCCGAGAGAAGAGGCAAGTCTGCAAGGCGTCCCGGGAAGGCAGCAGGGGCTTGGCTCGGTCTCCCCAAGGAGGTCAGCTCCTCAGCGAGGTTCCTAAGTGTCTAACGGAGCCAAGCCTGAACCAAGGGGTCACGCGCAGCTATGGGACACTGACCTGGGATGGGGGAGCTCCAGGCAAAGGGAGGCCGAGGAGGAGAGAGGGGTGCACAGGCCTGCAGGGAGCTTCCAGAGCTGGGGAGAACGGGCTTCAGACCACGGGGGTCATGTCCACCCCTCCTTTATCCTGGGATCCGGGGCAGGTATTGAGGGATTTATGTGCGGGGCTGTCAGGGTCCAGTTCGTGCTGTGGAAAAATTGTTTCAGATCAGAGACCAGCGTGAGGTCAGGTTAGAGGATGGAGAAGAAGCTGTGAAAAGGTGATGGAGAGCGGGGGGACGGTCCTCGGTGATCAGGCACCGAGATCGCCCATGGAATCCGCAGGCGAATTTACAGTGACGTCGTCAGAGGGCTGTCGGGGAGGAACAGGCACTGTCGTGAACTGGCTACAAAAATCTAAAATGTGCACCCTTTTCGGCAATATGCAGCAAGTCATAAAAGAAAGCACATTTCTTTAAAATTGCGTAATTTCGCTTTTAGGAATTCATCTGGGGGCGGGGGAACAATCAAAAAGATGTGACCAAAGGTTTACAAGCCAGGAACTCAACTCGTTAATGATGGGAGAAAACCGGAAATAACCTGAATATCCAACAGAAAGGGTGTGATGAAGCACAGCATGGCACATCCACCGTAAGGAATCCTAACACAAACTTCCAAAATGATATTTCTGAAGTTGGGTTTTTAAAGCATGCGTGCACTTTCAAAAGCTTGTCAGAAAACATAGAAATATGACAATAATGTGTCTCTAGCCAGATTTTTTAATTTTTGCTTTATAATTTTATAAAGTTATAATTGTATGAAATATAATAATAAAATTATAAACTATAAAAAAGTTATGAAAATGTTCACAAGAAGATATACACGTAATTTTATCTTCTACAATACTTTTTAATACCAGAATAACGTGCTTTTAAAAAAGATTGAGCACAGAAGCGTATAAAGTAAAAATTGAGAGTTTCTGCTCACCAACCACACACGTCTTACCCTAAAACCCATTCTCCAGCGAGAGACAGTGTCATGTGGGTCTGTACACTTCTGGCCTTTCTCCTAGGCATGTATGTCCCTGAAAACTCACACACACGGCTAATGGTGCTGGGATTTTAGTTTTCAAAACGGGCTCATACTCTGCCTATGAGCCTGCAACTACCTATTCAGTCTGTTGAGATTTTCTGTATCAGCCCACATGGATCCCGCATGTTCTCTGAATGGCTCTGTATGAATTCAAAGTTTGGAAGAAGCAGCGTGTCTTTAATCATTCGCCTATTAATGGATGTTTGGGGTGTTTCCACTACAAAACGTAAATTACGAGAGATGCTACGTGGAAACCCCCACGTGCGTAGCTATGTGCCCGTACTTTGTGTCCCTGGAAAGATGCCTAAAAATGGGGTGCTGAGTCAGAGAGAACAGGCTTTGGAATTTTCATAGGAGACGCCAACGGTCCTCCCAAAAGTCTGCTCCAGCTCCCGTTCCCTGCAGCCAGGGACAGTGCTTTTTCCTCTCCATTCTCGCAATGATGTGACGTTTGGATCTTTTTTTATTTTCGCGTTTTTCCTCTCCATTCTCGCAATGATGTGACGTTTGGATCTTTTTTTATTTTCGCGTTTTTCCTCTCCATTCTCGCAATGATGTGACGTTTGGATCTGTTTTTATTTTCGCATTTTTCCTCTCCATTCTCACCAATAATGTGACATTTGGATCTTTTTTTATTTTGCGCGTCTGAAGAGCAAAAATGAGAACAAAACTGTTTGCCGTTTGCTTGATTGTTAGTGAAGTTTATTTTCCTTTCATATTTTTATTGATTGACTTTATTTCTTCTGTGAATGTACCGGTTGTAATTTTATCTGGTTTATTTTTTGTTCGGTTGGTTGTACTTTATAGAAACTCTTCATCCATTTGGGATAGTAACCCCTCGTTAAGTATGTATGTGCTAAATATGTTTCCCTGATCTATTTTTCAGTTTCATCTGTGGGGTCTTTCAACACTAAGGCTTTTTAATTTTTACATGTCAGATCGGTTGTTTTTCTTTATGGTGTTTGTGAGCTGTGGCAAGCATAGGAAAGACATTTCTATTTTGATTTTTTTTTTAATTTTATTCAGGTACTTCTATTGTTTTGGTGTTTATTTTTACTTCACCTGAAATTTATTTTTGTGTTGGTAGAAATGTATCCTTATATATTTTCAAAATGGGAAACCAGTCGTTCTGTATTGCTTGAATACAAGCACAACTTTCATCAAATCCTGAATTACTGACATATCACATCCTCGCTGTGGTTCTAACCATCAGTTCCCACCTCCCTTCCACCATGTTTTAATGATGGTAGCTTTACAGTGTGTTTTGGTACCTGCTAGAGAACAATCCGCCGGTGTTATTCTCAATCAAAATATCTGTGTCTATTCTCCACCACTGAGATGAGATGGTTGGATGGCATCATCGACTCAGTGGATGTGAGTTTGAGTAAGCTCTGGGAGTTGGTGGTGGACAGGGAAGCCAGGTGTGCTGCAGTTCGTGGGGTCACAAAGAGTCGGACACGACTGAGCGACTGAACTGAACTGAGCTCCACGATTATTCTTACTGTTGGACTTTGGACCTGGCTCACTGATTTTTTAAAATATTTATTTGGCCGTGCTGGGTCTGAGCTGCAGCACTCTGGACCTTTAGTTGTGACTTACAGACTCTCAGTTGCAGTACGTGGGTTCTAGCTCCCTGACCAGGGGTCAAACCCAGGCCCCCTGCATTGTGAGCTTGGAGCCTCAGCCACGGGACCGCCAGGGAAGTCCAAAATTATTCCTTTGATGTTGTGCTTGTAATTTTATGGAGCACCTGGGTTCACTGGAGGGGAACTGACGTCTTTGCTGCTGTGTCCGTTCATTAGGTTGTGCTATATTTTATCCTCACAGATCTTGTACATTCCGTGTTAAGTTTATTCCTAGGGCTTTTAATAGAACTGTTATCGAGGTTGTAAGCGCTTCCGCCGTTTTGTATTCTCAATCATTACTGCCTGTATAGAAGAAAACCTGCTGAGTTTTGCCCAGCCTGCTTGTATTCGATCACAGGTTAACTCTTGTACCAGTTCTAATAGTCCTTCAGTTCATCTTGAGCTTGTTTTTTTTTTTTTAAAGTAAACTAGCCCATCACCTGCAAAAACCAATTTTATCTCATTTTTCCTAACACTCACACTCTTCCCCCCATTTTGTGTCATGGGCTTGAATCTGTAGCATATATTAAATAATAAAAGTAAGCGTGGGAACCCTGGCCTCTAAAATGGTTTTGCCTTTAAATGTGAAGCATGCTGTAAGTTTCAGGAGATACTGTTTATTAAGTTGAGGATGTTTCTTTAGTTAATTAACTTAGTAACAGGCTGGATATTTGCTTTCTTTAATCAGAAATAAGTGCTGAATTTACATTGCTGTCCTGTTAAATTTTGCTTCAAAAATCGTATGCGCATTCCTTAAACACAATCATGACCCAAAAGTTCCACTGCTGAATTAAAAGAATGCTGGACCCAGTGCAGTACGGGTTACCTTCCTACTTAGATTCTCTACGTAGGGAGGTGAGGGCTCGATAAAGGACAGAAATGGTATGGGCCTAACAGAAGCAGAAGATATTAAGAAGAGGTGGCAAGAATACACAGAAGAACTGTACAAAAAAGATCTTCACGACCCAGATAATCACGATGGTGTGATCACTCATCTAGAGCCAGACATCCTGGAATGTGAAGTCAAGTGGGCCTTAGGAAGCATCACTACAAACAAAGCTAGTGGAGGTGATGGAATTCCAGTGGAGCGATTTCAAATCCTGAAAGATGATGCTGTGAAAGTGCTGCACTCAATATGCCAGCAAATTGGGAAAACTCAACAGTGGCCACAGGCCTGGAACAGGTCAGTTTTCATTCCAATCCCAAAGAAAGGCAATGCCAAAGAATGCTCAAACTACCGCACAATTGCACTCATCTCACACGCTACCAAAGGAATGCTCAAAATTCTCCAAGCCAGGCTTCAGCAATATGTGAACCGTGAACTTCCTGATGTTCAAGCTGGTTTTAGAAAAGGCAGAGGAACCAGAGATCAAATTGCCAACATCTGCTGGATCATGGAAAAAGCAAGAGAGTTCCAGAAAAACGTCTATTTCTGCTTTATTGACTATGCCAAAGCCTTTGACTGTGTGGATCACAATAAACTGTGGAAAATTCTGAAAGAGATGGGCATACCAGACCACCTGACCTGCCTCTTGAGAAATCTGTATGCAGGTCAGGAAGCAACAGTTAGAACTGGACATGGAACAACAGACTGGTTCCAAATAGGAAAAGGAGTACGTCAAGGCTGTATATTGTCACCCTGCTTATTTAACTTATATGCAGAGTACATTATGAGAAACGCTGGACTGGAAGAAGCACAAACTGGAATCAAGATTGCCAGGAGAAATATCAATAACCTCAGATATGCAGATGACACCACCCTTATGGCAGAAAGTGAAGAGGAACTCAAAAGCCTCTTGATGAAAGTGAAAGTGGAGAGTGAAAAGTTGGCTTAAAGCTCAACATTCAGAAAACAAAGATCATGGCATCTGGTCCCATCACTTCATGGGAAATAGATGGGGAAACAGTGGCAGACTTTATTTTTGGGGGCTCCAAAATCACTGCAGATGTTGATTGCAGCCATGAAATTAAAAGACACTTACTTCTTGGAAGGAAAGTTATGAGCAACCTAGATAGCATATTCAAAAGCAGAGACATTACTTTGCCAACAAAGTCCATCTAGTCAAGGTTATGGTTTTTCCAGTGGTCATGTATGGATGTGAGAGTTGAACTGTGAAGAAGGCTGAGTGCCGAAGAATTGATGCTTTTGAACTGTGGTGTTGGAGAAGACTCTTGAGAGTCCCTTGGACTGCAAGGAGATCCAACCAGTCCATTCTGAAGGAGATCAGCCCTGGGATTTCTTTGGAAGGAATGATGCTGAAGCTGAAACTCCAGTACTTTGGTCACCTCACGCGAAGAGTTGACTCATTGGAAAAAACTCTGACGCTGGGAGGGATTGGGGGCAGGAGGAGAAGGGGACGAGAGAGGATGAGATGGCTGGATGGCATCACTGACTCGATGGACGTGAGTCTGAGTGAACTCCGGGAGTTGGTGATGGACAGGGAGGCCTGGCGTGCTGCGATTCATGGGGTCGCAGAGTCGGACACGACTGAGTGACTGAACTGAACTGAGGATTCTTGTTATCATAAACTCTGACAGTGCAATCTGGGTGCTTTTTTTGTTCTTCTGAGATTTTTAAGGGTATGTTTTGTTATGGTAGGACACAGGGGCTGACTCAATGAGGGGCAGGCATTATGGGATGAGTCCAGGCCTCTGGCTTGTGGAGAAATCTACCGAATTGAGAACAATGCGGGGGACCAGGTCTGCAAGGACCTGGGAGCAGTTTCGATGGAAGATGCTGAGTCTGAGGCGTCTGTGGGACACTCAAGCTGAGACGCATCCAGGAGGCAGAATGTGTATAAATCCAGAGCCAAAAAAAAGAGGTCAGGAAGGAAACAGGGACGCGAGGGTCCTGGGTGGTCGTCTGAGTGCACAGTGTGGGTCAGAGGCAGAGAGAGTGGAAGAGCACTGGAGGCTGCGGGGGGACCTCAGACTAGACAGGATGGGACCTTGTTAGACTTGACCCCAGAAGTTTCAGGGAGAGATGGGGTGGGAGGGCGAGGGCTCCCCCCACCAAGTCCCAGCGTGTGAAACAGGGCTTGGCAGACGGGTGCTTGATGGCCACTGTTGGACAGACAGATGCAAGATGGACAGATGGATGGACAATGGATGGAAGGATGGATGTTGGCTGACAGATGGATGGCTGGGTGATGGATGGATGGATGGATGTTGGATCGATGGTTGGACAAACAGATGTACAGAAAGACAGTGATCTGACAGCAGAGAATGTTCATTGAAGAGAACAAACTGAACTGCATCTCCGTGGGTAGAGAAAAAGGGCAGGGTTCCCCACTTGGGGCCTGAGGAATAGCCCGGTGTCCACAGCCCCAGGAAGGAAGCTGCCTGGCTGGACTGTGAGGAACTGTGGGGAAGGAACACCCAGAGGCCTTACAGTGAGGCCAGGAGCGGCTGGGCAGGTCCAAGCCAGGCCGGTACTCCTCTGCCGCCCCGCACAGACGCGGCACTCCACGTCTCCCTCAGCGCTGAGGCGTCAGTGGTGGCCAGGACAGCCTCCGAGTGAGGGGGCACTGGGTGACCCCAAGGTGTATGTGGCTGCTGCCTCGGCCAGGGGGCTGGGCACAGGGCACCTCCAGGACACAAGGTCCCGGGGCCTCTGGAAGGCTGGCTCCACAACACCCCTCAGCAGAGGACACAGCCCCACCGGCTGCCGCCCTGTGCCCGTCACACCCAGCAGGTTCCCGCTCGGCCCAGCCCCCCCGGGGGACAGGCCCCAGGCGCTGGCCTGGCGGGTTTTGGTCCGAGACTTAGTCTCTGTATTTTGTCTTAGGCGGCGGGACCTGGGTCACCGTCCTGGGTAAGTGGCTCTCACCCCTACCCCAGCCTCTCTCACCCTCTGCTCTCTCGGGAAAGTCACTTCTCTTGCTCTGGGGGCAGCTTCCTCTCTGTCCCCCCGGCCTTAAGGGCCGATCCCCACCTTTCTCCGTGGGGCCGGGAGGGGAGGCGGGTTGGTCTTGGGGTAACCAGCAGGAGCATCCAGTGGCCGACCGTCCAATGGGGCCAGTCGGGGCGCCGGGGCTGGTGTTTGGTCCAGGAATGCAGGGACTTGTTCCCCTCTTGCAGGGCAGACGCTGGGGTGCGGGCCAGAGGCTGGTGCTGACTAGGGGCATCTCCAAGCCCCGGGCTCTGTGCTGTGAGCTCCATGCCCTGGCCGGGAGACCAGACAGGAGCTTGGGGGCTCGGCGGGGGCTATGACCAGGACCCAGGAACACAGAGGGCAGCCTGAGGGAAGGCCCTGGAGGGCAGAGAGAGAGGGGTCTCGCCCGCTCTGGGCTGAGGGGCCGGGTGGGCACAGCTGAGACGGGGCAAGCTGACCAGAGGATCTCAGGACAGCGGTCAGAAAGGAGCGGGTCCCCTGGGGCAGAAACTCGTCAGTCCGGGAGACCTGATCCCCTGGGACCCAGGGGTCACACCTGTCTGAGGGTCGGCCTCCGCTGGCCTCGAAGCGAGCGTTGGACTTAGGAGATATGAACAGGGCTCTGACTCCCACAGAATCGGGGTCTTTGGAGGTGCTGTGTGGGGGCACCGTCCCCTGAAGGCAGGTGAGGCGAGGGGCCCTGCGCTCAGGCAGGGGGGACGGTAGACAGGCAGGACCTCAGAGGAGCCCCGGGCTTTGGCCAGGAGAGCTGAGGCTGGGCTGGGCGAGGAGAGGGAGGCCCGGGCCCGGCTCTGCACATGACCCTAGCACGCTTGTCCCCACATCTCCCATCAGGACCGTCCTGGCAGGTGGGCGGGGGGACCCGGGTTCACCGAGGAGGCACCTGGGCTGCATGAGTGGAAGGTCACGGAGGGGTCTGGCAGGGGCTGAGGGCTCAAGGGGTCAGTGCCAAGAGCAGACACAGACTCCCGGGGCCAGGAGGATGGAGGAGAGCAGCCCTGGTCGCAGCCGGGGACTCTGAGGCCACGCTTGGCCAGTCACTGGGAGAGTGGATTGCAACAGCTTCTGAGGGGCTGTCTGCCGCCCAGGGGCTGAGGGCAAGGGTCGGAGGGCACAGAGAAGGCAAACAGGGCTACGTGGGGACAAGGTCAGAACCTCCCTGGCGTCTTACACCCTCTCCTCTGTCCACACGGGTCAGCCAAAGTCCGCACCCTCGGTCACCCTGTTCCCGCCCTCCAAGGAGGAGCTCAGCGCCAACAAGGCCACCCTGGTGTGTCTCATCAGCGACTTCTACCCGGGTAGCGTGACCGTGGTCTGGAAGGCAGACGGCAGCACCATCACCCGCAACGTGGAGACCACCCGGGCCTCCAAACAGAGCAACAGCAAGTACGCGGCCAGCAGCTACCTGAGCCTGACGGGCAGCGACTGGAAATCGAAAGGCAGTTACAGCTGCGAGGTCACGCACGAGGGGAGCACTGTGACGAAGACAGTGAAGCCCTCAGCGTGTTCTTAGGGTCCTGGACCCCCACCCTCGGGGGCCCTCTGGCCCACACCCCCTCCCCCAGCTCTCCATGGACCCCTGAGCCCCGCCCAGGTCGCCTCACACCAGGGGCCTCTCTTCCCTCCCTGTTCCTGCTTCTCCTGAATAAAGACCTTCTCATTTATCAGCCGACATGTCTGAAGTGCTTTCTGGGTCTGGCCAAGTGTCGGGGTTAAGGGTCATTTCCTTAGGGAAGGGACAGGTGTGACCTGAGAGTCCATCCACTTGTCATCACCCCAACCCATCCCCAGGGACCAGGGAGCTCTGAGAGCCAGGGGAGCGGTGACCCAGAGACGGACATTGTCAGCGGCATAGGCTCGGGGGGGCAGGCTTGCCCTCCCACACACCCCATCCCCCCAGGAAGGGACAAGGGCCTTGAAAGGCGCAGGGGATGCCTCTGGGGTTGGGGGCTGAGATTGGGAAAAAATGAGGAGGGTTCCAGGTGAAACTGAGCCTCACACGGCAGGCTTGGGGCCTAGTGGGGAGCGGGGCCTTCCCGCAGGAATAATAATCCCCCAGGTTCTTGTTGCCTGGATCGCAGGTCATCAATTCAGGAGGACTGTAGACATCTGAAGCCAGGCCAGGGGTGGACTTAGCTCTGGGGGGCATCTGCAGGAAACGGGTGCCATCTTCCTGTATGGTGGAGGCGGGGGGAGGTGGTCAGGGGAGCCGGGTCAGCGGAAAAGGACACCATCGGGGATAAAGAGGCCATCCAGTGACTGCCGCATAAATAGAGTCCATTGGAATTCAGGAGGAGAGTCAGACCGACGAACCCAGCTCTTGCCAGGCTTAGAGTGTGGGCAGAGTGCTCCCAGAAGGTCGGGCTCTCGGAGGAGTCGCACCCCCGATCCCTGCCCAGGGCGCCTCCCCCATCGCCTACTGGCTCACCTGAGCACACCTGCAGCTGGACACACGGGCTCAGGGCCCGGGGCGAGGGGCCATCGCTCAGAGCTGCAGCCCCACTGGCTCTGTCGTCCTCAGGACCCCGGCCTCGCAGCCCGCCTGTGCCTCCAGCTTTAGCCTCCAGCAGACAGCCGCGTCAGCCCAGGGACAAAGTCCACATGGACAGAGGACTCTGCGGCCTCCCTGCGGCAGAGGAGAGAACCCCGCCCCCAGGTCTTCATCCCTGGTACCCTGACCCAAAATCACAGACGAGGAGCTGAGAGAAGCTAGGGTGGCGGTGTTCCATGGCTGCCGCCTGATCCCATTTCCATGATGAAAACTAAGACCCCAAGGGAGAAGGGGACCACCCAGGTCACCCTCATCTTGATGGCCCTGCTGGGCACAATGCCACCGGGTCCCCCACCCAGAGTTGTGCCCGCCCAAATCTAACTCCCCTGTATTGTCATACGTTTTCATCATGAGGAATCGAGAACATTACATGAGAAAGCAGAGGAATAATAATACTCCCAGGTTCTTGTCACCTGGATCGCAGGTCATCAATTCAGGGGCTGCCAACTCCTGCCCACAACAGAATCCCTCCTCCCCAGTGGGGGCCTCGGCCGCCCATCCCCCACCACGTCATCTCACCTGAAAACATGTCGCTCGTGGCCTGGAAAGAAAGAACCTAAGCTGTAACTAAATTATCATGAGCAAACTCAAACAGAAATCGTCCATAATTCCTGAAGCCCGGAAAACAGCTGCTCATGACGTGACTCACAATTGTCATAGAATATTTACTTGGTTGTGTTTTGTTTTCATTCATTTTTTCTAATCTCTTTTTTTTTTTCTGGTAATTTTTCATGTTAATAGTGATTAGTTTTTAAACTCTTCCTTTATTTTATCATATTCATTTTTGGTGTTGCTGGGTCTTCACGGCTTCCTAAGTTTTTTCTCTGGTTGCAGTGAGCACAGCCTGCTCTGTCCTTGCAGTGTACAGCCTGCTCATTTCAGTGGCTCCTCCGGTTGCAGAAACAGGCTCTGGAGCCCAGGCTCAACAGCTGTGGTGTGAGGACTTAGGCACTCCGAAGCCCGAGGGATCTTCTCAGATCACGGAAGATCAAACCCACGTCTCCTGTACCGGCAGGCGGATTCTTAACCACTGGACCACCGAGAAAACCCAGTGTTCACTCATTTTTATTGAGCTACGGTTGACTTACAGTGTTGGATTAGTTTCTGCTGCTGCTGCTAAATCGCTTTAGTCATGTCCGACTCTGTGTGACCCCATGGACTGCAGCCCACCAGGCTCCTCTGTCCATGGGATTTTCAGGCAGGAGCACTGGAGTGGGGTGCCATTGTTTCTACTGCACAACAAAGCGAATCAGATATATATATATACACACACACATGTACCCCCACTTTTTAGATTCCTTTTCCATCCAAGTCATCACAGAGGACTGACTCGCCTCCTCTGTGCTGTATGGTAGCTTCTCATGAGTCGTCTGCTTTATACACAGACCTTATAAGAGCAGCATGTGTATGTCAATCTCGATCTTCCAGTTTATCCCTCCCCTTCTGTCCCCCTTGGTAACCAGAATTTTGTTTCCTACATCTGTGAACTCATTTCCGTTTTGTATATCAGTTCCTCTGAACCGTCTTCTTAGATTCCACATTGAAGCCGTATTGAGAGCTATTTGTCCTTCGCTGTGTGACTTCACTCAGGATGACAAGCTCCAGGTCCATCCATGGCTCTGCACATGGCATTGCTTCATGCTTCTTTACGGGTGATCATATTCCCTAGCATGTATGTACCACATCTTCTGTATCCAGTCATCTGTCAGACATTTAAGCTGTTTCCACGCCCCGGCTATGGTAACAGTGCTGCAATGAACACGAGAGTTCACGTGTCTCTTTGAATGGTGGTTTTCTCGGGGTGGGATTGCTGGATCACATACGGTACGCTAAGCAGCCTTCATGCTCTTCTCCCTAGGACCTGCGCCAGCTGACGTTCCTGCAAGCAATACAAGAGTGCTCCCTTTTCGTCACAGCCTCTCCAGCATCACTCTTCGTAGACATGTGGATGATGGCCATTCTGAGCATTTGGAGGTGTGCTCACTGTAGCTTTGACTTGCATTTCTCTAATACTTAGGGATGTTGAGCATCTTTCCATGTGCCTCTTGGTTACTTGTGTTTTGCGCGCTGTTTGACTTGGTGTATTTTGTGTTCTTTCCAAGAGGCTTGGAAAGCCTTGAGCCTTTGATTGGTGGGTGTGTCTAGGGCCTGGTGGGTCCTTCAGTCTCTCCCAAATCGCTCTGGCTTTTCCTAGCTAGAAGAGGCTGCAAGAGTGCGCTTGCTGATGCAGGACTCCCCCAGGGTAGGGGTGCAGCCCCCGGCCCCTCCACCTCCAGCTGTATCTGGGAAGTTCTCACTGCTCTACGTGCCTGCAAAGTGGTTCTAGCTAGAAAGGGCTGGCAGGGTTCTGGGGGATATTTTGGCCAGAGGCAATCCTAGGACAGTTGGCCATTTCCCTCCACAGTGCCCTTTCGGGATCATAGGTCACTTAGCCAAGTTATCTTCCGTGGGTGCTCCAATCCCAGGTCCCTCAGGTGGGATGGGAAGCCAGGGGCAATTGTAGTTCTGTCCTTCTTGCTCTAGTGAAGCAGTAAGTGAAAGAAAGCGAAGTCGCTCAGTCCTGTCTGACTCTTTGCGACTCCATGGAGGCTCCCCTACCCATGGGGTTTTCCGGGCAAAGCTACGGGAGTGGGTCGCCATTTCCTTCTCCAGGAGTGAAAGCAGCAATTGCTCCACAAAGGGAGGCCTGTCACACGCTCTTCACTTCTCCAGGAGTGGTTTCAGGTCTTATTTCTGCCCTTTATGGGAGCACTTTTACAAAATAATGAGTGGTCTCTGCCATCTTCTCAAGGCAAACAGTCCGTCGTATCACGGGGAAGTCTAGGGTACATGCAGGCGATGTTTGAATCCGCCCTGGTTATACCCTCTTGGTGCTGGAGTTCCCACCTTTGTCCAGGGCAGCCTCCACTGGTGGCCCCAGGTCCTCCTGCTCAGGCACAGGAGACTCACAACTTCCTGCGTTCTGTGGGGACCGTGTGTTCCAGGCCCATCTGGTGCCTGGCCCAACTCAGGCCTGGGATAGCCCATGTAGCCCAGCAGCCTTATCTCTAAAGAGATGCTGTCTCAGGACCAGAGCGAGGGGCTTGCTCACATCTCTGTTCTGAATGCACCCAAACGTCAGATGAGACCCTGAGGCCTGGACACTGTGCAGTCCTCCCTGCAGACGGAGGCCGGACTTGGGGCAACCAGCCCTAGCCCCGCTAGAGATGCCCGTTTGAAGCCGGGAGAACCCCGAGGAACTGGGGCTGAGCCCCTGGAGCCCCAGTTAGGGTCAGATGCAAGATGGTCACAGCAAATCCATTCCACCCGGGTCCGTGGGGGGATGGGGACGCCCCTGCCCTCAGCCTGTGCTCTCACCACGAAGTCAGGCTGCTGCCAACTCCACAGACAAAAGAAGCGGCTTCCTCTCCGGGGCACTTCGCTCTTCGGGCAGTGAAGGCTCCTGTTCCCACCTATTATTCCATTCCCACCCCTTGCCGCCTGGTGGGAAGACAGTATCCAACACGCAACCTGCTTAGGGAACCTACCTTCCAAGACTCCTGCTGCTTAGCACGGGTGCCCTGTCCTGTCATCTGCTAAAGGAGAGGGTGCTGAAGCCCCTCTGTGAGCAGATGGCAGCCTGGGGCGGTGACCCACGTCCTCCAGCGCAGCTGCAGGTGGGGCTGGGGCGGGCCTCCCAGGGAGGGGTTTTTGTGCCAGCCTGTGTCACTGTGTGATCTTTTCGGCGGCGGGACCAGAGTGACCGTCCTGGGTGAGTCTCCCTCCTCCCTTCTCTCCCTCTTCTTTCCCCGAGGTTTAGACACTTTTCTGTCACTTTGCTCTTTTCTGTGCCCAGTGTCAGCCTGTGGTCAAGCCTTCACCCAGGACCCACCTCTGGGGCCCTGACCTCTTCCCTTTCCCTGACCCCAGGCTTCTCCTACTTGGCACTGAGGTCCCACCAGAGCCTCCCCTCTGACCCCAGAGGCAGGGGAATGAGCAGGCTGACCTAAGGACTTGTCTGTCTGGCTCCCGATCCTCGCTCTCCTCTGTGCCCCCAACCCCCAGTCTGGGCTCTATGCTGACCCAGCTTTGTCTCTGAGGGTCACTTGGGTTCCCCATCTCATGGGGAAGAGGGAACTGGACTGCAGATGAGGAAACATGGGGAGACATCAGAGGGACACAGAACCCTCAGGGCTGGGGACCGAAGTCATAGGGCCAGGACACTCTGGGACCTTGGGTCTAGGGATCCGGGTCAGGGACTCGGCAGAGGTGGAAGGGCTCCCAAGGCCTCCATGGGGCGGACCTGCAGATCCTGGGCCGGCCAAGGACCCAGGGAAAGTGTAAGAGGGAAGACGGGGGAGGAGAAGGTGCTGAACTCAGAACTGGGGAAAGAGATAGGAGGTCAGGATGCAGGGGACGCGGATGCCTGAGTCTGCAGGACACACTCCTCAGAAGCAGGAGTCCCTGAAGAAGCAGAGAGACAGGTACCAGGGTAGGAAACCTCCAGACCCAAGAAGAATCAGAGAGGAACCTGAGCTCAGATCTGCGGATGGGGGGACCGAGGACAGGCAGACAAGGCTCCCCCTCGACCCAGCACAGAGGCTCCAAGGGACACAGACTTGGAGACCAACGGACGCCTTTGGGCAAAGGCTCGAACAGACATGTCAGCTCAAAATATACCTGGACTGACTCACAGGAGGCCAGGGAGGCCACATCATCCACTCAGGGGACAGACAGACAGACTGCCAGCCCCAGGCAGACCCCGTCAACCATCAGACGGGCAGGCAAGGAGAGTGAGGGTCAGGTGTCTGTGTGGGAAACCAAGAACCAGGGGGTCTCAGGACAGCGCTGGCAGGGGTCCAGGCTCAGGCTTTCCCAGGAAGATGGGGAGGTGCCTGAGAAAACCCCACCCACCTTCCCTGGCACAGGCCCTCTGGCTCACAGTGGTGCCTGGACTTGGGGTCCTGCTGGGCTCTCAAAGGATCCTGTGTCCCCCTGTGACACAGACTCAGGGGCTCCCATGACGGGCACCAGACCTCTGACTGAGTGATCTTCTTCCCCTCGCCCACTTTGCAGGTCAGCCCAAGTCCCCACCCGCGGTCACCCTGTTCCCGCCCTCCAAGGAGGAGCTCAGCGCCAACAAGGCCACCCTGGTGTGTCTCATCAGCGACTTCTACCCGGGTAGCGTGACCGTGGTCTGGAAGGCAGACGGCAGCACCATCACCCGCAACGTGGAGACCACCCGGGCCTCCAAACAGAGCAACAGCAAGTACGCGGCCAGCAGCTACCTGAGCCTGACAGACAGCGACTGGAAATCGAAAGGCAGTTACAGCTGCGAGGTCACGCACGAGGGGAGCACCGTGACGAAGACAGTGAAGACCTCAGCGTGTTCTTAGGGCCCTGGACCCCCACCCTCGGGGGCCCTCTGGCCAACGCCCCCTCCCCCAGCTCTCCATGGACCCCTGAGCCCCCGCCCAGGTCGCCTCACACCAGGGGCCTCTCTTCCCTCCCTGTTCCTGCTTCTCCTGAATAAAGACCTTCTCATTTATCAGCCGACATGTCTGAAGTCCTTTCTGGGTCTGGCCAAGTGTCGGGGTTAAGGGTCAGTTCCTTAGGGAAGGGACAGGTATGACCTGAGAGTCCATCCACTTGTCATCACCGCAACCCATCCCCAGGGACCAGGGAGCTCTGAGAGCCAGGGGAGCGGTGACCCAGAGCAAGGCATTGTCAGCGGCCTAGGCTCGGGGGGGCAGGCTTGCCCTCCCACACACCCCATCCCCCCAGGAAGGGACAAGGGCCTTGAAAGGCGCAGGGGATGCCTCTGGGGTTGGGGGCTGAGATTGGGAAAAATGAGGAGGGTTCCAGGTGAAACTGAGCCTCACACGGCAGGCTTGGGGCCTAGTGGGGAGCGGGGCCTTCCCGCAGGAATAATAATCCCCCAGGTTCTTGTTGCCTGGATCGCAGGTCATCAATTCAGGAGGACTGTAGACATCTGAAGCCAGGCCAGGGGTGGACTTAGTTCTGGGGGGCATCTGCAGGAAACGGGTGCCATCTTCCTGTATGGTGGAGGCGGGGGGAGGTGGTCAGGGGAGCCGGGTCAGCGGAAAAGGACACCATCGGGGATAAAGAGGCCATCCAGTGACTGCCGCATAAATAGAGTCCATTGGAATTCAGGAGGAGAGTCAGACCGACGAACCCAGCTCTTGCCAGGCTTAGAGTGTGGGCAGAGTGCTCCCAGAAGGTCGGGCTCTCGGACGAGTCAGCACCCCCGATCCCTGCCCAGGGCGCCTCCCCCATCGCCTACTGGCTCACCTGAGCACACCTGCAGCTGGACACACGGGCTCAGGGCCCGGGGCGAGGGGCCATCGCTCAGAGCTGCAGCCCCACTGGCTCTGTCGTCCTCAGGACCCCGGCCTCGCAGCCCGCCTGTGCCTCCAGCTTTAGCCTCCAGCAGACAGCCGCGTCAGCCCAGGGACAAAGTCCACATGGACAGAGGACTCTGCGGCCTCCCTGCGGCAGAGGAGTCCTCCACCCAGGTCGTCATCCCTGGTACCCTGACCCAGAATCACAGACGAGGAGGTGAGAGAAGCCAGGGTGGCGGTATTCTATAGCTGCTGCCTGATCCCATTTCCATGATGGGAAAACTAAGAATCCAAGGGAGAAGGGGACCACCCAGGTCGCTCTCATCTTGATGGCCCTGCTGGGCACAATGCCACCGGGTCCCCCATCCAGAGTTGTGCCCGCCCAAATCTAACTCCCCTGTATTGTCATACGTTTTCATCATGAAGAACCGAGGACATGACATGAGAAGGCAGAGGAATAATATCCCCCGGTTCTTGTCGCCTGGATCGCAGGTCATCAATTCAGGGATGCTGCCAACTCCTGCCCACAACAGAATCCCTCCTCCCCAGTGGAGGCCTCGCCACCCATCCCCCACCACGTCATCTCATCTGAAAACATGTCGCTCGTGGCCTGGAAAGAAAGAACCTAAACTGTAACTAAATTATCATGAACAAACCCAAACAGAAATCATCCATAATTCCTGAAGACCGGAAAACAGCTGCTCATGACGTGACTCACAATTGTCATAGAATATTTACTTGGTTGTGTTTTGTTCTCATTCACTTTTTTTTAATGTCTCTTTCTTTCCGGTAATTTTTCATGTTAATAGTGATCAATTTTTAAAGTCTTCCTTTATTTTATCGTATTCATTTTTGGTGTTGCTGGGTCTTTACTGCTTCGCAAGTTTTTCTCTGGTTGCAGCGAGCACGGCCTGCTCTGTCCTTGCAGTGTGCAGGCTGCTCGTTCCAGTGCCTCCCCCTGTTGCAGAGCTCAGGCTCTGGAGCCCAGGCTCAACCACTGTGCTGTGAGGACTGAGGCGCCCCGAGGCCCGTGGGACCATCTCAGATCAGGGAAGATCAAACCCACGTCTCCTGCACCGGCAGGCAGATTCTTAACCACTGGACCACTGAGAAAACCCAGTGTTCACTCATGTTTATTGAGCTACGGTTGACTTACAGAGTTGGATTAGTTTCTGCTGCACAACAAAGTGAATCAGATATGTGTATATATACACGCACGTGCACCCCCACTTTGTAGATTCCTTTTCCATCCAGGTCATCACAGAGGACTGACTCGCCTCCTCTGTGCTGTATGGTAGCTTCTCATGAGTCGTCTGCTTTATACACAGACCTTACAAGAGCAGCATGTGTATGTCAATCTCGATCTTCCAGTTTATCTCTCCCTTTCCGTCCCCCTTGGCAACCAGAATTTTGTTTCCTACATCTGTGACTTCACTTCTGTTTTGTAAATCAGTCCCTCTGACCATCTTCTTAGATTCCACATTGAAGCCGTATCGAGAGCTGCTTGTCCTTCGCTGTCTGACTTCACTCAGGATGACAAGCTCCAGGTCCATCCACGGCTCTGCACATGGCATTGCTTCATGCTTCTTTACGGGTGATCATATTCCCTTGCATGTATGTACCACATCTTCAGTATTCACTCATCTGTCGCCGGACATTTAAGCTGTTTCCACGCCCCAGCTATTGTAAACAGTGCTGCAATGAACGCTGGAGTTCACGTGTCTCTTTGAATGGTGGTTTTCTCGGGGTGGGATTGCTGGATCACATCCGGTACGCTAAGCAGCCTTGATGCTCTTCTCCCTCGGGCCTGCACCAGTTGATGTTCCTGCAAGCAATACAAGAGTGCTCCCTTTTCGTCACAGCCTCTCCAGCATCACTCTTCCTAGACATGTGGATGATGGCCATTCTGACCATTTGGAGGTGTGCTCACTGTAGCTTTGATCTGCATTTCTCTAATACTTAGGGATGTTGAGCATCTTTCCATGTGCCTCTTGGTTACTTGTGTTTTGGGCGCTGTTTGACTTGGTGTATTTTGTGTTCTTTCCAAGAGGCTTGGAAAGCCTTGAGCCTTTGATTGGTGGGTGTGTCTAGGGCCTGGTGGGTCCTTCAGTCTCTCCCAAATGGCTCTGGCTTTTCCTGGCTAGAAGAGGCTGCAACAGTGCGCCTGCTGCTGCTGGACTCCCCCAGGGTAGGGGTGCAGCCCCCGGCCCCTCCACCTCAAGCTGTATCTGGGAAGTGCTCACTGCTCTACGTGCCTGCAAAGTGGTGCTAGCTAGAAAGGGCTGGCAGGGTTCTGGGGGATATTTTGGCCAGAGGCAATCCTAGGACAGTTGGCCATTTCCCTCCACAGTGCCCTTTCGGGATCATAGGTCATTTAGCCAAGTTATCTTCTTTGGACACTCCAATCCCAGGACCCTCAGGTGGGATGGGAAGCCAGGGGCAATTGTAGTTCCGTCCTTCTTGCTCCAGTGAAGCAGTAAGTGAAAGAAAGGGAAGTCACTCAGTCCCATCTGACTCTTTGCGACTCCATGGACTGTAGCCTCCCAGGCTCCCCTACCCATGGGACTTTCCAGGCAAAGCTATGGGAGTGGGTCGCCATTTCCTTCTCCAGAAGTGAAAGCAGCAATTGCTCCACAAAGGGAGGCCCTTCAGACGCTCTTCACTTCTCCAGGAGTGGTTTCGGGTCTTATTTCTGCCCTTTAGTGGAGCACTTTTACAAAATAATGAGTGGTCTCTGCCATCTTCTGAAGGAGAACAGTCCGTCGTGTCGCGGGGAAGTCTAGGGTACATGCAGGCGATGTTTGAATCCGCCCTGGTTATACCCTCTTGGTGCTGGAGTTCCCACCTTTGTCCAGGGCAGCCTCCACTGGTGGCCCCAGGTCCTCCTGCTCAGGCACAGGAGACTCACAACTTCCTGCGTTCTGTGGGGACCGTGTGTTCCAGGCCCATCTGGTGCCTGGCCCGACTCAGGCCTGGGATGGCCCATGTAGCCCAGCAGCCTGATTCTCTTTAAAGAGATGCTGTCTCGGGACCACAGCGAGGGGCTTGCTCACATCTCTGTTCTGAATAAGATGCTCCTAGATGCATCCAAACGTCAGATGAGACCCTGAGGCCTGGCCAGGACACTGTCCAGTGCTCCCTGCAGACGGAGGCCGGGCTTGGAAGGCAACCAGCCCAAGCCCCGCTAGAGATGCCCGTTTGAAGCCGGGAGAACCCCGGGGAACTGGAGATGAGCCTCTGGAGCCCTAGTTAGGGTCAGATGGAAGACGGTCACGGCAAATCCATTCAACTCGTGTCTATGGGGGGATTGGGACGCCCCTGCCCTCAGCCTGTGTTCTCACCAGGGAGTCAGGCTGCTGCCAACTCCACAGACAAAAGAAGCGGCTTCCTCTCCGGGGCACTTCGCTCTTCGGGCGGTGAAGGCCCCCTCCCCCCCTATTATTCCATTCCCACCCCTTGCCGCCTGGTGGGAAGACAGTATCCAACACGCAACTTGCTTAGGGAACCTGCCTTCCAAGGCTCCTGCTGCTTAGCACGGGTGCCCTGTCCTGTCATCTGCTAAAGGGGAGGGTGCTGAAGCCCCTCTGTGAGCAGATGGCAGCCTGGGGCAGTGACCCACGTCCTCCAGCGCAGCTGCAGGTGAGGCTGGGGCGGGCCTCCCAGGGAGGGGTTTTTGTGCCAGCCTGTGTCACTGTGTGCTGTTTTCGGCAGCGGGACCACACTGACCGTCCTGGGTGAGTCTCCCTCCTCCCTTCTCTCCCTCTTCTTTCCCCGAGGTATGGACACTTTTCTGTCACTCTGCTCTTTTTTGTGCCCAGTGTCAGCCTGTGGTCAAGCCTTCACCCAGAACCCACCTCTGGGGCCCTCCCCTCTTCCCGTCCCCTCACCCCAGGCTTGTACTACTTGGCACTGAGGTCCCACCAGAGCCTCCCCTCTGACCCCAGAGGCAGGGGAATGAGCAGGCTGACCTACAGACTTGTCTGTCTGGCTCCGGGACCTTGCTCTCTGCTGTCCCATCAACCCCCAGTCTGGGTTCTATGCCACCCAGCTTTGTCTCTGACGGTCACTTGAGCCCCCATCTCATGGCAAAGAGGGAACTGGATTGCAGATGAGGGACCGTGGGCAGACATCAGAGGGACACAGAACCCTCAAGGCTGGGGACCAGAGTCAGAGGGCCAGGAAGGGCTGGGGACCTTGGGTCTAGGGATCCGGGTCAGGGACTCGGCAGAGGTGGAGGGGCTCCATCAGGCCTCCTTGGGGCTGCCGTGCAGATCCTGGGCTGGCCAGGGACCCAGGGAAAGTGCAAGAGGGAAGACGGGGGAGGAGAAGGTGCTGAACACAGAACTGGGGAAAGAGATAGGAGGTCAGGATGCAGGGGACACGGACTCCTGAGTCTGCAGGACACACTCCTCAGAAGCAGGAGTCCCTGAGGAAGCAGAGAGACAGGTACCAGGGTAGGAAACCTCCAGACCCAAAAAGAATCAGAGAGGAACCTGAGCTCAGATCTGCGGATGGGGGGACCGAGGACAGGCAGACAGGCTCCCCCTCGACCCAGCACAGAGGCTCCAAGGGACACAGACTTGGAGACCAAAGGACGCCTTCGGGCAAAGGCTCGAACAGACATGTCAGCTCAAAATATACCTGGACTGACTCACAGGAGGCCAGGGAGGCCACATCATCCACTCAGGGGACAGACAGACAGACTGCCAGCCCCAGGCAGACCCCGGTCAACCATCAGATGGGCAGGCAAGGAGAGTGAGGGTCAGATGTCTGTGTGGGAAACCAAGAACCAGGGGGTCTCAGGACAGCGCTGGCAGGGGTCCAGGCTCAGGCTTTCTCAGGAAGATGGGGAGGTGCCTGAGAAAACCCCACCCACCTTCCCTGGCACAGGCCCTCTGGCTCACAGTGATGCCTGGACTCGGGGTCCTGCTGGGCTCTCAAAGGATCCTGTGTCCCCCTGTGACACAGACTCAGGGGCTCCCATGACGGGCACCAGACCTCTGATTGAGTGATCTTCTTCCCCTCGCCCACTTTGCAGGTCAGCCCAAGTCCGCACCCGCGGTCACCCTGTTCCCGCCCTCCAAGGAGGAGCTCGACACCAACAAGGCCACCCTGGTGTGTCTCATCAGCGACTTCTACCCGGGTAGCGTGACCGTGGTCTGGAAGGCAGACGGCAGCACCATCACCCGCAACGTGGAGACCACCCGGGCCTCCAAACAGAGCAACAGCAAGTACGCGGCCAGCAGCTACCTGAGCCTGACGAGCAGCGACTGGAAATCGAAAGGCAGTTACAGCTGCGAGGTCACGCACGAGGGGAGCACCGTGACGAAGACAGTGAAGACCTCAGAGTGTCCTTAGGGCCCTGGACCCCCACCCTCGGGGGCCCTCTGGCCCACACCCCCTCCCCCAGCTCTCCATGGACCCCTGAGCCCCTACCCAGGTCGCCTCACACCAGGGGCCTCTCCTCCCTCCCTGTTCCTGCTTCTCCTGAATAAAGACCTTCTCATTTATCAGCCGACATGTCTGAAGTGCTTTCTGGGTCTGGCCGAGTGTTGGGATTAGGGGTCAGTTCCTTAGGGAAGGGACAGGTGTGACCTGAGAGTCCATCCACTTGTCATCACCGCAACCCATCCCCAGGGACCAGGGAGCTCTGAGAGCCAGGGGAGCGGTGACCCAGAGACGGACATTGTCAGAGGCGCAAGCTCCTGGGGGGCAGACTTACCGTCCCACAAACCCTGTCCCCCCGGGAAGGGAAAAGGGCCCATGAAAGGGGCAGGGGATGCCTCGGGGGTTGGGGGCTGAGATTGGGAAAAATGAGGAGGGTTCCAGGTGAGACTGAGCCTCACACAGCAGGCTTGGGGCCCTAGTGGGGAGCGGGGCCTTCCCACAGCAGGACTGTAGGCATCTGAAGCCAGGTTAGGGGTGGACTTAGTTCTGGGGGGCATCTGCAGGGACCAGGTGCCATCTTCCTGTATGGTGGAGGCGGGGGGAGGTGGTCAGGAGAGCCAGGTCAGCAGAAAAGGACACCATCAGGGATAAAGAGGCCATCAGTGACTGCCGCATGGAGAGAGTCCATTGGACTTCAGGAGGAGAGTCAGACCGATGAACCCAGCTCTTGCCAGGCTTAGAGTGTGGGCAGAGTGCTCCCAGAAGGTCGGGCTCTCGGAGGAGTCGCACCCCCGATCCCTGCCCAGGGCGCCTCCCCCATCGCCTACTGGCTCACCTGAGCACACCTGCAGCTGGACACACGGGCTCAGGGCCCGGGGCGAGGGGCCATCGCTCAGAGCTGCAGCCCCACTGGCTCTGTCGTCCTCAGGACCAGGCCTCGCACCCGTCTGTGCCTCCAGCTTTAGCCTCCAGCAGACAGCCGGGTCAGCCCAGGGACGAAGTCCACGTGGACAGAGGACTCTGCGGCCTCCCTGCGGCAGAGGAGAGACCCCCCCCCAGGTCGTCATCCCTGGTACCCCGACCCAAAATCACAGACGAGGAGCTGAGAGAAGCCAGGGTCGTGGTGTTCCATGGCTGCTGCCTGATCCCATTTCCATGAGGGGAAAACTAAGACCTCAAAGGAGAAGGGGACCACCCAGGTCGCCCTCATCTTGATGGCCCTGCTGGGCACAATGCCACCGGGTCCCCCACCCAGAGTTGTGCCCGCCCAAATCTAACTCCCCTGTATTGTCATACGTTTTCATCATGAAGAACCGAGGACATGACATGAGAAGGCGTAGGAATAATAATATCCCCCGGTTCTTGTCGCCTGGATCCCAGGTCATCAATTCAGGATGCTGCCAACTCCTGCCCACAACAGAATCCCTCCTCCCCAGTGGGGGCCTCGGCCGCCCATCCCCCACCACGTCATCTCATCTGAAAACATGTCGCTCGTGGCCTAGAAAGAAAGAACCTAAGCTGTAACTAAATTATCATGAGCAAACCCAAACAGAAATCGTCCATAATTCCTGAAGCCCGGAAAATAGCTGCTCATGACGTGACTCACAATTGTCATAGAATATGTAGTTGGTTGTGTTTTGTTTTCATTCACTTTTTTTTAATGTCTCTTTCTTTCCGGTAATTTTCATGTTAATAGTGATCAGTTTTTAAAGTCTTCTTATTTTATCATATTCATTTTTGTGTTGCTGGCTCTTCACTGCTTCCCAAGTTTTTCTCTGGTTGCAGCGAGCACGGCCTGCTCTGTCCTTGCAGTGTGCAGGCTGCTCGTTCCAGTGGCTCCTCCTGTTGCAGAGCTCAGGCTCTGGAGCCCAGGCTCAACAGCTGTGCTGTGAGGACTTAGGCACCCCGAGACCTGTGGGACCTTCTCAGACCAGGGAAGATCAAACCCATGTCTCCTGCACCGGCAGGCGGATTCTTAACCACTGGACCACTGAGAAAATCCAGTGTTCACTCATTTTTATTGAGCTACGGTTGACTTACAGAGTTGGATTAGTTTCTGCTGCACAACAAAGTGAATCAGATATGTGTATATATACACGCACGTGCACCCCCACTTTGTAGATTCCTTTTCCATCCAGGTCATCACAGAGGACTGCCTCGCCTCCTCTGTGCTGTATGGTAGCTTCTCATGAGTCGTCTGCTTTATACACAGACCTTACAAGAGCAGCGTGTGTATGTCAATCTCGATCTTCCAGTTTATCTCTCCCTTTCCGTCCCCCTTGGCAACCAGAATTTTGTTTCCTACATCTGTGACTTCATTTCTGTTTTGTAAATCAGTCCCTCTGACCATCTTCTTAGATTCCACATTTAGCCGTATTGAGAGCTGCTTGTCCTTCGCTGTCTGACTTCACTCAGGATGACAAGCTCCAGGTCCATCCGTGTCTCTGCACATGGCATTGCTTCATGCTTCTTTACGGGTGATCATATTCCCTTGCATGTATGTACCACATCTTCTGTATCCAGTCATCTGTCGCCGGACATTTAAGCTGTTTCCACGCCCCAGCTATTGTAAACAGTGCTGCAATGAACGCTGGAGTTCACGTGTCTCTTTGAATGGTGGTTTTCTCGGGGTGTATGCCCAGTGCTGGGATTGCTGGATCACATCCGGTACGTTAAGCAGCCTTCATGCTCTTCTCCCTGGGGCCTGCACCAGTTGATATTCCTGCAAGCAATACAAGACTGCTCCCTTTTCATCACAGCCTCTCCAGCATTCACTCTTCGTAGACATTTGGATGATGGCCATTCTGACCATTTGGAGGTGTGCTCACTGTAGCTTTGATCTGCATTTCTCTAATACTTAGGGATGTTGAGCATCTTTCCATGTGCCTCTTGGTTACTTGTGTTTTGGGCGCTGTTTGACTTGGTGTATTTTGTGTTCTTTCCAAGAGGCTTGGAAAGCCTTGAGCCTTTGATTGGTGGGTGTGTCTAGGGCCTGGTGGGTCCTTCAGTCTCTCCCAAATGGCTCTGGCTTTTCCTAGCTAGAAGAGGCTGCAACAGTGCGCTTGCTGATGCAGGACTCCCCCAGGGTAGGGGTGCAGCCCCCGGCCCCTCCACCTCAAGCTGTATCTGGGAAGTGCTCACTGCTCTACGTGCCTGCAAAGTGGTGCTAGCTAGAAGGGGCTGGCAGGGTTCTGGGGGATATTTTGGCCAGAGGCAATCCTAGGACAGTTGGCCATTTCCCTCCACAGTGCCCTTTCGGGATCATAGGTCATTTAGCCAAGTTATCTTCCGTGGAAGTTCCAATCCCAGGTCCCTCAGGTGGGATGGGAAGCCAGGGACAATTGTAGTTCCGTCCTCCTTGCTCTAGTGAAGCAGTAAGTGAAAGAAAGGGAAGTCGCTCAGTCCTGTCTGACTCTTTGCGACTCCATGGACTGTAGCCTCCCAGGCTCCCCTACCCATGGGACTTTCCAGGCAAAGCTACGGGAGTGGGTCGCCATTTCCTTCTCCAGAAGTGAAAGCAGTAATTGCTCCACAAAGGGAGGCCCTTCAGACGCTCTTCACGTCTCCAGGAGTGGTTTCGGGTCTTATTTCTGCCCTTTAGTGGAGCACTTTTACAAAATAATGAGTGGTCTCTGCCACCTTCTGAAGGAGAACAGTCCGTCGTGTCGCAGGGAAGGCTAGGGTACATGCAGGTGATGTTTGAATCCGCCCTGGTTATACCCTCTTGGTGCTGGAGTTCCCACCTTTGTCCAGGGCAGCCTCTGCTCATGGCCCCAGGTCTTACCGCTCAGGCACAGGAGACCTCACAACTTATTGCATTCTGTGGGGACCGTGTGTTCCAGGCTGATCTGGTGCCTGGCCCGACTTAGGCCTGGGATGGCCCATGTAGCCCAGCAGCCTGATTCTCTTTAAAGCGATGCTGTCTGTCTCAGGACCACAGTGAGGGGCTTGCTCGCATCTCTGTTCTGAATAAGATGCTCCCAGATGCACCCAAACATCAGATGAGACCCTGAGGGCTGGCCAGGACACTGTCCAGTCCTCCCAGTAGACGGAGGCCGGACTTGGATTGCAACCAGCCCAAGCCTCACTACAGGTGCCCATTTGAAGCCGGGAGAACCCCGGGGAACTGGGGGTGAGCCCCTGGAGCCCCAGTTAGGGTCAGATGGAAGATGTTCACGGCAAATCCATTCCAGCCCTGTCCGTGGGGGGATGGGGACGCCCCTGCCCTCAGCCTGTACTCTCACCACGGGGTCAGGCTGCTGCCAACTCCACAGAGAAGAGAAGCGGCTTTCTCCTCCGGGGCACTTCGCTCTTGGGTTTGTGAAGGCCCCCGCCCCCCCCCCACTATTCCATTCCCACCCCTTGCCGCCTGGTGGGAAGACGGGCATCCAACACGCAAACCTGCTTAGGGAACCTGCCTTCCAAGGCTCCTGCTGCTTAGCACGGGGTTCCCTGTCCTGTCATCTGCTGTGGGGGAGGCTGATGAAGCCCCTCTGTGAGCAGACGCCAGCCTGGGGTGGTGACCCACGTTCTCCAGCACAGCTGCAGGTGGGGGCTGCGGCGGGCCTCCCAGGAGGGGTTTTTGTGCCAGCCTATGTCACTGTGTCCTATTTTCATTGGCAGGACCAGGCTGACTGTCCTGGGTGAGTCTCCCTCCTCCTTTCTCTCCCTCTTCTTTCCCCCAGGTTTGGACACTTTTCTGTCACTTTGCTCTTTTCTGTGCCCAGTGTCAACCTGTGGTCAACCCTTCAACCAGGACCCACCTCTGGGGCCCTGACCTCTTCCCCTCCCCTGACCCCAGACCTCTCCTACTTGTCTGAGGTCCCAACAGAGCCTCCCCTCTGACCCCAGAGGCAGGGGAATGAGCAGGCTGACCTACGGACTTGTCTGTCTGGCTCCCAGACCTCGCTCTCCTCTGTCCCCCCAACCCCCAGTCTGGGCTCTATGCTGACCCAACTTTGTCTCTGAGGGTCACTTGGGGTCCCCATCTCATGGGGAAGCAGGAACTGGACTACAGATGAGGGACCCTAGGGAGACATCAGAGGGACGCAGAACCGTCAGAGCTGGGGACCAGAGTCAGAGGGCCAGGACAGGCTGGGGACCTTGGGTCTAGGGATCCGGGTCAGGGACTCGGCAGAGGTGGAGGGGCTCCATCAGGCCTCCATGGGGCGGACCTGCAGATCCTGGGCCGGCCAGGGACCCAGGGAAAGTGCAAGGGGAAGACGGGGGAGGAGAAGGTGCTGAACTCAGAACCGGGGAAAGAGATAGGAGGTCAGGATGCAGGGGACACGGACTCCTGAGTCTGCAGAACACACTCCTCAGAGGCAGGAGTCCCTGAAGAAGCAGAGAGACAGGTACTAGGGTAGGAAATCTCCACCCAAGAAGACTCAGAGAGGAACCTGAACTCAGATCTGCCAATTGGGGGACCGAGGACAGGCAGACAGGCTCCCCCTCGACCAGAACAGAGGCTCCAAGGGACACAGACTTGGAGACCAACGGACGCCTTCGGGCAAAGGCTCGAACAGACATGTCAGCTCAAAATATACCTGGACTGACTCACAGGAGGCCAGGGAGGCCACATCATCCACTCAGGGGACAGACAGACAGACTGCCAGCCCCAGGTAGACCCCCATCAACCGTCAGACGGGAAGGCAAGGAGAGTGAGGGTCAGATGTCTGTGTGGGAAACCAAGAACCAGGGGGACTCAGGACTGTGCTGGCAGGGGTCCAGGCTCAGGCTTTCCCAGGAAGATGGGGAGGTGCCTGAGAAAACCCCACCCACCTTCCCTGGCACAGGCCCTCTGGCTCACAGTGGTGCCTGGACTTGGGGTCCTGCTGGGCTCTCAAAGGATCCTGTGTCCCCCTGTGACACAGACTCAGGGGCTCCCATGACGGGCACCAGACCTCTGATTGTGGTCTTCTTCCCCTCGCCCACTTTGCAGGTCAGCCCAAGTCCGCACCCTCGGTCACCCTGTTCCCGCCCTCCAAGGAGGAGCTCAGCGCCAACAAGGCCACCCTGGTGCGTCTCATCAGCGACTTCTACCCGGGTAGCGTGACCGTGGTCTGGAAGGCAGACGGCAGCACCATCACCCGCAACGTGGAGACCACCCGGGCCTCCAAACAGAGCAACAGCAAGTACGCGGCCAGCAGCTACCTGAGCCTGACGGGCAGCGACTGGAAATCGAAAGGCAGTTACAGCTGCGAGGTCACGCACGAGGGGAGCACCGTGACGAAGACAGTGAAGCCCTCAGAGTGTTCTTAGGGCCCTGGGCCCCCACCCCGGAAAGTTCTACCCTCCCACCCTGGTTCCCCCTAGACCTTCCTCCTGCACACAATCAGCTCTTAATAAAATGTCCTCATTGTCATTCAGAAATGAATGCTCTCTGCTCATTTTTGTTGATACATTTGGTGCCCTGAGCTCAGTTATCTTCAAAGGAAACAAATCCTCTTAGCCTTTGGGAATCAGGAGAGAGGGTGGAAGCTTGGGGGTTTGGGGAGGGATGATTTCACTGTCATCCAGAATCCCCCAGAGAACATTCTGGAACAGGGGATGGGACCACTGCAGGAGTGGAAGTCTGTCCACCCTCCCCATCAGCCGCCATGCTTCCTCCTCTGTGTGGACTGTGTCCGGCTCTGATGGTCACGGCAACACACTCTGGTTGCCACGGGCCCAGGGCAGTATCTCGGCTCCCTCCACTGGGTGCTCAGCAATCACATCTGGAAGCTGCTCCTGCTCAAGCGGCCCTCTGTCCACTTAGATGATGACCCCCCTGAAGTCATGCGTGTTTTGGCTGAAACCCCACCCTGGTGATTCCCAGTCGTCACAGCCAAGACTCCCCCCGACTCGACCTTTCCAAGGCCACTACCCTCTGCCCCTCCCCCAGGCCTCCCCCTCACATTCTTCAGGGGACCAGCAAGCCCCCAACCCTGGTCACTCATCTCACAGTTCCCCCAGGTCGCCCTCCTCCCACTTGCGTGTCAGGAGGGTCCCAGCTGACTTCGAGGTCTCTGACCAGCCCAGCTCTGCTCTGCGACCCCTTAGAACTCAGCCCACCACGGAGCCCAGCACCATCTCAGGTCCAAGTGCCCGTTTTGGTTGATGTGTTCCGTGAGCTCAAGCCCAGAATCAGGTTAGGGAGGTCGTGGCATGTTCATCTCTGACCTTGGGCGCTTTCTTAGGAGCTCAGAATGGGAGCTGAGACACGGATAGGCTGTGCTAGGCACTCCCACGGGACCACACGTGAGCACCGTTAGACACACACACACACACACACACGGGTCACTGCAAACACGGCCATGTTGGTTGGATGCATCTCTAGGACCAGAGGCGCTTCCAGAATCCGCCGTGGCCTCACTCTGCGGAGACCACAGCTCCATCCCCTCCGGGCTGTAAACCGTCTCCTCACCCTCCCACCGGGGTGACCCCCAAAGCTGCTCAAGAGGAGCCCCCACCTCCTCCAGGAGAAGTTCCCTGGGACCCGGTGTGACACCCAGCCGTCCCTCCTGCCCCTCCCCCGCCTGGAGATGGCCGGCGCCCCATTTCCCAGGGGTGAACTCACAGGACGGGAGGGGTCGCTCCCCTCACCCGCCCGGAGGGTCAACCAGCCCCTTTGACCGGGAGGGGGGCGGCCCTGGGGCTCCGAGTGCAGCTGCAGGCGGGCCCCCGGGGGTGGCGGGGCTGGCGGCAGGGTTTATGCTCGAGGCTGTGTCACTGTGCGTGTTTGCTCGGTGGAGGGACCCAGCTGGCCATCCGGGGTGAGTCTCCCCTTTCCAGCTTTCCAGAGTCAGGAGTGACAACTGGGTAGATTCTTGTGTTTTTCTTACCCATCTGGGGCTGAGGTCTCCGTCGCCCTAGGCCTGTAACCCTCCCCCTTTTAGCCTGTTCCCTCTGGGCTTCTTCACGTTTCCTTGAGGGAAAGTTTCACTGTCACCCAGCAAAGCCCAGAGAGTATCCAGATGGGGCAGGCAATATGGGACGGCAGGCTAGTCCACCACCAGCCCCCGGGCCCTTTTACCCTGGGCTCCCCGCGGCCTCCGGATAATGTCTGAGCTGCCTCCCTGGATGCTTCACCTTCTGAGACTGTGAGGCAAGAAACCCCCTCCCCAAAAGGGAGGAGACCCGACCCCAGTGCAGATGAACGTGCTGTGTGGGGACCCTGGGAGTAAGTGGGGTCTGGCGGGGACCGTGATCACTGCAGACTGATGCCCCAGGCGGGGTGAGAGGTCATGGCCGCCGACGCCAGCAGCTGCAGGGAGCACAGGCCGGGGGCAAGTCATGCAGACAGGACAGGACATGTGACCCTGAAGAGTCAGAGTGACACGCGGCGGGGGGGGGCCCGGAGCTCCCGAGATTAGGGCTTGGGTCCTAACGGGATCCAGGAGGGTCCACAGGCCCACCCCAGCCCTCTCCCTGCACCCAATCAACTTGCAATAAAACGTCCTCATTGTCATTCAGAAACCCCGCTCTCTGCTCATGTTTTTCCTTGTCCCGTATTTAATCGTCAACCTCTCCAGGATTCTGGAACTGGGGTGGGGAAACCCAGGCACCAAGGAGGAAAATACCTCTAGGGGAGCAGCTTACAGTGTCGGGGTGGGGGAGCGTCTCTGGGAGACTGGTTGGGACCCACCCCCACCCGCCCTCTCCTCCTCCAGCTCAGGGCCTTGCCCACCCCTCCACCTTCCTGGACTGGTGCCATCCAGATGAGCCCTCCCTCCCTGCCCTGCTCAAGACCCTCTAGACGGCGACCCCGCCACCGCCACCACTGTGTCATCTCTTTCCTGCCCTGGCCCTGCCCCTGGAACGCCCCCCTCCCTCGCTGCCCAGTTCATCTCCTGCCCACCCCCACGTCTTCCTTGTCACCCCCGAGGCCTGGACCACCCACGGGGGCCAGGCCACTGCAGCACTGTCAGCGTCCTAGGCTCTTAAATCTAGGGTGCGTCTCAGCTCTCCACCCCACGACAGGTTCAGGGGTGCAAGAGGCTGGAAGGAAGCCAGGAAGGAAAACGGTTGCATGAAAGACCCACCTGGAGGAGGCTTGAGCCCGCGACAGAGATGAGCTCTGAGCTCCTAAGGAAGGCGGCAAGAGGCGCCTCGGAAGCTCCGAGATTTGCAACAAAGCCTTCGCTGGAGGGAAGCTAGTGTCTCTGTGCCGAAGCCAGGCACCTTGTACCGCAGTTAAAAGTGGGGTCATGTTTTACTGGAGACCTCAGCCCTGCCGGGAGCCAGGCTCTGACACACACACACACAGGTGATGGTCCGGCAGCCTCGGGACGGGGCGAAGACCATGAGCTGGCACGGCTGCCCCTGCACAGGGAGCCCACCATGTTCCCGTCTCGGGTTCCATCTGGGGCCGGGCGACGGCTACACAGTAACGGTCCCTGGGTTTGGCCCATGGGAGGTGCCCCTCCTGCCTCTGCACCCAGGGTGGGCCCTTGGAACAAAAACCCACCACCCTGCACACACAGCACACCTAAGGCCTCTCCCACCCCTGCCTGAGATCCCTTGGGTGTCCCCGGGCCCCCAAGCTGTCCCCCAACTCACCACCCACCTCTGCCAGGTGGGAGCAAAGAGGAGAGGGCTGCTCTCCCAGGCCTGAGGCCCAGGAAGGCGCCTGCCACCTCCCCGGGGCTTGTCCACTGGCCACTTGCTCCCTTCCACTATGACGTCAGGACTCACTCCCTCTGTGAGGCCCCCAGGGTCTGGGGGATCCAGGGGCTCTGACGACGAGGGGTGTGATGGGCCCCAAAGAAGCCTTCCATGCTGGGGCCCTGGGCGGTGCCCCCCTCCTGCTGCACTTGGGGGCTAGAAAGGTAGGCTGCAGTCAGGGCTCGGGGTGTCCCTTGGTGGCTCTGTCCCTTGGCTCTTGCATTAGCGGCTATAATGAGTCACCCAAACACAGGCTTTAAGCAATCAATACACATTTATTCTTACAGGTCAGGGGGCAGAAGTACAAAATGAGTCCTACAGGAGAAGTTCAAGGCATCTCAGGCTGAGCTCCTTCCGGGGGTTTTTTCCAGCCTCTGCTATTTGTTGTTCAGTCGCTCAGTCTTGTCCGACTCTTTGCACACCCATGAACTGCAGCAGGACAGGCCCCCCTGTCCTTCACCATCTCCTGGAATTTGATCAAATTCATGTCCATTGAGTCGGTGATGCCGTCTAACCATCTCATCCTCTGTCGTCCCCTTCTCCTCCTGCCCTCAATCTTTCCCAGCGTCAGGGTCTTTTCCAGTGAGTCAGTTCTTTGCATCAGGTGGCCAAAGTATTGAGCTTCAGCATCAGTCCTTCCAATGAATATCCAGGCTTGATTTCCTTTAGGATTGACTGGCTTGATCTCCTTGCAGTCCAACGGACTCTCAAGAGTCTTCTCCACACCACAACTTGAGAGCATCAATTCTTTGGCTCTCAGCCTTCTTTGTGGTCCAGCTCTCACATCCATACATGACTACTGGAAAAACCATGGCGCTGACTACACTCATCTTTGTCAGCGAAGTGATGTCTCTGCTTTTTAATACACTGTCTAGGTTTGTTACAGCTTTCCTTTCACAGAGCAAGCATCTTTTAATTTCATGGCTGCAGTCACCGGCCACAGTGATTTTGGAGCCCGCCCTAAAAAAAAAAAATCTATCACTGCTTCCACTTTTTCCCCTTCTATTTGCCATCAAGTGATGGGACCGGATGCCATGATCTTAGATTTTTGAATGTTAAGCTTTAAGCCAGTTTTTTTTACTCTCCTCGTTCACCCTCATGAAGAGGCTGTTTAGTTCCTCTTCACTTTCTGCCATTAAAGTGGTATCATCTGCATATCTCAGATTATTGATATTTCTCCCAATAATCTTAATTCCAGCTTGTGATTCATTCAACCCAGAATGTCACATAATGTGCTCTGCATATAAGTTAAATAAGCAGGGTGACAATATGCAGCCTTGACGGACTCCTTTCCCAATTTGGAGCCAGTCCATTGTTCCATGTCCGGTTCTAACTGTTGCTTCTTGACCCGCATACAGGTTTCTCAGAAGGCAGGTAAGATGGCCCAGTACTCCCATGTCTTTAATAAGAATTTTCTACAGTTTGTTGTGACCCACACAGTCAAAGGCTTTGGCATAGTCAGTGAAGCAGAAGTATTACATTATGTCCTTTTGGAATTCCCTTGCTTTCTCTATGACCCAATGGATGTTGGCAATTTGATCTCTGGTTCCTCTGCTTTTTCTAAATCCTGCTTGTACATCTGGAAGTTCTCGGTTCACATACTGCTGAAGGCTAGCTTGAAGTAGTAGGAAGCATTACTATGAACAAAGCTAGTGGAGGTGATGGAATTCCAGCTGAACTATTCAAAATCCTCACAGATGATGCTTTTAAAGTGCTGTACTCGAGAAGTGAAAGTCGCTCAGTCGTGTCCGACTGAGCAACCCCATGTCCGACATAGCAACCCCATGGTCTATACAGTCCATGGAATTCTCTAGGCCAGAACACTGGAGTGGGTAGCCTTTCCCTTCTCCGGGGGATCTGCCCAACCCAGGGATTGAACCCAGGTCTCCCACATTGCAGGTGGCTTCTTTACTAGCTGAGCCACAGGGAAGCCCATACTGCTGCACTCAATATGTCAGCAAATTTGAAAAACTCAGCAGGGGCCACAGGACTGGAAATGGTCAGCTTTCATTGGATTGGTCAGTGTCAGTGTCCAATCCCAAAGAAGGGCAACGCCAAAGACTATTCAAACTGTCATACAATTGCTCCCGTGCTAGTAAGCTGTGCTCAGAATCCTTCAAGCTGGGCTTCAGCAATCGTGAACCGAGAACCGAGACCTTCCAGCATCCAGATGAGCCCAGTCCTCGGCTCAACCCTCCCCCTCTGCTTCAAAGCCGCAGCAGCTTCTCACCTCTCTCCTTTCCCCTTTGACCTCTGCCCCCATCTCACCCCTCAAGGAGGTGTTATAGCCATGCGTTCCGGGAAACAAACTCACTCAGAAGGACAATGCAGATAGTGGAGCGAAGTTTATTACACCGGCGGGCCCAAGGCAGAGTTTCCTCTTAGCCGAGGACCCCAACCAGCATTTGTGAAAATCTTTAATACCTGTGTGTACGTGTCTGAACTCACCACCCCAATTTCCTTGAGACTTACATAAACCAAGGAAGGGTAAATACAATCGCAATAACCCCATCATTCGAGTGTTAGGTGTTCAAACAGTTAATAATCAATAAGACTGCACTCCGATAGACACAGAAAGAATTTATGACCTGTCTGGAGGCAGGGGTGATTAGAGTATGTTTTCTCTTAGGCGATGAGTAACCTGGATGTGATCTTCAAGATTCCCCTGTCCAGAGGGGGTCTTTTCCTTCTACTGAGGTTTCCACAGGCTCTAAACACAGAGTTCAGAGTCCATTGGAGAGGTGGCATGAGCAGCACGAACAGGCCTGAGATGGGCTCCAGGCCCTGTGAATCCCTTCTTCAGAGGCTCCAGGTCCATCAGGGCTGTCGTTGCCCACTTCAGAGGTGTCAGCTACAAACTGGCGCTTGCCGTGGGCACTCGCCACCTGCTTCTACAAGGATTAAAGCACACGCTGCTGCAGCTGCCAACCCTCAACACCCGCCGAAAGGAGTTCAGGGCGGAAAGCAGAAAGGAGGCCCTCTGTGCTGGGAGCAGGGGGTCTTCAGAGAGTTAGACTG
The DNA here is from genome assembly GCF_032452875.1 of Bos javanicus. Classification (NCBI taxonomy): domain Eukaryota; kingdom Metazoa; phylum Chordata; class Mammalia; order Artiodactyla; family Bovidae; genus Bos; species Bos javanicus. The sequence goes on from NC_083884.1 coordinate 71,365,588, forward strand.
ACTTTATGAGCCCAATTCTTGTATGTCCTCATATCTAGAAAAGTACCAAATCCTTCATGGTGATGATTGCTCCTCGTGCCTGGCAAAAGCTTCTCAAGACTGGTAGAAATCTGAAAAGATACGTGCTCGGCTGCATGTCTTCCCCTTCACCGAAATCACACATATACTGGCCTTTCTCCCCCTGCCTCTTCGGGGCAGTTTCTCAGAGCTATCTGAGGGGCTATCTCCTGGGCCACAGTCCTCATATTGTCCCAGATGAAACTTGCAACTCTCACGCTGTGCTTTTTATTTTTAAGTTGACAGAGGGCAGATTGACCAAATTCAAACACACCAGGCTTGTCCTGCTCAGCCAAGCGCTGGCGCAGCCTCTGCGGACTGAAGGCCCCAGAGCACTGGCTTGAGCGGTCCCAGCTCATGGCCCCAGGGTCAGGTCAGAAGAGGGGGCTTGGCCTGGCCCTGCCCTGCCTCGCTGAGCCACGCTGGGCAGCACCCTTGGCCCGGGCTTGCTTGCTGAGGCCAAGGCAGGGAGAGGCAATTGAGTTGGGTGGGGGAGGGGGGCTGTGACTTCCTCCACTGCCGGAAAGAGGCCTAGAATAGCCTCGGGCTGTGGGGGGAGGTGGGAGGAGAAGTGACTGCTGGGCCCTGGGGGAGGGCCCAGGAGTTTCTGCCGAGCTGAGCTGGGTGCCTCTCCCGACTGCCCAACCCCCTGAGAGTCGACGGGAGAGCACAGCCTGGCCAAACCTGGGCAGGGCACACGTGTCCTTCACCCCACAGTGGTCACGAGCCCAGCATGGTCCCTGCGTCTGGCGGGAGACACAGACCCTCACACCCCGCACAAGGGTCCGGCCGCTTTCCAATAACAGCAGCCGTGCCCTCTGGGCCGGTGACCCGGACGCAGAGAGACGAAGTCCGCATCTCTCAGAGCGCGCTGTCCTCCGCCCGGTCAGGCCCGGGTCCCCTGCTTCTCTGAGGTCACCAGGAGGGATTGCATGTGGGTCTCAGGGACACAGGTTCAGTGATGTGACAGAGGGTAGTGGGTCCCAGCAGGGCCGGTCTTTGGACCCGTTTTTCTGAAAAGCCAGTTGGCGACCTGGGGTCACAGCAAAGCTGATCCTGTTTGGCCAGGAGTCTCCCAGTGACGGCCTCCTCCAGAACATCGGGCCCAGTGGGGGCTCCAGGGGGTAGACTTGCCTCCTGTATTTCCCCTACATTCCCAGCTCACGCCCGTGTCTTGACAAGTCCATGATTTGGTAAAATTAATTTGTGTTGGATGGAGTTGATTTAGTGGTGTGTGAGTTTCTGTGGCGCAGCAAAGTCAATCAGTTACGCATACACATATATCCAGCTCTTCCTACGATTCTGTTCCCATACAGGTCATTATGGAGTGTCAGGTAGAGCTTCCTGTGCTACGCAGTAGGGCCTTATTCAGTTCAGCTCAGTCGTGTCCGACTCCTTGTGACCCCATGGACTGCAGCACGCCAGGCTCCCCTGTCCATCACCAACTCCTGGAGCTTATTCAAACTCATGTCCATCGAGCCGGTGATGCCATCCAACCATCTCATCCTCTGTCGTTCCCTCTCCTCCTGCCTTCAGTCTTTCCCAGCACCCCCTAGAGAAGGGAATGGCAAACCACTTCGGTATTCTTGCCCTGAGAACCCCATGAACAGTACGGAAAGTCCTTATTAGTTTTCTATTTTATATATAGCAGTGCGCACGTGTCAGCCCCAATCTCGCAATTTATCACCCCCTCCGCCGCCGATTGGTAGTCATGTTTGTTTTCTACATCTGCGACTCTATTTCTGTTTTGTAAACAAGTTCATTTACACCACTTTTTTAGATTCTGCACATACGTGGCAAGCCCACAGCAAACATGCTCAATGGTGAAAGACTGAAAGCATTTCCTCTAAGATCAAAAACAAGACGAGGATGTCCACTCACTCCGTTTTTACTCAACACAGCCCTGAACGTCCTAGCCATGGCAATCAGAGAAGAGAAAGAAATTAAGGAATCCAAATTGGAAAAGAAGAAGTAAAACTCACTCTTTGCAAATGACATGACACTTATACCCAGAAAATCCTAGAGATGCTACCAGATAACTATTAGAGCTCATCAGTGAATTTGTTGCAGGATACAAAATTAATACACAGAAATCTCCTGCATTCCTATAGACTGACAACAAAAGATCTGAGAGAGAAATTAAGGAAACCATCCCACGGCATGAAAAAGAGTAAAATACCTAGGAATAAAGCTACCTAAAGAGGCAAAAGACCTGTACTCAGAAAACTATAAAATACTGACAAAAGAAATCAGACGACACAGAGAGAGAGATACCACGCTCTTGGATGAGAAGAATCGATAGTGTGACAATGACTATACTACCCAGAGAAACATACAGATTCAGTACAACCCCTATCAAATTCCCAACGGCATTTTTCACAGAATCAGAATTAGAACAAAAAGTTTTACAAGTTTCAGGGAAACAAGAAAGATCCTAAAGAGCCAGAGCAATCTTGAGAAAGAAAAATGGAGCTGGAAGAGTCGGGCTCCCTGAGTTCTGACTGTGTGTACAAAGCTGGCATGATTTTTAACAGCGGGGGTGTAAATGAACTTGTTTACAAAACAGATGGTGGGGTGGGCTTCCCTGGTGGCTCAGCTGGTAAAGAATCCTCCTGCAATGCAGGAGACCTGGGTTCGATCCCTAGGCTGGGAAGATCCCCTGGAGAAGGGAAAGGCTACCCACTCCAGTATTCTGGCCTGGAAAATTCCAAGGACCATATAGTCCATGGGTTTGCAAAGAGTCGGACACGACTGAGCGACTTCCAATCCTGGAAACGTCCCATTGTGGACGGTGAACTGGGGTTGTCCAAGCTCAGGGTAACCGTTTGCTGAGTGACTGACACTCCTTCTCATGGGTTAAAATGTGGGGCCCAAGGCCAGGACCAGACCCCGCAGTCAGCTGGGCAGACCCTGTGCAGCCCCATCGAGTGTGAGGCCGCCGTGGAGTTCCTGGCCCCCGTGGGCCTCGACCGGAGCCCCTGGAGTGAGTCCATTCCCTCCCAGCCCGTGAGAGGCTGGGTGCAGCCCTAACCATTTCCCACCCAGTGACAGATCCGCCTGTGTGGAAACCTGCTCTTGTCCCCAGGGAACCTGGCAGGACTCAGGGAGAATGTCTCAGGGCGGCCACAGATCAGGGGCTGGGGGGGCAGGGCTGGGTCCAGCAGAGGCCCTGTGCCCACTCCCGGGAAAGAGCAGCTGATGGTCAGCATGACCCACCAGGGCACCGACGCGTGCTTGCACACAGGCCGCCCCCTCATGGTGACACTCTTTTCCTGTGGCCACATCTCGCCCCCTCAGGTCCCTCCTGCTCCCCAGCTCCTGGCCTGGGAACCTCTTCCCCGCCCCGGGGACGTCAGGGCTGGTGTCCACTGAGCATCCCATGCCCGGGACTGTGCTGGTCACCAGCACCTGCACCCCCTCTCGGGTCTCACCAGGACGGGCAACTCCTGCCCATCCAGCACCCAGCCTCCTGGGTACACATCGGGGGAGGAGGGAGAAGCCTGGGCCAGACCCCCAGTGGGCTCCCTAAGGAGGACAGAAAGGCTGCCGTGGGCCAGCCGAGAGCAGCTCTCTGAGAGACGTGGGACCCCAGACCACCTGTGAGCCACCCGCAGTGTCTCTGCTCACACGGGCCACCAGCCCAGCACTAGTGTGGACGAGGGTGAGTGGGTGAGGCCCAGGTGCACCAGGGCAAGTGGGTGAGGCCCGGGTGGACAGGGTGAGTGGGTGAGGCCCGGGTGGACCAGGGCGAGTGGGTGAGGCCCGGGTGGACAGGGCGAGTGGGTGAGGCCCGGGTGGACCAGGGCGAGTGGGTGAGGCCCGGGTGGACAGGGCGAGTGGGTGAGGCCCGGGTGGGCCAGGGCCCAGAGCAAAGCCCCGGCTCAGCAGTGATTTCCTGAGCGCCCACTGCTTGCAGGGACCTCGGCGATGGTAAGGCAGCCCTGTTGGGGGCTCCCGACTGGGGACAGCATGCAGAGAGCGAGTGCTCCCCTGGAGAAACAGCCAGGGCATGGCCGGGCGCCCTGCCAGGCTGCCCCAGGGGCCACAGCTGAGCCCGGAGGCGGCCAGGGGCCGGGACAGCCCTGATTCTGGGTTGGGGGCTGGGGGCCAGAGTGCCCTCTGTGCAGCTGGGCCGGTGACAGTGGCGCCTCGCTCCCTGGGGGCCCAGGAGGGACGGTCAGGTGGAAAATGGACGTTTGCGGGTCTCTGGGGTTGACAGTTGTCGCCGTTGGCACTGGGCTGTTGGGGCCCAGCAGCCTCAGGCCAGCACCCCCGGGGCTCCCCACGGGCCCCGCACCCTCACCCCACGCAGCTGGCCTGGCGAAACCAAGAGGCCCTGACACCCGAAATAGCCAGGAAACCCCGACCGACCGCCCAGCCCTGGCAGCAGGTGCCTCCCTCTCCCCGGGGTGGGGGGAGGGGTTGCTCCAGTTCTGGAAGCTTCCACCAGCCCAGCTGGAGAAAGGCCCACATCCCAGCACCCAGGCCGCCCAGGCCCCTGTGTCCAGGCCTGGCCGCCTGAGACCACGTCCATCAGAAGCAGCATCTCTTATCCCACGATCCTGTGTCTGGGATCCTGGAGGTCATGGCCCCTCTCAGGGCCCCAGGAGCCCATCTAAGTGCCAGGCTCAGAGCTGAGGCTGCCGCGGGACACAGAGGAGCTGGGGCTGGCCTAGGGCACCGCGGTCACACTTCCCCTGCCGCCCCTCACTTGGGACTCTTTGTGGGGAGGGACTGAGCCAAGTATGGGGATGGGGAGAAAAATGGGGACCCTCACTATCACTGCCCTGGGAGCCCTGGTGCATCTGGAGTAACAATGCGGTGACTCGAAGCACAGCTGTTCCCCACGAGGCCTCACAGGGTCCTTCTCCAGGGGACGGGACCTCAGATGGGCCAGTCACTCATCCATTCCCCATGAGGTCTCACAGGGTCCTTCTCCAGGGGACGGGACCTCAGATGGCCAGTCACTCATCCATTCCCCACGAGGCCTCACAGGGTCCTTCTCCAGGGGACGGGACCTCAGATGGCCAGTCACTCATCCATCCGTCTGTCCACCCATCCGTCCAACCATCACCCTTCCCTCCATCCATCTGAAAGCTTCCCTGAGGCCTCCCCGGGAACCCAGCCTGCATGCGGCCCTCAGCTGCTCATCCCAGGCCAGTCAGGCCCGGCACAGTCAAGGCCAAAGTCAGACCTGGAAGGTGCCTGCTTCACCACGGGAGGAGGGGGGCTGTGGACACAGGGCGCCCCATGCCCTGCCCAGCCTGCCCCCCGTGCTCGGCCGAGACGCTGAGGGCAACGGGGGGGCAGGAGGTGGGACAGACAGGCCAGCGTGGGGGGCCAGCTGCCGCCTGGCTGCGGGTGAGCAGACTGCCCCCCTCACCCCAGGTACAGGTCTCCCTGATGTCCCCTGCCCTCCCTGCCTCCCTGTCCGGCTCCAATCAGAGAGGTCCCGGCATTCCAGGGCTCCGTGGTCCTCATAGGAATAAAAGGTGGGGAACAAGTACCCGGCACGCTCTCCTGAGCCCACCCCCAAACACACACAAAAAAATCCCTCCACCGGTGGGACTTCACCAGCTCGTTCTCAGGGGAGCTGCCAGGGGGTCCCCCAGCCCCAGGAAGCCAGGGGCCAGGCCTGCAAGTCCACAGCCATAACACCATGTCAGCTGACACAGAGAGACAGTGGCCGGTGGACAGGTGCCCCCACCCGCGAGCCTGGAGAGTGTGGCCCTTGCCTGCCCCAGCCGCGGTCAGTCGGCTCAGCAACTGCTGTCCACTCCCAGCGCCCTGGCCTCCCCTGTGGGCCCAGGTCAAGTCCTGGGGGTGAAGCTAAGTCAGGGAGCCTCATCCATGCCCAGCCCGGAGCCCACAGCGCCGTCAAGAAATGCTTCTTCCCTCCGTCAGGAAACATTAGTGGGAAAGACAAGAGCCGGGGGGTTCTGGGGTCCTGGGGGATCAGATGAAGGGGTCTGGGAGCAGCAGCAGCCTCAGGCACCCCAAAACAAGGCCCAGGAGCTGGACTCCCAGGGCTGAGGGGCAGAGGGAAGGAAGGCCTCCTGGGGGGTTGGCATGAGCAAAGGCACCCAGGTGGGGGCTGAGCACCCCTCGACTGGCACACACAGGCCCCCACTGCAGTACCTTCCCCCTCGGAGACCCTGGGCTCCCGTCTCCCGCCTGGCCTGCCATCCTGCTCACCACCCAGAAATCCCTGAGTGCGGTGCCATGTGACTGGGCCCTGCCCTGGGGAGGAAGGAGATTCAGACAGACAGGATGCCAGGGCAGAGAGGGGCGAGCAGAGGATGCTGGGAGGGGGCCCGGGGAGGCCTGGGGGGCAGGGGGGCAGGAGTTCTCCAGGGTGGACGGCGCTGTGCTATGCTCGGTGAGCACAGAGGCCCCGGGTGTCCCAGGCCTGGGAACCCAGCAGAGGGGCAGGGACGGGGCTCAAAGGACCCAAAGGCCGAGCCCTGACCAGACCTATGGGTCCAGAAGGCAGCTGCGCCCTGAGGCCACTGAGTGGCCCCGTGTCCCGAACCACCGCTGAAACATGGGACACACGTTCCCAGGCGGAGCCACTCCTGCCTTCCGGGAGGCTCCCAGCGGGCTCATCGCTCCATCCCACAGGGAGGGAAACCGAGGCCCAGATGACGAACATCCCGGCGAGCAGGTCAGAGCCAGCCCCTGGGGTCCCCTCTCCCGGCCTGGGGCCTCCCCTCTGCAGGGTGGGAAACCGAGGCCACACAGGGGCTCCATGGGGCTGCCCTCTGCCAGGCCCTGGACACCCCACGGGTGACCCCCGCCTCTATCATCCCAGCCCTGGGGGACAGATGGGAGGCCCAAGCGTGGACCCCCTGGCCACCCCCTACCCCACAGCCGGGAGGAGCCGGGAGCTGGTGGCCAAGGGCCTAGAGGAGCCCAGACCCCAGGGTGGGGGGGGGTCTCCCACCCACAGCCCTTCTCAGACGTGACCTGGGGCCACGTGCCTTCCTCCAAGTTCAGTTCCCTCTACACAGGGGCAGGGGTGCGGGTAGTGAGTCTCCCTGAAGGGGAGCCGGGGATTAAAGGAGATGATGCCTGTGACGTGCTTGGACCCCAGTGACCCTCGCCCACCCCAGTCACTCCGTCCCCTCCTGGGCTCCTTGTCCAGGGCCTGCCTCTGCCGTGCTGTGTGACCCTGGGCAAAACGCTTCCCCTCTCTTGGCCTCAGCCTTCCCCTCTGCTTGGGGAGAAGCGGGTGGTGGGACTTGCAGGCCAGAAGCATCAGGAAGACCATTAGATTCCTGGGCCAGGGAGCTGGGCAGCCAGGCCCTGGGCCTGAAGGGGCAGTGGGGCCGGAGGTGGGAGCAGGGAAGGGAGCGGGTGGGGTGAGGCTCTGCCTGCAGCTGGCTGCCCCTGGGAATCCCCAGGCTAAAGTTAACCCTGCCCTGGCTGAAACCAGAACTGCGGGTGCCAGCCGGGAGCTGTAAGGGGAAGAGAAACCGAGCCGCGGTCGGCGGGGCGTGGGACGGGGGACAAACAGGGCCAGGTGTGGCCCGCGCGGCGGGACAGGCCAGTTTCAGGGCTGACGTTGTCAGATGTTTGTGCAGCTCGCAGGTGGGGGTGTGCAGACCCCCCCACCCGCCTGCGCCCAGCCCCTGCCCAGCCCCGGTCTGGGCCTGATGCTGCCCCCTAGCTGCCTCCTCAACATCCTTGCCATCCTGGGTCCTGGGATCCTGGAGGGCTGGACCCCAGGGGAATCTCAGAACTGGCCGGGGTGGCCCCCGCGGTCAGCAGGGCCCCAGGGAGGGGGCGGCAGGGTCACCGAGCCCGTCAGCACAGCAGGGAGGGGCTCCAGCCCCGGCGTCCCAGCCCCAGGCGCTCCTGGCTGCAGACTGAGCCATGGGTGGGCAACGGGGTGAGCAGAGGCCTCCCCACTGCCCATGACTCCAAGGGGCCCCAGGGAGACGCAGTCCAGCCCTTCAGCAGGAAATGTATCCCCTTGTCCATGGCCTCGGGACGCACTGCCCTTTGGCCCAGCAGCCCTGCTCCTTGGGAGCTCCTCACTGGCCCGGGACCCAGGGACAACGTGCTGCCCAGCCCTGGGTCCCCACCAGCAGCATGTCCACACAGCCTAACGTCCACAGCCCCAAAGGGCCTCGGAGACGTGCCGTGGGTGGGTTCCACCGTAGGGGACGGGGACAGGGACAGGGGATGGGAGGCGGTCTTATCTGAGCCCACCTTTGGGAAAAGGCCATGACTGTCACAGAGAAAAGACTGCCAGCGTGCACACCAACACGCTGAGTGCCCCCTGGAAGCAAGGCCACGTGTTTATTTTCTTCCTTATGCGCGCCTGTTCCTTCTCATTTCTCGAAGAATGTGACACTTTCAAAATCAGAAAACAAAGCAGTGAACTGATTTACGATGAACGACCCTCTAAAAATGGTGTGGTAGAAGGTTTGAATGGCATCGTGAAAATAACATCATCCCCAAGAGGTCACAAGACAAGACCCAGCATATGAGCGTGTGTCTCTGTGTCTACAGGGCCATCCGTGTCCGCACCTCTTACCTGGGGCTACCCGGGCGGGTGGACATACCAGGGATGGTGGTTTTCACTTGGCCCTCGCCACTCTTTCGATTTTTTTCTACAATGATTATATGTTTACTGTGTAATTATAAAAACACATGTTTTTAAGTGTTTTCTTTTTCACTTGTGTTATTTCAATTCACTTAACATTCAACAAATATTTATTGCTTCCCTGCTACATCTATGACAGGCCGGGTGCAAGTTTGGGACTGACCACGTTGATGATAAGAGAGAGAATCATCTCTCCTGATCAGTGGTCCAGGGTGGTGGGGGTGGTTGTTGGAAAGAGGTCATTACAACGCTAAGATGGAGTCTTACCTCTGAGTCGTAGGTCATGTCCAAATCCATGAAGCTCTCTTACAACCCCAGCTCCACACCCAGGCAGAAAGGCTACTGAGCCTCTAAGAACAGACAGGGCTATTGCAGGGGTGCTGAATCCCCACCAGCAGGCAGGGAGCAAAGAGGATTGGAGAAAAGCAGCCCCTTTCAGAAGCTCTCTGGTGGTTCACAGGTTAAGACCTTGCCGTCCAGTGCAAGGGATGTGGGTTGGACCCTGGTAGGGGAGCTAAGACCCATAGGCCTCATGGCCAGACCACCAGAAAATAAAACAGAAACGACATTAGAAGTTTAATAAAGACTTTAAAAATGACCCACGTCCAAAAAGCTTTAAAAACAAAGAAAAGCAGCCCCTTTTAATACAGCTAAAACCGTAAGAGTGAGCCATTGCACACCAAACGTGTAAGCAATTTCTGCAGAGTTTAAAACAAAAAAGACCAAAAAAACCTCTCCCCCAAATAAAGTAGACTGGCCTGGGACAAAGTCCAGGATTGGCGGAACTTATAAAGGAAAGAGGCACTTTTTGAAGCAGACCAGAATACGCTTCAGGAGCGTTTAACCAGTTCTTTGGACAGGAAGAATTACGTGGTAGACGACAGCACAGTCTGTGTGGGTGAAGACCTAGGCTGACAAACTTCTCAGTGCATCTCAGCAATCCTCTGTCCCTGGGTCTGACCTGGTCGATGTGGTAGTCCTAGAGGCCACCGCACAGCTCCATCCCGAGGAATGCAGAAGAGGAGGTAAGTATGCCGTCTCACAGGATACCTGGCTCAGTGAGTGAAAGAAACAGGTTAGCAATAATTACTGGCAACTCACTCACACAGGGCTTGTTAACTCTAGTCGTAGTTACAGGAACCGAAGGATCTTGTATAGACGTCCTTCCTTTCTCTTATACTCCTAAACACTCTATTTAGATCCTCCACTTAAGGGGCTTCCCTGGTGGCTCAGACAAGAAAGAAGTTGCCTGCAATGCAGGAGACTCAGGTTTGATTCTTGGGTCAGGAAGATCCCCCGGAGATGAGAATGGCTACCCACTCCAGTATTCTTGCCTGGAGAATTCCACAGACAGAGGAGCCTGGCAGGTTACAGTCCATGAAGTCATAAAGAGTCGGACACAACTGAGCAACGAGCATGACACACACAAAGTCCTGCAGCTGGCGGCCCTGTAGATGACATGAGCTCGCCTCAGTCGCTCGCTCTACACTCTCTCCCCAGAAAAATATGGTATTTAGCCCAATTCAGTGGGTCTGGCACTGTGACTGTGAGTTCAAACAGGCAGGAAGTCAACAGCCATCTCTCCAGCCTGCCAGTCTCCTGCCTCAGCTCCCACTCCTCGACCCCCTGCACAAAGGAGGAGGCGCAGCCCCTCCCCGGGCATCTCACCCCCAGCCCCGTGCCTGACCGCCCTCCCCGGGCATCTCACCCCCAGCCCCGTGCCTGACCGCTTCAAGGCATCTCACCCCCAGCCCCGTGCCTGACCGCTTCAAGGCTCTCGGCAAAGAGTTTGAACGAGGGTGGGAAGGAAGGAAGGGAGATGAGACGGGAGGGCGGATGAGTGGGTAGGTTTGGGGGTGCACGGTTGTGTGGGTAGCTGGGTGGGTGAGTGGATGAATGGATAGCTGGGTGGGTAGGTGAATGGATGGGATAGCAGGTGAACGACTGCTGGATATGTGGGTGGATGGGTGGGTGTGTGGTTAGATGGATGGATGAAGGCTGTGAGGGTGGATGGGTCAGTGGCTGGGTGGGTAGATGAGTTATTGGACCGGGGGTTCATGAGCAGGTTAGTAGTCAGATGCGTGAATGGACAGTTGAGTATGTGGGTAGGCCGTAGTCATGAAGAACATAGACCCTCAGCCCCGGGCTGCTCTGTGGAAAGCAGCTGAACTCAACACCCAGGTTCCAAACCCAGCTCTGGTCCTGACTTGGTGTGACCTTGGCCATTTCCTCAGTGCCTCGAAGCCTTGCCCCCTGCAGGCCAAGAGGACCCCAGCCCCTGCCCTGCCCACCTCACAGGCCGGCGGGAAGGACAGACTGCGTGGAGATGCTTTAGAAGCCCGAGAGACTGTTCAGGCACACTCAGGCCCTTTAAGGGGCCCCTGCACTCCGACCCCAGGCTTGGATGACATCTGCGGTGGGAAGAGCCTGCACTTGGGGCCCAGACAGACCTGGGTTCCAGTCCTGGCTCCACCCTTTTCCAAGTATGTGACCTTGGGCAGATGACTGTCCTCCTCTGGGAGGTGGACACGATGACCGCTCAGGGCTGTGGGAGGATTCAGGGGGATCGTTCGGGAAGGCACTCAGCACAGCACCCACCAAGGGCGCAGGGATGGATCTGGGGTCCCAAAGAAGAGGCCCAATCCCGCGTCTTGGCAGCAAGGAGCCCTGGAGACCGGGAAGTGTCCAGGACACTGACCCAGGGGTTCGAGGAACCCCGAAGTGTGTCTGTGAAGATGTGTTTTGTGGGGGGACAGGTCCAGAGCTTTGAGCAGAAAAGCGGCCGTGGCCTGTGGAGGGCCAACCACGCTGATCTTTTTTAAAAGGTTTTTGTTTTGATGTGGACCATTTTTAAAGCCTTCATTGAATTTGCTACAATATTGCTTCTGGTTTATGCTCTGGTTTCTTCGGCTGCAAGGTTTGTGTGATCGTATCTCCTCAACCAGGACTGCACCCACAGCCCCTGCACTGGAAGGCGAAGTCTTAACCCAGACCGCCAGGAACGTCCCTCCCCTCACTGATCTAATCCAAGACCCTCATTAAGGAAAAACCGAGATTCAAAGCTCCCCCAGGAGGACTCGGTGGGGAGGAGAGAGCCAAGCACTCAGCACTCAGTCCGGCACGGTGCCCTCCCTGTCCAGGGCGAGGGCACGGCCGAAGGGCCACCGGAGACCCTGTCGGATTCAGCAGTAGGATTGTGAGGAATTTCAACTTACTTTTTAAATCTGTCTCTCAAGGCTGTTACAAGCGGACTTTACCAGTAACTTAAAAGTTGAAAGGGACTTCCCAGGCGGCACTTGCGGTGAAGAACCCGCCGGCTGGTTTTAGGAGACATAAGAGATGTGGGTTAGATCCCTGGTTCAGGAGGATTCCCCTGGAGAAGGAAATGGCAACCCACTCCAGTATTCTTGCCTGGAAAGCCTCACGGACAGAGGAGGCTGGCGGGCTACAGTCCACGGGGTCGCACACGACTGAATCGACTTAGCTTCAAGTTGAGACAGGAAGAGGCAGTGACTGGTGGCAAAACACCGCACCCACGCTCCCAGGGGACCTGCAGCGCTCTGGTTCATGAGCTGTGCTAACAAAAATCAACCCAACGAGAGGCCCAGACAGAGGGAAGCTGAGTTCATCAAACACGGGCGTGATGTGGAGGAGATAATCCAGGAAGGGACCTGCCAAGCCCATGACAGACCGGTGTCCTGTCTGAGGGCCGTCCTGGCAGAGCGGTGCAGGGCCCTCCGAGACCCCCCGAGCTCCAGACCTGGCTGGGGGCTACAGGGTGGGGCTGAGCTGCAAGGACTCTGCTGTGAGCCCCACGTCAGGGAGGATCACCTTGTTTGTTTTCTGAGTTTCTCTTAAAATAGCCTTTATGGGTCCTGGTCTTTGGTTTTAAAATAACAACTGTTCTCCGTAAACAACGTGAAAAAAAACAAACAGGAGGAAAACAACGCAGCCCGGGCATTTCACCCGGAAGAGCCGCCTCTAACACTTTGACGGGTTGCCTTCTATTTTAACCCTGTTTTCATTGTAAACTGTAAAAACCACATCATAAATAAATTAAAGGTCTCTGTGAAGTTTAAAAAGTAAGCATGGCGGTGGCGATGGCTGTGCCACACCGTGAACACTCGTTTCAAAACGGTAAATTCTAGGGACCCCCTGGTGGTCCAGTGGGTGAGATTTTGCTTCCATTGCAGGAGCCGTGGGTTTGATCCCTGGTTGGGGAACTAAGATCCCACATGCTGTATGGAGTGGCCAAAAAGAATTTTTTGTAAATGGTGAGTTTTAGGTGACGTGAATTTCCCATTGATGCACTTCACAGGCTCAGAATGCAGCCAGGCCCTCAGGAAGCCCGAGTCCACTGGTCCTTTACTTTTCCTTAGAGTTTTATGGCTTCTGTTTCTGCCCTTAAACCCACCATGTTTCAACCTCATCTGATTTTGGACTTTATAATAAAGTTAGGCTGTGTTTCAGGAAACTTTGCTCAGTATTCTGTAATAATCTAAATGGAAAGAATTTGAAAAAAGAGCAGACACTTGTACATGCATAACTGAATCACTTTGGTGTACACCTGAAACTCGAGTGCAGCCGCTCAGTCGTGTCCGACCCTGCGACCCCACGGACTGCAGCACGCCAGGCTTCCCTGCCCATCACCAACTCCCGGAGTTCACTCAAACACATGTCCGTCGACTCGGTGATGCCGTCCAACCGTCTCATCCTCTGTCGTCCCCTTCTCCTCCCGCCTTCAATCTTTTCCAGCATCAGGGTCTTTTCAAATGAGTCAGTTCTTCACACCAGGTGGCCAGAGTATTGGAGTTTCAGCTTCAGCATCAGCCCTTCCAACGACCCCCCATACCTGAAGCTAACACAGTGCTAATCCACTGTGCTGCAACATGAAAGAAAAACACATTTTTTAAGTTTAGGCTGTGTGTGTCTTCCTTCTCTCAACACTGCGTCTGACCCCACCCACACTGCCCAGCGCTGCATTCCCCGTGGACGGGAGGCCCCCTGCCCCACAGCTGCGTGCCGGCCGGTCACTGCCGAGCAGACCTGCCCGCCCAGAGTGGGGCCCCCGGCACTGGGGACAAGGCAGGGGCCTCTCCAGGGCCGGTCACTGTCCACTGTTCCTACTGGTTTTGTTTTCAAAAGTGGAGGCAGCGTAATATTTCCCTGATTATAAAAAGAAGTACACAGGTTCTCCACAAATAAAACAGGGGAAAAGTATAAAGAATGGAAGTTCCCAGCACAGCCTGGAGATCACGCCGGGTGCACCTGGGGTGTCCTTCCAGGCTGGACCTCACATTTCACGCAGACATCAGAAGGCTGCGAGATCTACCCAGAAGGCTGGGTAGATGGGGGATAGGTCGGTGACAAACAGTAGACAGAGAGATATACAGACAGATGATGGATAGACAGACGCTAAGACACCGAGCGAGGGGACAGACGGACGGAAGACACCATCCTTGGTCACTGACCACACACCCACATGGGTGTGGTGAGCCGGCTGTCATACTTGTGAACCTGCTGCTCTCACAACACCAGCTGGGTCCCTCCAGCCCCAGCGTCCCACACAGCAGACTCCCGGCTCCATCCCCAGGCAGGAATCCCACCACCGACTGGGGTGGACCCTCCCCGCAGGAAGGTCGTGCTGTCTAAGGCCTTGAGAGCAAGTTACAGACCTACTTCTGGGAAGACAGCGCACAACCGCCTACCCCGCAGAGCCCAGGAGGACCCCTGAGTCCTAGGGAAGGGACCGCACGGCCTGGACGGGGAGCGGCCCCAGGACGCTGCCCCCAACCTGTCCCACCTCACTCCTGCTCTGCTCTGAGGCGGGGCGCAGAGAGGGGCCCCGAGGCCTCTTCCCAGTTCTTGGGAGCACCCACTGGGCCTGAACCAGGCCAGAAGCCCCCTCCTCAAGGTGTCCCCGGACCACTCCCCTCCACCTCCGCTTGCTCTGTCTCCTGGCAGCAGGGAGCCCCAGTGAGAAGAGACAGCTCCAGGCTGTGATCTTGGCCCCTGGCTGCTCTGGCAGTGTGGGGGGTGGGGGTCGCTGGGAGGCCATGAGTGCTGGGGGTCGGGGCTGTGAAAGCACCTCGAGGTCAGTGGGCTGTTGGTCGGGCTCTGCGAGGTCCGCACGGGTAGAGCTGTGCCAGGACACAGGAGGCCTGGTCAGTGGTCCCCAGAGTCAGGGCCAAAGGAAGGGGTTCGGGCCCCTCTGGTTCCTCAGCTTCTGAGGCCGGGGACCCCAGTCTGGCCTTGGTAGGGGGGGATTGGAGGGGAGGCCCCCAGCCCCAGGACCTCCAGGAGCGGGACCTGGTTCCCCAACCCACCGGGCCCTGATCTCAGAGTCTGGGCTCAGCAGGTCCATCGGGGGTCCTGGCTACTCTCTCTGGCTGACTCAGAAGTCAGTGGGGGAGGTGGGGGTTACTGAGGGACCAGGAAGGGGGGCTTAGAGATCGGGGGCCACCACCCAGCTTTCACAGGAGAAACGGAGGCCCACAGGGCACAAGGGACTCGCCAGGGTCACACTGTGAGCCCAGCTGCTGGACTCAAGGCCCAGGGCTGTCCCCCACCCATGATGGCCCTGAGGGCCCCCTCAACTCGGACAGGGTCAAGCCCCCTGACCTGCACCCCCAAGACTCAGGCTTGGCCGTTCTAAGCTGAGGAGCCCTCGGGATCTGCAGTCAAGGCCACGGGGCCCAGCACCCCACCCCCCCCACCCCCCCCCCCCCCCCACCCCCCCACCCCCCCACCCCCCCACCCCCCCACCCCCCACCCCCCCCCCCCCCCACCCCCCCACCCCCCCACCCCCAGCCCCCCCACCCCGTCCTGTGCAGGCCTCTGGCCAGGCTCCTGTCGGCTCAGTGGGCCAGGGCCTGGCTAGGTTCCTGTAGGCCTCGCTCCCGTCTTCTTCCTCTGCAGCCCGGTGTGACAGCCCTGTAGCTGAGGCTCCGGCTCCCTGAGCAGGCCGCTCCCACGGGGCCACAGGCATGGGGTACTGTGCTTACCCACCCCAATGCGAGGGTGTGCAATGCCAAAGAGGAGGGGCCTGCCAGGCCTCCGGGAGCAGAATGAGCCCCCCAGACGGAGGTCCCATCTCACAGGCCGGGGCCTGGGGGCCTCGGTCCACACCTGGGGCCTAGAGCTGGGCCTGTCGGGAGCTGACCCGGGGGCAGGATGGCTGAGCTCAGGAGCCCAGCCAGGCGGTCACTATGCACCACGTTCGCGGTGGGGAGGGCGGGTCACCCACACAGCGGAGCCACAGCCCCCACCTGACGGTACTCGCGGGCCACGTGGAGGTGTCCCGGCTGCGTTCCTGACCGCGTGCCCGTGTCCCCGCACCGTGCGCCCCCGACAGATGCCCACACGTATGCGAACATGCTCACATGCGTGCACGCACATAGGGCCCGGCGGACAGCGCCCTCTAGCGGCCACAGAGCCAGAGTCACAAAGCTCACAGGCACGTCTGTAAAGACCCGGATGCCGGAGTCTGGGAAGACTGTTCTCTCCTTTCACAGCCTGGGGGGTGTGACCTGGCTAAGGTCACACAGCAGGTAAGCAGCGCGGCCCTGACCCCTGACCCCGCGTGCGTGCATGGTAAGTCGCTTCAGTCGTGTCCGACTCCTTGCCACCCCAGAGACTGTAGCCCACCAGGCTCCTCTGTCCAAGGGATTCTTCAGGAAAGAATACTGGAATGGGTTGCCATGCCCTCCTCTAGGGGATCTTCCCGACCCAGTGATCGAACCCGCGTCTCTTATGCCTCGTGCATGGGCAGGCGGGTTCTTTACCACCAGGGAAACCCCCACTGGCCCAGATTCCAGCTCATTCCAGCTCCCAAGGCCCTGCCAGAGCCCCCTGGGACAGAAAAGCTGGGGGTCTTGAAAAGCTTCCACCCTCCTCACACAGGGTGCCTGCTCCCCCCAGGAGGGGGGAGTCACATGCGGAGAGGAATCTCAGGACCAGAGAGTCCCCAAGCCCAGTCTCCTCTGTGCTGATGGGATGGGGTATCAGGAGGGGAGGGGCTGGGTTCACAGAAACACCGAAATGCCAAGATGACGGACACAGACGGGACACCTGCCACACAGGAGCAAGACACTGACCTGTGTCCACTCGCTTGGCTCCTCTCCCGAGGGAGGAGATACGGTCACACCAGGTCCCCTTGTTCCCCAGGCCCAGGTCTCTCGTTCCCCAGAAGAAGCAAGCACCATCCAGTCCACACACATAGTCCCTGATCGGACTCGAAGCCCAGCACTGCTCTGGGCCCTGGGGATACGGCAGGGGCCTCAGAGACCAAGACCTGCAGCAAAGTCCCAGGAGGTGAAGCAGGCGGACAAGCAACACATTACATTCTAACGGGAGGTGTGATGAGCTCTTTAGGAAAGGAAACGGTTGGGGTGACAACTGCTGGTTTAAACTAAGATCATGGCATCCAGTCCCCTCACTTCATAGCAAATAGAAGGGGAAAAAGTGGAAACAGTGGCAGATTTTATTTTCTTGGGCTCCAAAATCACTATGGATGGTTACTGCAGCCAGGAAATTAAAAGATGTTTGCTCTTCGGAAGGAAAGCTACGACAAACCTAGATGGTGTATTAAAAAGCAGGGCCAATGAAGGCCCATCACTTTGCCAATGAAGGTCCATCTAATCAAAGCTATGGGTTTTCCAATAGTCATGTACCGATGTGAGAGCTGGGCTATAAAGAAACCTGAGCACTGAAGAACTGATGCTCTCCAAGTGTGGTGCTGGAGAAGACTCTTGAGAGTTCTCTGGACAGGAAGGAGATCCAACCAGTCAATTCTAAGGGAAATCAACCCCGCATATTCACTGGAAGGACTGATGCTGAAGCTCCAATACTTTGGCCTCCTGATGCAGAGAGCTAACTCATTGGAAAAGACCCTGATGCTGGGAAAGATTGAGAGCAGGAGAAGAAGTGGGCAGCAAAGGATGAGATGGTTGGATAGCATCACTGACTCAATGGACATGAGTTTGAGCAAACTCCAGGAGCTAGTGAAGGACAGGGAAGCCTGGCGTGCTGCAGTCCATGGGGTTGCAAAGACTGGGCACAGCTGAGCCACTGAACAAGAGAGGCCACCCCCGAATGAAGAAGGGGAGCCCCAGCAAGAGCCTGGGGAGGAGCAGTCCTGGCAGAAGGGACAGCGAGTGCACAGGCCCTGGGCTCAGGCGTGTCTGACAAGCCGCAGGAGCAGCAAGGTGGGCAGTGTGGCCGGATGCAAGGCAGGGGTCCGGGGAGGGGCCGGCCCTCGGGGCCTCACAGAGCAGGCTGAGCCCCTGAGGTTTGTCCAGGTTCTCAGGTGATGCTGGATGGCATCGCGTCACCACACCTGCCCCTTCTAACTTCCTGCACACTCAGGTCCTGGGTGTATGTCAAGCAAGGGGAGCCAGATGGCTCAGCGTGTGGACACACGGCGGGTGCCTGCCGGTCAGCGAGGACGGACATGGCGCAGTTCCGGCTCTTCCATCGCAGACATGGCTGGGGGGCCCTGTGCCTTCCCGGTGCACAGGTCAGCACTTCTGGGGGGCACAGGCCCACCTGGAGCCGCAGAGTGGGGCGTCTCTGTGGGGGTCACTGCGGCCTGCCGCCACCTCTGCAAAGCAGCTGGACTCACGCCCCGGGACAGGCCGCACCCGGGCCTGCATCGCGCCCCTGCTCGGAACGTGGCCCCTGGACACTGTGCCCAGCGCACCCCCGCGGTGTCAAATGAGAACCGGGGGAGGCCCCTGACCCCGCCCCGGGCCCCCACTGCCCCTGCCTGGGGTGACGCCAGGCTCCAGCGCTCGGAGTCCCAGGGTGTCACTCGGAGGCTCCGAGTCCTCCGTCTGGGCCCCTTCCTCCGGGTCAGCACTTCCAGCGGGGGGACAGCGACGCCTTGCGGCCACGGAGGGCACGGCCGGCCCCGGAGCCGCGCGGCAGCGCCCAGGGAGAGGGGCGGGGCGGGCAACTCGGCTGAAACCCGGACGGCTGTGCCCGCGGGGCCCCTCCAGGCTGCCTCCTCTGCTGCGGGCAGGACGCCCAGCTTCTGAGTCCTTGGGACGGAGAGGGAGACTTCTGAGTGCGCGACACAGGGAGCCAAGTCTTTCTGGTCGTGGCCTCGAAACTGCCCAGGCGACCGGGAGGAAGAGGGCTGCTCTCCCGCAGGAGGACCTGAGCGTCTCTCAACCAGAATCGGCTCCTTGGCTTCGTCTCTTAAAAAAAGGTAAAGGGAATTTTGCGCCTTGAGCCAGCTCCTGGGGAATTTACCAATCAGTTTGGGGGAAACTGGCAAGTTGACCACACCGAATCTTTCAATCCATGAATATCCTGGCGCTCTCTCCCTTTAATAGGTTTAATAATTCTCAGTGAAGCTGCGTGTGGAGTTTTCCTCATAAACGAATGTCTTGGGCATCTCTGTAGATTCACGCTAGTAAACCTACACATTTGAAAGGGAAAGTGTTAGTCGCTGGGTTATGTCCGAGTCTTTGCGATCCTCTATCCATGGGATCCTCCAGGCAAGAATATTGGGTGCAAGAAATGGAGTGGGTTGCCGTCTCCATCTCCAGGAAACTTATATATTTGGGGGGGTGGATTCTATTGAAATATCGATTTACAATGTTGTGTTAATTTCTTCTGTACAGCAAAGCGACTCAAGTACATATATATACTTTTTCTCAGTCTTGTCGGTTATGGTTTCTCACAAGCTACTGAATATAGTTCCCGGTGCCACACAGTAGGACATTGTTGTGTATCCTTTTTATCCATCTTCTATATAACAGCTCGCTTCTGCTGATCCCAAACTCCCACTCCATCCCTACCCACCCTCTCCCCTGGGAACAAGTCTGTTCTCTACAAGCTGATATATTTTATGCAATGGTAAAATATATCCTCGTAAATGTTATTCTCTATTCATTTGCTATTCTATTCATAGACTGTGCTGTTGGAGAAGACTCTTGAGAGTCCCTTGGACTGCAAGGAGATCCAACCAGTCAATCCTAAAGGAAATCAGTCCGGAATATTCATTGGAAGGACCGATGCTGAAGCTGAAACTCCACTACTCTGGCCACCTGATGCAAAGAACTGACTCACTGGGAAAGACCCTGATGCTGGGAAAGATTGAAGGTGGGAGGAGAAGGGGACGCCAGAGGATGAGATGGTTGGATGGCATCACCGACTCGATGGACATGAGTTTGAGTGAACTCCAGGAGTTGGTGATGGACAGGGAGGCCTGGCGTGCTGCGGTCCATGGGGTCAAAAAGAGTCGGACACAACCAAGCGACTGAACTGAACTGAGAGACCCAGTAAGTCTTTATACTTGAAATCGCACCTGGTAAATTTGCTACACTATTTTTAATAGACTATATTAATCTGTCTACATTCTGCGGGACTTGCTACACACTCAAGCACACCCTCTGTGAAGAATGACAGCTCTGTTGCTATCTTCCTGATGCTTATGTATTCCATTGCTTTCCCAGTCATTTCAAAAGCTGGTTTGGGAGGGGAGAGCTCCACTTCAGGAACAGTAGCACAAAGACGTCCACAAACACACCCCCAAGCCAAAGGGCTGAAAATTATTTTTTAAATTTATGTTTATAACAGTATTTAAATACATGTATCATATGTTTCTAATTATTTATAATATCTGAATATGTTTATAAATATATATACAATATATAGGTAAATTTATTTATATACATGTGTTAGTCACTCTGTTGTATCCAGCTCTTTGCAACCCCATGGACTGCAACCTTCCGGGCTCCTCTGTCCATGGAATTCTCCAGGCAAACATGTTGGAGTTGGTTGCCATTCCCTTCTCCAGGGAATTTCCCCAAACCAGGGATCGAACCCGGTCTCCTGTACTGCAGGCAGATTCTTTACTGTCTGAGCCACCAGGAAAGCCCAAAGTTACTTCTACTTACAATTATGCTTATAATAATATATACTTGCTTATAAATACATTATAAACTATTATAAATATAATATATACTTGCTTATAATTATGCATTTATAATATATGCTTATAATTGTCTGCATGTATTTGTTTTATATATTAATTTAAAATTTCTGTATCAGTTCAGTTCAGTCACTCAGTCATGTCCGACTCTTTGCGACCCCATGAACCGCAGCACGCCAGGCCTCCCTGTCCATCACCAACTCCCAGACTTCACTCAGACTCACGTCCATCGAGTCAGTGATGCAATCCAGCCATCTCATCCTCTGTTGTCCCCTTCTCCTCCCACCTTCAATCTTTCCCAGCATCAGGGTCTTTTCCAATGAGTCAGCTCTTCGCATTAGGTAGCCAAAGTACTGGAGTTTCAGCTTCAACATCAGTCCTTCCAATGAACACCCAGGACTGATCTCCTTTACGATGGACTGGTTGGATCTCCTTGCAGTCCAAGGGACTCTCAAGAGTCTTCTCCAACACCACAGTTCAAAAGCATCACTTCTTTGGTGCTCAGTCTTCTTCACAGTCCAACTCTCACATCCATACATGACCACTGGAAAAACCATAGCCTTGACTAGACGGACCTTTGCTGGCAAAGTAGTGTCTCTGCTTTTTAATATGCTGTCTAGGTTGGTCATAACTTTCCTTCCAAGAAGTAAGCGTCTTTTAATTTCATGGCTGCAGTCACCATCTGCAGTGATTTTGGAGCCCCAAAAAATAAAGTCTGACACTGTCTCAACTGTTTCCCCATCTATTTCCATGAAGTGATGGGACCAGATGCCATGATCTTCGTTTTCTAAATGTTGAGCTTTAAGCCAACTTTTTCGCTCTCCTCTTTCACCTTCATCAAGAGGCTTTTTAGTTCCTCTTCACTTTCTGCCATAAGGGTGGTGTCATCTGCATATCTGAGGTTATTGATATTTCTCCCGGCAATCTTGATTCCAGCTTGTGTTTCTTCCAGCCCAGCGTTTCTCATGATGTACTCTGCATATAAGTTAAATAAGCAGGGTGACAATATACAGCCTTGACGTACTCCTTTTCCTATTTGGAACCAGTCTGTTGTTCCAAGTCCAGTTCTAACTGTTCCTTTTATACAGTCTATAAATAATATTTTTATATAAATATTTAAAGTCTTTCAATATATTTAAAGTGTCTGGAAATAGACCTAAGGGCATACAAAAAATGGAATATTTATTAAAGACAATCTTCTGAAATTTGGCAAGAGCAGGGACTGTCTAGAGCATCTCAATCATGACCTGTTTCCTTCCTCCCGTTCCCAGCCCAACATGAGGCACCTCCACTCCAAGCAACTGCGGAAAGAACCCAGGGCACCCTCTCCACCGAGCTCCGGGTCAAGGTCGCATCTTCTCGACATTGTCCCCAGGGGAACTGCTGAGAGGTGAGATCTCCGAGACAAGGATGGGGACATCCAAGCCGGACCCCGAGGTTTGGCCAGCGGATGTAATGCCGCGTTCTGCCGGCAGACGGTGCTAGAGGAACGCGAAACACAAAAGCGGCCATAAAGCGCCTTTGCTTTCCTGGTTTCCCTCCCTTCTATCGAGCACAGGAGCCAGTGATGATGGGCCCGTGTCTGCTCAGCAGCCCTGACGGACCAGTTCAGCAGGCACTCAGGCCCCACTCTGTCCACCAGGCGACCCCTTCTGCAGTAGACCAGCCCTGGGCTCCCACACCTTCTGACCAGTTGGGGGCCACTTCTGTGCACCAGCCCGGGCCACGCCCTCCACGCTGTCTAGCCCGGGGCCAGGTAGGTTTTTTCTGCACCCTAGGACCTGGAATCGGCCCCCTGTCCTAAGACTTCACCTGATTTTATGTGTCACCCCAGATCTCAGCACCGATGCCCCCACCTTTGGTAGGGTAGGAGGGGGTGAGGGCGGCCCCTGAGATGGTGAAACTGCGGGTCGTGATCAGTCAAATCCATTCCGCCTCCCCGCACTAATCAAGGGTGTTTTAAGACTTGAACGTCCTCCAGTCACGAAGCCAAAACAATAAAATACCCGCCCGGAGTGTTCTCTAGAAAGCCAGACTCAGCAGCGTCTAGTTGGAGCTGAGCTGTTAGGACTGGATGGACCGCTGACCCTCCCACTGGGCGTGGCCGCGTGTCCCTGGAAGCTCCGCCTCCAGCTCGCGCTGGAGGTCCTCGCACCTTGTCCATCGCTTTCCCGAGGCTCCCCACTCCCCACGCCACCTGCTGCTTGGTCTTCATCCGTGAGCACCCAGCCTGTGCCCGCAGGGAGGCAGATTCCAGAGCGTTCTCTGGTTGCCTTGTGGATGAACCCGCTCTTTGATGCAAACCTGACATCTCAGTATTTTGGCCTGCTGTTTGTAGGGGGGAAAAAATGTTCCCTAACAATAGTAAAACCATTACATGTAGCATTCAGAATTCCCTCACCGCCGAATCCCCCACAGATTGCTGACCACCCTAGTTTTGTCTTTGACTCCCTGCAATGGTGAATCTTCTAGAAAACTTTGGTCTAACCCAGGCCTCTGAAAGGACCCCAAAACAGCCCCTTTTCCCGGTCACTTCACTGCTGACCAGCAAACCTGGGCGGAGGACAGTGCTGAGATGCCTCAATACATCCTTTAGGGTCGCCCCTCCATCTGCTGAGACCGCTGCACAAGTCCACAACCGGAAGGGCAACGCTGGACACTGACCTGGGAGGGACAGCGGGCCAGAGACTGGGGGAAACCCGTGTCAGGACAGCCCACAGCTGACCCGGCTCAGGGGGACGCGATGCCTGTGGGCGCGATGCAGGCTAATAGCTCGGCCCCTGAGCCGACGCGCCCCAAACGTGCCTCCCGGTAAAGGACCATCATCATCGTCACGCGAGCATCTTCTCGAATAAAATACAGCCCAATGACTGGGAACACCAGGAGGAGATCTTTCCACACTAGAGGGCGCCAGAGACCGCGGGGTCGCACCCGGGCTCCCGAGGCTGCCGCGCAGAGTCTGTCCGCCAGGGGGCGCGAGCGCTGGCCATGGGCTGGCCCTTCCGGTCAGCTGTGATGGGCAAAGAAGGGTCTAGTCCCAAGGGGACTGTGTGATGGGCTCTCGAGGTTAGGGGTGCTCCTCACCCCAGAGGGGTCAAAAAGTTAGTCAAGAAACAAAGGCTTTGGTGCATGAACTAATGAGTGACCAGCAAAAAATATATATTTTAAAATAAGGTTAGATTTGAAGATTAGGCAGTATTTGGGACATACTTAGACTAAAATTATTCACTGGGCATTCTGTGTTTTATCTGCCATCCTACTCATGAGAGATGAACAAAACAGAACTGCGAGGACTGTCTTTTTTCTTTGCTCCTTATTGTTGTATGCCTTTGTATTTATCAACCACGTTCTTTTCTTCTCAGTATTCTTCTCAGTATGTAGGAGTTGTCAGAGGTTAGCAGAATGTTCCGTGGAACTGTGAGTGGATCCGAGGACGAATTAACACAATTGGCTGTGATTATAATGACTCTTGGGAGCAGCTGTTTTTCATTTTGGACGGAGGGTGCTCTCTCGGGGTCAAGGATGGGGCACCCAAACGGACACCGAGGTTTCTGTGCAGCGGGTGCCATGCCGGGCTCTGCCAGCAGATGGCGATGGAGGAACGCGCAAGGCCACCGCGGCCAGAAAGCGCTTTTCCCGCTTTCCTTCCTTTTATTGAGCACAGGGGCCAGTGGCGGTGTGAGGATGGCCCCGGGTCCGCTCAGCAGCAGCGCTGACCGACCGTCTAGTGCACGTGTGGCCCCGATCTCAGCACCGAGGCCCCCCCTTTGGCAGGATAGGTGGGGGTGAGGGCGGCCCCTGAGATGGTGAAACTGCGGGTCGTGATCAGTCAAATCCATTCCGCCTGCCTGCACTAATCAAGGCCCTTGATTAGATTTAACCAAGTGTTAAAAAAGACTCGGGGGTCCTACAGTCACGAAGCCAAAACAATAAAATACTCGCCGGGATTGCTCTCTAGAAAGCCGGACTCAGCGGCGTCTAGTTGGAGCTGAGCTGTTAGGACTGGGTGGACCGCGGACCCTCCCACTGGGCGTGGTCGCGGGTCCCTGGAAGCTCCGCCCCCAGCTCGCGCTGCGAGCGCAGAGGCGGAGCTTGGGTCCACCGCGCGGACCGCGGTCCCGCACCTTGTCCATCGCTTTCCGCAGGCTCCCCACGCCCCACGCCACCTGCTGCTTGGTCTTCATCCGTGAGCACCCAGCCCGTGCCCACAGGGAGGCAGATTCCAGAGCGTCTCTGGTCTCCCTGCCTGGTTGCCTTGTGGATGAACCCGCTCTGTGCTGCTAACCTCAGCATCTCGGTGTTTGGGTCTGCTTCTTGAAGGGGAAAGACATCAAAACTGGTCCCGTAGCAACAGTAAAACCGTTACACGTAGCGCTCACCCCTCCATCCCCCACAGATTACTGACCACCTGTTTCTCTTCGAATCCCTTCAATAAAGAATCTTGGAGGAAGCTTCCGTCTAGCCCAGGCCTCCGTTTTCCAGATCCCTGGAGGGGCAGTGGGGGAAAGATTATAATTCAAACAGAAGTCCCGGGTCCATGTAGAACCCAATCACCATTCGCTACGGGGAGGAGTCCACGTAGCAGATCAGGCTGATCGTCTGGGGCGGCCTATATTGAAGGTTTCATGGGAAACTGCCTTCCAGGGACACAGCCCAGTATTTTGCCTCTGGCCCCTCGAGACTCCGGGGCTCACCTCCCCGCTCCACTGCCGTCCTCTGGGCTCTGATGGGGCTTCTCCGGGCCAGGGCCCCGCACCTGCAGACAGCCAGCAGCCCAGGGAACAGCAGGAGGCAGGTGGAGACCCCAGGCCGGCCCACCCACACCGGGTTAGACCAGAGGGGAGGGGCCAGCCGTGAGGACGCAGGCAGCTGTTCTGGGATGGCCTTGGGTGGGGGGGTAGCAAACGTGGGTGAGTCTCCAGCGCTCAGCCCCACTGGAGTCCTGGAGGCTGTGTGAGTGTGTGGCCTGTGGTGTCGGAGACACCCTGCTCAGCACCCCCAGACCACCTTCTGATTTGGTTTCCTGGTTATCAGACACTGAAGAGGGGGTGCCCCAAAAGAAAGGGGCTGCCTTTCCCCACCCCTTACCCCCTGAAGGTGGTGCATGTCCATGGCGCACACATCCAGATACCTGTGATCCCAGCGAACCTCCGCGTGGCCCCAGGAGCCGCGCAAGAGGCCATTTGGTTTCCACCTGGGCTGAGGTGACTGAACCCCCTTGTCACCTCTGAGAAGTCCCGGCAGCTGTAGTGGGGGCTCCTGCCTCCCACTGAACTGTCCCCCCGACCCCGCAGTGGCCAGCTGAGCTGATCCGAGACCACTGCACCCGCGGTAAGCTCCTGCCCTCGCGTCCCTCCTGCCACGGGAGCGGCCAGGGCGACCCCCTTCTTGAGGCTCTGCAGCTGTGATGGTGGCCGGCCCCCACCACAGGAGGGCGAGGGGAGAGAGGGGGCGGGTGAGGGGACCATCCTGGGACAGACAGGACGTGGGAGAGGGTCCCCGTCTCCCACGACTGTGTGGGCTCCCTTATGCAGGCGGCCTGATCTGTGAGGTCTAGTTCTTTGCTGCATCTCGTGGTATTTGCTGAAACTTTTCTAAAATGTAATCAAGCACCACGTAGCATTCTAGCTTATGTTGAACGGCCTTTGGGAGTTAGGGTAGAAAATCAAAGGAATATTTCAAAACGCTGACAGTGTGAGAAACACCTGTGCCCTCAGTCTGCCAGGCAGGTGTGCATCCTTTAGTCCTCCAAGCCCCACGGGGCTGGGCAGTGCCATCACACCCTCCGTGTCACAGCCGAGGTCGCTGAAGCACCAGCCTGTGACGTCAGGAGTGGACTCAGGACAGAGCCCGGCACTGACCAGACCAGGAGGGGCAGGTGTGCCCGATGGTGGGTCTCTCGTCGGCCTAGACAGGGCGCTCCACACTCGGACAATAACTCTCAGAGATGGGGCGGGGATGAGCATGACCTTTGGGGGTTAACCGACCCAATACATACTAAGCTGGAAATAAATCATGCCTCACTCTAAACAGCAATGTTACTCATAGGAGAACTTCTTACGTAAGAAGAATTACAGAAATAATCAGAAAGCAAAATCCAATAATTTGCTGTTTATAAGTTACAGATATATAGCAAAAATATATACACAAATTTTAAAAATAAAATGCCGAGCTAAATAAACTCTCATGCAAATGCAAATTAAAAAAAAAACAAGCAAGGGGTTTCCATTATGATGTTTGGAAAAGAGAAGTTGAAGCTAGAAGCATTAAAAGAGGCAAAGAGGGCATGCAAAGGCACAGGTTCTCAGTTCATCTCTGTTAAATAGACATCTGCTCCAAAGACGGTAATCACTTGATCACGTACACCCTGTCTATCGAGATAACGGCATGACTAACAGCGTAACGGCGCTCATAAAACAGAACAGAAACCAAGGCAAAACAGAGACACGTCAGGGAAAAACACACCAAACCAGACCGTGGTGTGACCAGGTAAACCAGCGCTCCTAACTACCGTGGGGCCACAGGCCCTTCGAGGGCCACAGGCTTCCTCCCGGAGCAGCCCAGCCGTGCACACACCCACACGGCTTTGCTGGGACCCTGGGCCCACGACCCCGGACCCCGGCATGCTCACCGGCTGCCAGGCGTCCTCACACCTCGAAGGGAAGACAAGTTAGAGCAAGTGCGGACTGGAGCAAAATAACATAAAGACTGAGGTAACAAACCGAACTGACAGAGTGGAAACACGTTTCTTGAGAGTACACAAATGCTGTATAAAAACTGATAATATATTCAGGCTCAGAGAATGTCTATGGACACTTAAAAATCCTGACACCAGCACATAATAAGTAACAGCAATGACTGAAGCAGTCATCACTGGGGTTAGGATTAGGGTTAATTTAAAAATACTAATTTTTAATTAGTATTAAAAAATACTAATTAAAATAATAATAATGGGGTCAAAGGGAAATTCCTAAGAGCAAAAAAAAACCCAGACGTCAACAGTATAGAGCAGAAAAAGCTGTAACTACAAGAAAACAAACACAAACCAAAGTACCCACGTTTACTAGAAATGTTAAAAATTATTAATTACCTAAATAATTAATCTTAGAAATGTAAAGTGTTAATATTAAGCAACAAAAAAGATAAAGAAAAGAGCAGAATACATGTACTTTGACAAAACAATTCGATTAGTAAACACAACCAAGAACTGGAGCTTTACGACAGTCAACAACGTCTGCTAAAAGAAGGGAAAACTAAGACAATAAAACAAAATCCGACAACGAACCTCGAGGACAATTCAAATGCTACCAGGACGGCCTCTTACAACGTCGCTGTCTGGGAGCCTAAGTCAAAGGACTTAGAACACATAAGAAAACAAGGAAAGAGCGTGAGCTGAAGACTAGGTTCCGCTCACACTTCTGAAAAAAAGCACTTGCCTGGTCTGACCACGGTTTTGTGTGAGTCTGTCAACCCTTCAGGAGAGGAGTCTTACCTGCCGTGTTACATAAATCATCAGAAAAGAAAGGGATGGGGGTGGGGGGGAGAAGGTCCGCGTTTAGAAGCTTGAGGCGAGCGTGAAGTAGCTGGGAGGCACGGGGCTCGGCAGGCTTGCTGGGCTTGGGGGGCGACCCAGGTTGGCTGAAACCGGCGATTTACGAGCAGGAGACTCCGGAAGGGTGGTTTTAAGGAGAGTGGTGACGTGTGCAAAGTGATGCTTGGAAAAAAATAAAACAATTTGGCTGGGAGCACAGCGCGCGGAGGAGACGGCAAAGGTTGGAAGTGGATGACTGCCCTGCCCAGTAAGGACAGTCCTGGCCAAGGCTGAGGGGGTCCCGGGGGTGGGGCAAGGAGGTAGATCTTAGGGGGCCCTGTCCCCCTGCACCGAGCGGGGGTGTCAGCATTCTCTCAATTCTCACAAGTGATGGGCGATCCTCCAGGCGGGCTGCCACTCAGATGGGCGCACACAGGGGCTGGTTTAGTACCCCCACGGACAGCAGAGGGGCTGCACAGAGCTGGTCTCCCCAGACCAGCAGACCTGTCCTTTCAACGTCCCCAGCTGCCAAGCCTGCTGATGGAGGAACAGCTCTGGCCTTCCCATTTTTATTCAGGACCATCCTAGCTGCCGAGCCAAGCCCCATCTGCTGAAATAACCAGCATGACCCTGACGGGCTCGTAGGACTGCGGCCGCAGACATGTAAAACTTCAAAATCAGTTCAGCCCACCTCCTCCCCGAGCAGTGCTAAGGGGCCCTGCGAGGGACAGTACCAGAGACCACCGCCAACTCCCAGAGGCCAGGGACAGACGCTTCTGGGGCAGCCAGATGCGGCCCTGCCCGAGCCCATTCCTGGGCCAGGGGCAGGGGACTTAACTGGGATGGCCACCTTCAAGCCTTGCTGGGTCACAGAGGGCAGGTCTGCACCTAGGCGATGCCAGGGGGCTGCCTGGGAGCTGGCCCCCCGCCTGCTACTGGTGGGAGGAGGAGCTCTGGAAACATGGCACCCTCAGAGCCCCGCCCTGAGGATGCCCAGCTGAACTGGCCCGGGGAACCGGAAAGGGTCGCTGTAGCCCCAGGCACCACACCCAGGGCACAAGCTGGAGGGGGAGGGGCCCTGCCATCTTGGGAACCAGACGGGCCTGTGTCTCCCCTGCCGGGGGCGCCGCAGCAAGAGGTGGGGTGTCACCCTGGGTCTCCGTCCTCAGTTGCCAGTTGCCAAAGCTCGTGAGTGCCCAGTCCCAGTCTGAATGGGAGCCTTGAACACACACACACACCCCCCAGGGGAATGTGGCATTCCCAACGTCCCCACCTCCTGGAGAGGGAAACGGAGCCTTGGGGCTTCCTCCAGGACACCAAGGCAGGAGGGGCCAGAGCTGGACCCTGAACCCAGCCCTTCAGACCGGAACCCCTTCATCCCTGGACAGGGCGCAGGCTGCCCAGCCACAGAACGGAGGCCCCGCAGGCGCCCCAGCCTGGACCCCGGGTCTGGCGGAGGGCTACTCCTCGTGGCAGGGTCCTGTGCCTGGCTGAGCCGGGCAGCGCCTCCACCTCCGCTGGAGGGCCTACAGCCAGGCCCGCCCTCAGCCAACCCAGGCCGAGGGCTGAGAGGCGCGGGGTCCTCGCCTGCCACCCCAAGCCCAGGAGGAGCCCTCCTGCACCCGCTCCGCCCCACCGCCGAGCGACCCTGCAGTGGCCAAGGTGACCCTCGACTTTGGACTCATCTTCCCCGGGCTGTACGGGCTGCGAGTCCGCTTCACTTCTGCAAGTGTCTGAGGTTAGAGCTCGCCGGACGTCTCCCGGGGGCTTAACCCCACTTCGTCCCTCTGACGTGTATTCGTCTGCACTTTAGAAAAAGCGAATGGAGGGCAAAACCAACCCCCCGGGGTCACAGCAGAGAAGAGCCGGCCGGGATTCCGCCGTCCGGCTGGCCCCCCATGTCCACCCGCTGGGCCGGGGGCGCCAGGGCCGGCGTGCCCTCGCCCCGGGCGGACCCTAGAGCTTGTCCGCCGCGTGGACCTTCTGGTGGCGGAGGAGGTGCGAGCTGCCCCGGAAGGCCTTGCCGCAGCGGTTGCACTCGTAGGGCCGCTCGCGCGTGTGCGTCTTGTAGTGCTCGATGAGCGCCGAGCGGTGGCGGAAGGCCTTGCCGCACTCGTTGCACACGTAGGGCTTGCGGCCCGTGTGGGTGCGCTGGTGCTGGATGAGCGCCGAGCTGTGGCGGAAGGCCTTGCCGCACTGGCCGCACTCGTAAGGCCTCTCGCCCGTGTGGGTGCGCTGGTGCTCGATGAGCGCCGAGCTCTGGCTGAAGGCCTTGCCGCACTTGTGGCACCGGTAGGGCCTCTCGCCCGTGTGCGTCTTGCGGTGCTCGATGAGGTTGGAGCTCTGGCTGAAGGCCTTGCCGCAGTCCGCGCAGGCGTACGGCTTCTTGCCCGTGTGGACGCGCTGGTGCCGCAGCAGGTGCGAGCGGTGGCAGAAGGCCTTCCCGCACAGCTCGCAGGCGTGCGGCCTCTGCAGCGAGTGGATCTTGCGGTGCTGGCTCAGGCCCGAGCTCTGGTTGAAGGCCTTGCCGCACTCCTGGCACGCGTAGGGCTTCTCCCCGGTGTGGATGCGCTCGTGCTTGCGCAGGCTGGAGCTGCGGCTGAAGTCCTTGCCGCACTCGCGGCAGGCGTACGGCCGCCTCCCGCTGTGCGTCTTCGCGTGCTGCGCCAGGGCCGAGCTCTGCCGGAAGGCCTTGCCGCACTCGCCGCACTCGTACGGCTTCTCCCCGGTGTGGATGGCCTGGTGCCGGAGCAGGTGCGAGCTCTGGCTGAAGGCCTTGCCGCACTCGCCGCACTCGTACGGCTTCTCCCCGGTGTGAATCACCAGGTGCCGGAGCAGGTGCGAGCTCTGGCTGAAGGCCTTGCCGCACTCCCGACACGCGTAGGGCTTGGCGGGCTGCGCGGTCCTGGGCGGCCCCTCCAGCCCCAAGTCACCCCTGCCCACCGCCTCCCTGGCAGGCGCATCGGCGGCTTCCCCGCTGCCCGTGATCCGGTACGCAGTCGGGTCTGATTTCTGGAGGAAGGTCGGGCCGAACAGCTCATCGTCCTGGGCCCTGTCTCCCGGGGGGATGCTCTGAGGCGGAACGGGGCTGGAGCACAGATCGAAGTCCCCCCGGTAATCGTCCTGCTCCCCGCCTTGCTCCCCGAGAGGGATCTCCTTGTAGATGACGGCCATCTGCTCCAGAGCCCTCCCCTGAAGAAAGGGGGCCCCCAGGTCCTCCTCCGCGAACAGGTCGGCCTGCATGTCCAGCCCGCCGGCAAACACGAAAGCCTCACCCAGCTTGGCGGCCGGGGGGATCTCCACAGAGGGGCCCGTCATCCCAGCGGCTGGGTCTGTCTGGGACACACACAGCTGCTCTCGGATTCTGAAAAGAAAACAAGAGACACTGTCAAGTCAGCAGGTCAAGCAGCGAGGAGCCGGAGCCCAAAGCAGATGGAACCAAGGACACAACCTTGCCCTCGAAGACGGTCCTGGGTGAGTCAGAGACA
Source organism: Bos javanicus (assembly GCF_032452875.1). Taxonomy (NCBI): domain Eukaryota; kingdom Metazoa; phylum Chordata; class Mammalia; order Artiodactyla; family Bovidae; genus Bos; species Bos javanicus. The sequence goes on from NC_083884.1 coordinate 71,397,216, forward strand.
AGCCAGAGACTCCCCAGAAACAAGCGCAAGGCGGACGCTGGTGTCCAGACCCTAAAGGCTCAGGGCACCGGAAAGATGGGCGAGGACATCAGGGGATCCAGACCCGAAAGGCTCAGGGCACCGGAAAGATGGGCGAGGACATCAAGGGGATCCAGACCGGAAAGGCTCAGGGCACCGGAAAGCGGGGCGAGGACATCAGGGGATCCAGACCCTAAAGGCTCAGGGCACCGGAAAGATGGGCGAGGACATCAGGGGAGCCATTCTGGAAGAGGGGCGGAGTCCGGCCCCGGAGGGTGCTGGGGCTGGGGTCTTGCTGGGAGAGGGCATCTGTTTGCCTCCTGTGCTCGGTGGGCGGCACCCCTCCAGCCCGGAGCCCCAGCCGGAACCCAGGAGTCAGATCTTCCCAACACCTGCCCCATCCACGTCCTGAGGGCCCACTGACGGGGTCTCTGCCTCTCTCCAGGCTGACTCCCGATGGATGCCCATCTCCAGCTCCGCCCCCACACATCTGTTCTCTACGTGGACACCAGGGTCAAACACCTAAACCCGGTCCTGATGGCGGCGTCCCCCTTCTCAGGAGCCTGCAGCAGCCCACGCCCTCCATGGCCGGCCCTGCGGCCCTGTCCCCGGCCTCTGCTTCCACACACCCTCATGCTTCCAGCTCCACAACTCGTATGAGCCGCTCTTTCCTCCGCCTGACTGGTCCCCTCACCACTGGCTTCTCAGGTGGCCACATGCTCATTTTTCCAGATTCAGTCCAAATGCCTCCTCTTCTCTGCACCCTCAGACCCGGACAATCTCGGGCACGTGGCCCCAGTTGCGGGACACGCATCCATCACAGCACTGGGCACTCGCAGGGCAGGCGTCCTGGCAGGACCCCCCGCAGCACTGCCTGTGAACTCCCCGAGGGCAGGTCCGGGGCTCCTCTGAAGTGGAAGCCCCAGCTCCCAGCACAGCCGCTCCGTCTCTACACGCACACACCCACTGAATAAATAAATGACTCAACGGAGGAAAAGCCACTTGCTTTTGTGTCAGTACTGCTTGCCACACTTTTATTTTTTGCCAAAGAACTTTGTATTCAATCAAGTCAATTATCTCTGAGCCAAAGTTTTTCCAGTAGTCATGTACGGATGTGGGCGTTGGATCATAAAGAAGGCTGAGTGCCGAAGAACTGATGCTTTTGAACTGTGGTGTTGAAGACTCTTGAGAGTCCCTTGGACTGCAAGGAGATCAAGTCACTCAATCCTAAAAGAAATCAACCCTGAATATTCATTGGAAGGACTGATAATGAAGCTGAAGCTCCAATACTTGGCCACCTGAGTCAAAGAGCTGACTCATTGGAAAAGACCCTGATGCTGGGAAAGACTGAGGTCAAAAGGAGAAGGGGACGACAGAGGACGAGATGGTTGGACGGCATCAGCAACTCAATGGACAGGAGTTTGAGCAAGCTCCGGGAGATGGTGAAGGCAGAAGGCCTGGTGTGCTGCAGTCCATGGGGTCGGAGAGTTGGACACGACTGAGCGACTGAACAACAATCTAGGAGATATAAACAAACACAAGAGACCAAAGCAGAGCTGCTCGGGTGGAAGGGGGTGTTCCACAGCGACAAGCAAGGAGGGGAACACCCCCACTCAGCCCCCCAGCCCCATGTGGGAGCCCCAAGGGAGCCCCGCAGGACCCCATTCAGAAACCGTGCAAGCTCCAAGGAGACTCTTGAGGTACCATAATGGTGACAACTCGAGGTTATTGAGCATCTGCTGCGTGCAAGGCACTACTAGGCCTTCTACAAGCCCGTCTCATTTACTCCTCAGGACTCCATACAAAGGCACGCTTCCCCAAACACGGAAGTTCAAAGAGGAATGGCCTCAAGAAGACACGGGAAATTCATCAGGATAGTCACGGCGGAACTCATTCCCAGTTGCATCTTTTTACTGAAATGTTTACTGGAGTCTAGCTGACTTACAATGTTGTGTTTGGGGTTTTTAAGTTGTACTTGATCTTTAATTGGAGGGTAATTACATACCGTGTTGCTTTCTGCCGTACACCCACATGAATCGCCCATAGGCACACGCACGTCCCCTCCCTCTTAAGCCTCCCTCCCACCCCTCTAGGCTGTCACAGAGCAAGGGTTGTTTTGTTTTCAGTGAATTTTCAGCCAGGTGTGAAAAAAAGCACAGAACTGCAGTATCCTCAAGACGTCTAAGCTCACTCCCATTCCTCACAACCCCCATCTCCACTGCTCCCCCTCCTCAAACTTCCCACCCCATTTCCACCCTGGCCCACCCCTTCCCCGTTAAGCTTAGACCTTCTCTACTCAGGCCTTCTCCAGCGGGTCCACCAATGGGCATCACTCCAACCAGCTCTCTGACCAGCCTCAGGTTCCTCACCTTCCTGCCCTGCTGCAACCGCCCACGAACTACCCGCCTCCCCCGCCAGCTCCTTCTAAGATGCTGAACGTCGCCAAGGAAAATCATAGGCCTTGTGGCTGGCACGGAGACAGATTTCGAGTTTCCAGTTTCAGCTGGCGCTTCAGCTCCAGTGTCCAGTGACCTCCTTGCAGCGGGCCAAGCCCTCTCTTCTGGGTCCTCACTTCCCGCGCCCCCCCTCCAATTCTGGCAGGCACCCCAAGACCTCCTTCTCGAAAAACCCTCCGTTTCAGAGACTGCAAATGGGCAGCCTGGAGACCCTGTCACAGACGCCTTGTGCCTGGCTCTCAAAGAGTCGGGCTTTTCCTTATTGTTTGACTCAGCTGCCACAGTATTTAAAACTCTAGGTTTTCTAGCGAAGAGCTGGAAGATGTGACGATAAGGGGCCCAGCCTTCGCTCACTCACGGGGCAGGAGGCGGCTGCTGGATAACCAACCTCAAGCCTCGTTTCATACCCTTGGTTTCTGAAAGCTCCTCTCCCCACTAATCTTCCCGCCCCGCTGACCCCTCTTTCTCAGGATCTGGGCAGTTGTGACCTCCACCCACCTGCTAAATCCTGGTTTTTCCATTCCCCCTAGGTGCCAGCTACCCGCTAAAGTCTCCGCCGTGTTGAAAAAGTTGGCGACGCTTTTATCTGTGCCCAGCAATGTTTTCACCGATGCTTTGGGGCTGAAATGTCCTAGGTCTGGAACCCCGTGCTTCCCACCTCTCTCGGGCCTTCCCGGCTCCTCCGGCCTCTGTCACTCTGTCCTCCGGGGCTCCCAGGGCCTGGGCACCGGGCCGGCCCCCGGGGCCCGTCCTCCGGGCTGGAGGCTCACGAGCGGCCGCGGCCCCGCACCTGCTCCCAGCGCCGGGGGCCGCCCACACCTGCGCCCCCAGAGGGACAGGTGGCCGCTCTCCCGGGCCGGGGCGGGGCCGCTCTCCCGGGCGGGGCGGGGCCGCAGCTCAGCGCCTCCAGCCCCGCGGCCGTGGCCTCGCTCGCTGGCGGCTGCTGACGCGAAGCCCGCGGCCCCGCCCCCGCCCGCGGCACTTCCGGGGCCGCTCTAGGCCGCGCGGAGGCCCGCGTCTCGCTGGTCCCGCCGCCTGCACGCCAGGCCCCTGGATGCCGGACTCCGGGGGGGGGGGGGGGTAGGGAGCGGGCCGTCCCGTGGGCGCGCGGCTCTCGGGGCGGTCCCCGAGCGCGTCCCGGCCGGCTGGGCGGGCTGGGTACCTGTCCTGCGGGTGGGGCCGGCCGGAGGCCGAGGGGGGCGCTGGGGTCCCCGGGAGAAGGGCAGGCGTGCCCATCACGCCTGTTGGGATTTTCCACCCGCCGCCTTCGTGGGGAGCCCGGGACCCGCCTGCCCATCTCGTCCCCTCAAAGACCGATGAGAGCCCAGGAGATGGCTTGTCGCCTGGGCGGGACCCTCTCATGCATCTGATGGGTAGTCCCCCTGTTCATGTGGCGCCTCTTAGAGGAACCGGGAGAGAAGAGAGCTGTGTTCTTCAACCCCCCCACCCCCCTCCCAGGGCTAAGTTCTGCTTCTGGTGGCAAGACTGCCTCTCTACCCCAGGAGGGCTGCTGCCCATGCCTCCCCTGCCCTCTGCCCACCTGCCTTCAGGTGCCTCTGAGTGTCTGCACCCCACACACACACTCACACCTGCCCCCTTGCCCCACCCAGGAGTAGGCAGGGGCTCCCGAAGACCCGGTCCAGTCCCCTCGTTGAGTGTTGGAACCCAACCAGCCATGCAGAGCCGGGACCAGCAAAGGCTGGTTCCTTTTTCTCTCACTCCAGCTCCTCCCGTCACAGGAAGGCAAGAGCCACCAGTCTGGGCCCCTAGGGGCTGGTGGGGAGGCTGGGCCCCACGCCAAGGGTCTCAGGTGCTTCCTCTTCTGCAGTAATCCCCAGGACCATCCCTACCCCCACACCCCGAGCCACAGGGATCTCATGACCCTCAGAGCAGTTATTGTTGACATGGTGAGTGTTATTAACCCATTTCACAGAGGAGGAAAACGGAGGCTCAGAGAGAGGGTCCCAAGGTCAGGAGTAGAAGTGGCAGGCAGACGGAAGACACTCATCCCACACCCCTAGAATAAGTCACCCACAAAGCAGTAATAATCGGCGTCATCTTCGGGCTGCACGGGGCTGATGGTCAGGATGCAGGTGTTGTGGGCTGCATCCGCAGCTGCGGAGAAGCGGTCCGGAATGCCGGGGGCCCGGTGTTGGTGCTCCTCTGAGCGGTAGTAGAGGAGCAGGCGGGGGGCGCTGCCTGCTCGCTGCTGATACCAGGACACGCCGAGGTCCCCGACGATGGCGTAATGGGGGCTGATCGTGCAGGACAGTTGGGCCACTTGTCCTGGGAAGACCAGCAGTGCTTCTGGCTTGGTCAGGGCTGGCTGGGAGGCTGAGAGACACACACTCAGGTCTGGCCTGGGCCCCTTCCCTCCAGCCCCTGCCCCACAAAGCCTGGGTCAGACTCCCTGGGAGAATCTGCTCCCAAAAGCTCACAGCCAGTGCTGTGGAATCAGCACTGTGTGGGCCACTGAGCGGGCGACCCTTAAGCCCCGTCTTCCCAAGGAGCCACATGCAGCTAAGGGTCCAGAATTCAGAGGGTGGGCTGGTGGGCTCTGGGTCCTCCTGCTGCCCACCCTCATCCCTTGCCCTGCAGACCCCCATCACTTAGGTCACTTCGGCTCGTCCAAAACCTGGCTACAGGCTGACCACCCCCAAGAGGCCGCCTGGGCTGTTACTATATCCATCGGCTCAGCCTCCGGCCACTGACTGCTGGAGACCTCCTCAGGGATAGCTTGTCCCTGAGGCCCTGCAGGGCAGTGACAAGGCCACACCAGCTTCCCCTCTGAAAAACTGAGTAGGAGACCAGTCTCTGAGAGCCCCCCAGAGTCAGAGTCCAAAGGTACCCTGGCTATCTGGTCACTCACCAGTGGGGAAACTGAGGCCAGGTCTCCTGTCCCCCTCAGGGCCCCTTCGGAAACCATCCCCCCTGCCCACTACGATTTACTTCCCCGCGATTTACTTCTAGAGCCCCGTGCTGTCTTACACACCCCCAGGTGAGCCAGGCCTTGGGAGGGCTCACCTGCCAGGAGGGCCCCGAGCAGAAAGAGGGCCAGAGGCGGGCAGGCCATGGCCAGAGGCAGGGAGGCAGGCAGGAGTCCGCTGTTCTGCGGGCGGCGCTCCAGGTGCTTCGGGACCTCCACGCAAGGGAGGCCGCTGGACCCCGACACGACATGCAAATCATCAGCCCCCCCACCCTGACAGCGGGGGAGGGCGGTGCCGTCTCCCCGTCAGCCAGTGGGCCCCGCAGGGCCGCCTGAGGGCAGGAGCTGGAAATCCACAGGTGCAGTCAGAGCAGGTGGCTGCTTTCCACCGAGGTCTCCTGTGTACGGTCACATGCACAGACCTCACACGTGTGGCTCGAGGGTTTTACACACACACACACATCTCTGTAGCCTGTACCCAGACCAAATTTTAGAACATCTCCATCGCCCTAGAAGGCTCCCTCAAGTGCCTCCCTGACCTGTTACAGCCCTCCGCTCCCACTCTGGGCCCCTCTTTATGGCACTTCTGTGACACTGCAGACAAAAGACTCCCTCCTCGGCGGCTCGAAAGACAAAATCCCCTTGACAAACAGGGGTGGTGGCTGGAGCCAAGGGTGCAGGCCGGAATCTGGGCACAGCCGCTCCCGACCGTGCTGCAGGACTCGGGTCCCCAGACACAGTGGTGTCCTGGGGAGAAAGCACTGGCCTGTGCGTCTGGGGAATGCTGCCCGGGGCCACCTCTGAGCGCCTGCTGCCATCGAAGTGCGTCCTCCAGGTGGGGCTGCAGCCGGTGCTCCTTGCCCTTTCTCCAGCTATGAATGCCGAGGGAAGCAGAGCAATGCTGGCGGGCTGCGCTGGGATCTGGGCCTCCTCCCGCCTCCGGCGCTGAGCTCTGTCCCCAGAAGGGCACAGATGGCCTGACCACCCGGCGGGGAGGGCCGCTGAGAAGGAGGTCTCCTGAGTCCAGACGCACAGAGGGGCCGTGACATGGTGCAGCACAGTGGAGAACACGGCAGCTTCTTAGAAACGGAAGCATACTCTCCCCGGACGGCCCGGCACCCCACTCCCAGGATCTGCCCTCAGGAAAGAGAAATAAATGCCTGTTCACCCAGAGACCTGCTGGCGAGTGTCTGTACTGGCCTCTTCATCATCACCCCATGCGGGAAACAACCCAAAGAGCAGGCAGCGAGCGGATCCACGGCACCTCCAGGCAAGGGGACCCTCCTGGCGTGAGAGGAAGGGGCCACCGACACGGGGACGACCCCGGTGGACCCCACACGCAGGGAGTGCAAGGCCCTGCCCCGTCGGCCGCCTCCCTCTTCGTGACAGCCTGGCTGGGAGTTTGGGGGGACGAGGGACATGTTCTGTATCCTTAGTGTGGAGAACACTCCGAAGAGTGGCTGTGAACTGTATGCCAATCATACTTCAACAAGAACAGGGGACAGAAGACGGGGAGGCCGGGAGTGCGCCTGGGAAGGGGGCCTGCAAAGTTGAGGATGCTCCCCCTCCAGGAACCTCCGACTCCCCGCCTGGGAGCTCTGTCTCTCCTTGTGGGCGGCGGCGGTGGGAGGGCACTGGTCTCTGGACAGCTCTGGGCCTGAGGCTCCAGCCCCCACTAGAGCCCTGCACCGGGAATGCCCGGACCCTCCACAAACCCCGTTACCCGGATACTGGCCGCTCAGACCTCTTGGCAGCTCCCACTGCCACGGAGACCAGCTTGGAAGCTGGGTGGGGGGGCAGGGGAGGGAACCTCAGTCTTCCCTGATCCAGTGAGCGGGAGAAGGCTGAGGATCCTGGACTAGCTGCAGGGACCGCCTGGACTGAGCAAGGAGCTCCGCTTGAGCCCACCCACCCATCACCCCCTCCACCCGTACACCTCCCACAGGGCCCCACCCTGCAGTCGAGCTCCACCCCAGCTCCTTCCCCAGGTCGGAAGTTGGGGGTCGGAGGGATCTGTCCCCACCACGGCCATGTTTATCAAGGTGATGTTCGGAGGTAAGTGGGGTCCCCTGTCCTAGCAGACAGGTGGGGGTGCGTTCCCTCTGCCTTGGAGGGGGAGAACGAAGAGGCGGTGTGGGGAAGGGGGTGTCCATGGGATGACACCCATGGGGAGTTGCTTGAGGGAAACCCCGCCCCCAAGCTGGGTCCTGGGCGAAACAGGCCGGCTCTTCTGGGCCACACAGCTGCTGTCCCGCTGCTGGGGAAGCGTGTGTTCCAACTGTCCCATCTCTTCGCTGGTCAGGGGTCCTGCAGCTTCGGGGAGGGGGGGGCGGGGCACCTGAGCTTCTGGTGGAGGCGGGGCTGCATGGTGGAGGCAAGAGTGCTTCAGATGTCTGGGGAGATGGGTGGGAGGGAGGCAGAGCATCCTGGTCTCGGGGGAAGGCGGGTGCCATGCGCCCACCTCTGCCCCTCTCCCACAGCCAGCTGCTGGGAGCTGGTGAACACCTGGTGTGGCCTTGGGACCCTCACCGCCCACCTGAGGCAGAGCGGCCAGGTGCCCCCTGACGGTGAGGGGGCAGCAAGGGTGCTGGAGGACCGGCCGAGGGCCCCCCCGCCCAGCGGGGGTCGTACCAGCCCTGCCCTGCCTCCCTCTCCGCCCTCCCAGCGAGCGTCGCCCTGCTGGCTGAGGATGGGCACCTGGTGAGCCTCGCCGAGGGGCTGGAGGAGGGGCCTTCCCCAGCGCCCTCCGTGGCCAGCCCCCCGCTGCAGGAGGGGGGACCTATGTCCTGATGCAGATCATCAGTAAGTGGGGTCCAAGATTTGCGCCCCCCTGCAGTGACGTTGGAATATAAGAAGAGACAGGGGCACCCATGCCCTGCAGAGCCCCCAGCCTGGCCAGGACCCAGCCCTGTCCTTCCCATCCAATGCCCTGTCCTGAGCCCAGGCGGGGGTAGTAAACACGTCCAGAGTCGGGGGGGCGGGTACGGACCACCAGCCTCCCAGTGATCAGACTCCCTCCCTCCACAGAGGGGGAGGGAGGGGACCCCACCCGCTATGAGTGCCTCCTGGAGAACCCGGATAGGTGGCATCCAGAGCTGGCCCGTGAGTGTCACTCACACAGGAGAGCCTGGGGGCAGGGGCACCTGCCCACCCGCACCCTCAAGCAGGGTTTCCCGGGCCTCACAGAGGAGCCGCGCTGGCGGTCGGGCCTGCTCTCTCAGGGCGACGGCCGGAGGCGGCGCCTGGGCACTCGGCGTGGCCACCAGGAGCAAGGCCCTCCTCCACAGCCCCGAAGGGTGGGCTCCCTGCTGTCCAGGACCCAGGAGCCGGGGCCTTGAGCCAGGTAAGGAGGAGACATGGACCCCAGGGGGCTGCTCGCACCCAGAAATGGGACCCCCTTCCCAGGGGACAGATGTTTGTGCTGAGAGGTGGACCGCAATGCCAGCCTCCCTCGGAGACACACGTAAAGCCACGTGACGGGACACAGTGTACCCGAGGGCAGGTCCCCACCAGCCCTGGGGCTCGGTGACTGGGGAACGTGGAATAGGGCCTGGTACACAGTGGGCGCTCTGTGCATAGACACTGAGTGAACTCAGTGGAGGCAGCAGCTCCGAGTGCTCGACGGCACTGAAGGGCCTGCTCCTCTGTGCCGGCAGGCCCTGTGACCTGGAACGTCACAGCCAAGCGGCCGAGCTGGACTGAGATCCAAGGGGGCTGGCCGTGACCTCTGCTCATGCGGTCAGGTGCAAAGGCCCGAAGCATTCCTCCCGCTGAATCTGCAATTACGGGGAAACCGCATCAGCAAGAGCGGCAAGGTGACCGACAGAGCGTGAGGCCACCGAGGGGCCCCCAGAGACGAGGGGGAGGCGGCACGCTCCTCCAGGGTCTCCAGCTGGCCGGGGTCGGACGCCCTTGAGGCTTGAGGTCAGCAGTTAGTGCCTCACCATCCGGTCTGCGCTGCCCGTCGGATTACGCAGGACGACAAGGTCGCCCTCCCCACAGGGGGCAGCAGCTGAAGGGGTGGCACCCCACCCCGCAGTGGGACTTCCATCTCCCTCCCCCTGCCCCCCGCAGACAGTCCAACAAGAGGAGACACAGCAGGTGCGGCTAAAATAAAGGCTTTTAATTGCACGTTTTCATCTCAGGTCATCTGTGGGGTGAGGGACCCCCTCCTCACTCTGGGTCCCAGCTCGGTGGGTACAATCTGACGTCATGGTCCGGCTGTCGGTGGGAGGGGGGTGCAGGTGGGTGCAGGGCTGGCCACCCAATCTGCTCTGGTCTCTTAGGGCAGGGAGCTCAGACCTGTAGAGGGAGGAGGTCAGGCCGAAGGTACAGGAGCCGCCGGGAGGAGCAGGAGCACCAGGGAGAAGTGGGAGCACCTGGGAGGCAAAGGAGCAGCCAGGAGGAGAGGGAGCACCAGGGAGAATCGGGAGCACATGGGAAGTGCAGGAGCACCTGGGAATAGCGGGAGCACCCCGAAGGACTGGGAGCCGTGGACCGCCCTTCCCACCCTGGCGCCAGTCGGGCAGCAGCCGCTCACCGTGGTTGTACTTGCACTGCTTCAGGGCCTCGCTGAAGCCCTCACACAGGGTCAGGTCGCTCTGGGTGGTGGAGCAGTCCAGGAACTGCCTGATCTCATAGGCACAGGGCCCCATCTGCAGGGGCTGCGGGGCGGCGCGCTCCGGGGCCTGGGGCACAGCGTGGGAGGCAGCCGGATCAGCTCGGGCTGGGCACCCGGGAGAGGACTCCAAAGCTGGGGGTGGCGGCTGCCCCTCCGCAGAGCCCCCGGCCCTGGTGCCTCAGGGGTCCCTAGCGGGCAGTGTGCCCCAGGTCTTAGCGGCTCCATCCCTGAAATAGGGTGAGCCCACAGCCCTCTCGAAGCCCCTGCCGCTGCTGGTGGGGTGCGGGAACAGGGGCAGGTGGGGCAGGAGGCGGGACATGGGTCTAGAAAAGCCCAGGGCAGTGCTGGTATGAACTCCAGGCCGACAGGTTCTAACACCTTCCTGGCTCAGCCACACTGATCCTCATGATCCCTGACCCCGTCACTAAGCCCAAATGTGGCTCAGGACTGGTGGGGTGCCCAGTGGGGTACAGGTCGGCAGGCCCAAAGTCACTGACTACCAGTCACCCTTGGGCTCAGGAAGGGGCCTCCCGGGGGGTGGGAGAGAGGGCACTCAGGAACTCCAACAGCCCTCCCTTCTACTAGGGTTGGGCGACCTAGGGCTATCTCTGACCCCTAAGCACCTTGGTTTCCCCAGATTTAAAGGGCTGGTTGGTGTCTGCCCACGGGGTTCTAGGGACCTTGGCCTCAGGGGATGGGTTGGGAGAGCCCGCCTGTGATGACCCCAGGCCAACAGCCGAGTGACCAGTAGGATCCTTCTTGCTGCGGCTCTGTGTCGGGCCTCAGTTTCCCCTGAGCCCTTGCTCACCTGCTGGGCCGCAGGCTGGGCGGGCTCTGAGCCCCCCCCACTGAAGGCTCCGGTCAGAGCGCTGCCCACGACGTGGCCCACAGCCGAGCCCACGGCCACTCCGGCGGCGGTGGTCGCCATCTGCGCCATCAGGCCGGGCTGGCCCGACGGGGCGGGGGCCGGGGCCGCGGCCGAGGGCGGCGGGTGCGCAGGCGGGTGCGCGGCAGAGGGCGCGGCGGGGCGGCTGCGGGATGCGGGGAGAGGCGGGGTCATTCCCGGCCGGACCCCAGGCCGGGCGACCACCGTCCTAGACGCGCGGCGGCAGCCCCCGCCCCGCCCCCGCCAAGATGGCGCGGCCGTCACCAAGGTCACGCCGCCGCGTCCTTGCGGGGCCGCGCTTCCCCCGCGCCCGCCCCCGGCGCCCGTGCCGGCTCCTACCTGGCTGGCCGCGAGGCCACGCTGCGGCTCCCCCGGGGCATGGCGGCGGCGGCGGCGCGGCGGGGCCGGACGAGCCGAGTCGGAGATGGCGACGGCGGCGCTGGCTGTGGCTCAGGGACGGCGGCGGCGGCGCCGGTCCCCGCCGGCGGGGCGGGGCCGGGGCGGGACTGCGGAGACACGCCCCCGGCGGGAGGCCCGGGGCCCGGTCACGCGGCACCCCCGCGGGTCCCTGGCTTCTCCTTCGGCAGCTCCGGGGGTCGGTGAGCCTGCGCCCTCCGGGCCGCCGGCCCGAGCTGTGTGCGCCCTGGAGAATCGGAGCCGCTGTGGCAGCACGCGGAGGGCGCGCGCAAGGGCCACGGGACGGACCTTCAAAGGCCGCGGCGGAGCGCGGCGAGCCGAACCGAGGGCGGTCCGGCGATCGGCCGAGCCCTGCTCCCCCCTCCCGCGTGGCCCCAGGGTCGCGGGTGGACTGGGGCGGGTACAAAGCACTCACCCCCGTCCCGCCCCCAGAAAGCCTCCCAGGACTCTCACAGAGCACCCGCCAGGAGGCATCCGGTTCCCCCCTCTGCTCAGTTCAGTTGCTCAGTCGTGTCCAACTCTTTGCGACCCCATGGACTGCAGCACCCCAAGCTTCCCTGTCCATCACCAACTCCCGGAGTTTACTCAAACTCATCTACTGAGTCAGTGATGCCATCCAACCATCTCATCCTCTGTTGTCCCCTTCTCCTCCCACTTTCAATCTTTCCCAGCATCAGGGTCTTTTCCTATGAGCCAGTTCTTCACATCAGGTGGTCAGAGTATTGGAGTTTCAGCTTCAGCATCAGTCCTTCCAATGAACACTCAGGACTGATTTCCTTTAGGATGGACTGGCTGGATGCAGCGCCAGACACCGACCGCGTTTACCCCGTGTGTCCTTTCCAATGGCTGTCTCCTGCGGGCCTAGGGGCACTGGTGCGGGTTTGAATCCTGTGGCCTTGAATTTTACGCCTTAGTTCCAGGTCCAGGGCAGGGCCATCCGGATTCAGGATGCTTCCCAGCCCTTCAGGAATGGCAGGTTTTCATGGTCCTTTCTGAATGAGTTCTCAGTGGTCATATCGGTGCCCTTGGCAGGGAGGGCTCCTGACTTTCCTATCTTCACATCACTGTCCCCAACCCCCAAGAGAGGCCTCTTGGCCCAGGGACTGCAGGGAGGATGAAGTCAGGAGCAGAAGCATGGGGTAGGGGGCTCAGGTGGGCAGAGGAGGCCCCTCTGTGAGGAGGAACGGCAAGCGAGGAGGGAACAGGGGCACCGGCAGTGCCTGGCAAGCTGGGTGATGTCACGACTACGTCCCGACCACACAGTCCTCTCAGCCAGCCCGAGAAGCAGGGCCCTCCCCTGACCCCCATCTGGGCCTGGGCTTCAGTTTTCTCCTCCCTGCAATGGGGTGACTGTTTGCCTCCAGGAGAGGGGAGCATGTAAAGGTGGCCACTCTCTTCTGGCAGACATGCCAGGCCTGGGCCAGCCTCCACCCCTTTGCTCCTGCAGCCCCTGCTGACATGCTCCTGTTTGCCACACCGGCCCCTCCTGGGCTGATCAGGGCCCCCCTCCTGCAGGAAGCCCTCTGGGACAAGCCCAGCTTGCTGTAACTGTGGCTTTTCCACTGTGACCTGCAACGTGGGAGGCTGTTACTTAAAACTCCCATGACTGGTGGATTGCCGGTCCCCAGAACAAGGCCACGCATCCCTGGAGGCCCTCGAGACCATTTAAGGTAGTTAAACATTTTTACTTTATGCATTTTCATGTGTATCAGAAAGAAAAAAAATGTATCATTAGTTCATCAAATCCATGATTTCTTGACCAATATTGCTAAGATGAGGCTGAAATAGGCATTTCCATTTTTAAAAAACTGAATCACTCTGAAGAAACAGATGGCAGGCTTCCCTGGTGGTCCGGTGGTTAACAGTCCATGCTTCCAGTGCTGGGGGCATGGGTTCGATCCCTGAAAATTTTAAAAAGGAAGAAAAAGATGGCTCCCCCATCCCTGGGATTCTCCAGGCAAGAACACTGGAGTGGGTTGCCATTTCCTTCTCCAGTGCATGAAAGGGAAAAGGGAAAGTGAAGTCGCTCAGTCGTGTGCGACTCTTAGCAACCCCATGGACTGCAGCCTACCAGACTCCTCCGTACTGGAGTGGGGTGCCATTGCCTTCTCCAGGCAAACGGCCTGCTACTGCTGCTAAATCGCTTCAGTCGTGTCCAACTCTGTGCGACCCCATAGACGGCAGCCCACCAGGCTCCCCCGTCCCTGGGATTCTCCAGGCAAGAACACTGGAGTGGGTTGCCATTTCCTTCTCCAATGCATGAAAGTGAAAAGTTAAAGTGAAATTGCTCAGTCGTGTCCGACTCTTAGTGACCCAATGGACTGCAGCCTACCAGGGTCCTCCATCCATGGGATTTTCCAGGCAAGAGTACTGGAGTGGGGTGCCATTCGGCCTAGGGAGTGAGAAATCACGGCTGTCTTCCCTCTTCTCGCCCTCTAGGGGTCTCTGTGGAGCCTCCCTGGAGAGGCCGCGGCGGCTCCGGGGACTGGAGGGGGAGGGGGGGTTGAGTCAGCCGGTGGCCCTCCCCTCGCTGCCCGTCTCCTCCCTTTTTAGGCACAAGCTGGGCGCCCTTTTTAGGCGCAGCCTCACCCTGCGGGCCACTGCCCGTGTTTCGGCTCCCCGGAGATAAAACAGATTGCCTGCACCCCGGGTCATCACAAGGATTGTATGACCGTTTCCCAGTGTGCTCACCACCCTCCCTCTGATTCTCAGAGACGCGCCCTCGCCTCAGGAGGCTGCTCATCCCAGGCCAAGGGGCGGCGTGGGGTCCCCAGCGCCCCGCACAGACACTGCCTTCTGACCACCTCCTCCCAACAGCTTACCTGCCAAGAAGGCCTCCTGACCCCTCATCCTGCCCGGTGGTTTGGAGAAAGCCTCATCTGGCCCCTCCTTCTCGGGGCCTCAGTTTCCCCCTCTGTGAACTGGCGGATTCTGCCAAGCTGACGTCCTGGCCAGCCGCCTCCCCGTGGCTCAGTGTCCCCCGGGACACAGCTGAATGTCCCTGCTCGGGATGCACCTTCCCAAGTTGGCCTGTCAGGAGGCGGGGGCGAGCAGGGAAACCCGACTCCTCTCAGACGGCCCATCGCATTGGGGACGCTGAGGCCCGGAGCAGCGGCACCCTCCTGGCCAGGGTCATTCTCCCGCCCCGCCCCGTTCCTCCGGGCCTCCGAGACCGCAGCCCGGCCCGCCCCGGGAAGGACCGGATCTGCGGGCCGGGCCACCCCCCTTCCCTGGCCGCGGGCGCGGGGCGAGTGCAGAACAAAAGCGGGGGGCGGGGCCGGGGCGGGGGCGGGGCGGAGGCTATAAGGGGCGGCGGCCGGCGGCAGCCCAGCAGGCCCTGCAGCCCCGGGGCGGATGGCTCCGGCCGCCGGGCTCCGCGGCGCGGCCTCGCGCGCCCTCCTGCTCCCGCTGCTGCTGCTGCTGCTGCTCCCGCCGCCGCCGCTGCTGCTGGCCCGGGCCCCGCGGCCGCCGGTGAGTGCCCGCCGTCCTCCAGTTCCCCCCCGCCCCGCCCCGCCCTCCACGCCGAGGGGCGCCGGCTCGCAGAGCTGGATCCAAGGGGGTGCCCGGGAGTGGCCCGGCGCGGCCCGTTACCCCGAAACGCTGTCTGGGTGCCCCGGGGGCGTGGTGGATAGTGAGCTTCCCGTCCCTGTAAGTATGCAAGTGGAGCCGGCGCCGGGATCGCTCGGGCTGGCTGGTGAGCGGGCGGGACTCGGTCGGGCGCTAGACGCACGCCGCCAGCCCCCCAGCTCCCAGACCTGCCCCCTCCGCGCCCGCCCGGCCGCGATCCCGGGTGTGTGTGTGTGTTGCAGGGGAGGGACAGCGGGAGTGGCTACAGGGCTCCCGACTCACCGCAGGGACAAAGACCCGCGGGTCCCCAGCTGGCGTCAGCCGCCAGGTGTGTGGCCTCGGTGAGCACACCTCCAGGCGGGAGGGTTGAGGGAAGCGCTGTGGGGAGGGCATGCGGGGTCTGAGCCTGGAAGAGACGGATGCTACCGCCTGGGACCTGTGAGTGGCGGGATTGGGAGGCTATGGAATCAGGAGGCAGCCTAAGCGTGAGAGCTCCGGTGTGGCCTGGCGGGGGTGGTAGGGGGGGGACGCCCCTGTGTGTGCCAGCCTGCGTGTGCCCTAAAGGCTGCGCCCTCCCCCACTGCTGGGGCTTCGGGGGACCAGTCACAGCCTAGGCTACTGCAGGCGCATAGCTCCCCGGGAGCCCGGCCCACGCGGGTGTGCCGCTGAGCCTCCAGCCTGTCGGGGCAGGGGTGGGGGGCAGGGATGGGGTCGTTAGCGGGGTTGGGGGCAGACGCCCAGGCAGACTCTCTGGGCACAGCTCCGGTGACAAGGGAGGTCTGGCAAGCCTGGGCCCCTTCTGTCCAGCCACGCCAGCTCTGCCCTGGCCAGTCTTGCCCCCTGGCAGCGCTGGGGATGGAAGGGGGAGCGGGTACCTCAGTCTGGGGGCCCTGCCTCCTCCCCAGCCGCGCCCGGCCCCCTAGGCCTAGGGGCAGAGTCTAGGGGTCACCCTGGGGAGCTGCTGAATCCGCGGGTTTAGGAACCGGAGGGACCTGGGCTTTTGAACCACGTGGCCCTAGGTGAGCCCTCCGGCGCCTCGGTAGCCCTCACCCCCAGCCTTGTCCAGGTGGGCGGGTGGGAGGCGACAGTGCCCACTGCTGGGCTGAACAGCGTCTGCAGGGAGGCCAGGAGAGCTGGGCACACGGACACGTCCATCACCTGGAGCTGCCACTGTGCCACTTGTGCGGGGTCAGGCGGGGTCTGAGCCGGGCTGTCATCTGTCACGCCACAGATATGCAGGGGGCACTCGGGGTCGCCTCGGACATGCTTATCCCTGGACGGCTGTTGGCAGGGCCGGGAAGGCTCTGTAAATATTTATCCATCCCAGCTCACAGCTTTCAGGGTTGATGAAAGCCCCGCCGCCCGCCCACTGTGGGGGACCCCGCCTTCCCTTCTGGAGCCAGCGGGGTGAGGGGGTGGGGGAGATGGACCTGCCTGCCCAGGAGCAGGCGGTGTGACTCTGGCAGGTCACTTGACCTCTCTGAGCCTCAGGGAGGGCCCGGGATGGTGTGCGGATGCTCTCTGCCTTCCTCCCAGCCTGACCAGTGTCCTCCCCTCGGGGTCGCCTCCTGCCCACTGCAGAGGGGGTGGCTATGGGGACCTGGGCCAATGGCAGGCAGGCCGGAGAGGGCATGCCCGGCCCAGCCGTGCCCAGCACTTCCCAGTCCAGGGGCCCCCGCCACTCCCAGCCGCTGGCTGCCTCCCATTTTCCCGATTGCAGGTTGGCCCCGAGGCTGACCGGAGCCTCTGGCTCAGCTGGGAGACTGAATTCCCCAAGCAATTCCTCAAGGATGTGTGAGGCTGTGGTGTGGTGCCTGTCCGGGAGAGGTGGGGTGAGCGGACTGGGCACCTCCGCCCAGGGCAGGCCCAGGGAGACGCTGGCTGACGAGCAGGCAGGCCTGCAAGGAGGACGAGCAGCCATCTCAGGAATGTGGGTTTTGGAGACAAGCCACAGCTGGGGGGGTGGGGGGGGGCCATGGGTGGGGAGGCCTGATCCCCAGGTCTAGGTCCAGCTCTGGGCTCCCTCGCCGTGTGACCCTGGGCCAAGACCTGGACCTCTCTGGGCCCCGTCTCTTCCCCTGGGAGGTGGGGCGATGCCTGCTCCCCAATCCCCCAGGGCTGTGGATGAGGCAGACGAGGTGTGTGCTCATCCCCACCTCACTGCTTTCCAGCAGCCCCGGGCGGGGCGGGCGGGGGGACTGGCGCACCCAGGTGAGGATCAGGCCTTGGAGCTAGGGAGGGCCCCCCAGCCCCAGGCCAGAAAGGACACGGGGAGACAGAATGCAGGAGAGCGGCAGAGCAGGGGCCAGCGGTGGGGAAACTGAGGCCAACAGCCTGTGGACGATGTGCTCCAGGAAAGGACCTCGCTGCCTGGGGCCCGGATCCTAGAGCCTCCAGGAGCGGTGACCATGACGTGGGCAGGGAACCGGAGGCCCCGGCTTGCAGGTGGACCCGGCGCGAGTCACTCTTCCTCTCTGGCCCTGAGAGCTTCCTTCCAGCTGCTGCTCCTGTGTTCTAATGTCAAGTCTGGAGGCCTGGGGGGCAGGTGGGGGCTGACTGCCAGGTGGGGGAGGGCAGGAATTTGGCAGAGCAGCGTCCCAGAGTGGGAGAAGCCAGCCCATGGAGGGGACTCTCTCCATGCCTGCTGCCCCAAAGGGCGTTATAGAGAGAGGTCGGTTACCCCTTCGCCATGGCCCCGTTCCCATTGAACAGATGGGAAAGTGGAGGCTGAGAGAAGGCTGTGACTTGCCCAGGGTCTCCGTGGCATGGAACTGGGCCTTCTGAGTCTCAGGCCGGGGATCTCGCTGCTGCACTGAGCACGCCAGGATGCAGGGGTCTGGGCCTGGACCTAGCGCCTCGTGGGGGCAAGAGAGGAAGGCACGCTGGGCCTGCCTGTCACCCTCCACCCCACCGTGGCTTGTTGCTCAGGCCTTCCTGGGGGCAGAGGAGAGGGGAGATTTTACTCGCTGGCAGGCTAGGCCCTGGGCTCTCTGGGGCTCCGGGGGAACAATGCAGCCCTGGCCTTTCTGAGGAGGGTCCTCGGACCTCCGCCAGGGTTGAGGAAAGGATTTCTGTTCCTCCTGGAGGTCACGGAGCCGACATGGGGAGGAGCAGGGGCAGGCCCGGGGCCCACATCCTCAGTGTGAGACCTGGACGTGTGTCCTCCCACCTGACGCTGGGGGTGGGGGGTGGGGGCCAGGGGGGGATCCAGTGAACCCTGCCCCCAAATTGTCTGGAAGACAGCAGGTACTTGGTCATTTCCCCTTCCTCCTCTTCGTTTGCCCTGGTGGGGACAGTCCCTCCCCTGGGGAAGGGGGACCCCAGCCTGAAGAACAGAGCAGAGCTGGGGTCAGGGGTGTGCTGGGAGCGCAGAGAGCCTCCTGCTCTGCCTGCTGGTCATTCCTGGTGGCTCTGGAGTCGGCAGCTGGTGGGGAGCGGCTGGGGTGCTCGTCTGAGCTCTGGGGTGCCCAGGGCCTGGGAGAGTTGCCAGAGGCTGAGGCCGAGGGTGGGGCCCTGGCGGCCCGGCTCCTGCCCCAAATATGGCTCGGGAAGGCCACAGCGGCACTGAGCAGACAGGCCGGGCCAGACGGGCGCTGAGGCTCCAGGCCTCTCCCCCAGCTCCGCTGTGACCCTCACCTGCGGCCCGGGGTGCCAGGGCCCCCGCTTGGTTCTGCCGTGTCCTTACAGGCTGATCCCACGGGCTCTCCCTGCCTCTCTGAGCTTCCGCCTTTTCCAGGCAGGGGAACCGCGACCTCCAGGCTGGGACGCGGGGAGGGTGTGTGCGCCAGGTCAGAATCACCCCTCCACTGGGAGAGCGTGGTCCAGGGGCCCTGGCAGGGTGGGGACCGAGCATCTGGGAACTGCCAGCCACCCCCACCTATGCAGAGGGGACATACAGACCACACGGAGGCTGTGCCTCCGCTGCAGCAACTGGAGAACACCCAGCCGCGGCCAAACATAAATAACTAAATAATAAAAGTTTTAAAGATCGTTACTTAAAAAAACAAGTGTGCCCCAGTGATCGGACCCCAGTTCCCGGTGCCCTGAGTGGTGCCGGCCCTGTGCTGAGCATGGCCTGGTTGGTTCACCCCCAGATCCACGCTAAAGGGAGGGATCACCCCTACTAGTCAGGTGAGCAGATGCAGGGGGGGAGGGCGGCAGCCCCTCCATGCTGGTGGGTGGCCGTGGTGGGTGTCCTGGGCAGGAGCCAGCTCACGGAGCTGGAGAGGACAGACCTGGGGGGCTGGGGGCGCCCAGGAAGAAATGCAGGGGGAGAGGTGTCTGCTGGGGGTGGGGGTCCCTTCGAGGCTGTGCGTGAAGAGGGCAGGCGGGCCTGCAGCCCCACCTACCTGTCCCCGGCCCAAACGGCGGGAGTAAGTGACCCTGGGCACCTGGGGCCCTCCAGGAGGGGGCGGGAGGCCTTGGGATCAGCATCTGGACGCCAGTCAGCCCGCGCCAGAGCGCCATGCTCCCCGACGGCCTCCGCTGGAGTGAGGCTGCGCTGACGCCCACACCGCTGACCCGGGCCTCTCTCCCGCTCAGGATGCCCCCCGCCGCCACCCCGTGAGCAGAGGGCCACAGCCCTGGCCTGACGCCCCTCCCGACAGTGACGCCCCCGCCCTGGCCACCCAGGAGGCCCTCCCGCTTGCTGGCCGCCCCAGACCTCCCCGCTGCGGCGTGCCCGACCTGCCCGATGGGCCGAGTGCCCGCAACCGACAGAAGCGGTTCGTGCTGTCGGGCGGGCGCTGGGAGAAGACGGACCTCACCTACAGGTAGGGCCAGTGGCCACGAGCTGGCCTTTGACCTCCACCTGCTGTCTGAGACACACTGGAGCTGGGGGGAGGGCAGATCCCTATGGCCAACAGGCTGGAATGTCCCCAAACTCCCGTGCCCACTGCTCAACACCCCAAACCCACACTTAGATGCACTCCCATGCCCTCCCTTGGGAGCACGGTCTCCACACCCACCTGGCCACCCCACACACCCGTGGGGCACGGCCGTCAGTCACCCACGCAACCTCTGCGGGCACCGTGCTGCGGGCCAGGCCCTGGGACTCTCGGTGAGGGAGGCAGACACGGCCCCTCCTCCGGGGGAGTGAGGTGCTCCCCACGCCCGGTTCAGCTCTAGCACCGCACTCGGGACCCTCACAGGGAGGGACCCGCTGGGGCAGGCCAGGTGACGGCTCGGGTGACCTCGGCCCCTGGCGCTGAGACTACACTTCCTGCAGTGGGCGGCGAAGATGGGTGTGGTGTCCCACGTCGTTGCAGCGGGGACTCCTGGGGCCTCGGAAGTGTCCTGGGCGGGGAGCCTGGGGAGCAGGAAGGGCAGGTCTTGGGGTCCAAGGCCTCCCCACGGTCAGGTCTGGGAGGGGGCCTCGGGGCTCCTGGGTCCTTTCCGCCCAGTGCAGACCCTCGCGGCCACCTAAGGGCACACAGACCACACAAAGCTGTGCCCATGCAGTGTGGGGAGCGGTGCGCACCCTCAGAGCACACTGGGCCCACATCACGCACGCCTGCCCCCCCACTGTGCATCTGGGGAAACTCCTGGCCCCGACAGCCAGCGGGGCTGACGCTACCCCATGAGCCAGACCCAGGCCCCCCTCACCGCCCCTGTCCTCCCCAGGATCCTCCGGTTCCCATGGCAGCTGCTGCGGGAACAGGTGCGGCAGACGGTGGCGGAGGCCCTCCAGGTGTGGAGCGATGTCACACCGCTCACCTTCACCGAGGTGCACGAGGGCCGCGCCGACATCGTGATCGACTTCACCAGGTGAGCGGGGGCCTGAGGGCACCCCCACCCTGGGAAGGAAACCCATCTGCCGGCAGCCACTGACTCTGCCCCTACCCACCCCCCCGACAGGTACTGGCACGGGGACAATCTGCCCTTTGATGGACCTGGGGGCATCCTGGCCCACGCCTTCTTCCCCAAGACCCACCGAGAAGGGGATGTCCACTTCGACTATGATGAGACCTGGACCATCGGGGACAACCAGGGTAGGGGCTGGGGCCCCACTTTCCGGAGGGGCCCTGTCGAGGCCCCGGAGCCGGGCCCGGGCTCTGCGTCTGCTGGGGAGCTCGCGCATTGCCGGGCTGTCTCCCTCTTCCAGGCACGGATCTCCTGCAGGTGGCGGCACACGAGTTTGGCCACGTGCTCGGGCTGCAGCACACGACAGCTGCGAAGGCCCTGATGTCCCCTTTCTACACCTTCCGCTACCCACTGAGCCTCAGCCCAGACGACCGCAGGGGCATCCAGCAGCTGTACGGCCGGCCTCAGCTAGCTCCCACGTCCAGGCCTCCGGACCTGGGCCCTGGCACGGGGGCGGACACCAACGAGATCGCGCCGCTGGAGGTGAGGCCCTGCTCCCCCTGCCCACGGCTGCCTCTGCGGCTCCAACATGGGCTCATCCTAACCCTTCGCTCTCACCCCAGCCGGACGCCCCACCGGATGCCTGCCAGGTCTCCTTTGACGCAGCCGCCACCATCCGTGGCGAGCTCTTCTTCTTCAAGGCAGGCTTTGTGTGGCGGCTGCGCGGGGGCCGGCTGCAGCCTGGCTACCCTGCGCTGGCCTCTCGCCACTGGCAGGGGCTGCCCAGCCCTGTGGATGCAGCCTTCGAGGATGCTCAGGGCCACATCTGGTT
The DNA here is from genome assembly GCF_032452875.1 of Bos javanicus. NCBI lineage: Eukaryota > Metazoa > Chordata > Mammalia > Artiodactyla > Bovidae > Bos > Bos javanicus. The sequence continues at coordinate 71,418,741 of NC_083884.1, forward strand.
CTTCCAAGGTGAGTGGGAGCCAGGTCACACTCAGGAGACTGCGGGGAGCCAGGAACGTCATGGCCAAGGGTAGGGACAGACAGACGTGATGAGCAGATGGACAGACGGAGGGGGTCCCGGAGTTTTGGGGCCCAGGAAGAGCGTGACTCACTCCTCTGGGCACAGCTGGGAGGCTTCCTGGAGGAGGCGGTTCTCGAAGCTGGAGTAGGATAAAAGGTACTGCACCCCATGAAGCACGTGTGATCCTTGCCCCTAGAGACAAGGCTCTGGGGCTCAGAGGTGGTGAAGTGACCCACATGAGGGCACAGCTTGGAGAATGTCGGGAGGGATGTGAGCTCAGTGTGCCAGAGATGGGAGCCTGGAGCATGCCAAGGGGCAGGGCCTGCTGTCTGACAGCTGGCACTGGGGTGGGCAGCCAAGTGCAGGGAGGGAGCGGGCGCCCAGGTGGCCTCTTTGCTGCTCAGAACGACCTTTCCCATGTATACCTCCCAGCGCCGCTGGCATTGCCCAGTGTCCTTCTTGGGGGCAGGGGTACCAAGCAGGCATTATTACTGGCCTTTTGTGTTTTATGGACAACGAAACTGAGGCTGGGAAGGTCCGAGGTGGTGTTGGTGGCGGAAGGTGGCCGCTGGGCAGCCCTGTTGCAGCACACGCCCCCCACCCACCGTTTCTCCAACAGGAGCTCAGTACTGGGTGTATGACGGTGAGAAGCCGGTCCTGGGCCCCGCGCCCCTCTCCGAGCTGGGCCTGCAGGGGTCCCCGATCCATGCCGCCCTGGTGTGGGGCTCCGAGAAGAACAAGATCTACTTCTTCCGAAGTGGGGACTACTGGCGCTTCCAGCCCAGCGCCCGCCGCGTGGACAGCCCTGTGCCGCGCCGGGTCACTGACTGGCGAGGGGTGCCCTCGGAGATCGACGCGGCCTTCCAGGATGCTGAAGGTGTGCAGGGGGCAGGCCTCTGCCCGGCCCCCTCCCATTCCGCCCCTCCTCCTGCCAAGGACTGTGCTAACTCCCTGTGCTCCATCTTTGTGGCTGTGGGCACCAGGCACGGCATGGAGACTGAGGCCCGTGCCCAGGTCCCTCGGATGTGGCTAGTGAAATCAGTCCGAGGCTCCAGCCTCTGTCAGGCTGGGTGGCAGCTCAGACCAGACCCTGAGGGCAGGCGGAAGGGCTCGCCCAAGGGTAGAAAGACCCTGGGGCTTCCTTGGTGGCTCAGACAGTAAAGCGTCTGCCTGCAATGCGGGAGACCTGGATTCGATCCCTGGGTCAGGGAGATCCCCTGGAGAAGGAAATGGCAATGCCCTCCAGTACTGTTGCCTGGAAAATTCCATGGACAGAGCAGCCTGGAAGCTCCATGGGGTCGCGAAGAGTCAGACACGATGGAGCGACTTCACTGTCTTAAGGGCCACCTGAGGTCCTCAGGTTTCAAGGAACCCAGCAGTGGCCAAGGCCTGTGCCCATCCCTCTGTCCACTTACCAGGCCCTGACCCTCCTGTCTCCTCAGGCTTCGCCTACTTCCTGCGTGGCCGCCTCTACTGGAAGTTTGACCCCGTGAAGGTGAAAGCCCTGGAGGGCTTCCCCCGGCTCGTGGGCCCCGACTTCTTCAGCTGTACTGAGGCTGCCAACACTTTCCGCTGATCACCGCCTGGCTGTCCTCAGGCCCTGACACCTCCACACAGGAGACCGTGGCCGTGCCTGTGGCTGTAGGTACCAGGCAGGGCACGGAGTCGCGGCTGCTATGGGGGCAAGGCAGGGCGCTGCCACCAGGACTGCAGGGAGGGCCACGCGGGTCGTGGCCACTGCCAGCGACTGTCTGAGACTGGGCAGGGGGGCTCTGGCATGGAGGCTGAGGGTGGTCTTGGGCTGGCTCCACGCAGCCTGTGCAGGTCACATGGAACCCAGCTGCCCATGGTCTCCATCCACACCCCTCAGGGTCGGGCCTCAGCAGGGCTGGGGGAGCTGGAGCCCTCACCGTCCTCGCTGTGGGGTCCCATAGGGGGCTGGCACGTGGGTGTCAGGGTCCTGCGCCTCCTGCCTCCCACAGGGGTTGGCTCTGCGTAGGTGCTGCCTTCCAGTTTGGTGGTTCTGGAGACCTATTCCCCAAGATCCTGGCCAAAAGGCCAGGTCAGCTGGTGGGGGTGCTTCCTGCCAGAGACCCTGCACCCTGGGGGCCCCAGCATACCTCAGTCCTATCACGGGTCAGATCCTCCAAAGCCATGTAAATGTGTACAGTGTGTATAAAGCTGTTTTGTTTTTCATTTTTTAACCGACTGTCATTAAACACGGTCGTTTTCTACCTGCCTGCTGGGGTGTCTCTGTGAGTGCAAGGCCAGTATAGGGTGGAACTGGACCAGGGAGTTGGGAGGCTTGGCTGGGGACCCGCTCAGTCCCCTGGTCCTCAGGGCTGGGTGTTGGTTCAGGGCTCCCCCTGCTCCATCTCATCCTGCTTGAATGCCTACAGTGGCTTCACAGTCTGCTCCCCATCTCCCCAGCGGCCTCTCAGACCGTCGTCCACCAAGTGCTGCTCACGTTTTCCGATCCAGCCACTGTCAGGACACAGAACCGAACTCAAGGTTACTGTGGCTGACTCCTCACTCTCTGGGGTCTACTTGCCTGCCACCCTCAGAGAGCCAAGGATCCGCCTGTGATGCAGGAGTGAGTGAAGTCGCTCAGCCGAGTCCGACTCTTTGCAACCCCATAGGACTGTAGCCTACCAGGCTCCTCTGTCTATGGGATTTTTCAGGCAAGAATACTGGAGTGGGTTGCCATTTCCTTCTCCAGGGGATCTTCCCAACCCTGGTCTCCCGCATAGCAGGCAGACTCTTTACCGTCTGAGCCACCAGGCAATGCAGGAGACCTAGGTTCAGTCTCTGGGTGGGGAAGATCCCCTGGAGAAGGGAATGACAACCTGCTTCAGTATTCTTGACTGGGGAATCCCATGGACAAAGGAGCCTGGAGGCCTACAGCCCATAGGGTGCAAAGAGACACGACTGAGCAAGTCACACACACAGAGCCCTACGTGGATGCTCATAGCGGCACCTCATAGCTGCCATGTATCAGGCGTTGGCATGGGCAGCCATCAGCAGGGGGCCGTTTCTGACCCACTGCCTTGTTCCACCGGATACACGGGTGCCTTCCTGTGTGTCGGGCCCACTCGGCTGTCAGCGCCCAAGGGCAGGGCTGTCGGGAGGCACAGGGCACAGAGTTAAGGAGGGGATGGGGACGTTAGCTCCTCCCCAGCTCTCAGCGGATGCAGCAGGCAAAACAAACGCCGGCTGGGCCTAGGAATCCTGCCAAACCCGGTAGTCTCTGCCCATGCTCGCCCCATCCCCAGAGCCACAGGAACGGGAGCTGGGGGGTGGCCCGGAGCTGGGATACTGGTCCCTGGGCCCGCCCATGTGCTCGGCCGCACAGCGTCCTCCGGGCGGGGAAACTGAGGCACGGGCGCCTCCGGCTTCCTCCCCGCCTTCCGGGCCTCGCCTCGTTCCTCCTCACCAGGGCAGTATTCCAGCCCCGGCTGTGAGACGGAGAAGGGCGCCGTTCGAGTCAGGGCCGCGGCTGTTATTTCTGCCGGTGAGCGGCCTTCCCTCCACTTGAGAGGCGGCCGGGAAGGCCGAGAAACGGGCCGAGGCTCCTTTAAGGGGCCCGTGGGGGCGCGCCCGGCCCTTTTGTCCGGGTGGCGGCGGCGGCGACGCGCGCGTCAGCGTCAACGCCCGCGCCTGCGCACTGAGGGCGGCCTGCTTGTCTGCGGCGGCGGCGGCGGCGGCGGCGGCGGCGGCGGAGAAGCCCAGCGGCGGCGCGAGCGACCCCGGCCCGGCCCGCCCTTCGCCTCCCGCGTCGGCTTCCCCGGGCTAGGAGCGTCCCCGGCCCCGCCTCGGCCCTTCCGATCCTCGCAGCCCGGCCGTGGCCGCCCGCTTCTGCCGCCGCAATGATGATGATGGCGCTGAGCAAGACCTTCGGGCAGAAGCCCGTCAAGTTCCAGCTGGAAGATGACGGCGAGTTCTACATGATCGGCTCTGAGGTAGCCCGCGGCGCGTCCTTGCCTTCCGGGCCTCCCGGCCGGCCCGGTTCCCGCGGGAGCCTCGGGGCGGGTCTGCGCGCCGGGAACGCGCGTCTCCATTCATCGCGGAGGGCCTGCGTGCGCGTGCGCGGCCGGGAGCACCGGGGGCGTGGCCTGTTGGGGCGTGGCCGAGCAGCCCCCGCCCCGGCCGTCTGGGCACGACCACCCTTGTCCTTGGGCGTGGCCTATCGGGGCGTGGCCGAGAAGGCCCCGCCCCGCGTCCGGCAGTTTGGGGACGCTTACCCGTGTCCCGGCAGCGGGGATGCGCCTCGCAGCCAGGGTCCCGGGGGTCGCGGTGGCCCCCAGTCCGCGCTGAGTTCCACAACTCCAGCCGGACGTACAGAAACGGGGTGTTGGGTTATCCCTTGCTGCGCACGGGGCGAGGTGTTGGATCCCTCGCAAGCTCCCTCCCTCATTGCCCCAGCTGGAATCCTGAAACCGCTGATTGGAAACACCGAGCTTAGTGGGGACTCACCCGCTTGGTGTTCTTTGACTTTGAGGTGGGCGGGTGGGCGTTCTGACCTTCCATTATCAGCGAGAAGACAGGTTGGGAGAACGATGCTTGATTTTTGGATGGCTAGGGCCCAGCCGTCCCTGAGCTAGATCCATCAGCAAATGGGAGGCACCTGGCACTTCGGATATCTCGGACTAACTCTGAGTTAGTGCAAGTGAACGAGCCCAGAACCCCTTCATCCTTACCTAAAAGGTGACCTTTCGGCACTCTGTTGAATCAGCTGGTGACTGACTGTCACTGGCAGCATGCACCAAGTATATTAAGTTCTTCCAGTGTCCCTCAATCTTTGGCAGTCTCTGGCTTGTGCTGTGTCCACACACACATTTTTAAATTACAAATCCGCAGTTCGGGTGTGCAAGTACTGAGCAGCAGTGCCTCCCTTTTGTAGCAAGGCGAGTGTGGGTCTTGGGGAGTCAAAGCAGTTACAAACGTCAATGCTTGCTTCTCCTAGCAACAGTTTTCAGTATTACACATTTCACTTTTTTTTTTTTTTTTTACAATTTTCCCCCTCTTTATGATTGAATACACTGAATAAACTAAGCCTCATGATGGTCACACTTGATGAGGCTATTGGGATTCCCTGTGACTCCCTGTGGTTTGTCTGACTTGTATTGAGTTATGAGACCCGTGCTGTCAGTGGCATCAGAACTTTGTGTGTTTCCTTTCCTCACCGGTGTTCATGAAACACGGGGCCGGATGCAATGTATTTTCACATCATCACAGAAACGCTCCCCTTGACAGCTGGCCGTACTGAAGAGAGGTGCCACTGCCTGCCACATGCCGTAGCTCAGAAAGGTCTTCGCCAGCCTGTGGGCACAGAGGCGGCATGTGGTGACCGGCAGATTGATTAAAGAAACCTTCACCCAATCTAATGGGCAGGAAGAGTGGTCGGTTTAGCATTGGCTCTGAGTTGGTGGTACTTTTGAAAATCAAGCCTGCGTTTACTGGGTGGAACGCGGTGCCAGGTGGGCAGAACGCGAGGAGCTCTGGCTCCAGCTTGGCGTCCACAGCTCTTGTCTCAGGCATCTGATGAGATGCTTAGGCCAGACAGTTTCTGTGACTTGCCCTGTAGCACACCTTGGATTTGAGAAAGATAGCTGCAGTCTTCTGTTTCAGCCCTGGTGAGTGAGAAGATTTGTCCTGAGATGCAGTTTATGGAGACCAGACGGCAGGAGGGAGAGGCAGTTGCCGTCCGGGGCCTGACTTTACAATGTTCAGACCTCAGGAGGCCTGGGCAGGGTTCAGGGCTAGACTGGCGTCTACTCACAGCCAGCAGCTCCTCTGACGGCAGTGGTGCTTGGCTCCCGGGCCGGTTGCCCCGGGCAGACGGCAGGCGCTGGTTTCCAGGAGGTGCGCTGAGCAGACCGTGCCCACAGCGCCCCACACCACTCGGGGGTAGCAGCCTTGGGAGGGTGTCCGCAGCTGCCCCAGTCCTGCCCCCCCAATGGGCAGCCGTCATCACCATGCAGAGGCACAGCTGAGAGGAGCCCAGGGAGCTTCCATACCCACACCTTCGTTTTCCATTTGGGAAACCTGGGTCTAGAGCGGGCAAAAGCTGGTGCAGGGAAAACCCAGGGGGGCAGACCGAGTCCCCTAAGTTCCTAAGGGACCCGGGAAGGGCCTGGGAGGCTGGGAGGCCTGCAGGCCTGCACGGTGGTAGTGGGGGCGTCCGGGTCAGTGTCTTGTCAAAAACGTCCTGGAAACTGTGTTTACCCCCTGATGGTAACCACGCTCAAGCCAGATAACTCGCCCTGCCCCTGCGGCAAGGTGCAGGAGGGACCTTGTGGCCACGTCTCTTATGCTGTTCAGCAGCCCTGATTATGTAAACCTCTAAATCCATGAAAAATGCAGAAACTGTCACAAAGAAAACTCCTATAATGGGGTAGGTACGTGGGAAATAGCAGAAGTGGGTCCCTCGTGGGGTGAACTTTACAGCTGATGAACATTTGTCAAGAGGCGTAGGGAGGCCGAGAAGGGGGCAGTGTTGCCTGGTCACAGAAGGAGCCAGCACCCAGTCCAGCCACGGTCCCCTGCCACGTGATCGAGTGGTTGTTTCTGAAAAGTTGGCGGAAGAGTGGAGTTTCTTTGTAAAAACGTTAGGACTAGATTTGTTTTCGTCAAGTAAGTTGTACTTTGAGTAACTGGCACAGGCAGGCTATTGTTTGGGGCAGTGATGATGTATGCAGCAGTCTAGTGATTGCTGATAAGCGCTTTTGAAACTCTTTGGAAAATTCCTTTGGTATTTCTGGTTTGAGTTTCGTTCCTAAACAAAGCAGCAAGGGCTACGGGGGAAATTATCCTACATCTGTCTGAAATTAAAAGCCCTTCTTGGTATTTATTACATCGTAAAAATATCAAAGTCTTAAGATAAAAGGAAGAGAGGCCTTACATTTTTGGACCGCGCCAGAGATCTTTAGTGCAAAGTCAGAGCTTCTCCGGGAGCTCGGGGGGGCCGTGTCTCACCAGTGTCTGCGTGGCCCTTCCTGAACTTGGTGCTGTCGTCGGGAGGCAGAGCTTACCCCCTGCCAGTGGGCCAGGTGCGGGCCAGACCTTCGCTGCTGCGGAACCCCTGATGTCAGCAGATCGGGCTTTGCCTGCTTTCGGAGCCCGGCGCCTGCAGGCCGCGCGTGGTCTGCGTGTCACTGAGGTGGCAGAGCCTCTGCGCCAGGGCCCTGCCCTTCCCCGAGGAGCCCCGGCCCTCGTAATGAGCCTTCTCGCTTTACCCCTAGGTGGGAAACTACCTCCGTATGTTCCGAGGTTCTCTGTACAAGAGATACCCCTCGCTCTGGAGGCGACTAGCCACTGTGGAAGAGAGGAAGAAAATAGTTGCATCGTCACATGGTAAAAAAACAAAACCTAACGCTAAGGGTGCGTCTTCACGAGGGTTTGTAAACCTGTTTCAAAACCACTCGCTTATGTCATGAAGATAAAACGTTTTCACCCCGGCGCGTCTTCACGGCAGTCCTGACCTTAGCGTGGCGGAGCGTCCCCGGGGTGGGGGTGGGCTCCCCGGTGCGGGTGGGGGTCCGCGGTCAGGGCGGGCGGAGGGCCGGGCGGGGCGCGCGCGCGGTGAAGACGCACCGGTCTGAAAACGTTTTAGGATTGCTGTGATGCTGTGCCATCCGCGGGCGTGCGCCATCCTCACCCTCCATGCGCCCGGGCGGTGGGGCGGCCCCGGCCCCACCCCGCTCCGGGCTTCACCGCTTCGCTCCCGCCCCTCCCCGTCCCCGCCCCCAATCCATCGCGTGGCACCTGGTCTGGCAGCCGGTCCGCTAGCGCTCGCTCTGTGCATGTTTGCTCCGTGCTGTGTGCGCCTGGGGCCACCGGGCGCCGCCTCCGGGCCGGGGCGCCGCCTCCAGGCGCCCTGGTGGAACCGGCCCGGGCCCCGTGTGTGTGTGTGTGTGTGTGTGTGTGTGTGTGTGTGTGTGTGTGTGTGTGTGTGTGTGTGTGTGTGTGTGTGTGTGTGTGTGTGTGTGTGTGTGTGTGTGTGTGTGTGTGTGTGTGTGTGTGTGTGTGTGTGTGTGTGTGTGTGTGTGTGTGTGTGTGCGCGCGCGCGCGTGCGTGCACTCCGCAGTCCGTCCGGTGTGTGTGTGTGTGTGTGTGCGCGCGCGCGTGCGTGCACTCCGCAGTCCGTCCGGTATGAGTGTGTCCGTGGCGCTGCCGTGGTCTGTCCACCGCGTGGTCTGTCCACCGCGTTCTTTTAACGCAGGAGCCGGAGCCTCTTGTCCACGCACTGCTGTGACCTTTCAGCCCCTCCCTGGCCCTCCTGCGCCGGGTGCAGTGCCGGTCACTAACCCTGCGCCCCTAGCTGCGCTTGCCCCTGGCGAGCCTTGGCGACCCCGGGCCTCGCGCTCCCTGGGGAGCCGCCTTCCCCTAACCCTCCGTCTCCACCCGGCTCCCTAGGCAAGCTGTGGTCGGATTGCCGAGAACTCGGGCTCCCAGCGCCGCTGGCACCGGGGCCAGGAGTTCATGTTGCGTGTGCAGCAGCTCTTTCCAACTCTCTGGGCTCTTGTTTTAAAAGAAAAGTGTTTCTCATCCCTCATCCCATCTCCACCTCGCTTCGTGTTGTGGACTGCAGCGGTGTCAGACCTCTTCCCGCCGGCCGGCTCACTCTGGAGCCCTCCTGTCCCAAGAGGCCCTGTGGCTGGAGCCTGTGCGGACGGCCCAGCAGGGCCTCTGGAGAAAGCCAGGGTCCAGGCCGGCCCTTTGGAAGAGGCCCACATCGGGCAGTCGTGAGGTCCACAGCCGCTCCCCACCTCCTGCACGTGAGGGCCTCGGTGTGCTGCGTGTCCTGGCTGCTCCTGCCTGCCGCCCGCCCGCGGGCTGACCGCAGCCCCGTCTCTGGTTGCAGATCATGGATACACGACCCTGGCCACCAGCGTGACCCTGCTGAAAGCCTCCGAGGTGGAGGAGATCCTGGACGGCAACGATGAGAAGTACAAGGCCGTGTCCATCAGCACCGAGCCCCCCACCTACCTCAGGTACCCCGGCCCCTGCTGTGCTCACAGGCCTTCTTCATCAGGTTTCCCAGTGTCTGTCTTTGGAATTTCTAGAAACGTAAGCCAAGCCCTGGGTTCTGGAGAGTTGTTAAGAATGCTTTGAAAGGCAGAACAACGAGTGGCCTAGGTTCACTCCCAAAAGAAACACACAACGGTTTTGAACATAGAAACTTAGGTCCTTTGAAAGTACATTTACGTTCCCAGTTGAACAGGCGAGGGTCGTGGGGACGTTGCTGCTTGTGGGTAGTGTTCCTTCATTCAGACTTAGCAGCAAAACTTGGACACGCTAATAGATCAGTAGATAAAGGGTTTAGAGCAGACACACAGGGGGAACGGTGTTTGTCCTTCGGTATCATTTCTAAAATGCAGAGTAAAAATAGACATAGCCGGGAGCATAAAGAAGCAGGGAGGGAGGGAGGGAGCTGGGCCGCTCTGCACCATGGGTGCCCTGCGCCAGGCGCCGTGGCGGCCTTGGCCGCGTTTGGATCTCCGGCCCATTCGTCTCAGCCCCGGGAAGCACTTTACACCTCAACGAGGGCCATCCTGAACCCAGAGACGCCCTTGGTGTTGTGGGAGAGTCCTGCCTGGGGGAGGCGGGTGGCAGCGAGAGCTGGGGCTGCATCTGTGTGCTGGGCAGGCAGACCGGCAGCGAGCCCGGGCCACGCGAGCGAGGAAGGCAGCGGGCCTGCTGGCATCTTCAGCTCTCTGGGCACGAGACCCGGGGCACTGGTGGTGGGGGAGGAGGGGGAGGGGGCGGCCGTGTGGACAGTCCCCTTCCAGGTTTTCTCCCAACTGCACCATCGGATTGTTTTTCTAACCACCCCCCCCCCCCCCGCCCCCACAACCTCCCGAAGAAGGTGGTGTGCTCACGGCCTGGCCCATTGTGGATGTGAGCGCTGGAGATGGCTTTTCTCGCCCCGGTGGTGCGGTGAGGATGGCAGGATAGCCGGGCTTCCCTAGAGAAGTCACCGGAGGAGACTACATGCACGTGGGTGGGGCTTTGAGATCCGCATGCAGCAGCCGAGAACCCTTTGTGGGGCCGTGAACGCTCCTGGTTGAGTCCATCACACGAGGGAGAGAGCTAGGCCAGTAGCCTCCTGTTACTGGGCAGTGAGAACTGCTGTGTGGAGGTGGGGCTGCAGGAAAGCCACCAGTGGGCTCCACTCTTAGGAGGCGCCTGCCCAGCGCCCAGCCAGCCCCCCAGGAGGGGTGGCACACCCCTCTCCCACACCGGCCAGGTCGGGCAGGGGCTGGATGGCCCCCAGGGCTCTTGGACAGACCTCTCTGCAGCGGAAGGGAGGCTGAGTGGTGGGACTCGGATGCCCGGACCCCGAGTGGCGCTGCCCGTCCCACTCACATGCTGCAACGTGACTCGCATTGTCCACTTGAGGCCATCAGGCAGGAGGGGTCGACCGGGCAGCCTCGGCCTGGATACGAGAGGCTGCTGCAAGGTGGCGGGGTGGGGCTGGCCTGGGGGGACCTGGGTGACAGCTCCGGCTGGAGACTCAGTGGGGAAAGGTGTGGTGGTCCACGCCCATGCGGCCCACACAGGCCCAGCAAGCCAGTTTTGCCCGTGGAAGTTACAAAGGATCTGACCTTGTAGGCCCTCCCTGGGGACGGGAGGCGCCTGATCTGAGTGGGGCGCCTTTTCCCTCTTGGCCTGCAGGCCCGGAGTAGAAACTGCCAGCCAGATGGCCTGTGGTGGGGACCCCGTCTCACCGCCTCAGTTCTTGGTCCTGCCCGCATCAGCCCCAGTCCCCCGTTTCCCCAGGTCTCTGGCATCAGGGCAGGGCAGCAGATTTGGGGGGGTCCTGGCTCCCCTTGGTGTGTGGATCCCTCCCTGCCCCACCCCAAGGGGCGCTCCTGGGCCCGGGCACTGGGGTGCGAGGGGCCCCCGCTGCAGAAGAGGAGTGAAAAGGCCAAGGCCTCTCCCTCTGCCCCCCATCCTGGAAGGGCGCTGTTTTAGCGGGAAACCGGGCAGTGGTCAGGTTCTCCAGGGGGTGGACGTCACCGATGGTGACAGCTGTGGGGCAGGGCTGCAGAGGTGTGTCGTGCAGTCACCGCACTGATTGCCCCCTTGGCCACCAGGGATGTGGCCCAGGGGTGACGAGCAGTCTCACAAACGGACAGCCCGGCCCGGGAGCCTCAGCTCAAAACGGCCTTCGGTATTTTCCTTGTAGTAAACGCCCCATGTAAATTGGAGAGAAGGGCTCCCCACTGTGGGACGCGAGTTCCTTGAGTTACTTTGAGTCCCGCTTTCTAGAGTATCTTTCCATCCCTGAAGGCCCGGAGGCCAGAGGCATTACCTGTCTCAGGCTGGACCAAGCGTCTGAAATAACAGCCTGATCGAAAGTGTGCAAACCCCCAGGGACTCCCAGCCACCCGCTGAGGGCACCCCCCCGAGTCGGGACCCTCTCTGTGTCTCCAGCCCTGGCCCCCTGCCCAACCATTGACCTGAGCCTCCTCTCTGCTGCCCTCGGGGCTCTCCTGGAAATCTGCGCGCCACCCCCCCGTGAACCCTGACCCTCTTTCCTGAGTGCCCAGCCCAGCACATAGCACGGGTGACAGCTCACAGACTGGGCTGGGGCCCCTGCCCTCTCCTCCTCCCCTAAAACTGGTGACCCCGAGCAGGTGCCGCTTGGAGCCTGGGGAATAACCACCGCGGAGCTGGGCGCACAGAGGTCCCCATGGGGGCCTGGGCCCAGCAGGGCCATGGCGGGCGTCCACTGGCCACAACCTGGCGGCTGGGGGGCGGCTTTTGGCCCATAGGCTGAGCGGACGGGTGTCCGTGTCTCCCAGGGAACAGAAGGCCAAGAGGAACAGCCAGTGGGTGCCCACCCTGCCCAACAGCTCGCACCACCTGGACGCCGTGCCCTGCTCCACCACCATCAACAGGAACCGCATGGGCCGCGACAAGAAGCGGACCTTCCCGCTCTGGTGAGGGGCCTCGGCCACCGGGCCTCCCGCCTGCGGGCTGCTGCCCATTGTTCATCATTGGCGCCCCTGCGTTCTTGGAAAGTGGTTCTCACCCCCGGGTCTAAGCGGGGCGTGCCTGGTTTCCTTGCCTCCCGCAGCCCCCGTCTCTTCCCTCTTCCCCATCCTAAAGGGCAGGTGTGAGTGCAGAGCTGCCTTGCTCTCCATCCTCTGGGGCTCCCTCGGGGTCCAGGCTGCAGGTGGGGAGCCCTGGGTGCTTGGCCACCGAGGCTCCCCAGCACCCCCCAGCCGCCCAGCCCCCCTTCACTGCTCCCCAAGCAGCTCCTCAACCCTCCTGCCCCTCGGCCTTTGTTCCAGGGTTTCTTCTTCTGGACATACCCTTTCTTCCCCACAGCTGCTGGGAGAATCCTGCCTGCTCTGGGGCTTAAACCTCTCTTCCTGCAGGGAACCTCTGAGCTTGTCCCGCTGCCGAGTCGGCAGCTCCCCTCCCGCCCCGCGTGGACCCCCGCCAGCCCTGTTTCTGCCGGCCCAGCCCGTAGTGGACAGGTCCTCTCTGGGCAGGTCTCAGCGACCAGTGGTGCAGAGAGGGAGGCCCTGGGCACAGGGACCCAGCCCGCTTTGCTGAGCACGCGGCCGCTCCCCTTCCAGCTTCGACGACCACGACCCAGCCGTGATCCACGAGAACGCGTCCCAGCCCGAGGTGCTGGTCCCCATCCGACTGGACATGGAGATTGACGGGCAGAAGCTGCGGGATGCCTTTACCTGGAACATGAATGGTCCGTCCGCCGCCCTGGCTGGCGTGCACTCAGCTCTGTCTGCGTGGTGCCGGGGGGTCCTGTCGTCACCCGGGGGGGCGGTGGCAGAGGAGGCAAGGCTGGGGGAGGCCGGGGCTGAGCGCGCTGACCGTAGGCCCTGTGGTCCACTGGGGGTTCCCCCGCTCCGTCATCGTTTCAGAGAAGCTGATGACCCCGGAGATGTTCTCAGAGATTCTCTGTGACGACCTGGATCTGAACCCACTGACGTTCGTGCCAGCCATTGCCTCTGCCATCAGACAGCAGATCGAGTCCTACCCCACGGACAGCATCCTGGAAGACCAGTCAGACCAGCGCGTCATTATCAAGGTAGGCGGCTCCTCACCCGCAGTGGGCCTGCCTTGTCCTCGGGGCTTGCGAGGTGCGGAGGTGCGTGGAGGCCTCGACAGGAGCCTGTCTGGGGTCCGTGTTGTGGGGCAGGGCTCTGGAAGACTGTCTCTTGGGCGGCTTGTCCCAGGAAGGGCACAGGCCGACTTCTGAGGAGGGCACCGCGTTCTGGGCGTGTCCGGGCACTGCTGCGGCCTTGCCGTGCATGGAGCGGAAGCTGGGTGGTCCCAGGGGTGGCCCAGCTGGTGGGCAGAGCAGGGAAGGGCGCAGTGAGGCGAGCACACTGCCACTCTTGTCACGGGCAGGCTAGGCCAAGCACACCCCATGCTGTCTCAGCAGCCCCCGCGGTCCTGGGGGCGTTACGAGAGAAGAGGGCACCACCTGCCCCGAACCCCGCTGAAGAACGCCTGCCTGGTGGTGGACAGTATCTCACTGTGGTTTTGATTTGCATTTCCCTGTTGATTTGTTATTGTTCAGTCGCTCGGTCCAAAGATTTGGGACCCACGGGCTGCAGCACGCCAGGCTTCCCTGTCCTTCACTCTCTCCCGGAGCTTGCCCAAGCTCATGTCCATGGAGTCAGTGATGCCATCCAACCATCTCATCCTCTGTCGTTCCCTTCTCCTCCTGCCTTCAATCTTTCCCAGCATCAGGGTCTTTGCCAATGAGTCAGTTCTTCGAATCAGGTGGCCAAAGTATTGGAGCTACAGCATCAGTCCTTCAGTGACTATTCGGGACTGATCTCCTTCAGAATGGACTGGTTTGATCTTGCAGTCCAAGGGACTCTCAAGAGTCTTCTCCAACACCACAGTTCAATCAATTCTTCGGCGCTCAGCTTTCTTACGATCCAGCTCTCTTCCCTACATGACCACTGGAAAAACCACAGCCTTGGATACGGGCCTTTGCGGGCCTTGCTTGCTGATTAGTGACCTGCTGGCGGCTTGTCTGTCTCCTGTGTCTGCTGGAGTCCTTCCCATTTTTGAGTCCGGGTTTTGCTGTTTTCTTGTTTTTATCGGTTCCCTGTATCTCACAGGCAGCGGTCTGTTCCCAGATGCTGTGATTTGCGGATGTTTCCTCCTTTCCCTGGGCTGCCTTGTTATGCTGTCGGTAGTGTCCTTGGATGCATAGAAGTGTTGTATTTTGGTGAAGTCCAGTTTATTTTTTCACTTATCACCTATGCCTTTGACGTCATATCTGAGAAATCACCGCCAAATCCAACATCATAAAGCTTTGCTCTGTTTTTCTGAGCGTTTTATGGCTTGAGCTCTTAGGCTTATATGTTCTGTCTGTTTTGAGTTGATTTCTGTAGATGGGGCTGGGTAAGGGTCCCACTTCATTCTTTCGCATGTGGGTTCTTTTTTCCCAAAACCGTTGGTTGCAAACACTTTCCTTCACTGAGTGGTCTTGGCATCTCTGTTGAAAATCATTTGACTGCTTATTTGAGAGTTTATTTCTGGGCTGTCCCGTTGGCCCACGTGTCTGCTTTTACGTTAGTCCCACAGTGTTTTCATTATTGTATCTTTGCAGTAAGTTCTGAAATCAGGAAGTGTGAGTCTTCCAGCTTTGTTGTTCTTTTCGTCATTGTTTTGACCAGACATCCTTTGCTTTTCCTTAGATTCCATATGAATTTTAAGATTTTTTTTCCTGTTTCTGCAGAAATGCTATTGGGATTTTGATAGGGATTACATTTGGCTTTGTAGATTGCTTTGGGTATTCATGTTCAGTTCAGTTCAGTCGCTCAGTCGTGTCCGACTCCTCACAACCCCATGAACCGCAGCACGCCAGGCCTCCCTGTCCATCACCAACTTCCAGAGTCCACCCAAACCCATGTCCATTGAGTCCGTGATGCCATCCAACCATCTCATCCTCTGTCGTCCCCTTCCCCTCCCGCCCTCAATCTTACCCAGCATCAGGGTCTTTTCAAATGAGTCAGCTCTTCGCATCAGGTGGCCAAAGTATTGGAGTTTCAGCTTTAACATCAGTCCTTCCAATGAACACCCAGGACTGATCTCCTTTAGGATGGACTGGTTGGATCTCCTTGCAGTCCAAGGACCTCTCAAGAGTCTTCTCCAACACCACAGTTCAAAAGCATCACTTCTTTGGTGCTCAGCTTTCTTTATAGTCCAACTCTCACATCCATACATGACCACTGGAAAAACCATAGCCTTGACAACTTAATAATTTTAAGTCTTCCAATCCATGGACATAGGATGTTTTTCCATTTATTTATATCTTTAATTTCTTTCAGTATGTTTTATATTGTTCATTGTACGTCTCTTTGATTAATTTCTAAGGATTTTATTCTTTTTTATGTTATTGTAATTTGTTCATCCTTTCTTCTTCAGATTGTGCACTGTTAGCATGTAGAAATGCGGCTGATTTTTGCACGTTGACTTTGTATCCTGGTACCTTGCTGAATTCATTCATTAGTTCTAATAGTATTTTGTTAGCATCTTAAATTCTGCATATAAGATTGTAACATCTCGGACCAGAGATAGTTTTACTTCTTCCATTCCAGGTGGATACCTTTTATTTATTTTTCTTGCCTAACTGCTGGAAGGGATTGGAGGCAGGAGGAGAAGGGGACGACAGAGGATGAGATGGCTGGATGGCATCACTGACTCAATGCACATGAGTTTGGGTGAACTCCGGGAGTTGGTGATGGACAGGGAGGCCTGGCGTGCTGTGATCCATGGGGTCGAAAAGAGTCGGACACGACTGAGCGACTGCACTGCACTGAGTAGAAATTCCAACGCTATATTGAACAAAAGTGGCAAGACTGGGTATCCTTGGCTCGTTCCTGATCTTAGAGGAAAAGTTACCAGTCTTCTGCCATTGTGGGTGATACTTGCAGTGAATTTTTTGACTGAATTAATCTTGTTGACGTGGTTTCCATCTGATCTTAGTTTACTGAGTGCTTTTATCGTGAAAGCACGTTGAAGTTTGTCTAATGATTTTCCTCCGATTATCGAGATGACTATGTGGTTTTTGTCCTTCACTCTGTTCAAGTGGTTCATGGCATTGACCAGTTTTCTTACTGAGCCGTCCTTACATCGCCAGAGTAAGCCCCACCGTTTATAATGTGTTTGTGTCATCATCCCATCATTTATAACGGTGTGTGATTCTTCTGACGTGCTGGTGAATGTAGTTTTGCTCGTGTCTGCTGAGGTTTCACATCAATGTCCACAGTAAGTGCCGGTCTGCACCTTTCCTTTCTCGTAGTATCTTTGTCTGGCTTTGGTATCAAGGCAGGGAGTTATGATGTGTTCCTTCCTTTTCAGTTTTTTGGCAGGATTTGATAAGGATTGGTGTTAGTGCTTGAAATGTTTGGTGGAATTCACCAGTGAAGCCATCAGATCCAAGCTTTCTTTGTAGGGAGTTTTCCAGTTACCAGCGCGTCTTCCTCGCTAGTTAACCCTTTTCAGAGGGATGGGGGTTGTTTTCCTTACCCCAAGTAGCAGCACAGGGGCGCGGCCAAGAACGAGGCGGGGATGTGCCGGGGAGAAGGGGTGGTGAGGGTGCGGCCTGGCCCCAGAGGGGCCGCTGCGGCTCATGTCTGTGCTCCCGGGCCAGCTGAACATCCACGTGGGGAACATCTCCTTGGTGGATCAGTTCGAGTGGGACATGTCGGAGAAGGAGAACTCGCCCGAGAAGTTCGCTCTGAAGCTGTGCTCCGAGCTGGGGCTGGGCGGGGAGTTCGTCACCACCATCGCCTACAGCATCCGGGGACAGCTGAGCTGGCATCAGAAGACCTACGCCTTCAGGTAGGGCTCGGGCCGGTGGTCGCCCCCGCCCGCTGCGGGGATGCCCCGGGACTGCCTGGGGCCTCGGTGCCAGCTACTGAGGGCTGCCCCGCACCTCAGCGGCCTCTGTCGCCTCCTCCCGTCCCGTCCCGGTGGGGACATTACTGAGACCCTTGCTCATTCCCTGGACTTGTGCTCAGTCTCGGACAGGTCTGCCCTCCCCCGAGGGGGTCTGGAGGCCACTGCCGCCTCTTGTTCAGTCCACGAGCAGGCGGTGGGCGCCCCCGTGGGAGGGGGCGGCGTTCAGGCCGCCCGCAGAGCGGGGAGGGGATCTGGTCCCAGGTGCTGGTGGCGGGGACGCGGGCGGGCTCCTCGCGACCCCCGACCCGGTGGAGCTTGCCCCGGGCAGCCCCGTCCCCGGGCCCCTCTTCCACTGCGGGAGGCCTCCAAATTGGATGTCAGGCTTTACGCGGCTGCTCGAGCTGCCACCGTCCCTGCATGGAGGCCATCACCAAGGGGCCACCCGTGACAGGGAACAGCTGAGGGAGTGCGTGGGGCTGTTTGCATCTCAGCTGCTTCTCCAGAAACCCCAGGAGGCAGCGCCCACCATGTTCCTAGGACTCTGAGCAAGAGAGGGAATAGCCGCCACACGGGGCCCCCCGCGACCACTGGCAGCCCCGGGGTCCAGGCCACGCCCCGAGTCCCGTGGGAGGCCTGCTCACGGCACCTGTCCACGCACGGCTCACGAGCTGAGGCCAGCGGGCCTGGGGCCAGCCTGGGGAGCCTCGCTTCCCAGAGCAGATCCTGAGGTCCTGGGAGTGATGTCGACACCAAGTCCCTCATCCCTGGAAGCTGACTCAGAACGCACCTCTCACTGCTGTGCAGCAGGGGACTCGGAGAGGGTCCCCTCACAGGCCTGGGCCGAGTCCCTCCTGCTCTGACACTCAGGGCACCTGGAGTGTTTCTACTCAGGTGGCGCTACTGGTAAAGAACCCGCCTGCCAGTGCAAGAGAGACACAGGTTCAATCCCTGGGTTGGGAAGATCCCCTGGAGGAAGGCATGGCAACCCACTCCAGTATTCTTGCCTAGAGAATCCCATGGGCAGAGGAGCCTGGCAGGCGACCGTCCATGGGGTTGCAAAGAGCTGAACACGACTGAGTGACTAACACTTTCACTTTTCAGGAGTTCGTTATACGTTCCAGATACAGGTCCCTTCCCACGTATCTTCAGATCCGCAGGCTTTTTGTGGTTTCTGTGGTCTGGAGTTCACTTACGTGACAGTGTCCGGCTTATCTGTTTTTTCTCGGGGTGCTTGTTCTGTTGGTGTCATGGCTGAGAAACCACGGCCTGCCGGGTCCTGTCCCAGCACCGCTTGTTGGAAGGACTGCCCTTTCCCCATCGGGTGGGCTGGGCCCTTGTCCAGAGTCAGTTGATCTTAAGCAGGAGGGCGACACCGAGTTTTGTCCCCTCCTGGTTGGGGAAGTTCAGGGGGATCACTCCCTGCAGTCTTGTTCTCATCTACCAGGAGGGCACAGCCGTGCCTCCCAGCTGGCTGCCGCACCTGTGAGGTTGTAAAAGTGAGGTCACGTCGAAGACGACCCTCCAGGCCCTCTGCCTCCTCCGACACGGCCTCCCTGCTTGCACCTGGCGGGTGGTGGGAATGCAGGGTCCCAGCCGGCCTTGAGGCCCAGGAAGCCGAATGCCCGTAAGGGTGGGCTCCTGGCTCCAGGCCCCTCCTTCCAGGCCTGGCCCGAGCAGCCCTTGGTTTAGAACAACCCCCTGGGATGCAGTCTTCCCGGAGCCACAGGGAGGTAAACACAGGGCCTCCGGGACCCGCACTTGTTTAAGAGGAAGACGTGTTTGCTCCCGTCGGCGTGGGCTTGGTGACTTCCGTGTCTGCTGCCCCCAAGGAAGGCAGCTGGGAGCCGCAACATGAGGAGTGACATTTGGGTCTGCAGTGCTGGCTTCTGGACTGCCGCAGCACCGCCCGGCTGGGAAGCAGCTGTCGGCAGGGTGGCTGGGGCGGCCCAGCCACCAGCCTGGGACTCGGGGGCACCGGCTCGGGCCCGAGCCCCCACGCAGTGGGTGTGTGCTGGGTGTTGCGTGGCAGTGGTCCTCTGAAACCCCTCGCAGCAAGGACACTGTCCCCATTTTCCAGATGAGGAGCTAAAACTAAGGCCAGGGGTCTGTTTGTTCCTGTGCTGTTCCCCCGGGCCCCCTCCTCCCTCTGGGGGCTGACTCTGCAGGGCTCCTGGCAGGCCGACTGCTGGGGCTGAGCACCAGTGGCCCAGCAGGAGGCCAGAGGAGAGGACCCGGAGGCCAGCGTGGCGCCGCGGGCAGGGTGGGTGAGGGCATGGCTGAGGCTCGCCGGCAGGCTGGGCCTGGCTCCTGGCAGAGGCAGCAGCTCGGCCAGGAGTCCCCAGCCTTTGCGGCCTCACCGAGGCTGACCCCCAGCCCTGAGTCCACTTCGCCAGAGGGTGTGCAGGTGGCCCTCGGACGGAGTCTAGGCGCGTCTTTGAGGGGCCCCGGGGTGGAGCAGTCAGGGCTTATGGATTCTGGGCCCCTGTGACGTGGGCCGAGGGGCCCCCTGCAGGCTGGTCAGGGCAGGGGCCCTGGGACTCCACTCCTGGGTGGATGGACTCCTTTGCTCTCCTTTCTCCTGGACACTGAGCGGGGCGGACGGCCCTCCTCCTCCCAGCAAGTCCACTGGGAATGGCTGGACCTGCAGCACTGTCCTGTGGACCTCTCCCCACATGCAGACCCGGAGATGCCATGTTGGCAGCGTGCCTGGCCGCCCTGTGTCGGGAGCCGGGTGCAGAAACCAGGCTCCATGTCCTGTCTGCCCGCAGAGGGGTGGACACTGCTTTCTAGGGGCCTCTCCTGCAGCTGCTCTGTGAGCCGTCTACCTCTCTCGTCCTCCACAGTGAGAACCCCCTGCCCACGGTGGAGATTGCCATCCGGAACACAGGCGATGCTGACCAGTGGTGCCCGCTGCTGGAGACCCTGACGGATGCAGAGATGGAGAAGAAGATCCGGGACCAGGACCGGAACACAAGGTGCTGCCCCAGCCCCTTCCAGGCAGGACAGGGCCCCGGGCGAGGCTGGCCCTCGGGCAGGTCTGACCACAGCCCAGAACAGGCTCACTCTCCCTGGGGAGGGGGGCGAGACAGAGGACGACTTCAGGGCCCCACGCAGCAGAGCGGCCGAGGGAGGGGCTGGGGGCTCCTGCCTCCTCACTCGGTTGCCTGAGAGATCCGGGGGTCGCTGCCCTCCCCCTCCCACAGGCGGATGAGGCGTCTGGCCAACACGGCCCCGGCCTGGTGACCACCCCGTGGCGCTTGGCTCCCAGGGAGCATCTGGAGATCAGCCCACCTCTCCTCCATCTTCTGGCTCGGAGGGGACCAGGTGGGGGCAGCCCGGCCGTCCTGAGGAGCGGGCCAGGGGCCTCCTGGTCCCCCGCCGCCGGGGACACATTCCGTCTGCTGAGGCCCAGTCCCCACCGCCCGTCTCTGGTCAGGAGAGGCCACGTTGAGCTGTGTTTGTTTTTTGTATAGAAGCCCCAGGCAGGGCAAGCAACACTTTCTAAATAAAAAGGCAACAGGTTCTGTTTCTTCAAAGTGGTAGCATGGAGCTGAGAACGGGGGACAGCATGGCATGGGCTGGCCCCTCGCCCTCCCGCGCGCACGTCCCAGCTGGGCCTCTGGACTAGGGCTAGGGCGCCACTGGACCCCCCCACCCCCACAACCACAAGCAGGGCCAGGGTTCAGCTCAGGGCTCAGCCCTGTGGACCGCCCCTCCTGCCCCCACGAGCAGTTTGACTCCCCTCGGCGTCCCACCTGCCCAGCTCAGCAAGTCCTTGGAGTCCCGGGTGGCTGGGAAGTGGTGGGGCGCAGAGGGCAGGGCCACCTGTCAGTCCCAGCCCAGCCCCCAGCCAGGAGCGTGGCTTCTCTGGCCCTTGCAGGGGCCCATCCCGTGCGGGCACTGCTGGTGGGCCTGTGCCCACCTGTTCTGCTGCAGCTGGTGGGCACTGCTCCAGCCGTACCTCCCAGCACCACGTGCCTGACAGGAGAGCTGGGGCCCACCTCCACCCGCGGCTGGTGCTCTGGCAGGGTCCGGTGCCAGCTCACCGGGTGACCCTGCATCTTCTGTGACATGGACGGGTCCCCACGCGACCTGGACGTGGCACCCAGGAGCGTGGCACCTGGGTCTTCCTCCTGGGACCAGGCCCCGCAGGTGACCCAGGCCCAGTTGCGTTAAGCCCGTGGGCCCGGGCCCTGCACCTTCCGTTGCTGGCAGGGCTGAGGGTCGCATAGCAGGGGCCTCACACCACGAGGGGCAGAGCTCCAAGGGTTTCCAGTTGGGGGGTGGGCTGAGATGGGCCTCACCCCTGGGCTCGGGGGTCTCGCAAGCACATCCTAGGAACTTGCGCTCCAGCCTCTGCCCTCCATACAGGGCAAGGGGACAGCGGGGCTTCAGAGAGGAAGGTTTCAGGCCCAGCTGGCCTCACGGACACTGGGCTCCACCACTGGGGGAGATGTTCCAGCCACAGCAGGAGGTGGCCTGAGCCCCAGAGCCAGTGGGGGATGACACTGCCTGCCTTCCCTGCTGGCCAGGCGGCACCTGCCTGGAGAGGCCCGGGGAGGGGCCTTCACCTGCCACCCACTGCGGAGCCCGCTGCTGGGCCAGAGGTTTCATGACAACATTAAAGTCCAACTCCAGAGCGAGTACTTTTATCCTCTGTGAAAGGGACAGCCGGCGGCGGCTGGTGCCGACCCAGGAGTAAACCACCGTGCGGACTGGTCCTCCAATGCCCGTGAGCTGGGGACCAGGTGAGGCTCCTGCCGGCCTCAGCTGCAAACGGCAGGGGCAGAGCTTCCCAGAGGCCTCTGCCTCAGCCACTGGACTCTGCAAACACTGACACTTGAGGCTTCGGAGTCACAGAAAGGGCCTGGCCCTCTTCTGCACCTGGCCCGTCCTTCAGTGGCCTGGCTGGGAAATGAAGCAGAGGTCCCCTTGGGGGTTGCTAGTTCGGGACAGGAGGGCCCCCACGGCCAAAGCTCAGCACAACCCAGCATCCCAGTCCCAGCCCCGCCCCTGAGATGTGAGCCCCATCAGTGGAAGCTGAATTACGGCACAGGCAGGGCAGGGATGAGAACCCCAGCAGGGCTGCCCTCTGTGCTCAGAGTTCTGCTGGCGAGTGGGCAGGTTCTGGACCCTCCCTGGGCCTCCAGCTGTGCCAATGTTCTGGGTCGGAGAGCACGTCAGGCTTGGTGGCCCTGGCTCTCGGCCAGCAGCACCTGCCCCGCGTGGAGAGGCTGGCCGCGGCAGGAGAGCCAGTGCTGTGGCGAACAGGCTGCAGGTCACTTGTTTATTCAGGGCGGGGGCCCTGGGCCCAGGCCCGGCCTCCAGGACAGGGAGCTTCGTTGCAGGCCAGGGGTGGGGGTGGGGGACCCGGCTCTGGGTGAGGTCGTCCTCACTGCTGCAGGGGTCCTGGCTGCTCCTCGGGGAGGGGCAGGTAATTGGGGTCCTCCTCTGGGGCATCCAGTAGCAGTTTCCTGTGGGGAGGAGCCCATGCTGAGCTGCAGCTGGCAGGGTCCCCCCCTCATGGGGTAGAGAGCCATCTGGGGAAGGGGGTGGGGAAGGCTGTCAGCACTCACAGGAAGCTGGGGGTCAGCAGCAGCCTCTTGCCTCCAGGCTGGTTGGGGAAGACGTCCTCCAGGAAGTAGTAGACATGGCCCACCGCAATCCCTGTGGGAGAGGCGCCAATGCCTAGGCCACCCTCCACAGCCCTGAAGCCCCCAAAGCATGGGGGTCTGATGCCCTGCACGGCCAGCCAGCCCAGCGTGGGGCCAGGCTTGGCCCAGAGTAGGCAGAACCTGGGAGGAGGTCAGGCCTGAGGACGTCAGAAGAAGTGGAGCTGTGAGCAGGCACCCTGAGCCACCCATCCCTACCGGGTCGGGCCCCACACAAGCGTCAGCAAATGGGTCAGGCTCGAATAAGTAAAACCTATAGGCTGGCTTGTTGGAGGGGCTGGAAGGATGGGGGCGCCAGGAGTGGGGAAGAGGGGTGGGGGGCGGGGAGAGGACCAGGGCTCTGGCCCAGCACACCCAGCTTGGGGCGGGCTCCCTGGACAGCAGGCTCACCCAGCAGGTCCACCAGGATGGAGTTGCCCAGCAGCATTGAAAAGCCCATGAGCGCCCAGGGCAGGAACGGCGCCTGGAAGGTGAGGAGGCCAAAGAAGTTGACCCTCACCCCAGGGCTGCGGCGGCTCCACACGTACACCAGCATGGCCGTGAGGGCCTGGCCCAGGAAGAAGAGGCTACCCAGGAGCCCCAGTAGCTGGGCCAGAGTCAAGGTCTTGTGCCCTGCCCAGGGCCCCTCTGACTTCCTAAACCCCTGAAACCCTCAAGCAGGTTGGTTTCGCTTCCCACTCTAAGACCAAACCGTGGCCTCCAGGGGCCCCCTGATCGGCCCTGCCTCTCCACTTCACCCCAGCCCCCGGGCCCAGCCCTAGATCCTCCTGGCTACCTGCATTCAGGACTCAGCCCCTGGGCACCCTGCCCTGTGGTATTTTGGGTGTAGCCCTGGAGTTCGACAGGGGCACCTGCAGCTGAGCACGTGATGTACGCTCAAAAACACCCTCAGCTCGGGGTCGCAACTCTCCCTCTGTGGCATGCGCTCAAGCAGGGCCTCAGGGCCAGCAGAGGCCCGGACCCATAGGTCCCCGAGCCCGGGAAGGATACAGTCATCAGGACGCCCCCGAAGAGAAACATGAAGACGAAGTCGGCCGTGCGGCCGCGGAAGGAGCCCTCCTCCAGCATGCGGCAGTAGCGGAACCTGCGGCTTTGGTATAGGAAGCGTGCCCCTTGGAGGATCTCAGCTTCCCGGGGCCCGCTGCCTCCCGCCCGGTCCCCCGCCCCGCCCTCCTCCCGCTTCCACCACGGCGCAGGATACACGAAGAGCATGTTGAAGAAGAAGCTGAATCCCAGGGGCCCGAAGAAGAGGAAGTTGGTGATGAGCCTCCAAACCTGCGTGGGGTGCGGCGGGGTGGGGGGCGGTCAGACCAGCGCTGGGCGGGAGGGGTTGGGCCAGCAAGTGCAAGGGGCGGGGCGGCCTCACCTGGAACTTCCGGAACACGAGGTGCGGGTTGAAGTAGAGCTGGAAGGGACTGAGGAGTTCCAGCTGCTGCGGAACCAGGAGATCTTAGAAACCGCCCCCCGACCCACCCACCCTAGGGGAGCAGGGTCGGGGCGGGGAGGGTCCAATCGTAACCTTGGCAACCCCCGGGGGCGGTTACCACGGCGGCGCTCCCCCACCGCCGCCCCCGGCTCACCACGGCGGCGGTGGTGAGGACGCAGGCCACGGTGTACGTCCGCGTCACCGCCGGCACCTGCAGGAATTCGGTCGCGAGCCCCTGCCACGCCATGGACGCTTCCTAGGCATCGTGGTCGCACTGCCGCGCTCTCTTAACACGCCTCCAAGCCCCGCCCATCCGCCTTCAGCCAATCCGCGTCTGCGGTGGAGCGCGCCCGCAGCTGGAGGGAGGGGCCCTGGGGAAGATAGCCAATAGGAAGAGATAGCGGAGGGCCGGAGGGCGGGACGGGGCGTGGGCGGGCCGTGACTCGGGGCCAATGAGCAGGCCCCACGATGGAGCACGTGGCGCGTGTTGTGGTG
Organism: Bos javanicus; assembly: GCF_032452875.1. Classification (NCBI taxonomy): domain Eukaryota; kingdom Metazoa; phylum Chordata; class Mammalia; order Artiodactyla; family Bovidae; genus Bos; species Bos javanicus. The sequence goes on from NC_083884.1 coordinate 71,443,299, forward strand.
CCCTAGGCGGCGGCGCGGGAGAAGGTGTGGCCAATGAGGAACTGAACCCTTAGGGGACTTAGGGGCGGCCGGTAGCGGGGACACCTTGGCCCACCCTGCGGGCGAGGCTGAGGCTACGAGCACTTGTTAAAGGGGGCCTCCCCGCCCCCGAGAGACTGAGGGGTGCGGCCTCGCAGCCTCCCGCCCGGCCCCCCACACCAGGTCCCGCCGCTTCCTGGCCTCCACCCACGCAGCGTGGGTGGGGCATGGGCGGGGCGGAGCCTGGAGTTGGACCGCCCTGCTCAGCCAACCCACCTGGGCTGGCTGGGGTCCCAGGCTGTCCTCTCTGAGAACCAGAGCAGCAAGGGAAACGCTCGGCGGCTGCGTGTCCAAATCTCCCTGCAAGCCCAGGCCCCGCTGAAACTGCCGGTTCCTTTGGGAAGCCCCAACGAGGGCCGCCAGAGGAGGGGCAGACTGGGGACCTGCAGCACTTGTGTGAAGAGAGGGTGCCGAGACCGGCTGGTGCAAGTGGACGGGCTGGAGAGAGCCTCCTTACTTGGGTGGAAAAGAGAAACTCCATGTATTCCTTCTAATGAACACCGTCCATAGTTTATTGAGCATGGACTGTGTGCCAGGCACTGTTGTGGATGCTTGGAGACACGGTGGCCAACAAGAGATGCTGTCTGTCCTGGTGCAGCCAAGGAGACCGGGGGGTCAGGGGCTTCTGCTAAGATGAGAACTAGTGTTTGCAGGACAGTGCGCTGATGGAGATAAGAGCCAAGTGGAGGCTGGAGGGTTGGGTAGCAGGCCCCTTGCCAGATGCGATGATCTGGGAAGGCTCCGTGAAGAAGTGATGCTTGATTGTCACTTTAAAAAGATGCCTGTGGCTGCTGTGAGGACAGCAGAAGGCCAGAGAAATCCAGGGGCAGGTGGAGGATGCCAGGGATGCTGGTGGCTTGGGCAGGGCAGAACCTGGAGGACCAGGAAGGACGGGATGGGGGTTTTGCCAGCAGACTAGATGGAGCTGTGAGACAGGAGTCAAGGGTGACTTCAGGGACTGAGCCATAGGGGAGATGGAAGGCAGTGGCCTTTCCTGAGCTGGAGAACGCCTGGGGGGAGGGCAAGCGGATGGAGCGTCCTGTTCTGGCCTCACTGAGTCTGGGTGATCTATGTGACATCCGCGTGGAAAAATCCACGTGGCAGAGAGGCCAGGCAGGTGGCTCAAGTGTGGGTACCAGTCTTAAGAAGACCAATGGCCTTCGTAGCCTTGGGCCCGCGCGAGAGGCCCAAGGCGCGAGGCCAGGCCCAGCCAGCTCGACCTTCATGAGTTAGAGAGAGAAGGTGGACAAGCAGGGAGGCTGCAACAGAGCCAGGACAGGGCTGCAGGGGCCAGGCGGTGGGAGGCCCTGGGACACGAGGCCTGGGAAGTCCCTGAGATGCGCGGCCGCGAGGCTGCAACAGAGCCAGGACAGGGCTGCAGGGGCCAGGCGGGGGGAGGCCCTGGGACACGAGGCCCGGGAAGTCCCTGAGATGCGCAGCCGCGAGGCTGCAACAGAGCCAGGACAGGGCTGCAGGGGCCAGGCGGTGGGAGGCCCCGGGACACGAGGCCTGGGAAGTCTCGAGATGCGCAGCCGCGCCAAGGGCCCTGGATAACAGTGGCCACAAGGGAGAGGAAGTGTTCAGACCTTTACCAAACGGGAGCTCAACCTCGGACTCAAGTGTGATGGGTGAGGGAAGCCCTGGGTGGGGCCCTGAGTCCCCCCAAGGAGACCAGAGTGGAGACAACCAGCCAAGACGGTTATCTCCGATGGATCACGGGAGGGCTAAGAGGAGCCCCTGGGGCGTGCTCTTGGAGGTCCACTTGGGAAGGGAGGTGGGGAGAGAGAGGCGTGGATGAAGGGGGATTGTGCATTTGGTTCAGGCATGAGGAGAGGTCAGTCTGATACAGCAGGAGTCGGATCAAGGAGATGGGAGGCTAGGCGGTGGGAGCAGGCTGAAAAACCCCTCCCTCAGGCAGCCTCTGTTTCCCAGGTGACCAGAGCTAGGTCAGGCTGGAGGTGAACCCGGAGGAGCAGAGCCCACCCAGCTGAAGGTGCGGCTGCAGGCCAGGGATCCAGGGCCTCAGACACCCTGGCGGGCGTCCGCCAGGCTTGAAGGAGCCAGCGAGAGGGGTTGAGGTTCCTGTGTGTGTGGGGAAGGGGAGGCATTCCAGCCTGCCAGCCGTCAGCAGCAGGTGCTGGCTGGCCCTCTGCAGGGGTCAGGCTGGGGCTAATGGAAGGGCCATGATGGGATAGAGCCTGTCTCTCCCCTTCGACGGGGCCGGTCAGGCAGGAGCCTGGTTTGAGGCTGAGGAAGCACACTCCTGGGAGGCTGGGAGCCCCGGGTGGGGGCAGGACGTGCCAGGGACAGCGCAGGTTCTACTGCAGACCTTCCATCCTGCCTGGAGGGTCCTCTCCCGGAGAGTCCGGGGGGTCCCCAGGTGGGGACTCACGCCCCGTAGGAGGCAGAGCAGGGCCTGGGGCAGGCCATCGCCGCGTGTCCGGGCTTTCCCGCCCAGAATCAGGCCCAGGACAGGCCGCTCTGGAGGCACCGGATCCGCGGCTCCCACCCCCAGCACCTCCAGACGGTTCATTACATAAAGAGGTCCCGGGCTCCACACGTTCCCGGGAGCCAGGCTGACCCAGGAAGGTGGTGTGCTGGATGCTGACGGCTTCTACTCTGTCTGTCTGTCCTGAGCAGCAAGGCCGCCTCCTCTCTCCTGGGCTGAGGACTGTGGGGAAGGGGCCTGTGGTCCCTTGCTGGCCTGGGGCTCCTGCCTGCTGCAGAGCAAGGAGCTCGGGGTGCCCAGGTATGGAGACCCCCAGCTTCCTCCCCTATCCTACAGGCGGGACAGCACCCTCTGCCTGCCCACAGTGCCCGCCTTCCTCTCAGGGCTCACACCAGGAGAGACCCTCGCGAGCCCCCAGCAACAACCCCAAAACCGGGGGCCATCCCTGCCCACATCCCCTCCTACAGGGAACCCTCCAGCCCTCCCCCCACCCCTTAGTCAGCATTCCACTCCTGTGACGGCCCAGATCTGACTCCTCCGTTCACTCACTTCTTTCCCTACCATCCTCGGTGTTCTGTTAAAAGAGATAGAGAAAGGGTGCTGGAAATGCCCCCCACTCCAGGAAGCCTCCCTGAAGGGACCAGAGCTCACCTACCTTCTCTTAGGGCCCTGTGCACTCAATTTTTAAATGTTAGTTTATTCTGAACGCAGCACAGGCCCGAAGCAGAGACACGGTGAGTGCTGGGGCTGCGGAGTCTTCCTGTGGATGATGGGGTGCCCTCACGGGGCCTTCCCTCCACCCCCACTGCTGTGGATGGGCCTCACTGCAGCTCCAGCCCGCGCCCCCAGGAGCAGCTGGGTCCCCGGTGGCCCTTCCTCTCTGGGTCACGGGATTTTTTTTTTTTTTTTTTTTTTTGGGGGGGGGTATTTTTAGCACTGATTCCGGAACTCACTGTGCAGCAGCTGCTCGTGGCAGGAAGGTAAGACGGACACACAGTCCAGGTGGGCTGCCTCAGGGCTACCCAGCAGAGGGGGCGACCGGGGCCTTCCGAGCCTGGTAGCAGACTCGACCTTCCAGGAGTCTGAGGGTCTCCGAGTGGGCTGGGGAAGGCAGGGGGGCTGTCAGGGTGGAGGAGGAGGACAGAGAGCTCGTGCAAAGGTCCTGAGGCGGCCGGAGGAACAGAGGCGGGGGGCAGGGAGGGGGGCTGCACGTGCTGAGAGGCTGGCCCACCAGGCCCTGCAGGCTGTGTTCTCTGTTCTGCGGGCAGCGAGGCGCCTCAGTGGGATGAGGTCAGATGGCGGCTGGCTCTTTGGAGGAAGCAGAGGATCAGAGGAGAAGATGGCCACAGCCTGCAGTGATGGGCACTAGGCAGAGAGGGTGGAAGGTCCAGGAGGCAGGAGGCACAGACCTCAGTAAGCACCTGGCCCGGTGAGGGAGCTGAGCCGGGGAGGGCCAGGCCCAGTTCAGAGACTGGCTCCCATCACGGAGTCCTGACAAGCAGCTCTGCGCCCAGCCTGCTCCCTGGCTGAGCAGTGTGGCCTGGGGCTCCCCACCTGGCCCTCGGTTGGCTGGATGAAGTGGTCCCTCCCCAGCTGCCGGGCCAGCCTGACCCTCAGTGCCTGGCTGTCACGACCCTCGGCAAGTGCCCCGCGCTCCTGCTCACCACTGTGACCGCCACCTCCAGCTGGCACCCAGAGCAGCTGGTGGGGCCTCCCCCTCTCCGCCCAGGGCTATGTTCGGGTTCAGTGTGGCTGCGGGGCCATGTTTTGGAAGAAGATTATCTGCTTGGCCAAGTCAGCCAAGTGGCAGGGCTGGGGATGCGAGTTCCTGGAGACACGTGTGTCCCCGCGTGGGTCTGCCCCGCCCCCCCGCCCACTGGGCTGCATGTGGGATCTGGTCCAAATGAAACCTAAGACCATGCTGTCCCATGGCCTTCCTTAGCCGTTGCTGGCCAGCCAGGTCATCAGACAGTTCCGGCCTGTGGTCTGGCAGCGACCTGGAAGGCCAGGGCCACCACTCTGGGAGAACCAGTGACTCAGCGCTCAGAGAGGCTGGGAGAGGCCCGGGGCACCACACCTCCCTCCTGGCTTGTCCCCAGACAGCCCTGCTCCCACACCCGGGAAAGGGAGCCCCAGGCCGGGTGCGGGAACAGGCACCCCGTGCCCTCGTGCCCCCTGGAGACACCACCGCAAGACCTGCCGCCAGTTTACTCAAGACCTTCTCCCAGCCTCGCCTGCCCTTCACTTGTGTGAGGTATCACGGCCTCTTTAAAAAAAAAAAAAAGCAAAATTACAGATCTAAGATTAGGTATGAAAGTACCTCGTTGGCTTACTATGGATAAACAAAACCAGCGACAAGCTCGTTAAAGGTAATAAATAGCACTTCATGTCACAGCCGGACAGAATCCCCTCCCTGGTCAGAAGCCGCGCCCAGGTCGAGCCGGGGCTGGTGAGAGAGAGGCCCCATTAACTAGGCCCCCAGGGAAACAGGCTGGGGTGTGGGGAAGGCACTGGGGGCGGATGGGCCCAGGAAGGGGTGGGCTCCCTGTTCAGCTCCGTCCCAGACCTGCCCAGGTGGCCCGGCCACAGGGGACTGGCTGCTTTGGTGTTCTCCCCCTCCCCCGCTCCACGGGCCCTGCTGGGAGGGGGCCTCCCTCAGCAAGGAATGCGGGTGTCAGCGCTACAGACGCTCTAACTGCCATCCCCACCGCCCCACAACCCCACCCCGACCCTTGCCTCCAGATGTGGGCACAGCTGTAGTTTTAGAACAGCCAACCACAAGGACATTCTTTCCTTCTAATTAAAATGGCTTTAAATCTCTGGTCCCACAATTGCAGTTGGCTCCACTGCTCAGTCCTCGAATATCAGAGGGTGGTCAGGAGGGTTGCTCACCCGGGGGTTGCTTGTGGTTTTCTTTCTTTCTTTCTTCTGAATTAAGTTGGAAATATGTCCCAGAACTGGAGTGGATGCCAGCTCAGAGGGGAGGGGGCGGGGAGGCGGGCGGAGCTGGGTCTTGGGGTAGAGTCTGCCTCTGGCTGGCCAGGTCCACAGGTGGGCCAGGTGTGTCTGGAGATAAAGAGAGGACGGGGTAGCTGCCCTCAGGACGCTGGGTGCAGGCAGTCAGTAGATACACGTGAGGCTGAGGATGCAGCGCCTGTGTCGGGGGCAGGCCAGTTGTTATGATGTCCCCATTTCACAGGTGAGTAGACAGAGGCTGGGAGACGGGAAGTAAGTGCTGGGATCGCAGGGGCTCCATCGGGATCCACCATAACCAGGCCCGTCACCGGCCTGCTGAGCTTGGTGGTGGCTCACTGCCCACCTTGGCAGCCTGGTGGCCAAGGTCAGCTGGCCTCTGAGCTCCGCCCAGTGCCCACTCTGGAGGCTCCTGGTGTGGAGTAGAGATGCCAGCCCAAGTGGGAAGGCTACAAGGAGGAGGAGCCTTCGAGCAGCCTGGAACAGCTTCTGAGCCCTTTAGGGAAGGCACCACTGACCGAGAAGGACACTGAGGTCAGAGAGGGGGCAGTCAGGTCAAAGGCGTTCGGCCCACGGGTGGTCAGGGGCAGTAGGGGCCCAGCCACCACTCCACCGGAAGATGGGCACCCAGCTGACGGGCTGAAGGACAGACTGGGGCCTCTGGGGTCCAGCCTGGGCCCTGGTTCCAGGCCTTAGGCCTCTGCCCAGACTCCTGTCCCACGACTTCATGGATCAGAGAGGGAAGGCACGCAGCGAGACAGAGGCAGGGTGGGCTGGGTAGCAGACCTCCCAAGCCCCCTCCAAGGCCCTGGCTCAAGGGCCGGGCGCGGGCTGGGCGCGCAGGACAGAGGAAGCGAAATCACCCGGGGATCGCGGAACCGAGGATGCCCAAACTCGGCCAGGAGCCGCGGAGGCAGCTCCTGCTGGAGGGGCCCGCGCCTGGCGGGGCGCCGGCTCAAGCCTCTTTGTCTCCGCCCGCGGAGCCCCAGAAGGTCCCGCCGCGCCGACGCCGGCAGCGCGGGCTTTGTCGGCCCCTCGCAGCCGGAGCGGGTCTCCGCGGCGCGGGCGGGTCCCTAGGAGCTAGCGCCCGGGGCGGGCTGGACGGGTCACCCGCGGGTCTGGAGGCCGCATCTCTGGGGAAGGCCTCGAGCCCGGGTAGTGATGGAGGCCTCATGGGGCGGGGGGGGGGGGGGGGGAAGGGGCGGGCTCCGGTCGACCAGGCGGCCCCGCCGCTTCTGCGGGGCTAGGAGTAGCCAGCGGCTTTTAGGGGCGCGGACCCGGTGGAGCCCTCCAGGCGGCTTTGCGGTATCGATCGCCTGCGGTGCGAGCCGTTGCTGCTCCCGCCTCCGGTTGAATGCTGGGCGCGGGCCTCCCCGGCCTCCGCCCTCCCCGCCGCTCTGGGTCTCAGTTTCCCGATCTGCAGAATAAGAAGCTCGGGCGTGTAGGAGCGAGAGCGGGCCTGGCTCCCAGGCCTGGGGAGGGGCGCCACCACCCACGCTGGCCGCGGGCGCGGAGGTCCTGAGCACGGTAGCTACGGGCAGGCCGCCCCTCCTCCCCTGCTGCCTTCTCCGCCTTCCCACCCGGGAAACCGAGACTGGGTGGGACTCCACGCGGGAAGGCCCGCGGGGGAGGCGGCTGTCCACGCTCCCCCGACTCGGGCGTGGTTTGGCGGCCCCGTCGCGCAGGGTCCGCGGCGCCGCGCTTGAGATCTGACAGCCCAGCCCGGACTCCCAGCACGACCGCGGGGCACAGGGTGCGAGCTCCACCTTGTGGCGCCTCAGGGACTCCTCCGCAAGGGAGGCTGAAGCCACCGCGTGTGGGGTGTTGAGAGGATTCGTCATCAAACACCCACAACCTTGACTTGCACATGCTGAAGGTTAAACTCCCGGTTAATGTTTGCCGAAGAGAAATCTCAAGCTTCCTTGCTCAAGGATAATAATTAGTGTCTGGGGAGCCCACGCACTGAGGCGGGGGGGGGAGCTGACTCCAGCAAGGTGTCCAGGCGGCATAGGGGGCGGGGGGAGGAAGGCGGAGTGGGTGCTACTACAGCAGTGGATCATCTCAAGAGATGCAGAAAGGCGAGCACTTGGCAACTGCTAATATTTTATCTTGCGTATTTTTCCTTAAAAATACATGACGCTTCAAAAGTTCAGAGCAACGAAAATAAAACCCAAGCAGGAGCAAGAGGAATGCTTGCGGTCTGTGTCCTGTCGCCGTCGTCGCTCAGATGACTTCCTAGGGTGACTTTCGGGTCTATGTTTCCATGACCACAAATAGCATCTTTGGCAGGTCTGGTTTCGATTTGACCTTAATCGACCTCCTGGATTCACGCAGGACCTGAGAAGCCCTAAGAAATGAAAGATTAATCCGGCCCAGTGGATCCGCTAGTTGCTCACCTCACAAAGTCCGCTGGACTGGACTCATCTTGTTTCCGGGGCCAGCGCGGCCTCGCACACAATGTATGCTTGGGTTGCAACCCGAGACCCGCTCTCCCATCCGGGTTCCTACTCCGCGGCTCTGCGGGAGACGGACAGATGAGAGCGCTCCGGAGACTGGTGGGTCGGCCTTTCATCCCTCCGAATCCTGCCCCTCCTCCGGGGGAAGGGCGGAGACACCTGGGCTGGAGGAGCGTGGGGATGTCCGCGCAGAATCAAGGGCTCGGCCTCAGAGTGCCCGGGGACGGGGCCCTCCCGGGGACAGGGGTCTCCCGGAACCTGACAGAGGGCGGGGGCGCCAGATGGAGGTGAGAGGCGGCCCCGAAGAGGGGCCGGAAGGGGCGGCGGCGGAGATCCAAAGAAGGGTGCGGCAGGGACCGGCAGGAAGTCGGTCCGAAGGCCGCAGCGGAGCAATGCACGGGGAACCAGGGCCGGGATTTCGGGCGAGTCCGAGCTCGTTGATCAGAGCCGCCTGCCAAGACCTGCGGGGGGTGGAGGCAGGCTTTGTTGGGCGAGAAGTCCCCGGATCGGAGCTCCCTTCCGGTCTGCAGAGGTGGGCCCGGGCTAGTCTTCGGAGCTGCAGAAACGGGGGGATGGAGGATGCGCGCGAGCCGCCTCATCCCCAATATAGCCTCGGACCCTGGAGACCAGCTCGCGGGCCCCCCCACCCCTCACTCCCTGTGCGCCTGCGCGCGCGTTAAGGTGCGCCTTGCCCCAGCCTTCGCAAGCGCCCACCGCACATTCGTCTCGCCTTCCCCTCGGGTCTGCTTCGGGCGAAGGTATGGCTGGGGCGCAGGGTGCTGGACCTGTCCCCCACTAGCATCACTTAGGTTCTCGTGCGGGCCGGACAGCGCCCCCAGACTCAGCAGCCCCTGGCCACTGCGCCCCCTCCTCTTCCTTTCCGGGGCCTGTTTCCCACCTTCGTCTCCTCCACGCTCCCCCTAAACTCCGTCTCCATTCACCTCCTGCTTCACCCAGGGAGCCAGGCATCCGGAAGCGCAGGTCCACAACGCCCCATCCCTGGGGGCTCCCCGCCAGGGCCAACCCCCCCGCGGAGTCCCTTCACACCCCTGCACGGCGCCTCCCCTCATCTCCTTGGTCTTCATGCGGGCGCCCCCCTCAACTCCGGGCGCCTTCCCTGAGCACACCCCAGACCCCGGCCCCTCCCCTTCCCCCTTCTCTCTCTGAGTGTCTGCAGCAGCTGACACTCTACGTGTTCTCCTTGCTCATTAGTTACTGCCTGTCACTCTCCCGCTGGAAGGAAAGTTCCGTGAGATCCCAGGTTTCGTCTCTTTGGTTCACTGCTGTATCCCCAGCACCTAGAACCGTAGATTTATTGCCCAGAATGGGAAGGCAAGCCATCTTTACTCACTGAATGACTCCTCGCTACCATAGCTAGTGTTTGAAGGCTTTCATGACCAGTCGCCGCAGGCCTAGGTGGTCTCCATGCACGGTCTCGGGGAATTAAGTAATTTATGCTGCCTTGGCGACCTGCCGGCCTCCTCCCTGCCACGTGGGCTCAGTTCTCACCGGGTGACTTGCAGCTTCCTGCGGATCTGCGCACCCAGTGGGACTCTCACGGGCAAGCAGCCCATTAGGGAGCTTCCGCGTGACTCCATCGGGATCGGACTCCCGGGTTCCCACCTGGCTTCCCTCTGTGGCTTCCCGCTTGGGAGGAAGTCACTTAGCCTTATAGGAACTTGGCGGCCGGCCAGGGTGCCCGGCACAGAGCTGCCCGCAGACTGGTGGCAACATCCTCGGCAGGGTCCTGCCCTGGGAGCCTATTCCCCCACCTCCCCACCCCAGCGCAGTTTCTCACCATCCGGTGGAAGCAGATCTGTTTCCAGCCCTCCATCGCCCCTACCCGCCCCCCGTATCTGCCCCCCAGCTCAGTTCCTGGCTGGATCAGGCACTCGGTATTCCACAGATGAATGAGTAAGTAGCCTTCAGGTTCTGGAAATTTTTCACAAAGTCCTGAGCCAAACATCCTTCTGCCATGAAACTTGTATTTAAATATTTAAAAAGTTATAAATATGACACAATACTTTATAGCTGGGCGACAATTTTCCAGAACATGAAAGGTAGTATAGAGTTATTGGGAAAAGATCAACAATCCGATTTTTGTACAGTTAACGCTTTGTGAGTGTCTCGTCAAACATCTGAGGGAAGCAGGTCACTGCTCTCTGGGAGAGTGGAGAACCTTCAGTGTGTACTGAGCTTTCAAAAGATTTAATGAGCATGTGTGTGCGTGTGTGCATGCTAAGTTGCTTCAGGCGTATCCGACTCTGTGCAACCCCACAGACTGTGGCTCACCAGGCTCCTCTGTCCATGGGATTCTCCAGGCAAGAATACTGGAGTGGATTGCCATGCCCTCCTCCAAGGAATTTTCCTGACCCAGGGATCGAACCCAGGTCTCCTGCATCTCCTGCAGTACATGCGAATTCTTTACCGCTGCGCCAGCAGGGAAGCCCCTTAATGAACATACTCTTTTGTAATCAAAAGGGACAAGACGGGGATGTCTCTGGTGGCCCAGCGGTTAAGACTTCACCTTCCAACGCAGGAGGTGCTGGTTTCATCCCTGGTCCTGGGAGCTAACATCCACATGCCTCTCAGCCGGAAAAAAAAAAAAAAAAAAAAAAACCCAAACATAAAACAGAAGCAATGTTGTAACAAATTTAATAAATACTTTAAAGAAATGACCCACACCAAAAAAATCTTTAAGTGGGGGGTGGGAGGGAGACTCAAGAGGAAGGGGATATAGGTATACTTAGAGCTGATGCACGCTGTTATGCAGCAGAAACCAACACAACATTGTAAGGCAATTATTCTCCAATTAAAAATAACTTTTAAAAAGTGTAAAAAAAAATCTTAAAAAAAATTTATATATAAGAGGCAAACTCTAAATAGATGGTGAATCCCTAGGAAAGCTTACCAACCTAACGACGGGGCGTCAGGGCTCTGAGCCTCCTGGGGGTGCCCTGGGGAGTCGCCCGCCTGTCTAGGGGTGCTGCTCCAGGACGAGAAGATGCCCTCTTGCTGTATCAGCTGTGTGTGCGCCGGCTGCCCCCAGCCTGGAGGTCGCCACCAGCATCAGCGGGGCTCCGGCTGCTCTCTGCGGCTCAAGGTGCCTCCAGGTCCCCACACATGTAGGTCCACATGGCCCCTTCTCTTAACAGAGGGGGGTGCCCGGCCAGTCTGTGGAGAAGCTTCACAGAGCTTCACCCCCTGGGGCCCCAGCTCAGGGTGTTGTCCCCTGAGCCCCAGCAGGCGTGCCCGAGGGGCAGCTGGGCAAGGCTAGGGGTAGGGCACTGGGAATGGCTGTCCATCTCAGGAAGATGCCATCAGGGCCGAGGGGCAGTGGGATCCCGGGCTCAGAACAGAAGGCGGCGGACACCTCTGCTACCTGCTCCATGCTGTGTGACGGAGGCAACTTTTCTCTGCCTCCGTTTCTTCATCTGCAAAGCGGGGACGTCACCACCGCCAGCTTCAGACAGATCGCCATTCTGGGACTGGTGGGCTGCAGCCCCGCGGAGGGAGGTGGGGGCTGCCGTCGGCCACTGGGTCCTCTTCTTTCTCCTCAGGCTCAGGGCAGGGTCCTGCTCCTGACCATCTGTGCGGCTGGTATTGGTGGAACTTTCCAGTTCGGCTACAACCTCTCCATTATCAATGCCCCGACCTTGGTACGTACCTGAGTGCCCACTGTCACCACCCCAGCATCAACAGCGGCCCACGTCACATCTTCAGGCTGCCATCCGCTTGGTGGAGCTTCCTCCCACGCCTCCACCTCCACTGGGCTGTTCCCCAGACCCTGCAAGTTCAAATCCAGCTCTGCACTCTCCCCTGAAACTCACATGTGCTCCCGTGTCTCTGATGTCACAGACAATTCCCCCTGTGCCCCCAGGGAGGAGGTCCACCCTGACTCTGCCCTCCCTCCTGGAAAAACACAAAGTCCTTCCTGACTATCTCTGGCTTCCAGCCATTTTTCCTTGGGTCTCTGCCATGATCCTAGTTCAGACCCATCTTTCCTGCCGGGATCACTAGCCCCGCCTCCCCACTGGCCTCCCTGCCTTCAGCCTCTCCCCTTGTAGGTCCTCTCAAGTCTGATCAAACCACTGCCCTGCTCAGAAACCTTCTGTGACTCCCAGTGCCCATAGGAGTAAGGACAGACTCATCTACCTGAGGGCTTCCCTGGGGGTTCAGATGATAAAGAATCTGTCTGCACTACGGGAGACCCAGGTTCAATCCCTGAGTCAGGAAGATCTCCCGGAGAGGGGAATGCCAACACGCTCCAGTCTTCTTAGCTGGAGAATTCCATGGACAGAGGAGCCTGGCGGGCTACAGTCCATGTGGTCTCAAAGAGTCAGACATGACTGAGAAACTAATACACACACACACACACACACACACACACACACACACATCTACCTGAAGTCCAAGGGCCCCTGGGGTCCGAACTTGTCCACCTGTCTCCCGCCTTGATTCCCCCAACTCTGTGCCCAGAGCAGTTAAACACAGACCCCACCCCCCACCCCCGTGGGCCAAGCCCTCCGTGCCCCTCCTGCAGAAGCCCCTCAAGAGCCACCCAGATGCCATCACCTGCCTGAAGCCTTCCTTCAGCAAGCTCCCAGCTGGACTAAGCCTTCTGCTGGTCCCCTCTCAGGGTCCCATTGTCTCTGAGTCCCCAGCAAGCTCGCCAGACCTGTGCCCATGCTCAGCGAGTGCCTGTGGAAAGGCAGCATCTCTCAGCCCCAGTGATAGAAGCCGCCTCTAACCCACCTGACTGAGAAGGTCATGTGTCCTGTCACACAGCTGGGGCTGCAGGAAAAAAGGTCCCAGGACGGAACTGGGGCCCTCCCATCCCTTTGGGGTTAGGGTTAGGGTGCAAGAGAGCAGCTGTCAGCGGACTCACTTCCCATCCAGGAATGGAGCCCGGGGGACAAACGCCCCTCCGGCCTCCTCTGATACCCTGCTGATGCTCGCCGACGGCCAAGTCGATCAGAAAGCTGGCCCGTGGGGGAGCCCGCTGATGTGGGCCAGGTGGGATTGGGGGAGAGACGGGGCTGATCCTGGGCTCGGAGGGGCCATATCGACACTGGCCGGCTCTGAGCTCCAGGATGGCACACTGCAGCAAAGACGGCACAGCGCCCCGCACTCAGGGGAGTTCCGTCCCCCAACAACGGGCAGGGTGGCTGGGGAGGTTTCCTGCCCTGCGGAGGCAGGGCCTGGGGAAGAAGGCCTGTGGTGGGGGTGCTGACCAGCATCTGCATCCACAGTACGTTCAGGAATTCACCAATGAGACGTGGCGGACGCGAACCGGCCAGCCGCTGCCCGACCACCTGGTCCTGCTCGCGTGGTCCCTCATCGTGTCCCTGTATCCCCTCGGGGGCCTCCTGGGAGCGCTGCTCGCCGGGCCCCTGGCCGTCACGCTGGGAAGGTGAGTGCTCCCCATGGACCCCCAAGTGCCTCTCAACAAGGGGCAGCCCAGTCCATGGGCTGGGGGGGGGGCAGGTCACCCAGCAGGCCCAGGCCCGGGTCAGCTCTGCACCGGCCCCCGGCTCTGCCTGCCGTGTCACCGAGAAGCCCACATTTCCCGGGGACATGGTAGAGGGAAGAGTCCGTGCTGGGAGGGAGAGAGGACCCACGTCTGACAGTGGAACGCAGCGCAGCGCAGCACAATGCTCAGCAGGGTCCAGGCCTCTCTGCCCATCACCAACTCCCGGCATCTGTGCAAACTCATGTCCATCGAGTCAGTGATGCCGTCCAACCATCTCATCCTCTGTCGCCCCCTTCTCCTCTCGCCTTCAACTTTTCCCAGCATCAGGGTCTTTCCCAATGAGTCAACTCTTCGCATCAGGTGGCCAAAGTATTGGAGTTTCAGCTTCAGCATCAGTCCTTCCAAAGAACACCCAGGACTGATCTCCTTTAGGATGGACTGGTTGGATCTCCTTGCAGTCCAAGGGACTCTGAAGACTGAGTCTTCTCCAACACCACAGTTCAAAAGCATCGATTCCTCGGCGCCCAGCCTTCCTCATGGTCCAACTCTCACGTCCACACATGACTCGTGGAAAGACCACGGGTTTGACTAGACGTGACCATGAACAGGTGCTTTCTCCCCGAGGCCCCCTTTGTAGCCACCTGAGGCAGTTCTTGGGTCGAAAGCAGGAGACTGACTGAGGAATGGAACACTGTGAGAGCACAGAGGGCCCTGAGGCAGCTCACCGGACGGAAGGAGGTGCTCAGAAGCCTGGCCTGGGGAGGGCGGGCCTGCAGCCTGGGCTCTCCTGGAGGGGTTGGGGCGGGGGTCACCTTGAGCGCATCAGCTCCAGCCACACTCCGACTGCAGCGTCTGCACTCGGGCTCAGAGTCCTGGGAGACAGCTTGTTACTGGCCGAGACGGCGGGAGAGAAGGCAGGCCAGGCTCCCACCATCCCCTCCTTGGCTGGCCGCCCAGCACCCGTCAGCACCAGTCTCCTGTATCTTCGGCTCCCCACGTGTGCCGCCTCACGGTACCCAGTCCCGCCCTTCCTGAGCCCGCCCAGGGCACTGCCTCGCCACAGCCACCAGCGCCGACACAACCGAGCTGAGCTGCCCGCACGCGGGGTTTCCACGAGGCAGCCAGCGTGCCAGCCCTGCAGCCCTCTCAATATCCTGCCATCTACACGCTGACGGTAAACTTAACTGCCCTCAAGACCTCTCACGGCAAGAGAGACCAAGAAAGAGAACAGACAGACTAATCGAGGGAAAGGAAGCTAACGGGTGAACTTAGTTTAGAGCACAGGACCCCGAGCCTTGGAAACAAGGGAGGGCTCTGCTCCGGGGTTTTGGAGCCGCTCACGCTGTCGCCCGCCTCGCTGACGTCCATGCTTCGGTCTCCCAGTCCGGTATCGGGTCAGTGCTTCCAGGGGCTGCAGCTCTTTGCCCACCAGGGTGACCCCAGTCTTTGCGCTGAGTGGATGCCACAGTCCTGCAAGCCTGGGTCCTTTAGCAGGCTCTACCCTCTGAGGACACCAGCTTCTGCACCACAAGGCTCCTGAGATGACGCCGGGTGCCGTGGGCTCTCATCCACCGTTACTGAGGTAGCCTCCACTGTCAGAAGCAGAAGTGCACAGGACGGCGTGTATTTAACAGAAGCATCAACTGCAAGCAACAGAAAACCAGGACTCAGCTGGCTAAAACAACAGCCAGACCCCCAGTCTGATGTTTCTCCGCTACCAGGGCAAGGCGACCAGTCAGGAGTTATTTCAGGTTAAGAAGATAATGCTCTTGCCTGGAAAGTCCCATGGATGGAGGAGCCTGGTGGGCTGCAGTCCATGGGGTCTCGAAGAGTCGGACACGACTGAGCGACTTCCCTTTCACTTTTCACTTTCACGCATTGGAGAAGGAAATGGCACCCCACTCCAGTGTTCTTGCCTGGAGAATCCCAGGGACGGGGGAGCCTGGTGGGCTGCCGTCTATGGGGTCGCACAGAGTCGGACACGACTGAAGCGACTTAGCAGCAGCAGAAGATAATTCACTGAAGTTGTGGCTTTGCTCCAAAGTCCAAGGTCTTGCATTCTGATTCTCTGGAGGCACTCTCAGCACTACAGTCTTCCCAGTCTAAAGGGTCAAAGGGCAGAGCATCTGGCAGTTGGTCTGGACCCAGTAGAAAACACTCCCCTCACAGGACCCAGGTTTGCAGATCACCCAGGTTTGCAGATCACCCGGGGTAGGTGTCAGATCACGACACTCACCGTGGAACAGGCTGCCTCCAAACTGGAAAGAAGAGATTTTCCCATCCTTTTCTTTTTTTTGAATTACAAGCCGCCTCTGGCCCGTTTCCCCAATCAGGACCTGAGCTGCAGGATCTCCTGCCAGCTCTCCTGGTGACCTCAGGATGGCGCCTCCGAGCGCAGCGTCAGGAGCCCAGAGCTGAGGCCTCCTGTCGGAGGAGCCGCTGCCGTGCCCAGTGCCCCCTGCCCAGTTTGGCAGTCTGTCCTGCCGAACCAGCTGGGCAGGGGCCGTCCAGATGTCCTGTTCTGGGCAGTGACTGTAATGAATGGAGGACACGGGAGGTTACCTGGCTTCCCTTCCTTTCCTTGCCAGGGTTTCACTGGGTCTGAGGAATCAGGTATTAGGCACTTGGCTTTACAAAGGACTTTGAGGAGAGCGGTGCTCAGTCTGTAGGGATAAACCCATAAAATATGAGTTCTGTCCATTCAAGCTGTGGTGGAGGCAGAAAGGACAGTAATCTAGGGGTATACTGGAGACGTGGGGCTTCCCTGGTAGCTCAGATGGAAGAATCTGCCTGCAGCGCGGAAGACTAGGGTTCAATCCCTGGGTTGGGAAAATGCCCTGGAGGAGGGCATGGCAACCCACTCCAGTACTCTTGCCTAAAGAATCCCATGGACAGAGGGGCCTGGCGGGCCACAATCCACGGGGTTGCAAAGAGTCAGACACGACTGAAGCAACTTAGCAGGCACCACTGGGGCTGGGGGTGGGGGTTGGCCCCTGGGGGCATCCCATGGGCGACCCCAGCTGCAGTGGCCGGCGTCACTTCTGTGCAGGCAACTCACACTCCACACACACACACACACACACACACACACACACACACACGGGCATGATCAGGGCTGGCTGTGGATGCAGGGAAGGGTCCCTGGGCGGGGGGGGGGTCATCCTTGGCACTGAACCTGAGCCTGCCTCGCCTGTGTTCCGCTTCCCCAAGGAAGAAGTCCCTGCTGGTGAACAACGTCTTCGTGCTGGCCGCCGCAGCACTGTTTGGCTTCAGCCGCAGAGCAGGCTCCTTCGAGATGATCATGCTGGGAAGACTGCTCGTGGGCATCAGTGCAGGTACGGAGTGGGCCTGGGGGTCCCCTTTCCTTCCCGTTGCTCCTTATTCCTTTCACTCATTGATCTCTTTTCCAGGCGTGCTTCACTTAGTCATGATTTATCTTAAAAGGCTCATATAACTAGACAGCTGAAGTGGATCTAGGAAAAATGGAAACACTCTGCAGGGCTGGGAGGACAGACATCCCCAGAAGGCTAAGCCGGGGGCTTCCTGGCGGTCAAAGTGGAGAGGCATGTAAGAGGAGACCTCTGGTCATCCCTACAGAAGCCGAGGAGCCTGCCAGGGACCTGGGGCTCCTGCAGGGGTGGGGGGTGGAGCAGAATCTTGAGCGTGTCCACCTGGGCTTTTAGGGGCGCCATCATCAGTCCCCTTGACACCCTACTGTGTATACAGCCGGGTGCCGATGTCCTTACTAGGCGTCTGTTCCTGTGACACAAAGCGCTCCACAATTCAATGGCTTAAAGCCAGCAACGCTGATTCACTCACGGTTTCTAGGGGTGAGGAACCCAGAGTGTCTTAGCTGGGGGGTCCCGGCTTGGGGCTGCTCGGGAGGCTGTGACGTGCCAGGCGGGGCTGTGGTGAGCTGAGGTTTGGCCGTGGCTGCTGGGCCTGCTGCTGAGATGCTGTCCCCCTGTGTGCTGTTTCCCGGGAGCTGCGCTCCCAGCCTGCGCGGGTCTCCCAGCAGGGCTGCTGAGTGTCCGCACAGCATGGCAGCTGGCTTCCTCCAGGGGAAGTGATGGGTGACAGAGAGCCTGTGTGTGTGTGTGTGTGTGTGTGTGTGTGTGTGGTGTGCGCACACGCCTGTGTGTGTGCATGCCTGTGTGTGTGTGTGTGCGCACGTGCGCGCGCGCCCACCTGTGTGTGGGCCCGTGAGGAGCGAGTCCCGGGAGGCTTATGGCCTGATCTCAGGAGTCACACACCATCCGCTTTGCCACAAAGCGAGTCACTAACAACAGCCCACACTCAGGGACCTCAGGGACAGAGGGGCCAGGTCAGACGGTGCCTTTGTGCCCCAAGTTCCTAGCACAGAAGGAACCCCTCCCTCAGTGTCTGCAGGAAGAGCGAGGGTACCTCTGAGAATTTCTGGCCATCAGCGCAACCCTGCTCCTCTCAGCTCCCCCAGCCAGTGCTCAGAGAGGCAGGGCCTTGTCACGGCCTGTTTCCCCGACCTGAGGGCAGGGAGGGGCTGCAAGAATCCTGCAGGAGCGCTCCAGCCCTGTTCCGTGTTCCCTGGGCAGATGAATGGTGCCTGGGCACAGCCAGCTGTCGCCCTCTGGGGTGGGCGGCAGGTGGGGGGGGCAGCGCCTGCCCGTCCCAGTGCCCCACAGGGTGCTTGGGCACCAGATGCCTCCCTGGGGCAGGTGGGAGGGGGACAGCCTACAGCTGATGGGTGCCGGCTCCCTCCTGCCCCTCCCACTCCCCAAGGGTGACCAGGGCTTCTCTTCCAGGAGTACTGTGGGAGGACTGGAGTCTTGCCTGCCCGACAGCAGGGAGGGGCGGGGGGGGAAGCCCCACAGGGCTCAGGCTGAGGGAGCAGCACTCGGGCCGTGGATGGGAAGCCAGGGCGCCAACGGGGGCGGGGGAGCCCGCCCCGCCACTGACTGTCACCCTGCACGGCCAGGTGTAGGCATGAACATCCAGCCCATGTACCTGGGGGAGAGCGCCCCCAAGGAGCTCCGAGGGGCCGTGGCCATGACCTCTGCCATCTTCACCGCCCTGGGGCTCGTGATGGGTCAGGTGGTCGGACTCAGGTACACGCCCCCCCACACACTGAGTGGTTAAGGGGCAGCCTAAACCTCCCCCCACCCCCAAGTAGGTTCAGACACGGCTTCCTTGAACGAAGGCGTTGAAAGCCGTCCATGGGCTTCTGGCCAGCGTGCTGCCTGTCAGCCTCTTCCAGCCCCGAAGGACCAGGCAGCAGGGACAAGTCTAGACAGAGGACGGGGCAAGTTTGGGCTTTGAAAGGGAGCGTGTGCTGTTTGTCCCAGAAAAGAGAGGCAAGGGCAGAACCTGGTGCCCTGGGGAGGGCCCTGGAGAGAGGAGTCGCCAGGGATAAGGGGAGGCCATGGCCCTGCCCTGCCATGAGTCCCTAGCTGGGTGTCCGACCCAGAGCTGGCTAGGAGGAGGCACAGGGGAACGGGGACGCTGCCCTCGGGCGCGGGAGGCAACAGGGCTCTGGCCAGGCGGCGCTGGCCAGCCTCTCCTGTCTCCCCAGGGAGCTCCTGGGTGGCCCGCAGGCCTGGCCCCTGCTGCTGGCCAGCTGCCTGGTGCCCGGGGTGCTCCAGCTGGCCTCCCTGCCCCTGCTCCCCGAAAGCCCGCGCTACCTGCTCATTGACTGTGGAGACCCTGCAGCCTGTCGGGCAGGTGAGCCTCTGGCTTGGGCCCCCGGACCACGCTTGGCCATGGGGCACATGTGGCCAGAGCATGTGGGTCCTCCTTTCTCACGTAGGAAAAGCTGTTGCTCTCTCTGCGCCTTAATTTCATGATCCATCCGTCCCTTCGACGCTCTTTATCAGGGGCCTGTCCTGAGTGGCAGGGCAGTGGGAGGGAACAGACCCAGCCCCTGCCATCTGGGAAACCCCAGCGGGGTGTGAAGAAAGAGCCCGCCACCCCCCCACAGGCAAGATGATGAAACCCCAAGCAAGGGCTCAAGGGCCTAATGCCAGCTAGACTGGTGGGCTCACCTGCTAGCCAAGGCCACAGTAAGCATGCCCAAGGAACAATCCCCAAACCTCCAGCTTCAAACAGCAATCCTTTATGACGGCCTCCTCTACTCATTCACTTGTTGAGCTGGGCTGCAGGACCCTGCTGATTTCAGGGTCAGCGGGGGACCAGCCAGTCCAGCCTGCTTTTGCTGGCAGTTTTGCTCATCTTGGTCACTGTCGAAGGTCAGCGGGGCATCGGCTGATCTAGGACCGTCCCAGCTGGGCTAACCCTGCGGCCTTGAGCGAGTCAGGGGGTAGAGCCAAGGGGCGGCGCACACATGCCCACTTGGTGGGAGCAGCTGCCAAATCCCGCAACCCCAGGGGCTGCGTGGGCACGGGGACCCCTGGAGAGCCGGGGGCGGCAGTGGCAACCGGCCACAACTGTGTCCTGTGTGAGGCACCCGCAGACCACCCGGGTTCTTAAAGCCTTCCTAGTCCGTGGGGCTGTGAAGTGACCCGGAGCGGGGTTTGGGGAGCTCACTATGGGGGCCATCTAGACGCTGGGAACTCAGCCCAGTGCTCTCTGCCCCTCCTCCTCCCCGGTCCCTCCCCTACCCCCTCCTTCCCCTCCCCTCCCCTCTCCCTCCCCAGCGCTGCAGCGGCTGCGGGGCCCCGCGGACCTGGCCGGGGAGCTGGCCGAGCTGGAGCAGGAGCGTGCCGTCTGCGGGGGCGGGCGCGCGCGGCGCCCGTGGGAGCTGTTCCGGGAGCGCGCGCTGCGGCGGCAGGTGGCCAGCCTGGTGGTGCTGGGCGGAGCCATGGAGCTGTGCGGGAACGACGCGGTGAGACGGCCGCGCGGGGCCGGGGAATGCGAGCGGGCGGGGAAGGCGGGGAGGCGGGGCAGCTGCGGCCGGGCGTGATGGGAGCCGGCGCGCAGCGGCCCCTCTCCTCGCAGATTTACGCCTACGCGTCGGCCGTGTTCAGCCAGGCAGGGATCCCGCAGGACAAGATCCAGTACGCGGCCATCGGGACCGGGGGCTGCGAGCTGCTGGCGACGCTGCTCAGCGTGAGTCTGCTGGGGCTGACCCCCAGCGCCTAGCCCTGCGGCAGACTCTCGGGGTGCTCACCTTGGGGATGCCGACCGTCGGGGTGCTCACCTTGGGGGTGCAGCCTGTCGGGGTGGAGACCCTCGGGGAGCTAAGGCTCCAGGCACCACAGGCCTCCAAGCTAAGGCACTTCCACTTCAGGTTTCTGTGTTAAAATGCAGGGAGCGAGCGAGCATTTATTGAACACCTACTGTTTGCCAGTTGCTCACACCGCCATTTTGAGATGGAGAAACCCAATGGGTATTGAGTGATCGCGACCCTCTGCGAAATTAATAATGTCTTAATCCACGAAGTGGCAAGCCGCGCCCACCGCCCTCCCCGGCTTCTGCATGATGCCCCTGCCCACTGCGGGCCGGAGGCCTAGGGGACCTTAACCGGGGCTGCAGCGGTGAGTCAGCCAGGGCTCCTTCCCTTCGCAGTGCCTGGTGATTGAGAGGGCGGGCCGGCGGGTGCTGCTGACGGGGGGCTACGGCCTGATGACCTGCTGGGGGAGCGTCTTCACGGTGGCCCTTTGCCTCCAGGTAGCTGGGCCCTTTGGCATGGCGGGTTAGGGCGTGGGGGTGGGGGTGGGGGAGGCTGGGCCCCGCCCACTTTCCCTTCACCCCTCCCCCTGCCCCTCCCGCAGGGCTCCTTCTCCTGGATGGCCTACCTGGCCATGGCCTGCATCTTCGCCTTCATCCTCAGCTTTGGCATCGGCCCTGGTGAGTTGGGGCCCCGGGGGCTCCCTCCTCTGGGCCTGGCTGAAGGACCAGGGGTGTCTGGGTGAAGGATGGGTGGGCATGCCTAACCCTGACACCCTCACCCCTGCCTGGTACAGGCTTCTGGGAGGGCGTGGCTGGAGGAAGGCTGGGGGGGCCCACTTTCTTGTCGGGGGCAGGTGGAGGGGGTAGGCAGGCCAGGGAGCCCTGACTGGCAGCCCCCCGTCCCTACTCCCTCTTCCAGCCGGAGTGACGGGGATCCTGGCCACGGAGCTGTTTGACCAGATGGCCCGGCCTGCTGCCTACATGGTCTGTGGGGCGCTCATGTGGACCATGCTCTTCCTGGTGGGGCTGGTGTTCCCCTTCATCATGGTAGGCCTGCCTGCCCCTGCCCCCCCGGGAGCGGGGGGCGGCCTGCCTTTGTTTTGTCCCTGTCAGTGTGAGAACCCCCCGCCCTGGGGAGGCTCCATCCATCCAGGGAGTGTGACCCTGAATGGGGATGGGGCTCACCTGAGCCAAGAGGGCGGAGGCCCTCACGGGGCCTGTGCTGGGGCCTCCGGTGCGGCGGGGGCTCCGTGGGCCACAGCAGGCCTCGGGTCTCTTGCAACCCCCAGGAGGGCTTGTCGCACTTCATCTACGTGCCGTTCCTCTGTGTCTGCGTCTGCGCGGCTGTGTACTCGGGCATCTTCCTCCCCGAGACCAGAGGCAAGAGCTTCATGGAGATATCAGAGGAGCTGCACAGACTCAACTTCCCCGGGAGGAGCCGAGGCCCGGCGTGGGCTGGCCCCGAGGTCGTCCGGTCCACGGAGCTGTAGCTCGGCCAGCACGGCGGGCCGGCCCCGGGCCCTCCCCCTCCTGTGGAGCCCTCGGTGTGCAGGCCAGGTGCTCAGCCTCAAAGAGACGGTTTCGGGGGCCTCTCGGCGCCCCATGTCTGGAGGCTGTCAGCAGGAAACCAGCAATGACAAACTCAGAGAAACGCAGGCGAAGAAAATACAGCTTGTGAAGCCTTTGAGAGGGGCGTGGCCACGAAAGGATTTTCTGAGGAGTTGATTTTTTTTTAATCAAGTTTTTTGAGGTGTAATTTACATACAATAAAGTGAATCCACAGTAAGTGTACATCCGGTGAGTTTTGACAGGTGTGCATACCTGCGAACCACGACCACGACCAAGGGAGACCGCTCACCCATCCCTCCTGCCTCTTTGTGATCAGTACCCCCCACCCCAACCTCGGACCTGCCTTCTGTCACTGGCTGTTCCTTTTCAGACAGTTTGATAAAACTCCACGCCGTGTGTATGCGTCTGTGTTTGGTCTTGCTCCAGATAAAGGCTTTGAGGTTCACGCATGTTGTTGCGTGTATTCGCACATACCCCTTTGTGTGGCTGAGTAGCATCTCGCTGTATGGATGTACCATAATTTGGTAACCCATTTCCCTGTTTGTGGACTTTTGGATTGTTTTTCATTGTTGGCCACGATGAATAAACCTGCTGTGAACATTCCTGCACAAGTTGTGTAGACATGTGCCTTCATTTCTTTTGGGTAAATGAATTGCTGAGTTTAATAACGAATGCATGCTTACCTGTAGAAGAAACTTTTCCAGGGTGATGATACCGTTTTACATTCCCACCAGCCGTCCACGAGACTTCTCGAGTCTCCAAGTCCTCCTCAGCACTTGGCATCTTCAGTCCCTTCAATCCAGCCATCCCACTGACTGTAGTGGCACCTCGTGGTGAGCATCTTTTTATGTACTAATACAAATGGCACGCCATTCACAGATCTCCTTTGGTGAAGAATCTGTTCAAATCTTTTGTCCATTATTTAAAACAAAAAAAATATTTTTTTGAGCAGTTTTAATTTGACAGCAAAATGGAGAGGAAAGTACAGGCATTTCCCGTGTGCCCCTGGCCCCCACACATGCACAGCCCCTCTCATCAGTGTTCCCCACCAGAGCGGATGTCTGTCGCAACGCACAACCCTATGTTGCCGCCTCATTATTATCCAAAGTCCACGGTTTACACTGGGGTTTTCTCCTCAGCATTTTGCATGCTAATTTTTAGCTACTTTTCCATGCTGATTTCCTCTGCTGTACATGCTGTGGGTCTACACAGGTGTATGGTGACGTGCATCCACTCTCTGCTCTGTGTGGTCATCCCTTTCCTGCGCTGCGCACCCCGTCGATCACTGATCTTTTTACAGTCTACAGTGGTCTCCAGAACGTCAAATAGTTGGAATCCTGCAGTTATGCGGCCTTTGCAGATTGGGTTCCTTCACTTAGTAATGTGCATTTAAGTTTCTTTCCTGTCTTTTTATAGCTTTTAAAAGTTCATTTCTTTTTGCACTGAGTAAAATTCCACTGTCCGGATGTCCCACAGTTCATTTTTGGTTGCTTTTGGAAATTATGAGTGAAGTAGCTACACGCATCCATGCGCAGGTTTTTGTGTGGACATACATTTTGATCCTTTGGGTCAATACGAAGAAGCATGATTGCTGGGTCATAGAGCAAGAGTCTCTTGAGCTTCGTAAAAACCCGCTAAATGCTCTTCTGAAGTGGCCATGCCGCTCTAATTCCCATCAGCAGCGAGGGGAGCGTTGCGCCACACCCTCACCAACATTCGGAGTTGTCAGTGTTCCGGATCCTGGCCGTTCTGTTTGTTAATAACGGTGCGGTGGCATTCTGCTGTGGTTTGCACTTCCCCGAGTTCACACCTGGAGCGTCTTTTCATACGCTAATTTTCCATCTGTATATACCTTCTTTGGTGAGTATCCCTTTAAAGTGACCAATTTTTTAAGTATTTTCTTTTTTAAAAAAAATTATTTATTTTTGGCTGTGCTGGGTCTTTGTTGCGGCGTGGGCTTTTCTCGAGTTGCGGCGCATGGGCTCCTCACCACAGCGGCTTCCCTTGTTATGGGGCTTGGGCTCCAGGGCGAGCAGCCTTCAGTAGTTGGGGTGTGTGGGCTCAGTAGTTGTGCTCCCCCCGCCCTGGAGCACAGGCTCAGTAGTTGTGGCTCACGGGTTTAGGTGCTCAGCAGCATGTGGGATCTTCCTGGACCAGGGATCAAACCTGTGTCTTCTGCTTTGACGTAATATTTTTTTTTTTTTTTTTACCAGTGAGCCACCAGGGAAGCCCCTGTTTGGTCAATTTTAAAAAATCAAGTTGTTTGCTTTCTTATTGTTGAGCTTTAAGACTTCTTTGTATATTTTGGATAATAGCCTTCAATCAGATGCATCTTTTGCAAATATTTTCTCCCAGTCTGTGGCTTGCCCTTTCATCTTCTTGACAGTGCCTTTCGCAGAGCAGACGTTTTTAATTTTAAAAAAGTTGAGCTCATCAATTCTTTCATGGGTCGTGTGGTATCTAAAAATCGTCACCAAATCCATAGTCGTCTAGATTTTCTCCTAGCGTCCACCAGTGTTTTCAGCTGCGCCCCACAGCTTGGAGGATCTCAGCTCCCCAACCAGGGGTTGAACCCCGGGCTCTTGGCAGTGAAAAGGGCCAGGCCCCAACCACTGGACCTCTAGGGAACTCGATTATTCATTTACTGGTAATGGAGGTGCAGTGGTGCCGGCATCGTTCACTGAAAAGACCATTTTCCCCGTTGGATTACCTTGGCACCTAGGTACGAAAGCCAGCCGGCCACTGTTGTGTCATGAAGACCTTGTTGGCTTCCACAGGGAGCAGTGACCGCCAGGTTAGCAGAAGCCTCGGGCAGTGGGCTGTTCATGGAGTGAGAACTCTCTGAGCCGGGCTCAGGGGAGGTCTTGCGGAGAAGTCACCTGGGGCTGGCTTCCTGCGGACAGGCCCCGCTGGGGCTCCCTTGGAGGCAGGAGTGTTGGAGGATGGGAATGAGGGCCTCTGGGTCCAGTCACCGTAGTGCTTTCTGGAAGGCGGGAGTTGGCACTGCGGGAGCCCTCCGTGGGGTCTCCCGGCTTCTCCCTGCCATCCATTTGGCCCAACTTTGCCTCTGCTGACCGGCCTCCCTGGATCCTCCTTGGGCTCCAGGGGGCACTACTGACCTTGCAATCCCGAGGTGTACAGGCTAGGAGCAGCGCAGGCGTCCGGCTGTGTCTCGGGTCTGGGACTGCATCGGTCACACTTCAGCACGCTGCTCCCCGGCATGGGCCGCAGAGATACACCCAGCCCAGGCCCAGCCCAGGCCCAGCCCTTGGGCCATGTCCCTCTTGCCACCCACCCAGCTAAATTGGCTGTAAAAGTGTGGGCTGGGTGTTGGGAGTCCTTGTTGCCCAGGGAACGCCCCCAGCGGGGTAAGGAGGCACGGATGGGACCCCGCAGATAGGAGAGGCTGTGCCAGGGGAGGTGGACGGGACCTGGCCTGGCCTTGGCTTTGATGGGATGGGGGCGGGGGTGGGGAAGGGACGGGGCCGCCGGGGAGGGAAAGCCCAAGGCCACCATCAGGGTCAGGCCCGTTAGTCCGTTTGCTGCTCCAGGACACGTGGTGACAATGCAGTAAGGTCGGGGAGCGTTTGCTGAGCACCTCCTGCATGCAGGTGCTTTGTGCTGGTACTTTAATCTCTCCCATCTTCACCCACGTCTGCGGGAGAGGAATTCCCCTATTTTGAACTTTTCCGGCTGAGACTCAGAGAGTTCATTCACAAGGTTCAGCCCAGCTCGCCCCCTCTGAACCGTGTCCCGGCCCTGCTTTGGTAGCATGGTGGTCTCCTGGCGGACACCCCTCTTAAAACCCTGTCCCTTCAGCTGGGATGGTGGCCCCCACGTCTCCTTCTGCTATGACTAGAGGGGAGGGGGTTGACTTGGCTGGTCTTTGCCGCACCTTTCACCACACTCAGCAAACAAGAGCACAGGGGCTTGCTGAAGGCTCTGCCCAGCTGGATCCTTCCGCGAGAGATGAACCGTGAGTGCTGGGGGAGGGACACCGGGGAAGGAGGCTGGCAAAGGCGCCCTGGGAGCCGCTGGGCAGTGGGCCGCCCATGGACGAGGACTGGAGGACAGAGTCGTCCTCCCCGGGCACCCCTCACAGCCTGGCTGACTCAGGCCCTGCTCTTGGAGATGTTCAGACCTGGGCCCAGCTGCCAGCCCTCTGGGCATGCTGGGTCCCCCAGAGCTGTCCTCCACATCCTGAGGTTTCCTCCCCTCCTGGTCTCTGCCTGCAGCCCTCACCTGTGGGGCACGGCTCCTGGTGGTCCCATCTGACTGCCTATCGGGCAGTCCGGTCCAGGTTCCAAGTAGGGCAGGAGGAAGGGCTCGGGGAGGCGACCCCATCTGCAGGCAGCTGCTCCCTGCGGAGTCTGCACATCACGTGGACACAGCTGCCCCGGGGGTGGGGGGCGGTGACAGTGCCCGGTTGCCAGTGGCTCTGGTGGTGAAGGTTCTAAGCAAACAGATGCTGCCGGTGAGGAGGGAGAGGATGGTAGGGGGGTCCAAGGCCTCCTGGTGCGCAGGGCCGGTTATTGTTCGGTAGCTAATTACAGAGCCCCTGGGGACGCAGGGGTGATGCTGTTCTATTGCTCCTCGAACAAATTACCACAAATTGAGCAGCTTGAAACAACATACGTTTATTATCTCACAGTTTCTGCAAGTCATCCGTTGAGTACAAAGTGACTGGCCTTCCGCTTCAGGCAAGTCAAGGCATCTCAGGATCAACTAGGGAGGAGCCCACTTCTGAGGTCATTCGGGATGCTGGCAGAATTCAGTGTTGGCAGAATTCAGCTCCGGATGACTGAGGCCCCTTCATCTACAAAGCCATTTATTTACAGCACTTCTGAGTCCTTCTGCTTTGAGGCTTTCTGAATGCCCCTTCCGTCTCATCTGCGACTTGAGCTGGAGAAAATTCTCTGCTTTTAAGGGCTCATGTGATTACATTGGCCCCACCCAGATAATCCACAATCATCTCCCTACTGTAAAGTCTGTAACCCTAATTACATCTGCGAAGTCCCTTTTGCCGCAAAATTTAACATCTTCACAGGTTCCAGAGATCAGGGCGAGGTCGTCTTTGGAGGCCCTCTGCCTGCCACCGAGTCATGTGGCCCAGAAGTCATGAGCCCAAAAAAGACAGTGCCCCACCGCATGGAGCCTAGCAAGGAAGCAGTGCGGTAGCTCAGATGGAAACAGGGTGGCGGCCTTGAAGGAGAGGGCTTTCCCGAGGAACGGAGCCCGAGGCGGATGAGCGTTCCAAGAGCAAGGCCCAAGCCAGGGGCTGGGAGCACGGCATCGCGGGGCAGCACACAAGATTCACCGCCGAGGAGGGCGGTGTGAGACGCAGGGTGGGGACCAGGCCAGCCGGGGCACTGTGACAGCACTGCCCCGAGGATCAGACGGACCATCGCCAGAAGTTAGGCTACTCGATCCCTACCACGGCCCTCTGTAAAGGGGGCTCTACCGTCATGCCCGAATTACGCATGGGGAAACAGGCTCAGAGAGGTGAGCCAGGTGCCCACGCTAGGAAGAAGTGGGACCGGGAGGCTGCCACCTCCTCCGATGCCCTTCTACAGACAAAGTACTGACACTCCTGGGAAGGTCAGGGGTGAACAGAGGCGGTGCTGACCAGGGAAGGCTCCCGGTGCCACAGTAACAGCCTGAGGGCCACAGGGCTCACCTACGCATCATCGGTGCAAGTGTCTCTGCTGGAGGTGGGGGCTTCACCGTGTCACCCACTTCCACTATCAGAGAACCGCCAAGCGGGCGCTGGCTACTAAATCTTCTGCTTGGAGTCATTTGGGTCACTTCTCTTCATGTATCACTGGGCAAGTCACATGATCATATGGATCTGCTGCCCCAGGCAGCTCACAGAGACTAGGCGGGGTGGGCGGGAGGGGTGAGGACCCAAGCACAGTGGAGGGAGGTCCATTTCCCTGGCAGGCGATCAGGGACGGGCGAAAGGCAAGCACCTGGATTTGGACATAGAGAACAGGCTGTGCGGGCTTGCCTGCTGGGGCTTGGGGGAGCCCCCGAGCTGAAGACGGGCGTGGAGGGCATCCGTGGTTAACAGAGACCTCGGCACAGGTGGCCTGCTGGGGTAAGAGCAGGGACAGAAGGGGCCTTTTACAGAGCATCTGCCCAGCTGGGCCACGGGACCTCCTGCCTGAGTACGCCTGGTCCCATGGGCATGGGGGCCCATGTCCAGGCCAGCATGTGCAGGGTCCCCCTTAACCAAACCATACCTGCCAGAGACCAAGGACAGGACCTCTCTGGACAGATCTGAGACTGGGCCCAACCAGCATGCCGCCTCAAGTGCCCGGCAGAGCTCCGCTCCCCAGCACAGCCCCGTGACCAGGGTCTCCTCAGAGCAGGAGTTGGGCAGCCTTTCTGCTCAGGGACGGCAGGGCCTACAGGCTCAGCCCTGGCCCTGCCCTCTTCCTGCCCTGTCAGGGCTAAGTTCATTCACTCCTTCATTCAGCCAGTATTTAGTCCACGTCTCTCATATGCCTGGCACCTACGATGTGCGCCCCGAGCTGACCAGCAGTGGCAGAGAGAGACTTCCCCCCCAGGGCTCTGAGAGACGGCACCCCCAGAGGACCTGATGGGGTGGGCTTCCCTGAGGAGCTGGCATTTTCAGCGCTGCAGAGGTAGCCCGGTGGACTGAAGCTTTGCGGACTGCCTCTGGGCTCCGTGTGCCCCCAGCCCCTCCCCTGGGCACCTCCGGGCAATCGCACCCACTCCAAGAGCTGGGTGCAGGAAGGTCCCTGGATGGCGACGCGCTGCGGCAAGCGCTGCCCACATGCAGCAATGACCACCGCTCTCCATCACTCACACGCACACACATACACAGGCATGAGCGCGACTGCGGCCCGGGAGACTGCGGACACACAAGGACTCCGTAGAATGAACTGGGACTCCGCCTGCGCCCTCCTCGAGGGCCAGGGGTCACCTGTCCCGCTAACCGCTGTTCCCAGCACACAGACATCGCTGTGACCCAGTGAAAGGACTGACACTTCCGGCCGCCCAGCGGAGAACGGCTCGGACAGGGCGCGCAGGGCCAGAGGCGGTGACGTCACCGGCCGGGAGCGCGCCACCGCCCAGGGGCGGGACCGGCGGTGACGTCGCGGGAGGCGGGCCCACGTCGGGGCGGGGCGCCGGGCGGTGGTCACGTAGCTCAGGTTCCCGGGCTGCCTTAGCGCGCGCGTCGGTCGAGTCCTGCGTGCCGGTCCCCGCCGCCCCTCGCCATCATGCCGATGTTCGTGGTGAACACCAACGTGCCCCGCGCCTCCGTGCCGGACGGGCTCCTCTCCGAGCTCACGCAGCAGCTGGCGCAGGCCACGGGCAAGCCGGCACAGGTCTGCGGGGAGGGCCGGGCGGGGAGCGCGGCTCCGGGATGGGGCTCCGGGCCGGGAGTGTGGGCGGCTACGGGATGGGGCTCCGGGCCGGGAGCGGCGGGGGCGTGCAAGCCGGCTGACCGCGGCCCCTCGTCCGCAGTACATCGCGGTGCACGTGGTCCCAGACCAGCTCATGACCTTCGGGGGCTCCAGCGAGCCCTGCGCGCTCTGCAGCCTGCACAGCATCGGCAAGATCGGCGGCGCGCAGAACCGCTCCTACAGCAAGCTGCTGTGCGGCCTGCTGACCGAGCGCCTGCGCATTAGCCCGGACAGGTGCGTGGGCGCCGGTGGGCGGGGGGCGCGCGGCCTCGGCGGCACCCGCACGGCCGGCTCAGCCTCGCTTCCTCCCTCGCAGGATCTACATCAACTTCTGCGACATGAACGCGGCCAACGTGGGCTGGAACGGCTCCACCTTCGCCTGAGGGCCGGGCCTCGGGT
Organism: Bos javanicus; assembly: GCF_032452875.1. Lineage (NCBI taxonomy): Eukaryota > Metazoa > Chordata > Mammalia > Artiodactyla > Bovidae > Bos > Bos javanicus. Next base: position 71,473,233 of record NC_083884.1, read on the forward strand.
TCCCAGGGCCCGCAGCCCTGGCGCGCACAGATTTCCCGCCCGCCCCCCCCCCCCCACCGACCCCACCTCCCTGGAAGGAGCAATAAACGGTGTGGAGACGCGGGCTGCCTCGTTTTTTCTTGGCTTGCGGAGGAATCGATGCAGGGCGGGGCCGGTGAATGTGGAACCGAGGCCGGGACGGGTTATCCCCGGAGTCTGCAGCCTAGCCTTTCCACGCCTCAGCCCCCAGTAGAGGGCCCACACTTGGTTGGCATCCTGCCTGCACCCAGATCCAGGCATCCAACTCAGATCCGGAACCCTCCGTTCCCTCTCCCCACTCCGACCTCCTGCAGAGGCCCAGCCACCACGTGGGTCGGGGCTGGCTGAGGAACTGGGGGAGGGGTCAGAATCCCAGTAGAGCCGAGGAGGGGCGGGGAGGAGAGAGAAACCTGGACTCGGTCGGGGTCACTGCCCCGATGCCCGCCTCAGGGTCGTGATTTGGGAAATCCCCCTGTTCTGGAGCTTGGAAGCCGTTTTCCAGTGTGGTGGTGGGGGAGGTGCCTGGAAGGTTGAGTTCCTGATGATCCGCCCTGTCCACCCCGGGCCCTGGGGCACAGCAGTTAACTGCGAGAACAAACTCGTGGTTTGGGTGCCATTCAAGTCTCAGGGTACAGCAGCTGTCAGAGCCTCCAGGTGGCTGTTAGCCCCTGTAGGATAGGAAGGTCTCGGCGCCGAGGGGACAGTCGGGAACACCAGTGTACTTGGGGTCTCCTGGCCTAGGTAGGATCCCTTCTCCAAGTGCAGGGGCTCGCTCCCTTGTGGCCAGGCCAGTTGCCTTTGGGCCCCACCTGGCGGCAGCTCCTTCCAAATAAGAAAAAGTGCAGTCACTCAGTTGTGGGCACGGAGATGGCCTCCCCCTGCCTCATCAGCCCGGGTTCTGGGGCCTCCCCTATGGACTCGTGCTAGCCCTGAACCTCAGCCCCTAAGACAGACAAGAACACCCAGAGAGAGGTGACTTAAAATTCCACGGAATTGAAGTGAATTTGGTTTTGGAAGCTGAGATACTGGGGGAAAGGGTTCTACTGCCTGGGCAGGCCTCTGGTGCTGGGAGTGAGGAGCAGGCCTGCCTTTGAGCCACAGTGACAAGGGCCCCTTTATGCGTGTGGCCACCCCAGGCCCTTCTTGGGCAGCTGCCAGTGGCCCCCCCCATGTGGCTTCCCGCAGGCAGGGGCAGGAAGCTCCAGGTACCTAGTCCAGGCCAGTAGTTGAGGACGGGTCAGAACAACCCAGTTCACTGGCACTTTCCACTGGGGCAGCCTGCCAGGGCCAGCTTGCTCCCCTGGATACGCCTGAGGGCTGCTCTCCTTAAGTCCAGGCTGAAGCTGGGGAGGCGGGAAGCACTCCATCCCCCAGCCCCAAGTCTGCTTCCTGGCTATGGAGGGTTTAGCTTCCAGGACAGGGGACAGTCATGACCTTAGAAAGGAGGAGTCTGGAGGGTGTGGCCTGTCTGGGGGGGTCATTCTCCCCCCCACAGATGTCTTCAAGCTCCCCTCGGTCTCTTTCTGTCACCGGTGAGGCAACAGGAGTCTCAGGGTCTCCAGGCTGGGGCAGGCATGTTGTGGCCTGGCTCAGCGTCCCCCTCTTGGGTATGAACTCCTGCCAGCCTGGCCCAGCGCCCGTGATAGGGAGAGTAGGGGTCTGGGTCTCGGAGCATCTCGTCCAGCTTCCTCATTTCACAGCTAAGGACCTGGTTCTGGTCTCTGGGGCGTCGACTCGGGCTGCCTCCTCCCAGGGTCCCGCCTCACGTCTCCGCCCCCCAATGCCCCAGCTAGGACTCTCACTGTGGCCCCACGGGAGCCATGGGGGGCTCTCCAGCTGCAGGCGTCTGAAGGCCCAGGCTTAGCGCCTGCTGTCTCAGGGAGGGTGGAGGGGCTTGGGAGAGCGGAGCGTGGCTTGCCGCCGGAGGCTCTGGTCAGCTGCAGTGTTGCATGGCAAAGGCTCCTTGGAATCCGAGGAGACTGTGGGCACCTGCGGGTCAGGGCCCACATTCGTGGCCACGCCTACTGCACCCCAGGGTTCTCCAAAGCGAACCACTGTTACTGCTGCACCCCGCTCAGGCCATCCCGTTTCCCTTACCTCACTCCCTGTCTCACCCCGTGAGCTCCAAAGCACGGGCTTATTGCCCCCGGAGCCAGCAGCTGCCCTGCCCACAGGGGTGCCAGCACCCTTGGAACCAGCAGCAGAAACTCATTTCCAAGGAACACTTCACACAGAGGTGGGCCAGACGGGGGTGGGGGCGCCGGCTGCCACCTGCTCTCTGCCATCACTCCAGTGCTACCAGTCGTCTGCAGTGAAGACCCCCGGCCTCCAGGGGGACCGGCCGCCCTCAGCCCCAGTTTGCAGCCTGGTGCCTCCGTTGCTTGTGCACTGAATGCCCTCCCTTCCTCACTCCCGGGAGCCCCGCACAGCGCCTTCTAGGACGCACTCCCTGAGGCCCTGACGCCAAGGAAGGCCCCTCTACATCAGCCTAGGCCCTGAACACCGCTCCTCCTGGTCCTGTGTCCCCAGCAGCTTCTGGGCAGCTGCACCAAGCTCCGTGTTCTTTGGGGCCAGCAGCCTGGAGGCCACTCGGGGCATGTCCACTCTGGACAGCCTAGCAGCCTAGGTCCCTCCAGGCCTCCCTCGTCCCCTCCAGGCTTGTCCCACTGCCCTCTCCCCCAGCCTGAGACCCCTGCCCGAAGGCCTGCTTCCCCTGGGAGCCTGACTCAAGGGGCTCTGGAGGCAAGTGCTTGTGGCTCCCCTTCTGGGCCTCAGTTTTCCCCATCGATGAAATGAAGGGGTTCCCCAAACATCTTTCCTCCATATTCCCTAACCACGGACCCATCCCCGTCAGCCTCAGCAGCATGGGCACAGCGATTGCCGGGGATGCTGAAAGTGTCAGCAGGGTCTGCGCCTGCACTAGGGTCTTAATATTATCTGGGGGGCTCCGTGGACCCCAGAGCTCAGGACGATGCCAGCGTTTCTGGGCCAGTGAGCTCCTCCTTGACGCTTTTCCCCACTCCACACCCGGTGCTGGCCCCCAGGATGGGGCTTCGTGAGGCTCTCCTGCCACTCAGCCCTTCTTCCCAGTTGAGCCAAGCCAGCTTCCAGCCCTGCAGGCCTCACAGCAAGAATTACAGAATGAGCTGGAAAGGTGGGTGCATAGTAAGGCTCCATGAGCCGCTTCTGCCAGACTCACCCTCCTGGTTGAGTGAGTGCGTCTCCCTTTCTGTGTTTGAAGCCCACGTAAGAGGGAAAAAAAAGAGGCCAGTTTTCATAAGCTGGCTGTGTCCCCTCGCTCCTGGAGCCTTGGCTGCCATCCAGGGACAGCAGGGTACTCTCGCGGGTCCACCCCCCAGACAGGGCTCCCAATCCCAAAGCTACAAATGGGAAGTCTCGTGAGTGCGACCCCATGACCGGATTTCTTGCCTAATTCTGCTCTCGTTTTAGCAGGGGACATATGTCTGGGGCTCAAATTCAGAGTATTCCAAAGATCCCCCAAGAGAAAGCTCCCTGCGGCCACCCGCTCCACAGAAACCCCCAGAGGCATCTTTACACACACATAACACCCCTCCCCCAACTTTTGTCGCCCACAAGTGGTAGCCTATTCTAACGCTAGTTTGACTTTGCTTTTTTTTCTTAAGTCTAGATCAGTTGCTTAAGCAGCCCCGGTCAGGACGGCTTGGGCTCGGTCCATCCCTCAGCCCTCAGCCCCATGCTGTTGGTGGCCACGCGTGTGGAGGTGTATCTGGAGGATAGGTCCCTAGCAGGGTGAGTAGGTCAAAATCGGTGCAGTGACCAGAAGTCCCCCCTAGAGGGCGCGTCTGGAGCCCGGGGCCTCCCCACCTGTGCCATTCCTGGTACCTTTTCGGGAAAGCAAGTCCACTCCTCCAGCCCGTTTCCCCACTGAGTGGTTTGTTGTGTTCAAGCTCTTTGTGTATCAGAGAAGCTAACTCTTTGCTGGGAGTTGCAAATGTTTTCCCCAGCTTGGGCCCGGACCTCGGCCGGCCAGAGCACCACGGGGATGAAGCCCTCTTGGGCCACAGTGATGCTGCCAGCAGTGGAGAGGTGTCTCCCCAAAGTCCACAACTATCAACTTAGCTTGTAAGTTAGGGCGTCTGGTGGCAGCCAGCCCCCCGCCCCCATCCTCCCCAAAGAGCTTCTTCCCACCACTGCTAGCTCAGTGGGGGATGGCAGGGCGATGCCTGCCTGAATTGTTACTTTAACTCATGACCTTCAAAGGTGGTATGAAGTTCGCTGTGGCTTTGCTGAAAAGTAGACCTGGCTGGTCAAAAAGCACTGTGACGGGGACTTCCCTGGTGGTCAGTGGTTAAGACTCTGCACTTCCAACACGGGGGCGGGGGGCGAGGGTCCGATCCCTAGTAGGCAATGAGGCAACAGGACTGCCACCCACGAGAAAAGCGCGTGGACTCTGCCGGGGTCTGCCAGTGCTTCCCCAGGAGAAGCCCAGCTTCAGGGAGTGAGCCTCTCCTCCTTTGCTCTCTGATAATTTGGAGGATACTTTTCTTGATTCTAAAATAAGCCCATATTGTCTTTGTTCAGGCAGAAGTGGAAAGACCGTTTGGGTTTCAAGCCTATAAAGTTCTAGTGAGCCCCCAGTCTTCTGCTCCAGAAGTGGGTCTGAGGGGAAGGGGCAGGTACCGACGCCCTCCAGGGAGGCGCATGGCTTCAGAGAAGAACACAAGTGACCCTGCAGCCAGCACCAGCGTTTGGGGTGGGGCTGCCCAGGCGGCCCTGCCCCCCAGGAAGCAGGCGCGTCCAGTAGAAAGAGCCCAGGCCTTTCCCCCACCAACAGCAAAGCACCACGAGAGCTGAGCGCTCAGGAGGGTTCTGGAAGGGAGTTTGCAAAAGCAGAACCTCCCATGAAGGGCTGATTCCTTGCTGAGTGGCTGGCTGCCAGTCAGAACAAAACGCAGCGACGAAGCCGACAGGCAAGTGCAGGTTCTACCGCCATCCCGCGTGTAGACAAGGGTGAGGGGCTTGGTGATCGTGGGGGGGTAAAGAAGGACACGAACGGCGGTCACAGCCCTTGTCCTGTTACGTCAACAACCCATGTTTACCAGACAAGCAAAATAAAGAACGCTGAGGTATAGTGAATGTTGATTCAGAAACAGACACTTTCCAGAACAGGCTGTGACTTCACAGACACCACGCCGAACGTGGCTTCAAACACGTGGAAGAGGCGAGACGAGAGGTGGCGACGAGGGAGACAAGCAGCAATTGCTGAGCTCACCGCTCGCATCCGGGAAGGAAGCAGAGATGCGCTGAACTCCACAGAGAAAACGCAGACCCACCCGGGGGGCCACTGAAGGGCCCCATAGTGTCTTCACTTCCCCCCAGTCTGCCCCACGATTCCACACAGCCCCAGGAGATATTCCCACACACTTGGGGTGGGATTTGATCACCAAATTCTAACGTTTGTGAGAATCCAAAGGGTCAGGAGGAACCAAAACATTTTCAAGGCGGGGGACCTGCTTCGATGTCAAGATTTCTTATCAAGCGCCGTAAGTGAGGCGAAGTGAATCAGCGCAGGGCAGAAACCTGCACACACCTGTGGGCCCGATGCAGGATCAGGCAGAGGGGAACAAAATCCGTGTGCGGGAAGCCCAGGTCAGCGAGCCGCCAGGGCCTCCGCACGCCAAAAAAAAAAATAAAACAGCGAATTAAAGACACACAGGTCACAGAAGAGCGTATCACCTTCACGACTGCTTCAGTGAGGTGCAGAAAGCACAGATGACTAAGGAGAGCTGGACACGTTTGATCTGATTAGTCAGATACCACGACGGGTCAAAAGACGTGTGGTGAGAGGCTCACATTCAGATATCAAAAACAACACAAAAAACTCTTTTATAAATTTGTGACAGACTAACCAACAAAAAATTAGCAAAGGACTTTATAAGCCTCTTCACAAACGGAATAGCCAGTGGCAAAGATGTTCGGCTTAAAGATGAGGGAAAGGCAGTTAAGGCACCACAAGCTGCCACTCCTACCCGTCCTGTCGGCGGTAATGAAGCCACTGCAGCTCCCCGCCCAGGTGCCGACCCCATAGAAACCTGGAGACCACGCAACAGCCATCGAGAAGGGAATGGATAAATAAAGCGTGACACATTCCTGGCACCCAACATGTACGGCCGGGCAGCACCGTGGGCCAGCCGCAGGGACACGCGCCACCGTGGGCCCGGCCCTTTCGGGCGCTTACAGGTCCCAGCCAGCGAGCCGCAACCAGCTTGTTCAGAGCCCTGCCGAGGCGCTCGGACCCTGAGGAAGGCCGGGCCAGGCTTCCTCTCCCAGGGGACAGCGGGACAGCCCGCCACGGTGAGGCTGGCGGTGACCGCGGTGGAGCGGGGCTGTGGAGACCTCGTCTCTCACTCTTGTTACGAGTGTCTGCGTTGCACTTGTTCAAGTTCTACGCATTTTTCTGTGTGTATGTATGTGGTGTGTGTGGCCACCCCCCACACATACACAGAAAGGAAGTCAGGGAAGGCCAGGAAGACCGCCACGTGCCGTGCGTGTGGGCCCCCCGGCCCCTACCCCTCGGAGGCCTTGCCTGACGAGGTCTGTCCCCCGGCTGCCTCCTCCCAAGCCTAGCTCTGGCCTCCCTGAGTGCCCAGCCGCTGCGGGCCTGCGGAGGTGGGGCGTGGTCCCTGTGGGGTGCGTCTATCCCACAGCACCCCCCCACCACCCCCCTCCACCTGCCGGCGTGACCCTCTGGGCTCCATGTGCTCAGCCCGCCTTGTGGCACGTGCTGGGACCCCCACAATATGGCTGAAGTCCCCCAAAATGGAATTGGAAGAAAGCAGTGGTCTACGCAGGCCCCTCGAGCCCACCGTCTTGCACACTGGCGTCAAGCTTTGAGCAGACCCCAGTGGACCCCACACAGGAGTCCAGGTGAGGTCTGAGGCTGTGGGAATGGATGCCAGGGGCCTCGGGGACTGGGTGCGAGCCACACCTTGGCAGTGCCCTAGCTGATGCCCAGGCTGTGAGGTCTTTGATGGGGAGGCGCTCCACCAGCCACGCAGCAGGGTCCTCATGGGTGGGTGGGTTTGTGAGCCGTCAGAGGCCTCGCTGGGGCTCCAGAGAGCTTCTGGGTGGGGGTGGGGTTCTCCAGGGTCAGTTTACAAGGAGGTGCTGGCCCCCCGAGTTTGCCGTCAGAAGAGGGGCCATGGAGGGCCCGCCTACACCTTCCAGAACATTCCCAGGTAAGGTCTGGCCCCTGGAGCTGGGAGCCCAGCCGGCCCGCCAGTGGGAGGTATGGGGTTGTGAACTCACAGCAACATCACCGGCAGAGAAGAGGGGCTGAGACAGAAAAACAATTCAGGAGGTCATTGCCCACCAGAGGCTGGCACAGCAAGCAGAGGGGCGCACGGGAGCCAGCGGGCGGGGGGACAGAGCGGTTTGAAAAGCCCGCCCTGGTCTCACGCTCAAAACAGGAGCAGCGGAAGAAGGAGAAAGAGGGGTGTCCTCAAAGGAGCATGAGGACAGGCTGGGACAGTCAGAGACAGGCTGGGCAGAGACGCAAGGCAGCGAGCAGCCAGGCCCACAGAGCACCCGGGTCAGCGGTGCTCCCTGGGGTGGGGGAACCCAGGGCCGAGGCTGGGGACGCGGCCGGCCCCCTGGAGCTGGGAGGCGCAGTACGCCGGTGGGCAGGGTCTCTGTGAGAGAGGCTGGGGAGGAGCCGGGCAAGCTGGGCAAGCTCTTCGACAGGAGATGGGCAAGCAGCACTGAGAAGCTCTGGGTGCACGGGATGGGCTGGCAAGACTAGGGGAGGGGTCCCAACACGGGCGTGAGGCCTCGGGCAGGCCCGGCTGGAGGCCAGTGGGAGGGGCTGGCCCGGTTCTGGGGTGGAGCCCTGGGGCTGTCTCAGCGGCGGATGCTGTGACCACGCTGGCCTCAGCAGTGTTTCTTTCTCTTGCCTAGGAGAGCCCAGGGGACAACATCTAGAGGAATATGTCAGAAATGCTTAAATGTTTGGGCCAGGAAGCCACAAGAAAGGGCCAGGAGGAGGGAAGTCCCTGGAATCCAATAAGAGCGGCCGGCCTCTGTGCGGTGAGGAGCCGGCCAGGTGTGCCCGCTGGACGACGGCCCCCATGTGCCCTGCCCTCAGCAGGGGAATCCGCTCCGGGTGGGCGATGGACACTGGGCGGAGCTCAGTCAGGGGTGGCTGGAGGGAAACGGCAAGTACAAGGCTCCGAAAATCTTGGAAGGAGGAAGTTATCACAAATGAGCTCCAAAGGCTGGGCCGCCCACAGGGTAGGGTTATGAGCAGGCAGGAGTGGCTCGAATGGACTCAGAGGAGGCTGAAGGCAAAGAGGCTCCGGGCCTGGCCCCGTGCGTGCCCGCGGGGCTGAGCTCACCCTCTGCTGGGGCAGGACCCCCAGGGGTGGGGCTGGGCCGGCATGCTCCTTCCTGCCCACTTTCTGTCCATTTCCAGCCAGACCTTGAGCCAGCAGGAAGAGGGGTCCACACGGGGCTCAGCACAGCGGATTCTGAGGCCACGAGCAGCCCGCAGGCCGGCGGGTGGCAGGTGGGGCACACGCGACAGGCTGGGACCGTGCCGAGGAGTGGAGACGGCCCGGGAGCCCTGCAGGTGGCTGCACAGCACAGTCCCTGGACGAGGAGCACTCGGCCACCAGGCTCCCTGGGAAAGGCTTTGGGCCTTAATCCCCCTGACCTTCGATTTTCCATTTTTCTTTCTTTGAACTTTAACCTAAAAGGGCAAAGCAATTTAATTTTTTGATTTGCATTTCACCCTAGGAAATTCAGGACAGAAGGTCTGTTTCCAGGCTGACCCTTTAATGGGAGCATCTCTGTTGTTTCGTCTCCTTGCAGAACCTCTGAGCCAAATTTGGACTCTGAGGTTGGACCTAATTCAGGATGGGAAAGGGCAGGGAGAGAGTTCCGGGTCTGGGGTCCAAGGTGTCCTGAGAGTTCACTGATGTGGGTTCCGGCCCATCGTGAGGTGGCTGATGTGGGAGGCTCTATAAGCCGCCCGCGGCCCGCATAGGGGGACGAGTAGATTTGGGGCCTGCCCCCACCCCTGGGAAACGGCTGAGGCGCCCGGTGGCCCCTGCCCTCGCATCACATCCGCCCGCCACTCTGCTCGGGGAGCAGCAGCTGTATCGCTGACCCATGAACTTGGGAGGACAGAGTGGGCAGCTTCCATCCGTCCGGCTCCCTCAGCCTCTCTGGGGACCTGGCCCGCCCTGCCACGCAGGTGCCCGCGGCCCTCCTTGCTCCCGTTGAGGCTGAAGCGGAGCAAACTGCCCGGCAGGTGAGGGTCTCTGGCAAGTGCCCCAGGCCCCAGGCCGGCTGCTGACCGGTCCTCCCGCCGCCTCGCCATGCCCCCCCACCCCCTGGCTTCCTCCTCCTCTTCCATTCCATGCTGTACCGCCCCTCTGACCACTGTTGCCCACTCAACCCGTTGTGACCCGTTTTCTCTGCTGGAGATGAACCCTAAACTCTCACTTCAAGTCACTTGTTTGGTTTCTTAAAGGGGTCTCTCTGTGCACACCGACAGAGGCGAGTGTGTTCAGATCGCGGAGGCGACAGGGAGCAGGGCAGGATCAGAGGGGCTAGCGCCAGGTACCAGGTGCAGGAAGACCATCCATGGGGGTGGGCAGCAAGCCGGCCCTGTGCCCACCCCACTGGGGTCCACCAGCCCTGCCCCGCAGCCCCCTGTGGAGGTGGCCCCTGCTCCTCACGGCCCGGTCGGGCCCCACAGCTGCCCGATCACCGCTGTGCCGACTGTCGGGCCCCAGCCTCTGCAGCCCCCGGAGCTATGCCACTACAGCAGTCCCTCTGCTTTCCAGGCTTTTCCCGCAGCCTGGGGTGCCGCCCCCCCGCCCCCGAGCTCGGGCCAGGGCTCTGGTGGGCAGCACAGCTGCTGCTCCGCCTAAGGCAGGCTCAGCTTTGAGTAAAGGCCCCAGCGGCTTCCCCTCCCAGGCAAGGCCCCTGGGGCCTGTGTCTGGGGCCCTCCGGGGCTCCTGTCCCCCTTAGCCAGAGGCTCCACAGCATGAGTGGCCTTTCCCAATTTCCCAAGCAATTTCCCCCGGACGCTACCTCGTGTTATCCTCACAACAACCCTGTGAGGGAGGGACTAGCGGCCTTACTTTCAAGGGGAAACTGAGGCCCAGAGAGGTAACGTAGGCGGCCTCCCCCATGTCACACAGCAAGACAGTGAGAGGACCGGTGCCTCTTCTCACCCCCCGGCCCTCCCCCCACCCCCGCCCCAGCCAAGGCCCACTCGCCTTTCTTCCCAGTTTTCTTCTTCTACACTTCCCCTCCCATATCCCTCCCCCATCCCCCTCCCCGCCCCCCCCCGCCCCCCATCCTCCCCCCGCCCCCCATCCCCCTCCCCGCCCCCCCCCGCCCCCCCCCCACCGCAGTGGACAGAGAGGTGGGACCTGAATGAGTCCTCCCACCCTTCTGTCCTCAGGAAGCGGCCTGCGGCACAAGGATCAGCTTGACCAAGGCTATGTGTGGACAGGGCGGGGAGGGCCCCCAGGAGAACTCTGCTCAGGGCCAAGGACCCTCCCCTTGTCCAGAGGAGGGCTTTGGGGGGGGCGCCCACAAACCCAGGAACCTCCCTGCTGTGTGTGCTGGAGGACGGCGGCGGGAGTCGGGGGGCAGGAGAAGGACCTGTGCGACCCCACCAAACGAACGAGGCAAAATTAGAGTGAACTGGTGGCTTGGCAGTGCTCAAAGGTGCCCGCCCATCTTCCCTTGAATTCTGCCCCTGCCAACAGCTGCCATGGCTCAGAGCCGTTCCCTTCTGTTACACATCCCCCGTGGGAGTCATGGGCATTTGGGGTGTGGCTACGGGGAAGGTAAAGGCGGTGGATCACTAATGTATGGGTGGAGTGGAATATGTCCACGAGCTTAGAAGTCACTCCTGTGTCTGCTGCTTTGGTGCATAAATGGCTTCTGGGGACACGCTTACTGCCAAAGGAGAGGTGGGGGAATCCCCTGTTCCCTGCAGGAAACATAAAATCATGGTCAAAATGAAAGGTGAATCAAAGAGTCTGCAGTCAAAAAATATAGGGGGAAGAGGGAGTATTTGAAAGGAGAAGTTATGTCTGCCAGTTAAGAAAAATGTCAGGGTATTTTGCTTGAGTTTGTGATGTCTGTGGTCCTCATTTTTAAAATTTGTAACTTCTCAATCTAGATAATTGCTTTATACACATATATGTATTTATTTATGTAAAGGTTGTTTATCATCTTGAGTGTGTTGACGACCCAGTTTTTCTGTTCAGCTTCCTTTTCCAACCAACTCTTCACTCAAGACTCAACTTTCCCCGGTGCTCACAGGTGGGACTCTCACTGGCTCCCCGTGGTTTGTTCAGGGCTCTGTTCTCATGCTGGGGAACCGGCTGCTCTTCAGGACTGAACACCCTCGCCTATGCGCGTGAACTGTAATGTGACCTGAGAGCTTCCTCATCGTATGCTTACTGGTTTCTGCAGGAATCCCCATCCCCAGGCCAACACAGCAGGAAACTGAGGGGAAGGCCAACGTTAAGGCTGACGGGGGTGACAGGGTTGAGAAAGACAGCGCGACAGGCAGGGGGAGGTAGACAGCGGTGCTCTGTCCCAAGGCCATTCCAGTCGGTGACAAAATAACTGTCTCTAACAGGTTCCTGGCCAGGGCCCCTCCCCAACCACAGCAGCCTCCTTCTGGAACCAGAAGTGCCTTGGTTTCTATGGTTTCATTCACAGGCCAGCTTTGTCCTACTTAAGCAGGAAAGCCAAAATGTCTTGCCCAAGATCACTCAGCTAGTAAGTGACAGGTCCAGGATTTAAATCCAGGTCTCTGGGCCCAGAGCAGAGCCAGGGGGAATGGGGGTACATGAGGGTCCACACATCAAGCTGACCTGGCCCGGCTAGCCAGTGGTCTCCATCTGGTCTCCATCTCCATAGCGGGCTCCATCCCCTTCCTTCCCGCAGTGGCTCCACAAGCCACAGGGACTGGCCTTTCAAGTAACTCATCCTTGCATTAGAGGGCCCACACCCTCTAAAAGCCCTTGCAGGGTCTCACTAGGTCTCTATATATAACCACCTCTGGAGAGGGGAGAGCTGTAATTGTTTTACAGATGACAAGGCGGCCTCAGAAAACTTTGGGAAACTCAATCTGTGATGTTCCCTGGAGTCATCAGTGGTAACGTGTGTTCCCGCCTTTGCCCACAGGGGCCGTTCACCTCAGGTCACAGCAGGTTCTATCAAAAGACCACCAAGGTCCTCCCTGAGGGAAATGAGCTGGGACCTCAAGGTATCCGGGCAAAGAATGAACAAAGCATCAACAAGATGGTGGGTGCGTGGGGTCCCATGTGAAGTCTCTGTTGACAAGAATTACCTAAAGTCTTCTTGTCCGGAGCCCCTAGTCTTAACTTGGTCCACCTCACTCAGAAGCCGCAAAATGGGACTGGGTGTCAGGACATGGACTTCTCTTAAAACCAGTGCCTAGTTCTCACCAGAATGGATTTCATGGTGCTCTCTCCCCTTTCCTCCCATCGGCATCCCTTCCTTGTAATTCCTACTGGGCATCTTGTCCCTTCCTCTTTCCCCTCCTTAACCCAAAGATGAGTCTCTCACAGGCAGAGGAAGTCAAGGTGGTTAGATCTCTAGGCGCCAGAAAGGGCTCTGTGGTCAGACTTCCAACTACACGCGCAAGCAACCCATGACGACCCTCCCTGCTCCACAACGGGGCTCTAGGCTCGGGTGTCCGACCTGCCCGCTCCCCTTTCCCTGACCATTCTTCCCTCCTCTATCGTGTGCGTAAATATATTCTTTTTCCAACACTGAGTACGGGTTTGCTCGGTGATAGGGCGTCTCTGGCTGGGGCATGCTGACGCAGTGAAATCGGGTCTCCTACAGTCTGCTCAGTGATGTGACTCCACGAAACCTGCCTTGCCAGGAGGCCCGCCCCGCTGTTTCTTCCCTCTTCTCCGTTTCCCTGCACTTTCCGAGCCCGTCTCCCCTCCGCTTCCTCCCCTCGCTCTGGGACACCCTGCACAGCTCCCCTCACTCGACACGGCCTGAGACGCTGCACACCCTCCCTTCGCCCCGGACCCCTCTCTTCCGCTTCTACGCCCCGCTCCCGCGTGGTTTTTCCCGCCCTCTCCTTCCAGGCTCGGCCGCCGCCGGGCAGTAACCGAACCACCCGCCGCCCTCGAAAGCCCGCGCGCAGCAGCCGCTCTGGTCTCGGGACCCCAACTGTTCAGCTCGTGCCAAGCCGCACGTTGCCAGGGCAACCCACCCACATTCCCTTTCTCCCGGCAAGCTCCGCGCGCCAAGCAGCCCGCGAGGCGGGGCGTCGGCCCATTCCCGTCATGCTCGCGTGCGGGGCGGTGCTCTGAGGGGCGGGGCGAAGCTGGCAGCTCCCGGCGTACTCCGCGCGGCAGGGCGCGGCGGGGCCAAAGGCTACCCGGGACCAGGCGGTTCCGGAATACGCGCGGTGGCCGCACCTGCCCGAGGGGCAGGAGGTCTGATAAGATGCGGCTAAGGGGCGGCATGAGGCTCACGTCCAGGAGAAGGACTATCTGACGTCTTTTTTGTTTCTGCAGTGACCTTTCTACGTTGTTCAGTCGCTAGGGCGTGGGCAGCTCTTTGCGACCCCACGGACTGGAGCACGCCAGGGCTCCCTGTCCATCACCAACTCCCGGAGTTTACTCAAACTCATGTCCATCAAGTCGGTGATGCCATCCAACCATCTCATCCTCTGTCGTCCCCTCTCCTCCCGCTTTCGATCTTTCCCAGCATCAGAGTCTTTTCAAATGAGTCGGCTCTTCTCATTAGGTGGCCAAAGTGTAGGAGCTTCAGCTTCAGCATCAGTCCTTCCAATGAATATTCAGGACTGATTTCCTTTAGGATGGACTGGTTTGATTTCTTGCAGTTCAAGGGACTCGAGTCTTCTCCAACACCACAGTTCAAAAGCATCAATTCTTCGGCGCTCAACTTTCTTTATAGTCCAACTCTCATATCCATACATAACTACTGGAAAAACCGTAGCTTTGACTAGACGGACCTTTGTTGGCAAAGTAATGTCTCTGCTTTATTATAGAGAATACGGTATAAATACTTGTGCATCCCCCACGTGGGTCAGGCTTAAGTGAAGCTCTCAGGGCGCTTCCACCACAACCTCCGCGCTCAGCAATCTGGTGTTTGTCATTTGATTTGTGTTTATAATTGAAGGAGGTTAGAACAGCCACCCCAAAACATGCTGCTCTGGCATGTTGACTCTTTTGAGTCAGATACTTGAAAAACAGCAAATGCAAGAAAAACACTGACTTTTCTTTTTCTTAAAACCAGGAGATGTAATTGCTATGTGAAAAAAGTTCACGTTTTTGGCCCAGTTTTCTATTCCATCTTTTTTTTTTTTTCATTACCAATAAATTCTCAGGCCGGTTTTACTGGGGATTTACATTTTTAGGAGTAAACTTGGGGGCTTTTCTTGCATTTCCTCTCCTGTGATTTGTGGAGATGGTGAAAGACACGGTAGCCTGGCATGCCGCGGTCCATGAGGTCGCAAAGAGTCGGACACGACTGAGTGACTGAACAACTTCTTATTCCGTGGCTGAATCCTAGCAGGGTCTCCAGAGGACGCGCTGTACCATATTTAATCATCATGAAGCCTTCACCCTGTTTTATAGTCAAGGGCTCCTTACAACCAATGGTGAGTCCAAACACAGACATTTAGGGAATGGCCCCTAAGCATCAGAAACAGCACAGATGAAAGCCCACCACGCTTTCAAGTTTCTCAAGTTTCCCTTACATACGTTTCTATTTTCTTCTTCTTTCTGGCTGCACCTTGGGCATATGGGATCTTAGTTCCCTGACCAGATACCAAACTTGTGTCCCCTGCAGGGGAAGTCCGGAGTCTTAGCCATTGGACCAGCTAATGTGGGAAATGCCCGCATTTCTATTTTCAGTGGAGTGACTGATTTTCTTCTATGTGGTGGGGGGCGGGGAAGCTGTCTTCCAGGGCTCCCCACGTGAGAAGGAAAGAAAGAAAAGGAGAAGGAGGAAATTCCTTCTGGCCCTGTGCTGTGTGCGCAGGGTAAGTCTCGTTGGCGGCAGGCTGAGTCTGGAAGTTGGTGAAGCCGCCAGACCACGGCAGGGAAGGGGTTGGGGGTGGTCCAGCGGTAACGACTTTGCCTTCCGACGCCTGCAGGTTCGACCCCTGGTCTGGGAGCCAAGATCCCACATGCCTCTGGGTCAAAAGACTAAAACCTAAGACACAAGCAATACTGTAACAAATTCAATAAAGACTTTAAAAATGGTCTGCATCCAAAAAAAACTAAAAAAAAAAAGAAAATCCAGCAATCAGCCGCTCACCAGGGCAGAGGCCAGGGGGTGCGGTGTCCTGGCTGGCGGCCCAGCCAGTCATGGGGTGAGTAGGCTTCAGGAGAAGCATGGATGGGACCCAGGTGGAGAGCAGGCAGGAGGGAGGCACAGGGATGGATCTTGAGCTCTTTCTAGACCTGTACTTGCCCCCCTACCATGCCATCTACATTTTCACCAGGAAGAATGGCATCCCCTTCGAGCTGAGGCCTTTGGAGCTGGCACCACAGGGTTAGCAGAGCCAGGTGGGCTCCATGGAGGGGGCACCTGGGGGCCAGACCCTGCCCTGAGCCACCTCTGTGCTCTCTCTGCTCCCCTCTCCCCCAAGGGAGCACCTGAACCCCGAATTCCTGAAGGTGAACCCCGCGGGGAAGATGCCTGCCCTCAGGGATGGGGACTTCCTGCTGGCTAAGAGGTAAGGCGCCCTGGGTCTGGGGCTCATCGTTGCTTGGAGGCAGACAAAAAGCTGGAAATCTTTCCAGCAGCTCCTTCCTCTTCTGAGCTAGTCCAGCTCAGAGGGCAGGGACCTGGACCAGAGGGCTGCTTTGGGGCTAAATCTGGAAGCTTCAGAGCGGAGGGCATGCCGGCCTTCCCCAGACCTGCACAGCCTGCAGGCAGCCAGGGAAGACTGAGGCTCCAGGGGAGCCCCTCCCCAGATGTCCCAGCATGGCCTTTCAGAGTCACAGGGGCTGGGCGGCCCTGGGGCTAAACTGTGCTCTGAATGCCAGTCCTCTGTCCTGACTCTTTGCAGGCAGATCCCGAACCTTGGGCCCCAGCTCCTCTTCTGTAAGACAGGGGAGTAAGGTAACCACCTCCCAGGGCTTGTCGGAGGATGGAGACTGAGCACCAGGTGCCTAGAGCCCAAGGGCACTCAGGAATGGGGGTCCGGTGGCTAAGACTCCCCACTTCCACTGTAGGGGGCTGGAGTTCGATCCCCCGGTCAAGTAACTAAGCTCCCCCAGGCTACTTCCCCATGTGGCCAAAAAAAAAGAGAGTTGAGGTCCCCCTGAACCCCTCCCCCAGACCCTGAACACCAGGCATAACCGGCCCAGGAAAGGAATGGGGCGTGCGTGGCTGGTCCGCCTCACCTGCCTGAGAAGGGCCCCTGACCCAGAGAGCTGGGCTCTGAGGCGCAGAACAGGCTGGAGTCATGGCAGAGTGTGCTAAGCATCCTAAGTCACTTCAGTCTGGTCCCACTCTTTTCGACCCCATGGAGTATAACTCACCAGGCTCCTCTGTCCATGGGATTCTGCAGGCAAAAATTCTGGAGTGGGTTGCCATGCCCTCTTCCAGAGGATCTTCCCGACCCAGGGATTGAACTCGCGTCTCCTACACTTCAGGCAGATTCTTGACCAGCTAAGCCCGGGGGAAGCCGTCATGGCAGGGTGATCTCTGACACCCCCTGCCTACAATGTGGCCATCCTTTTATACCTGAGCCGCAAATACCAGACGGAGGCACACCGGTACCCGCCAGAACTGCAGGCCCACACCCGTGTGGATGAGTGCCCGGCCTGGCAGCACACGGCCACCCAGCAGCCTGCCACCAACATCCACCTGTGCGAGGTGAGCCTCCCTGCCATATCCTGCAGACTTGGGCAGGAGCTGTTTTTGGGGGCTCCAAAATCACTGTAGATGGTGACTGCAGCTGTGAAATTTTAAAAGATGCTTGCTCCTTGGAAGAAAAGTTATGACCAACCTAGACAGCATATTAATAAGGAGAGATGTTACTTTGCCAACAAAGGTCTGTCTAGTCAAAGCTTTGGTTTTTCCAGTAGTCATGTGTATGGATGTGAGAGTTGAACTATACAGAAAGCTGAGCGCCAAAGAATTGATGCTTTTGAACTGCGGGGTTGGAGAAGACTCTTGAGAGTCCCTTGGACAGCAAGGAGATCCAACCAGTCCATCCTAAAGGCAATCAGTCCTGAATATTCATTGGAAGGACTGATGCTGAAGCTGAAACTCCAATTCTTTGGCCACCTGATGCAAAGAACTGACTCATTGGAAAAGACCCTGATGCTGGGAAGGATTGAAGGTGGGAGGAGAAGGGGACGACAGAGGATGAGATGGTTGGATGTCATCACCAACTCAATGGACATGAGTTTGAGTAAACTCCGGGAGTTGGTGATGAACAGGGAGGCCTGGTGTGCTGCAGTCCATGGGGTAGCAAAGAGTCAGGTACAACTGAGAGACTGAACTGAACTGAGGACCCCCAGGGGGGTCCTGTCTTCTTCCCCAGGCAGACATCACTAATTTATGACATTTCATTATGTCCTTGTCACCCGGAGCAGCAATGTCACTATTATATGTCCTTTGGATCTTATCTCGGTGTATTATTCTTCTGTCTTATTGGCAGTTCAGACAGCTCCAGAGTTGGGTTAAACCCTCTTCACCGTCACCAGTCTCGGAAATACCAATGCATTCATTTAAGAGTACTGCCAGCATCTTTGTGGCCTTGCAGTATCCAACTTGCCAGAGATGGAGTGAAATGCATAGCTTTTTTCAGAGCCTGAATAAAACCTTGGAATCCTTCTGAACACAAAGCCCCGGAGGGCCTCACTGATAAGTGGCTGCCGAGGGAGGGGTGGAAAAGAGCTGGGAGGCTTCCAGGGCCCCGAGATAAGCCGCCTCCTCTCTTCCTGGCCCAGTGTCTCCTGCCCCACTTCTCCCAGCAGCCCATGGACACCACGCAGGTAGAGCAGCTGCTGGGGAAGCTGACGCCCGCTCTGGGGCACCTTGATCAGGAGCTCCTGGCAGCCAGGCCTTTCCTGGCCTCTGGGCAGGTCTCCCTGGAGGATCTGATGGCATTCACGGAGCTGATGCAGGTGAGGTTCTCCTGCCCACTTGCCCCCGGGGGTGCTCTGGGTGCGGGCTGAGCCCAAGCCCCAGCTGCCCTGTTTCCCCAGCCCTCTCCCGTCGGCTGCAACCTCTTCCGAGACTGGCCCCAGCTTGCCGCGTGGTGGGCCCGTGTGGAGGCTGCCCTGGGCCCTGAGCTTGTCCAGAAGGCCCACAGGCATGTGCTCCAGTCTCAGGGCCCCCAGGAGGCCCAGTGGGACCCTCAGATGGCCCAGAAGCTGGCGCAGCTGGTGAAGGAGCAGCTCCGCTGAAGGCCAGCTGCACCCTTGCAGTTTGGGGGCTGCAGTAAGCGTGCTGTGTGCCCGTCACTCGTCTCCAGCCTTGCTCTGCTCTAGTCAATGGGCTCTCCCGGTTTCTAAACGGTCTGGGAATCTCCTCAAGTCAAGCAGCTCAGAGACAGCAGCACTCAGGCCCCCCGCATGACCCTCCTCTGCCTCCGGGTGCCGAGTCCAGGTGCTTGGCTCTCGGGCGCAGCCGGTCCCAACCCAGGCTGGAAGCTTCTGAGCTCCTCTGTGACCCCTTGAGTCCCCGGTGGTGTCACCCAGTGCCCTGACAACCCCCCAGGTTCCGGTTTCTTTCTCTGCACCCATTTCTAGCCACAGTTCAGGCTAGACGCCCCCCCCGCAGCCCCCCCACCGCTTCTGAAACCTATAACGCCCCTTTGGTCACTTTCTGCCATAAAGGCCTGGCCCCAGGAGTTCCTACACGGAAGCCCCTCTCAGATACAGGCCAGTGGCACACACATGCGGGCCCCCAGGGAGGGGAAGGGAAAATTCACAGCCACTCCCGCCACCCCACGTGGTGGCTGTGGGTCTGCTCCCAAGTATCCTCACAATCCTTCCCGCTGTGAGCATTCCAGGCTTCTGGGCCTCATGGCAACACCAAGAGAACAATAAGTTCCAGAATGCGGGGCGCCAGGCCTGGGTGGGTGGGCACAGGGCCAGGGCACAGGCTGCGGTGGGCTGCGTGCGGCTGGGCGTCTGCCAGCCGCGGTGGGGCCCAGCATGGGCCTGGAGCTCTACCTGGACCTGCTGTCCCCGTCCTGCCGCGCCGTCTACATCTTCGCCAGGAAGAACAGCATCCCCTTCGACTTCCAGTTTGTGGATCTGCTGAAAGGTGGGCGCCTGCGGCTGCCCAGATGGGCTGGGTGCTAGGGGCGGCAGGACGCTAGGTCAGGGATTCACAGAAGTGGAAGCAGAGGAGACCCACCCCACCACACGCCCAGGCCAAGCCCCGCCCCGCCCCGCCCCGCCCCCACACCAAGCCCCGCCCCACCACGCCCCCACCCACACCAAGCCCCGCCCCGCCCCACGCCAAGCCCCGCCCCACCCCGCCCCGACGCCGTACCCCACCCAAGTGCACAAAGGGAAGAAAAGCTTCCTGGTGGGGGCAGTTGTCCACTGTGTGTCTGCCCGGCCCGCCTTTGCCATTCCCCGCAGATTCTTCCTCACTGTGATGAACGGGGGCCGGGGGGGCACAGTGGGAACAAGAAGGGTCCCCGGGCTCTCACCCAGCGCACCCGCCTTCTCCGCTGCCGTGCAACTGCCCATCAGGGCGGCCGAGGTCACAGGAGCACGTGTACTTATTCCTCATTGTACGTGTTCCCCAGCCCCCCAACCCCACCCCACCCCACCCCGACCTGCCCAGGGTGACTCCCCGGGGCCCGGGTGAGGGTCATGGCCCTAGTCTCCATCACCGCCCCGACCACAGAGGGGGCTCCAGAATCTCCACTTGCAGAGCCTGGAGGGGGCAGGAGGCCTGGAACTGGGATCCAGGCCCCCAGGGCTTCTGTTGATTCACAGGCTGTGGCTTTGGGCCCAGACAGAGTTGGGGGTGAGGGCTGGAGGCCTCCAGCTTCCTGGAGCCAAAGCATCGCCCTGGCTTCAGGGCCTGGGAGGGCGGCAGCATAACAGGGACCCTGGCCTGGTCCCTGTTACGGGCTCCCTGATGTGCCTCCTCATGTGGGGAGGGGCAGCGTGCTTCTCCTCTGGGGTGCAGCGTCCCCTTCTTGGGAAGATGCTCCAAGAGGCATTGTTTCTGTCCCGGGGAGGCCCGGGTCTCTCGTCCCTGGGGTCTCAGCAGCCTCAGAGCTTCCTGCCCCTCTCAGGTCACCACCACAGCAGGGAGTACATCGAGATCAACCCCCTGAGGAAGCTGCCCAGCCTCAGAGACGGGAAGTTCATCTTGTCTGAAAGGTAACTGTCCTCCCAGCGCTCGCACCCCAAGTCTCTGCTCCTCCTGGGGGAGTTTCCCACCCGGCCTGGCCCACCTGCGCTGCTGATCGCTGGCTTTCTTTTACGGAAAAGTTCACACGCACCAAAGTAGAACAAGCGCTAGAGAACCAGGGGCGTAAGGAGCCCAGTAGCCACCCCCAGCTCCGTCGGTGGTCCACCCGGGCTCACTGTGCATCGCCTGTACTCTGCTCAGTTCCTCTGCCTCCGGGCCACCCCATCCTTCACCTGCAAATGTTTAGGAATGACCTCCTAAGGGATTCCCCCACGTGTTCTGCCCTGTCTGAGGCCACCCACCAACACCCCCTTCCCTGCAGGGTCCTCACCACTGGGGGTGGGCTTGACTGCCTTTCCCAGGGCCGCTGGGCTCAGCCCCCTCCAGGAGGGGCGCCGGGTGGTCGGCGAGCAAGGGTGGGCTGGCCTGGGGAGCGCCCTGACCGTCCTCTCTGCAGCGTGGCCATCCTTTTCTACCTGTGCCGCAAGTACAGCGCCCCCTCACACTGGTACCCGCCAGACCTTCACATGCGTGCCCGCGTGGACGAGTTCATGGCCTGGCAGCACACGGCCATTCAGCTGCCCATGAACAAGATACTCTGGATGAAGGTGAGGGGGCCCACGGCTGGGGCTCCGGCCAGCGTCCGCCCCGCTCTGAGCCTCATTTCTGCAGCTCCCTGTCCTTGCCCGCCTTACAGAGCCGTGGGGGTATGACACGGACCACTGGGCAGGAAAGAGCCTTATAGGGACGAGGGGAAGGACACCCAGGAGGGGCTGGTGTCACTCAAGCCGGGATAGGATTCAAGACATTTCATTCTGAACTGGAGGGATCAGAGCTGGGAATTCCCCTGTGTCCAGTGGTTAGGATGGTGCTGTCACTGCCGGGGGCCCGGGTTCAGACCCTGGGTGGGGAACTAAGATCCTGCAAGCCTCGAGCTGTGCAGTGGGAGAAAAGAAAAAAAAAACGTGAAAGGGCCCGTAAAGACCGTCATATTTGAAGCTGACAGATCAACAGTACATGTGCCCCTACTTCTTATGCTACACCTGTGGCAGACGTCACCAATCAATCACAGGATTCCTTCCTGCTGGGACCTCAAGTCCTTCTTTAAAAAAAAAAAAATCTTTTATTAATCAATCTTTTGGAGCTGTGCTGGGTCTTAGCTGGAGCACGAAGCATCTTCGATCTTTGCGGCAGCGTGGGGATCTTTAGTCATGGCCCGTGAACTCTTAGTTGCAGCGTGTGGGATCTAGTTCCCTGACCCGAGATCGAACCTGGGCCCTCTCTTCATTGGGAGCTGAGGGTCTTAGCCGCTGGACCACCAGGGAAGTCCCTCATATCCTTCTGAACAAGGGCCCCAGGCGCCTTCTACCCACTGGAACTGCCAACGGAGGCGATACCACTTCACATCCTTGGCACTGCCCACCACCTGTCTTAGCAGGCAAGGGTCAGACGGGGCCTCCAGAGGCCTGGAGAGTCAGACGGGGCCTCCTCTCCCTCCCCTCCCCCACCCCGGGCAGCTGCTGATCCCAATGATCACGGGAGACGAGGTCCCAGCTGAGAAGACGGAGCAGATGCTGGCGGAGGTGAAGAACAACCTGAAGCTCTTCGAGGAGAAGTTTCTGCAGGACAAGATGTTCATCACTGGGGACAACATCTCCCTGGCCGACCTGGTAGCCCTGGTGGAGATGATGCAGGTTTCCAGCGGGGGCAGGCGGACGGAGCAGACGAGGGACTCCCTTGAGACCGTAACTTGCAGAGAGGCTGGGGAAGGGGGAGCCGTGCCTGGGTGCCTGGCCTTGACCTGGGGGAACCACGGGAAGCCCAGGTTGGGAACCAGGGAGGATCATGGTCGTTAGTGCCTCAGGAAGAGTCCTCCGTGGGGACGGGAGCTGGAGGGTGAGCCTGCTCAGTCAGCCGGGATCCCAGGGGCCTCCTCCTCCCAAAGGACCCTCCAGGAAGAATCCAGAAGCTTCCAAAGTGTCCTTCTGACCAAAGTGCCCCTCTTTTCCAGAGCTCCAGTCAGGGCAGTTGGACAGGGCCGCTCCCTGGTTTTGGGTCTAAGGGTCCATCTGCTCTGCATGGGGGGACACTTCTGGGTGGGGGACATTCATGCAGCTTCTGCGTGCAGGGGAGGGTGGCCACTTGTGACTGAGCTGGTGTGTAGGATGGAGCTGAGATCCTGGCCAGTGTGCAAAGCGGCCACTTTGGCCCTTGGTCAGTCTGCAGGATGGACCAGCCCAGGGAGAGAAACAAAGTCCCAGCTGAGATCCTGGCCAGTGTGCAAAGCGGCCACTTTGGCCCTTGGTCAGTCTGCAGGATGGACCAGCACAGGGAGAGAAACAAAGTCCCAGTCTTTCTGTCGCAGGCGGTGCAGTCCCCTGAGTCTCACCCCCACACCCACCCCAGATGTCTTGGGTTCCTGTTTCTTAGGCTGCCGGCTGGGTGTCTCATCGCAGTTCCTGTGCTTGATCACAGAGGGAGGTTCAACACAGGGAGAAATAACTGAATTCCTCCCACCTCCATCTGGGGGCAGGGGGTTTCCATGGAAGAAGGCAAGACCCCTGGGAGGTTTCACACTGGAGAAGTGGGAACCCCTGGGTCACGGGCCCCTCTGAGAGGGACTCAGGAGCTGTGGAGCAAGACCAGCGACAAGAGAGCCACTCGGGGTCCTCCACCCCCGCCTCCATCTGTTACATGACCTGTGAGCCCCGGCCAGGCCTCGGGGGTCAGCAATCCCACTGGCCACAGGGGCGAGTGGGGAGAGTCTTCTGGCTGTAGGCAGGGCCCAGGTGGGGCTGGTCCCCAGGCTGACCATGCCTACCTCTCCGTCTGTCCACAGCCCATGGCCGGCAACCATAACGTCTTCCTCAACAGTGCCAAGCTGGCCGAGTGGCGCATGAGGGTGGAGCTGGCCATCGGCTCCACCCTCTTCTTCGAGGCCCACGACCGGCTGGTGAAGTTGGCGGAATGGGACTGCTCCACACTGGACCCGATGGTCAAGGAGAGGATCTGCGATTTGCTGCAGAAGTTCAAGTAGAGGCAGCCCACCCCGAGGACCTGGCCAGCTCAGCCCCCGGAACCCCTTTCCTTAAGGGAGACGCTGAAATTCACTGCTTCTTTGCCTAATAAAGAACTGAAACAACTCCCGTGGCTCCCGAGCCTGAGATGCGCCTGGGGCTGGGTGGCAGTCGTGAGTCCCCCCAGCTTCCAAAAAGAACTGGAAAATTAAAGGTTACTCGTGAGTAAACTGTCAGTGTGACAGCTGATGACTTTAGTGCTCCACTTTCACTAATGGATAGAATTACGAGATCGGAGATCCTGCAGGAAACGGAGGTTTGAACCACATTCTAACATTATAGGAGAACTTCCCTGGTGGCCCAGTGGCTAAGACTCCATTCTCCTGATTCAGGGAACCCAGGTTCAACCCCTGGTCAGGGAACTAGATCCCATGTGCCACAACTAAGAGTTTGCTTGCCCAAACTAAAGGCCCCACATGCCACAGGGAAGACTGGAGATCCCACTTGCCGCAACTAGGCAGTAAATGTTTATTTTGCTGCAGCCAAATAAATAAGATAGATAGCTGTTAAAAAATAACCCCATCGGCCTGCCGGCCACACACAGCACAGCACCCACAAATACCTGATCTTCTAAATGGCACATGCAGTATTTTCCAGGATAGACCCTGGGTGAGGTCATAAAATAAATCCCAAGAAATTTAAACTGATTGAAATCATATGATGTGTGTTTTCTGAACACAGTGGAATGCAATGAGAAATCAATAACAGAAGGAAAGCTAGGAAATGAAATACTTTTAAAAATGCATTTAAACAACCAATGAATCAAAGAAGAAATCACAAGGGAGAGTAGAAAGTACCTTAAAAAATTAAAAACACGACAGACCCAAACTTACGGGAGGCAGCAGAAACAGCTAAGAGGCCATTGTATAGCTGTGAACACATACAGATCTCACCCCACTCCAGTACTCTTGCCTGGAAAATCCCACGCACGGAGGAGCCTGGTGGGCTGCAGTCCATGGGGTCTCGAAGAGTCGGACACGGCTGAGCGACTTCACTTTCACTTTTCACTTTCATGCATTGGAGAAGGAAATGGCAACCCACTCCAGAGCTCTTGCCTGGAAAATCCCATGGACGGAGGAGGGGCCTGGTGGGCTGCCGTCTATGGGGTTGCACAGAGTCGGACACGTGTGAAGCGACTTGGCAGCAGCAGCATACAGATCTCAAATCAACAACCTAACTTACACCTGGAGGAAGTAGAAAAAGAAAGGCAAACTAAACCTATAGCCAACAGGAGAAAAGAAACAATAAAGATCTGAGTGGAGACAGAGGATAGAGGAGATCAGCGAATCCAAACAATTGGATTTTTGAAAAGGCTACTGTTCTCCGCAAGACCCTGGATCAAACCTCACTCACAGCATTCAGGCTGTGCTTTTCTCAATAGACAGTTACCATTTTTTTGTTGTTCCTGGTGAGAATCATTAAGAACTACTCAGCAAGTTGCACGTGTATCTCGCAGGCCTGTTAACTACAGTCACCACGCTGTGCGTTAGATCTCCATAACTTATGCGTCTTGGGTACTCAAAGCTTCCTACTCTCTAACCAGTGTGCTGCCATTCCCCCTCTCGCCCCAGCCCCTGGTAACCACCGTTCTAATCCCCGCTTGTAAGAGTCCCACCTTTTAAGATTCCACACAAGTAAGATCAGGCAGTATTTGTCTTTTTGTGTCTGACATTTCACTTAGCATAATAACCTCCAGGTCCATGCATGTTGTCGCTAACGACAAGATTTCCTTTCTTAAAGCTGAATACAAGAGTCCTCGATACGTGTGTGCTCACTCAGTCACGTCCGACTCTGTGCGACCCCATGGACTGCAGCCCGCCAGACTCCTCTGTCCTCGGGGATTCTCCAGGCAGGAATACTGGAGCGGGTTGCCATTTTCCTTGTCCACCTCAATACACGTCCGTGAATAATCTCTAGATTTTCTGGATCCACTCATCCCTTAACCGACACTTAGGTTGTTACCCTATCTTGGCTGCAGTGAACATGGGGTTGGAGATGTCTGTCTGTCTCTTGGAGATCCTGTTTTCATTTTCTTTGGATATATGCCCAGAAAGCTGGATCTTTCCCATCATTTTCAAAGATGGAGAAACAGAGGCCCAGAGGAGGAAGAAACACACTCAGGGAATGAGACGGAGGCACTGTGCTGGAGGCAGGAAGACCTGCTGTCAAACTCCAGGGGTGCGCTGGGGCAAGGGAGTGAGCGCTGAGGCTTTGCCTCTTGGTCGTATCAGTCCTGAGTGTTCACTGGAAGGACTGATGCTGAAGCTGAAACTCCAATACTTTGGCCACCTGATGCAAAGAGCTGACTCCTTGGAAAAGACCCTGATGCTGGGAAAGATTGAGGGCAGGAGGAGAAGGGGACGACAGGGGATGAGATGGTTGGATGGCATCACTGACTTGATGGACATGAGTTTGAGCAAGCTCCAGGAGTTGGTGATGGACAGGGAGGCCTGGCATGCTGCAGTCCATGGGGTCACAAAGAGTAGGACACGACTGAGCGACAGAACTTAGCTTGCTTCTTGATGGCGCCGGATCTCTGCAGCTTGGGGCCAAGATCGTGGATGCTGGAGTCAGACTTTCTGGACCCGTGATCCCTCTGGGCCTCGATTTCTTCATCCCTAAAGCAGGAACTTCTGACGCACGCCGCAGCCGGCATGAGTCTTGGCGAAGTTCTGCTCTGTAAGACGAACCTGGGCGTGACCGGCCCGCCTCCCCGAGGGGGACCTTCCGGAGCCCCCGCCCCGCAGGCCCTCCGGGCGCAGGCGATTGGACCCGAGCGAGCGGCCCGAGCGCCTATGGGGAGCAGCGCGTGGGGGGCGGGCCGAACGCCGCTGGTCGGTCGCGGCCCGGGGCCCTCTGAGTCCCGTGTGCCCTGCGTGGCGAGGCCGGTCCGCCCCCGCCATGGGCCTGGAGCTCTACCTGGACCTGCTGTCCCAACCCTGCCGCGCGATCTACATCTTCGCCAAGAAGAACCGCATCCCCTTCGAGCTGCGCACCGTGGACCTGCGCAAAGGTGGACGCCCGGCCGGGGTTTGGGGGACCGAGAGGTGGGGATGGGGAGGGGAGGTCAGGGGAGCCCCTCCCCGAGCCTCACCCGTCCTGCGGCCAGCCACCAGGAAGATCGGAGATTTGGGGATCCCCAGACTTGGCTGGGTCCCTGGAATGGACGACGAGGAGTGGGGGGCTCAGTTGAAGCAGAGTAAAAGAGCCGGGGGGCGGGGCGCATGAGGAATGCAGGAACCTGGCGAACAGGGCTACCACCAGGCATGGGCTCAGGGACTGGGTGAAGAGACAGGGGCAGGAGGAAAGGAATTTAGGGGGCTGCTTGGGGTGGGGCAGAGCGAGTCCCTCCATTGTGGCCCCAACTGCTGATGCTCTGGCCCTTGCTGCCCTGGGTCCCCTCCCCCTCCCCTCCCCCACCCCCGCTGGCCCCCTTACCGCCCCCCTCCCCCGCTTCCTTCCTCCTCCTGCTTTGCCTGCGCGCCTAGCTTATCCACTGTCTCACTGGTTCTCAGAAGGCGGCACCCGTTGTGGGGATACGGAGAGCAGGAGGGGGACTGCGGGGCGGTGGGCGGGGTGGGGGGCGGGCGTTGATGAGCCCTGCAGGCTGAGGGTTTGTTCTTTCTCTGGCAGATCCCCAGAGTCCCAAGGGCACAGCTGGCATGCCAGGGCAGCTGAGGGTAGGGAAGGCCGTGCTCCCGTGTTGCTAGTGCGGGGCGGGGGAGCGTGTGGGGGGTGCACAGAACAAGTCAGGCAACTCTGCAGGGCTGAGCCTTCCACCTAGCGCCCCCAGCTCGGTGAGGCTCGCCTGCCGTTCTGCCTTTGTGCCAGCCTGTCCTGAGGCCTGAATCGCCATCTCGTCCAGCCTCCTTGGGGGACTGGCCCCCAGGCTTGCCCAGCGGTCACCTCTGCTGAGTGTGGGGTAGGGGCAAGGGAGTGGGCACAAAGGGGCGTCCCAACCAGGCTGTCCCACAGAGGGTACTGTAGGAGGTGTGTTTCGCCAGGAGAGGAGGGGAGGGTCCTGGTGAAGGGACAGTCTGAAGGGTGGGGGGAAAGGGAGGAGAGAGGCTGGAGAGGTGAGGCCGTGGGGGACAGTGGATGGCTTTGAGCAGCTTTGCCTGCTCCTGGGTGCTGGGGAGCCCCTGAAAGCTGTTGAGCAGGGGCAGCAGTGATGACCCGTGCGCCCCAGAAGTTTCTCTCTGGCTGCATCTGAAGGGGCAGAAAACACTCCCTCGAGCTCAAGCAGAGATCAGGGTCCCAGGAGACTCTGGGCTGCACCTTTCCACAGAGCTTCAGTGGGACCCTAAGCATAGGGCCAACTCTGTCCCTGGTGCCCAGGGCGGAGTGAGCAAGGGGACACAGAGGGTCCAGGGGAAGTTGGCTGCAAGTAAGTGGACACCCCCTCATAGCTCAGTTGGTAAAGAATCCGCCTACAATGCAGGAGAGCCCGGTTCGATTCCTGGGTCAGGAAGATCCCCTGGAGAAGGGATAGGCTACGAACTCCAGTATTCTTGGACTTCCCTGGTGGCTCAGCTCATAAAGAATCCGCTTGCAATGCAGGAGACCTGGGTTCGAACCCTGGGTTGGGAAGATCCCTTGGAGAAGGGAAGCGCTACCCACTCCAGTATTCTGGCCTGGAGAATTCCATGGACTGTGTAGTCCATGGGGTCACAAAGAGTCGGACACGACTAAACGACTTTCACTTTCACTTTTCAAGTGGACGCTAGGAAGATGGCACTTGTCTGTGTTTGGGGATCTATCCTTAGGGTCCACAGGGAAAGTGGCATTGAAGGAAGCCAGAGTCCACTCAGGGGACCAGTCTCCCAGTCCCCGCAGCTGCAACACCCCCAGACCCCACGTGGGAGCCAGAGATGCTGGCGATGGTGAAAAGGCAGAGGGTGGGAGTCTGTGGGCCCGGGCAAGGACAGGCCCTGCCCTGGATGGAGCTCCTTAAGCTCTGTTTTAGGGGGGCTCCTAGTGGGGGAGGTTATGCCCACAGGAACTTGGCAAGGGGTGTCGAGCTCTCTTTTGTACCAGCTGGCAGAACCTCCCACTTCTCCCACAGTAACCCCCGCCAGCCTCTCCCACACCAAGAGCGGCCGGGGGCTGGAGACGAGCCACGACATTGCGGTTGGGGCCTTTTGAGGGGGTGGGTACAACAGGTGGGCATAGCCAGGCAGGGCGGGGCATTTTCCTCCCCACCACCCACCACGCTGGGCTCTCTGCAGGCCAGCACCTCAGCGATGCCTTTGCCCAGGTGAACCCCCTGCAGAAGGTGCCAGTCTTGAAGGACGGGGACTTCATCTTGACCGAGAGGTAACTGGGACCCTGGGGTTGCTGGCAGACCCCGCTGGAACCATCTCGTCTCTCCGAGGTGAAGGGCCCTCAGTCCAATATCCCGCAGAGAGTCAGGGCTGGACCCCTAGCTCCTGCCTGCCCACAGTTCCAGTTCACGGGACGACTGGAAAAGCAAGCATCTTACTAGTCATGTGGTGGTTGGTGAGGGGTCCCCAGGCCAAACTTGTACTGAGATCTCCTGGTGGCCCCATCTCTGGACTGCCCGTCCCTGGGAGGACCACCAGACACATGGACGTTTGCCATCACAGCAGGGACCCTTGTCTTGCTCAGAACTCCCTTGCTGGGAACAAAAGGAGAAAAAAAAAAAAAAAAGTGAACTGTTTAGCTTGGTGTGGAAGCAGGATTCCCAGTAGGGAGCTTGGGCCAGGGGCAGATACAGAGGTTTTCTGCCCCTTTGGCTGGGGTGCCCAGCCCCTGGGGTACCCGAAGTTCCTGAAAGCCTTCCCAGTGGCCCCAAATTCCCACATTCACTGTCCTTCCTGGTCGGCCCTGCCATTCCAACACCAAGGCAGCCCGGCTAACCTAGGGCAGGAAGGGGGCTGCAGGAGGCTTGTCTGTCCCGCTGGTCCAAGATCCCACAGCTCCCATATCCTCCTGTGTTTCCAGCAGGATGCTTTAGGGAGAACAGAGGGACGACAGAGAACAAACGATGATGGGTTGGCAGGAAAGCCTTTTTGAAGCGTCAGGCCTCCTGGGGGTCTGAATGTGGGATGATGAGAGTGGACGCAGGCTGGAAAGAGTTGGAAGCAGCTGAGCTTCTGCAAGCCTCCGCTTTGGTGCTGACTCCTCCAGGAAGCTATCTCTGGTCCTCCCGTCAGAAACTGTGCTCCGAACTCTTGGCAGGACTCGCCGTGGAATTTAGCCCGGTGATAGAAGGAGCTTGCCTGTTAGCCTCAGGGAGACTCTCAGCTCAGCCTCCAAAGCCTGTGTGCCCTGAGCAAGTCCCATCCTTGTTCTAAAGCCTGGCTTCCTTGTCTGGAAACGGAGAAAATAGTTTGGTGTGTGGTCAGGAAGATTCAGGAAGGGACTCTGTATCAAGCCCCGGCTCAGTGGGCCCCCCGCCCCCTGCCCTCCAACATGTCCTCCCCTCGCCCACAGCGTGGCCATCCTGCTCTATCTGGCCCGCAAGTATAAGGTCCCCGACCACTGGTACCCTCAGGACCTGCAGGCCTGTGCCCGTGTGGACGAGTACCTGGCCTGGCAGCACACAGCCCTGCGGAGAAACTGCCTCCGAGCCCTGTGGCATAAGGTGAGGTGCTCTCCCTGGGGAGGGGGGGCGGTGAGGGCATCGCCCCATCAGGGCACGGGCAACCTCACATTCTTCCTTTCAGTGTAAGTAGCTTCTGTTGACCCGGCTTTGACTCCCCAGTTCTTTCATCTGTTTGCCCAAGCTGCCGTTAAGCCTGTCTAGTACATTCTTTGTATTTGAAATATGTGTTTTTCCAGTTCCAGAGATTCCATGTGGTTCTTTTTTAGAGTTTCCATTTCTCTGGTGAAATTCACCATCAGCTCACCCACTTGGTCTATCTTTTCTTCTAAATTCTTTAACATATTGATTCTTATAATAGTTACTTTAAAGTTTTTGTTAGCTAATTTCAGCCCCTGGCTTTTCTGTGGGTTAGTTTCTATTGGTTGTCTTTTACCATCTTGATTATGGGTCACGTTTTCCTCTCTTTTTTTCTTTTATATTTTGGCCACACCATGCAGCTTGTGGGATCTCAGTTCCCTGGCCAGGGATTGAACCTGGGCCACATCAGTGACGTCGAATCCTAACCGCTAGGTCACCAGGGAACACCCACATTTTCCTCTTTCTTTACATGTCTTATAATGTAAAGACATTACATTATAATTTCTCACTTTCTTCTTTCTTCTTAATCCTGATAATTTCTTACTGTGTGCTACGTATTCTATAAAGGAGAGTGGACACTGGATGCACAGTAAATCCTGACCCAGGGCTTGCTCTTTCTTCTGCCAAGCATCCTCAGTGGGAGGTTCGTCTCTTCCAGCTAGTCAGGATTGGGGCTGGAACGCGGCTTCAGTTACAGTTCCGTTCCGTTCAAGAAGTTTCAGAAACGTCTTGAGGGTGGAATCAGGTTGCTCATTTTCCTCCAGCAAGGATTTGGAATCTAAGCACCAACTGCAACCAAGAGATGGCCCTGCTTCTCAGCCCTGCTGAGAACCCCACATGGCTGCTCCATCAGAAAACTCCCAGACAGATGTCAGGCTTGCACCCTGACCTGCTTGGACCCCAGGGATGAACGTGGCTTACCTTGGGAGGGTTCATGCCCTCTGGAATTTAGCTCATTTTGTCCAGTGCTGCCCAAAAGTAAAGAGTGAGACACATATGTACTTGAAAATTTTCCAGTAGCCATAATTGAATATATTTAAAATATATTCAGTTGAATATATTTTACTAAACCCAATATACTCAGAGTATCAGTGGTATGATTTTGGCTAATAAACACATGAAAATATGTTCAGTATCACTAATCCTTAGGAAAATGCAAATTAAAACTATGATGAGGGGACCTCCCTGAGGTCCAGTGGTTAAGACTTTGCCATCCAGTGCAGGGGGTGAGTGCAGGTTCGATCTCTGGTTTGGGCACTAAGATCCCGTATGGCTTGCAGCCAAAAAACCAAAACGCAAAACAGAAGCATTATTGTAATAAATTCAATAAAGATTCTTTTTTAAATGACTATAATGAAATACCACTTCATCCTTACTGGGATGGCTGTTACAGAGAGAGAGATAGGTCAAGGATTGCTTGCTCGGTTGTGTCTGACTCTTTGTGACCCCATGGGCTGTAGCCCACCAGGCTCCTCCGTCCATGGGGTTCTCCAGGCTGGAGTGGGTTGCCATTCCCTCCTCCTTCCTGACTCAGGGTTGAACCTGTATATCTTGCATCTCTTGGATTAGCAGGTGGATTCTTTTACCACTGCATCACGTGGGAAGCCCAGATAGGTAGGTAGATAAGCAAAATAATAAGTGTTAGTGAGGATAACAAGACATCGAAACTCCCGTGTGCTGTTGATGGGAATGGTAAGGGGAATAGCTCCTGTGGACAACGCATGGTGGTTCCTCAAAAAAATTAAAAATACAATTGCCGTATGACCCAGCAAGTCCACTCCTGCGCGTATACCCCAAATAACTGAAAGCGGGATCTCAGAGGGATGCTTGTACCCACATTCACAGCAGCGTTACTCACAGTAGCCAGAATGCGGCGGCAGCAGCAGTGTGCATCCCAGGGACGCCTGAGTGCCCCTCAGGGCTTCCGCCCAAGTTTTCTGCTAGGAGTTTTACTCTTTCCGGTCTCAAGTTTAAGTCTTCAGTTCGTTTTGAGTTTATCTTTATGGTGTTAGGGAATGCTCTAATTTCATTTGTCCTCATGTAGCTGCCCAGTCCTCTCTGCACCACTGATGGAAGAGACTGTCTTTTCTCCCTTGTGTATTCTTGTGTCCTTTGTCGTGGATTACTTGGCTGGAAGCGTGTGGGTTTATTTCTGGGCTCGCTGTCCTTTCCATTGACCCGTGTCTGTTTCCTGGTGTGTATTTTACACTCACGGCATATTTCGTCTAAGACCAGTCATATTTTAAGAGCCCGGGAACCTCTCGTGGCTGGTGGTTTCCGTATCAGACAGGCAGGTTTAGGCTTTTTTCTTTCCTACTTTTTGTTCTTTCATTTTTCCTTTTTCTTTTAAAGTTCTGTATTCTTTGATGACTTGAAAAAAAAAAAAAACAAGGTTATTTTCTCTCTAGCGTCATCATGGCGGGTTTTTCGTGATGTTCCGTATTCTTCTCAGAGGTGCACGCCTCCTTTCTGAAATTGTATCTTTAATTTTGGGTCACCAGTTTCATTGTTGTGTCTTCTATCATTTTTGATATATATAAGAAAAGAAACATTAGGGAACAAAAATCAACAGGCCTCTTTGCTGCCCGTGTCCCTTCCTGAAGTCCGCCCCCCACTTCCTGTCCCCTGAGATCTGGTTCAAGTCCTTTCAGTTCATGATCTTCTACATTATTACATTTATGTGTAGCCCCAAAACAATGCTTTGCTTTGAGCGCTTACAATTTTATATAAACGCCCGCAGATCATCATGCAATGTGCGTTTTTCCACAGCGCTGCGGGTGGATCTAATGCATTTTTTTCTAACTACTCTATAGCATTTCCAGACATGAATAAATCAGAATTACTCTCTGATGGTCTTTTATAGTTAAAGACCTTACATTTATATTTAAGGACCTTTTACATTTAAAGTCTCAGGTGCTGCCCTGGAGGTCAGGTAGGAATGCCGGCCCCTAAGGCCCCACTCTGCCTGCCCGCCCATTAGGTGATGCTCCCTGTTTTCCTGGGTGAGCCGGTCTCTCCTGAGATGCTGGCGACCACGCTGGCAGAGTTGGACATGGCCCTGCAGGTGCTTGAGGGCAAGTTCCTCCAGGACAAAGCCTTTCTCACCGGGTCCCACATCTCTCTGGCTGACCTGGTAGCCATCACGGAGCTGATGCACGTGAGTGCTGTGGGTGGTGGTGGGGGTATGAGGCAGGGGGGTCCTGGGTGGCGCTGAAGTCCTGCTCACACCATGCCCCTGGCTGTGGGACCCTGTGGAGAAACCTTCTGGAGTTCAGTGGCCTCCAAACCAGGTTGGTGTTGCGATACGTGGTCACCCATCCCGTCCCCTCTCTCCCTACAGCCCGTGGGTGCCGGCTGCCAAGTCTTCAAAGGCCGACCCAAGCTGGCCGCGTGGCGCCAGCGCGTGGAGGCGGCGGTGGGGGAGGTCCTCTTCCAAGAGGCCCATGAGGTCATCCTGAAGGCCAAGGACTCTCAGCCTGCAGACCCCACCTTAAAGCAGAAGATGCTGCCCAAAGTGCTGGCCATGATCCAGTGAGCCAGGAAGCTTCGCCTCTGCTCTGCCCTTGGCAGTTCACAGAGCAACTTCATTTCCATTGTCCCTTGGGAGGCAGACCCGGAGAGCAGGCATGGCTTGCCTGCCTGAGTCCTCCGCTCCTGGGGCCAGGTTCCCACCCATCTGTCGCTGGGGCTGCAAAGCCACAAAGAGAATGGCACACACAGACCTTGTCTCCTTTCATCTGCGTTTTCTTTCCAGTCTGGGAAATAAACCTGGGCTCAGCCTGAGCCTTTGCTTCTAACTCTGAGGTGTGATTTATTTGACGTTCCATCTGTCCTGGCTGTTGGTTTTGGCCTCTCTTTGAAAGACAGCCAGCTTCGTAGGCCCGGTGGATTAGCTTTCCCCAGACTGGTTGTCCATGGTTAAATTAATGAACGCCCTGTCCTCCACTGGTTCTTCGACAAGGACGGTAGAGGCAGCAGGTCTCCACGTGTGTTGGCTGCAGAGCGTGGGCCGGTCATCCTTTCAGCACCAAGCACTGGGAATCACGAGTCCTGCACCCACCCTGAGGGGGCGGTGGGGAGGAGACATCAAACAGCAGCTCCCCCAGTCAGGACTCGGTCAAGTGGGGCCTGAATTGCCACACCTCAGAGTTGCAGAACCTGAACAAGAATGGAATGCTCAGATTGCATTTTAGAATAACATTCTGACTGGTGGTGGGGGTTGGACTGGAGGGTGGCCAGGGAGGAAGCAGGGAGATTGGATATCGCGGTAGTCTGGCCAAAGGTGAGTTATGGAGGAGGGCAGTCCCCTGGAGGGGGTGGAGAACATGGCCCCATCCAACCTGGAGAAAGTTCTCTCCTGATGGGATAGGTCCTTCTTAAACTG
This sequence comes from Bos javanicus, assembly GCF_032452875.1. Lineage (NCBI taxonomy): Eukaryota > Metazoa > Chordata > Mammalia > Artiodactyla > Bovidae > Bos > Bos javanicus. The sequence continues at coordinate 71,507,851 of NC_083884.1, forward strand.
GGAGCCAGGGGCCCAGGAAGGCTAAGCTATTCTCAAGGTTTTGTTTTGTTTTGTTTTCCCCCAGTTGGGCTTTCTCTGAATCTTGGGTTTGGGAATAGGTTTTTTTTTTTTCTTTTTTTAAAAAAATTATTTAGTTATTTATTTGGCTGCCCTAGGTCTTAGTAGGTCTGCAATACAGGAGAGGTGGGCTCAATCCCCGGGTAAGGAAGATCCACTGGAGGAGGAAATGGCAACCCACTCCAGTATTCTTGTCAGGAAAATCCCATGGACAGAGGAGCCTCTCGGGCTGCAGTCCATGGGGTCTCAAAAAGTCAGACATGAGCAGCACAGGCACTCACGAGTCTTAATTGCAGCTTGTAAGATCTTTAGTTGTGGTATGTGGGATCTAGTTCTGTGATCAGGAATCCAACCTGGGTGCCCTGCCTAGAGAGCAAAGAGTCTTAGCCACTGGACCACCGGGGAAATCCCTGGAAGTGAAGTGAAGTGAAAGTCACTCAGTCGCGTCCAACTCTTTGCAACCCCATGGACTAGCCCATGGAATTTTCCTGGCGAGAATACTGGAGTGGGTAGCCTTTGCCTTCTCCAGGGGATCTTCCCAATCCAGGGATTGAAACCAGGTCTCCTGCACTGCAGGCAGATTCTTTACCAGCTGAGCCACAAGGGAAGCCTAAGAATACTGGAGTGGGTAGCCTATCCCTTTTCCAGGGGACCTTCCCAACCCAGGACTGAACTGGGTTAGGGTTAGGGCAGATTCTTTACCAACTGAGCTGTCAGGGAAGCCTGAAGTCCCTGGGGACATGGCTTTTTTCATCTGGGAGACTTGCTTAGAGGATGAAGGCATCACAGCCAAAGACCTCAGGAGCACCAGGCTTGAAGTTGGAAGGGTTTGGCCCTACAAAGGAAGTGGGAAGATTCTGGGCCCACCCGAAAACCTCATAGATCGTTTCACGAGGCTTCTGTTTTGCAGGAGGGAGGCGAAGATTAGCCGGGAGCGTAAAGAAGTTTGGTGAGGGGCGGCTTCTTGAGGTGGTGACCTGGTCTTTGCTGGACGCAGAGGACCACACGCCCTCCCCCGCCTCCACCCTGGGCCGTGGGCCCCCGGGAGGCTGTGGCATCTTTTACTTCTCCTCTGTTTGTGTTCCTGGGGACTCTGAAGTCCCTCCTCTTTCAGCCCCCTCTCTGAGGTGGGAGGTGGCCTGGGCTAACCCTTTGACCCTAAATTCACTGAGTGTCTGCGCTGGAAGCGCCCTTGATCTCATTCCCCTAGTACCCCTCCCATCCCGTTCCATTTGACGCAGGTTAGACACTGATGTCCAGGTGAGGGGACTGACCCGGCGGAGAGACACAGAGTCCGTCTCCCTGAACCCTGCTGGGCAGGAAAGGGAGCCCAGCTCAGAACCCCGCAGAGGGAAGGCGGGAGAGCGAGGCTGCCGCTGATTGGCCCAAAGTTCAACGGCGCCGTCCAATGGGCGGGGAGGGTGTGGCCGGGCTCGGGTACCAGGAGCTGCGCACATCCCTCTGCTGGGTGACCGGTGGAACTCGCCCGCTGCCGTTCCTGTCGTGGGTCCTGCCCGCTGTTCCCGCCCCCGCCATGGGCCTGGAGCTCTACCTGGACCTGCTGTCCCAGCCCTGCCGCGCCGTCTACATCTTCGCCAAGAAGAACAGCATCCCCTTTGAGCTGCGCACCGTGGACCTGCTCAAAGGTGGGCCGGACAAGCAAGGAGGCCCGGGGTCTGGGTGTCCCTGCGGCCCCCCGAGTCGGGCGGCCGGTGCAGACAGACTCCCGTCGGAAACCGTGGCTTCGGCCATCGGTTGTGTATTGTCCGTCTTACCTTTGCCTAGTGAATACCAACCGTTCTTCACACCCAGGTTAAGGGGGAACAGAGCAGGTAGACAGCAGTGCGGGGTGCGGCTGGGGTTGGGGCGGGGCGAAGAAGTGGAGGAAAGTGGAGAGACGGCTCTCCAAACCAAGGCTCAGCTCGGAGAAAACAGTGACGCGGCCTCCTGGTTCCCAGCAGAGGCAGCCCCCATGTGACTGCCCAGAAGACTGTTCACCTATATCTGGCCTCCTCTTTACTCCTACCTGTGCCCGCCTAGGTCCCCTCCACTTGGGCAGAATCCCACGGAGGGGGCAGGGCTGTCACCGGACCTTAGGAGGAGCTCTGGATTCAGAACCCCTCAGGCAGGCTGGGAGGGACACCTGTGCTTGGCTGAGTCTGCCCACCTTCTGCCTCTGGCGCCCCAGCCTGAGCCACCTACTGCTTTGGTGCCACCTTGCTCTGCCTTCTCAGTGATCCTTGGGGTGAGGGCCGGGCACAGAGGCTGTTTTTGGAGGGAGAATGGATCGTGGTGATCCTGCCCACGAAGGAGAAGGAGCAGAGAGTCCCGCAGGTGGTCCTATGACCAGGCTGGAGCCCCGCTCTGCTGAAGCCTCGGGCTTCACACGCACTGCGTGGTGTCCCCTCCGCACGGGCCTGAGCTGGTGGTGGTGGTGGAAGGGCTGCAGTATGCAGAAGGGAGCCGGACAGGGGGGCCCTGGTGGGAAAGGAGTCTGGAAGGTTTGGCACAGGAAGGAAAGAGGAGCAACCTGCGGGAGGCTGAGTGGCTGAGTAGGTCAGGCGTGCTGGTGAGAGTGAGGTTTGCTGAGGCCTGGGAACAGGTGTGTGGACAGGTCACCCAGTTAGCACAGAGAGGGGAGGCTCTGCAGGGGGCAAGCCTAGAGCCCAGGGAGGGGGCTAGAGGGTCTGATGCAGGGATGGAGTTGACCGGGGCGGCGGGTTACAGCTGCAGAAACTCACCCTCCGCCCAAGCCCAAGTTGAGATGCTCTTTGGCCCATGTCCAGAGCAGGTAGACACGGGAACAGGAACCTCTGGTGGGCTCAGGGGATGTCACCCCCTGACCGGCAGAGTGGCCTCCTCTTCCCTGACGCCCCATGAGGACAGGGACCCCAGAAAGTTGGTGGCTGGCTGTTGGGGTGGGAGTGGACAGAGACCTTAGAGGCCTCGCAGTTCTGCCCACCTGCCTCACTGGTCACTCCACAGGCCAGAACCACAGCGATGACTTTGTCCAGGTGAACCCCCTGAGGAAGGTGCCAGCCCTGAAAGATGGGGACTTCACCTTGGCTGAGAGGTAACGGGTCCCTGGGCCGCACCTGTCAGCCATCTGTGTGTCCACCATTGATGGCTTGGCTCATGGCTTGCATGTCCCAAGTCCCTGGTCTGGGTGGAGAGTGGCTTGAAGTGGGCAGAGGTGCCCAGGGCTGGAAGGGGCACCTGGTCACGTTCCTGGCACTGCGTGTGCTCCGGAGATGGCGGGGAATGGTACTGGAGTCCTCTGAAGCCCCACGACACTTCGTTTTTCCCTCGGTGCCCTTAGTTGAGATGCTAGATGGCCCAGTGTAGAGCCGTGTGGCCCTGGCTGCCACCTGACCTCTCTGGGCCTCGCGTTCCTGCTTGTGCACCAGAACCAGGCAGACGCTGAGATGCTCCACCCACAGGATCCGGGGAAAGACGTGTGCGGTCAGGGCCTGGCCTCACCCAGGACCTGGTCCCTGTGGAATGGCCAAAGAGTAACTGGGGCATGTCCCCCGCACCCCATGTCCCCCAGTGTGGCCATCCTGCTGTATCTGGCCCGCAAGTACGAGGCCCCTGACCACTGGTACCCCCAGGACCTGCAGGCCCGAGCCCGCGTGGACGAGTACCTGTCGTGGCAGCACACGGCCCTCCGGACGAGCTGCACCCGGACCATGTGGCAGAAGGTGAGCCCCGGCAGGGAGCCCCCCCGGGACGGCCAGGGGGCCAGGCTCTCTGTCAAAAGTGAGCCCTGGGGCAGGGAGCCCCCCCGGGATGGCCAGGGGGCCAGGCTCTCTGTCGAAAGTGAGCCCCAGCAGGGAGCCCCCCCGGGAAGGCCAGGGGGCCAGGCTCTCTGTCAAAAGTGAGCCCCAGCAGGGAGCCCTCCCGGGACGGCCAAGGGGCCAGGCTCTCTGTCGAAAGTGAGCCCCGGGGCAGGGAGCCCTCCCAGGACGGCCAAGGGGCCAGGCTCTCTGTCGAAACTGAGAACACTAAAAAGGCCAGAGGTGCTCCAGGGCAACGGACTTGTTTCCCAGAGGGGAAACTGGGCACACAGGCTGGGAACGACCCCCACAAGGTGTCTTATCAAAAACACTTTTATTTGCTTAGTTGTTTTCGGCTCCGCTAGATCTTCCTTGCTGGGAGCAGACTCTGGAGCACACGGGCTCCAGGACTCATGGCTTGTGGGCCCCGGCTCGCAGGCTGAAGGGCCCCAAGGCACGTGGAGCCTTCGGGGACAGGGGATGGAAGCCGTGTCCTCCCCTGCACTGGCAGGTGGACACTAAACCACTGAGCCACCAGGAAAGCCTGCCCCCATCAGGTCTTGATTACCGAGTTGCTGGAAACGAATCCTCTGCTTTCCTGCACAGGTCACACTGCCCAGGAATGTTGCCTCTTGTGGGGGAAAAGCATCAAGCCCTCACTTTGCCACACACATACTTTTCAGATGGAGAGATGTTAAGTGAAAAACCTCAAAGTAGGAAGAAATGAGATATTTCACTAAATGTTGATCTAATTTCTGGGTATACAAAGATTGATAAGCCTAATAACAGTGAGAGACATAAAGACAAGGTTCATCAATTTTATGTGGTGAAATCTGTAGAAGAAGGAAAAAAAAAAGAGAATTAAAGCCAGCAAAAATACACTGGGAAAAATCTTGGCAAAGATATGTTAGAAAGAAGTAACATTCTTGATATTTAAGATGTTCTCAGAAGCCCATCAGACAAAGACACAGGAGAGAAACAGGCAAAGGAAACCAGCAGAGATGTAGCTGAAGGACAGAGAGAAAGGGTCAGTAAATGGATGAAAACATTTAACTTAAGTAAAAACCAAGCAAATGCACATTAAAGGAGCATGCAGATACCATTTTTGCTTATCAAATGTGCAGAGGCCTTTGACATGAACCCTGAGCCATGATCAGTGCCCAGTACCCAGCAGTCATCCTGTGTGTGTGAGGGACTGAGCACTGTGCCTGGGTCCTCAGCAGTGCACTGAGAGCGTGGAGTCCTAGCACCGCACCACCAGGGAGTTCCATCTTGGGGGCCATTCGGCCCAAAGAAAGTTTTAAAAGAAAAACTTTTAAAAGAAAAGAAAACTTTTAAAAGAAAAAGTTTTAAAAGAAAGCTTTAAAAGCCATGGGCTTCCCTGTTGGCTCAGTGGTAAAGAATCTGCCAGCCAGTGCAGGAGACTCTGGTTCAATCCCTGGGTCGGGAAGATCCCCTGGAAGAGGAAAGGGGAACCACTCTTATAATCTTGCCTGGGAAATCCCATGGACAGAGGAACCTGGCCTACAGAGGGCCTACAGCGTGTGGGGTCCTAAAAGACTTAGGGACTCAACAATGACAATAAAAGCTGTAGAGGGGGAGGGAGCCTGGTGCCGAATGGAGAGAAGCTGAGGAGAGCGAGTGTAGACCTTTGCTACTGAGTGTGGTCCATGGGCCGGGAGCAAGATGGTCATCTGGGAGTTTGGCAATGCAGAGGCTGATCCCACCCAGGTGCACTGGTTAGGACCATACACCTGAAGCACATCCTAGAGGGATCTGCAGGCCCATTCCCACAGATTCCCATCTGAGAGGCCTGGAGGGGGTGGGGGGTGGTGGGAGAGTGGGAGAGGATGGCTGCTGCTCTGCGTTGAGACCTTTGTGGGGAGGGGGCAGTAGGGAGCCATGGAAGGCTTTATGCAGGGAGAAGCTACAGGCAGACTGGGATTGCAGAGGGATCCCCTGGCTGCCTGATGTGAGGACCCAGGGAGAGGTGGAGGTTGGCCATGCGTGAGTCAGCGATGAGGCCTGGGCTGAAATGCGCAGGATGGCCGGTCAACAGGACGAGAGCCGGAATGAGGCCGGGCCCTAGGCATACGCTGAGCCCTCTCTCTGCCTGCCAGATGATGTTCCCCATATTCCTGGGCCAACGCGTGCCCCCTGAGACACTGGCGAACACTCTGGCCGAACTGGACAGGTGCCTGCAACTGCTTGAGGACAAGTTCCTGAAGGACCAGGACTTCCTGGCTGGGCCCCACATCTCAGTGGCGGACTTGGTGGCCATCACAGAGCTGATGCATGTGAGTGCTGTGGGGCAGGGGGGCTGCTTAGCAGTGGGGTACCCCAGGAGGGAGCCCGTGCACCAGCTCACATCGCCCTTTCTGGCTGGGGGTAGAGGGGGGCCCTGGGTGGGTCACGTCCCCTCTGAGCCTCAGGAAAAACGGGCCTAAAAACCCTCAGCCTGCAGGGATATTGAGCAGTTTCACCGTGTTTCCTCTAGTGGCAGAGGAGGGAAAATCCACCCAGGGGATCCCCAGGCCAGGGGTGGTCTCCTGCTTCCCTGGGCACCTCCCCGCTCCAGTTGGCTCCCTCTCCCGCAGCCCGTCAGCGCCGGTTGTGACATCTTCAAAAGCCGGCCTAAGCTGGCCGCATGGCGCCAGCGCGTGGAAGCTGCAGTGGGGGAGGACCTCTTCCGAGAGGCCCATGCGGTCCTCATGAAGGCCAAGGACCTGCCTCCAGCAGACACTGCCATGAAGGAGAGGCTGAAGCCCTTAGCGCAGCTGTTCTTGTAGTGAGTCCCGGCCAGCCTGCCACGGCACTCTTAAGAAGTGGTGCTCCCTCCCCTCGGCTGTGGGCCAAAACACGGCTCCCCGCTCAGAGTCCGGGCCACAGTGCTCTCCACACGCCAGTCCTGCATGCCTTCCCCGTCTGCCCACTAGCTTCACCCTTACCCCTTGCACGCTGACTTCCATGTGAACTCTGGAAAGAGCTCTAGTAAACACAAAAGTGCCCCTGGCCCTCTCTTGTTTGAAAATTTCCCCTGGTTTCTGCCCTGAGGCTAAAGGACAAAGGATGAGTCCTTTAATACGCCCACTTACATAAAATCTTAGATATGTAGTTGGAATCGTTCATAGGCACCCACATAATTTCAACGACCTTCGTTATTTACAGTTCTAACAACTTTCCAACGCTGATGAAAGTACCACGTTTGGCCACATCAACAGACATCCACGTATTCAATAACAGCTTTTGTTTCATCTATAAGAAATACAGGGCCCCGTAAACATTGCTGGTAATTCGACCAGCTTTGGCTTTGGGGCTTTGGCTGGCTATCACCACCCCCTGGTGGGCGATCCTTCACCGTGAGGCCAGGTTGCCACAGGCACAAGAAGCCACAAGGGTGTTTTTGTCCGTGGGTACCAAGCAGGGATGCAGTGAACCTGAGGGTCTCTGCCCAGCCCCACTCAAGCCCCCAGGCGTCACCTGGTCTAATCAAAAGAAGAGCATTTTAGCACGTCGAATATGAGTTGCCCGACGCAGAGACAACTCATTCAAAAATTTTTTAATACTCAGAGACGATGTAGCATTGTTAGCGTGGAGCCTGGGGATGGCCCCTCCGGGTGTGTGTGTTTGGGCGTTTTCAGACCTCTAACTAAATATTAGCCAAGAAGCGCTGGAAAGCCACAGGGGACAGGAAACCGCGGCCAGCAGGGCTGGGGCGGGGCGCGGGCGGGGCCTGGTGTGTGGGCGGGGCCTGGCGCGCCAATACCTCGCTGGGGGCGGGGTCACACGGAGGGGGCCGGGCTACCACACTTCCGGAAATCAGCGCCAGCCCTCCCGGCGGCTCTCTGCTGAGACCCGGGGGATGTAGCCCAGGCAGCCAATCAGGGGGCGCTGCGTTTCTGTCCAGCCAATGAGGAGAGCAGGTTTCCGTGGCGCCCCGCCCCCGCTCTCCGTCGCCCGACCCTCAAGAACATAGACCCGGACCCCGCACCTTCTTTCTTCCCGGCAACCGTACGCACCCTTCCCGCTAAACATGCCGTTCGTTGAGCTGGACACGAGCTTGCCCGCCGGCCGCGTGCCCGCGGGGCTGGAGAAGCGGCTCTGCGCGGCCACTGCCGCCATCCTGAGCAAGCCTGAGGACGTGAGCCTGGGCCGGGGAGCACGGGGCGGGGAGGAGGCTGGCGGACCGGGGTCGGGCTCTGTCTGCGACCCCGCTTCCCTAGCGTGACCCCGACTCTTCCGCGCCCGCCCGCCCGCCGCCGCCAAGTCCGACCTCCCGCACTCCAGGGCCCTGCGGGCCCCGTCCGCAACACGTGCTCCGTGTCGGCTTGGCCAGCCGTGACCCCGAAGTGACCTCCAAGGACCCCGACCCGTGCCCCCAGCCCTGACCCCCGTGGAACCCGCGCGTCTGCACCCCCGCGCTCCCTCACCCCGCGCTGCCCAGGTCCTCAGCACGATCCCCGCCTAACGCCGGCTTCAGGCTAAACTCCCGTGTCCCCGCAGCGCGTGAACGTGACGGTGCGGTCCGGCCTGGCCATGGTGGTGAACGGCTCGGCGGAGCCCAGCGCCCAGCTGCTCGTCTCCTCCATCGGTGTGGTGGGGACGGCCGAGGAGAATCGCGGCCACAGCGCGCGCTTCTTCGAGTTCCTCACCAAGGAGCTGGACCTCGCCGAGGACCGGTGCGTAGAGGGGCAGGGAGAGGACCCTCTTGGGACTGCTGTCCACTGGGGGCCGGGATCCCACCTCAGGCCCCTCCTAAGCTTGGGGGAAAAATTAATTCCTCACCCTGGACAAGAAGGATCTGGTGCCGCTAGGCCCCTTGACCCCATGGGCCGGTGGACGGCCCACCTTGAGAGTGGCGGTGGAATTGAATGAATTCCTGGCTCTGCAGTGGTTCCTGTGACACCCGGGCAAGATATGGCCTCTTGGACCTCAGTGTTTCCATCTGTGAAATGGGAAGGCTCCCCTTTAACGACTCCTGGGGGCACTGCATGGGATGGCACTATACTGTACCTGCCTTGGCACCTGGCAGGGCAGGATGTTGCTACCCCGACAGAACCAAAGCCACTTATCATCTGCCCTCAGGTTTCTCCATATGTTAGGGAAAGAGGAATAATCTTGTAGAACTTGTCTAAGCTGGACAGGAGGAATTCGGGGTATGTCCTGAGGCTGTGAGCTTTGGGTCCCATGCAGCTGGGGGAGTCCATACAAACCTGGAAGTAAACCGTGTCTGGTTTGTAACCTTCGCTTCTGTGAATAGAGAGGGTGGATTAAATGGTTCCCAGGCAGCCCTTTGCGATTGTTGCTCAGTCACTCAGTTGCATCCAGCTCTTTGCGGCTCCATGGACTGCAGCACACCAGGTTTCCTGGTCCTTCACCGTCTCCTGGAGCTGGCTCAAACTCATGTCCATTGAGTTGGTGATGCCATCCAGTCATCTAGTCCTCTGTCATCCCCTTCTGCCTTCAATCTATCCCAGCATTAGGGTCTTTTCTATTGAGTCAGCTTCTAATAAGAAGGCCCCACGGCTCCCAAACCTGGGATTCTATGGCAAGGTCATGGTTTCTTCTTGGGTGAAAAATATTCCCGAGCTGAGTCTATGCCTATGAGGAACTGACTGCATAAGAATCTTGAAAGAACCTTTCAGAATGGAGCCTTTGTTGGCCCAGAAAGAGTGGGTGAAGAATGGTCACTTCTGGGGCTGCTTAGACCTGGTCCTTAATCTGGGAAGCCATAAGAATTCTAACAATGATATGTAACCTGTGATCTACCGCATACCAGAGATGTGGTAGGTAATCCACACGCAGGACCCCGTTTGATCCTCAGAAGCTTTGTGCCGCTGTCTATACCTTCCCTGTGAGCATGCCATCCCATGATGGGGACATCTCGTCCCACACTGGAGATAGCTCCATTATGCCCATTTACAGACGGGACGACTGAGGTTGTCACATATACCTCCTTGGCCCTAGGCTATCCCAAGTATCCTGTTTCTGCGAAAGAAACTTCCTGTCGCTTCTGGGAGAGGAGCTCATTCACTCACTCCACAGATATGTGGGGATGAGGGGAGGGAGGAGGTTATGCCTGGACTCCTTGAGCCAGGCTTTGCAAAAACGGGCTGGGATACTGCACATGTATGTTCCTGGGAGCCTGCAGTTTGGAAGAGAGAAGGCTCCCCTGTGAACCCACATACAGTGACCGCAGAGGCTGCCTGTCTGTCCTGGGTGGGTGATGATGGTGTACACTCACCATTCCACCCCTGACATGCCCACTGCCCTGTCCGGGCTTCGGGGAGAGTGTTCATGGGGTGAGACAGGCTTGCAAAATGCCTGGTGGGGCTAAGGCAGGCTCCTTGGAGCCCACAGTGGGTATGTCTGGCTGGGGGGGGTATTGGAATGTAAGGCGTTAGCCAAGGAGCTGATGACATCTTTTTCTCCATCTCCTGAAGGATAATGATCCGCTTTTTCCCCTTGGAGCGCTGGCAGATTGGCAAGAAGGGGACAGTCATGACCTTTTTATGATTGGCACGTAGGGCATCCAGGGCCTCTGAGCTGACAGCCCTTCCAGAGAGGCCTCCTGGCAGTGAGGGCCTGGTGGACACCAGCTTCTGGCACCTCCGTGTGGTTCTCCTCCCCATCCTCACAACAAATAAATGAAGAGAGCTTTGTCTCAAACCTGACTTCTCTACTTCCCTTTACCACCACTCCCCCCACACCCCCTGGCATTCTGGGTCGCTCTGGACAGCAGGTTGGTTTATGAGGTGGCGGCCTTAAGGGAACCTGGGAGGCGGGATGTTCCTGTCCTCAGGGGCTGTGTCTCATGTCTTACATTTGGCTGCTGGAATCTGAGGGTGGAGGGCTTCTTGGAGGCGCTCCTCTTCATGCCCCTGTTCAGGCTGGTGGGGAGCAGCAGGCAACTGGTCCAGCCTGGGCCTTTCTGCAGACTCTGCTGACCCGACATTCCTGTCCTCGGCCTGGGCTTCAGGGCCCTTCCCTGGGCATTGCCAGACTCCCATCATCTCCTGTGAGTCTTGCTGAGAATTCTCTGTAGCTGTGTGCCTTGTAAGATCCACATGCCAAATGGCAAACCCAGAAATGCAGCCTCTGCTTCTGGAAACGGAATGAATAGAATCTTGTTACTGCCCCCGCCCCTGCCCCCAATCTAAAGCCTATATCATGCTTTTTTGCATTTCAGAGGATGCGGGGATGGGGCAGGGGTCGGGGGGAAGGTGTGGCATGGAAGTCTCCTTTTCAGCTTTCTTCCAGATGCAGAGTTTACATCTCTGGGCATTACCTTCCCTGCCCCATTAAAGCTTAGATCATTCTTGTGCACCAATGAAATACCAAACTGGTTTGCAGCCTGCCTGGTTAATAAGTTTCCTAAGGAATGTGCCTGAGCCTACCGTGTTTACCTGACCACCGCTGTCATTCAGTGGCTCAGTTGTGTCCCAACTCTTTGGGACTGCAGCATGCCAGGCTTTTCTGTCCTTCACCATCTCCTGGAGCTTGCTCACACTCACGTCCACTGAGTCAGTGATGCCATCCAACCATCTGGTCCCCTGTCGTCATCTTCTCTTCCTGCCTTCAATCTTTCCCAGTATCAGGGTCTTTTCTAATGAGTCAGCTCTTCTCATCAGGTGGCCAAAGTACTGGAGCTTCAGTTTCAGCAGCAGTCCTTCCCAGTGAATATTCAGGGTTGACTTCCTTTGGGATTGACTGGTTTGATCTTGTGGTCCAAGGGACTCTCAAGAGTCTTCTCCAGCCCTCAGCCTTCTTTATGGTCTAACTCTCACATCCATACATGACTACTAGAAAAACCATAGCTTTGACCACCACTGAGAACTTGTTAAAAGCTACAGCTTGGAGGTCCTACCCCTGGCTCCATGTCCCAGCTGTCTCTGCACTCATTCCTTCCGCCGGCATGGATGTCCTGCTTCCCAAAGGGGCTCAGGGAATGTTTGTGGGTTGGATGTAAATGAGTGGTTGAAGCGCTCAAGGAGGGATTCATGCCTAACCTATCCAGGACCACAAGGTAACAGCATCCAATCTGGTCTCCCCGTCATCAGTCTCATCCCCATCAGTGAGTGAGGGTATCTGTTTGCAGTGAGGACTGGCCCCTCCCCGCATGCAGGCATCATGGCCCCCATTCTGCCCCTTGATAACACCGCAGTGCATGAGACTCCTGCATGGCCTGCACTGTTTCTCAGCTCAAACCTTTGCCACACAGCTCCCTGCTGCTTGGACCACCCTCCCCATCTTTTTTCAACTTCAGAACATCTTTTGTGATAAAACTCAGGGGTGAGAGCTGCATCCAAGTTTGCAAATTACCTCTGAAACTTTGAAACCAACTGTTTATGGTCTGTTTAAACCCTCCCACCACCACCACCACCTCCCATCCGATTATACCCAAAATTAAGGTTGGTGACTCAGTTATTTTTGTACTTCCTGGCATATCAATAAAGCTTTATTGTACTTAACTGTCTACGAGTTCTTCACCATGATTTTACTAAAGTCAAAGAGAAAGCCATAACATTCGTCCTTTAAATCATTCTTGCTGGACTCAAGCCTCTATGAATGTCAACCAGTGTGAAGCCCCTTCCTAAAACACGTAGCTCCCAAGACCGTTGCCCTCTGGTCCCAGGCCGCGTGTCGGAAACCCTTCAGATCTGCTTGTATGTTGTGGAAATGGATCCTTTGTCACTTTCATTTGTTGTTATTCTCTCCCATTCTGAGGGCTGTCTTTTTACCTTGCTTATCCTTTCCTTTGCTGTGCAAAAGCGTTTAAGTTTAATCGGGTCCCACTTGTTTACTTTTTACTTCCCATGAATCTAGGAGGTGGGTCAGGGAGGATCTTGCTTTGATTTATGTCATCAAGGGTTCTGCCTGTGTTTTCCTCTAAGAGTTTTACACTTTCTGGTTTTACATTTAGGTCTGCCCTTTTTTCTTCTGCGTCAAGAGTTGCTTGTATCTGTGCCTTTTAGGCTTCAAATCCTTTTCGGAACAGGTTGAGGCACGGGCAACGTCAACGAGGATGCTCTTTCCCTTGTTCCCTTTAAGTGTCCCCACGTTGCCACGGTCTCCACGGCACCTGTCCGAAGGCTGAAACAGGAGTGCGTTACTGTTACTACTGTGCAGGGCCGCGGGCCTGGCCCCTCCAACTGAGCGCCTCCTAGATAACAGGACCGGTGGGAGCTGGCGCCGAGTCCGCAGCCGCGGTCGAAGCTCTGAGCGTGGCCGCGTCCGCAAGCAGCCAGGGCCCCGCGCGCCAGATGGCGCGTGCGCGCTCTCTGATTGGCCGGCGGAGCCGGCGCCTGAGCCAATGGGAGCGCACCTTGTTGTCAGGCGCGCAGCCGGCCGGCGCAGGGGGTCCGGCCGCCCTGGCGGTTGCTGTGGAGACGCCTGGTGAGCCCGCGGGCGACGGGGTTGCGGTGATCCGGGGTTGGGGCGCGACTCTGAGGGCTGGGGTGGGGGCGGAAGCCTGAGGTGCGGCGGGCGCGGGGCCCGGCCGCGAAGAGACCGAGGCCGGGAGCCGGAGCGGCCTGGCGGGGGCCTTTAGTCAGGTCCCTGCTCAGCCCAGCGGCCTCAGAGTGGGGGGCTTCGCCTGGGGACGGCGGTCGCGGCGCAGGGCCCCGCGCTGACCCCCCGCCTCGCGTCCTTCCATTTCACCTTCGCGGCGGTGCTGCGCGGTGAGCGCCCCTTGCGGGTGGTATCCCGCGTCCCCGGCTCCCCCCGCGGCCCGGCGGCTTCAGGCTGCAAGCCGTGGCCGCCCCGCCGCCCCCGGGCCGGATCGAGTCTCCGGACCGCGGCGGGGGGCGCTGCGCAGGCGGCTCTGGGGCCTCTCACTTCTCGGGCGCCTGGGTCACTGCAGGGCATGCTGTGTATGCGGCTTCCACGCGGCTGGGCTTGCCTCCGTGTGACCCTTTTGGTTGTTGCTCAGTCGTGTCCGACGCTTTGCGACCCCAGGACTGCAGCACGCCAGGCCTCTCTGTCCATCGCCAACTCCCGGAGTTCACCCAAACCCATGTCCATTTGAATCGGTGATGGCATCCAAGCATCTCATCCTCTGTCGTCCCCTTCTCCCAACTTCAATCTTTCCCAGCATCACTGTCTTTTCCAGTGAGCAGGCTCCTCTTTGTTTTTTTATAATATTATTATGTCTTGTGACTATAATGTGTATACTTTTAGTGATATAAGTACTTGGGGGCTCTACATTGTCTTGTACTTCAGACACAGCCAAAGACAGTATGTAAGAGTGGGGCAGTGTTTTCATAACATCTTGTTTAAGGACACCGAAGTTTGAGTCTTATGTAAGTTTTATGTAATTTTCATGTGTCCCAAAGTTTTTCAGCCATTTGAAAATGTAGAAATCATTCTTTGCTCACTAGCCCACTGTTTTGCTACAGCCCAAGAGCAGAGGATGGTTTTTACATTTTTTAATAGTTGAAAAGCAAACTCAGATTAGGTCCATCGTCCCCCGCCACCCCCCATCCCCAAGATTGGGAATGCAAGGTCATGTGGTAGCTCTGTTCTTAGTGTTTTAAGGAACCTCCAGACTGTGCTCAGTAGCGGCTGCACCAGTTTACATTCCCGCCAACAGGGTGAGAGGGTTTTCTTTTCTCCATGCCCTCCAGCACTTGTTGTTTGTAGACTTTTTAATGATGGCTGGGAAACAATGGCAACAGTGAGAGGCTTTGCCCTGGGGGGCTCCAAAATCACGGCAGATGGTGATTGCAGCCACGAAATTAAAAGATACTTGTTCCTTGGAAGAAAAGCTATGACCAACCTAGTCAGCATATTAAAAAGCAGAGACATTACTTTGCCAACAAAGGTCCATCTAGTCAAAGCTGTGGTTTTTCCGGTGGTCATGTATGGATGTGAGAGTTGGACTATAAAGAAAGTTGTGCGCCGAAGAATTGATGCTTTTGAACTGTGGTGTTGGAGAAGACTCTTGAGAGTCCCTTGGACTGCAGGGAGATCAAACCAGTCCATCCTGAAGGCAGTCAGTCCTGAATATTCATTGGAAGGACTGATGCTGAAGCTCTAATACTTTGGCCACCTGATGTGAAGAACTGACTCATTGGGAAAGACCCTGATGCTGGGAAGGATTGAAGACAGGAAGAGAAGGGGACGACAGAGGATGAGATGGTTGGATGGCATCACGGACTCTATGGACATGAGTTTGAGTAAGCTCCAGGAGTTGGTGATGGACAGGGAGGCCTGGTGTGCCACAGTCCATGGCGTTGCAAAGAGTCGGACACGACTGAGCGACTGAACTGACTGAATAATTAGTGATGTTAAATGTATTTTCATGCGTGTTTTGCATGCTTAGTCACATCCGACTCTTCGACCCCACGGACTGCAGCACACTAGGCTCCTCTTTCCGTGGGGATCCTACAGGCAGGGATACTAGAGTGGCTCACCATGCCCTCCTCCAGGGGACCTTCCTAACCCAGGGATGTAACCCAGGTCCCCGCATTGCAGGCGGATTCTTCGCGGTCTGAGCCACCTGGGAAGCCCCGTGTGTCTTTTGCGTCTGTATTTTTATTCTTGGCGGTGCTGGGTCTCCGTTGCTGTGTGGACTGGTCTCTAGTTGGGGTGAGCTGGGGCCACTTTCCGTTTGCTGTGCACGGGCTTCTCACGGTGGGGGCTTCTCCTGTTTAGGAGCGCGGTCTCCAGGGTGCCTGGCCTGCAGTGCTTGCGGGTTGAGGACTCCATGGCACAGGCTCAGTAGTCCTGGCACGCGGGCTTAGTTGCCCCTTGGCATGTGGCATCTCCCCTACTGAGGACTGAACCTGTGCCCTTGTTTTGGAAGCATGGAGTCTTAACCACTGGGCTGTGTCCAGGAAGTCCTGTATGTCTTCTTCAGAGGAGTGTCTATTTAGAACTTACGCCTATTTTTTGATTGTGTATTTTTCGATATTGAACTGTGTGAGCTGTATTTGTATATTTTGGAAATTAATTCGTTGTCAGTTGCACCATTTGCAAATATTTTCTCCCATTCTGGAGGTTGTCTTTTAAACTAGGCTTGGATTTAGTGGAAAGTTGCAACAATGATGCAGTGAGTTTCCAAATGTTTCTCCCCCTGCTTCCCTAACTTTAACATCTTATATAACCCTAGCGCAATTGTCAGTAAAAGGAAAGTCACACTGACACAGTATTATCAACTCAACTGTCACTTTTCTGCATAGTCACAACCCTAGTCCTTAAAGTTGTTCGGTGTTTTATTAACTTCTTGGCCTTGCTACTTTTTGTCTAATATTGCTCAATTTAGGCTGTCTGCTGTTTTCTCATGATTAGAGAGAAATTATGCATTTTAGGCCAAAAAACACAAACATGCTCTACCTGTGGGGTAAGATTTTAGAAATGTTCGTATTCTGAATACTTTATCTTCCACTACCAACGTATTCTGTTACCTGTATACATTTTGTGGAGACAGGCATAGGCATTCCACTGATGAAGTTTTCTCCTATTTGGCCACATGAAATGTCCGTTTCTCCTTTATGTGTGCACTGAATTGGTAGGTATGTTATATTCCCAAATAAGATGTGTATAAAGTTCCTAGAATTCGAAGAAATGTCAGTGTTCTCCCAAATGCACCAGGATGCCAGGCTGTACGAGGTTAACTCGGATGATTTTCCTATTGATGCAGAAATAAATAGTTGGATTTTAAAAGATCTGTGTTCTGGACGATCCATAATCCCTTTGCACGTGCTTTTCTCTTGCTCCCTACCATGCCCCTCCCGCCGCCCCCTGACTGTTTGGTGATCACAGTGTCCATCCCAGCGTAGTTTATGGTGAAGCCAGTTTCCAGAGTTAATCAGCAGCATGTTTTGCTTGTTTAAATGTAGAAGCCAGCAGATGAAATGGCTATCGACCTAGTGGGGTTGTGTTTTCCTTGTCTGTGAAGAAGACTGTACTTTTTCCTGCCTTGTAAGAGCCCTTGGAGAACACAGAGCCCGTGTGGAGGTCGTAGCTGAGAGCTCTGTTGGCGGGAGTTGTGTCATTTTGTTTTATACGAGTAGAGCTCGTATTCAGTGCCTGCTGGGCCCGCACGGGGCTCTGTGCTGACCCCCGGGTGCGCCGTTTCCTGTCGCCTTGCTCTGCCCTCCCTGGAGCGTTTGGTGGTGCTGCGTCTTCATCCCACCCCTCAGGCTGGAGCCCGGTGTTCCCCGGCACCCTGCTGCTCCCTGGAGGCCCCTGAGGGCTCAGTTCTGTGGGTTTCCTCCTGGGGCATACCCTCTGCTCCCCACGCTGCAGTCAGGCTCCTGCCCTGTCTTCCTTTACCAGACCCCACAGATCCGTGAGTGTGGGCCTGTCCACACAGCTGTGCAGCCTCCACCACTGTCCCCACCCCAGAAAGGAGCCCTGTTCCCCACAGGAGTCACCCCCGTCTGTCCCTCTCCCCGGCCCCCACCTCCTTCCTGCTTCTGTGACCTCGTGGAGTCTGGACGCTGCACATAAATGGAAGCAGCGGTCTGTGGCATTGGTGATGGCTTCTTTTAATGGCTGTGTCCTCATGGTTCATCCAGGTGGTAGCAAGTGCAGCACTGTGGTCTGTTTTGTGACCGGATAATAATCCATTGGTTGTCTGGACATCCCACATTTTCTGTGTCCATCTGTCAGCTGATGGGCATTTGAGTGGCTCCCACCTGGAGTCTGTCATGAGTAATGCTGCTGTGAACGTTTGTGGGCGAGTTTTGCTATGGCCCTGTCTCCGTTTCCCTTGGGAGTGGACTAGCGTTCTGAGCAACTGCCACTGCCAGCAGGCGTCACTGCTTCATTCCCACCTGCAGGGTGTGAGGGTCGGATTTCCGCGCGTCCTCACCAGTCCTGTCGTTCTCTACAGATTTCACACTGGTCTGCCTGCCTCTAAGTTTTTCCCTTGTATTCCGCGTAGTTTTTTCTTTTGCATTGCCCTCTCGCCCTCCAGGCCCCTGCACCCCTCCCACCTGCCGCCTGCACCCCAGTCTTAGCGCAGGCCTTCCTCCTTCACTTTCCGCATCCCGGCGGGTGACCTGGTCTCTACCTGCTGCCTGTGTTTCCATTTTATTCAACTTTTGAAGAAATAACTGTTTGTCGATCTACTACTTGTGCTGAGCAGTGAGCCCTGGGGGCATGTCAGACTCACTCCTCCGTGTCCCCAGTTGTCTGGCCAGGGCAGGCGCTCCGTCCCCAGGCCAGGGGCTCCCCAGGTGGCAGACCACAGGGCGGTCCCGAGGTGCGCTCGCCTGTGTGCCTGGAGCCAGAGGCCGTGGTTTTGGACCTGGTTCCTGGTGGCCCGGCTCTTCCTGGACCCCCCTCAGCCTGTCCTCCCTCCCTAGGAGCCCGTGGGCCGCCCTGCCCCGCCGCCACCGCCGGGTGGCGCCAGAGGCTCTGACGATGGTATGTGCTGGTGCTTGGCCTCGCCTCCCCCCCCCTCCCCGGGCGAGGGGCGGTGCTAGGGTGGGCCCTGAAGGCCATCCGAGTGGGGCTGTGGGCACCTTCGGGGGTGTGGGTGTCCAGCTGGCAGGGCTGCGTCTCTGTGGCAGAGAGACACAGCCCGTGTCACTGGAGTCAGTTTCCCGATGCCTGGGTCTTCTGCTGCGTCAGGCTGCTGCTGGGTGTCCTCAGCCTGTCCCTTCTGTAGTGGGCATGTTCCCTAAGCAGGTTGGCGTGGTCCTTCAGAACGTTCCAGGTCCCCTTTCCCTGGGTGGTCCACTCAGCCCCACATCTGGGGAGGCCGTAGCTGTTTGAGGCGGAGTGTGTTACAGAGAGCTGTGCGCTTTGTAGGTTAGTGACGAGACGAGCCACGTTTTATCTAAAAGCAGCTCTTCTCCTCCCTCACACCTCTGCCTCTAGATCCGAATCGCAGCCTTAAACGCCAGCTCCACGGTCGAAGACGATCATGAAGGAAGCTTTAAAAGTCACAAGACCCAGACAAAGGAGGCACAGGTGTGCGGTCACGGGCTCCTCCTCAGCTGGCCCTCCTGGGGTCTGCGTGGTTCTGGCTGACGTGGCCACCCTCCCAGGAGGTGTCAGCAGGGCTCCTGGGACCGTGGCCTTGCTCGGGCTGTGCCCTTGGCGCGCTGCCTGCTGCTGTTGAGGCTCAGCTGGGCCCACCTTGCTCGTGTCCACCTGGGGGGCCGCTGAGCAGTGAGCCCCTGGCAGCGTGGGGCCTCAGGGCCGTCTCCACCGCAGCGAGGCTGCTCACACGGCCTGGAGTGCAGCCCCCGCACGCGTGGTCGGTTGGCTTGAAGAGACACACCTTTGTGCTCTTGGAAAACGCCTCCCATCTTGGTTTTCAGGAAGCAGAGGCTTTTGCCTTGTACCACAAGGCCCTGGACCTGCAGAAGCACGACCGATTTGAGGAGTCCGCCAAGGCCTACCACGAGCTGCTGGAGGCGCGCCTGCTGCGGGAGGTGAGTGCCCCGGGCTTTCCCACCTGCGGAACGCCCTCCTCGCGGGGGTGCTCCGAGGTTGGGCGAGTCCGGAGAAGCACGCGGAACAGTCGCAGGCACAGAGACCCCCAAATGCCCTTCCTACTGGGGCGTCACAGTCTACCGGGTGGGGCGCTCTGTCCCCTCTCAGTGTGGAGGCGGCCATGTGAATGGCTCGGGGCCTTATGTTTTGTGAAGTGTCAGAGCCGGGCATGGGGGGGCCACCAGGCGGCTGGGCGCCAGTGCTCTGGACGCTGCCATCCACGCTCGGGCCTCAGGCGTGACAGGCGTGCTGGACGCGTCCCTTCCCTGTCTTGCTGCCCAGATGGCCTGCAAACTGCTTCCCGGGGGTCTGGCCTTTCTCGTCTGTGTGCTTGGAGCTGGGGCGGGGGCGGAGGGGTCCTTGAAAGACCCCCGGGGCCACACTGTTCTCCAGTGGAGGGTGGTTCCGGACTTGCCCCCAGGCCTGCACGGAGGCCAGGGGCCCTGCTGACGGCCTGCGGAGGCTTCAGGGCCTGGCTCTCACTTTGCGGCTCTCTGCCACGTTCCCAGGCGGTTCCGTCTGGTGATGAGAAGGAGGGGCTGAAGCACCCTGGGCTGATGCTGAAGTACTCCACGTACAAGAACCTGGCGCAGCTGGCCGCCCAGCGGGAGGACCTGGAGACGGCCATGGAGTTCTACCTGGAGGTGCTCCCCGCAGGCCTCGGGCAGCCCCTGGGGGCCGGTGGCTCCCCTGTCGTCCCTGGGCACTCTGGGGGGCTGGGCCGGGGCTGTCCCCTCGGACGCCTGCTGGAGGGGCAGGGCTGACTGAGCACGCGTCTGTGGCGTTGCTTGCAGGCGGTCATGCTGGACTCCACGGACGTCAACCTCTGGTATAAGATTGGACACGTGGCCCTGAGGCTCATCCGGGTGCCCCTGGCTCGCCACGCGTTTGAGGAAGGGCTGCGGTGCAACCCTGACCACTGGCCCTGCCTGGACAACCTCATCACTGTCCTGTACACCCTCAGCGACTACACCAGTGAGTGGGGCGAGGCTGAGTTTTGCATGCACTGCGTCGGCATGCAGGCGGGCGGGCAGCTTGGCTGAGCTCAGGGCCTGCGCTGATGTGCAAGGGCTGTCTGCCCAGCGTTCAGGGGAAATGGAGACGCGTTTGCTTCCCCACCATGCTCTGCTGGCTCTGCTGGCTCTCTTCCTCGGTCGCGGTTTGCCGCTGGTGCTGTAGTGGGAAGACAGGCTCCCTTCAGCCTTCACCCCTACCCACCCCCGCTGCCTCCTGCCCCACGCCTGCTCCTGTGATTTGCTGATGGATGGCCTGGCGGCTGCAGCCTCACCCCCAGTGCCAGAAGCGCCCTTTCTCCTAGCGGCTTCTGCTTCCCCCCTCTGTAGAGCCGCGTGGCTGCTGGAAACACCTGTGCCAGATGCAGCCCCCTCTGCCTTGTGGTGGCGTCACTCGCTGCCCTGCCTGGCCCTCTGCTCTGCAGGGGACACATGGCCCCTTGCGGGCCGTCCCGAGGTGGGCACTGACAGGGTGCTGGGCCTCCTGGGCCGGCTCCTCCCGGCAGCTATGCAGGAGGGCCCTGGGCAGGACAGGGTGCAGGGGAGCTGGCCTCGGGCACAGACGTGCTCCAGCACCCAGCCTGGGTGAAGGTTTCAGCCAGGAGGCTGGCTCTGGCGGCTCTTCCTTCCCTTTCCAGGGGCGGGTGGGGCAGGACGGGGTGGCGGAGGCTGGGAGGCTGGGCCCACACCCCTCCCTGGCTCCGTGTGTTCGAGCCTGGCCAGCTGCTGGGTCCCTTCCCTGTGGTCACTGCCCGAGGCGACCCCAGCCTCTCCCCAGGTCCCCAGAGCCAGCTCAGCCGCCCCTGCCCCCTCCAGGCGGGGCGGGCACGTCTCGCCGCCTCCGCTGTGGGGCTTCTGCTGTCTGTCCTCTTCTCTGCACGTTTAACATCTCAGGCTCGCACGTGGGGTCAGCTCCGGCCGCAGGCCCTTGTGTCCCGGCGCAGATGTGCATGTGCGTCTGTGGCCGTCCGCGTGTCACCCTGTTTCCCCGTTTTGACTCTGGCGCTTGCATCTTCCCGTCTCCCTGGGGCTCGTCCTGGAGCTCGGGCGCCCCCTGGAGGCCCGGCCTTCGGTATTCTGCCATCTCTGCACCCCGGCTCAGGCTCTGCGCTTGGTAAACCAGTCTTGAGCAAAAGATGGCCTCGGGGACTGAGTGGTGTGTGTGCCTGTGAGGGCGGAGGGCCGTCCCTGAGCCGAGGAGGCAGGCCTCCCTCTGCTGCAGGCACGGCAGCTCTGCTGCAGCCCCGTCTTTCTCTCTGCTCCCACCCCTCCCCTGGGAGCCGTGCTCTCCTTCAGTGGGTGGCTGGCGGGGCGGCCTGGCTCCGCCCTCCCTCCGGTGCTCCGTCCTGGCTTTCCTCCCCTCTCCCCACTTTGTCCTTCTCTGCTCATTCCTGATGGGAGTGCCTCGCATCCCCACTGACTGTGGAGCTGGGCCGGGCCCTGGGCCATCCCATCCAGAGCAGAGCGAGCTGGCAGTAGTGCTCCGGTTTGCAGGCAGCTGGGCCCTGTAGGGTGGGTTTGCTGGGTCAAGGGTCTGTGTGTGACGCCACCCCCCACCCCGCCACCACCGCTGTTCCCCAGAGAGGTTGTCCAGCCTGTCCTCCCCTCCCCGGCAGCCTCGGGGTTACTATTTTCAGAAGCGGTTCCTGATTGGATGGGTCCAGGTGGTGTCGCATCCTTGTTTCCCCGGCGTCTCTTGGGCCCCAGAGCAGGGCCCCTTCCCTGGCGTCGCTGGCAAGGCCAGGGTGTCAGAGTGCAGCCCGAGGTCACGCCTTTCTCTTCTCCAGCGTGCCTGTACTTCATCTGCAAGGCCTTGGAGAAGGACTGCCGCTACAGCAAGGGGCTGGTGCTCAAGGAGAAGATCTTCCAGGAGCAGCCATGCCTCCGCCAGGACTCCCTCCGCATGTTCCTCCAGTGGTGGGTCCCTTATGGTCTGTCCTGCCCGCGCCTCTGCTTCAGGCTCTCAGGGCTGCCTCTGTCCGCCTTGCTGCCCGCCTTCCCCTCTCTGAGGCTGGGCTTTCCGCACTGCCCGGCCCGCCTCTGACCCGCCCTGCCTGCCTCCGGGATGGGGCCCTTTGCAGCCTGACCGCCCAGTCCTCCTGTCTCCCTCCCCGGGAGGAGAGTGGGCCTGGGCCCGGCAGGCGCTGGGCTGGCCCTGCTGGCCCTGCCCTGTCCGCTTCCCTGGCTCCCCAGCGCCCTCACTGGAGTCCCCACCTCTCCTTGGCCCCGCTCTCCTGCCTCTTTCATGTTCTGGCTCCCAAGTCCCCCCTTGGCAGCTTGCCAAGCTTGGGCTGCCTCCCTCGCCACTCCCCCCGTCCGTGGTATCAGCTTGGCCCCGGGAGTTTTCCACTGGGAGTTAGTGGTCATTTGTCCCGGTGTTTATGTGTCAGGAGACCGTGTCTCTTGTTCCCACCCGTCCGACGGGACTGCCCTTCTTTGGGGAGGCGGGTGATGAGCCCACGAGTGCCGGGGAGCCCTGCAGGGAGGGGCTCTGCTGGCAGAGGTGTGTCCGTGGGCGGCACGCCGGCCTCAAGCTCCCGCCCTTGCTGCTGACTTCCATGGGCTTTGTGAGCTTGGCTGCTCTGAGGGCTGCTTTTGGGTGGGCAGTGTGGGATAGTTAAATCCTTAGAAGCTCTTCAGCAAAGGATGGGAGTAGCGTGTGGTTTTTCTGCTGTCAGTGCGGTCCTGCTGAGGTGGATGAAGGCCCGTTGCCCGGTTGTGAGCAGATTAAAGGGCGTTAGTCATGCTGTGTACATGGGTGTTAAGGACGCTAATTACTGCCCTTTCCAGCCCAAGTGGTAATTTTATTTGTGGGAAGAATTAACACAGACCACAGGGTGTTAACTGCACGCCGGCATGTAGGATCTGCACCGTGGCGCTGTGCCCCGGTCACGCCTCTGTCCCTTGCACTCTCAGTGACATGTCCATCCACGAGGTGTCGGTGAGCACGGCCGAGGCGCAGGCCATCGTGGACGAGGCCCTGGGGCTGCGCAGGAGGCGGCAGGCGCTGACGGTGCGCGAGAAGGAGCCGGACCTGAAGCTGCTGCAGCCCATCCCCTTTCTTACGTAGGTTGTCCAGGGTGCCAGGCGGCCGCTGGGCGCTGCATGGGCGGGGACACGGGGCACACACGGGCAGGTGGCCGCAGGACATGATCCGGGCCTCCCCTGCCGGGATTCCTGGGTCCATGCCGTCTTCTACCTGCCGCTTGCCACGCTCCTGTCAGCCCCGCTCACCGCCCGCCCCAGGAGAGAGGGGGTGGCGGACGGGGGCCCTCAGGGCTCTGAGGGACTAAGGGTGGGTGGGGAGCCCACCCCAGGGCCTGGTGTCCTGCTCGAGAGTCCACGCTCACGATGGGGTCACGCTGCTGTGTGGGTTGGAGAGGGTTTAGGGCCAGAGCTGTAGTGGGCATGGGTCAGGCAGGGGGAAGCCTGTGCAAAGGCCCGGCAGCGTGTGGGCTGTGATTTTGTTTGCAGAACTGAACGAAGCTACGCAGCTGAGGGTGTGTTGGGCGGGGTGGGGCAGTCAGGTCGGGCAGGCAGCACCATGGCGACAGGTGGAGGCCTTGGTTTTTAGTCTAAGGGCCTGGGAAGCTGTTCAGGGATGGGTGGATGGGTACCTTATGCCACACTTTGTCATACCGCAACACCACATGGCATGCAACACGACACGGGATGACACGTAGAACACAGGACAGACAGCGGGCCACGTGGCCATGGTGCACCTCAGCACAACACAGCACGCGGCACGCTGGCTCACGGTGGCACACACGCTCTTGGCCTGTGCCCAGCAGGCTCTGGCCCAGGAGCTGTTGAGCCCCTTTGGAGCACATCCCTGTCAGTAGCCCTCCCCCAGGAAATCAGACGAGTGGCCGCCGCAGGGCGAGGCTACCGGGCGGTAAAGACGGGACCTTGCTTAGAAGGGCTTATCGCGTGAGCCCGCAGCTGCCCCTATCTGGTGGGGCTGAGATGCCTTGGGGCTCCTGCATGGAGTGCGGGGGGTGTGGGCTCCACTCCAGCCCAGCGGCTCCACCTCAGCGGTCAGTCGCCCTGGCCCCCCGCCCTCACAGGGACGGCGGCCTGGGCTCTGGGCCCCCTGTGGTGTGTGCTGAGCCTGCGTGGTGACCCTTTCCCTGCAGCTGGAAGTGCCTCGGTGAGAGCCTGCTGGCCACATACCACCACCTCACCACGTGCGAGCCCCCGCGGCCCAGCCTGGGCAAGAGGATCGACCTGTCTGACTATCAGGACCCCGGACAGCGCCCTGTGTCCCCCGAGGAGGTGGCGCCTGTCAGCGTGCTCCAGCCAAGCCCTGCCAGCGCCAGCCCTGCAGCCTCCGTGGCAGAGCCTGTGCTGACGTTCACCCCCGTGCCCACGGCCAGCTTCCCACTGCACAGCCCCAGCCTGCTGGAGACGGGCGTCCCCACCGGTGAGCGGGCCCCGGGGAAGGCTTCAGGGGACCCCATCTGCTGAGCGGCAGTGAGAGTTGGAGAGCCCTGCCCTCTCCAAAGGCCGGGTCCTGCCACCACCTGGCCCTGCAGGAGAGCTCCGGGCTGCTGGCCGGCCTCCCTCCACAGTGGGGCCCTGGGGGTGGGGTTGGCCTCGGGGACAGTTCCTCAGGCCCCTGCCTGCTGTGCTGCTGGGCACTGACACTCCCAGCTTAAGCAGCAGCCAGCAGTCACTGCCGTCTGTGGTCATGTCCACTGGAATGGCATTACTGATTTTTATCATCATTGGAGCCTTCCAAAAACACTTCGGACCAAAGCTTCTGAGCCTTTTCTTGATTTCTGTGTCACTGATAAAGCCTATGTGGCAGCTGAAGAAGGTTCTGAATGAACACGTATGTAATGGTTTCTAACTTTTTAACTTCATCACGAGTGACACCTGTCTGCTATGAATCACGTGACCCTCTTGCCCGCATCCTGTCACTGGGCCTTGGGCCTGGGCAGTCAGGGTGCCTGCTGCTTGCTTAGCCCCGTCCCAGGACAGCCAGTGGGGGGGCTTTGACCCTGAGACCCTGGCATTCTGTAGCTATGGAAAGTAGTCTTGAGGCCTGGCCTGTGGGTGAGAAAGGGGTGAGGTTAAGGGATGTGAACTGGCCTTTCCTCAGGCTCTGTTTTGATAGAGGGGATGGAAATTTCCTGAACGTCCGAGGAGCCGCACATTAAACGCGCAGGCAGGTTATAAAAGGACTGAGCACTTTGAGGTGCGTTTCCCTGGCCCAGCTCTCCTGAGCTTCTGACTCACTCTCTTTGTAAAGGTGATGTCTCCGGGGGAGATAAATCCAAGAAAGGGGTGAAACGGAAGAAGATTTCCGAGGAGAGCGGGGAGACGGCGAAGAGGCGGTCTGCCCGCGTCCGAAACACCAAGTGCAAGAAGGAAGAGAAGGTGGACTTCCAGGAGCTGCTGCTGAAGTTCCTGCCGTCCAGGTGCGGCCTGTCGGTCTCGGCAGAGGAAGCACACAGCCTCCCGCCTCCCTCCCACCTCTGGTTCTGGGGCCACCCTCCCCTGTGGGTGCCTCCTCCGCCCCTGGATGGGGGCCTCCAAACGTCCTGAAGGCAGGAAGCGGGACTCGCGTGTCTTCAGAGCGGGGGCTGCCTGCTCATGCCTCACGCCTGGGCCTCCCGTTGTTCAGGCGCAGATGCCAGGACAGCCCGTGGGAGGGGCCCGTGCTCAGGGAGGTGCCCGCTTGGCTTCTCCAGGCTCCGCAGGGTCCCTGGAGCTTGAGAAAGTGGATGGCGGGTTTGGGAGGCGTCCCGTTTCTCGGGCTCCTGAGAGAAGCCTCCCAGGAGGAGGTGGGCCCGGCTGCCCGGGGAAAGGGGTCTGCGCCCCCGCGCTTGTCCCCTGGGTCTTCTCTGGCCCCGGGTCTTGCCCTGTCCCCTCCCTCAGACGCTCCAGGCCTCAGTGCCTGTGCTCTCCCGGGTACGGTGCTAGACTTCCTACCCCCCGCCCGAGCGCAGAGAGCAGGCGGGTTCTCTCTGCCCACCGACGTTTGAGGGGCACGTCTCGTAAGCCAGGGTGTCCTCTCCCGTGCCCTGTGTCTGTGTCTGTGAGACTCTACCGCGTTTTCTCCCTCCTGTGGTCCTGGGGTCTGGGAGGTGGCCGTGTGTCTGTGAGCATCCTTCTTGGGTCCTCAGCTGGCTCTGGCTCCTGACCGTCGGCTCCAGGGTGGTGCATCCAGGCTGACGAGGGCGGGGCCGGCCAGGAGCTTCCTGTGGCTTGTGAATCTCTCTGGCCACAGGGTTTGGTTTTCCTAGTTCTCTGCTTTTCTGTTTCTTTGGGGAGAAAGTGGAGCCGTTCTCAGCGGGAGCAGGACGTGGGCTCTCAGGTGGCTTCCTCCCGAGCAGAGCAGGCCTCCCGGCGGGAGCCCCGGGGTGCTTCACCCTACCCCCTCCCGCTGCCCTGCCTGGGTCCTTGTTCCCCAGCCCTGCTGGTGGGGAATAGTGTCTTCCTTCTCTTTTACCTTAGTTTCAACTGCTGGTTTCCTGTGTGGTTTTCACGTCAGCTTCCTCGAATGGCTGGCAGGGGCTCACAGTGGCTTGCTGGGTGTGGTCCCCAGAGAGGGCAGCAGTGCATTTGTGCATCCTTGGGGGGCGGCGGGGACAACTGAAAGCAGAGTCCCTGGGGGGTCTGCCGGGAGAGATCCCCCTCCCCTGAGCCCAGAGCACTGTGAGGCATCGTGGAGGTGCTGCCTGCCCCCCCTGCTCCCCCAGCCTGCTTTGGCCTCAGCATGTGGAGGCTTGGCTGACTGCTGTCCAGGCGAAGTCCTGCGGCTGCTGTCTCCAGTTCCCTGTAGGTATCAATCCTATGTGGGTCCTTTCTGTGTTTCCCACTTGAAGGTCAGCTTCCTGTGGACAGGGGTCGCCGCAACCCCGGCTGTATTCCAACCTTGGCCTGATGCCTGGTGACCACCTAATGGGATGGGTGAAGACAAGCATGGGCCAGACTTGGCCATGAAGGCTTGCAGAAGCGGAGCCCCCTTCCCTGGGGCCAGCCGTGCCGGTGTGAGTCTGGTGTGTTCCCTGCAGGTTGAGAAAGCTGGACCCTGAGGAGGAAGATGACCCCTTTAACAGCTATGAAGTCCCGCCAGAGGCCAAGCTGGAGAGCTTCCCCAGCACGGGGCCCCACAGGCTGTCCTCCGACTTGGCCACGTTCGTGGAGTCTGGTAGGAGGGGCCACGGGCGCTGCTGGGGGCATGTCTGGGCGGTGGCCCGGGGGTGGCCCAGGGCTGCCCGGCTCTGTCCCACCTGAGCTCTGAGCTCGGCCGGCTGAGGCGCTGGACCGTCCTGGCGCGGGCCTTGCTGGTCCGATGGTGCGTCTCACTGTCGGGGGTGGCTGAGTGCTGGGCGCTGTTCTGCCGCCTGAGACCGTACCCCCTCAGGCCTAGAGGTTCAGACAGGTGCACCCACAGCTGTGGGGGGCGTGGGCTCGCCACACTGCTGTCCTCCTCTCCCGAAGAAGGCAGGCCTGGCGTGGAGGACCCCCTCATGTCGGCCCCCCCACTCATGTCGGGCCCCCCCCCCCTCACGTCGGGTCCCCCCTCGTGTCGGGCCCCTCCCACGTCGGGTCCCCCCCTCCCTTCGGGGCCCCCTCACGTCGGCACCTCCCTCCCGTCAGACACCCCCTCATGTCGGGCCCCCCATCATGAGGGCCCCCCCTCACGTTGGGTCCCCCCCCGATGTCAGGCCTCCCCCCTTCACGTCGGGTCCCTCTTGCATCTGGTCCCCCCTCCCGTCGGGCCCCCCTCACGTTGGGGCCCCCTCTCCTTTCGGGCCCCCCACCTCACATCAGGCCTCCCCACTTCACGTCGGCCCCCCCCCCATCAGCCCCCCTCACGTTGGGTACCCCTCCCTCACGTCGGGCCCCCCTTGCATCTGGTCCCCCCTCCCGTCGGGCCCCACCCCTTGCAGTTGGGTCCCGTGTTGGCCCCCCCCCTCATGTCGGGGCCCCCCTCCCGTCGGGCCCCACCCGTGTTGGCCCCCGACTCCCTTCAGGCCCCACCCCTCCCATCGGGCCCCCCCTCCCGTCAGCCCCCCATGTCGGCCCTCCCCTCCCTTCGGGCCCCCGCCCTCACGCCGGGCCCCTCCTGCAGAGGAGCAGGACGTGCAGGCCTTCCTGCTGGGGAACCTGAGCAACGGGGGCATCCTGGAGCTGATGATGCGTTTCTTGAAGAGCATGGGCCACAGGTTCCTGCTGCGCTGGCCGCCGGGCCTGGCGGAGGTCGTGCTCAGCACCTACCACAGCTGGCGGAGGCACAGTGCCAGCCTGCCCAACCCGCTGCTCAGGGACTGCAGCAACCGGCACATCCAGGTGGGTCTGCGGGGCGCTCTGGCCCCTCTTCCTCGGAGGAGGACGGCTGCTTCTAGGGGCAATGCTGGGGGCGTTCAGGGCTCCCAGAGGTGGAGGAGCCCCGGCTCACAGGTGCTCAGGGACGTGTGGGTCAGGGGCCCCTGGGCAGGCAGCCTCTCCTGGGACACTCCTGGGACTGCCTCCTGGCAGCATCTGCCCGGGTCTGCTCCCCCGGGGCAGGGTGGAGCGGTGGCGGTGCCGAGCTTTGGTCCCTGGACGGACTGCTTGGTCACTTCTTAGCTGTGCCGGCACCTCCTTACTGCTGAGCCTCAGCTTCCTGGTGTGCGGGGGAGCCATGCACCCACCCCGGGCGCTGTCAGGGCTGAAGGCCTGTGCTTGGCTGGTGGCAGGGCCACCTCTTGCATGGGATGGTCCCCAGGACCAGAGGCGGGTGGGTCTCACCGGTGTTCCTGAGTCCGTCCCAGGGAGGTCCGTCTGTCTGTCCTTAGATCCAGCAGCAGCCACTGGTTAGGACTCACGGAATGGATAGCCGGTAGAGAGCAGAGTGGCGTCCCCATCAGGGTCGAGTCTAGCTGAGGCTTCTTCTGTCCCCACCCTTGGCCCTGGGCCCCGTTGCTGACCCCGCGCCCGTACTGCAGGAGATGATGCTGATGTCCCTCTCCTGCATGGAGCTGCAGCTGGACCAGTGGCTGCTGACCAAGGGCCGGAGCTCTGCAGGTAGGCCCCTTCCGTGTTCCTGGAGGTCCACTTTCTGGAGTGGGCAGGAGCCGGGGACCGAGTCACTCCTCCAGGAGCACATTTCCTGGGTCACTTCATCAGGCCAGGAAAGACCCGGGTCTCTGAGAAGTGGCTGGGCCCCACAGGAGCCACCCACCTGCTGGTGACTCGGGACGAGGGCCGTGCCATCTCCGTTTCCTCAGTTCATCACAGGACGCTTTGCGTGTCCCCAGATACGCCAGCTCAGTCTGCTTGGTGAGGGCCACGAGCCCCAGGGTTTCTGCATCCCTCTTGGGCCCGTTGGGCTCTGACGCCGGCCACTTGGGGCCATGGGGCTCCGCGGGCTCAGCCTCAGCGAGCAGGAGGGCATCTGGGCCCCGCTCACGAGGTTGACTCCTTCCGGCCTGACGGTTTTCAGTGTCTCCTCGGAACTGCCCCGCAGGCGTGCTGAATGGCAGGTTCGGCCCCGACTTCCCAGGGGCCCACTTCCTGGGGGACCTCCTGCAGCTGTCGTTTGCCTCGTCCCAGCGGGACCTGTTCGAGGACGGCTGGCTGGAGTTTGTGGTCCGTGTGTACTGGCTGAAGGCTCGGTTCCTGGCGCTACAGGTTGGTCCAGGGGCAGCTGCTTGGGGAGGAAGCCTGGGCACCCAGCAAGGAGGGGAGGGGCTGGCCATGTGACGCAGAATGTGTGCACACGCCCGGTGGCACCTGGGCACTGGGCTCGGCTTCAGGAAGCGGGGTGTTGGGGGGACGTCAGGCCCCTGGAGCCAGCACGCCCACCGCCCATCTAGCCACAGCAGCGGGAGGGTCTCGTGGGCCCCACAGACCTAGAGAGGTTGCCTTGCAGCCTTGGCCCTTTGCTTGTGCTTCCCGAGAGCTGTGTGGAGCACCGGGGCAGGCTAACTGGCCCCCAGCCCCCTGAACACCGTGGCACCCTTCAGTTGGTTCTGGAGTGGGGCAGGGCCAGTCGAGTCACAACTCTGCCACCTTCGCTTGAGCTCTGGACAGGTTCTGGGCCGCGTGCCCCGGCCACAGGGGTCACCGTGCCCCCTGGGGCCCTGGTGTGAATCATTCGTTCATTCACCCATTCAGCAGATATGTGCTGAGCCCCACTCTGGCCAGCTGCTGTGTAGGGGGGAAGGTGGGCATTGGCCAGCCCACCCCCATGGTGCCCCCCATGTGAGGGGCTTGGGAGGCAGGCCCTGGCGAGCACGGTGAGTGCGCCTCCTCTGCCCAGGGAGACATGGAGCAGGCCCTGGAGAACTACGACATCTGCACGGAGATGCTGCAGAGCTCGGCCGCTGCTCGGGCCGCAGCGGGGGCTGAGCAGAGAGACGTGGTCATCCGCCTGCCCAACCTCCACAACGACTCCGTGGTCTCCCTGGAGGAGGTGAGCAGAGCTTCCTTGACGGTGTTTTCCTGTCAAAGGCCGGACCTGTCCGTGCGGACTAGGAGACAGGGCAGGAGGGGGCCTGGGAGAGGCAGCCCTGGTGTTCAGGGTGCCGTGGACTTGAAGGCTCCACCCTGATGGAGCACCTGCTGGGGGCCGGGGGCTGGGGGCCGGAACAGGGTGGGGGGTGTCTGCTGGGGGTGGGGAGGGTTTTTGCTTGGTCCCCAGGCCTGTGTGTGGGGGCAGCTCCAGCAGGATGAGGGGAAGCCCCCAGAAGCAGACCACCACTGCTCTGGCCCAGGGCTGGCCAGCGGCCTGCGGTTCTCCTCCTGTCCTCACTGTGCAGCCCCCGACCCCCACCCACAGCTCCGTGTCTGTGACACGTCCTTGGGCTGAGGGTGGCCATCAGGCCCTGCAGAGTGGCTTCAGGGCCAGGCCCAGTGCAGCAGCCTGCTACCCGTGTCCCGCAGGCCTCCTGGCAGAGAGGGCTCCAGGGGTCGGTGGTGGGTGCTGGCCTCTGGTGGGGGCCTGCTTGGTCTCTGAAGCCTCGTACCCCGGCCCAGGGGTCTGGGTTGCTGAAGTGTGACTGGGAGGCTGGCTAACTGTTTTGGCGCTCTCTGTCTGGAGTCTGTGCTTTTGGGGTAGTTGTGTTTTTCGGTGTATTTGTTCTTTGGAGACTGGAACGCCTTGACCCTCACAGAGGTACTGTCTGTAAAGCAGCCGCTTGCTGTGAATGCCTCTCGTCTGCGTCTGATAAGGGCAGAACCCTGGCCGCCTCAGGGGGCCCGCAACGGCTTGGTCAGCCAGTGATCCGGGCCTTTTCCAGATTGACAAGAACCTGCGGTCACTGGAGCGGTGCCAGTCTCTGGAGGAGGCCCAGCGGCTGTACGAGGCCGGCGACCACCGCGCCGTCGTACGCCTGCTGCGCCCCACCTTGCGTCCCAGCGGCTGTGACCGCGCCAAGCACCTGGAGTTCATGACGTCCGTGCCCGAGAGGCCGGCCCAGCTGCTGCTGCTGCAGGTGAGTGCTCCCGCCTCGCCCGCGCCCTCTGCCGTCTCCTCTGAGGGAAGCGGAGCGAATTCCTCCCCGCAGCGGCAGTGGGCGAAGGTGGTCAGAAGGTGCGCTCAAGGGAACCCCGCCTTTGGCTCTCAGCCTCGCGTGGCTAGTCGGGCTCAGCCATCCATTCACCTGATGGTCCATCTGCCTTTTTTTGCTTTTTATTTTCTTTTTTTCTAAACGCATTTTTCTACTTTATTGCTTGGTCTTCTTTTACTGGTTTTAAAATTAACTGTTGAGTACCGATAAAACTAGATGAAATCCGTGTACATCGACAAAAGCACGGTGAGCTAACCAGCCCCGGAGGGTCGCGCCGCTGAGGGAGGAGTGAGCGAGCGTGGGTGAGGCCTGTGTGCCTTTCAGCCCCTGCATGCCCCGCCCCAGCGCCCAGGGCCTAGCCGGGCGTGGCGTCTGTGGGGCAGGGCATTCCCGCATCTCATCCCGGCCCAGATGCTCGCCCTTGCCCCAGAGGCCTGCTGTGGGGCCTCACAAGCTCGGGCGTGTGGGCGTCCTGCCCGGCATGTGGGCGTGGAGGAGAATGCCCGGGGCGTGCTGGGCGGTGCGGGCTGGGCTGGCAGCTCCTCCCTCAGACTCGTTACCTCCCTGGGGCCTTCCGCTTGGGTTTGGGAAGGGAGCCCCGGCTTCTCTCAGGCTTCGTGAACTGGAAAACAGATAAGAGGTGTGGCTGGGAGCAAGTGGAACCAGAAGGGGAGGCAGGGAGTGAGGAGGAGGGGAGAGGAGGTCAGGCAGCCCTGCGTGAGGACGGGGAGGAGCTGCGATGCCCTCGGTGCCCTCACTGGGGGTAGGGGGCAGCCAAGTGTGTCCAGGGAGGGGCCACCCAGGGGCTCAGGTGCTCCTGCTTTGTGGTCTGGAGCTTCTGGGTGAGAGGACAGCACCCCCCCCCCACTGCCCACAGCCCCGGAGGGATGGGCACCTGCTGAGGAGGCACCACGCCGAGCTGGGCTGAGATGAGGCCGGCCGGCTGCCCGGGAGCTGCTGCTGCCCGCGCAGGAGTGACTTGATGTTTGCCCAGCTTCCTGTTGGCGGAATGTGCTTTCTTTTTGGTTTGGACGCTTCTGATAAATTAAAGGTCTTAATCTTTTCCCACTCAAGTGCTTTTGTCAGTTTCTGATTTTAAATTGTAGCTTCTGAAAAAAAAAATAAATTGCAGCTTCTGTTTTCTTTGATGTACAGAAGTTTTGAATTTTTAGCGCATCAAATCTCTTGATGTTTTCACACGGTGGTGCATTTGTTCATTATGCTTGGAAAGCCTTTCCGAGGCTCGAGCAGCCTTCGTCCTGTGGTTGCAGACTCAGGGTGGAGCTCCTGCAGTGCGCCTGGCACGAGGCAGGTGGGGGCCCTCTGACGGAGCCTGCTCTCCACAGCGAGGCCGGCCGGCGGCGTGACAGTGCACAGGCGGGGGTCCGTGCGCTGGGCTTCTCCCAGCCACGGTAGGTGTGGGGTTTGTGCTTGTAACTCGCTTCTCTGAGCGTTTGTAGGGCGGGAGCCTGACTTGGAGCCCCCTCTGGGACACGCAGGAGGCTCAGTCGCCCCGGGTAGATGAGCTGCCTGCCGCGTTCTTCAGCATAGGGTGGTTTCCTCACGGTCGTGTGGATTCCAGTCCTGATGTTTTGGGTTGCTGTTTTAGCACGATGTTACTGCAGGTCGTTATGTCTTCTGACTGTGCGTTTTCAGTTTATAGGCACCCTGGTGAGTTTTGCGTGTTAGCTTCAGACGTAGCCGCTTTACTGCATTCCCATTATCCCTGACGGCCTGTTTTGGGGGGATGGTCTGTTGCCCCAGGCAGGGGTGACCTGTTCTCAGTCGCTAGCAGGTACTCTTCTGCCTTCTGGCTTTTTCTGGCCTCGAGCACTGGGAGTGGTGTCACGCGAGGGTGATGCTGGGGGCCCCAGTCTTTTCCTTGACTTTGTCACAGCCTCACCTCCTGTGTGCTCTCATCGAGAGGGCTCGGCTCCGGCTGCGGCCTCCACCTCTGCCCATGGGCTCAGCACACCTCAGCAGCTCCTGCCCGATGCACCAAGAAACACAGGACGGCCCTGCCATCCCTGCCCCAGGCCCCAGGGCCCAGGGGAGCGTGGCTGCCATGTGTCCTTACCCTCTCCTCCTGCGCAGGACTCCCTGCTCCGGCTGGAGGACCACCGGCAGTGCTTCGAGTGCTCCGACGTGGCTCTGAACGAGGCGGTCCAGCAGATGGTCAACGCCACCGAGACTGCCGCCAAGGAGCAGTGGGTGGCCACGGTGACCCAGCTGCTGCAGGGCATGGAGCAGGCTCTGTCGGCGGATGGCAGCACCCTGCGGGACTTGTCCGCTGCCGGTGGCCTCACCCGGCTCACCAACAACCTCATCCAGGTAACCTGGCCGCTTCCCTCCCCGCCTGCCCCCAGCCAGCGCCTGCAGCCTGGCGAGCTGCCCGCCGTGACACCCCGTCCTGCAGGTCATCGACTGCAGCATGGCTGTGCAGGAGGAGCCCAAGGAGCCGCACGTGACCTCCGTGCTGCCCTGGGTCATCCTGTACCGGGTCATCCGGCAGGAGGAGGACGCTTTCCGCTCCCTGTGCCACCAGCAGCAGCTCCAGAGCCCGGCGGACGAAGGTGCGGGGATGCAGGGGCCTGCCTCTTGTCTGTCTGCATCAAGCTACGAGCACGTCTGGGCTCGGGTGCCAGAACTTTCCTGGACGGAGGCAGAGGCAGCGTCTTCGTGGACCGGGTGGTGGGGCGGGGCCACGGAGCGCGCCCTGCTTCCCATCGAGTGCAGGGGGCGAGCCCCGTGCGGAGTGGGGCCCCGGGGCCTCGAGCCACCGGCTGCTCCTGGCTGGGGGCCTGGGCGGCACAGGGCACGTGGCCACGGGCTCCACTGCGCGGCTATGACCGCAGGCCAGTCAGGCAGCCTCGCCCGCTCTGGGGACAGTGGCACGTCTCAGAGTCGCCGGAGGGCAGCCGGAGCAGCAGAGTCGCAGCCGCAGCGTGGGCTGGGCCGGCTCCAGCGGCGGTGCTCAGGGTGGGCCTGCGGGGCGAGCAGGGCCTTCACAGGCTGGCACTGGAGCCTGGGCAGCACCTGCGGACCTGTGCTCAGAGGGCGAGGCTAGAGCAGACCAGTGGCTCAGTGGCGTTCGGCCAGGAGTGTCGATACCTCCACCAAGTGCGCGCTATCCTTCGGTTTTCTTGCGTTTTCAGTATAAACTTGATGAAGGTACACGTGACTTTTATATAGCTGTGATTACCACACACACGTGTATGTGTTTATTCACCAGCTTGAAACTGCATTTACTGGGGGTTTTCGCTAGTCCCTGGCCGGGTCAGCCAAGTGCGCGAGCAGTGCAGTCAGCCGTGTTGCGGCGCCCACAGAGCCCACGTGCTCTCCTGCTCGGAGGGCTGCACTCTGCAGCTGTCTGTCAGCGGCTCTCTGCTTGTCAGGCCTCTGTGAATGAGAACTTCTGGGCCTGACGGTTCATGGTCAGGGGGAGAAGCAGGACCACCAGCAGCACCCACAGAGCCCTGTCTGAGGCCTGGTGGATGGCCGGGCAGGGGGGACACGCAGCCGTGGGGCGGCTGGGCAGGGCCCCCGGAGAGCCGGGCGTGTGGGCAGGCTTGGGGAGGCTCAGGCAGAGGAAGGTGCCCGCCCGTCTGCAGCCGGGAGCGCCCTGCTTGGCCCGGCCCGCGGCCGGCGGCGCCCGCCCGTCTGCAGCCGGGAGCTCCCTGCTTGGCCCGGCCCGTGGCCAGCGGCGCTGCTGTCTACTGGGCCACACTGGAGGCAGCACCTCATGCGTGCCTTTTTGTTTCTGCTAAATTGACCCTTTTGGATAAATTTTTAGAACAGATATCTTTAGAACTCTTGACAAATAGAGCCTCTATGTTTTCAAAAAAAGTTCTAATGGTGAAAAACTAAGGTTTATACCTATAAACGTGGATTATTTTTTTATAAAAATAATACAAAAAGTTTTGTGGATTAAGAGTCTTCTGTTAATTATGTAAACACAATATAGTATTTTTAAAAAATTGCCAATAAGCAAACAAGGAAAGGAAGACAGTCCAATGCCATAAACCTTGAACAAGTGGGTGGGGAGACAGGAATCCCAGTGGGCTGGCTGCCCGTGTAAACCAGAACAGCCAGGAGCATACGACTGGACCCGTGGGGGGCGGTGGAGAGCTCACGGTGCTGGAGAAGGTGGAAGACGTGGAGGACAGAGGTGGTCCAGTGTGGGGTGAGGGAGCCCCCGTGGCCGCAGGGAACCCTGCGTCAAGTTCAAGAAGAGGTCCCTGAGTGGTAGCTTTAGCGCCGAGCCTGCAGGTCAGAAGCGTGTGGTGTGTCCCCTAAAGGCTGATACACAGCAGTCTATATCCAGGTCCATCGTGGCCAAGGGGGTCTTCTGAGGACAAAGGCATGTTAGGTTTCTAAACTGAAGAAGCAGTTAAAACGAGGTTTGTTTCAGATTTTTCCCTGGCACGGTTCAGTGCCATTGGAGTGACGTCCGTGTGTCGACGTGGTTCTCACAGCAGGCACGTGTGGGCCGAGGCACGCAGCCGGGTCGTTTGTAATCACAGTGGACTCCAGCTCCTTGAGGGCGTCTCAGGAGCATGGCTGGAGGACAGTCAGTAATCCAGCGGGAGGCAGGAAGGGAGAGCGCTGGGAGAGAACGTGCCTCGGGAGGGAGCCAGCAGCCAGGCTGAGCGCGTGCAGAGCGGGACGTCCGCGTTATCCTGGGCAGCACCGGAGCAGTGTGCACGAGCTGGCAGATGGAGCCGGGACAAGCCGCCACCGACCCAGGTGGCAGAGCATCCAGAGGGCTTGAACTTCCTTGTGTTCTGACTTTTTTAAGCAGTGCTTTTCAAAGTTTTTTTGGCTGGGACTGACCAGTAATAGAAAGTCTGACACAGGTGTCGTGAAGGAGCCCTGGTTCTGCTGGGCGGGGCTCGCCCTAGTACTCTCTGTCCTGAGCCGACGGTTTCGGCTCAGAGTCTGAAGCACACCAGGAGTCCAGAGCAGCTGGCGACAGTGCCAGCGCGCACAGGCATTAGCCGGGACTTGGTCGCTCTTCCTCCTCCTGTGACAGTTAGGGAGACCTAAATGTGAGGGTTTGGAAGTTAAGCAGTGGTGTGTGCGGTGTGGGCTCTACCGTTGTACATGACTTACCTGTGTCTTTCAAAGTGCCTCACACGTGCATGGAGAGATGCTTCCTGGGATGTTCACCAGATGTCAGCCCGGTTATGGCCGGGGCCGGCGGGCGGGGCGCCCTGCCGCCTGGGGATGGGCCCTCCCTGCTGTATACCTCCCCGCGTGAGCTGAGCTGCTTTCTGATAAGCGCCTTCTAGGGTGGTAAAGCCAGACACGTCATCACTGATTTAAAAAGAAAAAGATGAGAAAGGAAAGTGGGGCAAGCAGGGGGCCCACTGTGGGGCCCTTGGTAGATGGGGCGGGGGCCCGCTGCTCCCCGCTGCGTGCACGCTGACACCCCGTCGCCCGGTCTCTCCCCAGCGTCGGCTGAACCGCCCATGCTCCCCTCATCCCTCATGCTGCTCAACACGGCCCATGAGTACCTGGGCCGGCGGGCCTGGTGCTGTAACTCGGACGGGGCCCTGCTGCGATTCTACGTAAGTGCCGCCCCCCGCCCGCCGTCAGCCCTGATCTGGAACGTGCGTGCACGTCCTGTGTGGCTCTCTGCCCTCTCCGCCTCTCTCTCTCTAACACTTAAACTTGTTGACTCTGTTTCTTTGGTGATTATAGAGTCATTCAGACTAAAGTCTGAATTCATTCATTCTAAAGTCAGTTCTGTTTTTTGGAGTAGGGTTCACGTAAGCATGAAATTGTTCAGGCGTTTGCTTCGGATTTTACAACCTCTGCAGTGCCCCTCGCCACTCCAGTGTTCCTGTCTGGAGAATCCCAGGGACGGGGAGCCTGGTGGGCTGCCGTCTACGGAGTCGCACAGAGTCAGACCCGACTGAGCGACTTCACTTTCACTTCTCACTCTCATGCATTGGAGAAGGAAATGGCAACCCACTCCAGTGTTCTTGCCTGGAGAATCCCAGGGACGGGGAGCCTGGTGGGCTGCCATCTATGGGGTCGCACGGAGTCTTATCTGCGCTTCCTCGTCCTTTGTTGAGAAGTCTTGCATGCGCTTGGTTGCAATCAGTTTCTTCACCTAAACCAGCTGTTGGCTAACCAGTGTTAACCAGCTGTTGGCTAACCAGTGTTAACCAGCTGTTGGCTAACCAGTGTTAACCAGCTGTGAGCCTGCTTTCTCTTTGCTTTCTGGGTCGTTGAGTAGCACTCTAATATTAATTACTTTTTACTGTGTGTGGATTTGCTCTGCTTTTTCTAA
The DNA here is from genome assembly GCF_032452875.1 of Bos javanicus. Lineage (NCBI taxonomy): Eukaryota > Metazoa > Chordata > Mammalia > Artiodactyla > Bovidae > Bos > Bos javanicus. The sequence goes on from NC_083884.1 coordinate 71,545,955, forward strand.
CTTACTGAAGTAAACGCTTATGTTGATCACTTTCTTTTTTTTTTTTTAATTTTATTTTATTTTTAAACTTTACAATATTGTATTAGTTTTGCCAAATATCGAAATGAATCCGCCACAGGTATACCCGCGTTCCCCATCCTGAACCCTCCTCCCTCCTGCCTCCCCTACCCTCCCTCTGGGTCGTCCCAGTGCACCAGCCCCAAGCATCCAGTACCGTGCATCGAACCTGGACTGGCGACTCGTTTCATACATGATATTATACATGTTTCAATGCCATTCTCCCAAATCTCCCCACCCTCTCCCTCTCCCACAGAGTCCATAAGACTGATCTATACATCGGTGTCTCTTTTGCTGTCTCATACACAGGCTTATTGTTACCATCTTTCTAAATTCCATATATATGCGTTAGTATACTGTATTTATGTTTTTCCTTCTGGCTTACTTCACTCTGTATAATAGGCTCCAGTTTCACCCACCTCATTAGAACTGATTCAAATGTATTCTTTTTAATGGCTGAGTAATACTCCATTGTGTATATGTACCACAGCTTTCTTATCCATTCATCTGCTGATGGACATCTAGGTTGCTTCCATGTCCTGGCTATTATAAACAGTGCTGCGATGAACATTGGGGTACATGTGTCTCTTTCCCTTCTGGTTTCCTCAGTGTGTATCCCCAGCAGTGGGATTGCTGGATCATAAGGCAGTTCTATTTCCAGTTTTTTAAGGAATCTCCACACTGTTCTCCATAGTGGCTGTACTAGTTTGCATTCCCACCAACAGTGTAAGAAAGTTCCCTTTTCTCCACACCCTCTCCAGCATTTATTGCTTGTAGACTTTTGGATTGCAGCCATCCTGACTGGCGTGAAATGGTATCTCATAGTGGCTTTTATTTGCATTTCTCTGATAATGAGTGATGTTGAGCATCTTTTCATGTGTTTGTTAGCCATCTGTATGTCTTCTTTGGAGAAATGTCTATTTAGTTCTTTGGCCCACTTTTTGATTGGGTCATTTATTTTTCTGGAGTTGAGCTGTAGGAGTTGCTTGTATATTTTTGAGATTAGTTGTTTGTCGGTTGCTTCATTTGCTATTATTTTCTCCCATTCTGAAGGCTGTCTTTTCACCTTGCTAATAGTTTCCTTTGTTGTGCAGAAGCTTTTAAGGTTAATTAGGTCCCATTTGTTTATTTTTGCTTTTATTTCCAATATTCTGGGAGGTGGGTCATAGAGGATCCTGCTGTGATGTATGTCAGAGAGTGTTTTGCCTATGTTCTCCTCTAGGAGTTTTATAGTTTCTGGTCTTACGTTGAGATCTTTAATCCATTTTGAGTTTATTTTTGTGTATGGTGTTAGAAAGTGTTCTAGTTTCATTCTTTTACAAGTGGTTGACCAGTTTTCCCAGCACCACTTGTTAAAGAGGTTGTCTTTAATCCATTGTATATTCTTGTCTCCTTTGTCAAAGATAAAGTGTCCATATGTGTGTGGATTTATCTCTGGGCTTTCTATTTTGTTCCATTGATCAATATTTCTGTCTTTGTGCCAGTACCATACTGTCTTGATAACTGTGGCTTTGTAATAGAGCCTGAAGTCAGGTTGATCACTTTCTAATACACCTGCAGTAAAGATTACTGGTTTTCCCCAAGTACATTTTTAGGTGCATGCCATAAGTTTTGATATTTGCTGTCTTCATGTAACCCATTTCTAACTTTACTGAGTTACGTTTAGAGGATCTGGTCTGTACTGTGCCTGCTGCTGCTGCTAAGTCGCTTCAGTCGTGTCCGAGTCCTAGCGACCCCATGGACCGCAGCCTACCAGGCTCCCCCATCCATGGGATTTGCCAGGCAAGAGTACTGGAGTGGGTTGTCTGTGGAGACTCGCTTTTTATTTCTAGTCTTGATGGAAAATGCCACTGATAGTTGAAGAGGGCTTGCGTTTGCTAACAGCAGGGCATAACGATGTGGCATAATCTGTGGCTCTGCCTCCACAGATTCACCCATTGGCTGTTGAGATCACCTTCTCTGAGGGCCTCACTGGTGTCTGCCATAGGTCCCTGCGGCCCTAACGGGACTCACCGTCTGCCGCGTGACTAACTCTAATTCACACCCCTCCGGGGCAGCCTGAGGGTCCCACGGGCAGCGACGGTGTCCACCGTCATCCTGGACGGTGCCCAGCATGAAGTGGTGCTCATGTAGAGGCCCGGGGGGTAGGCAAATGGTGACTTGAATGAGTGTGGCCAGAAGCTGCCTGGGTGCTGGCAGCAGGAGGCTGGGCGGGCCCTCCTCAGGCCCCGTGGAGTGGCCCCAGGGCTGGCGGGCCTCCCCCAGGCGCCTCTTCCCACCCGCCCGCCTGCTAGGTGCGCGTCCTCCAGAAGGAGCTGGCTGCGCCCACCCCCGAGGACGCCCACCCGTACAAGGAGGAGCTGGAGACGGCCCTGGAGCAGTGCTTCTACTGCCTGTACAGCCACCCCAGCAAGAAGAGCAAGGCCCGGTACCTGGAGGAGCACTCAGCCCCGCAGGTGAGCGCTGCCACCCCGGCAAGAAGGGCAAGGCCCGGTACCTGCAGGAGCACTCGGCCCCGCAGGTGAGGGGCTGCCACCCCGGCAAGAAGGGCAAGGCCCGGTACCTGCAGGAGCACTCGGCCCCGCAGGTGAGGGGCTGCGGCGTCAGGGCAGCAGACCCAGCAAAGGAAGGGCGTCCTTGCAGGAACGGGTGTGTGACTGTGAACTGATTATCCAGAAACGCGGCAGCGTGGCAGTTCTTCAGTAGATTTTTCCCCCTAGTTGGAGTCATACAGATAATTCCTTAGAGAGTTTCCATTCATTTGGTGTTGGGTTTTCAGACTGCAAGTAGGTGTTAGCTTGTGGCCCCTGAACACAGTCAGTGAAGCTTTGATCTGAGGGAGCCCACCCCCAAAGTGCGCGCTCCTGTGGGCACAGTCCTGCTGTGACCCCTTCGCTGTGCAAACTGCCCCGGCCCAGAGCAAGCCCTTGCTCAATATTTGGCAGCCAGGTGACTGCCCTCCAGTGCGGCCGTGTGGACTCACAGGGGGAGCCCTCAGTCCCGGCGTCTGTCTTTGTGGAGGCCGGGCTCGTGTTGGTTCACGTCCCCCGTCACGCATGTGGGTGTGGGGTCGCTGTCCGTGAGCCGTGTTTCAAGTGCACAGGTGTAGTTTCCGGCTTTCCCGTGTGTGTGACCTTGCTGCCAGGGGCCACCGAGCGTTCGCATGAGGAGCTCTCACCGTGCATGCCCCGATTGCACTCCGACCGCCTGTCTGCCTGCAGGTGGACCTGCTGTGGGAGGACGCCCTGTTCATGTTCGAGTACTTCAAGCCCAAGACCCTTCCCGAGTTTGACAGCTACAAGACCAGCACCGTGTCCGCCGACCTGGCCAACCTCCTGAGGAGGATCGCCAGCATCGTGCCCCGCACCGCGCGGCCCGCCCTGAGCCTGGACAGAGTGTCCGCCTACATCGAGGGCACCTCTGTCGAGGTCGGGGTGGCTGCCGGCCGGGGCCCGTCTCCCGCACCGCGGCGCCTGTGCGCCTCAGCCCCTCACGCTTGCCCTCTCGCCTGCCAGGTGCCCTGCCTCCCTGAAGGGGCCGACCCCTCCCCTCCAGTGGTCAACGAGCTCTACTACCTCCTGGCCGATTACCACTTCAAGAACAAGGAGCAGTCCAAGGCCGTCAAGTTCTACATGCACGACATCTGCGTCTGCCCCGACAGGTGAGCGGCTGGCTGCGGGAGGGCGGGGCTGGGCGAGGTGCCCCAGAAAGAGGAGGGCGAGGGCACGGAGCCCTCTTCCCCGGTCCCGGGCGGCCCTCTGCTCCTGGCCCGCGGTGGGGGGGCTGCCTGGCTCCAGCTTGGGCGCAGCCTCTGCTCCTGGTCCCGCCCCCAGCCCTGGGGAGTCGGCTGGACACCTGCTTCCTCCAAGGCCACATCTCTCATCGTGGCTGTTTGCATCTTTGGGGCGAGGCTGCCATGGTGGTGCTGATCTGCGAACCGGTTGTACCTGAGGCCCAGGCTCTCTTCCCAGTGAGCAGGCCCTGGTGGCCTCTGCCCGAAACACAGGGCCTGGCTTGCCCCTCCCGAAGGGCCAGCTCAGTCATGAGGTCCGGCTCGCTGGACTGAGAGCCAGCAGAGAGCCAGCAGAGAGCCAGCCATGCCTCAGAGGGCCAAGGTCGAGAGAGGTCCCTCTGCGGGTGACCTGTGTCTGAAGGGTCTGAGGGGCACTCGTGGGCAGCCTTCCTGGGTGTTCTCGGGGATGGGGAGGTCTGCCTCATCAGTGAGTGGGGGGCTGGGGTGTGAGGGGAGAAGCCAGCATGTGCCTCTCACGGCTGAGGGAGAAGCTGCCTGGAGGAGCCCTTGGGGACCCTGTGACCCCGTGTCCGTCCCACACACTCGTGTTGGTGACCAGGGTGGCGGAGCCTGCCCTGGCTGCAGGCAGGCCCGTGGGTGCTGCTGTGGCAGGTATGGAGGGACCTGCCCAGGCAGAAGGCCCCCAACTATTCCCACCGTGCTCCCCCCAGCCTCCTCCCCCCGCCTGGCGAGAAAGGCTGCTCACCATCTGCTCAGGCCTCCCCTTCCCTCATCCCCAGGCCCAGGGGGCGGAAGTGCCCGGGAGAGAGCCAGGGAACTTTGTGAGCCGGCAGGCTCCCCGACATGGCGTGGCCCGGGGACGCCAGGGGCCGGCTTTACGGCTCCGCTCAGATGGGTGGAGACTGAGCTACCGGAGGGCAGTGTGTCCATGTGGACGCTGCTTCTCTCTGTTGTGCACTGAGAATGCTGGCCTCTGAGGGCCCACATGTGGCCTCGGGTCTGAGAGAGGCCCCTGCGTCCCCCCCGCAGCCTCTCTGGGGTGGTCTCAGGATGCTGGGTCTTGGGCATCCCATGGTCCCCGCGCTGTCATCTGGCTGCTGGGGCCTGCCCTGGGTCCCGGGGACAGCTGGTGGAAGCTGGGTGACGGGGGTCTCAGGGTCTGAGCTGCCCCAAGCTGAGGCTCAGGGAGGCTACGGGGCATGAGGTCCCAGCTGCAGGACAGCCCCTGTGCACCCCTCGGAGCTGCCCTGTGGGGCCACCTTCCAGGCAGGGAAGTGGAGGGCAGCAGGGTGGCAGGCCTGGCCTGTCAGGGTAGTGCCCGGGCGCTGGTGAGGGGCCTGGAGACCTGTGCCCTGCACGCTTCTCGGGTGGGTCTCTGGCTCGTGGTGCCTGTGGCAGCAGGGTGCTGAGCCGTGCCCCGCCGTGCCTGCAGGTTCGACTCCTGGGCGGGCATGGCCCTGGCCCGGGCCAGCCGCATCCAAGACAAGCTGAACTCCAACGAGCTGAAGAGCGACGGGCCCGTCTGGAAGCACGCCACGCCCGTGCTCAGCTGCTTCCGGCGGGCGCTCGAGATCGACAGCTCCAACCTGTCCCTGTGGATCGAGTTCGGCACCATGTCCTACGCCCTGCACTCCTTCGCCTCGCGCCAGCTGAAGCAGTGGAGGCCCGAGCTGCCTGCTGAGCTCGTGCAGCAGGTGAGGGCGGTGGGGAGGGGCTGAGGCCCTGCTCCCTGCACGCCCTGGCCGGGGGGTGAGCGCTGGTCAGCACAGGCTTCAGGGCCGTGGCAGAGCCGTTGTCTCCTCCCTCTTCCTTCCGAGGGGCTTGTTGAGTCCTTGTGAGACTGTCAGCACCGTGCTGGGGTGTAGGGTGGGTGCTGTCGGGGCTCCCGTGGCTCCTCGAGGGGACGCAGAGGAGCTCCGCGGTGCGTCCAGGCACGTGTGGCAGGACATCTTTGTCCAGGGAGGTTTCCCTGGAGAGTAGGCACGAAGGGGCCTGCATGTGGACTGTCTGTGGTCAAGGCCGCTGATGGTCGTGGGGCCGCAGGGAGGCCTGGGGACAGCAGACGCTTAGCCAGTGGGACCCTCGCCCCGGGCGAGCACCGTCAGCTTGCGCTTGAGTGAGGTCTCTGTCGCCAAGCCGATGACCCCCCAGCACCTGCAGAGCAGCACACGGGCTTGCAGGGCCTTGGCCTCATGCCTCCCCTGACCTCTGCGCAGCGCGCTGATTTGAGGCGGCCTGGGCCTGCGGAGCCGTGAGGAGCGCGCAGCGTAGGGAGCCGAACTGAGGCAGGAATGCTTGCAGGAGAGGCTAGTGTAGAGCCCTGGGGACTGCCCCAGGGACTGTAGAGGGCTGGTGGGGGTCCCAGAGTCAGATGAGGGCCCAGGGTGGTCCGGGGGCCATCTCAGGGCTGTTGGGGGTCCCAGAGTTAGATCCGGGGGCCTCCTTCAGGGCTGTTGACCCCACAGTCAGACGAGGGTCCTGGGGGGTCCGGGGGCTGCCCTCAGGGCTGTGGCGACCCCGCAGTCAGACGAGGGGCCCTGGGGGGTCCGGGGGCCGCCCTCAGGGCTGTTGCGACCCCGCAGTCAGACGAGGGCGGGCGTGTCCCCTGCAGTTGGAGGAGCGGCGGGACAGCATGCTGGAGACGGCCCGGCACTGCTTCACGTCGGCGGCGCGCTGCGAGGGTGACGGGGACGAGGAGGAGTGGCTCATCCACTACATGCTGGGCAAGGTGGCCGAGAAGCAGCAGCAGCCGCCCCCCGTGTACCTGCGGCACTACGGGCAGGCCAGCCACCTGCTGCACGAGGAGGCCGCCCGCTACCCCAAGAAGATCCACTACCACAACCCCCCCGAGCTGGCCATGGAGGCCCTGGAGGTGGGCTGTGCCGGCCCGGGCGGGCGCGCGCTCCCGTCCCAGCGGCCATCCCCTCCAGGGTGCTCACAGTCCCTTCTCGGGGGCAGCGTCAGCCCAGCACTGCAGCTCCAGGCCCTTGTACCTGCAGCCTGCTCCCTGGGTGCTCGGCGGGGCTCCCAGCTGGGGCACGGGGGAGCCGAGGAACTGCGACCCTCTGGACCCCTGGGTCACGGTCTTGCATGCTCCTCCCGAGCAGACTGTGCGCCCTGCCTGGGTGTGCGTGTGGGTTCAGGTGGCGCGCTCGGGGTCCTCCCTGGCGCGCACGTGGTCCACGAGGCGGGTTCCACGGACATGGTGCAGGCCTGAGGGCTCCTGGCTTCCTGGGCCTGGGGCTCGTCAGCGCCTTTTCAGGCTGCGTGTCCACCCCACCATTCCTCTGCCCAGAAAGCAGCTGGGAATCTGGGGCAGAGTCTGCTTGCCTACCCCTTTTTTGTATTTATGTATTTGCTTCAGTTTATTAAGTTAACAATCGTTAGTGGTTAAGGAAACTAAGAATCGAATTGTTCGAAAGGATTTAAACTGAAAAGTTGAAAGTCCCCGGCAGTCCCAGTTCCCCGCTCGCAGTACTCTACGTTAACAGCTGGGTCCTGTCCTTGTCTTTCTGGACGTGTTTCCTGTTAACACGCAGACACGCAGTGACGTGCTCAGCACTTGATAGCCAGTCTTTCTCCCCTGTTGAGACGTAGTGGGAGGGCCTGGCAGGCCCCCCCCCGCCGCAGGCACCCAGCCCCTTCTCTGGTGTGGCCTCTCGTCTCGGTGCCCGCAGTGCAGGGATGCCTGTGCAGGCGCTGTCCGCTCTCCACGGTGCCGGCCGGAGGAGGAGTGCAGGGAGGGCGGTACTGGATGAACCCTGGGGGGGTCGGGGGCGGGCAGCCCCGCTCGGCCTCTGGGGGCGCTGCTCACACCGTGTCATCGTCGTCTCAGGTGTACTTCCGGCTCCACGCGTCCATCCTGAAGCTCCTGGGGAAGCCAGATTCTGGGGTCAGCGCGGAGGTCCTGGTGGGCTTCATGAAGGAGGCTGCAGAAGGGCCCTTTGCCAGGGGTGAGGAGAAGAACGCACCCAAAGCCTCAGAGAAGTGAGTGGGGTGCTCCTGGCGGCCGGGTAGGGTGGGGTCTGCTGCGCCGTCGAGAGCTCAACAGTCAGGCCAGGCCCCAGGCACCCAGTGACAGCTGGGGTCCTTCTGTTGAACCCCAGATGCAGAGGCTGCTTGAGCGCCCTGCACCTCCCCGTCACCTCCCAGCACAGCTCTGCCTGCGTGGACGCTGCTCAGTGCAGCGTCCTGCCCCAGACCCAGGCAGGGGTCCTCTCTAAGCCTCACTGAGCTCAGGGTGCTGGGGCCGTGGTGTGATTGCCTGGCGGGCCTCCCCGGGGTGTGGGTTACCTGGTGTCCATGTCCTGGAGCTCTGGCTTGGTTCGCCCCATCTCTGAGCCCACGCCCAGCCGGGCTCCGTGCTCTCAGCTTGTGGGACAGGTGGGCACACGTGTGGACGCCACCCAGGTGGGACGCAGTGTGCCCAGAGGTGATCGTCAGAAAGGGCCCTCCAGGCACAGCAGGAACAGGCTTCGTGTGATTACAAGTCTTTTTTTATTTTGACTTGAAAACTATACAAGTGATGCGCACAGACGCTAGTTGCAGCAGCTCCGGCGGGCGTGAGCGTGGACTGGCATGTGGCGACCTACCCGGCTGTCCCCAGGGCGCGCTCTGTGCGTCCGCACACGCTCCAGGGCCGCACTCAGCTCCCGGCTCCTGGACTCTGTGGAAACGCGCCCCCACAGGAGCTGGCGGGTTGGCGGCCCCACAGTGGGTCTGGGACTGACTCTGAGACACTACCCACCCGCGGGCACGTGCTACTCCCGAGCGGAGCCCCGGGCGCCGTGCTTTCTGCGGCCTTTTCCTTGTGCACATGTGAGCATGGCCACACACTGACCAGGATGAGATCCCTCAGGCCCCGGGCGTCACACGAGGTGCTGGGGGTGTGGGTTGGGTGCTTCCAGGGAGGCATCTACCTGCTGTGAGACTTGAGCTGGCAGCAGGCGCAGCCGTAAAGATTGGGCTGCGACTGGCTAGGGCTGGTGCCCGAGTGGGGCCCTTGGGGCTACCCCTCCAGCCCTGGGACGGTGTCACTCAAGGAGACGGGTGCCACCCGAGGGGACAGTTGCCACCCGGGGACAGGGGTCACCTGAGGGGCTGGTGCCACCCGAGGGGAAGGGTGCCACCAGAGGCACGGGCCCCGCTCAGGGGAGATGGGCCCTGACGTACCTGCCCTCCGGCCCGCAGGGAGAAGGCCTGCCTGGTGGACGAGGACTCCCACTCTTCAGCTGGGACACTGCCGGGCCCCGGAGCCCCCCTCCCCTCCTCTGGCCCAGGTCTGACTTCCCCACCTTACACAGCCACTCCGGTTGACCACGATTACGTCAAATGTAAAAAACCCCACCAGCAGGCCACGCCGGACGGTACAGTCCCTGTTCCCCCTCCCGCCAGCCCAGGGCGGCACGCCAGTCCCGGGGGGGCGCTTTGGGCAATGAGTCGCTTTGTTGTGTGAGGGGGTGCTGGGTGTGGGGTGACACGGGCAATGTTGCGGTCTTCATCAACCTCATGGACTCACTGTGACCCTCTGCTCCCCACATGCTCAGGGCCGCCACCTGCCCTGCCCCCAGGGGCCTCCCCGAGCTCGCCTTGCCCGCTGGGGGCGGGGGACCTGAGAGGCCTCGGGGATGAGACGAGCTGGCGGGGGATCGGCCGGCTCCCCCCGCGGGCCGGGCAGGCGGCGGCCGGTCACGCATTCTCACCGACACCGCAGGCCTGCATGCCGGCCTCGCAGTGCGGCCTCCTCGTGCTCCCCGCCTGCGCAGGGCACACCTGCCCGCGGGCCTGGGGGCCGCCCAGAGCCCTGGTCCCGCGTCACCTGGCACAGCAGGACCCGGGCAGGGCCCCGAGGGCAGGCGCGGGAGCAGGGCCCGCAGAGCCGCAGGAGGGCCCGGGGCACGCTCGACCTCCTGGGCTGCCGTCTGTGCCCTGAGGGGAGCGCGTGCTGGCTGGGTCCCCGCCAGGGCTGTGGGTGTGCGTGTGCAGATCTGCGTGGGTGGTCTGAGTGTGTGCTGTGTGTCTCCGTGCCCTCTCACCCGCCCACCCCGAGCAGGGAGCACGGATCCGGAGCTGGCCGGCCTGTCCTCCCACTACGACCCCACAGACATGCCCCAAGCAGGGCCTTCCCCACCCCGCACCTCAGGGTGAGCCCTCTTGGGACCTTTCATCTCGAGGACACTGAGAAAACACTGGAAACGGGTCCCTGCTCGGGAAGTCCTTTCTGCCAGGTGCTCTCTGGAGGACTCGGGGCCAGGCCAGCCTCAGGGTTGGCAGCACCGCTCGGGTGCCCCGCCCTGGCACACGCCTGTGCGTGGCGCTGGGGAGCAGAGCACTGCAGACAGGTGCTGGTGTCACGTGTGCTGGGCACCTGGCTTTGGAAGCATGTGCAGGGAGCCGTGCACACAGCCCAGGCGCCACCTCAGCCCTCAGGCTACCCTGCTGCCCACTGGACAGGGCGCTGAGCGCCGGGCCCACCTCAGGCCGCACTGCTCCTGAGGACAGCTCTGCCTCAGCCCCAGAGGGCGGATGGGTCAGCTCTTACCTGGCGAGACTGGGAGAGGTTCCGGAAGGTGGCCCGGGTCTGTGTAGGGAGCTTGACGACTGCTCACCATCTTCATGATCGCTTAGCATAGCGTCAAAGGCCCGGGTGCTCTCTGAACTGCCCACACCAGGGTGGGGAGCTTTCTGCTGCCCGCCCACAGCCCTGGGGAGAATCCCTGGAACCAAGCAGTTCCCAGGCAGCGGGAGGTGCGCATGGCTGACCGAGGGCCCCGGCTGGGCCAAGAGGGGCAGGCAGACAGCGCAGGGCCTCTGCTCCGCAGCCCTGCAGCCTCGCCTCTGCCCGCCTCGGGAGATGCTGTGGAGGATCTCAGCACCAGAGTGCGCTGGCGCCTTCGGGGTGCTTCCAGAGATGGCTGTTGACACGGGCTTGACCCAGCAGGATGAGAGCCCTGAGCAGGTCCTGTGCTCCCCAGCGCTGCGGTGGGGTGCCAGGTCCGGGTCCCTGCGGGAAGCTCTGTGCGGTGGCTCCGGGCCGGGTCCCAGGTGTGGCACCGGGCACCCGTGCTCGCGGTCACCTGGCAGGCTTGGCCGTGGGTCCTGTCCCCTCTGAGGGAGCGGGCTGAGGGCAGGAAGCTGCAGGGCTAGCTGGGGCAGGGCCAAGGGCGGCTGGGGTCTCAGGTGGGCAGTGGGGAGGCCCCACTGGGAGGCCCCTGCAGGCCGAGGGTGCTGGGTGTGTGTGTCTCCCTGGTGGGGGGTCGCTGCCAGCAGGGTCCAGGGAGTAGGCCTGACAGAGTAGCCCGGCCCTGGCATGGACTGGCCAGGGCCCTTGCTGTCTCCTTACTTCCTCCACGTCACCTTGGAGTCCCAGAGCGGGCGGGGGCCTCAGGTGGGCCCTCCAGGCAGCCTGTGGCCCTGCCCTTGGGGAGTCCTGCTCCCTGAGCCAGGTGTGGGCACCGCCCTGGCCCACTTGGATAGGAGCAGGTGTGAGTCTGTGAGCTGTGGACAGAGGGCCTCCCAGGGTGGGAGGCCTTGCCAAGGGCGAAGCTCAGCCAGGACGGGGGTGTGCGGGTCAGGAGGGCAGGAGCCGCCGGGCTGGGGGCTGTGGGGTGCCCGTGGGCCCATGTGCAGCAGAAGCCCCGGGGTGGGTGGGCCGTGCGGGCCCTTGGGCAGCCCCCGCAGCACGCATCGTCACTGCCACGCCACCATTCCCCCACCTGTGTTGTGTCCACCTGTGCCCGTCCCTGTGGTCGCCCGCACTGCCTCCGCCAGCATTGCCCGTGCCACCCCTAACCCTGAGCGCGCTGCCCCGGCCGTCCCGCTTGCGCTGCCCAAGCTCGCTTCAGGGACCGAGCTGACGCATGCTGGCCCTCGGTGCGGCTCCCTGCTGCCCGCGGCCGGGGCGCCTCCGTGTCGCTGTGCTGTGTTTGGAGAATATGCGTCTGATGTGCTTGGCTTCCGTCCCGGCTCCAGCCGGACGCACCGCAGCCCCGGCCCCCTGCACCGCCCGCCTGCCCGGCAGGCCCCTCTGTCCCAGCTCCAGCTGGACGCACCGCAGCCCCGGCCCCCTGCACTGCCCGCCTGCCCGGCAGGCCCCTCTGTCCCAGCTCCAGCTGGACGCACCGCAGCCCCGGCCCCCTGCACCGCCCGCCTGCCCGGCAGGCCCCACCGTCTGCACTCCTGTCGCTTTGCTGCTTTTCGCTTAGAAAGGCTGCGAAGGCAGCAGACTCTTGCGTGGTCTCCCAAGGACAGGGCCTGGGCGTGTGTCTGGGTGGGGCGGGGCAGCGTCCTTGAGGACAGGTGGACGCAGGGCAGGCTGTGTTCTGGGCACAGACCAGCCCACGGCTCCTGGGCGCTCCTGCATCCCATAGGGCGGGCCCAGCGTCGGGCCAGGGCAGGGGCTGGGAGAGGGCTGGCCCCTGCGCCTCCTCTTCCCCCCTCCCCTGCGCCTCCTCTCCCCCGCTCCCCTGCGCCTCCTCCCCCCTCCTCCCCTGTACCTCCTCTTCCCCCCTCCCTGGTCCTCAGGCCGCAGCTCTTCCTGGTGTCTGGGGAGTGCCTGCTGGTGCTCAGCCTGGGAGAGGGCGCTGTTGGGGGAGTCTAGATGAGGCCTCGGTTGGGTCTGCGTGTCCCTGGGGCAGTGCTCAGTGCCCCGAGGGAGCGTCGTGAGCTGCCTCTGGGGTTTGGTGGGTCAGGAGAACTTCGTGGAGGAGGGCCATTTCAGGCGAGGGACCGTGGGAGCAAAGACATGGAGCTTGGAGTTTGTCATGGTGTTCGGACGCTGAGTGACCAGGTCGGAGAAGAGAGACCCTGAGGGGAAGCTGCTGCTGCCTTTCTTGGGAGTGTGGAGTGGGTTCCCGGTGTTTCTTCTCCGGGGCATCTGTCCAGTCTCCTAGGCCTGTATGGGGGGGCCCTGTTCCATGGCCAGCCCTGCTCCCGGTGGACGAGTCCTTTCCTGGTGGTCATCGGGGCCTGACGGGGCAGACCTCGCCAGTTTAAAGAGTTCTGAAAATACTGACTGCGCTCAGGTTAACTTTTCTTAGAAGCCTGTTGTTTTCTGGCCAGCGGAACAGGGTCATCCTGTTGGGGTTCAGCAGCCAGAGTGGCCACAGTTCTGACCACACCGGCATATGGTTCTTTCCTTGAGCCTTCATGTAGCCCAGCTAAGGGACTGGATGGCTGTGGGCCATTTCCAGTCATCCTGCCAGAGCGAACGGAGAGAACACAGCAGGAAGCACGCGTCTTGTCAGCAGAGCTCTTTGGGGCTGGCCTGGGAGTCCTCAGAGTCTAGGGGGTGTGGGCTGAGTCAGACCTGCCTGAAGAGAGCCCCAGGGGACGGGCCCCCCCCTTAGTCAGCGGGCCGGGCCCTACTCCCTGCACCCCCAGCTCTGTTCCCTTGCCCTGGGCTCCCCCTGAAGGTTGGGGAGGGGTGCCTGGGTGGTGGGTGGTCCCCAGGGTCCACCGTGTGCCTCTCCCTGGAAGGCCCTCCCGTCCAGCCCTGTGGGTCTCCCGGCTCTCCCCTGGGTCTGGCCCTGCCTTAGGACTGGGGCCTGGAAGCCCCCAGCATAACCCCTGCAAAGGCCTCACGGGGGCTTGACTGGCTTCTTGGTGTGAAACCTTGCTTGCTTCGTAGTACTGGAAATCAGGATCGTTTTCAGCAGCCTCACGCTGACCCTCTTAGACACACAGAAGATAGGAAAGACCTGTCCCAGGGCCTGTAGTCCCCAGTGGTGGCCGTCTTGGCAGCGACACACGTGTCCTCTCGTTCGCAGGCATGAGCACCCACATGCTCTTGCCCCCCAGGCCCGTCTTCCCTAGAGTTGCAGGGCGCTGTCCGACGGTGGCCCTGCAGGCTTCAGGCCCTTTCCCTGTCCCTGCTGAGCTGCAGCCTCTTGTGACGGTCGTATTTTATTTCTCTGATTGGTTTATTCACAAGTCTTTTTACGGAGTAACGTAGCATCTGCACTGGGGTTGAGACGTCTTCAGGGACTGAAGTCTGTCCTCGGGTGACGTGGTCCCGCGTCATGGGCGGCGAGCCCCTCCCCTCCGTCAGGCTCCTGCCTCGAGCTCGGTCAGCTCACGCTGCGTGGCTGCGGTTCTTCTGCGGACAGCGATAGTTTAGATAAAGTAAACGTGGAGAGCAGGGCGGGGCGTCTGTGACGCGGTCGTGTCGATTCCTTGTGTCTCGACAGTGCTCTTTCTACTTGTGTGTGTGTGTCTTAGATTTCTCGGGGACTTGGGATAGCACGTGTAGGACAGAAGACACTGAAGGCAGTGAGGTTCGTGCCCAGAACGGGCTTCGGTCTGTGCTCCCAGGCGTGAGGTGGAGGCTGGGCGGGGCTGGGCCCTGCTGTCACTGGGCCTCCTCAGGGGCCCCCCGCCCCGGAGTCCAGTTCCCCCGACGCTGCCTTCTGCTCAGGGCCGGCTGGTCGGCCGGAAGGCTTCTCAGGGTCCGTCTCTGCCTGCCACTCACTTCGGCCTCTGTGTGCCCCTCAGGGGGGTTCTTCCGTGTCCTCACCCCTCTCCCTGCAGCAGAGTTCTTGTCCTGGAGTCGGCACCTGCTGGCCTGGGCTGGGCCTGGCTGGTCCTCTGCGGTCTGGGTGCCGCCGCGTAGCCAGGGGGCCGGGTCCCTGCGTCTTGCGGTGGGAGCGCTGGGGCCCGGGGCCTCGTGCAGGGCAGGCGTTTCCCGCGGGGCTTCACCTGCCCTGTGCGGCCCGGTGCCTTTGGCTTTGCTCCCTCGAGGAGAAGGTCCAGCCAGGGCTTCACGCCCTTCCCCCAGCCGTGGCCCGCACCCCGGGCGGGGCCCCTCGTCTCCCCTCCCCTCTCTTCCTCAAGCAGCTGAGAGGTGGTGGAGAGGCACCCGTGGGCGAGCCCAGGCCTCTGTACTGTCACTGCAGACCCACCACACGTTAGCTAATGGCGTGGGCTGAGCCCTGAGCTTCTCAGTCACGTGTGCCTGTTATGGCAGGAACGCCCTGCGGTGGCGTACGGCCACTACCGCGCGTCTCCTCCCAGCCCCACGTTCCGCCAGATCGTACTGGCAATGCGTGGTCAGCCTCGGCGGGAGCACTCATGGTGCAGGAGCCAAGGATGTTACAAGCACAAGCTTGTCCCTCAGAGCCAGCTGTCAGACACGCACCGGAGCACCGCTCCCCAGGGAAGGAAGCCCTGGGAGACTGGTGCCTCTGGGAGGGGCTCGATGCCTCCAGGGCGGCAGGCCGGGCAGTGAGCAGTGGCTGCGGGGGGCTCCCGGGGAGGCCCCTCTGGGCCCCGCTGCGCAGCTCACCCACCGCTGCTCTCCTTCTCCCCAGAGCGCAGCCAGGACAGCACAGCCGTGGCACTCTCGGACTCCAGCTCCACCCAGGACTTCTTCAGTGAGCCCGCCAGCTCCCAGGAGGGCTCCCGGAGGCCCTGCACAGAGAAGAGGCCGCCCGCTCCTGTCTCCCAAGCAGGACTGCCTGGTAAAGACCTTCCGGCGACCACAGAGGAGAAAGGTACGCAGCCCTGACTCGGCATGGCTGGTCGGCCGGGTGTCCTGCGAGTGGCCTGGCCTCTGCCCTGGCGCCTCCGCCAGTGCCCGGGACCACGGTCAGCCAAGTCACTCACAGGCCGGGCCTTGGTGCTTCTCCCGAAGGGTGGGAATGACCCCCAGGCCTGTTTGTGGGTCGTGGAGTTCAATGCAGCATCTCAGGAAGGTGTGTGACGCTCAGTGAGCACTGGTGACCCTGTCCTTGTCAGACCCCCGGTGTCCCGTCTCACACGTGCTCCTTGTCAGACCCCCACACGGTGTCCCGTCTCACACGTGCTCCTTGTCAGACCCCCGGGCCCGTGCAGGCCCCACGGTGTCCCGTGCATCACTTGCTTTTTGGTCTGAACCCCCCCGCCTTTCTTGGCAGGGCCCTGATCTGGCCCTGGGGTCTGCCCAGCTCCCCACTCCTGTGATCCCCAGGCCCCACTGTGGAAGCCAGTGGTCAGCCCCACTTCTGGCCTTGCTGGGAGGCTGCAGGCAGGCGGGCAGTCCTGGCCATGCTCTGAGGCCAAGGCTGGTTGGCCAGCCATGGATTTTGAAAGCGTTTCCACGCTGGCCCAGCTGGGGCTCACAGCTGCTTGGCAGATAGCAGCAGCAACAGCCAAGCCTCCTAGCATCCCTGGGAAAAGCACTGGCTGTTCCCATTTACTGGACAAGTACCTGAGGTCCAAAGGGCTGAGTCTGCACCCTTATCTGCCCCCCATGCTGCCTGTCTGGTGGGAGGGTGGTAACCTGTCCTTGGGGTCCAGGCCTGGCTCCAGAGTCACCACACAGGCCCTGGATGGGACAGCCTGGGCTCAGGGGCTCATGTGTGGGTGTGGCCATGTGGCCAGAGCCGTGCGTGCTAGGGAGGCCCCCAGCTGTGTGCTCCCTGCCACCTGTCCCTGCTGCCTCACCACATCCCCGAAGGGTCAGGGACGGGGCATTGATCGCGGGTGGTGGGTGTACTGGGTTGGTGCAGAGTGCCTCTGGTCTTTCCCTAAGATGGAGAGGGAGACTGGGGTTGGGGCGCTGAGCCTGGAGCCGCTGCCCTGGGTGGGGGCACCTCGCCTGCCCCTGCGGACCGTGTCCTCGCGCCCCTGCGCCGCCTGGAGGCAGACAGCCTGTGCCCCATCTGCGGGGCGCCCCGCGCACAGCCCCAGCTCTGCTGCACACCACCTGGGATGCCTGTGTTGTCAGGGAGGAGGCGGAGGCCACAGGGGCCTCAGTGGGCCTGGGGGCAGAGCCCCTGCTGCAGGGTCTCCCTGTCCCGCTGTGCGGCTGTCAGAGGTGTTCCTGTCGCTGGTGCTGCCGGCCACGAGGAGGGCTCTGGAGCCGAGGTGACGCTCTCTCCTTGTTCTCAACGCAGGGAAAGCCGAGGAGTCCTCAGAGAGCAACGAAGGCTCCCGGGCCACCGAGCAGGGCAGTCAGAAGCCTGCCGCCGACGCCCCGGGCCCCGCTGGCGGCCCTGCCAAGCCCCAGATGCCTGGGCCAGCCCCGGGGGACGGGAGGAAGCGGGCGGACACGCCCGGGGAGCCGCTGGCATTCCCACAGGGGCTGCCCACCGGGGCAGAGGAGCAGCGGCAGTTCCTCACTGAGCAGTGCGTGGCCTCGCTGCACCTCTGCCTCGGCCGCTTCCCACAGCACTACAAGAGCCTCTACAGGCTGGCCTTTCTGTACACGCACAGCAGGACCCACAGGGTGAGCCCCCGCAGCAGCCCTGGGCTCGCGTGGGCGGGGCGGCTGGGAGGGGGCGTGGCTCGCGTGGGCGGGGCGGCTGGGAGGGGCGTGGCTTGCATGGGCGGGGCGGCTGGGAGGGGCGTGGCTCGCGTGGGCGGGGCGGCGTGGGCCTCCTGGCCCTCTGCAGCCCTGGCGGCCTCCTCCAGCTCCGGAGGCAGACAGTGTAGACTCAGCAGCAGGGCCCCAGACGTAAGGGCTCCCGTGCTTCCCTCCAGGCCTCTCGTGCAGGCGCTTAGCGTTGGTGGGGGAGTGGGGTCTGTCTGCGTCCTTTTCTGGGCTCCCCACTCACCCGGAGGAGCTGGGGAGACAGCCTCCCAGAGCTGCATTCACACGGGGCAGATCTGCAATACACCAGTGAGCCAATGAGGCGAGTCCCATCGTGACGGGTCCCACAGGGAAAGTAGTGGGGCCCAGGCAGGCTGCGGTGCTGCTGTGTCTGGAGGAAGGCACCGCTCTTGGAGCCCGAGGGTGGAGGAGCCCTGGTGGCTGCAGGGAGGGGAAGGTGTTGCCCAGGCAGGCGAGGGGCT
The DNA here is from genome assembly GCF_032452875.1 of Bos javanicus. Lineage (NCBI taxonomy): Eukaryota > Metazoa > Chordata > Mammalia > Artiodactyla > Bovidae > Bos > Bos javanicus. The sequence goes on from NC_083884.1 coordinate 71,563,536, forward strand.
GGCAGGGTGGCCCCCGGGTCTGGCTGTGGCCTCCACTCTTGTCTGGCTCCCCCGCTCAGTAAGGCCCGGGCTCAGGAGCCGCTCCCCCCAGAGGCCCGTGCTGGGGGCCTGAAGAGGCAGGGAGGGCAAACAGCCTGAGCAGAGCTGACTGTGGCAGGAAGCCCCCTGACAGCTGCTGTGGGGCGTGGCGCGGTGTGGAGTGGCTGTGCGTGCGGCAGGCCGGCTCCCCAGGGCAGGGCACACGGGCACTGCAGCCTGGCGGGGGCTGCGGGCTCTCCAGCTTTCCCGGCCCCTGCTGCACGTCCCTGCCAGCCCGGCCGTGCCCGGGCCTTCTGCACCTGGCAGACCTGGGTTTGAATGAAGCTCCTCAGGAGCAGTCTGTGGGGCCTGCGAGCGCTCTTGCCTCCTCTAGAAGCAGGGCTGAGAAGGGATCTGGGGGGTGAGATGCCCTGAGAACGGAGGGGCGGTCACTGGCTGCTGGAGGGAGAGCGGGGCTGCCGCGCAGGCCCCGTGGGGCCCCGGGCGCCTCCGCACTCCCACAGATGGCTCTAATCTGGGCCTGGGGTTGGGCCGTGCGGGCTCCTCAGCCTGTGTCCTTGCTGGGCGGGTTTTCAAAAAGCAGGAAACCACAGTTATGTCAGCTGTAGAACTCGGGGGCGCCGTCCACAGTCCTGCTGGTGTGAGACAAAGGCCGCCCTGTGTGTGTATTTGCACACATGACAGTGACCGTCAGTGGTCACATCCTCTGCTCGACGTCAGGCAGCCCGGCTCCCGGGGCCCAGCCGTCTCCACCGCGCCTCCCCCGACACTCACCTTGGGCCTGTCCCTGCTCACTGTTGGCCCTGTGCTCTTCTGCAAATTAGCCCAGGTCGTTTGGGTCCCCTGTGCTGGGCTGATGGGCTGTGGGGCCTGTGGGGTGGGTGTGGGCCCAGTGGCAGGGACGAGGCTGCCCAGCTGTCTGTTCTGTGGGGCCATACCGCACATCTGCAGCTCCTCAGTCCCCGCATGTCCCACCTGGTGGCCTGCTTCCCCAAGATGGACTTCCCTTTCTGCAGCAGCCGGGGGCCCCGCAGGCTGCTGTTTGCTCTGCACAGAGGCCTTGCTGGGTGGCTTTCAAACACCTCGCTGCCTCACAGGCTGAGCGCCGGGCCCGGTGGGGCAGCCTGCCGTCCTGGGGCCTCGCCAGAGCTCTTGGTGGCCTGTCTCTGACCAGCGGTGACCACCTCCCACACAGCTGTTGGGTAACAGACGCTTCCTGCTGTGCGGGCTCAGCAGCAGTCCGTTTCCTTGTCGAGCCCGCCTGGGCGTGGTGGTGGCATCTCCATGCTCCCCGCTTATGGCTCTGTGGCTGCCCCCGGCAGAGCGGCCCCAGTGGAGCCAGCCTCAGAGCCCTCGGGTCCTGCCCAAGGGCCCCACCCGAGGACCACAGCCCGTCTCCTCCGTGTTGGCACCACACGGGCTTGCGGCCCCCCCAGCCCTTCTGTAGTCGTCCGTCCCTGGGGACCCTTGACATCCCCCAAGGCTGCTCTCCAGCCCAGGGTCAGCTTTGCTATACACCAGACTCCCGCCTTGGGGCCCCCCAAGGTGTGGCTTCTGCTGGCCCGCGGTGGGGGGCACGCCTGAGGACACAGGCTCCTAGGTGCTCCCACGCCTCGGGGAAGGCCACCGCCCCCGAGCCCGGTGCCTGCTGCTCGTGGTTCTCCAAGGGCTTGGTCTTGGCAGGAGTTGGAGTCCTAGGCCGTGGCATTGCTCATAAAATTGTGGTTCCCACCATCCACATGGGCCACGCAGAGACCTTGCAGCACAGGGGTCCTGGAGCTCGCTGAAGAATGACTCTGTGTGCTCCACCAGCCTGCTGCCTCTGGCTCGCCTGGAGAACCGGGGACCCCACCTGCTGCGAGGGATCAGGACTGAGTGGGTTACAATGTGCTCCTGGAGCCAGACAGTCTTGGAAAAGGACGGATCTAGAAAACTCACACGTCCCAATGTCAGAGCTCACTGCAAATCTCCAGTAATCAAAGCAGGGTGGAATATTATTCAGCCTTAAAAAGAAAGGACACTCTGATGCCTGCTCCAACACGCATGTCCTCAGTGAAATTAGTCAGACACAAAAAAAGAACAAATCCGGTGGAACTCCACACACGTGTGGTCCCAGGACCTGCTGTTGAATGGGGACGGGGCTCAGATTGGCAAGGCGAAGAGTCCCAGGGGGGCTCGAGACACGCTTGCACAGCGGTGTGGACGCACGGCGTCGTGAGCTGCTCACTTGAAAGTGGTTCCTCTGGTGGAGTTTGCATTACGTGTTGCGTCACAGCTAAAAGGAGAACCAGTGTGGCGCTACTCTCAGGGGCGATCACACATCAGCGCAGGCGAGTCGGGAGTCCAGCAGTGAACGGGTGCGTCTGTGGTCACTAGATGTTCAACGAGGCCGCCACAGTCCTTTCGTGGCAGAAAAGGACAACAAACGGCGCTGGATAACTGGACAGCCAGAGTGAAGTCGGAGGCCTGCCTGTGCGCTCAGTCGTGTCTGACTCTTTGCGACCCCATGGACGGCAGCATGCCAGGCCTCCCTGTCCATCACCAAGTCCAGAGCTTGCTCAAACTCATTTCCATGGAGTAGGGGATGCCATCACAGTGTGTACAGAAGTTAACTTGAAATGGATTGAAGACCTCAATTTCAGAGCTGAAACTACAAGACTCCTAGAAGAAAACATACACGTAAATCTTAGTGATCTCGGGTTAGGCGATGATTCCATAGATACAACGCTAAAAGCACAGGTGACCGGAAACAGATGAGTAAACCAGACACCATCAAAATGGGAAACTTCTGTGCTTCAAAGGACACTGCCAAAGCGGGAAGAGGACCGGCAGGGTGGGAGAGAGATGTGCAGATCACGCATCTGACAAGAGACTAGTATCCAGGAGCCACGAAGAGCTCTGACAACTCGTTAATTAAAAGCCAGCCCAACTTAAAAATGGGCAAAGGCCCTGAATAGACATCTCTCCAAGAAGACACACGCAGGGCCAGGCAGCAGCAGAAGAGACACCCCACGCGATGACCCATGAGGGAGATGCAGCCCAAGCCACACCGGGACGCTGGCGCCCCCATGCATGGCGCCTGGGTGTTGCCTGCCTGGAGGTGCCCGCCGACCCCAAGCAGCGTGCTTCCCCGTGCGGGCTTCCTGCTTCTCCCCCAGTGGTGCGGGGTTCCCGTGCCAGGCTGCTCTTGCCATCCTCTGCCCACTCTGGCCCTCCTGGGTCACGGATGTCCCAAGAGAAGCCGAGCCTGGGCCGGGCATGGAGATGGCCCGGCCCCTCCGTGCCACTCCCTGCACCCCACCCAGAAGCAGGGGCTTGTCTGGGCCTCCTAGTGAGGACAGACAGAGGAGGGCCTGCCCGGCCCGGCCCCGCCCGTACTCCACCGCGGGGCCTTCCCCGTGCCCCCCAGCCCCGTGCCCCGCAGCCTTCCTGAGCCTTGCCCGCTTCTGGGGTCCTCCCCTCTGGGCCGTGGCAGTACCCTAACAACAGCTCCCACCAGCGTGTCACTAAGAGGCTATGCCCAGTGACAGAGAGTGAGGCTGGCAGAGGGGCCTGAGCCACGTGAGGTGAGGGAGGGGCCTCAGACCCCTGAGCATGGGCCAGCCCTCCCCCTCAGGCTCAGCTGGTGCAGCCCGCCCGGGTCTTGGGAGAGGGGTGGCCCACAGCCTCTCTGCTCAAGCTGTGTGAGGACAGGCAAGTTCATGCTGCCCGCCAGGTAGGGACGTGCGACCGGCCTTGTGAGACCTGAGGCATCCCCACACAGAGGGAACTCAAGGGAGACACTGGCCTCACGCCCGCCCCAGCCTCCTGCCTCCCAGGGATACCTCCCTGAGAGCTTGGCAGGGGGGAAGGCAGGGCAGGCCAGAGGCTCATGTCGCCAAGGTCAGGGCAGGCCAGCTCCTAGGAGGAGGAGTGGGTGTGCAGACAGAGGCTTTCCTGCTGGCATCCTGGCCCTAGGAGTGGCCCAGTGGCCACCGGCATCCTCCACGTGGGCAGCGGAGGCCCGGAGAGGGTGGTCTACTCCCCAGGGCTGCGGGGCACCCCCACACGGGCCAGCACGTGCGTGTAGCTCTGCCAGCAGATCCGGGCACCCGCGAGCCTGTTTGGGGGGCAGCGGGAGTGTTTCTAACAGCACGGCCTCATGCGCCAGCCTCCTGGCTCCCAGGAGCTGTCTGTGGGAGGCTGACGGATCAGCCCCGTCTGCGCTCCCCTCAAGGGCCTGGTGTTCAGGCCTCGCCCTCCCTGCTTCCACCGAGAGAACCGCGGCCTGAGCCGTGGACGGAGCCCCTCCCACAAACTCGCTTCCCCTGGCGGCTTGTAGCCCCGGCTCCCCCGGGCCTAGGGCTGTCATCCGCGGACTGACAGGTCAGCCTGGACCCTTTAGGCTGCTGGGGGACCCCGGCCGACAGTGGGGTGCTGGGTCCGTGCAGCATCTTGCGCAGCTGGGCAGGGCCAGGCATCCCTGTCTGTGCCCTCCCTAGGCAGTCCGCGGCCGTGCTCTCCTAGGTCAGCTGTGCGGGGCGTGAGACCAGCTCGGAAATGTACCCGCGGCCAGGTGATCAAGCCAGGGCCGTGGGCGCCACAGGACGGCTGTCTGTGGGCGCTGCCGCTTGGCTGGCGCAGCCTGGAAGGAGGGGACTGCCCCCCTCCCCGTGGGTGCCCGGAGCTGCCCACACACTCACTCCCAACCTACTTCTTGCTTCCCCAGAACCTCCAGTGGGCCCGCGACGTGTTGCTAGGCAGTGGTATCCCGTGGCAACAGCTGCAGCACATGCCGGCACAGGGGCTCTTCTGCGAGAGGAACAAGACCAATTTCTTCAACGTGAGTACTTTGCCTTGTTGATTTCCGCGGCTGCGGGCTGCTGGCGCCTGTCATGGGCGGCGGGCGCGGGAAATGACCCCGGGGTAGGCGGGAGGGCAGCATCCTCAGAGGCCTTGCGGGGTGGCGCAGGCGAGAGCGCGCCAGGCTGGGGAGCGCGCCCTGCTTGTCGAGAGGCTCCTGGCAGGTGGCTGCCCCTCCCCGCACCTGTGGGAGAGGCCTGGGGAGCTTGGCGGGGCTCTGGGGCCGCACAGGGGGCTCCGTGTGAGGGTTCCCAGGCCTGTGCCCTGCTCCCCCCGTGGGGACCTAGGCACCGGGGTTGGCTGGGGCCGCGCTGCTGCAGAGAAAGCGAGTGTGGCCAGTGCTGGGCTCTGAGTGCCCTCTGGTGCTTCACACAGGGTGGGGTCCCGCCCCTGGGGCCCCGGGAGCTCGCGGCTGCCCCCCGGCCGGGCCTCGCTCCCTCGCTCTGCTGGCACAGAGACTGCTGGTCTGCACTCTCGCCATCTCACCTCTGGATCCCCGGCCTGCCCACCCTGTCCTCAGGGGGGTGCTTTGGCATGTCACACAGATCCTCTGAGCTTTGCTTTCTCCTGTGTTTTCCTGGGTTCCTTGTCACGTCTTGGGAAAGCGATCGGCGGGACTGGCCTCGGCCAGAGCTGGTGGGGGGCAGGACTTAGGTCTGGAAGGGTGCGGCAGACGCTGGCTCTCGAGCTGAGAGGTGACCAGGTGGGGGTTGTCTGGGTCCACGACACTTCCCCTCCTACTCAGGCGTGACCTGGGGTCGAGCGGGGCTCTCGAGCTGGGAGCCTGTCCCTGCCAGCCTCTCCCTGAGAGTGTTTCATAGGCAGGTGGTGGACAGAACCCACAGTCAGTCTGGGTGGTACTGGGGGTTTGCAATGCGCGAGGGCCTCCCTCCCACCCAGATGCCCAGGCTGCAGCCACCGGCCCTCGTCACGTGGGTGTCCTTCCATGGCCTGCCCACTGTGGAGCCCACTGACGGGGCTGGGGGGTCAGGATGACCCCTTTTCTCCCTCCCAATGAGCTGAGGTTGCCGCCTTGGCCAGGGGTGGGGCGGAGGCCTGGGGGCTGGCCCTGAGGAGGTACCGGCAGGGCCATCGTGGCCCCCTCGTCCTCAGGGCTGGGGCCGGGAGACCCATCTCCCGCTTGTCATGGGCAGCGTCTGACAGCCGTGGAGCCACGTCGGGCACGCTGTAGCTGCCAACAGCTGAGTCGCACGGCTGAGCCCAGCCCTGGGCGCCCTGCCCTCCGTAGCAGCATCGTGGGGGGCAGCTGCCGCTCCTTCCAAGTGTTCGTGTGCAGAATCAGGCGTGCCATTCACCTGAGAAGACATGCCTGTGTGTCTGTGTGGGGGTGTTTTCTGGTGGTGGTATCTTGACCCTGAGTCTTGGGGATGTTCCCCGAGGGCTGCAGGCCACCCGCGGCCGTGTGTGCGTGCTGGCTGCGGGGCTGGGGGCCCGATACTACGCGCCCCTGATGTGGCCCCGCCCAGACGCGGGTGGGAGGGCGGCCAGGGCAGAGGCAGCACCGGGCCCTCCTCGGGGCGTGAGGGGGCTGGGGGCCCACAGCAGAGGCCACATGCAGCGTCTGAGGGAGGGGCATGGACTTGGCACGTATCCAGCCCCCCTACCCCCGCCCCCAGCCTGACTGGGGCCCCGGCTCCCACCCACCCCTTCACTGCCCTGGAAAGTCCCACCTGTGGACTGAGCCGGGGCGGGCTGGGTCCCGGCCCAGGCTTGTCTCTGGGGCGGCCATGGCCCCAGCACCCCCACCCCCGACAGGCAGGCCGGCCGGGCCTTCACCAGAGCAGACCCAGGGCTGCTGTGCAGTGCTGGCTGAGGCTGCAGCCCTGTCCGCCTGGCACGGTCTGGCCTGGGCCCCAGGGACGGACGGGCAGACGGCATGTGGCCGCGTGACTCAGTGGTGGCTCCTCAGGACAACCGTGCAGGGAGCAGGGAGCCCAGCGTGGGCACACAGGCTGGCAGGAGGCAGCGAGGCAGGGCTGGGCCTGCGGGCGGTGCCCTCCTGACCCAGTGCCAGCCTTGAGGGTCTGCAGAGCAGACCAGGGATGCAGAGGCCGGGGGCACGTTTCTGAGGCCCAGAAGCTTCCAGGGCTTCTTGGGCAGGCGTTTGCACGTCTGGTGGCAGGCCTGTGATGGCTGGAGCTGGGCTGCTCTGTCCAGGGCGCACCTCTTTCCCCTGGTAGTCGATCCAGAAACATTCCCATGGTAACGAAACCAGAGACGGCGCTCCTTTCTTGCCCAGAATGCTCACCGATTTTAGCAAGCAGGTTCTTTTCCTGTTTCAACCCAGTTTCCAGGCTGAGTGAAAGAAGGGACGGGAGCGCCCCAGCGGGCACTCTTCCCGCATCCTGGGCTGTGCTGGCAGCGAGGCAGGGACCTGAGCGGGAGGGAGCAGAGTGGAGGCGCGGGCCACCCCTCCCCTCAGGCCCGCCCCCAGCTCAGGCTGCAGGGACCCACGGCACCCGGGCCGGTCTCTTGGCCTGGCCGGCTGGGCTCCCGCCCTGCCCTCCTCACAAGGCCCAGACCCGGCACAGGACTGCCCCCGGCAGGTGATCATGACAGGTGGGTGGGAGCCCTCGGCACGCTCTGGGCCCTGAGGACCGGAAGGCGGCCTGCTTGGGGCTTGAGGGTGGGTGCAGCGGGGGGCCTGGTACCAGACGGGCCCGGCTAGAGGGTGGGGGCTTGCCCGGCTCAGGTGGGGCAGCCTGAGATGCGAACGTCGCTGTCCACACGCACCCCTGGGCCCGCCTGTGCGGCCTGGCGCCCACGCCTGCCCTCCCGCCGCGGTCGGAGGCTGTGGCTCTGCTGGTACGGCAGCGCCCCGACCCATCTGCCCCGCTGCCCGGGCTCTCAGAACCAAAGCAGCTTGCATCTTGGTCTGCCCGTGGGGTGCCCAGGGCGACAGGGGCCCCTTCCCATACCCAGGCCTGTCCCTTTGCCCCAGGGGCTCTGGCACACTCGGCAGGCACCACACCCGGTGGTCCTGTCCCAACTCCACGCTGCTCAAACCGACAGGAAGCACGGTCGTCAGGAGTCGTCTCTGTGTCGCGACGTGCCTGTGCCTTGGAGCTGAGTGCTCCCCAAGGGCCCTGGTGGGAGGAAGGCCCCTGCTTGGGAGCCCGCGGGGAACACCTGCCGGATGGGCAGAGCAGGAAGAGGAGTCCCTCCATCCCTGGCGCCCTTGCTTCTCGGCAGGTGTCTGTCCCACCCTGACTGCCTCCAGTGGTGGGTGACTGGGGGTCCGCCAGCCCCACCCAGCTGCAGAGGCCGGTGCTAGGGAGGGCCAGGCCCAGGTCCTGGCCAGGAGCCCCTGAGTTCAGAGACGGTGCCCAGCGTGCAGGTGCGGCCTCCAGGGCCCAGAGCTCCCCAGCAGTACCTGGCGGGCAAACATGACCCCCTCCTGCCCTCGAAAGCCCCGGGGGTCTCTGCCGGAGCCGGCCGCAACAGCAGGCTTGGCTGTCCTCCCCCCGCCCTCCCTGCTCCACGCCTGGGGGCCAGTGGGCAGTCCTGCCTCGGGGGCTTGATCCCCCCCTGCCACTGAGTCACCGCACCGCCCCGATCAGCGGCCCCAAGTGCTGGCCCTTCGCAGGCTCAGCCCAGGGAAGAGGTGCTGCTCTGCACACACCGCATGTTCCTGCCCCCCGGCGCCCGCTGGGGCCAGGGCCAGGCCAGTCCAGAGAGCACGCCGCCACTGGCAGCAGCCCCCGGCTTGTCCGAGGCTGGGCCCGCCACGTCCGCATCCCTCGGCTCAGCTGGCTGTGACCAGTCCCTCTGCCCACACCTCGAGGCGCGTGTCGCCGGGTGTGGAGCTGACTCGTGCTGGGCCGGGGGCAGCTGGGCTGAGAGAGGTCCCGGGGCCCCAGACCCAGGCGTAGTGGAACAGGCAGTCCTGTCTCACGGAGGCGCCAGCAGGGGAGGCGCCCGGCCGGGGCCGCACTCCCAGTCTGGGCTGGAGGAGGGACGAGGGCTTCGCTCTGTCTCGTGCCGAAGTGTGGCTGGCGGGAGGGTGAGACTGGCACTGGCCCCACGCTGGGGTCAGCCTGCCGGCGATGAGGGGCGCATGTGGCCTGGGCAGGAGACCACAGCTTTCCTGGGCACGGGCCCGAGGGCACACGGCCACAAGGGGCAGGCGTGTCCCTCCCCACAGCCTGCACCGCTCCGAGCCGCCGGAAGGGAGGCGGGGGCCGCGAGCGCAGCAGCACCGTCCTGACGTCGGGGTGAAGGGGGGACCAGGGGACACAAGAGAAGTGGGCGTTCAACCCGAGGACACCCCAGCCCGGGCTGTAGTACCGGTCCACCCGCCGCAGCGGTATTTTTAGCATTGTTGAAATGATCGATGGGCTGGTTGCAGAAGCAGAGTAAACAGAAGAGTCACTTCAAGTTCTCCAGGGAAAAAAGGCCCAGTTTTTAAGAGCCTTTAAAAGGTTAGCACACTTGTGATTTCTTAGCTGCGCCGAGGTCTCCTTCCTTCTCGGCCCCCGGCTCTGCAAGCTTGGTGGACTTTGTGGCCTTCTCGCGCTGGGCCCGGTTCGGTCTGGAGCAGGTACCTAAGGCCTTTGGGTGCACAGGATGCCCAGGCCCCGCCCAGACAGGAGCACGGCGGTCATAGATCTCTGCACTCCAGGTGGGCTGCCCCCGCCGGCATGCTCGCCTGGCCCCTGGAGGCCAGTGTGGGCTCACCGTGCTGCCCCCTGCCAGGATGCTTGGGCAGAAACAGGCAGTGGGGGTCTTTAGCCCCTGGCATCCTTGAGCCTACTGTGACAGCCCCCCCCAGGGGGTGCAGAACTCAGCTCAGGGCCCACGTCCTGCAGGCAGCCTCCGCGCCAGTTTCTGACCAGCCCAGGCCAGCAGCTGGGAGCTTGCCATGTCATGTTCCTGAGAGCAGTCTCCAGCGGGGACACCTTTCCCACTGCAAAGTCCTTTCTCAGAAGCCGGCTCCCGGGACTGGTGGCCCTGCTGAGCCTTTCTGAGGCAGGCACGTAGCAGGCTCAGCTTCGTCCCCTGGGATGCCGCCCCGGGCCAGGCGCCGTCTGGAGGACTGCAGGGGGGCAGCTTCCGGAGGAGGCCCAAGGTTTGGAGCTGCTCAGACCAATGATGGAGAGGGCCGGGGCGGGGTGTGTCTCCTGGGGCCACGGGAGCAGGACCCGGTGGGACTCCCTGAGGCCCTGGCTGGGGTGGTGGTGCCGCAGGGACCTGTGCTGGGGGAGGGAGGCAGGGCTGCGCCAGTCCGCTCGGTCCTCTGGCCCCATGGGGCACCCGGCTCACTCCAGGTCCAGGCCCTCCCCATGGCGCCCAGCCTGTGGCCGGGTGGTGGCCTATAAGCCCGGGCACAGGGTGGGCGGATCCCCCAGGGCGTGGAGCCGACCCGCCATCGTTCCCTGAGCTCAGGAGTGTCCCGCGTGGTGGCCACCAGGGCTGGGCTTGCGGGCCGCCTCCCTTGCTGTGCTGGTCAGCCTGTGGGGGCCTCCATCCACGTGCTGCGCCTTGTGGACACCCCGTCCACGCCAGGCCTGACCGTGGGCCTCCTGTACGCCCACGGGGGGCCTGGCATGCCGCCCTGCCCGTGGGTTCACCCTGCTGTTGACTTCCTGGTCCAAGCCGTCTGAGCTCAGTTTCCCCATGTCCAAAGGCCAGCCAGCTGGATGAGGTCAGTGGTTTTCCAGCCCTTTTTCCAAAAGCGCCTTCTCACACACCCCGTTGGCACACACGAAAGGGCAGCAGCTCCCAAAGTCAGGAAGGGTTGGGCCCACCTGCTCTGGCCGTGTGCTCCCTGTTGGAGGGGGCCTGAGCCCGGGGGAGATCCAGGGTCCCTGCCCTGCCACCCCTCTGCTTGCCAGCCAGGGCTTCCCTGCTCAGATGCCATGCTACCTTTCTTTCTACTTTTCCTACTTGGAAAGTTTGACCGAGTGGCTTCTGAGAGAGTGGCATGGAGTTTGAAATCCGAACCAGAGTGGCAGGCTCTAGGAGCCCCCCGCCTGGTTTCCACGGTGACAGGCTACGGCTCCCAAATGCCCCTGAGGGTGGAGCACGGGCTCCCTCACAGGCCTGGCCGGGGACACACACACACGGCCAGCCCCGGGCCTGCCCCACACCTGGCCCCACCTGTAGCTGGTGGCTTTGGACAAGATGGTCAGCACTGGTTAGACTGTTTCTTGTCTGCCAAGTGGGCCTTACCAGACTCACCTCAGGGGGTTATTGAGGACCGCATGTGTCTTGGGGCCACCGCATCTAGGAGCGGGTGCAGGAAGGCCCCACGGGCGGGCACAGCCACAGCTGGGACAGGGACCTCGTGGAGCAGAGCTCACCGGCCCACTGGGAGGGGGTGCAGGGGCTCAGGGCCAGGTGGGAAGGATGTTGCAGGAATGTGGTTGATTAAAAACAAATTCTGAAATGTCGACCCCTGATCACATGTAGGAAGCTGGAAACTAGGGTGTGCCAGGGTAGGTGGAGCTTCCCCAGCAGGCCCAGCCCAGCACCAGGCTGGCACAGGCTCAGGCTCCGGCCCGGCCCGGGCCCCGGCAGCGCTGGCCTGGGCTTCATTTCCAGCAAGAGGCCCAGCTGGCCCTCCTCAGGTGGGCTGGGGCGCCCTGGGCTCCAGGAGCCCCGTGGGTGGGGATGACGCCGCACACCTGTGAGGGGGGCCGGGCTCTGCGGGCCGAGCCTGTTCCCCTGCGGCCGTTCCGCTGGAGCTGCTGGCTGTGTCTGGGGTCCGTGCTCGATCCCTGCCCGCCTCAGCTTGCCCCTCCCCGCGGAGGACCCCAGGTCAGTTGTCCAGGAGAGACACCGGGCACAGGCTGAGGCGCAGATGCCCCCAAGCCCATGCAGGCCCGCGTGGAACCGGGGTTGGGGTGGGAGGAGTCGGCCTGGTTTCCTCTGTGTGCACGTCAGACCCGGCTTTTCTAGGATGTGGCCCCTCCTGAGATGAAACGGGGTGGCTCAGCAGTCCCGCTGAGACGGCCGCTCTCGTTCCCAGGCCCCTGATGTGGGGCGGGCGTAGAGGAGCCGAGCCCTGGCACCCTCTTGTTCCACGGAGATGCTGGTGAGCCCCGGCCAGGTCACCAAGACCTCTGAGCCTGCCAGCCCCTTGCTCCATGCTGCCCACCCCCCCAGACCCCTGGCATTCTGCCCACGTGGGCCCCCTGACCGTCCCCCCTCCATTTGGGGGGTCCTCGGCCATCAGCACCCAGCCCGGACGCCTGCCCCTTCTTCCCGAAGCCACTCTGGCCCCCACCCTGTCCTAGACCTACCAGGTCAGCCAAGCTGGCCGTGGCCATGGCCGAGCCTCCCCACGGCAGTCTTGGCATCCACGGTTGGGCCTGTGGGTCAGGCCCTGGTAGGCGTGCTCAATGCGGAGCTGAGTGTGGCTGCAGGCACAGCCGTCTGCTGAGGTGGATGCCGCCCCAGGCCACGGGGACAGGGTAGTCCTTGCACACGGCCCTCCGTTTCCCCGGGTAGGCCCCCGTTCAAGCCCGTGTCCTCACTCACAGGTCAGATAGGCAAAGTAGCTGGACTCGGTGCTGCCCGCGACCCTCTGCAGAGCACAGTCTGAGCTGCTCCTGAGCACCAGAGGCTCTAGTGGGAACATGGCAGGGTGGCAGCTGGGGTCTGTGCGCCCAGGGGGGAAGGCAAGTGCCTTTCCAGGCCACTGGGGGAAGGAGAGGGGGCTGGCGCGCTTCCAGCAGAGAGGCTGCCCCGGCGCACGACAGACGGAGCCGGCACCCCACAGTGGGGAGGCCCACGCCTGCACGCCAGCTGGCAGCATGAAGGCCCGGCACCGAGAGCGTGGGCTGGGAGCTCCGAGACGCGTTCCTGCCTCTTGGGCAGAGCTGGACTCAGCCCTGGGAAGACGGGGGTTAGGTCGGGGGAGGGCTGGGTTAACAGCCCGCAGGCAGGAACCAGAGCAGTCTGCAGGCCTGTGTTGGCTCAGGTCTTACAGGGTGGCTGTGCGGGGCCCCTGGGCCACGTGGTCCCCGTGGACAGCACAGCCCTGAGTCTGGGGGTGCGGGCCTCAGGTGTGTGTGGCGAAGCACAGGTGCATGTTTCCAGGAGGGGGTGGCCACTGGAGAGGCCTGCGCTGCCCAGCGAGCACGAGGGGTCCAGAGAGGTGCTAGCAGGCCTGCCGTGTGCCCCGCCGGCCGCAGGCCTGGGGCCTTGCCCGTGTTTGTCTGGGTTCCACACCCCGGGCCACCACACGCCTCTTGGCCTTGGAGTCTTCCTTTCCATTCGCACACAGATGACAGTCTCCACCCGAAGGCCTCTATTCGTTCTCTGCTGCTCATTTGACAGGGACACCTGGAGACTCCTGGGCTTTACCTCTGGTCTTCTTGCTTTTGTCTGCCCTGCCAGGGGTTACTCGCGCAGACGAGTCGAGCAGTCCCACCTCCTGTGGCTCCCTCTGGCTTTGGTGGCCACCTCTGGGCTCTCAGGCCCCACAGGGGTGCAGGTGTTTACCCGAGAGGTGGTGGGGAGCAGAGAGCAAGCAGGGATGGCCAGGTGGGGCCGCGCGAGGACAGCTGGTGGCCCGAGCTCCCAGCAGGTGACGATACGAGGCGTGGCTGCTGCGACCTGACACGCGGCCCAGGCTCTCCTGGCCTGAGACCCAGCGCTGTGGGCACAGCCTCGAGGTGGCCCATCTCCCTGTGGCTCTGTGCTCTCTGGGAGCCCAGCCCAGGTCCTTCCAGTGCCAGGCGGAGTTATGATCCTCCAGGGGGGTGCCAGACTGCTGCTGTGGCCCTGGACACAGGGTGGCCCGGGAGTGCAAAAGCTGCCGGCTGAAGGCTGGCCTTGGGCCTGTTTGGATCAGGGGCACGTGGCAAGCCCGGGAAAGCTGGTGGGCAGGAGCCAGCCTGGGCAGGACAAGTGGAAGCTACTTGGCTTGGGGGGGCTGTCACCAGGATGGGCCAGGCGGCCCTGAGGCCTCTGGGTGTCGGTCAGAGGAGAACGGGTCAGTCCTGGTACTGCTGGGCTGGGGAAGCAATGGTGTGGGGGCTGGTGCCCGGCCTGGGCTGGAGGCAGCGTCTCCCATCAGCTCTGCCCCTGCTGTGCCTCTCAGCCGGGGAGGGGGAGAAGCAACCAGGGGCTGGGGGGTGACTCCACGGGGCCGCCCCACGGAAAACGCTGGGGAAGGCGCTGTGTGCTCCCGGCGGCTTTGGCTGCCCTTCCAGGAGGGACACCCACTCTTCATCCCTGAGCACTGCGGAGCTCTGCAGAGGGGTCCTGAGCCTGCCGGGCCTCTTGCCCAGCCCCGCTGCTCCCCCCAGTCTCATCTGCTCCTGGAACTCACAGCCCAGCTGGCGAAGCCGCCCCTCCCAGCTGGAAAGCCCCCTGCAGGGCGCAGTGGCTTCTAGCCTGCCCTCCCTGCTGGAGGATGGTCCTGGGAGAGTCGGCATTCCAGCTCCCAGCGCCGCACTGGGTCAGCAAGGACAGCCCCCCACTCACCCAGGCCTCTGCCTCGCACAGGGCACAAGTCCAGGAGCCCCGGGCTCAGAGCTGCGCGGTGCAGGGTGTGGACAGCCCGGCCCAGCGCACGCTGGCTCCTGTCGCCCTGCCGTCCACCCTCCTGGACGTCCCTGCCCCACTGGGCCTGGGACGCCCGGTCCCACAGCTTCCCGTGGCAAGGGCTATGCCCCCCGGTACCGCCGGGGGCCCGGCCCGGAATCTGCTCCGATTGGCCGGCCAAGTCAGTCGTGCCGCTGGGCCTGCTTCCAGGCCGAGCAGCGAGCGCCCGCGCCCCGTCCGGCCCCGCCGCCCCGCCCCGGCCCGCCGAGCGAGCCTCCGCGCCATGGCCCGGCGCCCGCCCTAGCTCCCTGCACAGATGCCACGGCGGAGCCGGCGGGTAGGAACTTGCCTGGGGCGGGCCGCGGCCGCCTTGCCCCTCTGCCCGCGGGCTCCCCGCACTCCGGAGCTTCGGCTCAGTCCCCGGGGCCGGCTCGCGCGCCCGACCCCCCGCCCGCCCACCCGCCCGGCGCGGCAGGAAGCCCGCGGGCCGCGGTTTCCCGGGCGCCGCGGCGGAGGAAGTCGGCAGGCAGCGGGGCCGCGGCGCCCCCTGCCCCCGGCCGGGGCCCGCACAGCGCCAGGTGGGCGGCGGATGGGCGGGCGCGCGCGCGGGGGCGGCGGGGGCCGGGAGAGAAGCCCGCCCGCGAACCCCAGGCGAGCCCAGCCGGCCCGCGGATGCCGCGAGTGGGCGCGGGGGTGTGCGCTGCGCCAGCCGCCCGAAAGCGAAAGCCGCCCGCCCGCCGCCGACCCGGCAACTTCGCGGCGGGCGGCGCGGGCCCGGAGCTGCGCGGGCCGCTCCCGGGGCTGGTGAGCCGGCCGGCGGGTGGGCAGCGGCGCCCGGCGCGGTGCTTCCCCGGCTATAAATAGCTGCCGTGCGGGGGCGGGAAGCTGGTGCCGGGTCCGGCGAGCGCAGGGCCTACTCCCCGCGCGGGCCGGGCCGCTGCCCCGCCGCGAGTGGGCGGGAGGGCGCGGGCGGGGCCCCGGCGCAGTTGCCAGGTGGGCTGCCTCCGCGCACTTCGTTGTTTGTCATTTCTGTTTCTCCCCGGAGGGGGAGGGGACGAACAGTCTGGCAGTTCTGGGGACCCCGTGTTGTGCGACGTCTCATCTGGCAGAAGAGCCTGGAAACGGGCGGGCGCCGGCTGCAGGCAAATGGCAGGCTTCCCCAGCCCCTGCCTGCGCGGGGGACTCTTCCCGGTGGACGGCGCGGGGACTCCCTTGCCCTTCTCGGCCCAGCCTGGAGAGCTCCCGGGGCCAGGGCAAGGGCGCCCCTGGCGGCTTCTGTGCGACCCTACGGCCAGAGGCGGCCCTCCGGGCTTTGCAGAGGAGGCCTCAGGACTTCCTGCCCCCAGGGGGTGCTCAACTTAGCCCGGCCCTGGCAGGCCCTTAACCCAGGGCCTGGAGCCAGCTGGTGGCCCTGACTGCTGTGGGAGGCGCCCGGCCCGTGGCTCAGCAGGGCTTCAGGGAGATGGGGAGCAGACAAGCTGGACACTGCGTCCTACTCCACCGGGGCAGTTCCTAGAGGAGATGGAGCCGTCTGGGCCTGAGAGGGGAGAGGTGGTGCCCGGCTGGCCAGCCCCGGCTCTGCCGCTGCCCCCCGTTGGGGACAGGCCAGGTGGATGCCGGGGGCGGGGCGGGAAGTAGGCTGAGATCTGCTGCCGCGGGTCCTGGAACTGGTCTCCCGGGGAGGTGTGAGTGGGGCAGAAATGGTGGGCTTGCCCCGTGAGTACTGTCGGCCTGTGGGCAGCGGGTGCAGCCTTGCACAGCCCTCCCTGTTGCTCTCCAGGTGGTCCTGCTGTTGGGGAGGTTTGCATGGGTACAGGTAACAGGTATCTCCCAGGACAGTGGAGGACGCTGGTATCCTCCCCAACAAGGCCGTTCTTGACCTCAGAGCCTCACTGTCCAGAGACCGACCCCTTCCTGGCTCCGCCCGGGGTCAGCCTGCAGCACCGAGGCTGTCCTGGAAGCAAAGTCTTCGTGTTTCTCTGGGGGAAAGGCCCCTGCCCTCCCACCCTGGCACCCACCCCCGCCCCCGGCGCCGCTGAGGGTTCCCTCTAGGCCCCTGCTGCGTGGAGTGGGCCGGCAGCAGGCTGTCCTGGCCTCGCCTGCTGGGAGCGCTGAGTCACCGCTGCGCCCTTGCCAAGGAGGGGCAGGAATCCCTCTGTTGGGGAAGCGGGTTCTCCCTCGGGCGCTCTGTGAACTGAGCAGCTCTGGGAAGGGGGCCGGCTCGGGGCTGAGGGCTGGGCTGGCCGGGACAGACGGAGTCCTCCCCGCATCTCTGGGCAGGCAGCCTCAGCCTCTGTGGGAGGGGTCCAGCCCCAGGGGAGGGAGAAGAGCCCTTACCTGGCCTCCTTCCTGCTGACGGTGAAGATGCCTCCCTGGAGGTCCCCCTAGAGGGGACTTGGGGAAGTCAGGGCTCCCCCGCGGGGTGATGTGCTAGGGTCACTTGAAGTGATGGGGAGTTTGTGATGACGAAGGAGAGTCTCACGTGTGCTCCATTACCGAGTTAAATACTAGAACGAGAACTTCATGTTCTCCACGCCATCTGCTCAGGACACCTGGGGCACGAGGCCAGCCCTAGGGGGCTGTCCCTCCCCCGCCTCCCCACTGGGCTGAGGCTCCTGATGCAGGCTCCCTCCCTGGCTTTTCCTGAACCACCCCCTCCCCAGAGTCCTGGCTCTCTCCCCGCTTCCTCCTCAGCCCAGCCTCTCTCCTGTCCCCTCGCCCTGGGGCACAGACCACCCCTCCAGGATGATTGCCCAGGTCCTGGGATGCACTTGGCTTTCTGTGCAGTTGCCCAGCCAAGCTGCCCTGGGGGACCCAGGGGCCCCCCTCACACCAGCGGGGCTCCATCCGGGGCGCAGACCGCCCAGGCCTGCCACCCATGAGCTGCCCCAAGGTGGAGGGCACTCGGAGCAGGGTTTGCGGCCTTGACCTGGAACGTTCCTTTTCTGGAGAGTCTTGTAGGTCGGCCAGGTACCCCCCCAGAAGGTCACCTCTATGCAGGCAATAGCAGGCCTACTGACCGAGAGGCACACAGAGGAGTTCAGGGTCCAGGGGGCCGAGGGGCAGGAGGCAGGTCGGCCCCTGACACCGCCCTGGAGCCCCTGCTCAGGCGGGCTGGGCTTGGGAGAGCCCCAGGTGGACGCGGGCCCTTGGGAGCCGCCTGCCTCTTTCCACCCGAGACCTCTGGGCCCGCGGGCCCGCCCTCCTCGCTCCCTCCCCCGGGCCCCAGGCACAGCTCTTCTCGGCCTTCCTGGGTGCTCCCAGTGGGGCTTCTCTCCCCTCTGCCCACCTGTTAGAGCTGCGCGGGTGCTGGGGCACAGGCGCGTCCCGTGCATGTGGCAGTGGGGGTCAGTGGGGGCAGCCGGCAGCCGGAGCTGGAGGACAGGCCCACACCGGGGCCCTGGGGCTTGGTCAGGAAGCCTCTGAGGCCCTTGGGGTGCTAGGGAGGCCCCTGGCTTCCCCGCACGCTGTCCCCCTGGTGGGAGACTGAAGTGACTTGGTGTCGCTTCCTGGTTCCCCGCAGCCCCAATTCTCTGTAAGTCACAAGCCGCGTTGCTGACTTCTCAGTCCTTTGTGAGCGTCCAGGGAGGGTGCGCAGAGCCCAGGCCAGCAATCTGGCCCCGGCACCCCGGTCCCGGTCCCACCCCAAGCTCCCTGGGCCACCCTGCACACGGTTAGTTACATACTCCGACTGTCCCTGCTGGTGTGGACACGAGACGAGTCCGGGTCTCCACTCAGCCCCCACGGCCTGAGCCTCGCTGTCCCCCCTCCCAGAGGAGCCTGGCCCCCGGGGCTGAGCAGGGCTCGGGCTGTGTGTCTCGCGGCCTTCTCTCCTGGCGTTTCCCGGCCACATGCTTTCCCGGGGGAGGCTCTGTCTCCACCCTTGGTGTGAAGGGGCCTTGACTGAAGGGCAGGGTCCGTGAAGGCAACAGGTGGGCCTGGGGCCCTGGAACGACCCCGAGGTCTGGGATCCCGAGCGGTGGCCCAGCTGGTGGGTCTGCTGTGAGGGCCGGGACCGGTCTGGGTTGCTGCCCTCTGTCTGCCTGGCTCAGAGCCGGCCCTGGGCCCATGGAGAGGCTGTCCGGCCGCCCTCCTCTGCCCAGGGAGTTGCGCTCCTCAGTGGCCCACGCTGAGGCGTCTAGGGAGGTGTGGACCGGCGGCCAGCCGGGAACTCCGGGGCAGCAGGGAGAGGAGCCCTGGCCCATCCAGTAAGAGGCTCTCCTCAGACCCCGGTGTGCTTGGCTCAGGCTGAGCTGTGGGCCTTAGCAGTGCCCCGTGCCCAGGGGGGCCTCTCCCGTCCGTCCCCTCCCCAGGACCCCCCTCCAGGCCCCGCTTCCCAGCAGCCCTTGAGAGCGGACTGCCTGTCCGTGGATCAGCTGCTTCGGCCCGCTTTCCTCAAGAGCAGCAGAACGTGCCCAGCTCTGGGCTGCAGGGAGGGTTCAGGAGCTGTGTTAAGCGCTTGGGGCTTCCCTGGTAGCTCAGCTGGTAAAGAATCCGCCTGCAATGCAGAAGAATCTCAGTTTCTCATTCCTAGGTGGGCAAGATTCCTTGGAAAGGAGATAGATTACCCACGACAGTATTCTTGGGTTTCCGGTGGCTGAGACAGGAAAGAACCCGCCCGCGATGCGGGAGACCTGGGTTCGGTCCCTGGGTCCGGAAGATCCCCTGGAGGAGGGCATGGCAACCCACTCCAGTATTCCTGCCTGGAGAATCCCCACAGACAGAGGAGCCTGGCGGGCTGCAGCCCATGGGGTCGCAAAGAGTCAGACAAGACTGAGTGACTAAGCACACGCATTACGCTAGGCCTAGAGTCTGGGGCTCCATGAATTATCCAGTAGGTGGTTGCGGTTGGTCTCAATGACCTCATCCACCCGCTGGCAGCCTGGAGCCTGAACAGCGGGCAGCAGGGTCAGCTGAGATCCTGCAGAGGAGCCGCCAGGCATGCGGGTGAGCTCTGAGCACGCTGAGGCCGCCACTGAACCCCAATGCCCCCCAGTGCCCACGCGGGCGTCTTCCTGGCCAGGAAGGAGCCCCCGCCTGCCGCCCGGTGGCGGGCGCCTTGAGGAGCAGGCGAGCCGTGGCCCCCAGCCCCACCAGTACCACCGCCCTTGGTGGGGGTCCAGCTCCCCACCGTCCTGATCCAGCCTGTCCCTCGGGCCCCCAAGCGCATCTGGGTCTTCCTGTCGGGCCCTGCTGCCCACGCCCTTTCCTTGGTCCCAGTGTGACCCCTGCCTCCCCGGGGCCTGCACACAGCCCTCTCTGGGTGGTGCAGGGGCCTCTGCTGCGGGAGGGGTGGGACGTGGCCGCTTCCCTTCCCTTCCACACATGGCGTCCTCACCCGGTGCCTGGTCACTCAGGGGGCTCCCCGTCTCTGCAGGGGCTTCCGTGGGAGGCGCTCCCGCCCCACCCTGGGAACGGGACGAGGCTCACCTTTCCCAGATGCCGGGCTCAGCACAGCCCACAGAGGCGGGGGCGGGCCTGTGGGCTTGCTCACCACCTGCCCACCTGTGGCCCTGCAATCTGCCCAGGGCTCGTGGTAACCGCTTTCCTCCTGACCTTCTGTGCACTCTGCCTGATTTCTTTTTACCTCCTGATTTTCTGAAGTTGCTGGTCTTAACGTTCTGCCCGCATGTCTTTACCCGGCCTGGGGTTAGTAGGAAAGAGCCTTGTGTGAGGGGGTGGGAATCAGGCCCGTCCCAGGAGTGCTGCCCCCGCCCCAGGAGGCTGCGTGAGGGCTGTGGCCTCCAGGCTGCCTGCTCCTTGCTGACCTTGGCTCCCCCCACCACCGAGAGCAGGTCCAGCCAAGCCGTGCACCCGGAGTCGTGATGGTGACACCCCAGACTGGGCGGGCCCCACTGGGAGGAGCAGCGTGTGGGAAGCGGGCACGGGGAGGGCAGCCTTGGAGGGCGAGATGGGCAGTCGCTGCCTCCACGTGACCAGGTGGGCGGCAGGCGACTCCTTGGTGCCATCCGGCAAGTGTCCTCATCGAGGCCCTCGCTGCCTGCAATGACCCCATGGGCTGGCAGCAGCGGGAGGCCCAACCCCACCCCCCACCCCCCCGTGACTCTGTGCCCTCCGCGGAACATCTGTGTGCACCCTGGCTCACCTCGCACACCCCTCTCCCCACCCCAAGTGTGTCTCCATCACTGGCCCTGTGCAGACTGTGGCAGGGACCACAGGGATGCCTACAGGGGCATGGGGGGGCATGGGGGAGCATGGGCCCCTCCTGGGTCTCACTCGGCTGCCCACGATGCCCTTCTAGCCCCTGCTGTTGCACCTCAGGTGGGCTGCGCCCCCGAGCTGCTGCAGAAGCTGCGCCCGCCGGTAGGAGATGCAGCATTGGGACCCCGGCCCCATGTTGGCCGGATGGTGCTTGTCGGGCAGCGCAGGGCTGGCTGCTCGGCCTTCTCCAGAAGGGCCCCCGTGTCCACTGCAAACCGGTGGCCAGGCTGCAGGACCTGGCCCCGAGGGTGTGGAGCTCCTCGCTTGCCTGAAAGGCTTAGGGTCGGGGGTGGCCTCGCTTCCCCCCAACCCTACCCCGGGACTGCTGGAGCAGGAGGAGGGGCCACAGGCGGTTGTCCGGCTCCCCAGGACACGGCACCATGGGCCCCACAAACAGGAGGCAGTGCTGGGGCTCATGGTGCCATCCTTCCTGGGCAGGAGTTTCTCCAGGGTGCTGGCCACGGGGCCCGCCTGGGAGCCTGCCCCGGAGACACAGTTCCTAAGGTCCAGCACCCAGCCTGGGGCAGCTCAGAGGCATGAGCTTCTTCTGTTCACTGGCCCCCCTCAGCTGTGCTGGCCGTCATCCCCCCTTGACTGCTCCTGTGCAGGTGGGGAGGTGCCATGGGAGCCATACTGGGGGTGCTAGCTCTGATCCAGGCGTCTCCTGGGGCTAAGCACGGCACAGGGTCAATGGGGGGGCTCCCACCATCTGGCAGACAGTGGGGTCAGCCAGGAGGGCAGTGGAAGGGGTCCCGGCCGCACCAGAATGCTGGGCAGACAAGAATTGAGGGAAGGCGGCATCCAGTGTCCCCGGGAGCGGCCGCTCACTTTTGGAGGCCCTCAAGAGTCTCCAGCACTGCTGGTTGGAGCGCTGGGGACGGCCAGGCCTGGGGCTCGCCTGGCCTGCCCAGCTGCTGCGGTTCACTTGTGATCTCCCACTAGGAGCAGGTGCCCCCGCACCGTCAGCCCGTGTGGTCCTCTCACACCCGGCTTATCCGTTCCTCAGGGCATCTGGCGGATCCCCGTGGACGAGATCGACCGGCCGGGCAGCTTTGCCTGGCACATGAACCGCTCCGTCGTGCTGCTGCTCAAGGTCCTGGCCCAGCTGCGGGACCACGGCACCCTGCTCAAGGTCTCCTCCATGCTGCAGCGCACCCCGGACCAGGGCAAGTGAGTGTAGCCCGCAAGGGTCGGCCAGAGTCCTGTGTGACAGCCAAGAGTAGTGGGCCGAGCCCACTCCCCAGCCCTGGGGCTCAGAGCCTCACCCCGGGGACCGGGGACACACGCAGTGCCGGTGTGCGGAAGGAGGCCCCGGGAACACTTCCGGGAGCAGAGGGGCACGGACCGCCGTTGCTGCGCGGCTCTGACCCGTGGCCTCCCCTGCACGCTGCAGGAAGTATCTGCGAGATGCTGACCGCCAGGTCCTGGCACAGCGGGCCTTCATCCTCACTGTGAAGGTGCTGGAGGACACGCTGAGCGAGCTCACGGAGGTGCACACCCCACCCACCAGCGCCATCCAAGGGGCCCTCAGCCCACGCCCTCACCCAGCCAGCCCCCCTCCAGGAGCTGCGCTCACCATCTCCTCATGGCTGGGCACTCTGAGGCCAGTCACCACCCTAGCGGGGGGGTGACCGTGAGCCAGGGCTGTCGGCCGCCATGCCCCCTGCCCAGTGAGCCTGTCTGGGCCTGGTGGGGGGCCTGGGTGGGCTCATCCCTGCAGCCAGCGCACTTGCCGGCAGGGCAGGGCGGCTGCTCCTCAGAGGCAGAGCCATGGCCAGGGCCCTGCAGGCAGTGCTGTGGCCCCAGCCCTGACCAGCGGGCAGACGGGCAGGCCCAGAGTGGCCTTGGTGGGAGAGGCCGGGGTGGGCACTGCCGGTGCCTGGGGCAGGAAACACCAGAGACCACGCGTCTAATTCTCGCTTTCCTCGTAGGGGTCGGAACGCCTCGGGCCCAAGGCCTGCGGCTTCCCTGGAGCCAGGATGACCACAGACGTCTCCCACAGGGCCAGTCCCGAGGACGACAAGGAGGGTCTCCCGCACCCCAAGAAGCCCCCTCTGGGCGACGGCTCCGGGCCAGGCGCCGAGCCAGGGGGCGAAGCGGGTCCCCTCAACCACCGGCCCGTGGCCATGGATGCAGGGGAGGGCGCAGACCGGGCCGGGGCGCGCAAGGACAAGGGGAGCCCCCGGGCCGGCCCCGCTGAGCCCATGGACACGTGTGACGCCACCGCCCGAGGCGCGGACCCTGAGCGGGGGCCACCGCCCCTGCAGCCAGGCTGCCCCCCCAGGGACCGGGGCCCCGAGAGCCGGCCCACCGAGCTGTCCCTGGAGGAGCTCAGCATCAGTGCCCGGCCGCCCGGCCCACCTGCTCTGGCCCCGCCCACCGCCACCCCCACCCCCGGGCCCAGGCCAGGCACCCACCCCGAGGAAGCACCCCTGCGGCCCAGCCGCAAGAGGAAGCTCCTGGAGGACACGGAGTCCGGCAAGACGCTCCTGCTGGACGCCTACCGCGTGTGGCAGCAGGGCCAGAAGGGCGTGGCCTGTGACCTGGGCCGCATCGAGAGGATCATGTCGGAGACCTACATGCTCATCAAGCAGGTGGGTGGCCTCAGGCGGGCCCCCGGAGGCCTCGGAGTACACGTCAGGTGGCGCCCCGCAGTCCCTGATGGTGCCATCCTCGGTGCTCCGCAGGTGGGCGTCTGGTCATCCCTGGAGGCCCCGTGGGTGGGCGTCATCATTGCCCACCAGGCCCCACCAGTGGGTGTCCAGTCATTCCAGGAGGCCCCACGGGTGGGCGTCCAGTCGTCCCCAGCCACTCCGAGGTGTCCTACTCTGAACCCCAGAGAGGTTCAAATAGGTTACTGCTGCTGCTGCTAAGTCGCTTCAGTCGTGTCTGACTCTGTGCGACCACATAGATGGCAGCCCACCAGGCTCCTCCATCCATGGGGTTTTCCAGGCAAGAGTACTGGAGTGGGGTACCATTGCCTTCTCCACGAATATGTTACAGTTTTACTTAACTATATCTCGGGAAAGCTGGGGAGGTATGTGCTGAAAGAGACAACTCTCTTCTAAACGTCTGTAACTAGTCTCAAAGGAAAGGAGGCCGCCTTGCAGAAGCCTGGTCAGGCCGGGCGGGGAGGCCCTGCCACCTCTCTCCTCTGCTGCCTTTTGTGTTTTTCAGTCCCTCAGGCATAGGTTTTTATTTTCCCTCTAATTAGAGAAAAATAGGTTCTTTCCACAGGAAGAGCCCCGGGCAGTGTCAGGCGGGCACAGGGTGAGCCCCTGACACCTCCCTCCCGTGTCCCTGTACTGCTGTCTCTCTCAAGCATCAGCAGTGACTTTGTAGTTGTTGCTGATAAACTAGGAAACATAAGCCCTGGGTTTCCTGCAGGTGAGGGCAAGCCCTTTCCCCACCCCAGGCCGGCGTCTCCCCCACCCAGGGCCACCGCCAGGCCCCCTCTCCCCGCCTCACGCCCACCTCTGTCCCCTGGGCTCCCTCAGCCCAGCCCACCACCCAGATTCCAGGGGGTCAAGGGGGCAGCTTGTCACCCAGGCCCCCCCAGCCTCCGCCCCCAAGGGTGAAGTCCCGCGGCCACAGATGTGAACACAGCATGGCCAGCTGGTCCCTGAGCAGCAGCCCTGGGGGCTGGGGCCCGGGGCAGGGCTGGGACCCCCCCAGGAGCAGCATGGGGGGCTTGTCTTGAGAGCCGTCGTTGAGGCCCACTGACCGCAGGCATGTCCTTGCTCAGGTGGACGAGGAGGCTGCCCTGGAGCAGGCCGTGAAGTTCTGTCAGGCCCACCTCGGGGCTGCCGCCCAGAGGCAGGTAAGCGTGGCCCCACCCGTGCCAGCCGCCTGGTGTGTGGCACGCAGCCCCAGGCTGCAGGCTGGGACTGTCCCTGTGGTCGGGGGGCCCAGGGCAGGTGGGCGGCAGGCAGCTGAGCCTCAGGTCCTGAGGGAGGGACACAGGGTGGGGCCCAGACCCCGGCGCTGAGTGCGGGCCGCGTGAGGGTCCCGTCACCCCTGCAGCCCCCCAAGCCCGGGCACGGTCCCCGCCCCGTGGACCTCACCTGCGGAGGCGGCTCCTCGGCATGGAGGTGGCACTGGGGTGGGCCAACGGGAGCCCACAGGCAGGGCCCAGCCTCTGTCCAGCCTCCTTTGTCTGGGAAAAGCTGGCTGTGGGGCCGGGCTGGGGCAGGGCCGGCTCAGGTGACCCTGGAAGGTGGAGCTGGCCGCAGGCTGGTCTTGGTGTGGCCTCTCGGTCTCCAGGGCTAGCCTGGCCACCCCACCCCACCCCAGCAGCAGGAGGGCAGGGACCCCACTCTCACTTTCTGCCCCTGGGGGACAGGTCTTGTCTCGCCCGCCCTCTGCTGGAGGTCCACTGGAGTGGCAGGGGCGTCCACACCAGTAGATCCAGGGACGGGGCACCTCCCGGAAAGCAGATGTCAGGAGAGACGGGGTCAGGGTGGGGCGCCAGGTGCCCCCAGGACGCTTGAAGCTCCTGCAGCCTCAGGCCAGGGTCCCCCTGGCGATTCAGAGGGGACAGTGGGCCCAGGGCCGGGGCTCTGCCGCTGGGCACCGTGCGGGGCCCCTGCCCCACCTCACAGCTGCCTGCGCAGAGCCGTGGCCGTCATCCCCCGAAGTGGGGGGCTTCAGACGAGCAGGGAGCTGTGTGCCTGCGGGCGGGAGGCCCCGGAGGGCCCGGCTCCCTGAGGGCCGAAGGGCTGTGTGGGGGACTTTGGGGCTGCAGCCTTGAGCCTGGGAACCGCCTCCAGCAGACCCCGTGTCACTCCCACTCTGAGGCCCTTCCCACCAGTGGCCTTGGGAGGTCACTCTCCAGGACTGACCTGTGCTGCAGCCGCCGCCTTGGGTGCCCCCGTCCTGTGCCCCAGCTCCCAGCTGCACCATCCTCCCAGCTGGCACCCAGCAATGGGAGGGTGCAGGTCCCGGCCAGCCTGGGGCCCCTCTGCCTTGCCCTGGACGTCCTCAGGCGGGGCCCCCGGCCCCCCCCGGCCCCCGACGTTGGCAGGGTGTGCCCCCCTCACCCCCACTCTGCCCCCCCAGGCAGCAGGGGACATGCCCACCACCCCGAAGCACCCCAAGGACGCCCGAGAGAATGTTTTCCCCGCGGCCACAGCCCCCGTAGCCCCTGAACCCACGCCGGCAGACGCCCCGCCGCGGCCCAGCGACGGCCACGCCAAGCCTCGCCTCGTGTCAGCCACTGCCTCCATCCCAGACCCGGCCAAAGACCCCGGGCCCCCGCGGCTGCAGAGGCCTGAGGCCGCCCCCAGCACGTCCTCCCTGCGCCCAGGTGAGTCTGTGCCCTCCACCCAGCGGGCAGGCCCAGCAGAGCCACGGCGGGCCCAGTCCCCCAGCAGGCCTGTTGCTGCAGAGATGTGGGCGCCTCCCGTCCGGTGACCCCCGAGTGCCATCTCCACCCTCTGCCCGCGTGTTCCTACTCCCATGGAGGCTCAGCAGAGTGCAGGGTCCGGACCCCAGGTTCACGCGCCCTCTCAGCAGTCTGCGCCCCCGGAGACGGGCCACAGGCCAGCGGACGCGGGGCTGGGGCTCCATGGGCAGGAGGAAGCCCCGATTCCTACCACACTCAGGTGCCCCTGGGAAGCGCAGCCCGTGGCGGGCAGGGGAGCCCGGCCGACCAGGGAGGGCGCACATGCACGCACGCACACTTGTGCCTCTCCCTGCCGGCTCCGCACGCCCAGGCCGGCGCCTGGAGGCGGCGGTCAGCTAGGAAGCCCCCGCCCCTGATTGAGCAGCTCCACGGGTCACTCAGCCAGGCCCCCCGGGACAGCTGTGTGAGGACGGGTGTGCCCAGCCTGGCGGGGACAGCTCAGCACAGCCCCTGGGGCCACTGCGGAAGGGCCTGGAGCAGACGCCCCCGGGCCCGCGTCACGGCTGTGCCACCCGCTCCTGCTCCTGGCCGCAGGGTGCCCGCCACTCCGCCTGCTCTGTGAGGCCCAGCAGGGCAGCTCCGGGCCCCCCAGGGGTCGTGTCTGCCTCTGCCGCACGTGGACTGGGCCCTGGGAACCCAGAAACAGCTGGGCAATCAGAGCGAGAGGGCAGGGCCAGCCCATCGTCCAGGGGCTGGAGCTGACAGCCGGGTGAGGAGCAGCTGGCCAACCCCGCTCCTGGGGATGTGGCGGGCGTGGCAGGAGCGGCCGGAGGAGGAGGAGGACAGGAGGCCCCGGCCGGGGGCCTGGGGGCGCACTCCCAGCCCCCTCCTCGTCCAAAAGGTGTAGCCTGGCAGGAGGGCCCATTTAGCCCGCTCCGTCCTCAGCTGGGTCGTTCGGGTCCAGCGGCCACTCCTGGGCGCTGGGGTGGGGCCCTGTGGTGTCGGGCTCACCGGGTGTTCATGTCCAGGCGAGTGATTAGCAGCCTGGCACCACCCGGGCCATTGTGTCGGAAGAGGCCTGCACGGTCACGGGCATGGTCGGGGTGGAAGGCCCTGTCCCGGGGGGTGGGGCGCACGTCCCCCACGGCCGCTCTGTGTCCCCCCAGGGGCAGAAGAGCCGGCGGGAGGCGCAGAGGGCCCGGGCTTCCCGCCCCAGGAGCCGCAGGACAGCGAGCATGTGAAGACGGCCCCCGAGGGCCCCGCGGCAGAGGCCGCCCCCCGGACTGGCACCCAGCCCGCCTGCAGCCAGGGTAAGGCCCAGCATGACCCCGGGGCCAGCAGGCGGCGGGGGTGTCCCAGCAGAGGGACCTGGAGACGGCGGGGGCGGGGGCAGATGAGAAAGGCAGGGGCACCCGAGTCCCCTGCTCCACACTCTGCCGCGCAGATGGGAGTGGTTCGGGTGGTGCGAGGCCCAAGCCGAGGCCACTTGGCCCAGATGGAGCTGAGGGGAGGCCGGGGCAGCCGGGAGGCCGGGCTGGGCAGGGGACATGGCGTCGCGTCCACGGCCCTGCCTGAGTCAGAGCCAGTTCCCAGCAGCCAGGCCCCCGGGGACTCCGTGGGGCGGGGCCTCTCTCAGACCCCTCTTGGGACAGCAGGGCCGCTCCAGCTCCTTTTAAAGCCGCAGGGTGGTGGACGGGCGTGGACACCAGCCAGCCTGCGGCTCCTGGGCGCACAGGGGTGTGGACGTGGGCCAGGGCGGGCTCTGGGACGTGAGAGCTGACGAGGTCTGGGAGGCTCGGGGCTCCCCGGCGCCCCCAGCGGACACACTGCTCCTGAGCCCCCCACCCCCACCCCCACCCCGTCTCCGCTTCCGCCAGCCAGAGCCAGGCCCTCGGGGAGGCAGGGAGACAGGAAGCGGCCTGGGAGCCAGCACCCTGCGGTCTAATACGGCCAGAGGGGAGCAGGGTGACGAGGCTTGCAAAGGACAGGCTGGCCTGGGAGGCTGCGGACCCTGCTCAGCCTTCTGGGTCCGTCCCGCAGTGGCCAGCTCCAAGGCGCCCGGCGGCGGGAGTGCCCCACCCCCCGAGGGCCCCCTGAGCAAGGCTGAGCCTGGCCGGGCCAAGTCACGCCTGCTGCCCAACATGCCGAAGTTGGTCATCCCCTCGTCCACCACCAAGTTCCCCCCCGAGATCACCGTCACGCCGCCCACCCCGACCCTGCTGTCACCCAAAGGCAGCATCTCGGAGGAGACCAAGCAGAAGCTGAAGGTGACAGCAGGTCCTGGGGGGCCCCGGGTCGGGGGCGCGGGTGGGCTGAGGCTGGGCCGCCACTGACCCCTGCCCGCCCGCCCGGCGCAGTCGGCCATCCTGTCTGCACAGTCAGCCGCCACGGTGCGGAAGGAGAGCCTGTGCCAGCCGGCGCTGGAGGTGCTGGAGACGTCGAGCCAGGAGTCCTCGCTGGAGAGCGAGACGGACGAGGACGAGGACTACATGGACATCTGAGGCCCGGCCCGGCCCTGCTGAGGACGAGGACCACATGGACGTCTGAGGCCCGCGCCAGAGCTCCGCAGGGCCTTTTTTATGACCTGTCGACTTTGTAAACGCGCCCCCTCCCCGCCCAGGCGGCGCGTCCACGCTCCGCGGGCTCTGCCTGGGTCAGCGGTGGAGGATCCGTTTTTTTTTGGTTGCTTTTCTAATAAAGATGAAACAGTCACCTCGGTGTCTTTGTCCCTCAGGGCGGGGTCCCCATTCAGGGCTTCTGGGCCCCCTCCCCCGGGGACCGTCAAGGCAAGGCAGCCCCCACCCCTGGACGGGGCACAAGGCTGAGGGTGCAGGAGGGTCCGGCTGGGCGCAGGGGCTGGCCTGCACCCCTGGGTGGTGGGAACCCAGAGCGTGGGTCTGCACTGACCGCCTGCACACCGCACTCCCCCTCCTACGGGACCGGCCCTGTGCCTGTGGGCTGAGTGTGAGACAGCAGTGTGGGCCCCCATC
Source organism: Bos javanicus (assembly GCF_032452875.1). NCBI lineage: Eukaryota > Metazoa > Chordata > Mammalia > Artiodactyla > Bovidae > Bos > Bos javanicus. Next base: position 71,592,489 of record NC_083884.1, read on the forward strand.
ACAGAGGGAAGCGTCTGTAACGCAGCGGCAGGGCGGCGCTGGCCGTGTCCTGCCACCCTGAGCCCGTCCGTTCTGGGCATGCATGTGCTGGAGGGGCCCGGCCTGCCCCGGGGCCTTGTCTGGACGGCCAGGGTGGCAGAGAGACCCTCCCTGCTGCCCGCTGCCCCTCTCCCTCCCAGGGGCCACTCTGTGCCCCTTCCCCATCCTGAGAAGACAGACACCCAAGAGGCTGGGCACTGCCAGGGTCCCCAGCCCAGCACGGGCGGAGCCACGCGGGGACCCAGGGTGCTGGGCTGGCCCTAACTCGGGCCCCTTCCCGGCCGCAGGGCTCCGCCGCTTCCCCACCCGGCCACCCCCACCGTGCAGTCCTGGCCTCCCCCGGCCCTCCCGTCCAGCTCTCCTCTCTGTGCAGCCAGAGCGCCCCCTCCCCCTCGTCCACAGACCCCCGGCCTGGAGTCAGCTACACCACGCTGGCATGCTGCAGTGGGGAGTCTGGCTAAAAGACACCAGGGATACCCCCCCAGTAGAAAGGTGCTCGGTGGGGCTTGGCCGAGAATACACGCCCCGCCCCGCGCAGCTGCGTGAAAAGGACTGGTGAGGGCTGGTTAACAGGTACCGGGCGGCTCTGCTGGAGGAATCTTGAGTGGTCAGCTAAGAGGCCAACCCGGTGCTTCTGTCAACACAAGGGGCACACCTTGGCCAGGGTCATGTCCGTACAAAACTTCCACTTGCAAAGTACCTGCTTAACTGGGGAAGTTATGCTAAAAGGAGATTCCCAACCTAAAACGAGCAGGTTGGGCTTCCTTTAATATTCCAAAGTTTATATTCTTGCAGTTAGAAAAAGCTGGCCATAAGATCAAACAGACTGAAAGGATGACTGATATCTGGAAACTCCTCTTAAAACTATATCAGAACCAAAAAAAGGCTGCTAACGGCCTGTCACTGACTCACTCTCTCCCTCTACCTGTATCTTCTTCTATCTGAATTACTTGGTCAGATGCTAGCTCATTTTTTTCCTTTCTCTTCCAACTCTTCCACCTCCTGCTGTTTGCCTTTACGCAGCAAAGGAGAAGTAGAGAGAGAGGGAAAAAAAGCACCTCTTAAGGAATACTCTGGCGTGATACCCAGTCATCACTCTCTAATCAGCACAATCATCCTTTGCTTGACTCCACCTTTTAGAAGGTTTAGACGAGGATGTAGCTGCTCTGGTCAGAAAGACGGTCTAGGTTGGTCCGAGTTACACAATTAACGCTTGTTAGACTGCTGGACCAACTTTTCAGAACCACCAAAAGAAAGAAAAGGCGGTAGCTACGAAAATTTATGAACGCTCAGTTGTGCCAGCTGAGTACACAATGCCAGCTGAACGTGAACCAAGTCCCAACCCGCTTAATTCCAACCAGTAGAGAAACTTAGCTTGAAAAACAAAAGGAAGTCCCGAGGAAATAAGTCCTAATGAGGAGAACCTGATTTTCTATCCCTGTTGCCTTGAGATCAGAGCTCCCAGGGTCACTTACCTTATCATGAAAGTGAAGAAAGAGAAACAGGGAATGAAGCCTTTAAAAATATTTCTTACATACTGGTGAGTTTCATACTGAGATATCTGATTCACGACTAAGTTGAGAAAGTGAGGCTAGGTCTCTTGTGTCTGAATGTATGGCTCTGTATGTGTCTGTCTGTCTTTGTAATTCTAATGAAGTTTAATTTGTAAGTGAGCTCTGATTTAATAGGCCTAAAGAAAAGTAATTGCCTACAAATCAGAAAAGTCTAAGTTCAAGAGAAATTAAGCTAAGTGAATTTCAGGTTCACATGAACTGGGAAATATTCAATATTAAATTATACCTAGTATTTAATGTTTAAGTTTGTTGGCCTAATTAATATAGAAATGTATGCATTTATCAACATCAAATATAAGACTAAGTATACTCCTATCATTCGGCCTAAAATAACATTATATCTGTTACAACTTTGTCAGCAAGGAAATTAACTTAATATGAAGAAACTTTTTAGGAAAGAAAATGTAAATGGGTTAAAGCTTTTCAATAAACTCTACTAAGAGTAATTATGTTTTAGTCTGTCCAGATTTTAGTAAATTGAATTTCTAGGGTTCTGCTAAATTAAGTGATGGAAGTTTACTTAAATGGGTAGGGTACTCCCAAATAAAATGATACATTAATCACTGATAACTGGCTTCCTCTTACAGAGAAACTCACGGCGTTTTGGACTATTAATGAATGTTTGATGCCTTCTTGAGATGTTCTCTATGAGAAAGCACATGTTTTTTAGAAATTGTCATTGGTGTTTACGCTCACCAGTCTACAGGATGCTAATATAAAGGTCAGCCCATGGTTGCTTACAGAAAGTAGGATGTGTGTTCTCAGTACAGAAGGCGTGAGGAGTGGAATCACATTTTATTAAGGGAAAAGGAAGGATGTCTGACCTAAGAGGTGATTGTTTTTGAATGGGCAAATTAAGTGATGTCTGCAGAAAAGTTTTGGAAAGTGGACTCCAAGAGAAGAATTTTGTGCATGGTACAAGTTTTCTTAACATGTTGAACTGCCTTTGATAACAGACTGTAATTTCTTTACTTTTAGGTAATCTGCTCCGTATTTACCTTTGAAATCTTTTATTGTTACTTTGGTTAAGTGAATAACTTGTTTCACAATGACCTGTGATTATCTCTGAGTGTTTTAAACCCTTTTGATATTCTTTGCAAAGTTTCCTAAGTCTTTTTGACCTCTCGCTAACTTTGAGTGCTTCAAAGAGCCTTCCTGAAACATCCCAAAAGTGAAAGTGAAACATCCCAAAGAGAGACACAGACTGGCTTCATCTGATGCGTGGCATTGCATGGGAAGCATTGTCAAATCCTAAAATCTGATACGTGGCATTGCATGGGAAGCATTGTCAAATCCTAAAATCTCATACGTGGCATTGCATGGGAAGCATTGTCAAATCCTAAAATCTCATACGTGGCATTGCATGGGAAGCATTGTCAAATCCTAAAATCTGATACGTGGCATTGCATGGGAAGCATTGTCAAATCCTAAAATCTCATACGTGGCATTGCATGGGAAGTATTGTCAAATCCTAAAATCTCATACGTGGCATTACATGGGAAGCATTGTCAAATGAGCAATAGTCTTCTCGGGCTATAGTGTATGGCAAATGTTACTAATATACATATTTTAAAATGTATATGGAGTTCCTAAAATTCTGACAGGTGCTGGTCAAATGTCAGTCATAATTCTAGTTATTATCTGCAAGTGAGGTATGTCACAGCAGTAACCCCGTTACTTTATCAACTGTAATCAGAACTTACTGGGTTGAATCTGTTTTACAGGAGTAAGGAAAACATTCCTTTCAAACTAATTATGACTTATAGTAATTTGGTAAATTATACTTTTGCAAGCAGAATTGAAATATTTAGCTTTTTTTTCTCTATTGGCTCCCTCCAGAGTTTGTAAACTCTCAGGTTTCCAGCAGCTTTAACAGACAAATTAGGTAAGCTACTTCACCATCAGGTATAAAAATCTCAAGGTATTTTGGCAACCTTGTAAAGGGAGGAATTCACCTCGATATGTAGGTAAGACATGTGATAAGCTCTTGGCCTGACCTTCCTGGCCCTGAGAGGTCTTTGTTTTTTTAAGAAGTTCAGTCTGACACTCCTTATAAAAAATTTCAGTAAAGCAAAACCCTATGACCAATTATAGTTATATAAATTTTCAGGCCAAGGTTTTTTTTTTTTAGATCAGACTTATTTTTGCAAACAAATTAGTTTTAATTTGAATATATTTGGTAGAAATGAGAATAATTTTAGAGAGAAACAGATTACATTTCAATGAATGTTAAATCCCAGTTTTGTTAACAGAGGTCTGTATTTACTGACTCACTTCCCAGATAAGTTCCTTGCTGTTATGCTATGTTAATGGAAAGTTAATTGAATGATTAAAAGGACATTCTAAATTTTATTTCTGAAGCTTATCTCAGTAATCTCAATTTCCACAACCTCCAAACAGGGGATTGTGTATACCAGAAAGGACTGTCTCCAGCCTGGGTGGAAGGGCTTTCTATCAGTGACTCTTAACTAGCTCATGTGCAGTGAAAGTGAAGGGAAATTGACCCTTGCAGTAATTCCCTCTTCTATTGGCCCCTGCACCAGCCTGGTCTACAGACAGCATTGCCGATGTCAAACTCACCTTAAAAGGATGCTCAGAGGCAATTACACTTAGACCAGGACGAGAGGAAGATGACCTCAGAAGTAGCTCACCCAGGACGCTGGACCTGACGTGTATGATCGTTTATGATGTTGTCTTGACTTCACAGACCTTTGCGTATAAATCAAATGTTTTTCTGTCTTGAACATGATCCTATGCTAGTTTTAAAAAACCGATCCAAGTCCTGGGTTGTGGCCAGTCACCTGTGTCTAGAACGTCTAGGTTCCCTGGTGGGTTTCTCCACCCCAAGGCTCTAACGGGATGACCCTTAGAAACGTTTTCTAGAAGAAAGTCCAGTCCCCTGTGGGTTACTCTTGATATCACTAGGTGGGACCCTCTCAGCTGGCCAATTAAGAATGCCTGCTCTGACCCCAGCCGTAATATGGATCCCTCCAAGTCACTCAAGCTCAGTCGGAGCAACAAGCAAATTCAGTCAAGGAATAAAACAACCAGGCTGTGGTCATTTAAGATTTAAGGCCTCCTTTATCTTGGAGGCAGTTAAGTTATACTAAGGATAGCCAGCCTAGTAACACTAGGAAACACTAGGCTGGGAGCCTGATGCTAATATCCCTGAAAGATAGAGCTGTACTATGTCAGACGGCCTGAGGATATACTGGGCTACACCTAATGGAAATTCCTGGCTTAATTCTTACTTGTGACTTTAAAATACTGCTAGCTGTGTTAGTTGTACTTTGAATGTTTTATGAGATTATTGTCTCTTGTGTTAGTATTACCAAATGCGCGACTGAACCTCCGACAAAAATGATGACTAGGGGATGTGAAGCAGTTGATCCGCATGCGATCAACGATTGTGATAGTGCAACTCTAGATATGGCAAGACAGAACAGGCGGGGGTTTTCCCGGACCTTCCCACACGGGGTAAGACAGCTGGTCCAGAGTCCTCGGTTCCTGTTGACAGACTTAGTCCAGTAACAGCCCACCGAGTGGCCTGTCTGCAAAGTCTTTGCAGACCCAGGAATGAGCCCTTCTAGCAAAGTGGCACAAAATGGTCGCAAACGGCCTGCGAAATGCCTCCCAAAGTACGGTCAAGTTTATCACTGTGAGGGAGTGGCCCCCGCTAAGGGTGCTCGCATCTGCCTCCACAAGGATTAAGTCATGTGCCCCTGCAGCAGCTGACCTCCAACCCCCGCTGAAGGAGTTCAGGGTGGAGAGCAGGAACCAGGCCCTCTGTGCTCCAGGAAACTGGCAGGACAGGTCTTCTCAGGAGCTGACTTGATAAGCCCAGTTCTTATACCTCCTCATATCTAGAAAAGCTCTAAAATCCTTCATGGTGACAACTCTTCTTGTGACCAGCGAAGGCTTCACGAGACTCTGTAAAAATACGTCCTTGATTGCACGCGCCTCCCCTGCAGCAAAGTCACACGTACAGCGGGCTCCCCGCTGCTGCTTTGGGGCGGTCTCTCGCAGCCGTGTGAGGAGCTGTCTCCTGGCTGCAGGCCTCGGTTGTCGTTCGGTGGCTCCGTCATGTCCGAGTCTTTGCGACCCCGTGGACTGCAGCCCGCCAGGCCTCCCTGCCCCTCAGCATCTCCCAGTGTTGTGCCACGCGTTCCGGGAAACAAGCTCACTCAGAACAAGAACAACGCAGATAGCGGACTGCAGTTTACCGCACCGGCGGGCCCGAGGCAGTCTCCTCTTGGCCGAGGACCCGACCAGCATTTGTGAAATCTTTTACGCCCATGTGTACGTGTCTGAACCCACCACCCCAAAGTCTCCTTGAGACTCACATAAACCAAGGAAAATGCAACCCCAGTCACCCTCAGAGCAGTCACGGGCTCTGAGCTCATGTGTCAGTCAAACAGTTAGCCGATAATCAATAAGCCCGAGGCTACACTCCGATAGATACAGAAAAATTTATGGCCTGTCTGGAGGAAAGGGTGATCAGTGTATGTTTTCTCTTGGGCTATGAGTAACCTAGAAACGATCTTCAAGGTTCCCCTGTCTGGAGGGGGTCTTATCCTTCTATTGTTGTTTTCATAGGCACTAAACACAGAGGAATATTCTGAAAGAGATGGGAATACCAGACCACCTGATCTGCCTCTTGAGAAATCTGTATGCAGGTCAGGAAGCAACAGTTAGAACTGGACATGGAACAACAGACTGGTTCCAAATAGGAAAAGGAGTACGTCAAGGCTGTATATTGTCACCCTGCTTATTTAACCTATATGCAGAGTACATCATGAGAAACGCTGGGCTGGAAGAAGCATAAACTGGAATTAAGATTGCCAGGAGAAATATCAATAACCTCAGATATGCAGATGACACCACCCTTATGGCAGAAAGTGAAGAGGAACTCAAAAGCCTCTTGATGAAAGTGAAAGTGGAGAGTGAAAAAGTTGGCTTAAAGTTCAACATTCAGAAAACGAAGATCATGGCATCCGGTCCCATCACTTCATGGCAAATAGATGGGGAAACAGTGGAAACAGTGTCAGACTTTATTTTTCTGGGCTCCAAAATCACTGCATATGGTGAGTGCAGCCATGAAATTAAAAGACGCTTACTCCTTGGAAGGAAAGTTATGACCAACCTAGATAGCATATTCAAAAGCAGAGACATTACTTTGCCAACAAAGGTTCGTCTAGTCGAGGCTATGGTTTTTCCTGTGGTCATGTATGGATGTGAGAGTTGGACTCTGAAGAAGGCTGAGCGCCAAAGAATTGAGGCTTTTGAACTGTGGTGTTGGAGAAGACTCTTGAGAGTCCCTTGGACTGCAAGGAGATCCAACCAGTCCATTCTGAAGGAGATCAGCCCTGGAATTCCTTTGGAAGGACTGATGCTGAAGCTGAAACTCCAGTACTTTGGCCACCTCACGCGAAGAGCTGACTCATTGGAAAAGACTCTGATGCTGGGAGGGATTGGGGGCAGGAGGAGAAGGGGACGACAGAGGATGAGATGGCTGGATGGCATCACTGACTCGATGGATGTGAGTCTGAGTGAACTCCGGGAGTTGGTGATGGACAGGGAGGCCTGGCATGCTGTGATTCATAGGGTCGCAAAGAGTCGGACACGACTGAGCGACTCATCTGATCTGATCTGATCTGAAACACAGAGTTCAGAGTCCATTGGAAAGGTGGCCCAGCATGATCAGCATGAACAGGCCTAAGATGGAGTCCAGGCCCTATGAATTCCTTCTTCACCAGAGCTTGCTCAAACTCACGTCTATCGAGTCGGTGATGCCATCCATCCATCTCATCCTCTGCTGTCCCCTTCTCCTCCAGCCTTCAGTCTTTCCCAGCATCAGAGTCTTTTCTAATGGCTCTTCCCATCAGGTGGCCAAAGTATTGGAGCTTTAGCTTCAGCATGAGTCCTTCCAATGAATATTGAGGACTGATCTCCTTTAGGATGGACTGGTTGGATCTCCTTGCAGTCCAAGGGACTCTCAAGAGTCTTCTCCAGCACCACAGTTCAAAAGCATCAATCCTTCGGCTCTCAGCCTTCTTTATGGTCTAACTCTCACATCCATACGTGACAATTGGAAAAAGTCCTTATTTTGCCCCAAATAAAACTTAACTCTCACGCTGTGCATTTTTTCAAGTCCGTGTTCCCCAAGCCATGGTCAGGGCCCTGGAGCAAGTCCCAGTACCAGCCCCCCCAGGCTGGCTTGGGGACCTGAGGACCACCGGGGCAGCTGGCCCCAGCAGTGCTGTGGGTGCCCAGCATCTGCTTAGCAGTTGTGGCTACACCCCCCTCCCCCACCCCTGCTGGCTCTCTGGATCGCTGCGGGGGGCGGGGGGCAGCAGGGCGGGCCACGACAGGGAACCAGGCTGGCTGACCCCCCAGGGCCCCGAGGCCTCTCACAGCCCAGGGCCCCCCCCCAACCCCCCACCGCTAGCGTCAATTCCCTAAGGGGTCCAGGGCCCTGTGCCCTTCGGTTGCCTTGAGAAGCCACCACTGTCCAGACCCGGCCCAGGTGGCAGGGCCCGAGTGAGTCTCCGACCTGGCTCCTCGCCGCCTACCCTGGCCTTGGAGGCTCCCGGAAACCACCTCTCCCAGGGACCTCGCTGCCTCTCCCCGTCTGGGCCTCAGTTTCCACACCTGCATAAACAGAACAGAGGTGTGGAACAAGGGAGAGATTATGCAAACGCAGAGTGACAGGGCAGGGGCGGCTCCTGTTTGGCTCCCAGCTCCGGGCAGAGGCGCCGCAGGAGAGCACAGATGACCTCGTTTCTTCCCAGAACCCCGCCAGCAGCCCAGAGAGCCCTGCGGAGAGGAGACCAGGGTCCGGGCCTCAGCCCCCCACCCTGCCCCCAGGGTTCACCTGCAAGGGGCTCCCGGCCCCGCCCCCTCCCCCCTTCTTTCCCCTCCACCCACCGGGGGCATCTCCGCCTTCGCCCAGCCGGGGCCCTCCCCTAGCGCCTACACAGCAGGCTGCAGGCAGGCACCAGCAGGAAGGTGCCAGCTCCCACACCCCACCCCGGCTGTGGGGAGGACCTGGGAAGCCCAGCTCCCTGTGGGGCAGCTGAGGTGCGAGGCCTGTGGCCCCAGGACCCCGGGGGGCTGGAATCCCGGGATGGCAGGGACCACCGTGCCTTCTCCCCACCGCAGCATCATCCCTTCCCTGGCGAAGAGTGTGGCCCGGCGGAGCAGGCCTAGGGGGTGGGGGGTGGGGACTGGGATCCAGGGTCTGAGCGGCCGCACCCGGACGTCCGGCTTCAGGATGCCGGTCCCCTCCCCTGGGTCCGGGGCCGGAGGGCCAGGAATGTGCTAACGGGGCAGCTTGAGCCCTGCTAGCGCTTCAGGCACCTGTGGACTTTGAGAGGGGACCGGGAGGGGCGGGGCGGGGCGGGGCGGCAGCGCGGGGCGGGGCGGGCTTGGGGAATATTTGACCCGCCACCTCCCGGCCCCTGCTGCGCCGTCTGCAGACGCGGGCCGCACCATGAAGCCGACCCTGCTGCCCTGGGCCCTGCTGCTGCTGGCGACTGTCCCCGGCCCGGGCCTCCGGCCTGCTGCAGGTATGCCGCTGCCCTGCCCTTCCGTCCCCCTGTCTGCCTGCTGCAGTCAGACCCAGCGCAGAACCTCCCCGGGCTCAGACTCTTGTCCATCCGTCTGGCTGTGACCACACTGGGGTTGATGCCGTTCAGCCGCTCAGTCGTGTCTGACTCTTTGCAGCCCCATGCGCGGCAGCGTGCCAGGCTTCCCCGTCCTTCAGCATCTCCTGGAGTTTGCTCAGATTCATGTCCATCCTGGGGCGTGCTAAGAAGAAGAAATTCTGGGGAGCCCAGAGCCAAGGGGCTGCTGGTCGGGATTGGGGTGGGGGTGTTCTGGGCTATGCCTACTCTAAGCTAGCTGGGAGCCAGAAGGCGGGTTGCGGGCCGGGAGGGAGGTCGCCAGGGAGGGTGAGCACAGCCAAGCCCTTGGACTGAGTGAGACCCGAGCCCTGAGGGAGGAGCCCTCAGCCCCACTGGGCCCCCTGGCCAGCTGGAGGCAGGACAGTGGGTCCCTCTCAGGGTGGGCTGAGCCCGAGGAAGTCCTGGGAAAGGCCCTGGACTCTGGAGCCAGGCCCCTGACCCCCGCCGGGCCGGGCCAGGCTGGTTTTCACCCGTTCCCCAACCCCCTCCCGGCCAGCTTCCCATCCTAGGAAGCAGCGACATCCCCCTGCCGCTTATCTTACTTGGGGCTTCACTCAGCCTCCTGCCCCACCCTCAGGCCATCACAGCCTCGGTCAATAAATATTTATTGACGCTCCTGAGTGCCAGGCCCTGCACTGCGCGAGGCACGACCGCAGTGGTGGCTCAGGCCCAGGCTTGGCCCTTGACCAGCCCCGGGGTGGGGATGGGGGGAGGCTGGGATGGGCCAGAGGGGACAGGGGCCTGCACCATCCCCTAGGCTCCACCCTCCAAGCCGCGTGGCCAGGCCAGCCCCAGTGGGTCGGCTCCCCACAGCGCCCCCCCACCAAACTGCCCTCTCCCCTCTCCTGGCCTGGCCGAGTCCTCTGCCGGAACTGTCCCCTAAAAGGAGGGGAGTACCCCTTGCCTTGTCCCCCGAGGGTGGGGCAGGCTCCCTTCAGGACCTTAACCCGTGGTGGGCAAGCCTGCAATGCCCAGCAGAGAGATGGACAAGTTCAGCCCGGCACCGGCCCCTAGTGGGCCTCCAAGGGGACTCTTCGCAGCCACATTCCCAGACCCCAGGCCGGCGAGCGGGGGGGGTCCTTCTCCAGGCTGCCGGTCCACTGATGTTTTAGGGAGTGGACGCAGCTCCCGGCCCATGTGGGGGGCGGTCAGGCACTTGTGGCCATCGAACACACCGACTTGGATGCTGAGAGCCAGTCTGCCCGGGGAGGGAGGCGGAGAAGGAAATGGCAACCCACTCCAGTACTCTCACCTGGAAAATCCCATGGACGGAGGAGCCTGGTGGGCTATACAGTCCACGCGGTTGCAAAGAGTTGGACACGACTGAGTGATTTCACATGTCCTCAGATCTCCGCCGATTCCAGCCAGTCATTCAGGCCGTCGAACTAAGAATTAACCGCCAGCACCTCCCCCACCCCGCCGCCCCCGACTCTGAGCCCTGCGGGTTTCCGCTGTGTCCCTGTGGTGGTCAGCGCCGTTCCCGGCTAGCTTTCTCCTGGGGCTACTTGTAAGGGGCTCCCGGGGAGAGCGAGGCGGGCACCCTGTGCCACATGGCCCTCCATGCCCTCTACTCCAGGTGCCCAGCTGAGCTGCTCCCAGCGCTGCGGAGACCAGAGCGGGCCATGTTCCTGCCACCCGACCTGCTTTGGCCTGGCCAGCTGCTGCGTGGACATCCGGGATTTCTGCCTGGAGATCTCGCCCTACTCTGGCTCCATGATGGGGGGCAAGGACTTTGTGGTCCGGCATCTCAACTGGTCCAGTCCCGCTGACAGCGTGATCTGCAGGTGGGAGGCCCCCGAGGGGCACTCTGGGGCCCACCCCCTGGTGGGCTGGGTGGGGCCCCAGGACCCAGGGCTGGGGCTGCTGGCCTGATGCGTTCCCTGGGAGGAGGCTGGGAGCCTTGGAGAGGGTCGGCCCCCGCAGGCCCAGCCTGTCCACCCCCTCCGCCCCTCCAGCTTCAAGGAGAGCATCCAGACCCACGGCTACGTGGACGCCTCCGGCCGAGTGCACTGCGTGTCGCCCCTGCTCTACGAGTCCGGCCGCATCCCGTTCACGCTCTCCATGAACAACGGCCGCTCCTTCCCGCGCTCGGGCACCTGGCTCTCTGGTGAGCCCTGATGGTGACGCACCCTCCCGGGCCCGGTGCCCTCACAGGGACTCTCCTGGGTGATAATCTGGTCGAACCGGTCACTCTGGAGGTCTGCCCCGGGTGTGGGCTCCCCAGACTCCTTTCTCCACCCACTGGCATCCACACGGGGGTTCCAGCCCAGAGGGAGGAGGACTGTGGGGGGGTCTGCTCTGGCCAAGGGAGGGGAGGAGCCAGCCCGGGGGCAAAGATCAGGGCCCCTCCTCTCCCAGCCCCTGACCTTTCCTACTACAAGGGCACCATGGCTCCCGAGGGACTGCCTTGGGACGTCCCCACAGCTCAGAGAGGCCCGGACCTCCTCCCCTGGACGCCCTGGGCCCCAGGCCTTCCCTCAGCTCACCTCCCGCCCCCCGCCAGTGCACCCAAGTAAAGTGTCGGACTCCGAGAAGAGCCAGCTGGTGAACGAGACCCACTGGCAGTACTACGGCACTCCTGGCACGCAGGGCAACCTCACCCTGACCTGGAACACCTCGGCCCTGCCCTCGGACACCGTCACCATCGAGCTGTGGGGCTACGAGGAGACGGGTGAGGCTGGCAGGGGTCATGCCCCGACCCCCACTGGGAGCCTGGAGCTCACGGACATGGGAGAAAGGAGATTCCAGGTGGGGGGAATCCAGCCAGGGATTTCGAGCCGGAAGGTGTTGGCAGGAGAGGGCAGCTGGCTCGAGTGGCACAGGGAGGAGTGGCCGCCTGGGTACCAGGGCTGGAGGGGGGCTGGAGGAGGTGCAGACATTTGCAGCTCCTGGATACACAGCTTGTCCTGGAAATAGGAAAGACGTACCCCGCCCCATCCTCAGAGCCCCTGGAGGACTAGCAGGCCTTGGCCTGGCTCCCTCCCCCAGCAGGGCAGGCCCTCGTGTGGGGGCCATCTGTCTGTGGCACCCACCTCCACCTGTGCCCCCGGGGTTCCTGGGTCAGGCCCCGGGGCTGATGAGGCCTTCTCCCCCTGCCAACCCCCTCAGGGAAGCCGTATTCCCAGCAGTGGGCAGCAGCGTGGTCATACCTGTATTCCTTGGCTACCAACATCCACAACTCCGGTTCCTTCACCTTCACGCCAAAACCTGCCCCGCAGAACTTCCAGAGATGGGAAGTGGGTTCCCTCCGCATCGTGGACAGCAGACACAGCGCAGGGAAGCCGTAAGGACCGCCCAGGAGGACGAGCCCAGGGCCTGTCTGCTGCCCTACGGGAGAGGGGGGTGCGGGGCGGGGCGGGGCCAGGGCTGGGGCAGGGAGGGCAGCCCCCAGCGTGCGTGCGTCCCCCACAGGGATGTGCAAGCGATCTGGAGCAACGAGCACGCACTGGCCTGGCACCTGGGTGAAGACTTCCGGATGGACCCTGTGGCCTGGGCCCGAAACCAGTGCCTGGCCTGGGAGGAGCTGGAGGACCAGCTGCCCACATTCCTGGAGGAGCTGCCCGACTGCCCCTGCACCCTGGCCCAGGCCCGGGCTGACTCCGGCCGCTTCCACGTGAGCCCCCCAGCCCAGACAGGGACGGGAGTGGGTGAGGGGCAGGCTAGGGCCGGCTGCCCCCACCAGCAAGGGCCACGCTACTGGAGGCATCACAGGGAGGGGAGGGGGAGGCCTGGGAGGTGAGGCTGGGGGTCCGAGGCCCCGGAGGGGTAGGGGATGGCGGAGCCCCGAGCCCGTGCAGGTGACAGCCGCCAGCCCCTCTGCAGACAGACTACGGCTGTGACCTGGAGCAGGGCAGCGTGTGCACCTACCACCCGGGCGCTGTGCACTGCGTGCGCTCGGTACAAGCCAGGTGAGCCCGAGATGGAGGGCGGGGCGCGGGAGGGGGCGGGGCGCGGGAGGGGCGGGGCGCGGGAGGGGCGGGGCCGGACCCAGGGCCGTCCTGACCCGTCTGTGCCCGCAGCCCCCGGTACTACTCGGGCCAGCAGTGCTGCTACACTGCGGACGGCACGCAGCTCCTGACTGCTGACTCCACCGGGGGCAGCACCCCGGACCGCGGCCACGACTGGGGCTCACCCCCCTACCGCGTGCCACCCCGCGTGCCGGGCCTCTCCCACTGGATCTACGACGTCATCAGCTTCTACCACTGCTGCCTCTGGGCACCTGAGTGCTTCCGCTACATGAACAGACGGCCCTCCAGCGACTGCCGCAGCTACCGGCCCCCGCGCCTGGGTGGGTGCTGGGCTGGGCGGGCGCTGGCCAGGGCAGAGGCAGGACAACCCGCCTCACCTTCCGATCCCCCCAGCCTCCGCTTTCGGGGACCCACACTTCGTCACTTTCGACGGCACCAACTTCACATTCAACGGACGTGGCGAGTACGTGCTGTTGGAGGCAGCGCTGACCGACCTGCGGGTGCAGGCGCGGACCCAGACCAGGGTGACGCCAGAGGGTGAGGCTGGGCCCCGGGGGCTCTGGGGGGCACAGGTCATCCCTGGGGAGGGGGAGTCTGAGCCCGGTGGACCCCATCTTGTACCCATCATCCCAGGCTCTCAGGACCGAGGCACGGGGCTGACTGCGGTGGCCGTCCAGGAGGCCAACTCAGACGTGGTAGAGGTCCGGCTGGGGGACGGGGCGGGGGTCCTGCAGGTGCTGCTGAACCAGGAGGTGCTCAGCTTTGCGGAGCAGCGTTGGATGGACCTGAAGGGTGAGTGGAACGTTGGGGGCCCCATCTGGGGGTCCTGGCAGGAAGGGAAGGGGGCGCAGGGTGGAGTCAGGGTGTGAGGGCTGACAGCCAGTCCCCCCCTCACAGGACCCTGGTGTGGGAGCTCCCTTCAGGGCCTGGGCACTCAGACCCGCCACCCGGGGTGGGGGAGTGTCAAGGTAGGCTGGGCCCTGGGGACTCCCTCCTGGCCCTGAAGCCCACGGTGCTAGCCCACGCATCCCAAGGCTGTGGGGTCAGAGCCCAGCGCCCACAGGGGCGACCCTGACCCCACCTCCACGTGTGCCCAGGTATGTTCCTGTCGGTAGCCGCTGGGAACAGAGTATCAGTCATGCTGACGTCAGAGGCCGGCCTGGAGATCAGCCTCCAAGGGCCATTCCTGAGTGTGGCGGTCCTGCTGCCTGAAAAGTTCCTGACCCACACGCAGGGCCTCCTCGGGACATTCAACAACGACCCAACCGATGACTTCACCCTGCGCAGTGGGGAGGTCCTGCCACCCAGCGCCAGTTCTCGAGAACTGTTCCGGTTCGGGGCTGACTGTAAGAGGCCACAGGCAGGAGCACAGAGGGCACGGCCCTGGGAAGGGCTTGGTGGAGGTGCGGGGAGCCCCCAGACCCTCCCACCCGCCAGCCCTGATGCTGTCTTCCCAGGGGCCGTGCAGAATGCCTCCTCCCTGCTCACCTACGACTCCAAGTTCCTGGTGGAAAACTTCAAGGAACGGCCTAAGCATGACCCCACTTTCCTGCCCCTCTTCCCCGAGGAAAGCTCCGCGAGCCCCAGCCAGGCGAGTGCGGCAGCTGACCTGTGTGGGGACGACAGTTTCTGCAAATTCGACGTGGCGGCTACCGGGAGCCTGAGCGTGGGCAACGCCTCGCGAGTGGCCCACATGCAGCACCGGCTTCGCGTGCAGAGCCTGCAGCCCGGTGAGCGGGGCGGGGCGGGGCTGGGGGGAAGGCGCGGGCGAGGGGGAGGGCGCCTGGCGCTGGGACACGGCCCCCCAGGCTGGTGGCAGCAGGCGCGAGCTCAGGTCCGATGTCTGCGCCCCGCCCCTACACTAGTGGTGTCCTGCGGCTGGCTGGCCCCACCTGCCAACGGACACAAGCAGGGCGAGAGGTACCTGGTGGGCTCCACCGTCCGCTTCCGCTGCAACAACGGCTACAGCCTGGCTGGGGCAGACGCCAGCACCTGCCAGGCTGACGGCACCTGGTCCTGGCCCACCCCCACGTGCCAGCCAGGTGAGAACACCCCGCCCACCAGAAGCCCCGCCCACAAGTCCTTGCCCTACCCACACTGCCTAGCCCCGCCCATCAGTCGGCCTAGCCCCGCCCACCGGCCCCTGGCCTGCCCACGCACACTGCCTCGCCCCGCCCACGCGCCCGCGCCCCAAGTCCGCCCCACGCGCACGTGTGCGCACGCCTGCGCCTGGTTGCTAGGCGCACTCACAGCCCACCACCTCTCCAGGACGGAGCTACGCGGTGCTGCTGGGCATCATCTTTGGAGGCCTGGGGCTGGTGGCCCTGGTTGGGCTTGGCTACTGGCTCCTACGCCGCAGGAAGAGCAACACGTGAGACCCCTCTCTCCTAGGCCTGGTCCACTCCTCCTCGGTTCTCATGGGCCCGCCCCCGCACCCCCACCCCCACCCCGGGCGCGCGTGGGACCACCGTGCCCGCGCTAGACCGCAACTCTGTTGCAGGGCCGTCTGGGGTTCGCAGCCCTGAGCGAAGCACACTTGGCCAGTGGCGCGAGATGCACGGGGCCTCCCCGAGGCCAAAGCCGAGCCTCCAAACTTCCAGGAGCCTGCACCCCAGTACTTGAATCCTCGGGTTCCTAGCGCCAGACACGTGGAACCCGTACACCCGGTACCTGAGCTTTTCAAGCCGAGTGCCCTGCTCTGTCACCGAAGGCCCGAACCCCAAACTGTAACCGGGGAGCTCCCGTGGCTCTGTTCCCTGCATACCCCAAACCCTAGTTCTCCAGGCCCTGGGCTCTGTACCCTCGAATCCTGAGGCCTGTCTCCCGAACCCTGACATGCCAGCACCTGATGTGCAACGGCCAGTACCTCAGATCCCGTGCCCCTGACCCCCAGTGTGAGCCTGCTGACCCAGCAGTGAGCCCCAGGGCCGAGCTGCCTTGATTCCCAGGCCCTGGGCCTGGCTGCCCGGGACTGTGGCTGGGTCCAGCCTTGGGCATGGACCTTCTAAGCTCCAGTCTTGTAACTCCAAGTCTTACGGAACGTCTCCTGACAGACTCCTTGCCTGTGGAGGCAGAAAACAAGCTTTGGTGCCCCTCTGTGGTGTCTGTGCTCGTGGCGTGACTTATCCCCGGGAGTCCAGTGGTCGCCCTGGGCGGTGCACGGCACCGAGAGTGACCGGCCTGTCCCCAGGCTCCGACCGTCCGTTTGTAAAGTGGGATCT
Source organism: Bos javanicus (assembly GCF_032452875.1). NCBI lineage: Eukaryota > Metazoa > Chordata > Mammalia > Artiodactyla > Bovidae > Bos > Bos javanicus. The sequence continues at coordinate 71,608,976 of NC_083884.1, forward strand.
AGAACAGTGACTGTGTCATGGGAGCGGAAGCGTGCATGGGGCACTACGCTGGGCACCCAGCTCTAGCCCAGCCCCAGAGGCAGTGTGGGAGCGCCATGCCCAGCTGGTCCAGGCCCCTGGACCCTTTGCCTAGGACTGTCCGGAGGCAAGTGTACAGGACCCAGGCCTCTCGTGAGGGTACTGAATGGGTGCTCTGGGGGGCCTGGGTAGGATGGTGCCGGGTTTCCATCAGAGGTCTCAGACAGGGAAGTGCCGGGGCCTGTGGATTGGAGGTGGGTGCTTACTGCCTGCTGCCCAGGGCTGGTGGCTCTGCCTGAGAGGAGCGAGGGTCAGGGAGCAGCCTGGAGACACCTGGCGCCCTGGGTAGGGCCTTGGGCAGAGCCTTCTCGCAGCCGTGCTGAGTGGCCACGTGGGGGCAGCAGAGGCTAAGAATTGCGGAGGTGGACGCTACCGGGGACCCAGGCCACCAGGGAGGGCCGGGCAAATGCCCCAGCAGGCTTGTAGTCACCGCCTCGGCCAAGGTTCATGCAGGCCCACCTGGGTGGGGGACGCCTCGAATCCCCAGTCTTGGAAGTTGTACAGGTTACCCAAGGTCCAGCAGGCTCTGACCTCCCTACCTCCTCAGCCCTGCCTTTGGCAGAGGGTCCTGGGCAGAGAGGCCCAGGCTGGGAGGGGGGCGGGCAGCAGGTCCCCCTGCCGGAATCCGAGGGTGCTGCGTGTGGCGGGGCGTGTTTCAGGGAACAGGGCAAAGGTGGGAGGGTCCCGGGGGTGGTGCCCAGTCAGTGCATGTCCTTCCAGACCCCACCTGGCACCTCCCCACCCCTGGCTTCCAGCTCAGGACAGGGGGGCTGAGTGCCCACTCCTTGGCCCCTGGGAAGGTACTTTCCTCCCTGGGGATGAGGTCAGGCTGGGCTGGCCCCCACCAGCCGAGCCCCGCACCTCCCTGGCAGGGCCAGGCTGGGCACTTGTGGGTGAGCAACATGAGGGCGGCAGCTGAGGCCTGAGAGGGAAGCCTGGCCTCCTCCTGGCTCTCCACCCACCCCGTCCCTCTGGGCCCTGGAGCCGCCCCCCACCCCCACCCTGGGCAGGAGAAGGGATCCATTGTGGCCCTGGCCCCAGACGTCAGGCTTTCCCAGTGCCAGGGGCCAACCAGCCTGGGAAGCCCCAACACCTGGCAGAGGTTTTCCCAGGGCCCTGAGAGAGTCGGGGTGCGGCCAGGCCTGTGTGAGGCTGCAGGGTCCCAGGGCTGGGCACAGGGCCCCTGGAAACATCAGCGGTGGGGACCCTGGCCTCAGAGAGGTGTCCTCCCCAAACCATAGCCCCAGGGCATGACAGCCCCAGAGCCCATTGCGGGGGGAGGGGAGGAGGCCACGGAGCCACATGGGGGCCTGGGCCTCAGCAGCAAAGGCCCCTGACACCCCCAGCCTCCCGAGGAAGGAGCACTCACATCCCCTCCAGCTTCCCCCTCGGGTCTCCTGTTGGCTGAAGTCCAGGCAGGGACCCCTCGGGCAGGCTGCTGCCTCCCACAGAGCCCCAGGTGACCCAGTGCCCGCCCCGGGCCAGGCCCTTGCTGGGAGACCCCCGTCCCCGTGGTGTGTCCTGCTCGGGAGGAAGGGGTGACCAGGCCCTGCACTGTGGGGGCGGGCGGCGCTTCCTGGGGGAGTCCGCCTCCGGGCAGAGGATGGAAGCCATTTATCTGAGTAGGGGCTCAGCAACCTCCAGCGGCCCGTGCCCCTGGAGCAGTCACGTTGCTGCCTGCCAGCAGAAGCAGGTGGGGAACTTTCCAGGCTGGCCCTTAACGCCTCCCCAGGCAAACCCCTCCACCCGCCCTTTCCCCTGCTCCCACGGACTAGAAGCCGTGCCAACCTGTGAAGGGGCCCTCGCCCCAGCCTCTTCAACGCATCCAGTCCTGCTTTGGGAACAAAAAATAAACTTGTCTGTGAGTAAGCCGTGGCACGTTCTGGGTCTGTGTGCTGCAGCACTTGGTCCTGTACACCAGGCCCAGAGGCGAAAAAGACCTTACATCTGTCACCAGCGCTGAGGACACACACTGTGCGCAAGGCTTTAAATCGTTCAGACGGACCCTCCAGTGTTCACAGCAGCAGAGTCAGTCACGACAGCCAGAAGGCGGAGGCAGCTTAAGGGTCCATCAGCAGATAGATGGGTGAACAGGTGCGGCGTGTCTGTGTACAACGGGATACCGCTGGGTCACACACGTGCTTCAGCGTGGATGAACCTTGAGGCTGTTGTGCTGAGTGCAATAGCCAGACACAGGACAACCACTGTCTGAGCGGGACCCTGAGAAGTGGTCAAGACGGTCCGCTTTCTGTCGTGTGTATTTCGCTGCTGCTCTTTAGTTGCTAAGTCACGTCCGACTCTTGGTGACCCCCATGGACTGCAGCCCACCAGGCTCCGCTGTCCATGGGGTTCTCCAGGCAAGAGTACTGAGGTGGGTTGCCATTTCCTCCTCCAGGGGGTCTTCCCCGACCCAGGGATGGAAACCCGTATCTCCTGCACTGGCGGGCAGATTCTTTACCACTGAGCCACCAGGGAAGCCCCACTTGTATTTTACTACAATTAAAAATCTTAAAACCCGAACGGAAGGATTTCCTTACCACTCAGTCCCCAGGCGGTGGACCTTGAGCCACGCCCAGGATCTTGTTTCTTCAGGACACTGCTGTTCTTTGTAAGTTCACTGCTGTTTTTTCTGTTACGCTTGGGGCCTTCTGCGTCCTCTTTGCCCCTCCCAGTCGCCGAGCTGCTCTGTGGGCTCCTATAGAGAAAGGCGTTGTGGCGTCCGATTTTACGATGAGACGTCTGTGCCGTGTGTGAGGCAGGTCAGGACACACCTGTCTCACGTGGATATCTGATGGACTTGGCACTGTCTTTTGAAACACAGTCCCTTCCGCACTGCACCGCTCTGTCTCCTCTGTCAGAGGTCAGGTTTATTACTGTACTGGAGCCTGATCGCCTTAGTCACCGTAGCTGGCTCCCGACCTCTGGTGATGTGCGTCCTCTGTGATGCTCTTCCTTAAGACCGACTGCAGTGTGGGAGACTTGGGTTTGACCCCTGGGTTGGGAAGATCCCCTGGAGAAGGGAAAGGCACCCACTCCAGTATTCTGGCCTGGAGAGCTCGATGGACTGAATAGCGCAGGGGGTCACAAAGAGTCGGACACGACTGAGCGACTTTCACTTTCACTCAGGACTGCCTGGGCTAGTCCTAGCTCTTGGTGTTTCCACATGAATTTCAACATCAGCTTACAATTTACACACACACACAAAACCCACAAACAGAGCCCCCCGGAAAAAGTGAGGACTTCTGTTAGAATTGCATCGGATTTACGGGTGGACGTGGGGAGAATTGGTCTCTTCGCCGTCCTGACTCTCTTAGTCCGTGAACATAGTACAAGCTTCCGTTTATTCAAGTCTTCTTCACATCCTGCAGTTATAGTTCGCAGCCTTGGTCAACGTAGGGGTCTCGAATACCTGTTTCTTTTACTTTTAGGCTTGGATTTTTCAAAATGCTATCATAAGTGATTTCAGTCCAAAAAGAAATGTTTTCCGTTTGGGAGGGATCCGTAGAGAGAGCGGTGATCTTTGCGTGTTTCCCTGGCTCCAGCGGCCTTGCACGTGTCACTGGGGTTTCTCCCGCTTCCCTGTTAAGCGCCTGCACACACGGACGGCTTCTGTCCTCCTTGCCAGCTCTTTCTCCTTCTGTTTGTCTTTCCCACCTGACTGCCTGGGCAAGGACTTCTCTTTCCGTGTGGAAAGAAAACAGTGAAAGCCAGCAAACGCCATGTGTCCTTCTCAAGAGAAGCTGGCCTCGGTCTCAAAAGGAAGGCGGTCAGGTTTCGCCGTGACGTATGGAGTCCAGTAGGGCTTCGTAGCCGCCATTTACCAAATTGAGGAAGTTTCCTTCCGTTGCTAGTTCCTGCGAGCTTTAGTGCTCAGTGGAGTTGGCAAGTGTTGCCAGACGCTTTTCTGCGTTTGTTGAGAGGGTGGATGTTTTTTCCTCCTGTTCTGTTCGTGCATTAACACAGGGAATTGCATCGCTTGAATGTTTGCTTTTGTTTGTTTGGCCACGTTGCCGGGTTTGTGGGATCTTAGTTCCCAGGCCAGGGATTGAACTCAGGCCCTTGGCGGTCCTAACCACTAGACTGCCAGGGAGTTCCCAGAATTGCTTGATTTTGTAATGTTCAACCAATCACATATTCCCAGAATAAACCCAAATCGATAGTGGTGAATTCATGTATCATTTAGGAATGTTTCGTCTCTGTGAGCGAATGAAATCACCCTGTCCTTTTCCTTCATGAAACGTCCTCGTCAAGTTTTGTTCTCAGGATTCTGCTGGCCTCATTAAAAGTTGGGCAATATTTTCTCTGTTCTGGGGAAGTTTGTGTAAGACTGTATTTTTTCCTGGTATCAGTGTTTGGAAGCATTCAGAGACGAATCCTTTGGGCTGCAGCTGTTCGCTTTGTGGGATCTCGTTGTTGTTTGAATTGGCACGTTTACCAGGGAGGTTGAACAACTGTGTGCGCTGAGATCACCATTTGTAGTTCTCTTCCCAGGGCCTCACGGGTCACATCCTGTGCCTCTTTCTAAAGGATTCTTGGTCTTTGCTATTAAATATTTAAGTATTTAAATATTAAAGAAACCAGGCTCAGGCCATGTTATGTATTGAAACTGTCTTTCCCCAAGGTTGTCGTTGATCTTTTAAAATATTTTCCACATCAACATTTTAAATTTCCATGTGTTCAGATCTATTCTCTTTTGAAAACAGTCTTGGCCATGCTGCTCGTCGGGTGGGATCTTAGTTTCCTGACCAGGGATTGGACCCCATCCCCCGCATTAGAAGCGCGGAGTCCTAACCACTGGACCGACAGCGAAGTCCTAGTTAACCCTTTCTTTCTTTTTTTTTTAAAAACCTTTTTATTTGTGAGTTCCAGGTGACCAGTGCAGGGACTCAGCCACACACACACACACACACACACCCCATCCAGGCGGCCACGTGGCACTGGGCAGGGTTCTGTGTGCTGTGCAGCAGGTGCTTTCCGGTCATCCATTTCAAATATAACAGTGTGTACACGCCCATCTCAATCTCCCCAGCATCCTTTTAAAAAAAAAAAACCAACATGGCTTCTTGATTTTATGTCATGCCCAGTAAAGGACTTCCCTACTCAAAGATCATAAATAGAACATTCTCTCATTTTCTTACAATATCTGTATGGTGTTTTCGGGGGGTAGTTTCATTTCTAATGAAAAATTTTAATTTTGGTTTTTCTTTTCAGTTTCATTTTTAAATGGGTTTATTCTTAAATCCTGGTCCGACTGGAGTTTAATTTGGTATAAATAAAAAGAGCAGGGGTCCTGCTTACTGCTTCCCCAGATGGCTACCTGCATGCTCTCGTGCTGATTGTTAACCATTCCCCTTCTCCCCACTGCTTGACGTGCTCCTCGAGCAGAGGCACAGAGTCCGGTAGGTATTTGCGTGTCTCTGTGGACTTCGTGGTTGACGGTTTCTGAGGTTTACTTGAGTTTTTGTTTGTTTGCTTCACAAAAGCACTGATGCAATTTAGTGAGCAGGTGAAGGTCTTTATAATCAGTGACGCTGGACCAGCTGCCAAGGCAGTTACTTTATAACTTTTTCTTTCTCACTGGAAGGTAATTGCGTTACGACTTTGTGTCGGCTTCTGTTACACACAGCACGAATCAGCCATGAGATGGTTCTACATGTATCCCCTTCCTCTTGAGGTCCCTCACCCCCACCCCCGCAATTATTTTAGATTTCCCATTTAGGCCTAGGGTTCATCCCAAATTAATTTCTGTATGTGGTAGGAGGGAGGGGGTCAAGACTCCTTTACTGCACCCGCCTCCCAAGTTCCACCACTTGGGAACTTACACTTACACTTACACTTACACTCCAGGACCCTAGGAGCTTTGGGACGTCAGTATTCTCAACGTGGGCTTCCCCTGTGGCTCGGGTAGAGAATCCGCCTGCCAGTTCCAGGAGATGCAGGAGACCTGGGCTCCATCCCTGTGTCGGGAAGATCTCCCGGAGAAGGTGACGGCAACCCACTCCAGTGTTCTTGCCTGGAGAGCCCCACGGACAGAGGAGCCTGGCGGGCTACAGACCACGGGGTCACAGTCGACGCGACTGAGCGCGCACTTTCTCATTGCAAGACGGGGGTCATCGTGGCTCCCTTCCCTTCGGGAGAATTACGTGGATTCGTACGTGGAAAGCAATAGAGCAGCTCCTAACCGCGGCCAGTGCCCAGCAGACGTTGGTGGTGTTTTGAGATATTTGTTCACGTGAAGGGAGTACCCGTGGGTCTCTTTCAGCGTTTGAGTGTTAGGTCCATGGGCTGTTTTTTTCTTAATCCAGAATGAGTCTTGGCTTCCGTCAGACGCCTCTCCGTGGAGATGACCCTGGGTTTTCTCCTCGGCTGAGAGGGGAGTCCAGGCCCTCACAGACGTTCCCAGCCGTCCTGCTGTAGGGCCCGCCGGGACGTGCTGTCCTTTTGAATGTGTTGCTTGGAGTCTCCTTGCGAGTATTGTTTTTTTTTGAGGACTTTGTGTTGAGTTTCCCGAACACAGTTGGCAGGAGAAGCCTATGGTCCTAATGGCAGGACACTGGGGAACTTTCCAGAAGGGCGTTCGAGGTAGGCCACTGTTCCTGCAACGTTCTCGGCTTTTCTGTGTGATCGCTGACCCACCTAGATCTTTGCTCCTCCTGGGACCTGTAAGCCTGCCCAATTAAATCTGAATTTCTGATAAACAGAGATGTTTTTACCAAGTGTTAAGTACTGTAATCCTATTTATCCTAGAAAGGTTATTTTGTCAAGTTTCCAAATTTATTTTTATTGAAATGAGTCATCTTTTCTAGTACTTTTAACTTCCTCTATAGCTTACGTTATTTCCCCATTCTCATTTCATTCTTTGCGTATTTACACTTCCTTAATTTTTACTGATTGGCTAGCTAACAGCTGTATGTTTTTTCCAAGATCTGTTCTGACTTCAAATTCTCAATTTCTGCTTCAGTTGTTCCTAAATTCTTCCTCTTGCTTTCCCTACTATTCTGATTGTTCTTTTACTAACGTCTTACACGAGATGCTGTTTTGATTATTTTAATGTAACTAACTAGGACAATGGATTTTCCTCTGAGCCCTGCGTGCATGCGTGCTCAGTCATGTCCGACTCTTGGTGACCCCATGGACCGTGGCCCGCCAGGGTCCTCTGTCCATGGGATTTCTCAGGCAAGAATAATACTTGAGTGGGTTGCCGTTTCCTACTCCAGGGGATCTTCCTAATCAAACCCACTTCTCTTGCACTGGCAGGCAAATTCTTTTCCCTCTCACTATGTTCTGTGGGGACTGATCTGTATACATGTGAATGTTATTTTGAAGATACTGCAGTCTTGGCTTTGATTGCCTGTTTAACGAGATGTTTACAGAAGCTGTAAGAGCCACTAACTGGGCTGGGAACGTGCCTCGGTTGGCGTGGCTTGTGGCCCACAAGAGACGTGGGCAGGGGTCAGCAAGTCTTGCAGGGTGGGATGAGCAGGGCGTGGGGACTGGGTTTTCTCCAGGGGCCCTGGAGGCCAAGGAGGGCCCCGTGTGGCCTCCTCGCAGGATGAGGTATGCATTTGGAGGGTCACAGTTGTCTTGAGTGGGGAGTGGACTGAGGTGGTGGCAGCGGCCAGGAGGCAGAGAGAGGGATAAAGATGGAACCAAGGCCAGGCCACGCAGATGGAGGGGGAGGCCTGGGTGACCGTCTCGGAGCGGGGAAGGGAGGCCACTGGAGAGTGTTCGGCTGCCTTAGAGCTGGCTTATGGTTTGGCGTGTTGAGTCCGAGGTAGGTGCCTGAGGGTCCAGGTGCTCAGGAGGTGGGAGGCAGGTGGGTGGGTGGGTATGTGAGTCTGATGTTCCAGAAAGCTGGGTGAGAGCCTGGGCGGGGAGGGAATGCCGGGAGCCGGCATACTGCATATTGAGTGCATATTGCATATTGAGTGCATATTGCATATTGAGTGCAGCACTTTCCACAGCATCATCTTTCAGGATCTGGAATAGCTCAACTGGAATTCTATCACTGCCGGGAGCCAGCGTGAGGAGCTCCGCCCATGACAAAGGTCATGAGAAAGGAGGCTCGGCATACGCAAAGGCGGGATCGAGCCTCAGGAGTCCCCCTGGAAATTCTCGAGCATCTACCCCCAAAACCAGAGTCTGCCTACTTTCCGCTTTGTGCTCTCACCTACACCTCTGACTTTACGGGGGGCTGTCCCCCACTACCTCTCTCTGAAAAAGAGTTAGCTTACAGCTCCAGTGAATAATTCCTGGGTGTGACAGTGTTTCAACCTACAAACTCCCTTGGAAGTCCTCTAGCCTGCCTGAATAGGTTTTTCCGGCCACATGTGATTGCTCAGAGCCTCCCAACTGTGAGAGGCATGAGATGTTCTAAACTGTCTAAATACAGATTCCTTTGAGCAGTTAAAAGATTGATTAGAAATTGTATTGGTGAAGGGTTTTTCACTTGTTGGGCCAATGTTTGCTGCTAAGTTTCCATATCCCTTACCTGCTGTGTCCCTGGCAGTGTATTGATTAATATAATTGGTGTAAGTAGTAGCTTTAATGTTTGTAACCTGGGACCCTTGAGTTAATTCTTTTTCTTGTTATAGCCCACCACACCTTTGCTCTGTAGGAATGCAACTTTATCTAATGCTTTTGGAGGGTGGCGCCTGACTAATCACCTTTAGAGAAAAGTAAGTTTTCTGAAGAAAGGGTCTTAAAATGTTAACAGGCCTCCGGGCCAGAAGATGATGCAAATCACCTAAGCTTTTGCATATGATAAGTTTGCAGGAAGAAAGCCTGGCTTGCTGCAGGACTCTACCCCTTCCCCCATTATCCTCTATGCATAACTTAAGGTATAAAAGCTACTTTGGAAAATAAAGTGCGGGCCTTGTTCACCGAAACTTGGTCTTACCACGTCGTTCTTTCTCTTACCTTCTGGCTGAATTATTCAGCCGCTTTTCTCCACTGAGTTTCCTCACTGAGCTATCCTTATTCCATTACTCTTTATATCCTTAATTAAAGTTTAATTAAGCAGTTGTTTCCGGATCCTCGCCGACGCCGTCCCCGCTTCGAATTCCCTGGATCCGCCGGGGCTGGACCCCGGCAAGGGAACCCACCAGCTCACGGGAGGTAATGAGCTCCCAGTGGGGGCAGGAGCGCATCCATATGCAGGGACACAGTGACGAACGTGGGTGCCACTGGGAGGCCCTGCGGGCAGGCGAGCAGCGTGTCTGAGCCCCTCAGTCTGCTGCGTTCTGTCCCCCTGGGCACAGGAGCCAAAGCCCTCCCCTGGCCCGAGCGGCCGGACTCCAGCCATGCGGAGGTACGCCTCTGGGGGATGTTTGGGCTGAGACCAGAGTCCCCGATGCTCCCAGGAATCAGGGTGTGGGCAGGACCTCCCCCCAGGTCAGCCCACCAGGAGCATTCCCTCAGGAAGGCCAGCCCGTCTGGCAGCTGGCAGCGCCGTCCCCAGTGGCCGGGGGCTCCTGGGTCCAGAGCAGCGGTTCTCAATCAGGGGTGACTGCTGACTGGCCGGGGCAGGGGGCTCGTTTAGCTAGGCGAGGCCAGGGACGCTGCTCTGCATCCTACATTGTGGGCACAGCCCCCCAAAACGTCAGCCGTGCTGAGGGTGAGAGCAGGTTGGAGATGCGGGCTGGGGAGTGCTTAGGTCTCTCATCTTCCAGCCTTTGCCCGGGACAGAGGACAAGCTCCAGGACGGGCCTGGGCCACAGACTCCCAGGAGCCAGGGCCAGGCGGCCCCAGGCCACATCCCAGCCTTCCCCCCAAGCCAGTAGTCCAGGGGGCCATGTGTGGAGCCTTAGCAAGTGTCCAGGGGCGCCTTGGATGAGCGCCAGCCCGGCTCTGGTTTCCCTGGCCCCGTGGTGGCGTGTGTGCAAGACGGTTAGCTCTGTGCGTGGCCCTCTCCACCTCGACACCGAGTCAGGCATGGTGCAGTCTCTTCTTTAATCTCGGACTGGAGGATACACAGGTGGGGAGCGGGGCTTCCAGGGGGCAGGGGCACAGTCGTGGGTGAGGCCTGGAGCGGCCAGGGCCGGGGCTCTGGTGGGGAGACTCGACCCCCACAGTTGCCCATCTGCTGGGCTGTCCACCTCTTTGCAGCTCCAGGCCAACCGTCCGGCCCAGGGGCCCAGATCCTGCCAGAGCACTTGATCCCCAGGTCAGGCTGGCTGGGCGCACGCGGGGCGGGACCCCAAATCGGGAGGGAGCAGCCTTTCAGTAGCCCGAGGGCTCCCCGCCCTTCCGCGGGTCCGCTGCGGCGTGCACACAGGCCCCGTCCTGGGACACGGCCTGGACCACGTTCAGGAAGAAGGGCCTCTTGTTCTGCTCTTGGCCCCGGTCCTGGAGCCCCTTCTGAACCTCCTGGACGGGAGAGGAGGCCGGCCGGTCACAGAGGGGACGGGGCCCAAGCAGGGAGCTGAGGACCCCAACCTGGACAGGAGTAGGGGCGCAGGTCTGGGTGAGGACAGAGGGGCGCTGGACGCAGCCTCGTCTGCAGGACGCAGAGTCTGTGGCCCCCCACTCCACAGGCCCCAGAGCAGAGGCCTGGCTCCAGAGAGGACGACGGAGTCCATGGCCCCGTCTGGAAGGACCTGAGACAGAGCCTCACTTCTGCCCTAAGTTGAGGACACCAGGGCCTCAGCGTAACCCCAGAGGAGTCCAGGGCTTCAGTGGAGAAGGTAGGTGGCGGTGGGGGACTCGGTTCTGAGGGTCTGGAAAGCAAAGCCTCTAGAAGGCAGAGCCTGGGCCCTTTGGAGCCCCGAGTCCTCCATGCTTAAGAAGAGCCCAACTCAACATCAGGAGCAATGGCCCCGCTGCCATGCTATTGGTAGCTTGGGATCCGCTCTCTCAACACCCACGAGAAGACGGGGGATCCCGGATGCCAGGGATGTGGCAGGAAGACTCCCCAGGGCCCTGCTGGTGGAGGAATCACTGGAGGCTTCTGAAGACCCACGAGTCCAAGGACACAGGCAGGCCCCAGGCCCCAGTGGTCCTCGCGGGTGAGGTGCTCTGAGCACGGCCCTCACGGTCAGGTCTGAGACGGTGCGTCAGGGCCCAGGTATTGGTGTCTGAGGGGCCAAGTGCCCTGCCTGGCAGACTGGTCCCCACGCTTGCCCGTCTGTGACTCTTAACAGAGACCCTGGAGATGCGTGGAGACCTGGCCCAAGGCATACAGGAGCTGAGGCCCCCGCCCCCAGGCTCTGAAGGCAGGCATGGAGGCATCTGCCTCACCTGGCTGAAGCTGGGCTCGAACTCCACCTGGCCCTTGCTGTCCACGTGAAGGATGGGGGCCTTGATGGCGGCTTGCAGGTCAAAGCCCAGCCACAGCTTGTTCATGATGGCCTGCGAGGAAGAGGACGGCGCAGGGAGGAAGGCGGGGGAGTGGGGGTACCAGCCACCCTCCCCAACCCCTCCGCGGACAGCAGGGCCGCCAGCGAGGGCGCGTTCTAGCCGGGAGTCCCCAGACTCACCTGAGCCACCGCAGAGATAATGAGTTCCCCGCCGGCCCCGCCGATCACGAGCTTCGACCCCCGGGCTGTGCTGACCAAGATGGAGGGGACCATGGACGACGGGGGCCGCTCACCTGGAACTGGGGGCCAGACAGGAGTCAGGGCAGATTCGCTTCCCAGCCAGCCCCCCAGGGCCGCCCGCTCCGTCTCCGTCAACCGAGGCACGATCCACCGACGCCAGACCGGCCCGCCTTCCCTCACCCGGGGCTGGGGGTGGGGGGGGCCTGTGCTCACCGGGCGAGGGGGTGGCTCTAGAGCCCTGTGAGTGCCGCCAGCACAGGTCCAGAAGCTCGTTGTTGAGAAGGATGCCCGTGCGTGGTGAGTACACCATGGCTCCAAAGCTGCGGACGGAGGTGGGGCTGGGCGCCGACTGCGGGGTGCTGACTCACATAGCCGTCCAGGAGCCCCTGGCTTCAGGGGCCGCCCCCAGCACGCTGGGACCGCGCTCCCCTCCCCGGCCCCGCCCCAGAGCCCCCTGGCCCCGCCCCCAGAGTAGCTCCCTGGCCCCGCCCCGGCCCCGCCCCAGCCCTCCTCAACACCATCCTTCTGGTGTGAGGCGCCTTCCCCATCCGCGCTCAGAGACACCGGGTGAGCACCCGTCAGCCAGAGATGCCCGGGCGCAGGACCCCTTTGACAGGAGGAGAGGTACGCCCCCCACCTACCCCGCGGACACAGCAAGTGGGGGCGGGGCGCCAGGCCCAGGGAACCCAGTGCGGCCCGCCCGCCCGCCTGCCCCGAGCCCCACGCACGGCGTGTTGATGGTGCTGGTGGCGGCCACGGCGCTGCCGTCCTCGCCCAGCACGGATACGTGGGCCGTGCCCATCCTGTGGGTCCAGGCCCCGGCCAGGCTGTAGTGGTCGAGCGGGTGGTCTCCCCGGTCGTCCATCTGCTGGCGGATGTGCTGGGCCAGGGCCTCCCCCAGCAGGTCCTGGGAGGCGTTCTGGGGACGGCAGACAGGTGAGGGGGTCCGTGAGTGGCCTGGAGGGGCCCACGCGGCGGAGGGTCCCCTGAAGGTGCCCCCACGGCCCTCCCGGCTCCCTGCTGTCCTCAGACCGACCACACCTTCCTTGCTCCGGCCACTGCCAGGCCCTCCCGTTCCAGAGCCAACCGTGTTCACCTCCCTCTGGCCTCACCTGCCAGGTGCTCGGGGTCTGCGCAGGGCACTCACTGGCCTGACCCTGAGCCCTGGGGCGGGGACAGGGCTGCCCACCAGCCCAGGACACCTTACCTGGACCTCTGGGTGGCTTCGAGGGTCCCACAGCCGCCACCTCTGCCCCCCAGCGAACTTGAGCGTCTCCACGAGGTGATGGTACAAGTTCACTCTCCCCTCCAGCCCCGCCACCGACTCGGCGGTAAAGTTGAACCCTGGGGGAGGGGGTGGGCGAAGGTGGGGGTCATGTCGTGCAGTGGGCTCGGACTCCGCGTCCTAACCCCCAGGACCCGTGAGTACTGCCCCCCACAGAAGAGTGTCCCCTTCTGCAGCAATCGTGTCAGTAGCTGAAGGCTCTTGGGAGGAGCGGGTTATCCCGTGGGCGCTAAATGTAAGACATCCGCGTAAAACAGACACGCAGGACAGGGAAGCCGTGTGGTCGCAGATGCTGACCGGACGCAGCCCCCAGAAACTAGAAGAGGCAGAAAACAAATGCTCCCCCCGCCAACCGGCCCTGGAGGGAAGGTGGCCTTGTGGACACCTTGATTCTGAATTTCTGGCCTCCAGAACTAGCAGAGCATAAATTTCTCGTGGTCTAAGCCAGCAGGTTTTGGTGATGGGTGATCATTTGTTAACGGCAGCCCCGGAGAACGTAGTCAGCATCGGACAGTCCCAGCCCTGGACACGGCTGGGGCCCCCGCCAGGGCCACTCCCCCCGACCCTGCAGGCTGCTGTAGTCTGGGCCTCAGGCCTAGGTGCACACACTCGACGGGCAGCTCACCACCTGCTCCTCTGCCCCGGGTCGGGGTCCCCCGGGGTGGGGGTGAGGGGCTCCGCAGGAAGATGACGGCAGGCGCCCCTGCAGAGCCCTAGCCGCCCCCAGGTCTGCTCTGGAGCACACCGCTCCCCGGGCCCGACCCTCAGCCCCGGACTCCTGCGGGGCGGGGCCTCACCTTTGAGCACGTTGAGGACGAAGCTGAGAATGGCGCCCCCAGCAGGCGGCGGCGGCGAATACAGGGTATAATCCCCCAGGGGCAGGGCAAGGGCATCCACCACCTCAGGCCGGAAGGATGCCAAGTCCTGCCGGGTCAGCCGGCTACCTGGGCGAGGCGGGGACGACTCCGTGTACAGACAGGGAAATGGAGGCACAGTGTCAGCCAGGGGCCCAGGGTCACACAGCGGGGCTCCCCTCACCCCCTAGCCTTCCAGACCCCCGGGAGGGGGTTGGGGGGGTGGCAATGCTGGGTCTGTGGGCAGTGGCTCGGGGCTGGGGGATGGGTGGGCAGACCGGAGATGGGCAGGTGGAAAGCAAGCAGGGAAGATGGGGGAGGCGCACTAGCCTCTGAGGGGGGCCAGCTCCAGGCCAGGAGCCCCCATGACCACCGATAGCTCCCGTGTTGAGGCCCGAAACCACGGGGCCCTGCGCCTCAGGGGTGTTGACCGCAGGGTCCCTGGGCCCAGCAGCAGGCAGGATTAAGGAACAGCCTCTTGAAGCCTGGGAGCCGCTGGCCCTCCCTCAGCCCCAGCACCCAGACTCCGCTTTCTCTCCCGGGCAGGGCAGTGGGGCCTCGCACGCTGACCTTCCTTGGCGATGTCCTCCAGCAGCAGCTGGCCCAGCCGCCCTGTGTAGAGGGCCTCCGCGCCTTCTGTGGCCACGGTCTCCAGGGTGGCAGCCAGCATGGGCCACGGCAGTGGGTCCTGAGACCTCAAGGGTTCTGTCCCATTGAAGAAGAGCTGTCTGGGGGGTGGGGGGCGGCCTCAGGGGGGGCCGGGTCCTGGAGGGCGGTCACACTTCCAACCCTACGGGAGGCAGTCCTGGTCTGCGGTCCTGCGGGGCTGCGGTGGACACTGGGGCAGGGGTGGGGGGGTGGGGGGGAAGGTTCTCCAGGACTGGGTGGAGCTGACACCCTTCACGTCTCATCACCGGGTCCCAGGGAGGCCACAACCCCTGCCAGGCCTGCATCCACCCAGGGCCTGAGGTCCTGCCCTCCTGGAGGACTGGTCAGTGGGCAGCCTGGGTGGGCCCAGAGCGTGAGAGGGGGAAGGGCAGAGGGGAAGGAGGGAAGGGAGAGTGCAGGGGTGGGAGAGAGGACAGGACAGTGGGGAGGAGGGCCGAGGGGGTGTGCAGAGCCCAGATCTGTGCCCCCGGAGCCCCATCACGTGGGCAGAAACTCCCTCTGGCCGGAGCCCTCCAATGAGGTGCTACCACGTGGAGGCGGAGGTCTGTGAGCTGAGACCAGGACGCACTCATCATCCACGGCCCCCACCCCACCCCGCCTCCAGGGTAGACCCTCCACCTGGAGAAGGGGCTGAGGAGGGGCCCTGGGCCTCCATCAGCGCTCACCTCAGGGACGACTCCGTAAGGGAGGGGCGCAGGAACGGGCTGTGCAGGAAGCTGGCGAGGATGGTGGGCACGCGGAAGCCCCCCCGGAGCAGCGCGATGGTGGGCATGAACAGCTGTGCCCAGGGCAGGCGACCGTGGCGGCGGTGGGCCTCAGCATAGCCCCGGAGCTCCCCGGGCACCCCGATCCACTGGGCACCTGCACGGCACAGGGTGTCAAGCCCCTGCCCCCGGGGTGACCTGTGCCCTCGGGCCCAGGGGCTCTCCATCACCCCACTCCTGGCCGCCTAGCCCCCTCCCAGCCATGGCAGCCCGAGTGAGCTTTCTGTAGTTCACGTGGAAGCACATTCCTCTCCACTTGAACCCCCTTGACTCCCATGGACTTCTGCACAAAGTCCATGACCAGGTCCCTGGGGCTCAGGAAAACTGGCCCCAACCCCGCCCACCAGCCCAGGCCACCGACCCCGCCCACCACCCCAGGCCACAGACCCCAGTCCACCAGCCCCAGACCACGAACGCATCTCCACCTTAGTCTCCGAGGCCTTTGAAGTGGTCACTGCTTGGATCACCCCTCCCAACTCAGAGAGCCCTCCCCCAGGAAAAGAGCCCCAGCCTGGGGGTTAGAACCTCCACAGGGGCTCCCCATCCCCAGCTGCCGTCCCGCAGTGCCAGGGTGTCTCAGCCAGTCCAAGAGGCGCCCTGTCCCTTCGGGATGTGAGGTTCTAACCCAGTGGCCTGAAACTCCAGTACTTTGGCCACCTCATGCGAAGAGTTGACTCATTGGAAAAGACTCTGATGCTGGGAGGGATTGGAGGCAGGAGGAGAAGGGGACGACAGAGGATGAGATGGCTGGATGGCATCACTGACTCGATGGACAAGAGTCTGAGTGAACTCTGGGAGTTGGTGATGGACAGGAAGGCCTGGTGTGCTGCGATTCATGGGGTCGCAAAGAGTCGGACACAACTGAGCGACTGAGCTGAACTGAACTGAAGCCAGCGGCCTGGTGGGGTGGGGCAGAGGTGGGGGGAGGTGGTTCTCCAGGGTCTCACCTATGCCCAGAGGCTGGGCCTGCTCGCACTGGTCCAGCAGAGCCGGGATGGGGTTGGAGGGCACCGTCTCCCTGGCATTGATGACTTCCACCTTCCCTGGGGTTGGGCAGGGCGTTCGGGGTGTCAGGGGCGCCCCGGAGGCTGCCAGGCCTCGCCGCACACCACGACAGCCCAGGTGGGGCTCTGGGCCTCTGTGCTAACTCCTGGAATGGGCTCAGCAGGGTGGGCGTGGCGAGATCCAGTAAGGGGCGGGGCGAGGCCTTGAAGGGGCGTGGCGGACAGAGCCCATCCTCCCCACGGGGGGTCCCGAGAGGACTCACCTGTGGTGGCGTTGTAGATAGTGAAGATGACCCCTCCACCCAGGCCCATGCTCTGGGGGTTGACGACCCCGGTGCAGACCAGAGCCGCGATGGCAGCGTCCACGGGCGAGCCGCGCTGCTGGAGGATGGCTCTGGGGAGACCGGGCGCTGACTAAGCAGCCAGGCTCCTCGGCCCCTGCCTTCCCCCCACACCCAGGCTTGCTCTGCCAGCCTTCACTGGGGAGTGGGCACAGCTGGGTGGCCTGCCGACTGCCACCACACCCCAGGTTAGTTCAGAGACCACACCAGGCTGCCCCCTCAGGTCCAGCGGCTCGCAGACTCACTGCACTCTACAGGTTGCAAATTGCGATGTCCTTTACACTGCCCCTGGCCACATACAAGGTTCTTCTCAGTTTACAAAGTGCTCCTGCGGCTGTCCTCCCTGGTCCTCCCAGCGGCTGGGCCCGCGCCCTCCACCCCTCTCTGCAGCCCGGGCTCCTGGGTGGAACGTGGGGACCCTGGGAAGACCCCATCCTCCCTAGATTCCTCAGACATGAAGTGGAACAATGATGCCTCCCCTGGGGACCCTGCGTGGCATTTCCAAGTGGTCACAAAGCTAGGAGTTGCCGCCGACCCTCAGGTCTCCCTAGAGGGTCTCCCAGAGAACCCAGTGCTTGCAGGGTGGAAGGAGGGAGACGTGGTGAGTGGAGAAGGGACAGGAGGCAGCAGCAATGGCGGCACAGTGAGGGGAGGGCCCTGGAGGAGTCGCCCCATCCTTCAGCAGCTGGGGCAGCTCCGGGCTCCCCCCCATCTCTCGGACTTCCGAGAACAGCAGCAGGAAGTGGAGTCACAGCTTGACAAGGACAGAAATCAGTTGGGAAGAAAACCACATCCGCTTCCTGGCCAGTGGGGGCTGCAGAGCACAGACCCTCTGCAAAGGCTTGGGGGCGCAGGGTGAGCCGGGCCTCCCCGCAGGCCCCGCCCCTGGGGGCCGCGTCCTCTCAGTGGTTCTGAGGCTGAAGCCCGACCTCTTTACTCATGTATTCATGTGCTGGGGCTTAACTGCAGCACAGCAGGACGCTGCTCGGTTGTCACATGTGAACCTTTGTTGCGGCCTGTGAGATCTAGTTCCCTGAGCAGGGATCGAACCCTGACCCCTGCCCTGGGAGCACAGAGCCTCAGCCACCGGGCCACCAGGGAAGTCCCCTGACTTGTTTTTGTTTAGTCACTCAGTCACGTGACACTCTTTGTGACCCCATAGACTGTAGCCCGCCAAGCTCCTCCGTCCTTGGGATTTTCCAGGCGTAAATACTGGAGTGGGTTGCCATTTCCTCCTCCAGGGGATCTTCCCAAACCAGGGATCGAACCCGGGTCTTCTGTATTGCAGGCGGATCCTTTACTGCTAAGCCAGCAGGGCCCAACTTGTTTGCATCTTTGCAAATATGGGTTCAGGGTGGGGGGGTGGCACAGCGCTTCTCGGGGGGTTCATTCCCCTCCTGGCCCCTGGGACCCCCCTCCAGAGACCAAGCAGCCTACCCTGCAACTTGTCCCTGTCATCCTTGAGGGAGCCATGAGGGAGGGCCCAGGACAGGAGGGGCAGGGCCAGATGGCAGACAAAGGGAGGAAAGAATGAATGGAAAGAGGGAGAGAGCTGGGAAGAGGGGTGACCGTGGGACGTAGGGGCACGGACGCCCTCTGCCCAGCAGTGCCTGGCGGCAGCGGCTCAGCCACCATGCCCCTCAGTCCAGCGCTCTCCCTTTCGGATCACAAAGCGCTTCTGGTCCTGACCATGGCCCTTGAGGCAGACATTCCGGGAAGCAGATGGAACCAGCAGGGAGGCGGGTGCTAGCCCGGGCTCCCGCAGCCCAGCTGGGTAGCAGGGCAGGGGCCAGGAAGGGTGTCCTCGTGGGAAGCCTCCACGGGCTGGGCTTCCTGGAAGAAGGTCTGGTCAGTCGGAAAACGCCGGCTGGGGCCCCTCTCCACAGCCCCCTTTCCCCGCCCAGCGAGCATCAGTCACTCTGCCAGCCGCTGGCCTGGCTCCGAGCCCTGACATGCAGAGGGGAGGCCGTGGGGGGACACAGTGCCATCGGGGGTGGGTTTCCCAGGGCCAGGACGGGGAGCCTGCTCTCAGGCATCACTGAGTGCACCCTGGCGGCCAGTCCTCACATATGGAGCCTGTGCCCTCCTCACCCACGTCCCGGGGAAGACCCAGCCTCGGAAAACAGTCAGGGCCTCCCTGAAGGCGCTGGGCCCATCATCGGGGTCAGTGAGGGCCAGACCAGCAACACTGTGGCAGTGCCCCTCTGGGCCTCCCAGGCCTGAGGTTCAGGCCAGTCTCACACGCCACCTCCGCTCTGCCCGGACGGTGGTTACCCCGGACCCTGTCTGCCCCCATGCACATCTGCTACCAGGTCTGTGCAAGGGCCCTGGGGCCTCTTCCCCCAAACCCACGCAGCCCCCACACGCCGGCACACACACACACACACGTGTCTTCTCCACACTCTCGCCACTGGTCACACAGTCTCTGGGAGGGGCCGGCGCCAAGGCCCACCCAGCTCCCACCCACCTCTTACTCACCGCCCAATGTCCGAGCAGGTTTTGGAGTCCGCAGCGACTGCGGCGTGGGCAAAGGCCTGGGGGCCGCAGTGGACGCGGTGCCGAGAGACGACCACGGTGGGCACGATGATGGCCAGCGCCAGCACCAGCGCCAGCAGGACCAGGCTGACCGCGGCCCCGCGGCCCTGGGCCATGGCTCTGACAGGCCCAGGGGAGAGGGGAGGCAGGTGGGCACGCAGCTGGCGGACAGGGAGGTGCACAGGGAGGCGGGCAGCTGAACGGACAAGGTGAGCAGATGGACTCACGGGTGACAGGACAGGTGGACCACCAGACGGGAGCCACAGACAGACAGATGGGCGGACAGCCAGACGGCGGGATGGAGGAGGATCAGACAGACAGGCAGACAGAGTTGGATGGGTGGACAGACAGAGGTTTCCAGATGAGCAGCAGGCAGCCAGGTGGACAGTGGGTGTGTGGACAGACGGCTGGCTGCGGGGCTGCTCCGTCCTCAAGCGTCCGCTGCAGAAGCAGAGCTGGCCACCCTCCGGGACTTCCAGTTTTAGCCTCTATCTTGGCCCTGGCAGGATGCCAGGCAGCAGGGCGTTTGTGGGGAGTTTTTCCTTCCAGAGAGAAGTCAGCGCTGCTGTTAACTCTCTGTCTGCCATTCGACCCGCTGCCCCTCCCGCCAGCTGCCAGTGCCCAGGGGGTACGCCGGCCCGTGTGTGCAAGGACTTGGCGCCAACTTGGCTCCCGGGAGGAGTTGGGGTGCAGGGCTCCCAGGACCCCTTGGCTGATCTCCGGCTCCCAGCAAAGCCAGGACAGTAGAGGACCCTTCCTGGATCAGGCTCAGAGGGCCAGGGCGCCTGGACAGAGCCCCAACCTGCCCCCTATTCGTGCCCCCCGCCCCCCAGCAGCTGCTCACCTCAGCATCTCCAGATCCAGAGGACCCTGGGGCTGCAGGGGACCCAGGCAGGGTCACCCGGGACCCGAGTTCAAGTCCCAGCTCAGTTGAAGTTGAGGAAGGGGGCTGGGGTGACCAGGAGGGGGTTCAGCTTCCCCGTCTATTCAGGGGAGGTGTCTTCACGGGGGAGGCAGACGGGCCTGCGCCCAGCGCCCACCGGACAGTCCACCCTGGGGCCTGCAGTCCTGGAAACGCCACCAGGCCTTGGGGAGGGGCTTCCCTTGCACCTGCGTCTCTACCTACCCCTGGGGGCGGCGTGTCCACCTCCCTCTTCCTGAACTGAGCACACCTCCTCCCCTGGGGACACCAGCCCGCACCCTGCCCCGTCCAAGCCTCAGGGTGCCCAGCTGGGACAGCAGGTACCCTGAGGTGCCCCCTTGACCAGCTTATCAGGACACAGAGGGTGCAGGGCCTGGGGGCTGGACTTCCAGCCCTCCCCACCCCCAAAGTACCCTGGCTTCCTTCCCAGCTGAGCTTTGCTGCCCCCTGGTCTATTTACCCCTCCAGGCACAGCAGAGAAACTGAGGCAGAGAGAGGGATATGTCCACACAGTCACACAGTCTGCCAGGCCCCATCCAGAGCCCCTGCCAGCCTGAGCCAGAGGGACTCCTGGGGCAGCAGGCTGCCTCGTGGGGTGGGAAGGGCTGCGGACTCCTCCCGCTGCCCCCCAGGAACCCCCAAACCGCAGTGACATTGCTCAACCAGGAAGCAAGAGTGCATTCCTGGGCTGCGGCCAGCCCACCCGCGGAGAGGCCAGGGCGGCAGGCACCGAGGGGGTGAGCCAGGGTCAGCGTGGGACCTCTTCTTCCTCTCCAGGAGGTGAGGGGCAGGAGAAAGACGGGAAGCCAGGACCCCAGGGGGCCCTCAGCCAGGCCCCACAGCGCCTGGGGAACTGGGGGTGCCCTGCCCGCCTGCTGGGGCTCAGGGAGCTCCAGGCCAGCTCCCACCTCCGCAGGAACAAGGCCTCAGTTTTCTCCCCTACAAAGGAGCTGTAGCCTCTCCTCTGGGGCTAAAACAAGGGCGGAATAGAGACATGCCCACCCCAGCAGCTCAGCCTCCATCCCATTCCCCGAGGACCCCAGGGACGCGCGGTCCAGGGCTCAGACCTGGGAACGGGGGATCTCTCGGATGCAGGGCTCCCAGGACCCCATGGCTGCTCCCTGGTTTCCAGCAAAGCCCCACTTCCCGGAGGGCACTTTGGAACCACTAGGATTTCCCTGCCTCCCTGAGGAGAGCCCAGACCTGGCGCCCCTGGCCGTGTGCTTGCCCAGGGGAGGGGGTGCTCACCAGGCTGTCAAACTGGGCCTCCCTCTGCCCTGCCCACCTCCCCAGGTTCTTTCCGAGCACCTGCCTTCCACCTCACAACTCTGTGTGAAGGACGAGTTAAGAGGCCCGGAGGGCCGGCGGGAGGGGCCGCCCCATGGAGGAGGCTGGGGGCCTGGCATCTCCAGGTGCCCCCTCCCCACCCAGAGCCGCCCTAACCCCAGGCGACAGTCTAAGCCCTGACCCTCAGGGACCTGAGGACCTCTTCTAGCTCACTGATCCCGAAGAACCGGGCCTTCTTCTTGGAGCGCATCGCAGCTTGGATCTCACTCTGGGTTTCCACTTGGAAAGCCCCCCCCGGGGCCTGGCCCTGACCAGCATCTTTTTCTCCAGCCTCTTAACCAACCCCACCTCCCCCAGAGCTCGGTTTCCCCTCAGGGCCTGCTGGACGGGCATCGGCGAGCTGAGGAGGTCTCCCGGTTCCCGGAACCAGCGGACAAATCGCCGGGGGCCGCGCGCCCACTGGTGGCCGCCACCGGGACGTGTCCCGGGCGGCCCGACCCCGATGCCGGGACTCGGGGGTGCAGCCCACCCCCCCTCCCCCCCCCCCCCGCCCCGGGGCCCAGCGCGCGCGCTGCCAAGGCCTCCGAGTCCCGTCTCCATCCTCCCCGCGGCGGCCCCACCTCACACAGCGCGCTGAAGCCCAGGGAGTCGGGAGCCGGCCGGCAGGACAGCCCAGAGCCCGGCGCCGCCGCCGCGTTTATTGCCCTGCTGCGCCGCTCCCAGGGGAAGCCAGCCCCCCAAGGCCCACCCCCGGCCCCGCGCCCCGGCGGGCCTCTCCTCCCCGGAGCGCTCAGTAGCCCGCGGGCTCCCCGCCTTTCCTGGAGTCCGAGGCGGCCGCCCAGCCGCCGGCTGTGCGCACGACGGCCTGGACCACGGCGATGTAGGTGGACGTCTCCTCGATGGCGTGGTGCCGGGTCTTCAGGGCCGCGACCACCGCCTGCGGGCGGGAGGGGGCGCGGCCTCAGGGGGGCCCGGGCCGCGGGGCTTCACACACCCCGGGGCCGCGGCTGCCGGCTGAGGGGCCAGGAAGGGCAGGCCGGGGGCCGCGGGGCCGACTGGCTCTCATCCGCGCGGGTGGCCCGGGCCTCTGGGCCGGGGGGTCGAGGAGACCCGGGCGGTGGGCATGAAGGCCAGCTGCCACGGGCAGCGGGGAGCAGCCACTGCCTGCTCTGCGGTGATCAGGAGACGCAGGCCCGGGGCCCCACCGGGGCTAGGTCCCCCTCCGCCGCCCCCACCCCACCGGGACCCGGCCCCTCCCCCGCCCCGCCCCGCCCCCACCGCGGCTCGGTCTCCCCGCCCCCGCCCCGCCCCCACCGGGACTCCCCCAGCCCCACCTGGTCGATGCCTTTCTCCAGCACCGTGGTGTTGGGCAGAAGCTGATTGTGCAGCCGGGGCTCCTCCACCGCCTGTTTGGCATCATAGCCGAACCACAGGCTGTTGATGATGGCCTGAGGGGTGTGGGGATGGGGTCAGCGTGGCCCAGTAGGCAAGGGGCTGGGCGCTCAGGCGAGGGCGGCGGGCGGGCACGTACCAGCGCCGTGGACGTGGTGATCTGGGTGCCCCCGGAGGCGCCCACCACCATGCGGACCTGGCCGTCGTCGCCCACGATGATCACGGGGCACATGGACGAGAGCGGCTGTTTGCCTGAAGCAGTGAGGGGAAGGGGGCCACAGCACCGGCTCAGCGGCTGCGGGCACACCAGCCCGCTCCCCACCCAGGCCCTGCGCCCCGCACCTGGAGCGATGAAGTTGGCTGGCGAGGGGGGCACCCCGAACTGGTTGATGATGTTGGGGGAGCTGAAGTCATCCATCTCATCGTTGAACAGGATCCCGCTGACCCGTGACCGCACCTTGGAACCGAAGCTGCCGGCCGGCAGGGTCAGAGCAGGGCAGCCCGCCCCGTGCCCACCAACACATGCTCCCTGGAAAGGCACTCTGCCAACGTGGAGCCCCCCACTCCTGAGACACGCGGGCAGCTCCTGGCCCTCCCGGCCGCCCAGCAGCCCTACTAGAGGTTGATGGTGCTGGTGGCCGACACAGCGCTGCCGTCCTCCGAGACCACCGACAGGTGGGCGGTGCCCCCACCGTCTGGCGTGTAGAACTCAGGCTCGTAGTAGGAGGCTGGGTGAGTGGTGCTGTCGGAGATCCGGGCCCAGAGCTGGGCGGCAAAGAACTCGGAGGTCATGTTGCGGACCACCTGCCGAGACCCCAGAGCTGCCCTGAGGAGGTGAAGGAGGCGAGGAGGGGGCACAGGCTTGTGCGAGCGGTTCTCAGGAAGCCCCCGACCGTGGCTCCAACCACAACCCTCTGAGTCTCACGTGGCCCGCCCAAACCCCCTCTCCCCAGGCTCTATCTCTGTTGCTGCCCAGCAACTCTGAATGCCCTCCAAACCCTGACTCTCGCTGCACCCAACCATTCATTCACTCATTCACAGAGCTTGTAAGTTGTGTCCAGCACTGGGGGACCAGCAGGGAACAGACACGCCCGTCCCCACCCTCACAGCAGGGAAGACAAAGGCAGGCAGGGATGTACTAGAAAGAACAAGTGGAGGGAGGGGGAGGGGCGAGAGGGATGGAAGGGTGAGAGTGGTCAGGGAGGGCTTCTCAGAGGAGGTGACATCTGAAGAAAGCCACCTGACTGGTTATGCAAAGGCCCTGAAGCAGGCTTATGAGTGACAGGCAGACAGGGAGAGGAGTTAGGGAGAGAGGAGGTTGAAGATGCTGGCAGGGGCTGCTCCCACAGGTCCTTGCTTCTGCTGCTGCTAAGTCGCTTCAGTCGTGTCCGACTCTGTGCGACCCCATGGACTGCAGCCCACCAGGCTCTTCTGTCCATGGGATTTTCCAGGCAAGAGTACTGGAGTGGGGTGCCACTGCCTTCTCCCCACAGGTCCGTACAGGCCCTAAAAGGCCTTTAAAGCCTCCTGCACTTGGGGCGGAGAAGTGGCCAGCTGACGGGTGTTAACCCTCTGGCCCTGTGTGCGGGGGCGGAGCACCACTGGGCCGGTGGTGGGAGCCTGACTGGAGACGGAGGCGCGGGTGCAGAAGGGGCGGCCGGGGGGCGGTGGGAGCCTGACTGGAGACACGCGCCTGTTGGATCCTGAAGATCCTGTCCCGGGTGTGTGATGGGCTGCCCTGACCTGTGGAGTTCACAGGCAAGGCAGGGCCCTGGAGGCTGAGCAGAGGCCGTGGGCTCTTGCAACACCCACGGATTAAGTGACTAATCCGTTAAGTTCAAATCTACTTCCAAGACAGCAGCTGGACCAGGGACTGGGACATCCTATAATCCGACTGCCTCGGGCCTTAAAATCCAAAGGACAACAGCCCAGGGCGGGGGTCCGTTGAGGCTAAGAGACTGGAGGCGAGAAGGACGGGGCCCTCGGGGAAAGGCTGACCCAGGCGTCCTAACAGGAGAAGAAGCAGGCAGAGCAGAGGGAGCTGGAGGCGGGAGGGGGAGGAAACGCTGCGTGTCCACAGCCTTGCACAGGAAGCAGCTGAGGGGAGGAGGCGCTGGTGAAGGGGGTGGGATGCTGTGGAGGGGCCGGAGTGGAGGGGCCCGAGGGGAGGCATGGTCAGGGCCTGGAGGGGGTGGAGGGAAGGGCTCCAGGCGTAGGGGATGAGCGCCCTGATGGGGTTGGAGGCGGGGTGAGGGTGGGGTGTCCAGCCAGGAGCCCGGGTTGGAGGGGAGGCACCTGGGGAGCGAGCAGGTTGGGTGCTGGGGTCTGGGAAGCTGGTGTGACCGGAAGCGTGTGTGGCCAGGGCCTCTGCCCACCTGGATCGAACCTCGTCATCAGCCCTGTGGGCTGGGACGCCCCTGTGCGCTCGGCCCCCACCTCGGCGCTGACAGCTCCAGGGGCTTCCAGGCCAAGGACACAGCTCGTGCTGAGGCCCCGAAGCCGGAGGGTGGCGGAGGAGGCAGGCATTAAGGACCGCCCCCAGCACCCCCACTCCCCCAGTGAGAGCGCCCTGGCACAGAGGCCAGCACGCGGTCAGCAGTCCACCCAGCACCTGGTGGCCCCGAGCCCAAACTTGGCACTGTAAACCGAGGAATAAGCCAGAGTGGGGCTGAGCCCCCTGCCCCCTTACCTCAGTCACATTGACAAACTTGGGGTCCCCAAGCAGGGTCCTCTTGGCGTAGGCAAAGCGGAAGGCCTCCACGATGCGGTGGTAGGTCAGGCCCTTCTGCTCAGGCATCTCCACGCTCGCCCGGGAGAAGTTGTACCCTGGTCGGGCAGAGCCACAGTGACCCCAGCGTCCTGGGTCCCCTTTGCCAGGACAGTGGGGTCCCTGGGAGGCCTCCCTGAGTCACTCGGCTCACCCTGAGAAGGGGAACATTTACTATCCGATGGCAGTGCCTGCTTGGGAGGCGGGGGAAGGAAGCAAAGGTCCCCGTGTCTGGGCAGCACACGTCAGCCACAGGGTTACCCAGGCCCCAGGGTGGCGGATGACCGCCCAGATCCACCGGGCGTGCCCCCGGCCCGGGCCGCCCAGCCCGCAGCCTGGGACACGGCTGACCTTTGAGGATGTTGATGATGAGGGCCAGCACGGGCCCGCTGAGCGGGGCACTGGGCACGTAGAGCTGGGCGTCCCCGAGGCTGATGCTCAGCGGCTGCTCAACCAGCTCCGCCCGGTAGCTGTTCAGGTCCTCGGCCGTCACGATGCCCCCTGCAGCGGGGGGCCCGGGGATGAGACACACTCCTAGGGGACCATCAAGTGGGGAGCCCCATCCACCGCCCCCCCATGCTCCCCGACTGTGCCACCTCCCCGGGGCCAGGCCCAGGCCAGCGTCCTCCACCTGCTGCACCTCTGGCCTCCAGGTCCGACACGTGTCCTCTCAGGGGGCCAGAGGTCCCCCGTCTCCCATCAGCCTCCTCCTCCTCTGACTAGTGGGTGGGTGGAGGGAGGGCCTTAATAATTCTCCAGGGAAACTGGCTCCAGACAGATGAAGTGTTTGAAGTATTTTTAGGCTAATTTCCGGCGTCAGTGGTAAAGGTCGATACGCTAATCGCCCTCCTCCCTGGCACACAGCTTAGGGAGGCAGGGGCGGGAAAGAGAGGCAACCGGGACTCCTAAATCCAGCAGAACCTACCCACAAGTCCCCTGCATGCAGCACCCCCCACACCCCTCTCAGCAAGCCCACCCTCCTTCCCCGTGATCCTCCTGGAGAATCAAAGCCCCTGTCTCCAAGCCTCAGACTGTTCTCTCTGCCTGCAAAGTCCAACCTCACCTGTGGCTCAGGCGCCACCTCCTCCAGGAAGTCCTCTGGGGTTTGCACCTGCGTGCTTTCCCCAATCCTGGCTCCTGCCTCCAACTGCATTCCTGCCCACCCCTCAGTGCCCCCAAGCCTGCAGCCCCGGGCTTCCTGTCCTAGACTGCAGGAATTCCCTCAGCGTTGCCTTAACCAGGAGCTGTGAATCCATGCTGCAGACACACTTGTGACCCGCCCCCACCAGGCACTCCCTAAGGGCCCAGCGCCCAGGCAGGACCCGAGGACCCCAGGCTCAAGGTTCCCGGCGCGGAGCTTCCAGCCACAGGCCTGCGGTGTCGCCCACTCACCGGCCTCCTGGACGTCCTTGACAATCTGGGCCGTGAGGCTCCCGTTGTAGAAGGCCTGGGCGCCCTCCGAGGCCAGCGTCTCCAAGGTGTCGGCCAGCCGCGGCATGGTCACGCGGTCCCCCTCCCGCATCACCTTCCCGTCGCGGCAGAACACCTCGCTGGAGCGGCGGGGGTGCTCTTGTGAGGCAGGCGTGGGGGCGGGCTCAGCCATCCAGCCCCCATCCCCACAGGAGACCAAGGGACGGGCGCCCCTGCCCACGGTGTCCAGCCCAGCTGGGGCCCGGACCCACCCCCGCCCCGGGCTCAGACAGTCAGGGCTCCGGTCCCCGGGTGGCCGCCCACGGCGGGGACACAGGCGTACCACAGCGCGGGGTGCCGCTCCACCGTCTCCCGCTGCCTCTGCAGGGCTCCCGCCAAGGCCTTCCCCACCGGGAAGCCCTGGCGGGCCAGCTCGATGCTGGGCTGGAAGAGGCGCGCCCAGGGCAGCCGCCCGTGCCGCTGATGCGCCAGCTCGTAGCCGCGGAGCTCGCCCGGAACCGCCACCGACAGCCCGCCTGCGAAAGGAGAGGCACCGGCCGGTGGTCCGCACGGGAAGGTCCAGGCACGTCCCGGGTGGGACCCGGAGGCTCAGGAAGGAATGCATGCTTGCGGTTGTGCCTGGTAAAGGGTAAAGAATCCGCCTGCAGGGCAGGAGACCCGGACTCAATCCTGGGTCAGGAAGACCCCCTGAGAAGGAAATGGCAACCCACTCCAGCATTCTTGCCTGGAGAATCCCGAGGACAGAGGAGCCTGGAGGGCTACAGTCCACGGGGTCTTAAACAGTCGGACGCAGCTGAGTGACTGACACACTTGACCTGGCAGGCAGGAAGGTGACTCTGCTCCGGGTGTCTGCTGGGGGCACGTGCGGGGGGTCCCGCTGTCCCCCAGGCCTAACGTCTGTCTCTGCAGCGGCCCCGTGTCTGAAAACCTGGCCCAGGCGCACGGCTGAGCAGCGAGAGCATACGGAAGCCGTACCTCACCACCTCTTTGTCTGAGCCTCTGGGGTTACGAGCCCCTTCACCCTGTATGATTCAAGGCTTCCCTTGGAACCCGCCAAGGCCCCCAGTTGAAGCCGCAGACCACCCGCAAGGCTGGTGCCAAAGCAAGAGCCCCTCTTCCTCTGTCCCAGACCCCTGCACCGGGCCCTCTCTGGGCCTGAGTTTCCCCATCTGACCATGAGGGTTTTGGTTCCCAGCTCCGTCCTTTGAGGAGCCAGGATGCCACTGGAGACAGAGCCCCGGACCCCAGCTCCCCGCCAGGCCCCACCGCCCGCCAGCGTGCCCTAGGGCTCGGCCCTGACACAGAAAGCCTCAGCACTGCCCAGCTCCCAGGCCCCTTCCTGCTTTCACCCGAGATGCGGGGCGGGGGGCGGGGGGGCGCGTTTCGGCCACTCCCAGGCTCTCGAGCGGCCTCTACCACCCTGAAGTGGGGCACGAGGTTCCTAGGGCCGGGTTGTTACCACATCACCTCCCGGAAGGTCTGCCAGCCAGCACACGTCCCTCCCCTTCACGTGTGGGCCTGACCTCAGGCCCGTGAGGCCCTGGGCCGCCCTCTCAGCAGGGAGCCCAGCCCCTTTCCCATCTCACCTGGTCCATCCCCCTCTCCCCGGGTTGCTTCTGCATCTCCCGGCCTCTCCTCTGTCTGCCCTCCTGCACACCAGGCTGCCTGGTCCAGAGTGCGTGTGCACATGAGGTTATGTCTGACTTCTGGGACCCCATGGACTGCAGCCTGCTGCCAGGCTTCTCTGTCCATGGGACTCTCCAGGCAAGAACACTGGAGTGGGTTGCCATTTTCTCCTCCAAGGGATCTTCCCGACCCCGGGATTGAACCCAGGTCTCTAGCACCTCCGGCCCTGGCAGGCAGATTCTTTACCACTGCGCCCCGTTACGTGCTGACAGCCCCCAGGCTGAACTCTCGAGGCTGCTCCCCTGATGGCCAGATCTGAGGGTATCTGATCTCAAGGGGGACTCACTGGCAGCCTTGCCAGTCTCCGTGAGGGCCACTCTGTCCTCCCCGGGACCCCTGGCTGTGTGTCAGAGCAGACCCATCAGCAGATCCACGGCTCCGCCCTCTGAGTGTGCTGGGCACCAGCCCTCAGCATCCCTGCCCATCACGGGACTTCCCAATGGGCCACCTGACTGGCAGCCCAAGGGGTCCCGTCACAAAAGAGCCAGATGCCCCCAGTGCCCTCCGACGCAGGGAACACCTGCCCCTCCTTCAGACACAAGGCTGGGTCTTCACGATGACTCATCACAACGTCCAACACGACTTGACCCTGCGTCCTCCTGCTCCCCCCAGACGCCCACCCCCCACCCCAGCCCCAGCCTCCAGGCCTTTGCACCTGCTAAGCCCACG
Organism: Bos javanicus; assembly: GCF_032452875.1. Taxonomy (NCBI): domain Eukaryota; kingdom Metazoa; phylum Chordata; class Mammalia; order Artiodactyla; family Bovidae; genus Bos; species Bos javanicus. Next base: position 71,638,197 of record NC_083884.1, read on the forward strand.
TGCCCTCTCACCCTGCCCGCGTCCGCCTTCCAGGCTGTGTGGTGGCACCGGGCACACCCGTGCCATCTCCCCTCTGCTCCTTCTGGATGGTGCCCTTCACCTGTTTCCTTTGTTTCTACTGGCTGGGGAACAGCCCCAACACCCGACAAGCCCGAGTCAAACGCAGGAGTCTCAAGAATGCAAAATGCCAAGTCTGTAAGATTCTTACCATCTCACACCCTGAATGATTTCATGGCTACACCTGGTGAGCTTCCCAGCGGGTAAAAACTCAAAGACTGTGTGTTGGAAAGAAAGAGAATTCCCAAAGGGCTGCTCCCAGAGCCCTCTAGGTCCCCCAGGAGCAAGGCCTGCAGGAGGGGTCAGACCCACTCGGGCCTTTAATCTCCATCCTCCTCCCTCCAGCCTTGTCTTACAGTCCACCGGGGTCCCTGCAGGGTGTACTCTGGGGCTGAAGGGTAGGTTAGAAAAGAAACTCCGCCATAATCTAGACAGCTGACCCCACGACGAGTGACTTGGATGCTCTTTAAAAACACAACAGGTGTGTTCAAACTCAGCTTTCCCACCATCCAGCTGGGTGACCGTGTGTGTGTGTGTGTGTGTGTGTGTGTGTGTGTGCACGCGTGCACTCAGTCGTGTCTGACTCTTTGTGACCTGTGGTCTGTAGCCCACCAGGCTCCTCTGTCCCTGGGATTCTCCAGGCAAGAATACTGAAGTGGGTTGCCATGCCCTTCTCCAGGGGGTCTTCCCAACCCAGGGATTGAACCTGGGTCTCCCACACTGGGGGCGGATTCTTTACCACTGAGCCACCTGGAAAGCTGTGTGTGGCCTTGGTCAGTCTACATGGGCTCTCTGGGTGGGCCTCAGCGTCCCCAGCTATCCGATGGGAATCTGCACCGAGCTCCCCTGCCAAGTGTGCAGGGAGGGTTCAAGGGGCTCGCCGTGGGTGCAGATGACTGAGCAGGGCGCTGGCCCTGATCCATACGCAGTTGCAACAGGGATCATTCTGTTTCTCTAGCTCCCTGTGGCCCTGGAGGGGCCTGAGCAGAAAGGCCCTTTAGTCTGTGATGATGGGCTGGATCCTCCATGGTGGGGATGCTGTGGGCCTGAAGGGACGGGAGGGCCACCCCCAGCTGCAGGTAGCTCATCCTGGCCCCACATCCGCCCCGAGCCCGCTCTCACCTTCCTCCGACTGCTCCGAGCTGTTGAACATGCTGGCGGAGGCCAGCCGCGGGGCCACCTCGCGGGCGTTGATGACCTCAGCCTTCCCTGGAATGGCAGGGCGGGTGGGCGGGCTGCACGGCCCCCGGCCCCTCCCTGCCCCTGGAGCCCACCCCGCCGGGCACTCACGCGTGGTGCTGTTGTAGATGGTGAGGAACAGGCCGCCCCCGATGCCCATGCTGTGGGCATTCAGGAGCCCCATGCACAGCAGAGCCGCGATGGCTGCGTCCACCGCCGAGCCGCCATCCAGCAACACGTCCCTGCCGGTGGCACGGGCAGGGGTGAGCGGCTCGGACGGGCCACCCCGCCCCAGGGTGGACCGAGAGGAGCCCACAGGTTTTACTTTTTAATGCAAAAAATTTGTCGTATTTGAAAACCAACGGGCTTTTCACGCCGACAGATGGACATGACTTTGATAATCGGAAAAGAATGAAAACTCGTCACTTTTTTTTATTAATATCATCTTTTTCCCGTGTGAGACCTGACTTTTGTATGCGTGAGTTGTGGGCCTACAAGGAGCGTCAAACAGCAGAGTTTCTCTGAAGAGGCAGACAGCCTTGAACTGAGAAAGGGGTCCAGCCGGTCACTGGGAGACCCCCACACTCTACCCTCAGCTCCAGGGTCCCCTTCACCCCTGACCGGAGGCTGCCGGGAAGGTCCACGGATGGGAGGGGCAGCCCCGTGTGCTCGAACACTGCTCGCCCAGGCAGCCTGATGACCAGGGCCGGCGGGGGCAGGGATTGAGCCCCAGAGGGGTGAGGGTGATGCCCCGGGGCACTGACGGGGACGGTCGCCCGGGCCTGGGGCCCCACTCACCTGCCGATCTCTGAGCAGAGCTTGGCGTCCGCGGCCACGGCGGCCCTGGGGTACACGTGGCTCTGCGGCTTGGAGGTCTCGGGCAGCCAGATGCAGAGCCCAATGATGAGGAGGACCAAGACCACAGCCCCCAAGGCCAGCAGTATGGACCGCTTCTTCATGCTCTGCAGGTGCGAGGCGCAGGGGTGGCAGGTCAGGGGGCCGACCGCCGACCGGACCCGGGGACACAGCCTCGCCTCCCGGGGCACGGCACACAGTCCGGCCTCAGAAGGACATGTCAGGCCTCCTTCCCGTCTTTGCTCAGGCCATGCCCTCTCTCAGCAGCTCCTGGCCCATCTCTGCCCCCTAAATCCTCCTGCTCAGACTTAGGGCCCCCTCTGGCAGGGACCCTTCCCGGGAGGGGAGCCCCCCCAGACCTGCCTGGCTCCTTATGGTGGCCGAGCCCTCACGGTGGCCTTCAGGTCACCCCGGGAGGGACAGGCCTGGCCTGACTCCTTCCCAACGCTGTCCTTGGGGCCCCAGGTGACTGGCCGCAGAGTGTGGGGCCAGCCTCCAGTGCGCTCAAAGCCGGAGCGGGGAACCCACGTCTCCTGGCCGCCGCGGGGCCAGAGCCTACCTTCTTCAGCGGGTGGGCGGCCCGAGCCTCCCAGGGAGGGGGCCACAGAGACGGTGTGGGCTGGACCGGCTGCAGAAATAGCTGGGGCCTCCTTCACGCTCCGTGGGAGCCCGTGACCACAGAACCTGCTCCAAGGAGACTTCCAGAGCACGCAGCCTGTTCGTCCTCCTGCAAATGGAGAGGGTGTCTCTGAAGCCTCTGGGTAGCTATGTGAGGAGTTTTTGTGTCTCCAAGAGGAAGCTGTCAGCCGCTCCCACGTTGGTGTGAACTCCGCCTCCGAGGGCCTTTCTCCCAGGCATGGGGTGTGTGTGTGTGTGTCACAGGGAGCTGGCATGTGACCAACGGGTGAGGGCCACTGTGTCGGCCACGTGGGGTCCGAGGCCGGCCTGCCGCGTCTCACCTGCGTGGGGTCTTGGGAAAGTCACTGGCCATCCGTCCAGTGCAATGAGAGATGAAATGGGTTGAAAGTGTGAATGTGTAAGTTGCATAGCTGTGTCTGACTCTCTGTGACCCCACAGACTGCAGCCCGCCGGGCTCCTCTGTCCACGGGGCTCTCCAGGCAAGGATGCTTTGGAGCGGGTTGCCATTTCCCTGCTTCAGGGGGTCTTCCGCACCCAGGGATGAGCCCTGTGCTCCTGCACCGCAGGCAGATTCTGTGCCCTTGAGCCAGGTGTCAAGCGTCAGCTGCGTACTGGCTCCACTTGGGGGAGGCTGGAGGCCTGTGGGCAGGGCGGGGAGCCCGTCGGCCTCACCGCACCCTGACACCGTGGGCTTCTCTGGTGACTTCCTGCCAGGCTGGACATGGAGGGACAGCCATTGACCATGGGGTCCCAGTGGCAAGGATGACAGGTGAGGGGTGTGTAGCCCAACGGGTGTCAGAGGGGGAAGGCCCTCTCTCCCAAATTCAGTTCCCCCCTTGAAGGGCGATGTTCTGCCAGAAAACCCCAGGCCGGGACCCCTCTGCCTCGCCCGGTTCCTACTCAGAGGGGCCCACCCTGGGATGGTTCCGTGCCCTCTGCCCTCCACCCTCCACCGGGCCGGAGAGCCCTCAGGGCATGTCCTGGGCCCCAGGCCTGTTCACTGGGTCTGGCCACGCTGGGCACCTCGAGGGCATGCTGGGCATTTCTCCTGGGCTTGGGACCCTCAGCTGAGACCCTCATCCTACTCTGCATCCTCTCCTCACCCGGGCCCCGGGGAGAAGCCAGCCAAGGCCTCCTGAGGTCTGGCCTCCCCTCTGTCCAGCTTTCTGCCAAGGGCCCAAGTGGGCTCCCCGGAGGGCCGGGGGTACCCGCAAGGCTTAGCCTTCCGGAGCATGCGGAAGCGGTGGGCCCTCTCCCTCTTCCTCTCATCCCAGGCCGGGCAGGCGGGAGGCCTGGCCCAGCCCCCACAGGAAGCCCAGAGGAAGACACCCTGCTGGGGGACTGGCTTTGGTCTCCCATCCCTGCCCCCCACATTTTTGGACTGGCCAAAACCACATCCAAGCCCCACCCCCCCGACCCCCCTGCCACCAGGCTGGCTCTCACCCAAATCGGTGTCAGGAGGGGAAACTGAGGCCAGAGAAGGGGTGCTGGGCCTCCAGCAGCAGCCGGGCTCCTCCTGACCCTAGCTGGCTTACCCGAGGCCTGGGGGGCCACGATACCCCCACTGCTTCTCAAAAGAAGCTGGGCGACAGGCTGGGGCACTGGCCGGGGAGGCCGACTTGTCTGCCTGGGAAAGTCCCTCTAGGCACAGGCCAGGCCCCCCACCCCAGGTGCCGCCTGGAGCCACACCCGCGGGCCCTGCAGGGCTCCTCAGGGGGTCCAGAGCTGGGCTGGGAGCTGGGAGCTAGGAGCTGGGGTGGGCTCCCCCCCCAGGAGGAGCAGAGGGGCTGAGGAACCCTCACCTAGTCTCGCGAGGGGCGCAGGGGGCCAGAGGCCCTCCCAAGGGCGTGGAGTCCTATCCCAAGGCCACAGCCCCAGAGCCCAGAATGAAAGTCTTTTCTGGGACAGACTGAGCCCCACTGGGACCATTGTCAAAAGCCTCCCTGATCCTTACCAGCCAGCTTCCTGACCCCCAGTGATGCAAAAATGCCCACCCGGTCCTCACCCTATAACGCCCTAACTAATCACCTAATGCCACCCTTCCAGCGGGAATTTTCTTTGTCTCAAGGCTATAAATATTTTCTGCTAACCCATGGAAAGTGTCAGTTCTCCCTAGGCTGTCAGGAGGTCAGATGCTCCCTCCCTCCACCAGGATGAAGCCGGCAGAGATTCACAGTCTTTCAACCGAAACTCCAAGATAAGAACAGCAGGACAATTAAGGGAGGAGACTGGACCCTGCATGGATCACAGATTTCTTCTCCCTGACCACACAGGCACAGAAAAGGCTCCTTGGAGGCCGACGGGGAGTCACGTCAAGGATGCTCTACCCGCAGTAGACTCCCTTTTGGCTGAGATGCGTGCACACACAGGGCAGGGTCCTGAGATATACCAAACCCGTGCAGGAGGCAAATCGCAAGGCCTGGCTAGAGGGGAACGGAAAGAAACGCCCCATAGAGTGATTTAAACTGCCAGGTGGACGCAGCCTGGGGTCTCTCCCTCCGAGCCCACTGTGTCTTTCCACGCGCACTGTACTCTCTGCCTGGTAACCACTTGACTTGCTTCACTGCTTTCCGTCTTGGTGGAAAACTCTTTCCAGCAAAGCTGAAGGGCCAGGGCTCTTGTCACTGACCACTGGTCTAGTGGTTGGGATCCGGTGGTCTCAGCACTGCGAACGGGCTCAGCCTCTGTTTGGGAACCCAGGTCCTGCTCCATGCCGCTGTAGGCCAAGCCACCCGTGATCAGGCCTGCTGCAGCAGGAGACCTGAGTTCAACCCCTGTGTCGGGAAGATCCCCTGGAGGAAGGCACGGCAACCCACACCAGTGTTCTTGCCTGGAGAATCCCCGTGGACAGAGGAGCCTGGCGGGCCACAGTCCGTGGGGTCACTAAGAGTTGCGACTAACACTTGCACATCTCTGCTGTTTATTCTCAAAAAACTCACTCCTTTCCGAAATGCTTTCCCAAGCCGCGCTCAGACTGCCATGACAGGGGGCACTTTGAATCCCTGTGGAGAGTGGGCAATCCCCAAAGACAGAACATGGCAGGGAGGGCGGCCAGAGGCTGTGTCTGGTCCTGTCACGGCAGCCCGGGGACTCCGCCCATCACCAGGAGGCTAAAGTTCACGCAGCCCTGGGAGGGCCCTGGAGGCGGCAGGTGCTGTCAGCAGTGACCCCTGGGTGGTGGCAGCAGGCGAGGGGTGTGGCCCCAACGGGGAAGGAGCATCGCTTGACAGAGGCAAGGCAATCCTTGTCCCACAGGATGGTGTCTGTGGGCCTCTCTGCGAGCCCCAGGGTGGGTCTCCCGCCGCCCCGCCCTGTCCTGGCTCAGGGTGTCTGAACGCCAGGCCCAGAGACGGTTCCTGAGGCCATGCAGCAGGGCTGGGGTGGTACGGGCACCGGGCAGAACCCAGACCGAGAGGCCCACCACACCCCACAGCTGGGCGGAGAGGGCACCACCTCCCTCCTGCTTCATGCCCAGAAGCTTCCACCGTCTATCCCATAATGGTGGCGCCCCAGGCCCGAGGAACCAGCTGCCCAGCCTGGGAAGGCAGGGTCCAGAGAGGGCCAGAGCGGGTCCAAGGCCGCACAGACCAGCAGGGCACACACACCTGGCCACCCTGTACCTGCCCCGAGGGGCTGAGTGTCCCGGACACGCGGGAGTGGAGTCGGGAGCAGCTCCAGACCTGCCCGGGGATCTTGGACGATGCCCCACCTCGCTTTGGCCTTCATCTGCCAAGCGCAAGGATCAGCCGCTTCCCGAGTCAGGCCTCCCTCTCCTGGCGCCTGGCTCGCTGCATCTAGGCTGCCCCGAAGCCCCCAGCCCCATACCTGCACTATCTAATCTGCAAAAAGCCCACAGGGCTGCGCAGAGGCCTTGTGGAGGAGACAGAGGCCGAGCAGGCACGGCCGCCCCCGGGGCCACACAGCCGGAACACACTGCTGCCCTCGGGCGGGCTCCGCCGGGGGCGGGGGGGGGGGCGGCTGTGAGCTCTCCGCTCCCGTGAGCTCTCCACCACGACCCCAGGCTGGGAATGCCCCGACCGCTCTTTCCCTGGATGTCATCCTGTCCCCTGCAGACCAGGGTGATTGAGAAGATGGGACGAGGCAGGAGCCAGGGACCGAGGCTCAAGACCCGTCCCCAAGGGCTGGCTGCCAGCCAGCAACACCAGGGCACTTGGTCCTGCCTGAGCGGCTGCACAACCGGACCATCGGCAGGGAGGCTTCTGCGGTAGGAAGCCACAGGCCTCTGCCCCGCCTGCCTGAGCTTGCTCAATGGCTTCCTCCCTGCCTGGGGTGGCAGGGAGGTCAGAAAAAGGCCTGAATGGACAGAGGAGGACCCAGACCCTACAGGTGACCCCAGCAGGAAGACCCTGGGCTGGGACCGGCTGGAGGGCCTGCCATGAGGCCCAGGAGGAGCCGAGCAGCAGCTGCAGCTTCTCGGGGAGGACGGCCTCACGGGCGGAGTCAACATAGGCAAGACGTTCGGAACAATAAAGCCCATCCTCCCACGTCGAGTGTGTCACGCTCCGTCCAGGCTGGCCCCCACCCCCACTGCAGGGGCTCTGGGCTGGAGGTCCCCCCCAGACCCCAGGGCTCCTGTGCCAGGCACAGAAGGTGGTGAGCTCCCTGGCCCCAGGAGTATGCAAGTCTCACGCACCCAGAGATGTTGAGTCTGCCATGCACCACCTGCTCCCAGCGAATGCACGCGCGCACACACACACACACACACACACACACACACACGCACGCGCGCACACACTCACGCCCATGAGGAATCTGGGCTGAGCGAGCAGGTTCCAGGACACGCAGTGAGAGCGTGAAGAGATGAGGCACGCCGACAGCCTGGGGTTTCTCCGCTAATCCTCCCGCCCGAATCAGAGGGGTGAAACTGGGCAGAGCCCCAGAGCCGTTCAGAGGCCGGCCGGAAGCCGAGGCTCAGGCAGGGGTGACTCGGGCCCGCAGGCACGTGGACGGGCAGGTAGGCACCCCGCGCCCCACTTACCACCTGGCGGGCAGTGAAGAGTCGCGTCCCCCGGGTCCAAGAGCACAGCCTTGGGCAGGAAGCTCGGCACCACACCCGGACCGCACCTGGGGTCCGTGCCCTGCGCCGCCCACCCTGGTGGAACAGGGTTGAGAATTAGAAACGGCTCCTTCCGCCGAGACCCGATGACCCCTCTCAGCCGGAAGCCTGTCCAGACGGCTGTCGGAGCCTGCGAGGACCAGGAGGGGGTGGGCACCCCCTGGGGCTGTGCAGTCACCCCCCTGCGCCACTGGCCTGCCCCTCCGCCCCCCAGAGCCCAAGGTGGGGGCACGGCGCCCAGCCCCCACCGCTGCCCGTCTCTACTCCAGACCCCCCCAGCGACCTCACCATGAGCCCAGACTGCTCCACCCTTCCAGGCCTCAGTTTCTCCATGCTGGGCCACCCTCCCTCTCAATCCGAGAAGCCCATTCCCCCGGCCTCCTCCACCCACCCCACACCCGTGGCCAGGTCAGCCGGGAAGCCTGGTCAGGTGGCCTCAGACCACTTACCGGACGACAGACAAGAGGCTCCCAGGCCAGACCCGGTTAGGCCAAGGGCCTCAGGCTCTGCCCCTCTGCGCGACCTCCCTGCGCTATCCCTCTGGGTGACCCGGCGCACCAGCCTCGCCCCCATAACCCTGAAGGGCTGCCCACTCCCATTACACAGGTGCATAAACTGAGGCTCAGAGAGGAAGAGCGACCTGTTCAGAGCACAGCTGGGACAGAACAGAGCTGGGGCTGGGACCCAGCGCTCCGATACCCCCGAAAAGGCCCCAGGTCTGGGCTGCCCTGGGGTCCCATGCCCCAGCCCCGGCAGCTCAGAGAGGGTGAGCGACGGCTTCGGGGTCACACAGCAGCGGGGCACAGCCGGACCCCCGCCCTGCCCCAGCTCACCTGGCTGCAAGGCTGGTCCTCCGGTCTGCTCCAGCACCAGGCAAGGAGCTCAGTCCCGTGCCGGCTCCTCCCCTCTTCTCCCGCCCGCGGGCCGGAGTGGGGGAGGCTTTAAAGGCACAGGCACCCTTCCAGGTGGGGGGAGGAGCGGCCCTGGGTCCTGCCCCAGGGGGCCGTGTGACCCGGACAGTGGCCAGCCTCTTCCAGCCCGGTGGATCCCCAGCCCAGGATAAAAGGACCTGAGTTCTGAGGGCCTCTGTGGAGCCGAATGAGGCCGGGCTTCCAGCAGGGGCAGGTCGGGCAATGGGTCTCTCCTGGCCCCTTAGGATATCCAGGGGGGTGGCCCCCACTTCTGGCCACGGGATGCCCTTTCCCCCAGCCCCGGGGCCGCAGGCATCCACAGGCTGTCACTCGAAGGACCCTGGTCACAGGGACAGAAGGGAGTCACATGACCCGGGGAGCCTTTCCTCAGCCCCCCAACTTTCTGGGGTCGCGAGCAGGCGGGTTGATGGATGATGGGGTGGTCTGCTCACACCCCTGCCCAGCGGGATGGGGTGGGGTGCTTGCCCCCACAAGGCCGGCAGGTGCAAGCCTGCCCAAGCCTCTGAGGGCCACACGCCACCTGCAGCCTGTACATACGCACCCATCATTCATTCGTTCCCTCGCTCTCCCCTCTGGCCCATGCCGTTTCTTCTCTCCAGGAGCCCCCAGCTGGACGCAAGATGGGTAGCACAGTCTGGTCTGCGTGGAGGGGGAGCCCAGGACACCCCAGGCCGTCGCGGCGGGGGGCGGTGTCTAGCACCACTGGGATTGGACTGGGGAGGCCAGGCCCTGGGTGGGGGGGCATCTCTGGAGCAGAGAAGGCACAAGAAAGACCTTTGACCCACCTGACCCTTCCAGAGCCGCGAGGCATCAAAGCTGGAGGGGATGGTGCTGAGCTCAGACCCTGAAGGCCAGGCCAGCGCGTCTGGACTTTGAGAGCCCGGGGAGGCCGATGAATGTGTCACTGGGCTGGGTAACCCATTAACCCTGGCTCACTCATTAAGGGCTTCCCTGATAGCTCAGCTGGTAAAGAAAGAATCCGCCTGCAATGGGGGAGACCTGGGTTCGATCCCGGGGTTGGGAAGATCCCCTGGAGAAGGGAAAGGCTACCCACTCCAGTGTTCTGGCCTGGAGAACTCCATGGACTGTGTAGACCACGACTGAGCGACTTTCAGCTTCACTCATTAAGACCTTGGTGGGTGACCACTAGTCCCGCAGCCGCCCCAGGAGCCGGCCAGAGGGCGGGGCAGAGAGCTGGGCTCTGTGTCCTTGCTCCCAGAGGAGCTGCCTGGGTCTGGCCAGCCTCCAGCCAGGGGCAGCTGCCAAGGCAGCCTCGGGCCCCGCCCCACCCTCCCGGAGCCTTTCATCTGCTAATGATCCCGGAGAGCCTGCAGGGCCTGGCCAGACTGGAGACTCAGGCCCCGGACCGGCGGAGCAGGGGCGGGGGCAGGCACCCGACCCACTCCAACAACGAACGCCCTGGGAGGGCGCGCGAGCAGGGCACTCCTGGCCCAGGAAACCGCAGCCTAAGAGGAAAAAGGACTTGCCCAAAGCTACCTGGCAGGACAGCAACCCAGGAAACAGAGAAGGCCCTGAAAACACTTCCTTCCGCCTGGGGCGCACCCCCCCCCACCCCCCGCTGTCAGGCCTCGGGGAGCGGCTGGGCCTGAACCCCCGGAAGTGCCGGGTAAGCCTGTGCCCCAAGTGGGCCCCAGCTGGTAGAGACACAACCTCCTGGGAGTTCCTGGCAGCCCAGTGGTCAGGACCCCGGGCTTTCATGGTTGGGGTTCAACCCCCGGCCAAGGAACTGAGATCCCGCAAGGAGGGTGACGTGGTCAGAAACAAAACAAAAAAGGAGAAACAACATCGCCTAATGCCGTCACAGTGAGAGAGCCGGGCAGGGGGTCCAGACGCAAGGAGCACCCGACCCACCCTCGGAAGCCGTGGGAGCCAGGAGGCCTGATGTCGTCAGGGGCAAGTTGTGTACCCCTGGTCAGCTGGCTGAACAGAAGTCCGTCTTCACCAGCTTGAGGGTCACACAGTCCCAAGTGTTTGGCCTCTGAGCTTCCATCTCCATCACCCGAGAAAGTCTGGCTTGCATACCTGCCCTGACAGGGAACTCACTACCTTTCAGGACAGAGGACGCGGGTCGCTGCCTGCTCTTCCCAACATCGAGCCCCAGCTGCTGCCTTCCTGGAACGCCTTCTACACCTGCATCAGGTGGGCCTGGCCTAACACCCTGCCCGCTGAGGCCCCCCACCCTATGGCTACTCAGCCACTGCCTCTCAGAGCCACGAAGGCCATACCGAAGGGATGGGAGGAGATCCTGGGCTTGGCGCAGGGGCTGGTGTGGCTCACTGGTGGCGGGAGGGGAGCTCCGGCCAACTGCACACAGGGGCAGGGCCCTGCTGCCCCCAGACACCCGCCAGCGGCCTTGTAGGGGCTTCCCACCTCAGCACCTGCCTTCAGTGTGAGGACAGAGGCTGGCGCTTGGCCAGGTGCGTGGGCCTCCGGGGCGATCGACTCGTTAACAACCGGGAGCTTCGGGCTGCAGAGCCCGCATGGCACCTGGCGGACTGAGTCCAGCTCCCAAGCTCAGAGGCGGTTTGGCAGGACGACCAAGAGCATGGGCACGTGCAGGGCCTGGGTTCACGTTCAACCCCAGGCTCGACGGCGCGGAGTCTCCTCTCCTAACTTGCCCTCCGTTTTCTGTCTGGAGAGCACGGATCCTTCAAACAGTTGCTGGGCAGATGCGCTGAGATCGGCCGCACCCAGGGCCTGCCGTCGCCCCCTCCCTGCCCACGGCTCCCTGCACAGGTAGCATTTATCGCATCACCTCATAATTATCTGCGAGTCTGGGAGCTCCAGGGGGTGGGGAGGAAGGCGGTGTCCCGTCCACACCCCAGCCCCAACCCCCACCCGGGTGCATCTCCAGGTGGGGGGCGGGTGCGACCCTGCACGGGGCTACGTGGATGTGCGGTTTCACCGATGCTGACACCTCTGTGCATGTCTGGCTCAGCCCGCCTGGGCTTTTGGAAGCTCTCCCCGCCGGCCCCTTCCTCAGCTTCTCTTTGACCCCCTTTACGTCTCAGCCCTGGATGCAGTTCCTCTCTCTAGCTGCATCCTGCTGAAACACCCTGTTGGCTGATGCTTCAACCAACAAGCCCGAACCTGAGCTAAGTGGCGACCCTCCCCAGACCTCCACTGGCCATGGTAGGCAGAGCCCTGCCCTAGGGAGGGGGCCTGGGCATCTTCGCTGCCCTGTCCAGTGGCCCCAAGCCCTCCCCCTCTCCGCTGCCCCCAGCCACACCTGACCCCAGCCACCCCTCCCACCGCGGCCTCCCCTTCTCACATGGCAGGAAACCCAGAGATCCCCAGGCGCCCCTCTCACCCCCTGCAGCCCCGGTGCTCAGATCACATCCCTCCCCGACTAGGACACCCTTCAGAGGTGCACGCTACCCTCCAGGTCAGCGCCTGTGGCTGGGCTGGACCCTCCTCCGAGTGGTTCACCCGCAGCCCGGACTCTTCTTCCCTCAGGCCCAACCTCAACACTGCTGCCTCCTCTTGGAAGCCTACCCTGCCTCCTGGTTGGGGGCTGCCCCGGCTCCCGCAGGGCCCCGGGACCCCCGTCACAGCTCCCCACCTCTGCTCTCCTGTTGGCCTCCTGCATCTGTCTCGGGGGCGCCCATGGCGGCCAGTGACCATGGCTAAATGGACGTGATGGCTGTCGGGTGACTGGGAGGCTTGGGCACGGGGCCACAGAAGCGTGATAGAGCCACAGGTGCTCAACGCTGACCCGTGAGTGTGTGCTGGACGCCTTCCTTGCTGCATCTAAGCCTCCGCCTTTCCCAGGCGGGTATCTTATTTTCCCCCATTTTCCAGAAGAGGAAATGGTTTCGCAGAAGCTGCTACAGTGGGTTGAACAGTCTCCCCCCAGATCCTCATCCACCTGGGGGCTCTGAACGGGACCCCATCTGGAAAGGAGCTCTTTGCAGAAGTCATCAGTAATGGTGAGGTCATCCCGGGTGGGGGCGGGCTCCTAAGTCAGTGAGCAGCGTCCCCGTAAGAAGGGAGTCATGTGGCTTCCCCGCTGGCTCAGCGGGTAAAGAATCTGCCTGCGATGCAGGAGACACAGAAGATGCGGGTTCGATCCCTGGTCGGGAAGATCCCCTGGAGGAGGGCGTGGCAACCCACTTCAGTATTCTTCCCAGAAGCATCCCGTGGACTGAGGAGCCCGGCGCATTACAGTCCACGGGTTGCAGAGTCAGACACGACTGAGCGACTAAGGAGACGCCAACACAGGAGACGGGTTCCGGTCCCGACCGGGGGAGTCCCACACACCAGGAAGCAGCCCACCCTGTGCTCTCGAGCCTGTGCTCTGCAACAAGAGAAGTCACCGCAGTGAGGAGCCTGCGCACCACAGCTCGAGAGCACCCCCTGCTCTCTGCACCTGGAGAAAGCCCACGCACAGCAACAGAAACCAGCACAGCCAAAGACGCCTAACTAAAAAGCCAGGAGACACAGACGCAGGGAAGGAGCCCCGGGACCAGGGAGGCAGAGACCGGCGGGAAGCCGCTGCAAGGCAAGGCAGGTGAGGACGCTGGCCACCGCCAGAAGCTGGCGACAGGCAGAGAAAGAGGCTTCTGAAGCACCTTGGAGGGCACAGCCCTGCCAGTGCTTCGGTCGGTTTCCGACTGCTGTCGTTTTAAACTATCACCAAGTTTGTGGTTCCCGTGTTATGAGAGCCGTAGAAAACTCACAGCACTACATGTTTCTGTTCCCCCACAGGGGCAGGTCCAGGGGTTTGGAGCCGGGGCCTGAGGCCACCCCGACCCTGCAGGAAGCTCCCAACCCGCCCCTTGGAGCCAGCTCCAGGGGAAACGGTCTCCGCAATGTCCGTCTGCTTCCTCCCTCCTGTGAGTGCTCCCTCGTCCCTCTTTGTGGTGGCTGCCGGGAGGCTCCATGGTGCCAGGCTGCTTGCTGAGGTACCCGGGCTGGCCTTCCTCCTCCTGGGCTTGGACATACACGCTGGGTGGGCAGGGAAGGGGCCCGAAGGTGGGACACATCCAGCGCAGGGCTGCCCCAGCCCTCCCCCCACACCTGCTGGGTCATCCAGACCCTGGTTTCCTGTCATAGCAGCTGGGCCACCAGCTGTCGGGGCTCCTGGTCTCCTGGCAGGTCCCACTCGGGGCCCAGGATGTCCTCAGCATCACCCACCCGCCTGACTCTCCAGCTCCTCAACCTCCCAGCTCACTGGCTCCCGGGGGTGGCAGGGCCGCCCCGCGAGGCTGGGTGCTGTGCTCAGTCCTGTCTGACGCCTGTGACCCCGTGGACTGGAGCCCTCCAGGCTCCCCTGTCCATGGGATTTCCCAGGCCAGAAGACAGGGGTGGGGTGCCATTTCCTTCTCCAGGGGAGCTTCCCGACCCAGGGATCGAGCCCGAGTCTCCCAATCTTCTGCATTGGCAGGCAGGTTCTTTACCACTAGCGCCAGCTGGGGAGCCGGAGACACTGGGTACAAGTTTCTGAACCTTGACCTCAGCCCTGGGGGCTCAGAGGGCAACACCACAGCTCCCACCCCATCCCACGGGGTCTCCCCAAACACAGCTCAGCTGCCCAGGGCAACTCCACGCATAGGGAGCAGCAGGCTTTAGTTAAGCACATACGAGAGCCAGCCTGTGGGGGACAGTGTCCCACCCCTGAGGGCACCGCTCTGCCTCTGGAGCCTCTGTCCAACGCAGATTGGGACAGTCAACCTGGCCACCCCCACGGGAGGCCGGGGGAGGCCCGTCCAGGGATCTGAGCCCAGATGCCACCCTCCCCCCTTTCCTAGAAAACGCCCTCCAGGAATCTCTCAGCCAAGGACACAGAGGGTGGGGCGGGGATGAGACTCAGGGCTGGGGAGCAGTTCTCCACTTCCCATGGGACTCCAAGCTCTGGCCGTAACCCCCTACCCCACCGCTGTCTGGCTGCCCCTTCACGACATCCAGGCTTGGCCCTCCCCTGCCCACCCCACGCCCCGTCCTCGGCCTTCTCACTCTCGGGGGGGACGGGGTCCAGGCCTGGCTCAGCCTCTGGAAGGATACGGTCAGGACCTGGGAGGCATCCCAGCTCTGGCTCCGGTCCTGGGATGGGGTGCGGCGTGAAGTGTGTGGCTTACCGGGCCTCCGGCTCTGGGAAGGGGTCTGCGAGGCCCCCGGGGCCGCGGGGCCGCTGCTGAAGGCCCTAGCCCGGGCCCCCACCACGTCACTTCAGTGTGCCGTCGACTTGGCCCCGGAGGAGGGCAGGCCGGCTGTCCTGCTGGTTTGCCAAGGAGGAAACCTGTGGTGCCAAGGTGGCCCAGGGACAAAGCCGGCTACAGAGCCGGGGGAGGGCGTCTGGGTCCAGCCGTCTGACGGCAGGAAAGAAGGGGCCAGGATAGGAACAAGCCCAGCGCCGGTGGAGGGACGGCGGCTGTGGCGGAACGGCGGCTGGGGGGGCGGGGGCCGGCCCCTGCCTCCTCTCCGGGGCTCAGCCCTCAGGACCACAGAGCCCAGCACGGTCCTCTCAGCCCTTCTCCTGTGGGGGGCGGAGCGGTGCTTAGCCCTGCAGGAGCTGAAGTCTGCCTCCCCCCGGCCCGTGGGCCGGTCCTCCCCCATCACGGGCCCTGGGCACCCTTCCCAAGCTGGACACACACCCTCCCTGCTGTGGGAGTCGGGGCTCTGGAGCCAAATTCCCCTGCGCTGGGATGCGAAGGGGCTGGGGGGAGGAGCTATAAGGGGCAGCGGGCCCCCAGGGAAGACCCCTCCAGCGAGCGGCCCCCACCACGCACACAGACGCTTCCCCCACTTCTGCCTGGGAGGGAGCCTGAAGGCAGGCAGGTGCTGCCAGCCTGCCCAGAGCTGGGGTGAGATTAACCAGCACCCCCAAGGCCCCTGGCTCGCCCAGCTCTGCCGCCAGCCAAGGAGGGAGGGAGGGTAAATATTTGTCCAGGCAGGAGAGTCTGCGAAGGGTGAGAAAGTCAGGTACTATAGCTGCGCTGCGGCGGAGGGCTGGGGGGAGGTTCTGAGAACCGGTACCGGCACCGCCTGAAGCCGCCCCCCACCCCGCCCTGACCCCCAGTCCAGTCTCCTTCCTTTCGTCGCCAAAACCACCGACCCACGGTCAGCCCCGGATGCCCGAGGCTTTGGAGGCGCCGAGCGCCACCCCCCTCCGGTGACCCCAGTCCCTGGCGACACAGCTCGAGCCAGGACGAGCGCGGGCCGACGGCCTCCTCCAGCGACACCCCTAAACCGAGCGTGGGATCTCCGGGAACCCCGCAGGGGCCCTCCTCTTTCCCCCGCCCCGCTCCGGCCCGGCCAGGGCGCGCAGCCTCGGATCGCGCGCCCCGCACGCGGCGCATCCCCGGGCAGGAGCAGGGCCGGGGCGGGGCCGGGGCGGGGCGCCGGGCCGCCGGGCCTCCCGCCCGCTCTACGCCCGCCGCGCGGCGGCCATGGGGGCGCGGCTGGGCCGGCGGGCCGGGCCCGACGCGGGCTTGGAGGCCGGGGCGGCGGCGGGGTGCGGGCCCGCGCCTTAGGAGCGCTGGGTGCGCGGGCTCCGCGAGATCCAGTCCACGCTCCGCGAGTGGCGGCCCGAGCGCGCCCGGCAGCTGCGGCGCCTCCTGCGCCAGGCGAGAGAAGGAGCGGGCCGGCCGGGGCTGGAGGCCGGGGAGGGGCCGGGAGGCAGTGCCGAGCGGGGGCGCGCGCGCCGGGCGGTTCCCAGGGGAGGGGACGATGGGGGTCTTGTCTAGGCCGCAGGGCGAGGCAAGGACGGAGGGCAGTGGGCTACAGCTGGGGAGGGGCTCCCTGGACCGTCCGCTCGTCTCAGGGGTTTGAGGTCGGCTGTGGCTCCTAGCCTGGAGCTAGGTGCCTGCCTTCAGACCCTGCCAAGAAAGGAGGCCAGCTGGGGGCCAGTGGTCTTGTCCTGGGGGGCAATGGGGAGACGGGAGGCCGGGCCCTGGATCCTGCAGCCAGGACCTGGGGGAGCTGAGCTGCCGCCCGGCTGGTCAGCGGGTGCAGCAGCCTCACCCTAGCAGCCCAGACAAGGCCCAGCCTCCTCGCGGGCAGTGCCCCAGGCCACTGAGGACACACGGCTGGCACCCCCTGTGCCTTCCCAGCATTGGGTCGGGGTGGGCGGGGCCCTGGCTCCACAGACGCCAGCCCCCAGCCCCGGGCTCCCAGGAGTCACCACCGAGCAAGCCGCTGCCCTCTCTGCCGAGTCCTGGTGCCCTGCGGCCGCCACCGCCCGCCCCGCCCCGTGCGCTGAGATCGGCCTGGTGCACAGGTGGACATGCTCGGGAAGACGGAGGCTTGGAGAAGAGCTGCGAGCCTAGGGCCGCAGAGCAAATTGGGGGCCAGCCGAGGCTGCAGCCCACCCCTCTGGGCTCCGCAGGCTAGAGGCTGGCCCTTTCGGGGGAGCTGTCCGCACCTGCAGAAGGCAGGCTGGGGTCCCTGGGACCCGGTCTGGGTCAGCCCCGGCTTCTTCTGGACCCTCCCTAGCTGGCATCTCCCACTTGAACCGTGTGTGAAGTGCAAGCAGAGCAGCATGCATCAGCCAGGGCCCCGGATCTCCGTCTGGCAAGGAGCCCAAGGCGCACTGGCTGGGTATTTTAGCTGGGTGTCCCAGAGTTGGTGCCCTGCCCTGTCCCATGGCCAACAGGGCCTCTGCAGTTTCGGCCCTCGGGCACTGGGGCCTGGCTTCCTGTGCCCTCCTGGGCTTTACGCACAGAGCACGCTACTTTCTGGCTTGGGGTGGGCAGAGGCGCCTGAGGCCTGGAGGCCCATCCTGGTTGTGCCTGTCGCATCCTGTAAACGGACCCCCTAAAAGACAGCACGCCGGGTGCAAGGGGATAACAGGAGGAAGCCAGGGGGTGGGGGGCGGGAAGGACAGGGCAGGCCAGGGACCTGAAGGGGGATGTGCATGAGGCTGGGAGGCTGGACGGGGGCTGGACAGGGGGGCTGGTGAGTGGGGGAGGCCGTGGAGGCCAGAGTCTGAGGCTTGCAGACTGTCTCTGCCACCCCATGGCTGTGAGGACATTTGATCTCCACCGAGGGGGTCAAGCCCAGGGGTGTCGTGGAGCTGGCTCTGGCTGGGAGGGGCGGGAGGCCAGGGCCCCTGGGAGGAGGCTGTCGGGCCGAGGCCTGAGGCTGCTTGAGCGGTGCGCGGGCTGGGCAGGGGGTGGAGGGTGCAAGCGGGGTGGTCCCTGCGCTCTGCAGCGAGCCTGGGAAGACGGGGCTGGCAGCGTTCTCTACTGAGTGAGGGAACAGGAGCGGAGTGCCACTCCGACAGGAAGGGTGTGGACGGCAGCCATTGCGCAGGACTGCGGCCTAGGTGGGTAGAGGCGGGGGGACCCGAAGGGAATGCTGGAGGGCGGGGGCACTGGGGGGGTCATCAGAGCAGCCCCCCAAAGACAAGCCCAATCCCAGGGAAGGGCGTCCTGCAAGCCTGGGGCGGGGGCAGCGGTTGGGAGGGCGTCCAGGGCAGGGAGGCCGCGGCCCTGGCTCCCTCTACTCTCAGCGGCCTGCAGGATTTGGGCCCAGAACGGGCCCTGCTCACTGGCCTGCTTTGCAGGAACGCCGCCTTCCTCAGCCTGCCCACGGCCTGCTTGGGCCCCTGGCCCGGGACCTGCAGTGCCCCGAGGCGGTGAGGCCCACGCCCCAGGCCGGGCAGCGTGGTGGACGGGGGCCTGGAGTTGCCCTCGGGGGGCCCCCCCTGGCCTGCTGCATGCGTGGCCTCAGAAGGAGGGTCAGCGTCCCTCTCTGGGACCCCGTGCCGGCGTCGTGTGTGAGGCTGGCCTGCAGCTGCAGCCCATGGGAACCCTGCTGACCCCGCCCCGGGGTGTCACCTGTCATTTGGACCCGTTTCCTGAGCCGTGGGCCCGGCCCTGGGACCCAGGCAGGGGGTCGCGTGGGGAACCCTCGGGATCCAGAACACCCTGACAGACCCACTGAGTCCCAGCGCTGGGAGAGAGCCGGTCCACATGTACCCCTGTGGACAGGAGCCCACCGCCTCCCTGGGCAGTGCACGACGGGAGCAGATCTCTCCTCCTGCTGGGCTGGCCCCTGCCACCTGCCGTCCACCCCGCGGGCCCATCGGACGTCCCGCCGTGAGGCTGGCAGGGGCCTTGCTCCTGACAACCTGAGGCTGCCGCAGGCCCTGTCACAGTGAGCCCCGGCGTGAGACAGGGGCGCCCTCCCCCGGGCCCGGCCGGCTGTGAGCCGGCCCCGTCCAGGTGCAGCGGTCGCCGCAGGTGCCCCGAGGCTGGCCTGGAGCCGTTGCGGGGACCCCGGGCTTGCTGCCACTGTGCACGCATGCTGCTCGCAGAGCCTGGATGAAAGAATGTGCTGGGTGGCGGAGTGGGCTGGGTGCCGGCTCTGCGGAAAGCAGGCCGCCCCACATCCTGCCCAGCTGGGCCTCTGCGAGGGCCGGCTTAGGAGCGAGAGAGAGAGGGGGCCAGGATGGGGGCGGGGGGCGCCGTCAAACAGCCACCCTCCCCCGGCAGCCCAGACCCAGTCCACGGGCGCCGGCCCGCTGGACGGGGAGAGGGGGGAGGGCGTGCTGACCTGGCTGGCTCCTGTTTCCTGGGGCGGCGTGGGGGCAGCGGGGCTCCCTGGAGGGGCCTGGTCCCGGGGGGCGCTGAGGGCGCGCGGGGAGCCGGCGGGTCGCCCGAGGCTCTGGCCCGGGGCCTGAGGACCGGGAACAAGGGCCCATTGTCTGGGCCTCCTCCCGCCGGGCCCCGCGGGCCTCGGACCAGCCTGTCCAGCTCCCAGCGGGCAGCCTCTCCTGGCTGCGAGCCAGGCTGCGGCGGGGGGTGGGGGGGGGTCAGCCAGTGGGCGGCCCGAGGTCGGCCGGCCGGCTGTGCGCATGCCCGCGCTCGGGCCCCCGAGGCCAGCCTCCCTGACCACGCTGCCCCCCGCAGCACCTGGAGCTCGGAGTCCTCCGGGCAGGACCTGCCAGCAGCTGTCTACGGCCTCGCCCCTCATGACAGGTGGCCGCGGGGGGCCCGCCCGCCCTGGAGGGAGGCTCAGGGCTGGAGAAGGGGCAGGCACGCGGCCCCCCAGCCCAAGGCACCCCCCCGGCCCGGCTCCTCTCCGTGGGAGCTGCCGTCCCCACGCCTGGCCCAGGGCCCGGCCCCCTAGACCAACATGACCTCAGTGGCGGTCAGCTGAGTCCCCGCGGCAGCCTGGGAGGCAGGCGGCACCCAGGTCCTGTCACCAGGAAGGAAACTGAGGCGGGGGCAGGCGTGTCGTGCCCAGGGCCACACCGTCCTCTGGGAACCCCCGGCCTGAGCGGGGGCTCCACGGCCAGCCCAGCGGCCCGCGCTGCTGCGGGGTCCCCCTCAGGCAGCCCACCGCGGCCTCGTGCGCAGACTCGTTCTGGCAACAGGCCACTGGCCCCCAGGCCCTGGAGCGCCTCCTTGGCCTCAGGCCTGAGGGTCCACGCTCGGTCTGGGGCCTGTGGGGGCTGTTCCTTGCCTTGGCAGGCGGGGGCCCTGGAGGTGCTCCCACCACTCTTGGCCCCCAGGCAGCCAGCCCCGGGCTCAAATGACAGAACCACAGGGTTCTGCGGGGGTGGGGGGCCCTCCTCCGTCTCGAGTTCCAGCTTATGACGCAGGGAGCCTCCCACAGGGCAGGTCCCAGCCCACGTTCCCCAACACGGCCCTCTTGCTTAGCCTGGGTCTGTTCCCTCTCTGGCCCCCAAGCCTCGGGGTGGGGGACACCAGTCACCCTCATAGGAGCATCCATCCTTCCAAAACGGTCAGTGACCTTCGAGGAGGCACGTGGAAACACTGACGGGTGGGCTCGGGTCCAGCACCCTGATTTGGAGACCTGGCTGTCCCTTAGTGCCATGTGGCCGTGGAGGAGTCGGGTCACCCCCGCCCCCAGCACCACGGGATAAGCAATGCCACCCCACTGGGTTGGCGTAAAAATCAGAGACAACCATCGTGACAGGTGTGGGGAGGCTGCAAACAGCGGGTTTTTAGAACGGCCTTGATGAGCACAGGTGCATCGAATCCTCACAACCAGGCTGCCTCTTAACCAAGGGGGAAACTGAGGCTCAGAGCTCTTGCCAGCATTGCCCGTGGCCACTCGCTCAGGAAGTGGCCGTGCGCAGGGGCCTGGGCCGCCCTGACTGGGGGTCGCCGCCTGTGGCCAGGGTGGTGGTGGCGGCGGGGCCCTTGTCAGTCCCTCCCCATCCGTGACTCTCCCGCAGCCTCCGGAAGACTCTGCCGGCAGGTGAGGCCGTGGACCTGTCGGGAACCCCCGTTGGCCCGGGACCCGCAGCCCGTCACGCGCTACTTGGGCTGGCAGGGCTGGCCCTAAGCTTCACAGGGTTCAGCGACAGGCTGCTGTGCCCGCTGCTGCCCAGCCTGAGCCAGCACCCCTTGCCGCCCAGCATCCACGAGGGCCCGGACCCGGGGCCCCGGCCCTGGCATCCCCCTGGGGCTCTGTGGCTGTGGGGCCCACGCCCCAGGCCAGCTGCACCGGGTGACCCGCCGGCCGCCTGGCTCCTGCCTCCAGAGCTCGTGGGCGGATGGGGTGATGGGGGCGGAGGTCCCCCGGGAGCCAGTGTGCGGAGGAGGAGGGGGGCCGGCACGTATAAAGGGCCACGTCCTCTCCACCTCAGCCTTTCTGCACCGTGGGCCTCGGGGGCCACTGGGCACCAGCCCGGCCCCTGGGGTGAGGAGAAGTGGGGGCCTGCAAAAGGGAGGGACCAGACTCACTCTGACCTCCCCTGGGTGCTCCCTGGACAGCGTCCCCTGGGAGGCCGGAGAAGCGGGAGGTCCGTCTGTGGGCGGGGACTTGGAGGGGACCTCCGGGGACCGACCCTCAGGTCCGGGCAGGGCCTGGGCACCTGGAGGACAGGACCCAGAGCGGGGCAGAGCTCCTGCCTGAGCCCAGGCTGCTGAACACCCCCTCAACCGGGATTCCCTGGGCCAGGCACACGACTGTGCCGATGGGGCGAGGCCTGTCTCCCGTGGGGCAAACTGCTGCCCACCAGCTCTGGTGCCCACCCTCCAGGCCTCCTGTACTTGGTGAGTGGGCGGCTCCACAGGGCAGGGGAGGAGAGACAGCAGTCAGAGACAAAGAGCCCTGTGTTCTCTGCAGGCCCTGGGGGCCCCCACGCGGAGTCCTCCCCCGTGGGGAAACCCAAGGGCGCATGCGGGGGTGGGGGGTGGGCACAGCTGGCAGCAGGAGGCCCGGGGGAAGCAGGACCCACGGGCGGGCTGCAGACCAGGCGCCTCCCTGCCCGCCCAGGCCTGCGTGGGGGGCTGGGCAGGGACGCCAAGCTAGTCGAACAGTGTCCCTGTGCCTGGCCCAGGGCGCCCCTGCAGGCCAGCGCCAGGGGCGGCGGGGTGCCCCGCCTCGCGGAGCGCCCCAGTGAACCCTCCCTAGAGCTCCGGCCCTCAACGGACCGCGAGCTGGCACCGTGACACTCGTCTGTAGGCCACCAGATGCCTGGCAGCATCTTGGGCCAGAAGGGCGGCGTCAGGCCTGGGAGGGTAGGAGGGGGTGAGGTTAGGCCCCTGCCTCCCTGCGCCTGGGGGAGCCCTACCCAGAGGGGCTGGAAGGCGTGAGCGGACCCATTCGGCCCAGCTCTGCTCCCCTCTGTGCAGCTCTCCGCTCTCTGCTGTGGGGTCCTCGCCCTTCCCCAGCCTCCTTGCTTTAACGACGTGGACCTGCCCAGTGACCCCCACTCTGGGACAGTGGGCTCGGGCCCCAGGGGGCTGAAGGATGAACAGGCCGGCCCGGGCCGGGCGAGCTGCTGAGCTGCATCCTGCGACTCCAGGCTGTGAGTCTGCGGCCTCCCCCCACCCCTCCTCCCTGCCCACCCCAGGCCCGCGTCTGCCAGACCTGGGCCTGACGACTGCGACCGCGTGGAGGGCGTCTCACCGGGATGCTGTGAGGACCGTGGCCGGTGTTGCTGGCCGAGCTCTGGCTGGATGCAGGCGGTGGCAGCTGGTCTCAATCTCCCGGCCTCTCAGATGGATGCCTGCGATGCCCCTGGCCAGGCAGGGGTGTGAAGCGGCTCTGAGCCAGTCTGCCCTGTTCCCATGCAGGTGTCCAGAGCCCCTTCGAGGGGCCCTTGCGAACCCCAGAGAGGCTTCCTCTGTGGGCAGGGACACCCAGGAAGCCGGCTGCAGGCGGAGACACCAGGGGGGCCTGGCTGGGGCCGGTCCGCTCCTAGGCCCAGTCTCGGAGGCGGACAGACCTGGCCTGGTCCCGCCCGTCACCCGTGGACGGTGCGGTCCTCTCAGGGCCCGGCCCCTCATCTTGGGAACAAGGCTCACCGAGCCGCCCCTTGTCCCGCTGGCGCGAGGCTGACAAGGCTTGGAAAGGGCCTGCCGCATGGGGGGCACCGGGCAGAGGCTCTGCAGCGTCAGCGGGCCTCCACCCAGGGCTCTCTGGGTGGGAATGGCAAGAGCCCAGGCCCCAGGACAAGGCAGGGCTGACGCCATCTATTTATTTAAGAGCGCTCTGCAGCCTCGGCTGGGGCCAAGCACTGTTCCGATGGCTTTACACCACTTCAGTTCTCTCTGCATCTGCAGGAGGTGAGTGAACTGAGTCAGCAAGAGGTTGAGAGACCTGTCTGAGGTCAAAGGGCTAGGAACGGGGAGGAGCCAGGAGGTGAGCCAGGCAGCTGGCTTCAGTCTGGGGTGCTGCCGGTCTCCCAGCCATCGGGGGCCGAGGAGTCACCCAAATTCCCGCCAGGGGCGCCCCAGCAAGCCAGAGGCCATTCGGCCGTCATGACGGCCCTGCCGCCGCAAGGCCAGCCGGGATCTCCCTGGGCCTCTGTCTCCTCGCGTGCAAGACGGGGCGGTGGGGGGAGCACTGAGGAGCCAGGCTCTTCCTCTTCTGGGATGGAGGGACTGGTCAAGAGTGGGCTGGAAGTACTGACGATACTTCTCAGACTGAGCCCCGCTCAGGCGTGTGGGATCCGTGCCCGCTTCTGGCAGGCTGGCAGACAGCTGCAGGAGCCTTCGTCCCTCCGGCCTCCGCTTCTTGGGTCGTGCCAGCGTGTTGAGAGCATCAAGAGGAAAGAACGAAAACACGCCTGTCCTCTGCAGGACGGAGGTGACCAACGCGCGGGAACTTCTGTCCTGGAAGGAAGGACGTGTGAGCCCAGACAGAATGCTTTAATTAAAAACCCTTCCTCCTTGGAAGAAAAGCTGCGACAAACCTAGAGAGCGTATTTAAAAAGCAGAGACGTTGCTTTGCTGACCAAGGTCTGTAGAGTCAAAGTTAGGGTTTTCCCAGTGGTCGTGTACAGATGTGAGAGTTGGACCATAGAGCAGGCCGAGCGCCGAAGAATTGATGCTTTTGAACTGTGGTGTTGGAGAAGACTCTTGAGAGTCCCTTGGATAGCAAAGAGATCAAACCAGTCAATTCTAAAGGAAATCAACCCTGACTATTCATTGGAAGGACTGATGTTGAAGCTGAAACTCCAATACTTTGGCCACCTGATGCGAAGAGCCAATTCACTGGAAAAGACCCGATGCTGGGAAAGACTGAGTGCGGGACAGTCTGTGTGGAATTGATATCGCGCTTGTGCGTGCTCAGCGGCTCAGCTGTGTCCAGCTCTTTTGACCCCATGGACTGTAGCCCGCCAGGCTTCTGTGCACGGGATTCTCTAGGCAAGAATGCTGGAGTGGGATGCTATTTTCTCCTCCAGGGGATCTTCCTGACCCAGGGATTGACTCTTGCATCGCAGGCGGATTCTTTACCATTGAGCCACCTGGGAAGCATTCCCAAAGAATTGATCATTGATATTATCTCTTCCTTAAATATTTGGCACATTTCCTCAGGGAAGGCTCACAAGCCTGACGTTTTCTTTGTGGGAAGGTTTTCAACTACAATTCCAATTTAAGAGAAGTAGGGGTATTCGGGTTAGCTGTTACTTCTCAGAGGGAGTTTTTGCATTTTTGATTTTCCAAGGAATTAGTCCATTTCATCTGAGCTGTGGAATTTGACATGAAGGTGTTCATAACTTTCTCTTTTATTCTGGCTGTACCGAGAGGCTTGCAAGATCTTGTCCCCTGACCAGGGATTGAACCCGGGCTCACAGCAGTCAAAGTGCTGAGTCCTAACCACTGGACCGCCAGGGGATTCTTCTAGATTCTTCAGTGATATCTTCTTGTCCAAGATTGATATAGCTGAGACCATTGACCCAAGACCTTTCTTTTTTCCTAATATAGGTGTTAAGTGCTGTCTATTTTTAAAAAAAATCACTAACCTGCTTTGTTCCTGTGAACTTGCCTGCTGGACATTTCACATGCACGGAATCATATTTTGTGTCCTCTTTCACTTACCTTGCCTTCAAAATTCATCCATGGTATAGCATGTGTCAGTAATTCATTTTTTTTTTAAGGCTAAATGATACTCTGTTGTATGGATAGGCCACTTTTGCTTATCCATACGCACATCAGCAGGTTAGTGGTTTTTTTTTTAAATAGACAGCAAGCCTCTCGGTACAGCCAGAATAAAAGAGAAAGTTATGAACACCTTCATGTCAAATTCCACAGCTCAGATGAAATGGACTAATTCCTTGGAAAATCAAAAATGCAAAAACTCCCTCTGAGAAGTAACAGCTAACCCGAATACCCCTACTTCTCTTAAATTGGAATTGTAGTTGAAAACCTTCCCACAAAGAAAACGTCAGGCTTGTGAGCCTTCCCTGAGGAAATGTGCCAAATATTTAAGGAAGAGATAATATCAATGATCAATTCTTTGGGAATGCTTCCCAGGTGGCTCAATGGTAAAGAATCCGCCTGCGATGCAAGAGTCAATCCCTGGGTCAGGAAGATCCCCTGGAGGAGAAAATAGCATCCCACTCCAGCATTCTTGCCTAGAGAATCCCGTGCACAGAAGCCTGGCGGGCTACAGTCCATGGGGTCAAAAGAGCTGGACACAGCTGAGCCGCTGAGCACGCACAAGCGCGATATCAATTCCACACAGACTGTCCCGCACTCAGTCTTTCCCAGCAT
This sequence comes from Bos javanicus, assembly GCF_032452875.1. Lineage (NCBI taxonomy): Eukaryota > Metazoa > Chordata > Mammalia > Artiodactyla > Bovidae > Bos > Bos javanicus. Next base: position 71,663,879 of record NC_083884.1, read on the forward strand.
CGGGTCTTTTCCAGTGAATTGGCTCTTCGCATCAGGTGGCCAAAGTATTGGAGTTTCAGCTTCAACATCAGTCCTTCCAATGAATAGTCAGGGTTGATTTCCTTTAGAATTGACTGGTTTGATCTCTTTGCTATCCAAGGGACTCTCAAGAGTCTTCTCCAACACCACAGTTCAAAAGCATCAATTCTTCGGCGCTCGGCCTGCTCTATGGTCCAACTCTCACATCTGTACACGACCACTGGGAAAACCCTAACTTTGACTCTACAGACCTTGGTCAGCAAAGCAACGTCTCTGCTTTTTAAATACGCTCTCTAGGTTTGTCGCAGCTTTTCTTCCAAGGAGGAAGGGTTTTTAATTAAAGCATTCTGTCTGGGCTCACACGTCCTTCCTTCCAGGACAGAAGTTCCCGCGCGTTGGTCACCTCCGTCCTGCAGAGGACAGGCGTGTTTTCGTTCTTTCCTCTTGATGCTCTCAACACGCTGGCACGACCCAAGAAGCGGAGGCCGGAGGGACGAAGGCTCCTGCAGCTGTCTGCCAGCCTGCCAGAAGCGGGCACGGATCCCACACGCCTGAGCGGGGCTCAGTCTGAGAAGTATCGTCAGTACTTCCAGCCCACTCTTGACCAGTCCCTCCATCCCAGAAGAGGAAGAGCCTGGCTCCTCACTGCTCCCCGCCCCGGCCCCATCTTGCACTCGAGGAGACAGAGGCATGTATTGTAATTCAAAGCCAGTGCTGAAGAGAAAATTCTAAAAAAAACTGCTAGAGAAAAAAAGTATTGCCTTAATTCTGTTTTGTTAGTGTTGCTTTGGGGTTTGTATTATACATTTTTAAAATGATCACAGACTTCAAGTAGTACGCCGTTTCTGGTGTAAGTATAATAGTATGTAATATTCTCCTCTCAGCCTTTATGGTAATGTCGTGCGTTTTACATTCACACGTCAAGAGGATGATGGTTGGACGGCATCACTGACTCCATGGACATGAGTTTGAGCAAACTCAGGGAGACAGTGAAGGACAGAGGTCTTCACTTCTTTGTGTATATTCAGATTTCCATGTGCTCTGATTTCCCTTTTGCTAGATGAGTTATCGTTTAATGCTTCTTGTACAGCAGGTCTCCTGGTGATTGCTTTCCGCCTTCGAATGTCTGAAAATGATGTATTTTGCCTTCGTCTTAAAAAGCTGCTCCTCTAACTACTGGATCCTAGATTGACAGCTTTCTGTCAACACTCTGAGGATACCGTTTCATGGTTTTTGTGTCTGCATGGTCCCCAGTGAGAAATGTCATCTTGTTTTTCTTCTTCTGATTATAACATTTCTTTTTTTCTCTAGCAGTTTTTTGAGAACTTTCTCTTCAGCACTGGCTTTGAATTACGATATACGCCTGGATCTCATTTTCTTGTGCTTGGAGTTCACTTGGCTTTTGGGATCTGTGGGTTTATAGTTTTCATCCAGTGTGGGAAGTTTGGGGCCATTATTTCTTCAAACACTTTTTCTGTCTCTCTCATCACCTCTCCTTCGGAGACTCCAACCACCCATATATTAGGAAACTTGAAATTTCCCCATAGTTCTTTTTTTTTTTTTCCAAATTTATTTCTGGCTGTGCTGTCTTTGAAGCGCTCCGTTACTGAGTGTGGGCTCTCTCCAGTTGCAGAGCATGGGGCTCGCGGGCGTGGAGGCTTCAGCAGCTGTGGTGCAGGGGCTCAGCTGCCCCTCGGGAAGCGGGACTGAGCCTGTGTCCCCTGCACTGGCAGGCAGGATTCGGAACCAGTGGGCCACCACGGAAATGCCCTTCCCATCCTTTTCTCTGTGTGTCTCATCTCGTATAGTTTCTATAATGTGTGCTGTGTGTAGCCGCTCAGGTGTGTCTGACTCTTTTCGACCCCATGGACTGTAGCCCACTAAGCTCCTCTGTCCATGGAATTTCCCAGGCAAGAATACTGGAGTGGGTTGCCACGCCCTTCTCCAGGGGATCTTCCCAACCCAGGGATCGAACCAGGTCTCCTGCATTGCAGGCGGGTTCTTTACAGCTGAGCTTCTATGCTGTGACATTCCCTGACCTTCTCTTCTGCACCGTCTCATCTACTATGATAGCTTAAGTTCAATGAGAAATTGCTTCTCTTCCTTCTTTCTCCTCCCACTACACCCTTGTCCTTCTTTACAGACCTTCCATATCTTTTAACTTTTTGAATGTTTGAACGAGCTCAACCAACCATCTTAACTGCCTTCCCTGCTCCTTCTAACCCGTGAGTCAGTTTTAACATGTTTTGATGATTCTCACTATGGGCTGTGCTTTCCTGGCTCTTTGCATGGCTGGTAATCCTTGAATGGATGCCAGACACTGCGAATTTTACTTTGTAAGGTGCTAGATATTTTTATGTTCCTATAAATCTTTTGGGGCTTTGTTGGAGCATACAGTTAATTGACTAGACACAGCGTGATCCTTTCAAGTCCTGTTTTTATGATTTGTTAGCTGGGTCCACAGCCATGCTCAATCTAGGGCTCAAAGTTCATTTTTGAGGCAAAACTTTCCTGGATACTTGTCTTAAAAATACATCATAAAAAAAAAAAAATACATCATATTTTTGTATTATTCATGTTTAAATGTCATTTACTGAGTATTTCAAAAATTTTAAAACCTTGGAGCCTTGCTACAGACTGCTCTTCCTAGAGCCAGTTAACTCCCAAATAGTAAACAGCTTGCTTGCACAGCATACCTTTCACATACAAATTAACCAAAGTCTAAACCAACCACCTTTATTTAACTCACCCATCAAAGCCATCACCTGCCGTGCCAGATACCACGCAACTGGAGACCACCGCTATAGCCCGGAGCCCTCTGCTCTGTTCAATCATCCAATTTCAGATGTCCTCAAACCGGCCTGCCTTGCCTCACCCCTGCTTCCCCTGTGGAGTCCACACTCAGGCCCTGGGTCATGCCTCCCCGCCCCTCCTGCCCTTGACCCACCTGGGGTTTCCTCGGGTGACCCCGTGCAGCGTGGCACGCCCCTTGCGCTTGGGAAGTGTCGTCTCCACGTCTGTCACCTGTTACACCTAAAATAACATTCTTGGTCTAACAGTGTGCCCACTGCTGTGAGTCAGGGCTTCCTCTGGCCGGGGGGAGCGGGAACCGTCCCCACGTCTGTGTGGCGCCGCGTCTTCCCCACGGCTTCCTTCCTGGCCCGTCTCCTGGGTATTTAAGAGGAGCCTCTGCAGCCCCCGGGGTCCCTGTGCGGCTTGCTTCTTCCTGCTGTCTGTCCTCTGAACTTGAGCTGCCTGGGAGTGTCTGGACTCTCAGCTGGCTCCTCAACCCGGGTAGGCTGCAGCTCCCCTCACTGCCGCAGCCTGGAAGCCCTCACCAGGCGGTAAGGCCACCTCGTGTGTTTCCCAGCTCTCAGGGGTTACTCTCCTTCAATGCCCTGAGTTTTTTTTTTTTTTTTTTAAGGCATGAGGGTAAGTTTCCATCTTGGCCAGAAGCAGGGGAAAAAAAAAATCCCGTGTGCTTTATTATTTTTTTTAAGCTTATGAAACACTCAGCAGGTGTGTCTAGAAGCAGGGATGGTATCAGTGCATCCGCCGAGTCTGCACCCCCTGGTGCGGGTAAGAGGCTGGCATCCCTCTCAGGCTGTGCATCCGCCGAGTCTGCCCCCCCCCCCCGTGCAGGTAAGAGGCTGGCAGCCCCTCAGGCTGTGGCCCAGCTGTCCCTGCGACACCGCCCTTGGATCCATGTTTTCTTTAACAGGCCACGTTGCTTCCAATCTTATTGTTTTTCTTAAACTGCAATTTTCTATTTAAAAATTTTTAAATGTATTTTAACTTTTGAGGGTTGTGCAGGGTGTGGGATCTTAGTTCTTTGACCAGGGATCGAACTCAAATTCCCCTGCAGTGGGACTATGCAGTCTTAACTACCGGAGCCCCAGGGAAGGCTGGAGGCCCTATTAACAATAACAACAAAAAAACACGAAACAAAAAAAAGGGACTTTCAGAGAATCACCTAGGAGAAATCTACAAAGGAGACCAAAAAACAATGGGGGGTTAGGGGAGGCAGGGATAGGAAGAAGTAAAACAGGCAAAGCCCTGGAGATCCGACAGCCGAACAACACAGATTCCAGAGAGAAAACCAAAGGAAGGAAATCATTAACAAGCAATTCAAGAAAGCTTCCCAGAAACGAAGGATTAAAGTCCGTTCTGAAAAGGTTCATAGACCCACAGACCTTGGCTGGGGCACGCTGGTGTGAATCCCGGAGCCGGGAGAGACAGTTACGTACAAAGGTCCGTGCTCAGGACAGCCCCGGACTTCTCCACTGCAGCACGGGGTGCCTGATGGAAAGGTAACACTGCCTTCAATATTCTAATGGAAGCAAACTCCCGCCTGGAGTCTCATCCTCCACAGAGTGAGAGAGGAGAAGCAGCTTTCCAACACATACCCCTTCTACAGCAGAGGTGGGAGGAAGAAGTTACACAAACCACAGGAGACCTCAAGAGGAAAGCCCGCAGGCAAGGCCTTAAGCACAGAGGAAAGCCGGCCCAGCCTGGGGCCAGCCGAGGAGAGACGGACCGGACAGCGGGGATGGATGTCTTTAGACAAGTCTGGGCAGGCCAGCCGAGGAGAGACTGACCAGACAAGGGGGACGGATGTCTTTAGACAAGTCTGGGCTGGGACTAGCACCAAGCAGGCAGGAAGCGAAGCAGGAAGAATGTCCCGGGCGGGCCAGAAGTTCACTCATCATGGAAAAACCCGAACAAACCTTCTGGCCCACCCAATAAGAGGATTACTAATTCTAGGAAAGAGAACGTTCTGCATGAAAGCGATCCCATCTGCCACCTGGCTCAGCTGTAATCAAACACCCGGGCCTAATCCCTAATAACAGAAACACCGAATATGATCAAGTCAGAATTACAGTATCGGGGAGATGGGCCACAGGGAGCCCACGTCGGTAGGCAGGACGGAAAAGCTAAAAGATAAATGCCCGAAACGAAACACCAAGGAGGAGCCACACAAACAGGTTTAAATGGAGACACGGAAGCAAATACGGACAAGCAGCCCCGAGCTGAGAGGGCTGGGCGGAGGACTGAAGAGACGGCGTAACAACAAACCCCCCAGAACCACCTGCTCTTTCAGTACAAGTAACGAATCTTTTTTTTCCTAAAGTGCGGGACACAAAGCTGTTTATAAAGCTGTTTTAGGGTAACTTTATTGTTTTATAAAACTTCCAGGGAATTCCCCGGCAGTCCAGTGGTTGGGCCTCAGCTGCCGAGGGCCCAGGTTCGATCCCTGGTCAGGGAACCAAGGTCCCACAAACCATGAGGTGCGGCCAAAAAAAGTTAACGCTCACATAAAACAAGGCACTCTAGGCCAGGGTCAGAATGTGGACGTGGACATGCTGAGCCGGAATCGCTGAGTGGGGACAGCAAGGGCACGGCTCAAAACAGGTTCCCGAGCCCCCATCTCCAGGGGAGGCGCTGCGGGGGCTTCAGTCGTCTCTGCGTGCATCTCAGCAGACCTGTTCCTTTTCAGAAACAGATGAACTCTTGGTCGCATCGAAAGCAAATTACCTCCTTCCACAGGGAGTTCACTGGAAGCTGCCCCCAGCCACCCTTCATTGAACCTGTGGGAGGAGCTCCGGGGGGACGGTCCTGGGAACTGACCGGAGGGCCGCGACCTTGTGGCCGTGCTGCGACCTCGGGACGGAAGCTCGCTAGGGGACCTCCCGCTCCCCCAGCACCGGGACATCTGTCCAACAAGCACCATCTAGGGCCGACGACCGAGTCCCTCGCCTCCAGTTTCTGCCGCAGCTCATCCTACACAGGAGCCCTGCTGGCCCCTCTCCGGTGTCCGACTTCTCCATGCTGCTTTTCCAGTTCGGGGCTGCCGTCAGCTACCGGTGTCACACACCCTGTCTCTGCGTTAGCAGCCGCCGCTGTGCCCGTCCACGCCAAGCGCTGTGATAAACACACAGAACCTGTCCCCCGGGTCAGCGCAAAACTGCTTATGAAGCCAGTACCCCAGGAGCCACGGACTCTCTGAATGACCTTCTCATATCAGATCACCTCTGCTAGACACTGACTCACTGGGGTTTGTAGGTGGCAAGGTCTGGGTCTCGGTTTTTTCCCCACAGGCACGACCCGGGTGTCCTGTTGTTCAAGCTGAGCTGACACTGCTCCCGAAGAGGCTGCCGCGTGCGTGACCGCGTGCCAGCAAGGGAACCTGTGCGCCCTCGGAGCCCCTCCAAGCACTTAGCCAGTGCTGGCTGGGACAGCGGCCTCTGCGCTAATCAGTAACTGCGCTACTTCAAACTGGCGCTTCCCCAGCACATCTCCCAGGGTGTCAAAGCCTAAGCTGCGGCCAAAGCAAACACAACAAAAAGCTACAAAAGGAACACAGAGTCCTCAGATTCTCAAAAAGAAAAAAACCACCATATTTATTTAGTTCAACATTTTATCCACATCTAAAGAAAACGATGCCTACAAATAACCTAGGACATAGGCACGCATCCCGACCCTGATAATCTAAAAGAAAAAAAAGGAGCAAAGTTCTGTCCAACAGATAAAATTTATCTTCGCTTCTGGAAGATGTTTCCACGTCCCATTCCGCGTCCTCTCCCTCTTGCGGCCACTGAAACGGGAGAGAAAAGATGAGGCAGGTTGGTGAGGACCCTCACCACAGAGGAGCCAGAGCCCAGGACGCTGGCCACGAGGGGCCTGAAGGCCCCCAGTCTGGCAGCAGGCCCGCCCGCCGCACCTCACAGGGAAAGAGCCCCGGGAAGGGCGGGTGCCCGGGCAGAGCTGGAGCGGACGCGGTGAACCGTCTCCTGGCCCAGCACTGCCCACCAGAAGCTGGGGGCAAGGCCCTGCGGTGACAGTGGTTGGGGAGCCCGTCCGGGAAGCAGAGAAAAGACGAATTCTCAGAGCTGCCCCAGGATGAGCAGACAGAACACTGCAGGTGCGTTTACTTCACACGTAAAACTCTGAAACAGACGTGAAGTGTTAACGTCTATTCAATGTGGGTGAGGGATCTTGTTCTCTGAGCTGTTCTGCATGTGTGAAATGTTTCTGAACAGGGGAGGGGGAAGACCACCCCTCGATGAAGACCGCTGTTCTCTGAGACTCAGGTCGGAAGAGGGGACCCGTGGCTTTGAAGAAGAGAAGATGCCCTGCCGACCTCTGGACTCTCCTCTCAAGAGCCTGGAGCTGACCCAGGAGGGAGGGCAGGCCGTGAGAACCCGGCTGCCGGCTGGGGGCGCCGCCTCCTAGAGCCCCGACAGAGACGCACAGCAGCCGCTGCAGCTCAGCCTTCGCACCTTCCCAGGACGGGCCAGGGCGAGGAGGAGGCCGCCCCTCGGAGCCCCAAGGCCACCTGAGTGGGACAGGCCTGGCGCAGTTACAGGCCTGAGGAGCATCTAGGGGCCTTCTGGCTCTTCATCGACAGACAGGCCGCTCCTAACAACTCACCGGTTTCCTAGCGGATCACCGCGCAGAACCCTCCAGGACCCTGACACACAACACTGGGTGGGCTAACCCAGGGGAAAAGGCCGGGCCAGTCACGGGGAAGACCCCGTCCCACTTCTGGAACGCAGTAAAGGAAAACTGCGTTTGGCCTCCTCTAACGGGTAAAAGACGGCTCCAGACGGCTGACTTCTGATCCGAGAGCACCCCTCCCCACACCACCTCCCTCGCTCAGGCTGGGTGTCAGGAGACACCCCAGCCGCACAGGGACCCAACCCCAGCCCTTCAGGGCCCGCGCCTCCGCTCGGCAAGCAGAGCAGGGCAAGCTCCCTGCAGTCACCGCAGCAGACTCATCCACTCTCATCTGAGCCCCCCTTTCTTCTAAGGAGCCGCTGTGGATCTCACATACGTCCTGAGTGGGGTCGAGTGAGGCAAGACAGAGAAGACGGGGCCTGGGGATCCCCAAGACTGCGGGGGCAGCGGTGTGGAGCCAGCTGCCCCGGTCACAGGGCCTTCCTAAAAGGCCACGACATGCCCGTCCACCACAGCCCTGCGCCCGCGGCACCTACCCTGGGCCTTCAGGATGGCCGCCTTTCCCCGGCCAGCGCCCGAGCCCTGGTTTTTGTTCTTCATGCTCTTCAACATGGGCGCGTTTTTCAGCATGTCGGGCAGAATCAGGAAGCGGATCTTGCTGCCCCGGATGTACACCTGCTCCAGCTGGGCCACGCGGCCGTCTCTGTACGTGACCGTGATGTTGGACATCTGCAAGGAAACCGCCCTTGTCAGTAAGGTCAGGGGCACCGGCAGAGAGCAGGGGGCGTGAAGGCGAGCCCTGGCTGGAGGGAGGGAGACCACAAATGCAGATGCGCACGTCACAAGAAAAAGCCGGGGACCCCAGAGCGCCTGCGGTGTGTGCCGGGGTGGGGCTGCGCCGAGCACCTCGCAGTACGCCAGTTCCCACTTGAACGGACTGAAAACCCAAGGCTGAACGGCCAGCACGCAGAGACTCCTAACTGGAACCTGGGCCTGGCCCCCAAGCCCCGATTCTGCCATCCGCAGGCCCCCCGTCAGCGTGTGCCACGGGTCAGCTGCTGTGAACGGGCCGCAGTGGCTCAGCACCGCGTGGCCGAGCCTCGCGCACCCCAGCATTGGGCTGCAAAGGTGCCCCCAGGGTCGCGAGTGCCCCAGATGCGGTGCCGCCCACAACTGGACCACAGGAGCAGGGCCGTCGCCGCGACTACGCAGCCCCTCCAGCCTGTGGGCAGATGTGTATGCCGGCAGCGGGGCAGTGGGGGTAGCCAGAGGAGAATCCAACCAGGAGACTGGCCGGTCGTGGGAAGGCAACACAAACCTGCCCGTGCCAATCTCAACAGGCACCACGTTTAACAGCGAGGGCAGCTCACTCCACCAGCCTTCTGGGCGGAAGAGGATCACAGTGTATTCACAGCGGGTCAAGCCCACGTCGCACAGCGGAGCGCTGGTCCCTGCTTCCTGATGCGTGTCCTCACCTTACCCCGACCTGCTCTCTCCTTCAAGTGCTAGCTGCCCCCTGCCCCGGCCTGTGCTGGAGCCCCTGGCCTGCAGAAGGGGCAAATGCACTCCCAGCTGGCCTGCGGTCTGTTCGGGGGCTCTCTGCCCCAGGCCGCCTCTCCTCCAGCCCACCCTGAGCACCCGGACAGGCCGTTCTGAAAGATCAACGACAGTCAGACTGCGTGCTCTCACGACCGGCACGTGTCCGCCCAGGCTGGAGCTGCTCACGTCAGGGCCAACAATGATGGCAACGATCGTAACCCCTTCACAAACACACGGACAGTGTGAGCCCACATGGAAAACAAGCGCATGAATAAACGGAGAGGCACGCAGAGCAGACCCAACAAACACAGAGTACCACGAGGAAAGACATCACTCTTGCAAGGGTTATAATAACACCGAGATTCAGGCAGGAATCTTCACTGGAAGCAAAGCAGGGCTGACCACTGGGAGACCGCTGAGAAACAGTGTTACAAGGCATTCACTTAAAGAACCTCCCCAGGAAGCGCTCATCAGTTACAAAAGGAAAAGGAGCCCACGGTGGAGAGGATACACACCACCTTAACCAGAAGATCAAGGTTCACGTCGCACAAGGGGCACACAGGGGTCAAGGGGCACACAGGGCTTTCGGGCCTCAGTGACGCCCCGAGGAAACAAAAATCACAACACCCCAAAAAACATAACCCAAATCTAATGAGAAAACATCAGAGAAGCCCTAATCAAAGGACAGCCTAACAAAACAACTGGCCTCTAGTCTTCACCAAGTCATCAGTGGTGTGAAAAAGCAAGCCCGGAGCAACTGCTGCGGGATCTGCTAAGCGCACTGAGGGGTCCGGGCTGGGCGCGAGGGGCAGCCTGCAGACCCGAGAAACTGGAGGCGCTGCAGGGGACAGAACGGAGCCCACGCCGGGACGCCGGGCTCAACAGCGCAGCAGGAGGAGGCACACGCATGGGCGCACAGGCACACGGGCACACAGTGAGGGGCTGCTGGGACCGCAGCCCGCTGCCCAGCAGCTCAGAGAACACCGTGGGAGGCTCCCACAGACCACCGTGCCACGGCAAGAAAGCGCCCGCACCAACCTGGCCCCGAAGGGGTGAGCATGCCAACGCCCGCAAAGCATCACTTCCACGGGACCCATGAACCATCACCTTCCCCGCAAAACGTCTGGGAATCGTGCTGCTTTAAGTATAGTCAGATTTTGGACTTGGCCCGTACTTTTTTTTTTAAAGATAACATTTACTGTGCTTTGATGATCACAAACTTAACACACGATTTGTCATTTCAAAATGAGAAAAATATTTTTAAAAATTGTGGAGAAGGAAAATGGCAACCCACTCCAGTACTCCTGCCTGGAGAATGGAGGGAGGAGCCTGGTAGGCTACAGTCCATAGGGTCGCAAACAGTCGGACACGACTGAGCGACCTCACTTTCAATAACATATCATGCCTCACCGAAAAGCAACTACTCACATGAGTCTTCCTCAAAATCTTTTTAAAGCATTCCATTTATCATTTATAGCCTGGTTCTCATTTTCATAAAACCGGGAGCACTGTGGAGCTCTGTGTCTCCCCACTATGTCCGTGGCATTTTACCACATTAAATACTCTTCCGCACCACCTTACTGGGTGAGTCATATTCTTCACAATGTGCACCAGTTTGGGTGATCATAACTTTTTTACCTTGTCAGCAACGTTGGCTGAGCTGAGCATCCTCAGGGCAGTGCCGCCATCTGAGGCGCTCCTAGTCACCACCCGCTTCTCTGGGTCAGACCCGCGCCCTAGATTGAAAGCTCTCCTGCTCCTGCCCTTGGCCCTCTGCAGCTCCCCCAGTCAATCTCTTGCCAAGTTAACTCTGTCTGCCTTTTACAGATGAGCAAACAGGTAATTAACGTTAATTAATAAAGCCAGCTGAAATTCAAACCCACACCAGACTCCAAAGCCCAAGCTCTTAAACAGAAACTGCATCCCACACTCTGTGAAGTGATGCTACACGAATCCACGCGCCGTGGGAAGGGAGCCACACCAAGCAGTGGGTCCAACACGTCTCAGCAGAGCGCTGTGCAGCGGAGAGTCCTGTAACCTCGTTCCTTCCATTTTATGGATAGAACTATCACCCAAACCTGCTTACCCGGCCAAGTATTTGCTCTAAGTGCGCTCACACGAGGCGCTTCTGCTACAAAAATGGCTGATACACGCAGTGTGTGAGGGAAGAGTCGGCTAACTGCAAAGCATCACGCAAGCACGCTTGGAGGGCGGGGGAGCTGAAGCTGACGGCTCCACTGAAGGCTGTGTTGCTTCTCTTAAACGGGCCCAAAACGTGTGAGAAGACGGCCACGGGACTGGGAGAAACGGAGGATGAGCGGTCCAAACAGCCCAATTCTAGGAGGTTACACATTCTCAACCTCCAAGTGGCCCTCACCGAAGCCCGCCTCTCTGGTATCTCCAACAGGGCCTGGCACAGCTTGGGCACTCGGCGAGCAACCGCTGACCAAGAACTCCAAGGAGCACCCAGCCGCCCGCATCCCGCCCTCCAGGCCTGCGCCCGCCCCGGGCCCGCCCCAGCCCCGCGCAGAGCAGGGCACCTGGCAGTTCATGTTGTCCTCCGCCTCGATGAGCTTGCCCCGGTACACCTCGCCCGTGTTCGTCTCACACGTCACGATGTGACCCTCGGCCTCGTGGAGCACTTTGATCGGCACGCCAATGGACATCTCGGCAGGAAGAGAGCTCTATGGTGAGAAAGAGACGGCAGTCACTTCATCTTTCGAAGCCCGAGAAGGCATGCGGCAAACACAAGCCCTCAAAGCTGACACTCTGGAAAACTTAGCAAAGTTGCCAGAGGTGCACTATTTTGTTTTAGCTGAATTCTGAGCTTGAAGCACCTATCTGGCAAACACATGCAAGATGTGGGTGGGGAGGAATGGGGGGCTAAACGGGGAAAGCTAACGGGAATGAAACTGCCTCCCATTTTCCTTCCACCACAGGTCCCTTGAGTGCGCGTGTTAAGTCACTTCTCTGACTCATTGCGACCCCATGCACTGTAGCCCATGAGGTTCATCTGTCCATGGGATTCTCCAGACAACAATACTGGAGTGGGTTGCCAAGCCCTTCTCCAGGGGATCTTCCCGACCCAGGGATGGAACCCGCATCTCTTACACCTCCTGCGTTGGCAGGAGGTCTTTTTAACCGTGCCGTTTGGGAAGCTCAGAAAGGGCTGTGCGTTTAATTCAACCCATTAAGCGCTCTCTGACCGTCTACTTACTTCTCCATTAAGCTAAAGAAAAAATATCCAAGTGTTCACAAAGTGATGGTGTGCTACAAGTAGGAAATGCTCATCCTGGAGGGAAAATATAACCAGGGAAAACCCTGACTTGATCTAATTGAGAGAAAAAAAGCAAGTGGATTTTTTTTTTTAATCCCAAGACGGGTGTATAAAACAAAAACTTCTGTAAAATGAAATATTTTCTGCTCTCCAGTAAACAAGCCACATCGCAGCCATTTGGTATTCCAGCCTTCCAAATGCAAATTTTTAAGCCCAAGTAAAAACCATAATGGCTTTTTGGCAGCCGGCTGAGGAGCTAGGGGATGTGAGAAGCACAAGAGGCAGTCCCTCGAACCTTAGCCTTAGGGTAAAGGAGGAATTAGGATGTGAATGACCAAAGAGCAGGATTTGGCCCCAGATAGCTGATATGCATATGAAAGAAAAGATTTCAGAAAGCCCGGACTCTTGAATCTTCTCATGTAACAGAAAAGTGTTAAATCTCTTCAGGCAGGAGACCTGGTCTCCATTACTCAACGGTCATCTTTTAATATTCAGATTACCTGCCCGTTGCTGCAAACTTCTTCGCAGCCTGACTACACCCCACCCAACATTTCTCTCTCCCGGGGGTCGCCTGAAATCCTGTCTTCCGGGCTCGGAGTCCTCATGATTCCCACCGAAGAAACCTAATTCTCAGCTTTTAGGTGGCGGTATTTTTTCGGTTGACAGGCAGCAGGAGGTTGGAACACAACCATGTGTGGTCAAGAGAAGAAAAGGACTGGGAGAGGTTAGGAAAAAACAGGTTCCGTTCGTGAGGACAACGCTGAACCGCAGCTGGGGGAGCCGGGGCAGCACAGAGACCAGGCCATGGAAGGGCAGCCGGAGTTACAAAATGCATGCAGCACGATTCAGAAGCAAGGAAATGTGGTAACTTGTGTTTTAAGCGTGAGCGGATCAGGCCCTGGAAGGGGGAGGGAGGCAGAGATGACAAGGGCTTTGAAAAGCACCAGCCGGGTAGGGATCTGGGGGAAAGGTGGCCACCAGCCAGGAACGATCTCAAGACCACTGCCTGGATAGTTCGAGAAACACCGGCCTGGAGAGCTTCGGAAACCGAGGAGCAAGTACTTCGGGGGAAAAGCTAGCGAACGCAGCTCCAGGCGCCTGTGAGGCGCCGCTGAGGGTCTGGGTGGCCGGGCTTCCCACGTCTCTCCCTCCCCGAGCCCCGCGGAGCTCCCCGGCGGCGCGTCCTCCTCCAGCCCCCCGGCCCCTCGCGGGACCTCGGCCCAGCCCTCGCCCGCCCCCGCGCCCCCGGCCCTGTCCTCACCGGCTCCGGTCTCCTGTTTCAGAGGCTGCAGGGTAGACGGAACTCAGGCGACCGCGAAGGCGTGAGGTGCGCGAATGGCGGGCCGCGCGCTCCCAGAACACCACGCGTTCCCAAAATGCCTCGCGCAGTGCCCGCCCCCTTCCTTTTCCCGAGTGGCGGCGGGCGGGGTCTCTCGCCTTCGCGTTCATCCTTCTCGCGCCGGCTGGGGAACCCGAGCTCGGGTACAATAGTTCCGGGCCCGGGGAAGAGCGGGGCGGATGACCGGACCCAGGTGCCGCCGGAAACAGCGACCCTCGGGCCGGCCCGGGCCGAGGGGGACTCGCGCTCCCCAGCACCCGACGCCAGACGCGGGCTGGACGGCGAGGCGGGCGGCGGGGGCGGCGGGCGCGGAGGCCCGGGGCCGGGACCTGCCCCCACAACGGAAGCCTGCGAAGCCGACGGCGCCAGGGAAGGGGCGCCCTGAGCGAGGCGAGTGCCCCCGGCGTGCGGACAGGGGAGGCGGGGACCCGGAGGAGCGGGCCGGGGGGCGGCCGGCGTGGGAGCCGGGGGCGGGCCGGGGCGGGGCTTGGGGCCGCAGCCGCCTCCCGCCCCTTCTCCCCCCGGGGCGCTGGTGCTGGCGGCCCGGGAAGCCGGCGCGCGCGGGCCGCGCGCTCTCGTCCCCAGTCGACGCCAGAGCTGCAGCCGGCGCCGGGCCGGGGCCATGGGAGCCCCGCGCCGCCCGGGTCATGAGGACGGAGGTGGACGCGGAGGCAGCGGGGCCGCCGCTCGAGCCGGGTCAGTGTGGTCCCTCCGTCACCCCGGGGATCGCGGTGGGCGCGGGGCAGGACCCCGGGGATCGGGGGGCGGCCCTCACCCCGGGGATCGGGGTGGGCCCGGGGCAAGACCCCGGGGATCGGGGATCAGCGGTGGGGGGCAGCCCTCACCCCGGGGATCGGGTATGGGGGAGAACCCAGCCCGAGCGCCGGGCAGGGTCCAGCCGCGCGACCTTGGGCCGACCGCCGCCGCGGCCCCTGCTGTTGAGCTCTGAGCGAAACCTGGCCAGGTGTGCGCTCCGGCTGGTCCCGCCGGGCCGGCCACGGTCAGTTGGGGTTTGTTTGTTTTCCTGATAACTCCCGGAGCAGGGACACCCCTGGGCATCTCTCGCTTGCGGTCATGGAGGGAAGGAGGGTCCTGGTTGAGCGGCTGGGGCGGGGGGAGGGGTCACCTTTCCCAGGAGGGAAAAGTCCTCTTTAGAGCTGCTTTGAGGAGACCCTGTCCCCACTCCGGGAACTGAGGCCTTAGAAGGGGCAGGCAACTGGGAGGGATCGCAAAGCAGTGAGGGACCGCCGCCTGCCCCTGGCCTCCCAGACTCCTGCGTGGTGTCTTGCTACAGGGTCTTCCTTCTCTAGTTCCTCCTTCCAGGCGCCTGAGTTCCTTTGCTGCGGCGGGGGGAGGCGGGGGGGCACAGACTAATAATCAGTGGCCAGCCTCGGTGTGCTCTTCTGAGTGGGGGGGCGGGCAGTGGTTCCCCATCCCCTGTGCGGCATACAGTTGACGAGTGAGGGGCCCACACGGGGAAGACCCCAGCCCTGAGGCATCCGTGGGACACGACTGTAGTTGCAGCAAGGAGTTGGGTCCAGGGCTGTCCCCGGGCTTTGCTGTCTCGTCCTCCAGTTGTCTCACTCTGTGATCTTAGACCAGATACTTGCCTTTCTGGAAGAGCCTGAGTGGAGTAATGACTCATTTCCAGGGCGCTTTCTCTGAGCAGGCACTCTGCCATGCAGGGCCTCGTCAATCCTCATAACGACTTGGGTGAAGCTGGTTCCAGTTGTCACCTGCACTTTTGCAGATGAACCGACCCAGGGCTTGAGTATTCAGGACCAGGAAACTGCCTTCCTTCTTGAGGACAGCTGCCAGCTGAAGCCGGGTCAGCCCCTTCCAGGCAGACCCTGGCCCTCAGGTGGGATGGGCTGTGGCTCCAGGTGCCTGGCAGCAGCTTGGGGCTTGGAAGGCCTGCCCTTATTGGGTTGGCCGACTTGCTTGTGCCTGGATTGGGGGTGGCCCCAGGCGGGTGGTCAGGCACCTCAGAGGTGTGGGCAGGATCAAAGGGTAAGAGATAAGGGCGAGAAGAGGTGGGGCAGAGTTCCCGAGGGCCCCAGCCAGCAGCGGGCGGTGCCACGTTTTACAGCGGGGGGAGGCACAGACAAGAGTCGGAGCCTGGCCACAGGTGGCCCAGCCAGCCAGTGCCAAAGCCCCAGCCGCAGAGTCAGGAGGAGCCGTGGATAGAGGACCGTAGTCTGGAAGCCTGGGGGAAGGGGAGTCCTGCGGTGACCCGGAGGCTCAGGCCGCTCAAGGGAAAGAAAAAAAAAAACAAAAATGCCTTCCATTCACCGCCGAAGCCTGTCTGCCGAGGTCTCCAGGCTGGGAGGAGGCAAACGCTCCGTGCCTGCCACTGAGGAGTTCCCCGCGGGTCCGGAGGGCAGACAGATACCAGCTCCGGTCCTCCAGATGGAGGGGAAGGGACTGACGCGTTTGCATGTTCAGAGATGGGAGACAGCCTTCTGGACGGAGGGATATGCAGGAGCCAAGGCTGGGGAGTAAACAGCCCGTGGAGAGAAAAACGAGAAGGCAGTGTGTAGCTTTGGGAGGGGCTCTGGAAGGGCAGGACGCAGGCCACAGGGGCCAGCAGCCTGTGGAGGCCTCTGCCTCTGCTCAGCCTTCGGGGGCGGTGCATTGCTTTGGGACGTGAGCACCTGGATGTCAGGGCTCCTCCGTGACCTAGTGTGCCCAGGGCACACCGTAGTGGGCGCTCGGGAGTTCCTTTCTTTCCAGCAGCAGTTTCTGGAGTCACTGCTGCATCAGACAGCAGGCACTGGAACCACGGCGAGTACGGCGAGCCGATTCTCTGCCCTGGGGCCGCTTACAGTCCAGCGGGGCGACAGGCAGGCTTTTTGTGTGTTTTTGTCATTTTTGCCAAGTACTGTGAAGGAGACACTGTGGAGCAGCCCCTGCCCCCAAAAGCACAGTCAGTAAACACCTCTCACAGGCGGGGGGACTTGGAGCCAGGACCTGAGTGACAAAAAGGGGCAGGCTTGAGTCCCGAGGGTGAGAGAGCTCCCCCGGGGCGAGGGGGGCAGGTCCGGGAAGGCTTTGTAAGGGGTAAGAACTGGCTCCTGAGGGCCATGGAAGACTGTGGAGGGACCCCTGCGGCTGCTGTGGACCAAAGCCGGAGAGGGACTGGGGGGGCGGGGGACAGGCAGAAGTCGGACAGGTTGGGGCCCACGGGGCCAAGTCCGTGGCAGTGGGCGGAGGCGGATGTTGAAAGGCCCAGAGAGGTGGCCTGGGTTCCTTTTGGGGCCTCCTGGGGCCAGGGGAAGGAGAGAGCGAAGCCTGAACCCCGACTGGTCTCAGCGCCCCAGGCCCCAGCCAGATGGAAGACGGGGCTCCCGGCAGCACCCATGCAGGGGCCCCGGGGACAATCTTGCCAGGGGCCAGGCGGCTGGCCAGCAAGCGGCTCGCACTCAGCCGTGCCTCCCTGCTTTCTGCGGGCCTTGTGGGTGAGGCGGGAGAGGAGAGAGGCCACGGCAGTGCAGCCAAGGCACAGTCCTGGGCCCTGCTCCGGAGAGGGCGTGGACAGTCCAGCAGGGAAGGGGTCCACATGGGGGCCCGGGCCAGCGGAGTGCCAATGAACGAGGGGGCACGGCCAGCCTGCCGTCCCGGGAGGCCTGGGAGGTGCTGGCCTCTGAGCCAGGCCTTGAGGGCAGGGGAGGGTGTGGACGGGAGAGCAGGAGCTTCGGACCCCTGCAGGCTACAGGAGGTCACAGGTCACAAGGCCAGGATGGACCACAGGGCTCCCGGGCGCCCTGCGGATTGGTGCACGTGGGGGTGGGGTGGGGAAGGGTGCTGGGGGTCAGCTTTGCGCGGGCCGGTTGTGAGTTCAGGAGCGTTGCCTGGAGACCTCAGAGGTGGGGAGACCACGGCAGTCGAAAGGGCGTCCTGAACGAGGAGAGCGTCACGGCCGGTTCTTTAGCTCTGAGCTCCATGCAGATTCCCGGGACCCCCAGGGCAGGAGGGCCCCCCAGGCCACGGGACAGGGGCCTGCCATGGCCCCGCTCTCCGGTCTTAAGGCGCGTCCCGCACGGTCCCCGGCCTGGCCCCTAGTTTTCCTCCGCCGCCCGTGTGTGCTGTCCGCCCAGGCACTCGCCACCGAGTTGCCAGTCCGCAGGCTGGGCATTCATGGGTCTCTGGGGCAATGTTTGTTGACCAAAAGGGAAATCAGACCAAAGTCCCCACTTGAGGGATGGCCAGACCCAGCCCACAAGTGAAAGTCAGAGGCCCAAGCCAGTGGGAGAGCCCAAACTGGAACGCCCAGGCCAGGCCCTTGCTGCTCCGCCCCAGGTAGCACGGCCCTGGCTGATGTGTGACTGCCCCCTCCTTGAAACCCTGGGGGCTGTGGAGTCAGTGGCCTTGGGAATTGAGACAGGAGCGTCTGCCGAATGCCTCCGGGAGCCCCCCTCCACAGAGGGGCTCCAGAGAGGGGCCACAGGGGGGGCATGGTGCCCGGGGTGGAGGCGCCGTGCACCATGGGGGCAGCGTTGTGGAGAAGTGACGTCTGCAGACAGGACTTGACTCCGTGGCCTGGGAGGCTGAGCCAGTCTAGGCAGGAGGGAGCGGGTATGTAAAGGCCCAGGGGCCTGTGAAGGCTCCAGCCTGGGGAGGGCGAGGGGAGGCTGGGCAGCAGTGGGCCCCAGGGCGGTAGCCACGCAGGCCTTGTCCTAGGGGGTGTGGGAGCCACCCCACCGGAGGCCTGTGCATAGGGCTGACCTGCTCAGACCGGCGTTTTGGGGAGACCGCCGCTGTGGTGAGGAGAATGGGTTGAGGGGCCTGGTAAGGCCGTAGACCGTCCTCGAGTGGCCCCTTGGGACCTCAGCAGGCGCTGGTGATGGCGGCTCCAGTGGGAGTGGGGTGGCAGGCAGGCACTGCGCTGAGGGTTCGTGACCCCCCCATGCCCCTGCCACCCGTGACCTGCCCGCGCTCCTCCCACCCGTGACCCCTGTGCTCCTGCCTGTGACCCCCCCACCGCGCTCCTCCTGCCCGTGACCCCCCGCTCCACCCACCTGTGATCCCCCTGTTCCTCCCGCCGTGCCCCCCACCGTGCTCCACCCGCCCGTGACCCCCCTGCTCCTCCCACCCGTGACCCCCTACTCCTCCCGCCCATGACCCCCCGCTCCCCCCACCTGTGATCCCCCTGTTCCTCCCGCTCGTGACCCCCCTACTCCACCCGCCCGTGACCCCGCTCCACCCACCTGTGATCCCCCTCTTCCTCCCGCTCGTGACCCCCCCACCGTGCTCCACCCGCCCGTGACCCCCCTGCTCCTCCCACCCGTGACCCCCCTGCTCCTCCCGCCCGTGACCCCCGCGCTCCTCCCACCCGTGATCCCCCTGCTTCTCCCGCCCGTGACCCCCCTGCTCCTCCTGCCCGTGACCCCCCACCGCGCTCCTCCCGCCCGTGACCCCCGCGCTCCTCCCACCCGTGACCCCCTGCTCCTCCCGCCCGTGACCCCCGCGCTCCTCCCATGCAGGGGACTTCGTGCAGCTGCCGGTGCCCATCATCCAGCAGCTCTACCACTGGGACTGCGGCCTGGCCTGCTCCAGAATGGTGCTCCGGTGAGTGCGCCGGGCCAGCCCTGATGGGGGGGTGGGGGAGCACGGGGAGAGCCCCGGGCGGGATTCGTTGTCCAGGCGGCTGTCTCCAGCTGGGGCTTGGGGGAGGCCCAGCATCTACCCAGGCTCCACCCCACCTGTGGAAGCCCGCGGCGGTGGACCAGGCCCCAGCTCTGCCTCCGGAGGATGCCCAGAGTCTGGAACGGCCAGGAAGTCACAAGTGCCCAGGCCTGCCCCACAGACTGACCCCCACGGCCGAGACGCAGGGCCCTCCTGCAGCCCCCTGACCTCGGACTCTCGGCAGACGGGGTCACTGGGCAGGGCAGCCTCCTGCTCCCCTTCCTGGAAGTCCAGGCAAGATAGGTGTTTGTGCCTAACGCTCAGGGGACTAGGGATGAGGTGTGCTCCCAGCACTTAGATGGTCCTGAGATGAGGCTGGAGAGGCTGGCGACTGGCCCAGAGTCACACGGCCCGCGAGAGACGCCAGGTGCAGAGTCCAGGCCCCGGACGGGGACCTGCGTGGTGCCCGGGAGGCCCCGGGCAGTGTGCGGTCAGGACCTAGGAGTTCACGACGCAGGGCGGAGCCTCCCGGGGGCACAGGCTCACACTGCGGGCCCTCGGGGAGGCTGCCCCGAGGCTCAGCAGGCACTGTGCCTGCAGGTACCTGGGCCAGCTGGACGACGCTGAGTTCGAGCAGGCCCTGCAGGAGCTGCGGCTCACCAGGAGCATCTGGACCATCGACCTGGCCTACCTGATGCGCCGCTTCGGCGTGCGACACCGCTTCTGCACCCAGACCCTGGGCGTGGACAAGGGCTACAGGAGCCAGGTGCGCGCCGGCCACGGCCTTCCCGGTGTGGGGCCAGGCCCCGGCGCCCAGCAGCTCAGGCGCCCCACCCCCACCTGTCGTGGACGCACCTGCCGACTTGCGGAGGTGCCCTCGCGACTCATGCTCCTTCCCTTTGTCGCGGCTCCAGCCAGCCCGGCCTCCGCACCTGTCTTCCTCCGGCCGTCACGGGCCAGTTTTCTTCCTTCGTACAGGGACAGCCAGCTCCAAGTTGGGTCTCTGGTGTTCTAGAAGGAAAAAAAGTCTACCGTCTTTCACTTTTATAAAAAAGGAAGGCTCAGACACGGTGCTTCCAACACAGAGGGCGCGGGTTCCATCCCTGGCCGGAGACTAAGACCCCACAAGCCATGTGGGATGGTCAAGAAAATAACTCGAAAAACAAAAACAGAAAGCACACAAACAACAACAACAAAAACAGAATGCCGGCAAAGCCTCACTGAGACCCCAGTGCACCCTGCCGCCCTTAGAGCCAGGCCTGCCTCCCACCTGGGCCGAGCAGACAGTGCCTGCCGGCCTCGTGGGCGACAGGGCCACTACCCCGTGGCCAGTGCCCATCTACCTAGCTCTCCTTTGAGCCGTCCAGGCCAGGGGGAGAGGCTGGTGGATCTGGTGTGGTCAGCGTGGCCTTGAGGTGGAGGAAAGGCCCAGAGCAGGGTCTCTTCTGCCTCCCCCATGGGGCCCCTGGCCCCCCGAAGGCCCCTGCGCCAAACAGACCATGTCCTTTGCTAACACGAGCCGGCTGAGCCAAGTGGGTGGTGTCCAGACTCCCGCCCACCCCCAGAGTACCGGCCCGAGCCTGCCGCCCGCCCGTCTCCCGAGCACCCTCGCCAGCCTTGGGTGGTTCTGCCGCCCACGGGCCGGGCCCATGTCCACTCCCGACCCCCGTGCTGTTTACATCCTCCCTGGGGGGCGGGTGTGCGGACAGCCAGGGTGGGCAGCCTCTGCAGCTGCTCTGCCTTCACAGTCCTTTTACAGGAAGCACTTTGACACAGAGGAGACCCGGGTGAACCAACTCTTTGCACAAGCCAAGACCTGCAAGGTGCTGGTGGAGAAGTGGTGAGTGCGTGCGTCTCCCCCACCCCCTTCCTCGTGCACCTGCTGCCCCGGGGCTGGCGGGGGGCGGCCTCCCTTGGGAAGGGGCAGACCTGAGCTTTCCCGCCCTGCCGGCTGTGGGCACTGACTTGTCCCTGCCCCCGACCCCTGAGCCTTAGTGTTTCCATCCATAAAATGGGAACAGGTTGGGGGCTACGTGATCTAGTCTACACAAAACTCTGACCTGGGGTGGTTCCTGAGCCGGGGGAAAGAGGGACAGGTGAGCAGGACAGATCTGAGCCATCCCTCGGGCTGCTCGGGGAGTGCTGGCCTTGGGGCAGAGCACAGGGACCCTAGTGGCGGGTGACGGCCTGGGGAGCACGCTGGCACGGTGAGAGGCTGGCAGGGACGGCCTGGGTGTCAGCTGTCAGGGAGGCCTGGCCAGACCTCCTCCCGGCTGCCTGACCTTAATAGGTCTCCCTCTTCTCCACACGGGGCGGGGGAGACTTGCCCAGACGCAAGCAGCTTCCTCCCCAGCCTGCTGTGGGCACTGTGCCCAGCAGGCGTCCGGCTCTCAGACCTGGGCTGGTCTCTCCCTGGGTCTCCCGTCCTCCCGGATTTCTGTCTTCACGATCACCTGACCCAGGCACACAGCCCTCTGGGCACAGGGAAAAGTTCTCCACGTGTCCCCAGGCCACGTGAGCGCGTGTTGGAGGGTGAAGTAGCCGGTGTTAGCTCCGTGGCACCTGACCAGCTGCGTGGCCATTCCCGCCCCCCCCCAGCGGTGAGTGCCACGGTCACCCCAGTGGCCCAGCCATGCACTGACCCGCACCCGGAACCCCCACTCCGGGCTTCCTGGTGGCTGAAGTGCCCCTCAGGGTCATACCTTCTGCTGGGAGTTGAGCCAGCTGCTTCCTCTCAGAGACCCAGTGGAAAAATGGCACACTTCCTGGGCCACAGCATCAGACCAGGCTGCTCTGTGACTCGGTGGGGCTGGAGCTGGGCCCGGCCACCAGGTGCCCACACGCACCTCCGAGGGGCCTGGAAGGAAGGAGGGCTCAGTGTGGCTGGGCGTTGGCCCCTACCCACTGGTGAAGACGGTGGGGCCCGGGCCCTGGGGAATCCCCCCAGCCCTCCCCCCTCGGGTCTGTCTTGGACTTTCCTCCTCCCGGGGGCCTCAGAGGGGCCGGGGCCTAGGAGTCTGGAACAGCCGGCTGACCTGGGGTTCCCCTGCAGGTGCTGCCAACTAGTCCTTCCCAGCAGCCCCTTCTGCCACAAGGAGCCTCAAACAGAAAGAGAAATAACCCCTTGCTTGGTTCCAATTCGGGGAAGTAAATTAAACCACCCGTTTATGTTACTAATGCAGCCTTTAGGGTAAAAGACCAGGGCAGTGGGGGGCAGGTCTGGAGTTTTACGGTCACCCTGTGAAGGGCCTGTGGGCCCAGCGTGTCCTGGGCACCCCCCGTCCACGCTTGGTCCCCCGCTGAGCCCTGGCCACCATGACGAAGCAGGTGGGCACCCCCCACATGGAGCTCAGGGCGGACGCGAGACGCGGCCCGGGCTCTGGGACAAGGGGCAGGCCGGAGCCCAGCGGGGGTTAGGGTTAGGGTTAGGGTTAGGAAGGGGCTGGGGCCCGGTGGGGGGCCCAGCGGCGCCGCTGACCCCGTGCGCCCTGCAGCAGGGTGAGCGTGCAGGACATCCAGGCCCACCTGGAACACGGGGCAGGCCGGGGCCCGGCGGGGGTCCGGGGAGGGCCTGGGGCCCGGCGGCGCGCTAACCGCGTGCGCCCTGCAGCAGGGTGAGGGCCCGGGCCCAGCGGCGCGCTGACCCCATCCGCCCTGCAGCAGGGTGAGCGTGCAGGACATCCAGGCCCACCTGGCGCAGGGCCACGTGGCCATCGTGCTGGTGAACTCGGGCGTGCTGCGCTGCGACCTCTGCTCCAGCCCCCCCAAGTACTGCTGCTTCACGCCCAGCGGGCCCCGCTGCTTCTGCCGCTCCCCCGACTACCAGGGCCACTTCATTGTGCTGCGCGGCTACAGCCGGGCTGCCGGCTGCGTCTTCTACAACAACCCGGCCTACGCCGACCGTGAGTGGGGCGGGCGGGCCCCACCGCCTTCTCCCTGGGGCCCCTACCCCCCAGCCCCGGGCCATCACCAAGCCCGCCCTCTGCCCCCACCCAGGGCCCAGCCCAGGGCTGCAGTTCCCACCACCCCCAGCCCCCAGGCCAGCCCTCTGTGCTAGAAAGGGAGGTCGGGGGACCTTGGTCAGGGGACTAAGAGGCCACGCTGCGCAGAGTGGCCGGAAGAAAAAAGTAAAGTCTGCCCGGCCCTGGCCCTGGTCGCCGCCCACCCCCTGCCCAGACTCCCAACGGCCCCGGGGACAGGGAGGGACCACCTGCCTGGCGCAGACAGCCCTGCGGCCCCCAGTGAGTCCCCTCCCCTCTAACCCTTTCTCCTGCTGAGTCACAGAAAGCGCAGAGGACAGGCTCACAGGGGCCACAGCGGCTGCAGGGAGGGCGTCCCGCGTGGTGGGGGGCAGCTGGGACGCCCCTTGCTGACCGCCCCGTCTTCCTGCCGCAGCAGGAATGTGCAGCGCCAGCATCAGCAACTTCGAGGAGGCCAGGACCAGCTACGGCACAGACGAGGACATCCTCTTTGTCTATGCGGACAGCTGACGGCGGGCCCGCTGTGCGCTGCCCTGCCCCCAGAGGCCACTCCAGAGGCGCTGGCCCAGGCCCGGGGTCGGGCGAGGCGCCGCGTCCCTGCTGGCTGTTGACGTCGTCCTCCGGGCCCGAGGCGGAGGCCGGCTCCCGCTGCGCTCTGGGCACGTCTGCCCCTCGGGCTCCCCGGTGCCTGCAAGCCAGACTCAGGGCAGGCGGGGGCGCAGGAGCCCACCTCCCTGCAGACCCGGGACCCAGCCCCAAGAGAGCCGCGGGGCTGTGTGTGGAGTAGCCACCCTGGGCCCTGGGGCTGTGTCAGCTCCAGCCTCCCTGGGGTCTGGTCGGGAGGCAGGCGCTCTGGGCCCGCGGCCCCCTTCCCCCACCCCCCCCCGGGGGGCCCAGTCCCCGCAGCTGGTGGCCAGGCCCCTGGGGAGGGCTGGACCTCAGGCAGGAAGGCCTCAGGCCCCTGCGGCCTTCCTTGGAGCGGACCCCTGGGCTGTGGGCGGGACCCCGGCTCCCGGTGGCAACCCGAGGGCCAGGGCCAGCAGCCTGGGCCCCAAACACGCTCCCCGCCCCCGCCACAGCGCCTCCTGCCTCAGTGCGGGCAGCCCCATGTCTCAGGGTTGGGTGCTGGGGCCCTGGGCCTGCACACCCGATCGCGGCCGGGGGCAGCCTGTCGCCTCCCCCCAGCCCAGTGCTCACACCTGGCCCTCTGCACAGAAGGCCGGGTGGTCTCTGTCGGCAGAGGGAGTAACCCTAACCCAGGATCGCACAGCGCGGACCCCCGCATGGACTAGAGCAGCTTCCTGCTCCTTCCTTTTTTAGCCAGAGGTGTGTGTGTGTGTGTGATTTAAGTCTTTTTTTTTAGCCGGGGGAGGGTGTTTTTTGAGATTGAAGTTTTCACTTTTGGTGGGGTGAGACTCAACCTCAAGCAAGACAATAATAGTGGGGTCACAGGTACTTTGGAGCCACGGACACCTCTCTTCACGGGCAGATAAGCCAGGCCAGGGTCTCTTCCAAAGCCCAGGGGACCCGGGGCCGCAGGCAGGCTGGCCTCGCGCCACAGCCAGAGCCTGACTCAGGACAGGGGGGGCTGCGTCGTGAACCTGGGTCTGCGCCCCTGGAGAAAAAAGGGAAATGGGCCATTCCCAAAAGGGGCCGGGACACCTCCTGCCCCTGCCCCGGGTTACCTCTGGCCAGGGGGACCGGGACGCCCCGTCAGCCACAGCACCTAAGTCTTGGTCGTCGCTGCTGGACGCCTGATGCTGGGGCGGTGGTTGCTGCCACTTCCCCAGGCTACAGACCACCCAGCCGTACAGCTCCTCGACCCAACGGCCTTGACCGAGAGGTAGGCGCTTCTGGCCAGGCAGCCGCCCTGGGTTCAAAGGCTAGCGCTGCCTGCGGGCCCGTCTGGTCCCGTTGCCTTAACCGTGGGTGGCCTGAGACCCCCCGAGCCCTGGCTCCCACGCCTGGAGGACCACACGGGGCAGCTGCGGGCTGGGTGCCCCGGGAGGGCCCGGGTGACCCCAGCGAGCGTGGCGGTGTCCAGGGAGACAGCAACAGGAAGGGGCGGCCGCCCTCTGGTGAGGCCCAGTACTTGGGCTGGTAGGGGCTGCCCAGGGAGCAGCCTCCACAGACAGTGTCCACGGTGCCTTCGTCCATCAGAGACACTGTCCCCAGGTCGGAGGAGCGAGCCTCTCGGGGCAAGCCGCAGGTTAGAAGGCACCCGTCTGGAAGGTTCACAGGAGCTGCCTGGTCGCGGGGCCGCTGCCACCCGCCTAGAGCAGGTCTCGGAGGCAAACCTCACCCTGTTGTGTCCTGTTCACACACAAATCATTAAAACGGGGCTGGAAACAGCAGGACTCGTCACGCGGCGCCGTGACCGCTTGGCTGCACGTGGAGGGGGTGCCCTGGGCCGCTGGTTGCCTCCCCGGCCACCTTGGGGCAAAAGGGATCTTACACATCACAGGGATTTTTATACGTGTTCTCTTGTTTGTAATGAGCCATTCTCAATAAACATGATCCTCACTGCAAGACACTGCCAGCCCCGGCGCCTCTGTGACCCTGGTCTCCTTGGGACGGCCGCCCCCAAGCGCGCGCGTAGGTGTGTTGGCCACCGGCCGCCCGGGCGTTCTCGGGACGTGACTGGAGGTGCCAAGCGGGGGAGAGCTCGAAACCGAGCATGAAGGATCACTGGGGATCTGGGAGATCAGAGTGGGGAACCTTCCAGAAACCGTCATCTCTAAAGCCCTGTGCTGAAAGCCAAAGGTGCGAAGCTCTATCTGTATGACGGTGCTGTGACCAGGCCAGCTCGGCTAGCAAGGCGTGTGTGGCCCCGCCCAGGCAGTTAGGAGGTGCAGAAAAGGCTCTGATCCTATAGCGTGGGGACCCCATTCACTCAGGGGCTCCCCAAACTGCTTTGCCACACAGCTTGTTTCTGTGGAACCCTGGTCTTCCCTGAATGATGCTGACCTTTGGGTAAGCCCTGATCCAGTATCCTGAGGTCATCACTCAGGACTTGCCTGGTGGCCCAGTGGTTGAGAACCCACCTTCCGATGCGGGGCCCGCAGGTTTGGTCAGGAAACTTTTAAGATCCCAAGTGCCGTGGGGCAACTGAGCAAGCAAGCAGACGGGTCAACACACGGGCTGCTGATCCTCTGGGGACTTAGATCACTGGTCCTCCCACCAAAGCAAAACCACTGGCCCCACGGTGACCTCCAGCTCCACCAAACGCCGGGGTCTTGTTCGCTGGTGGGACGACTGAGCTGAAATCTGACAGGTCCACTTGCGGCCAAGCTGTTCACCCAAAGCCACACAGCCCCGAACTGGAAGTGGGCGTGGGTCCTCCGCTCGGGCTAGAAGCCCAGGCCAGTCCTCCACCTGGTAAGCTTTGCTGTGCTTTTACCCGCTCTGCCACCCAGACTGTCAGACTGTCCAGGTCACTCACATTGAGGCACAAGGCGAGAGCCTGTCCACCCTGATGGGCCCACTGGGACAAGGCTGGTGACCGCACCTCAGCACCACCTGACGGCCTCCTGGGCCCGTCCCTGGGCTGGGCAGAGCAGTGCCCCCACCACAATGGACCCCGCACGAAGGACACAGCGCTTTCTGATGCGGAGGCTGCCACTGCACGCAGACAGGTGATTCTGGCCAAGGGCTGGCCCGTTTCTCCTGCAGGGAAGGAGGGCACTGTGTCCAGGGCTTGGCCCTGTGCAGCATGCCCCCAATTCCATCACACCTCCCACTGCCTCTCGGGGCTATCTGCGGTGGACACTTATTAGGGTCATGGAGGTGCTGCTCCCATCCAATCAGGCAACTTTGAGCTCACCGCTGTGACCCTTGAAACTCATCCGTGTGGTGTTATTGGCTTTCAGGGCCGCCTTCAGCCTGACGAGGGTTCGCCTTTCATCACAAAAGCTCATCAACGAGGAGCGGGAGTCAAGGCGCTTGGTGGGCCCTCTGCACGCCCTGCCGTCTGTCCGTGGGCACCTGGAGCCCTTCAGCACGGAGGAGCCTCCTCATGGGCCGGCCTCCCTCTCGGCCTCCTGGTCCACTCACCCTTGGGAAGCAGTGTGCTCACTGCACGCACCTGTCCCTAGAAAAGCCACTTCCCAGGGACATCTGGACGGAGGTAGTAAGAAGGTCGGCAGGACTTATTTCAAACTTCGGGGCTGAGCGGAGGCTGAGGTCCACGCCAGAATTCCCTCCTGGTCCGGGAGTCCCAGCTCTGCTCTCGGGGCCTTCGGCCGGATTAAATCAGGCCTACCCAGATGATCTAGGATAATCTCACTTGCTTGGTTAACTGCCTACAGGCTTAAATCACGTTGGCTAAATACCTTCACAGATTAGTGTCTGATTGGGTAAACGGAGACAGCAGCCTGGCCAAGGTGACGGCTTCCAATGACCGTCCCCCTGTCCGCAGAAGTCGCTGCCAATCTAAATGGAAGGCTCTCTGGCCGCAGAGCATGGGCTTCAACGGTCGCGGGTCCCATGCCCTAGAGCCCAGGCTCAGCAGTTGTGGCCCGCAGGCTTTGTTCCTCCACGACATGTGGGATCTCCCTGGTTCAGGGATGGAACTACATCTCCTGCATTGGCAGGTGGATTCTTTACCACTGAGCCACCAGGGAAGCCCCTCACTTCTTTCCTTTTTAGAAGATACTTATTTGGCTGTGCTGGCCTTCCAGCGAGATTTTCCATCTTTGTTGTAGCACGTGGACTGTCCAGTGGCAGCACGTGGGATCTTAGTTCCCCGAGCAGGGGTTGAACCCGGCCTCGGCCTACAGGGGAAGCGTGGAGTCTCAGCCACTGGACCACCGGGCAAGTCCCCCGTCTGTCTCGCTTCAAACCACCCTGCACAATCAGTGCCTGGGATCATCTTTTAATTGAATTTCTATGACTCACCCAACAAAGTTTAACCACCTCAAAGTGACCAGAGTGACCAAATTCATCTCCACCCAGCTCCCAAACATTTTCATCCCCAGAAGGAAACCCGGCGCTCGTGTGCCAGCCCGCCTCACCTGACCAACCTCCCCGCCCGCCGGGGGCAGTCTTAAAATCAGCCTGGACAGCAGCGCCATCGGGGAGTCAGCAGGAGAAGCCAGGCACTGCAGAGCCTGGCGCCCTGGCGCATCTGCTGCGGGCAGAGCGGCGGGCGGGGGCTGAGGGCCGGCCGCTACTCTTTCACAATCTTGGGGGTGTAGTCGGGTTTGACAGCTTCGGCAAGTTCCCGAGCGTACATCTCGTATCTGCCCGTCATCTGAAAGCGAAAACGGCAGGACTTGGCGCGGTTCCCGTTTGGTTCTCAACGCCCTCATTCGCGCACCGCCGCCTGCTGCCACTAGAGGGCAGCTGTGGGACAGAAACGCGGCCGAAGGCGGGCTGGAGGCCAGGACGGCCTCAGGCTGGGGTTCGGAGACGCCCCGCGCCCCGCGTGTGACCCTCCGACCCCGGTTCCGGGGCGGAGGCCGACGTGACTCACGCCCCAGCGCCTCCTGCTGGAACACCTTTGGGATCGTCCCCTAGAAGGTGTGGCGGGCTCCCAGGCAGCGGGGAGGAGGGCCGTCCTGCCCCCCTGCGCCCCCCAACCCGAGAGGGGCTTGACCTGCCGCCGATCCCTGGCAGGAGTGGGCCCCCCGGATCCATACCCCGGCGGCCTGGCTCTGGAGGGCCATCCGCTGCACGCGGCGTCTCATCCCGGCCGCGGCGGCTGGGGAGAGGCCTGGAGGGGGCCGTAAAACCCACCCAGGGCGACCACACCACCCCCTCGCTCCCAAGGCTCTGACAGGACCTGGTGCCCATCATCACAGCCTGGGACGGCTTCCGCTTTCAGAAAGTTACTAATGAGAAGTCATTCGGATTACTGGCTCCGGCTTCCCATCCGTGCGGAATCGGCATCAATCTAAGCTTCCCAGGAGGACGAGAGACAGGAGACCTTCACGTGGGCAGCGCCCTGTCGGTCTGGCTGGCCCCGGGCACCACCCCCCAGCCCGCCCCCACCCCCACCCAGGAGCGCTGGGCAGTCCTCCCATCGTGACAATGTGACGTGTATTTGTGTGTATGATCTGCTGAGAAGTGGGCGCGGAGTTGGTGGAAACAGCCTGGGAGGCTGACACGGCGACACTCCATCTGTGTGCCTGACGCGCTGTATTCCGGGGCGAGGGGTCCCAGGCCGCAAGCACCCCGTTCTAGGAGGCGGGCACTTACAGTCCTTGGAGACCCGCCACCTTCCTTACAGGGTGTCAGGTCCCCAAGGCCTCCTGTTTTACAAGCGGGTGCATAAGGCAGGGAGCCGAAGTGGCTTGCAAGGCAGCGGCACCGCCTAGGCCCACTTCCCTCCTCGACCCACTTCCCTCCATTGTCCGGGCCCAGACTTGGGGCCTGGCCACAGGCAGAGCCAGACACACACATTCATCTTGTGCTAAGTACAAGTGCCTGGGAAGGAAAAGAGGATTAGCGAGGCCAAGCCACTCTACTCTCTGGACAAATGAAATTGAGACGAATCTGCTCGGAGGCGCCCAGAATCTAATAAATCAGATGAGTGGAGAATTTATCGAGGCCTGCCTGCTGCCCTGGGCAGCGTTTGACCCCGTGGTTCCCCTCCTAGGCCGCAGCCCCCGGCCTTCTGCGCGGCTCGGGGAGGGGGGCCCACACGGCTGGCCCTCAGGCCGCCCGGAGCCACGCAGTTCTGGTGCTGGGAGCAGGCCAGCTGCGCGGAGGAGCAGGGGCCTGGACACCCACCTTGAAGCCCCAGATGTCGTTCACCTGCCGGCAGAGGTTGAGATCCAGCTCGGCGACCAGGAGCCCGTCCCGGGTGCGGGAGAGCCCGGGGGTGCGGCTGCCGTCCGGGGCCGCCACGTAGCTCGAGCCGTAAAAGTAGCCGAAGTCCCGGTGAGCTGCGGGGCAGCAACCGCAAGGCCCGTGAGCGCATGCAGACACGGGTGGTCTCCGCACCCATGTAGGGGAGATGCCCAGGACGAGGGCCCCCACACCCTGCCCAGCAGCTGCTGCGGCCCCGAGGACCTGCCTTCCTGGTCAGGCCTGGACGCCCCGCCGCCGGCTGCAAGTCGCCCTCAACACCCTCACCTCTGCCCCCGGAACCTTTCTTTTTATTATTTTTAATTAATTTATTTCTATTATGTATTTGGCTGTGCTGGGTCTTAGGTGCAGCACATGGGATGTGTTAGCTGCGGCATGCAGGATCTTTAAAACTGAAATGAAAATGCTGTTTTATTGATATACATACATATATGTATATAGTTTGTTTGCTTATTTTTCTAGTTGTGGCATACCGGATCCTGTTCCCTGACCAGGGGTTGAACCCAGTTCCCCTGCACCGGGAGTGCAGAGTCTCAGCCCCCGGACCACCGGGAGTCCCGCGCCCGGGAACCGTTCTGCAGGCCTCCCTGGCAGAGCTGTTGGTTCCCGGCTCCAGCATCAGCCACCGTGGCAAGGGAGTCATGGGGCCCCCACGGTGAGCTCGGCCCTGCCCAGCCGTGTCGCCCTCACCCCGCTCCGGGCCTTGGGCTCCTCACCAGGAAAGCAGGGTGCCCACCGCCCCGAAGGTGTGCGGGGAGTGTGCGGGTGCCGCCCAGGGCCGGCAGGACCCCGGTCCTGTGACAGGAAGCCCCGTGGGGCCGGAGGCTCCGGTCTCCCAGGCCTCAAGTCGGGGGATCTGAGCTCTTTCAGAAAATCCTGCTGTGGGACGCACGGCTGCTCAGCCCCGCTCTGCTTCCCAGACACCTCCTTGGAGATGGGGGTGGCCCCCTCCCACATTCCAGGCCAGAGAGGAGAGGCCGGGCGTGGTGGATTCCAGCCCTGCCCGCAGAGCCAAACAAGCTGTGGGTTCTAGGAACCCAAGACAGCCATGCTGGGCT
The DNA here is from genome assembly GCF_032452875.1 of Bos javanicus. Classification (NCBI taxonomy): domain Eukaryota; kingdom Metazoa; phylum Chordata; class Mammalia; order Artiodactyla; family Bovidae; genus Bos; species Bos javanicus. Next base: position 71,694,983 of record NC_083884.1, read on the forward strand.
CTGGGGGCACCTGGACAGCTAGGGGTTGAGGGGTGTGGTCTGCAGGGTGGAATATGCACCCCTATTTCAGGGAGCTCACAGGGGGTGCCCCAACGGCTTGGCCCATCTCCACCCCAGTCCCTACTCCATAATCTGGGGTGCCAGAGGGTCACAGGCCCAGGGGCCACACGAGGCGGGTAGGGGGGCAGGTGTGCAGACACGGTCTGTGGGGTGGGTCCTGCTGGGAGACAGCAGATGGAGAAGGGACAGCCAGGTTCTCCCCCACCCCCCTCCAAATCAGCCCCACGGAAAGTCAGCTGGACGCACCTTTCTTGCCATCCCCAGAGGTGAACTCGTTTGGGAAGTGCTCCTGGGAAATAAAACCAAGGTAAGAGACACTTGGCACGAGGAGTGAAGACCCCTCCTGCCGACGCTGGGAGACGTGAGAGATGTGGGTTTGATTCCTGGGCCAGGAAGATCCCCTGGAGGAGGAAACGGCAGCCCACTCCAGTGTTCTTGCCTGGAGAATCCCATGGATGGAGGAGCCTGGCGGGCTGCGGTCCATGGGGTCACAGAGAAGCGACTTAGCGTGCATGCACAAGATGCACCTCTAGGGGGCGCTGGCGGGACACTCACCAATGTTAGACGGGGCAGGCCTTAGGACACAGTCACAGCCGTGCCCCCCGGGTCCCAGCCCCAGGGGGAAGGACCCCGATTTTGCCTTTGGGAGCTTATCGTTTGCCGGGAGAAGAGAAAGCCGTTGTGGAGACTGGTTCCCCGGGGCCGTGGAGGGCATCTGGGGCTTCACAATGCCCAGCCTGGGGGCAGCGCAGGCCCCAGGGGGTACCCGCTCTCGATACCTTCCCCAGGACTGTGCATCCAGCCGGGAGGGGGCGCCGCGTGCGGGCTGGTTAAAACACCAAGTTTCTTTCCTGTAGATCCACTTAGGGTTATCTCGGGCTGATCAGATGCTCTGATTAGAGCCTGACATCTGATTAGCAAGAATGCGGAAGAGGATTTGTTACGCGGTAAATACCCGGTGTTTGTAGTCAAATCTTTCAGTGCCTGAGGTCAAGGTTGGGGGGAGGACGGGAAGAAAGCAGGTACTGGGTGGTGGTCATGGGCCGAGAGCCTTTGAAAATGGTTTCAGCTGCAAGCACAGCAGGGCTCGAGCAGCGCCAGCCTTCCCGGCGACAGGCCCAGCCAGGGTCCCCGTGCCGGGACCCCGGGGTGTGGGGCGTGTGTGCCCAGAGGGGGTGCGACCCCGGGGTCCCCACCAGGGCCCCCGCAACTGCCGCTCCTCCCGCCTGGCTTCTGCTGGGGCAGTGGCTGGGCCTGCTGTCCTCATCCCTCTGTCCGCTCCCCTGCTGGGGGTCCCCCGGAGGCCGAGCCTCGGGACTCACCCGGCCCACGCGGTTGATGGCGCAGGTGAAGCAGTGGTTGGCGATGGCTGCGTTCCTGGCCTCGACGGGCCACAGGGACTCACTGTGCGAGAGGAAGGAGAGGGACCAGCTTGCCAACTGCCCAGCCTTTGACTCACGGATGCTCGGCTGTGACCTGCGGCCGGGGTGCCAGTCTTGCCGCGAGGCTCACGGCGCCCACGGGTGACCCCACACCCACCACCAACAGGCCCGCTCGTCTCGGGCTTGGGCCGAAGCAGCCGTGTGGAGGGCACCTGACGCATCAGCCGCAGCCCTGGATCAAAGCCTTGCCTGGGACTCCCCGGGCGGTGCAGTGGTTAAGACTCTGCTCTCCCACTGCAGAGGGCACAGGTTCAATCCCCGGTTGGAGAAGTAAGATCCCACAGGCCATGCAGTGCCATCAAAAAAAAAAAAAAAGTTTCCTCTTCTGAAGCTTCCCCAAAGGGAGGCCGTGCAGACGAGCATCGGCTCACAGCTTTGGGAAACATCCATCCCCTTCTCCGGCAGCTGAAGCGTCTGGCAGAGTAGAGGGTGCTGCCTGGCGGGACCCCCTTAACTGCTGCTTCTGCCTCATTCCCTCCTGCCAGGTGGGGTCAGGAACTCAACCCCCGCCCCCCAGGCTAGTAGACGTCAGAAGGGAGCTGGGGGCCGGGGGCCTGGGGGCCTGTGTGCCCCCCAGACCCTACCCTTGTGGTACAAGTCATATCCGACTCTGCGACCCCGTGGACTGTAGCCCACCGGGCTCCTCTGTCCATGGGATTTCCCAGGCAAGAATACTAGCGTGGGTTGCCATTTCCTCCTCCAGGGGAATTTTTCAGACCCGGGGTGGGGGGCGTTGAACCCTCAGCTGGCGGGTTCTTTACCACTGGAGCTACCGGGGGAGCCCTGCCATGCCGCCTTGCAAAGCCGTCTGTCTCTGCAGGGGAAGATTTCAGGCCCGGCAAACAGTAAACCCGAGAGGAATTCAGGCTGAAGGCAGGCATCACCTCCCCTGAGCTGCCCCCCGCTTCCCTCTTCTGAACCCCGAGCCTCGAAGCAGAGCCCCCCATCCCGGTTCTCCTACAGGCACAGGACAGGGACATCCCCACGCGGGCACAGCTGAGCTCCCCAGGTCCAGCAACTGTGGGGGTGGGGGACCCGGTGGGAAACTCTGCTCCGGCGGACACGTGTCCGTCCACAGCCCACCAGCAAAATGTGCCACGGAATTCAGCGGGCCTGCTGGCCACTGACGGTCTGAGGAACAGCGCCATCGGGGTTCTGGATGCAGAGCTGCGATCCCACTCAGAAACGGGGTGCCTGGGAGCGGAGGGCCCCGGAGCCTTCCTGTCAGCATGCACCTGGCTGAAACCGGGGAGTAGGTGGAGGGGTGGGTGGGTGCTTGTCACAAGCCTAATTCTCAGCAGCGTTCACGAGTCTGGAGGGGGAAAAAAAATCCCACCCTTGACGGAGGGACTCATTTTCCTGTTTTTCTCCCCCCTGCTGCTCGGCTGAACTGACAAAACTTTTAAGAAAGGATTTTTACAGAAACACGCCCGTCGCTGACATTTTTGGGAATTAAATAGACAGGTGCGGAGCGGGCGCCACAAAACACGTGTCTTGCGGTTCTCCAGGGAGGATGAGGGGGCCAGGACCCAACCCCCAGCCGGCAGGACACCGAGGCTCTCAGATGAGGCGGGAGGTTCCTGAGAGCCGGCCCCTGAAATCCATCACAGTGGGGAAGGGGAAGGGTGGCCCGAGAGGGTGGGAGGGCGGAAATCTCTGACCACTCGGGCTGCAGGGCTCGCAGGGTGACTCGGTTCATCAAACCGCACTGTGCCTCTACTGGGTGCTCGGAACTGGGGGACCCTACGTGCGGACACCCTGCCCACTCCCGCGACGTGCCCACGTGTTTGCACGCGCCCGTGTGTGTGTGGAGGGGTAGGGGTGCTGATACAGGAGGCGGGAGACGTCAGAGAAGGGGATGGGTGCTTCTAGAAGCTGTGAGCCGAGGCTGCTGTGCAGCTGGTGGGTCCTGCCGGGCCTCATGCTTGTAAACCCTCAGCGTCGATTCCACAAACAACCCTTCAGGATTTTAAGAAATTCACCCTGTGGCTCCTCGACCTAGCGAACCACCTGTTGTACCGTTTTCCACACTCTACCGCCATCCTCAGCAAGGAGAGTCTCGGCAGGGTTCTGACCCCAGCCTGGAAACGTCCTTTCTGCTCACAGGCGGGGGTCACGGAGCTGTGTTAGCCCCGGGACGGCTGGGTGATAACCGCTGGGGGAGAGGAGCTGACCGTGACCACTCTCTCCCCTCCAGCTCTTCCCTGTTGTCCATCGCATGGCCCTGAGCAACATCAGGCAGGAAGCCCTCCTCTGCTCTCGCCACCGTGCCCTCAAGCCAAGGTTTTCAGGCTGTAATTATCTGGTCAAGGGTGTAAGGGCTTCCCCGATGGCTCAGCGGGAAGGAATCTGCCTGCAATGCAGGAGATACAGGAGACACGGGTTTGTTGGGAAGATGCCCTGGAGGAGGAAATGGCAACCCACTGCGGTCTTCTTGCCTGGAGAATCCCATGGACAGAGGGGCCTGGTGGGCTACAGTCCACAGGGCCGCACAGAGTCGGACACGACTGAGCGACTGAGCACATAACAGGGTGAACGCTGTGGGAGCTGCTCAGACCTGGGGCTTCCAAAAGCCCCAGCTCCCAGCAGAAACGCCTCCTCCTTGGAGGGCACAGGTGGGTGGGATCATGCTGTCCAAGGAAGGAAGACGGACAGCGTTTAATAAGCAAGGACACGAGCCATCACCTGTGCACCACGTTGAGCAGCTTCTGTTTGCTTAATTGGGGCTGATAAAAGCCCGGAAGTGCTCCGTTGGAGAGGTGACATCTGAGTCCAGGCTACGGCTGTGTCCCTCCCAGCCTGTGTGCCGCTGTGCATGGGGGGGTGGCACTGGCTTCAGGGACCCCTCTGGGGTGATGCAGCTCGCTGGGTGTGTAACACGTGGCTGGCAGGAGGGGCTGCTCCGGGGCGTCTGTCCAGGCTTGCTGACTGGACAGCCAGGAGCCACTCTTCCTCACAACTGTCAGGGGACGTTGTCACAGTGGCCACGCTGCCCGCCGCCTCTCTGGGGGTGGGGAGGAGACCCCAGACGTGACCCCAGACGCCCGAGAGCGCCCCCCCCCCGATACAGACAGGACGGGGTCGTTCTGTAAGGGACAGCCGTGCAGATCAGCGAGCTGAGGGAGGGGGCCCCACTTTCAGCAGCAAGTTCGAGGTGAAGTGATGGCCACATCCCCACATTTAAATTTCGGAAATCTTGTGGTGAGGGAGGGCAGGAGTGAAAGGGTGGGCCCCCAGGGGACTGCAGGCTGCCCCTGAGCTGCCCCCCTCCACTGGGGACAGGGACTCCCCTTCCCCGTCCCCGCCACCCCCCCGATGACACAGCAGATCCCGGAATGCTCTGGGGGAAGTGAGCTGGGGAGACAGGCATTCACACAGATGCCCCGAGCTCTCCTGCTCCTTGATGAGGCAAAGCTGGAAACCACCCGCTGCTGGGGAGGGCAAAGCTACGAAAGGGCTCTGGTGCCGGTCACTGCAGCCCCGCTGCAGCCCAGCGAGTGCCCCGGGGAGGCCCCGGAGCCCGCCACCCCCTTCCCCCCACCGCCCTGTGACAGCAGCTTTGTCTGCTCAGGGATAAGGCTAACACCACGTGGCTGGGTAAACACAGATGCCAGAGACCCTTGACTGATCTCTCAAGGACCCCCTCAGCTCGGACCCCTCTGTCGTCACCCGCCCGTGTGGGACGGGAGGGGAGCCAAAGCTGCTCAGGCAACCCCCAATGCTCCGGCCCTAAGAAGGGGAGCTTTCCCGAATCCTGCTGGCGTCCCTGCCCGAGACCTCGCCACAGCCAAGGACGGTGCTTCGTAGCATGGCACTGCTGTTCAGTGTGGGTGTCCGAGTCTTCGCGACCCCCGGGGACTGCAGCCCGCCAGCCTCCTCTGTCCATGGGGATTCTCCAGGCAAGAATACTGGGGTGGGTTCCCCTGCCCTCCTCCAGGGGGATGATCTTCCCGACCCCGGGATCGAACCCGCATCTCCTGCGTCTCCTGCATCGGCAGGTGGGTTCATGACTCCGTAGCACCACCTGGGGAAACCCCTTGGCTTCGAGGGGGGACGGTAACGGACGCTTAAGCTGGCTGACCCTACCACTCACCGTCCCGGGGCTCAGGGGCGTTGCACATCCCGGCGGTCACCTGTCTGCTGTTCACCCACCCCGCCTCTGCGCCCCGAAACCCGGCCCCCAGGCCCCCGCCGAGCCCCCTGGGCCCAGTGACCTGAGCGCTCCGATGGTGGCGGAGGGGTTGAAGATGATCTCGGCCCCGTTGATGCTGTACATCAGCCAGTTGAGAGGGTGGTGCCGCCCGTAGCAGATGTTGACGGCGATCCGCCCGAACTGGGTCTGGAACACGGGGTGGCCCAGGTTCCCCTCCATGTAATATGTGGACTGGAAGACAGAGGGCCGCGGGCGGGTGCTCTGAGCCGCCAAGCTCCCCTTTTCTTAGGCTTGGCAGAAAAATGAAAACATCACCCGTCCTCCCTAAGGGACACTCCTGGCATGACTCTAAACTCCAAAATTTCAGACCACTTATAAACTAAAAAAAAAACACCAAACCTGAAAACCAGACACATCACGAACAAGCTTACCCGAGGGAGGATCACTGTGGCTGGAGCACTTGCCCACAGATCTGCGGTGACACGATAGAAAGTCCCCAGAGCTTCTCCCCGCGGTATGCCAAGGATAAACTGGGCTGAGGTTTCATCCCAGCACCACTAGAGGCTGAGGCGTGTGGCCGACGTCCACACCACCCATCTGGTAGGACAGCTAACCGCTTAGGCCCTGAGCACCGGCCGAAGCCCCAGCCTGCACACCTGCGCTCAGACGTGCAGCCCTCACGGCCACCTGACCCCACGGGGCCACAGACAGGGACCCCTCCCCCGAACAAGGACCAGACGTTGACGGACGAGGCGCTCGGGGCCTGCGGGGCCCAGCAATCACTCCGCGCCTGTGACTACCGCTTCTGGTTTTAACTTATGTGCTACTTTGTTTTTCTCTTTATTTTTTAAATTATGGAAGTGTGATAAGACACTTACAGGAGATTTGGAAAATAGAGAACAAAGTTACTTACGGTTCCCCTATATATTACAATTATTTTTTTTTAAAGTAAACTAAGATTTTTAGCTGGAGTTTCAATATCAAACTCACAAAAAACTGAACAGAATGAATATCCAGAAAAGCAGAAGGTCATAGTAGACCTGAAAACATGCTCCTTACTTTCAAGAAGAATTCCAGGCGGCCAACTCAGGTTATATTTTTAAAAATATTAATATATGCAAGAACACAGCCCTCTGTGCTAAAGACATGTGGGGACCCGCCCGGGACTCCCACCGCACCCCAGCCGCCCTCGTGACGCAGGGCGACGTGGGGAAGTCACACCGCACGGCGGCCGGGGTGCTCACGGGCCCAGGCAGGCGGCTCACCTCGTTGAAGTCGCCCACTCTGGGGATGTGGTTCTTCCTCGTCTTGCCCAGGACCGCTCCGGAGCTGGCAACGACCACAGCTGTGTTCCACAGGACGTCCCCGTGGTCCGAGTCTCGCTCCAGGACAGGAGACACCACCACCATGCCGTGCTTCCTCGCCAGCTGGAAAAACAGACGTAGCATCGCCCTCCTTTCAAAGCACGCGTCGGACGATTTTACGGACGGACTCGAGGGTCCTCCTAGATCGTGTCTGGGTTTCGAGCTCTCTCTATGCTTGTCCTTTTAAAGACCAAATGCCAGCGCTGTTCTGATGCCCAAGCTTAGCTGCATAGGAGCCGGCATCGTCCTCGGGCACTCCTGGGAGTGGAAGGATGATGCAGCTGCTGTGGAGAACAGTAGGGCCACGCCTCCAAAGTCAAACCCAGGACGACCACAGGACCCCCTAATCCCACTTCTGCTGCTGCTGCTAAGTCGCTTCAGTCGTGTCCGACTCTGTGCAACCCAATGGACAGCAGCCCACCAGGCTCCCCCATCCCTGGGATTCTCCAGGCAAGAACACTGGAGTGGGTTGCCATTTCCTTCTCCAATGCATGAAAGTGAAAAGTGAAAGTGAAGTCGCTCAGTCATGTCCGACTCCTAGCGACCCCATGGACTGCAGCCTACCAGGCTCCTCCGTCCATGGGATTTTCCAGGCAAGAGTACTGGAGTGGGGTGCCATTGCCTTCTCCGAATCCCACTTCTGGATCTCCCCAAAGACCTGAAATGCGTCCTTTTTCTCTTTCCGCTACAAGTGAGAAGAACCGTTTCTTCCTTCACTTCATTTACTATGTGCCATGTCACAAACAGCGGGACACGACTTAGTGACCGAACAACAGCAACGTCTGTGCTAACAGGCGAAATGCGCTTCCTCTATTCTTTTTTTAGATGTTTTTTTCATATGGCACAATTCCATGCCATCAGTTTGCATTGCTTGAATATGACATGATCATATAATCTTTTTCTCCCAGACATGCTATAATTCCATCTTTGATTTCTCCTTGAGCCACGATCTAGGAGAGAGAGTTTCAGTCTTCCAGTGGCCGCATTTTCACATTGCTCTGCGTTGTTGTGGTTTATACTTTGACGGGTGGCTGCTGGTTGTGTGTAATATCGGCCTGGGATCGGCTGGTGTGCAGGATATGAGCTCCCCAAGCAGGGGCTGAGCCCTGCCCCCGGCAGGGAGAGTGCAGAGTCTGGACCCCTGGACCGTCATGGAAGTCCCACTCTCCTGATCCTTAAGCAGTCTACACTTCAACAGTTCTAGTCAGAATCAAATGACTTGACATTTCCATGAGCCTGGGGTTATATCAGCAGTATGCGGGTTATATCAGGATTTGTGAAATACTGAACATAGCCCTGGGGACCTTTCTAGTGTGGCTAAGGCAGATTTCCTAATTCTAAAGGGTGCAGAGAGCAAAGTCTTACGTTTTCCAACCTGGGACCCCTCGACAAAGATCACAGACCCTGCAGTACAAATGAAATAAAAGCAAGCCTTAACGCCACTTCCCACAGACCTTCAGACCCAGAGGCAATAACGAGACAAAACGAGAAAAGCAGAGAAGGAGCATTGACAAGGGTGTGGAGACGGGAACCTTCATAAAATGCCAGCAGGAATATAAATGATGTTGGGTTCCCCACGGAGTTAAACGGAGCTGCCACAGGGCTGGCAACTGAGCGGGAGAGTGTGAGCGCACACTGCATTCCCAGCAGCGCTGCTCACACCAGCCAAGGGTGGAAGCAACCCCACCAGATAAAGCGTGGCGTGCACATGCAGTCGGAGAAGGCAATGGCACCCCTCTGCAGTGCTCTTGCCTGGAAAATCCCATGGACGGAGGAGCCTGGCGGGCTGCAGTGCCTGGGGTCACAGAGTCGGACACGACTGAGCGACTTCACACATACACGCAGCGGAGTAGTTTGTCATTTTGTTCAGCTGCTGAGTCACATCCAACTCTTTGCGACCCCATGGACTGTAGCCTACTAGGCTCCCCTGTCCTTCACTATCTCCCGGAGCTTGCTCAAACTCATGTCCATCGAGTCGGTGACGCCATCCAACCAGCTCATCCTCTGCTGCCCCCTTCTCTTCCTGCCTTCGATCTTTCCCAGCATCAGGGTCCTTTCTGATGAGTTGGCTTTTTGCATCCGGTCGACAGAGTATTGGAGCTTCAGCATCAGTCCTTGCGACAGATGTTCAGGGCTGATTTCCTTTAGGATGGACTGAACGGAGTATTATCCAGCCCTGAGAAGGAAGGCAGTCCTGACCCACGGGTAGAGTGGCTGTGGTCTCTGACGTGGATGAAACTGAGGGCGTCGTGCCGAGCGAAACCAGCCGGGTGCAGAAGGACCAGCAGGCACACGTGCCCTCCGGCGGGACATCGCATGTGGTCGAATTCACAGAAACCGAGCGGGACGTCAGCTACGGGCAGCTGCAGGCGGAGGGGAGCTGATACGCGGCTGGAGGGTTTCAGGGCTACAGGACGACAAGTTCTGGAGGCCTGTCTCGTAGCTCTGGGAAGGCGCTCAGCACGACGGAGCTGTGCGCTTAAAAGTGCTGAAGGCGCCCGATGACGTGTTCTCCACCAGCGTGCGCGCTCAGCCACGTCACAGTCCGTCACCGCGTGGACTGCAGCCCGCCAGGCTCCTCGTCCCTGAAAGCACCTAGGCGAGCATACTGGAGTGGGTTGCCACTTCCTCCTCAGGGGATCTTCCCAACCCAGGGATCCAACCCTCCTCTCCTGCATTGGCAGGCGGATTATTTACCACCAAGCCACCTGGGAAGCCGTTTTAGTGCAATAAAGAGAAGAAAACAAGGGATTTCTGTGGCAGTACAGTGGTTAAGACTGCACTTCCACTGCAGGGGCACAGGTTCAACCTCTGGTTGAGGAACTAAGATTCTACATGCCTCTTGGTGCAGCCAAAAAAAAAAAAAGATTAAAAAAAAAAGGAAAAAAAATCGTCATATGTCTCATCTACCCAAAAAAACTCAGAAACCCAGAACCCAACCAAACACAACTCTTGGACAGCAAATTCCTTTTGTCTCAAATAAGAACTACAGGATGTGGGGGCCAGGAGGAGCAGCCGCAGCTGGTCATCTGTCCTCAGCTCTCACCAGCCCGTCGCCACCCCCGACCCCAGTGACAGGACAGTGACGGCACAGCAGGATGCCAGCAGCCACGAGGGGGCGGCCGTGGGTCCTGGGGCCCTCGATGCAGACACGGGTGCCCGGAACCAGCGCGTTCCCATCCTCCTTCTGCCCTTTCTTCCTCCTGTCCTGGTTCAGGCACGCCGTCTGCAACCACTACCCGCCCCGTCCTTGTCATCTTCTTGTCCAAGGCACAGAACCGACCGCCTAGTGGCTGGGAGATGTCCCCCTACAGCCTGGGAAGAGGGCTGCTTGGAATCACGGCTCCGTACTGACAGGATCACTGTGGTCACAGCGCTGCTCCAAAAGCCCCGGAGTTTCCGCAGGAATGAAGGGAGTTTTCCGAGGTGAGAATGAGCATAAGCCACCATGTGGGACGTCATGGGGGTTTTTGGGGTGACTGCTCCATGAAGACGCACTTCAAGGAGCATAAAGTCCATCGCTTCAAAGGGCAGCATTCCGTGGGTTTCAGTACACCCAGAGTTGTGCAACCGACACCACAACCTAATTTTAGAAATTTGTCAACACCCCAAGTGGAAACCCCGTCCCCGTGAGCATCCCTGCTCATCCCTTCTCCCCGCTTACCCTGGCAGCCGCGGACCTCTACTCTGCCCCAGCACAGCTGCCCTTCCTGGACAATGCATATAAACAGAATCTCGGAACACACATTATGAGGTTTAAATAAAGAAAAATGAGGCCCAGTTTCTACACTGATGAGACGGGCCACACCCGTCAAGCCCCGGCAGGTGGGGTAGCAGGGCTCTGGCCAGGGACGCGGCCTTGACCCTTGTCCCCAGGGCCGCCTCTTGCCGGCTGCAGACCCTGCTCTGGGCGGGTCACCCCCATGCCCCCTCTGTGGGCTGCAGCTCCCTCAGTTAAAAAGCCACGAAGGGGAACTTCTCTGGGGGGCCCAGCGGGGAAGAATCGGCCTGCCAAGGCGGGGAACATGGGATCGAGCCCTGGTCGGGGAAGATCCCACCCGCCGCGGAGCGACTGAACCCGTGCACCCCGACTACCGAGACCGCGCTCCAGGCAGCAGCGGGAGCCGCCACCGCCGAAGCCGGCACCCCGGGAGCCCGGGGCCCAGCTCGAGAGGAGCCCCCGCTCGCCTCGATGCAGCAACGGAGGCCTCGCCAGCCATGAATAACACCGGCTCATTAATGTAGTTTTTAAAGAGGCATGCGGGGCCCCTCTGGCTCTGAAGCTGATTTCAAGTGAAAGGGCACTTAAGGGAAAAAAAAGGGCAATAAACAGTCGCATCTACTCTTATCTGGCAAAACCAGGGCCAGGCGGGCGCACACGCCCTGGGGCAGGGCCACCCGGCCGCGGAGGCCGTGCTCTGACCCGCACGTGTCCGGCCACCCCAGGCTGGCTTGCCGGCTGAAGGCCGGTTAACGTCCTACCTCCTGACAGAACTTGATGGTCGGCCCGTCCTCTGCTGACTCAGCAAATTCCGTCCAGGGAAGCTTCTCTCTCGTACAGAAGGCAAAGGGCATCGCTGTGGAGAGGAGAAAGGCCAGAGTCACACCCAGCCTCAGGGCCTCCGAGAGGGCCCCTCGGCCTGGTGTGGGCCTCTCTGGGCCTTCCGGGCCCACGCCCGGCTGTGGACGACGGGCAGACCCTCCCCTTTCCTGGCTTCTAGGGTTGAGGCCAGCCATCCCGCCTACGATCCTAGACACACTTGCAGCAGAAGGCTGAACAAACGCTTGCACACCCAGGCTCACAGCGGCCGCAGGATGGAAACCCGTGTCCCCCTGCGGATGAATGGTTGACGGTGGTCCACCCACTCGATGGGACACCGTGCTGTGTGCTCAGGCACGTCCGACTCTCTGTGACCCTGTGGACTATAGCCCACCAGCCTCCTCCGTCCATGGGGATTCTCCTGGCCAAGAATACTGCGACAGCCAGCCACTTCCTTCTCCAGGGGATCTTCCTGACCCAGGGGTCGAACGCACGTATCCTGCATTGGTGGGCGGATTCCTTACCGCTGAGCCACCTTATTCAGCCTTAAAAAGGCAGGAAATTCTGACTCTTGCTCCAACATGGGTGAGCCCTGAAGACATTACATGCGGTGAAATAAGGCAGACGGAGGACAAGCGCTGTACAGGTCCACGCGCACGGGGCGCCCAGGACAGGCGGGTTCAGAGAGACAGTGCGGAAGGACAGGCGCCGGGCCTGGGGCCGCGGAGAACGACGGGCTGCTGTTCAAGGGCTGAAGCATCAGTGTGGGCGGATGAGAAAGCTCTGCATGTGGACGGTGGCAATGGTCACACGACAATGTGAATGCACTGAATGTTACAGAACTGAACCCACAAAAAAATGCTTAAAATGGTAAACTTTATCCTATGTCTATGCTACCGTAATTTCAACCACACACACACACACATATAGGGATCCCCTGGTGGCTCAGCGGTAAAGAATCCGCCTGCCAATGCAGGAGATGCGGGTTCGATCCCTGGTTGGGAAGATCCCCTTGGAGAAGGAAATGGAAATCCACTCCAGTACTCTTGCCTGGAGAATCCCATGGACAGAGGAGCCTGGGGGGCTACAGTCCATGCGGTTGCGAGAGTCAGACACAATTTAGTGACTAAACCATATGTGAAACAATTCTGTACAAGGTACAGCCAGAAACTGCTGGCTGACCTGCAGGCTGCTACAAGCAAGGCCGAGGCTTCTTGGAGATGGTGTCCGAGGGTCCCCGAGGACGGTGCCGGGACCCTCCCACGTCAATAGGAATGCTCCTTCTCCCGGGGGCTGAGGCCTCTTCAAGAATGAGGAAAGCCGTTCGTGTAATGACCCCAGCAGAAGTCTGGGACACGCTGGATGGGCTGAGTGCTCCCCGGGGACAAAAGCATGATTTCTGTCCTCTCTGGATAGATGATGCCCCACCATCGAGAGGGCTAACTCAACAGGAAGGTTCATAACTCGCTGAGGTACATACACGTGCAGTAACAATTCAAAGAATGCCAGGGCACCAGATTCTCGATGGAGGTTTCCTCTGTAGGGCGGGGGGCTGGCAGGGGGTAGGCACCGGGAGAACGGACTCCGGCCGAGCGTGCTCCGCCCCCTCGCGCACACGCTTGCGCATCCGCCGGTCTGACGGCACTCTCCTGCGTCCCCAGCGAGCTGGAGCCCCCGGCCGCGTGGTCACTGGCTCTTCTGGATTCATCCTCCAGGTGATCTCTTCCGTACCCTTTGCCCGCTTCCTGCTGAGCTGTTAAGTCTTTTCCTTCGTGACTTGGAACACGGAATTCCTTCTTCGGACCAATTCCGTGCAGAGTTGGCCCTCTGTACCTGTGGGTTCCCCCACCGGCTGAGGGTGGAAAATGTTTGGAAAAAAAAAAAATTCCACAACATTCCGAAAAAGCAGAACTTGAGGTTGCCACACAGAGGCAACTATTTACTTGGCATTTACACAGTGTTAATGCCGCTGGACGGCTCTGAAACCGACCGGCCTGCATGGAAGGTTTGTGGGAAAGCTGTGGGAGGTGGCCGAGGAGGAATCTACCTGGTTGCAGCACGGGGCGTGTGTGGCCTCTTTGTGGGTGAAGATTGTCAGCTGGCGACCACAAATTGGCACCTGCCTGGGGGGCTTGCCATCTACCTCTGCAAGGAGATGATTGTGCTGTGGTAGCTGCTGACCCCCAGCACCCCCTGCAGGAGTTCACTGTCAGAGCAGAAACGGGGCACTGTGCCCTGGGAAACTGGCAGGACAGGTCTTCAGGGAGTTAGGTGTTCTCAGGGGCTGATGTTACGAGCCAGCTCCTGTGTGCCCTCGTGTCTAGAAAAGCGCGAAAATCCTTCAGTGACGACTGTTCCCCTGAACTGAAGCTTCACGGGACCAGCAGAAACTTTCTACCAGAAAACACACGCATGCACTGCCCCGTGACCAAAATCACACAGAGACTGCCCCCCCGACCCCTTCGGAGCAGCTGCTCAGAGCTGAGGTGCTGTCTCCTGGGCTGCAGCCCTCATATTGCCCCCAATAAAACTTAACTCTCACGTGGTGCTTTTTTTTTTTTTAAGTCATCACAGCCTTTCCCAAACCCAGGCCGTGTGCCCAGCACGGTGCCAGGCCTGGTGAGAGGCAGCCTGTCCCGATACCCCTGTGAAGTGAGTGACTCCTCATCCCACAGAGGAGGAAGCGGGGCACCAGGCTCCCCGGTCCCTTCCAGTCCCTGGCAGCCTGGGCGACGGTGGCACCTCAGTCACCTTGGCCGCCCGGGACGTGGCCCACGGAGGCAGCGGAGGGGCAGCAGACTCTGGCAGCAGCCCCGGGGGCCTCGGCACCCGGCTCGACTCCCCAGGCTCCTGGGGTGAAGACGGATGAGCTATTTTAAGGAGGCCAACAAGGACACTGTTGATAACAAAGAAAGATCCTTAGTGACCGCTCACTCGCAGCTTTCAGAGCATTAGGAGAGACTCAAGTGCCCCAAGAGGATAAAACCTCCCTTTCCGATTTCATTTCAGGTTGCTAAGCTCTCCACATTTCTCCATTTCCATTTTAATGGTTTCTTTTCCTGTTTTCACAACCCCTGTAATATAAACAAACGTTCAAAAGCAGCATGTGGAAGGCAGGTTGGGGGAGGCTGGCTGCAAAGTTCTAACCACATTTTCCAAATCAGAGGGAAAAGGGGGGTCCCCCATTCATTGAACCAGCGCTCCTCAAGGCAGGTTCTGGACTTAGACCCCGTCCTGCCCTCAGGAGATGCCAGCCGAGATGCGGTGCTCAATGGGAACCTGGTGGGGCGCTCAGTTCTGTGCAGGGGAGTCCCCAGGGCCCCCAAAAGGAGGGGGTGTCCACATTAAACCTTGATGGATGAGTGGGAGTTTTCCAAGAAAGAGAAGTTGGTTAAACGATCCAATAAATATTTTTAGCATCTGTCATGTACCAAGGATTATTCAAGCCACTAAAGACAAAATGGGGGTAAGAGAAAGAATGGACAGAATGTGATCCATGCAAACCACGGGATATTATGCGGCCATGAAAAGGAAGGCCAGTCTGATGCTTGCAACAACACAGATGGGTCTTGAAAACACAATGCTCAGTGGGACAGCCAGACACCAAAGGTCAGATACTGAGGTTCCACTTACACGAGGCCCCTAGAGCAGTCGAATTCATAGAGACAGGAAGTAGAATAGAGATTTTCAGGGATGGGAGCGTTACTGATGAGTTAGTGCAGAGTTTTGGCTGGAGATGACGAAAAAGTCTGGGTCGAGACGGTGATGACAGTTAAAACAACTTTGCGACTGTGTTTAACACCGCTGACTTATACATGTACCGATAGGAGCAACATGCATGCTTTACGATCAAAATTTTTTGAATGTTAAAAAAAATGGGGGTGGGGTGGGGATTGGGATGGGAAAAATTACCACCACCCAGGCGCTGACCACATGGAGTGTACAGTCTAACGGAAGACACAGACATATCAAAAGTGTCAGCCGAGAGTGCAAACACACACGTGCCGGGAAATGTGAAGAGCGGGATGACCTGCCGGGCACTGGAGGCAGAAGGGATGCACACCTTTGCTCTCTGCTGTGTGTGTGTGTGGGTGTGTGTGTGTGCACGCGCGCGTGTTCAGTCGCTCAGTCCTGTCCGACTCCTGAGACCCCATGGACTGCAGCTGTGCACAGCCTCCTCTGTGCAGGGATTCTCCCGGCAGGATGTTTTGCGAGGAAGAATTAAAAGGCTCAGAGGGGAGCCTGAGGCACATGAGGAGTGGGTTCCGGGGTTGCTTGTGCTGTTGACAAAGAACCTCTCGAGGGATGAGAAACAAAAGGAGATTTTTAAGAAATCACGTAGCAGATGCTCTCGGCGACGTGGAGATAAGACAGTGAGGTTTTGCAAGCGGCAGAGAAAGCGTGGGGAGAGGGACTTACTCCACGCCTCCTGGAAGCAGATGATGTTGACTCCACACATGGCAGCCACCTCCACGACGGCCTCCATGCGTCTGTGTAGAGCGGTGACCTGGCGAGTCAAACAACGATCGTGAGAGCCCATCGGGTTCTACTGCTACTGCTAAGTCGCTTCAGTCGTGTCCGACTCTGTGCGACCCCATAGACCGCAGCCCACCAGGCTCCCCCGTCCCTGGGATTCTCCAGGCAAGATCACTGGAGTGGGTTGCTATTTCCTTCTCCAATGCATGAAAATGAAAAGTGAAAGTGAAGTCGCTCAGTCGTGTCCGACTCTTAGCAACCCCATGGACTGCGGCCACCAGGCTCCTCCGCCCGTGGGATTTTCCAGGCAAGAGTACTGGAGTGGGTGCCACTGCCTTCTCCTCAGGTTCTACTGGTTGAGGCCAACTTTAACGCTCATCCTCCACCGGGCCTGCTGCAGGAAGACGCACGGGGCGGGAGGTTCTGGGATGGGGGACAGTCTTCCGGCTCGAAGCCGTGGGCAAAGGCGGAGGGGCAGAGGCCCTGGGGTCCCCCAGGCGCTGGACGCCGCCTCGCTGAGCCTCGGTTTTCCCTGTCTGGAGAATGGGGAGAAGGCTGCCCGCCTCGTGGCATTGCTGAGATGTGAGCTGCTTGCTGAGAGAGGGGCCCACCACCCTCCAGAGCCCTCCCCCGGGTCACCTGCCCCTTGGCCCCAGCGCTGGGACCCGGTCACTCAGGACACCCTGTGTCTGCGGCTGTGGGGAGGCCCAGTCCTGCCAGGTCTGTCCCCGCATGTTCCTGATCTTCCCAGGACGCCCAGCGTCGCCCTCTACCAGCACGAGCCCCTCCCCCGACCTGACCTGCCTCTCGTGTGTTCTCATGTGTCATCCACGGTGGGGCCGAAGAATCGGGGTACGCGCGCCCACGGCGGGGCCCAGAGTCGGGGTGCGCGCGCCAGCGGCGGGGCCGAGAACTGGGGTACGTGCGCCCCGACAGCGGCACCGCTCCCCACTGGGCCCCATCCCAGGACCCCACGAGCTCCTTGGGAGTGGCATCCTCAAATTCTCCGTGTCCTCAGCCCGCGGTCTGGCTCCCAGGAGACATTTAGAAGTTTTTTTGTTTAGAGACAGACCAGTGGAACCCGGTGGGGCCAGGCTGAAACCCAGAGACACCGGGTCTCCCCACTACAGGGCCCCACAGATGCTGGGCTGGGAGCAAAATTCTAGGTGCTGGAGGCGGGGTGGGGAGGCAAGGACCACATCCCTGAACCCCCACGACCTCCTGACAACCCGGACTGGCCAAGGAGACAGATTTGCAACCCGATGGAGGCTGGGCGGATGACTCCCGCACCAAGGAGCGAGGCAGAGGCACACGGGCTGGACAGACGTGTGCTGGCCGGAGCCCAGGAGGCAGGGCTCCAACAGAGAGCGCAGGAGCCCGGGGGCGGCCTCCTCCCTGGCAACTTAAGTTCCACCCCAGGAGAGGGAGGCAGAGAAAGGGGTGGGGGCCAAAGAAAAAGAAAAGAAACATGGCTGGAGGGTGGGGGGGGCACACCAGGGCAGAGCAGCCGGTCGACCACCCGGGGACCATGGTCAAGTCTCTACAGGTGGGAGAGGCCTAACCTGTTTCACCACGGGGGTGTCCGCGGGGAGCGGGGTCCTGTTCTGAACGAGCCCCACACGCACAGTCCGGGGCCTCCTCTGCTGCTCCGCGGCGGCCTCGAACGCATAGCCCTGCAGCTCGAAGTCCCCTCTGGAGGCGGCCTCGAGAGCAGCGCCGGGCAGGTCGAGCTTCCTAGACGCAGGAAGGCAGAGGGCAGGTGAGCTGAGCGGGTCCGCGGCACGTGATGACACTCACAGTCGCTCCTCCGGCTGAGAAGGGGCGCGTGCGGCGTCCTGGTAGGAAGGCGCAGGAGCTGGCCAGGGCCGCGGCCATGTGTGGGGAGCTGGCACGGAGCAGCAGGATGGGGGGGCCACCCACCCCCAAGGGCCCCGGCAGGCAGAGCGGTGAGGCCCCACAGAGGAGGGCCGGGAACCTAGTCAAGAGGTTGATGTTCAAGCTGCTGAAACCGGGGGCGGGGATTAAAGTCTCAGCATAGGCGGGAGGGGACAGAGTCCCCCAAACGTCTGTGGACTGGAGTCAGAGGGCTCTGTGAGCTGGGCGGGGGGGGGGGGGGGGCGGTCACAGCAGGTTGTAAGGAGACAGGCGAGCAGGAGGCCAGGACTGATGGCAGGACGGAGGGTCACGAACATCTGGGGACCCCTGCCCTGCTGGGACCACCAGCAGAGAGGGCGGCTCCCAGCCCGGTGCCGGACGGGCGAGGTGGGGCCCAGGCGTCCAGACCAAAAGCTGAAGGGCTCATCCCGGTGTGTGGTTCATTAACAGAGGCAAGTGGATTATTGACAAAACCTCCCACCAAAGTGACCATGGGCCGAACGGCAAACACTGATGCCCGTTCCATGCCCCCGCCCGGGGTGGAACCTGCAGGAGAGGGCCCAGGAAGTGCTGACCATCTAGGGGGCGAGAGGGTTACGAAATACCCTGAGAATGCCTCAGAAAATCGCCTGACAGCCGTTATCTAATAATACTCCTCTCCCACTTTGAATCCCTTTCTTAACGACTTTTCTTTCAAAATCACAGCCCTGTCAGCCCAAGCCCCCGGTCACCGCCCCCCTGCCAGGCGCTTTCCATGACGGCTCCCTGACAGCTCGGAGCTGGGTTCCGCCCCTGACAGTCAGCCTGCTTTTCAAACTCGTCAGGGCTCCGTGCGCTGCGGCGGGTTAGAAATAGCTGCAGAGCACACACCTTGCCTCCTGTTGCTGTGGGGGCCTCAGAGACGGTGCCCCGCCCCCCAGGACAAGTCACCGCTGCAGCCGGGGGGCCGGGCAGGCGGCCCGTCCTCAGCCAGGAGGAAGACGTCGGCTGGGAAAGTTCGCCCAAGGTCCACAAGCCCCCCAGCTGTAAGCTGGTCCTGCAGCCTCTGGCCGGCCCGCCCCACCCCAGCTCCCTGGGGACACCCAGCCCTGAGGCCGGGTGCCTGGAGGCTTTCCCTGCCCTCCTGTTATCCTGGCCTGCCATCACCTGGCCCTGCCCCACGTCCTCCTGGAGAACCCACCTGGCCCTCAAGCTGCAGCCCCCAACCGTGTCCCGTGTCCACCAAGGGGCTCGGCTCAGGAGGTGGTGGGGCGCCAGACAGCTGCGGCGGACGGAGCCCAGCCAACAGGCCAGGACCTCACACGCAGGCTCTCTGCGGCCCTCAGCCCTCCCTTGGTGCCTGCAGCGGGCTCTCTGCCCCTCACCCTGGTGGCTGAGGCCCCACCCTGAGGGCCTCACTTGCGACTCCAAGAAGGAAAACTCGTCACTTCCTGTCCTGGCCCCACAGACCCCTTTCCAGTGGGGTCAAGGCAGGCCTTGCCCAAGGGAGCCCAGCCCCTGCCTCCTTGGCAACCTCTGGCTTCTGGAACTTCTCCTTCCCCTCTAATGGATCTGCATTTTAAATAATTAAACCAGAGCTTTGTTACAAAAGAAACACAGGCTCGTGGGGAGAGAAAGAAATGAAAAATCAAACAGTGGAGAATGTCAAGTGAGTTCCCCTCCGTCCCGGATCTGGAGACAGCGCCCTCCACAACGTCTCCCGCTTCTTTCCCACATTTTTCCGTGTGTGCCACACGCACAGAGGTGCCCTTCTGTGCACTCCACTCTTCGGTCTGCACTCTTTCGCTTGGCACGACACACGTTGGGCGCCACTCCCTCTCTCCTGCAGACCGGCCACAGTTCCCCGTGACAGCTGTTTGAGGCTCTCCTCTCCTGTTTAGGAAGCACCAGCCTTCTGACTGCTCAAGCCACCTGGACTCCCTGAGGTCCCCATCCTTCCAGACCTCCTCGAGCCGCCCGACAGCCTGTGCCCAGTCTGAGCTGCCTCCTCGATACTGGCCCTCGGGTCCTGCAACCTCGCATCCTTGCCTCTGGAGTCACCCACAAAATCTCCGCTTCCTCTGCCCCCTAGACTTCTCCTCCACACCCACCCCTTCACCTGCAATGGCCGTCCCTAGGACAACCCCAAGCCAGCGCCCCCACCACCTCTCTGGAGTCTCTAACGGGCCGTGGCTGACCTGTGCGCCCCTTCCCCCAGAAAAGATAGCCCAACGTCCTAACACCCAGAACCCGTGACTGAGAACTTTTGGGGAAAAACAGGGTCTTTGCAGACGCCATTAAGGATCTCAAGATAAGATCACTTGGTATTACCTGGGGGAGCCCTAAAAGCCAGTGCTGGGTTTTAAAAGGAAGGCGCAGAGGTGAGACATGGGGAGAAAAGAAGACTGTGTGAAATCAGAGGCAGAGGCTGGCGTGATGCCGCCACGGGCCAAGGAACACCAGAAGCCGCCAGAAACCAGAAAAGCCTCGGGAGGGCGCTGCCCGGAACCTTTGGAACCGTGCCCCTGCCAACACCTTGGCTTCTGTACTTCTGGTCTTCAGAACCACGAGGGTACATTTCCCTGGTTGAAGCCATGCGGCGTACGGTCATTTGTCACAGCACCCCACCGCGTCGGCCTGCCCCCCAGCTGCACCTCATCAGGTGAACCCACACGGGCCACCCAAGGGCCCAAGCCCCCTCTGCCAGGCTGGCTGTATGCACCGCCTCTTGAGACTTCCGGAACCCTTCCTCCTCTCTGCCCCCAGGCACTCTACCCACTTTAGGCCTCTCCACCATCCACCTGCTCTTTGCAAATGCTCTGAAGGCTGCCAGCCCCATCAGGACAATCCCGCCTCCTCTGCAGAGGAGGAGCCCCCAGGATCCACCCCGACTACTCCTGCCTCCTCTCCTAGGCGAGCCCCCACAGTATTCTACACCCACAGCCCCCAAACGGGCCTGTCCCCTGCTGTCTGCACCTTGGCCCGGAGCAGCTGAGCCCCTTCCTGTCTCCAGACCAACTCCGCAGTCTCTTTCAGGACGCAGCTGAAGCCTGGCGCCCCAGAAGCCTTCCCCACTTGCCCCAACCCCGTCCATATAAAACCCCCCAGCTCTCCCTGCACACTTTCTTGCAGGGCGGGACAACCATCAAAAGACGGAAAGCCCCTCGAGGGCAGGAACCGTGGCTAACTCATCCTAGGACCTCTAGTGCTTGAGACAAAAATAGACGCTCAATTAATGTTTGTTGAATGAATAAATGCTTCTTGGTTCTGGCTGTCTTAAACTGTGCCTTGACGTTCTTCGGGGATTTCATCTGCCTGGCATGAGCAAAGGCCCATTTAGCTCACTCACTCAGTAAACACTTGCTAAGCGTCACCTTTGTCTCGGGGGCAGTGAGCACTCAGAGAGAAGCCCGTCTTGTGTGGAGTGAAGGAGGAGTCTAGGGGAGGACTCCATCAGGCCCCCACAGAGGCAGCCATACCCAAGTCAGGCCATGAGAAATGAACAAAAGACTTGGTTGAATATATTTTTTTATGTGGATAATTTCTTTAAAGTCTTGATTGAATGTGTTACAATACTGCTTCTGTTTTGTGTTTTGGGTTTTTGGCCCCTAGGCAAGTGGGGTCTTGGGGTCTCCCTAGTGGCTCAGACAGTAAATAATCTGCCCGTAATGCAGGAGACCTGGCTCGGATCCCTGGGTCGGGAAGATCCCCTGGAGAAGCGAATGGCTGCCCACTCCAGGATTTTTGCCTGGGGAATTCCATGGACAGAGTTTACAGTCCACGGGGTCGCAAAGAGTCAGACACAACTCAGTGACTAACTCTTTCACTTTTCGTGCAGGATCTTAGGTCCCCAACCAAAAACCGAACCCATACCCTCTGCACTGGAGGTGGATTCTTAACCATGGGGCCTCCAGGAAAGTTCCATGAACAGATGAACTTTTAAATGAGTAAGTTTCTATCTTCACTTTGCAATCTGTTCATAGCCAAATCCCACCCAATCATAAGTACAAATGGTTAAAACCCCAGAGTGAAGCTTGGAAGGGCTTAGCACAGAGTGGAACAGAATCAAGAAGAGGGAAAAGTAGAAAGAGTGGAAAAGGGGGACCACTGACTCAGTTACTGTGAGCCGAGCCCCAGGAAGAGGCCTGGCGGTCACTGATAAATGCAGTGTGGCTTCCACCCAATCCTTCCCTACTCTGGAGTGATCCAGATGTGCACACAGAGTCCTTCCCACAAGGCAGGCCTTTACCCTGAGCTCTCGAACGGGTCCTGGCCTGTCACCTACGTGGGAAACTTACTTCTCTTTTCCCAGCACTCTCTCTGACACCCACAGGCTCTGTCTTTTCCCAGGGGAACGTGCCTACCTCACCTTTAAACACTCCCTGCTTCAGGGCACCTTCCTTAGGAGCCCCAGTTCTCAGAGGTTTCCCCCATCGTGGGCCTTCACAGGTGCCACGGAAGGCAGTAATCCAGCATCAGCCCACTGGAGGGGCCAGGGGGGTCGGCAGTCCCGGGCACCCCTCTCTGGGTATGAAGAGCCCTTTTGGACACAGTTCTGTACCACGCTAACCCCAAAAACAGCTGCTCTGCCTTCACCATCCACTAGCTGTGGAAACACCTGGGGCTCTGAGGTCCGGTCCCCACCCCTGCCAGAACGCCACACGAGCTGCTGGCTGGGACCCTCTGATCCAAGTAACCCCCTCCAGTTTCAGGGGAGCTGCCCAGGAGCCTCAAGGCCACTGCCACAAGGTCAGGGAGTGTGTGGTGTGGCTGGATGGGGGGAGCCCACAAACGGGCAGGAAAGTGGAAGGATGTCTGGTCAGGAGTTGCATAGGGTCAGAGTTCATTTCTAAGGGCCGTGGGAA
Organism: Bos javanicus; assembly: GCF_032452875.1. Classification (NCBI taxonomy): domain Eukaryota; kingdom Metazoa; phylum Chordata; class Mammalia; order Artiodactyla; family Bovidae; genus Bos; species Bos javanicus. The sequence continues at coordinate 71,717,737 of NC_083884.1, forward strand.
CCCCTTATAGAGTTTTAAGCAGGATCTGAGTTACATCTTCCGGTTGCTTTGAGAAAAGTGGACCGAAGAGAAACCGGAGCAGAAGGGCAAGTGTCTTCCAGCCCTGCACTCCTGGCGTGCAGGAGTACACTGCCCTTGGAAAGTCCCAGAGATGCCCACAGCAGGCTGGGCGTTAGCTCCGAGCGTGGGAGCCAACTCCCGGGACCTGCCCGTGGGAAAGGTCCCTTCGCCAACCAGATTCAGGGGCCTCTCCGTCCCAGGACCCGCCAGAGGCCGGTCACTGCGGGAAGGAGGAGCTGGGGGCAGGACCTCCAGTGGGCCTGGGGTGGGATGGGGCTCTGGCTGGAGGTACCGACCTAGACAGCCAGCCAGAGGACAGGCCTGGCGCCGGGGGAGAAGCGGGCCACTGGAAGCTGGAAAGAAAGCTGGGTGGTCACAGGGAAAGCACAAGAGAGTAAAACTGTCCCTTCCCTCCAGGCTTGTAAGGGTCACGCTGGGTTGCACACCTGAGGTCCCATCTATAGAACTCAGGGTCTCAGCTCCAATCCAGGATTCACCACCGCCCCTGCAGAGCCCTTCAGACCCTGAAGCCCCCTGTCTGGTCCCCCAGACCAACACCCGCTGGCCCCAAGGGCCTCCCAACCCCCACCCCAAGCTCCCTGCCTGGCCAGTTGGGCTCCACGCACCTGGTCTCTTTGCCATAGAGAAGGCGTTTGACCTCCTGCAGTTCTGCGAATGGCAGATGTTTTTCCAAGCACTGCTCCAGCGACTCAAACCCGGACCCGGCCATGGCTGAAGTCCGCACGTTTGTCCAGATCTAGACTGCCTGCTGCCCTTCGCCCCCGGGGGGAGGAGGAGGAGGTGGCAGTGGCCAGGCCAGCACATGCACTCTGCCTTCTACCCCCGCGCCCTCGCCCGGGAGGACTCCTGCGGGACCCCGCTCCCTCTGCTCACGCCCCTGCGGGGCGCCGCCAATCAGTGCCCGGGGCGGTGTGCGCGGTGACCGGGAAGGTGAATGGACCCTCCCGCCGCGCCTCGGACTCCGGCCCAGCGCCCTGGACACGGACTGAGGGCACCGGAGGAGGGGAGCCTGGGCTGGAGGCCGCGCCGCCGCCCTCCGAGGCCTGGTTTCTAGAGTTAAGGGAGGCAGGCCGCGCTCCCCTACACAGGGACCCTTGCGCCATCGGGTGGCCAATAACCATGGAGCGGATGCGGTCGGCGAGGGGGGACGGGTGGGTGTCCCCACGGGCTCCCTGGGTGAGATGGGGAGGGGATCTGGACTGCCTCCCAGAGGCCAGGGTGAGTTCCCCAGGACGTGAGGAGCCCCGGAGTCCGGCCCACCCGAGAGCCGGGCAGTGCGGCCGGATGGGGCAGGCGCCTGCAGGGACGGGCTGGTCAGCCACTCGCAGGCCCGGCCACCCCGGACGCGGAAAGAATCGTCGCGGAGTTGTTCGCCCGTCAAAGGAGATGGGGAGAACGGGATGGGGGGCCCAGAGCGGGTGCCGTGGGGCGGGGCTGGACAGACGCTGCAGAAGCGCCTCGCGCAGGTCTGGGGCGTTGATTTGATGCCTGCTCACGGGCAGTTTCCAGTATCTGATGGAGACGCCTTTCACGAATGCAGCCTTTGAGGGCTGGCAGTGCCTAAGGCTCCTAGACAAGGGCCTCGCGCAGATCAGTAAGACCTGGCACCTTTCCCCATGGTTTCAGGTAGGCACCAATTCTGCAAATACAGCAGATTAAAAACCAAACAAGCCACGACTCATTTATTTGGCTGCCCCGGGTCTTGGGTGGCAGCTCGGGCTGTCTCTAGTTGCAGCGCCTGAGCTCTTGGCTGCGGCTTCTGGCCAGCAGGACCCAGTTCCCTGTGCTGGTTGCGGTTTGGTCGACAGATGATGCCGGACTCTGTGGTACTCCATGGACTGTAGCCGGCCAGGCTCCTCTGCCCATGGGATTCTCCAGGCAAGGATACTGGAGTGGGTTACCATTTCCTCCTCCAGAGGATCTTCCCGACCCAGGGATTGATTCCCTACCGAGCGTTTTCTGTCTCCTGCCCTGGCAGGTGGGTTCTTTACCAGCACTGTCTGGGAAGCCTTGGATCAAACTGGAGCACCCTGTGTTGGAAGCACAGTCTTAGCCAGTGGACCACCAGGGAGGTCCCAATGCAGCAGATTTGAATAATTTGGTTCGAAAAACACACGATGCCTTGGAGCTCACAGGAAAGGGTGATTTCTGGCATAGAAAGGGAGATAATTCAAGACCTCAAAGTAGAGGCCTTATTGCCAACTCAGAATGCCTCAGAGGGAATTTGAGCCTCCCTTCTTCCGCCTGCTCTTATCTTCTATTGTGGTATTTCCTAGTTTAGTTAATGGCCTCACTGCCCACTCATTTGCCAAGCCTTTGAGAGTCATCCCCGGCTCCTCCATGTTCTTGCTCCCATACAATCAAGTTCTGCTAAATTTATCTCCTGCCTTTTGTTAAACTCTTTCCCTCTCCCACCTCGTGCCTGCAATCATGTCATGTTTTGCTTGAATCACTGCCAGTCTTCTAACTTAACTCCTTACCCCTGATGTCTATCCTGGGCTGTCCTTCTAAAACGAACATCGTAACATCCTTCATACGCTCTCTTTTATTATCTTCCTGCTTAGAACGACCTGCCATCTTCTGTTTTGTGACCTCTTACGCATTCTCCAAGACAAAGCTTACATATCCCTTCCTGTTAAGTCTCCTCCAGTTGCTCCAGGAGAAGTTAGACTCCACTAACCCTTTATGGATACCTCTATTAGAGCATTTATCAAACACTATTATGTAATTATTTCTGAGCTCTAGGCAGGAACTGGATCTGATCTACTTTTGTATCTTCAGGGCTTTGGCACTGAATAAATGACTGCTGAGGAATTAATGCTGAAGGGATCAAGGACAGATTCATTAAAGTGACGACATTTGAGCTGGACCTTGAAGCAGAAGGAGAAACTCTTATTACAGTTAAATTGCTTAATCCATCTCGCCCTGTTGTTCGGTGACAGGTCACTCACCCTAGGCCATTATAAACCAGAGCTTCACAAATATGAAACATGTATTTGAGAAGGATTAAGAAAATTATGTTAAATTTTTTTTTATTTACCCAATTAATTTTCATTCTAAATGATAAGACGCTTGACTAGATTCTCCTGTGGTAGTGAGTAAAGCAGATAATGGGCTCTGCCCTGGTTCTCTTTGCAAATCCAGCCAAATCCCGAAGGTTCTAACTGCATGCAAACACTACAGGGAGGGGCTCTTGTTATGAAGACCAGCGCTCTCTGTGGCGACATGGTTTGGTTTATGGATGTGTGATAATTCAGTAGTTGTATACAGCATGAACAGGAAGGATGCAATAGGGGTCATTTGCTGACGTATAGTTCTTCGAAGATTCGAAGCATGTGATACTAACATTTTAAAAATCTGGGTTTTGTTATATTTTTTGTTTGAAGTGTCACTTTATAGAGGAAAAAGGAGCCTTATACCAGGAGTCAGGAAGTTTGTAGTTTAGTCTGGCTTCTACCATGACCTCAGTCTTCCTGTTGTAAGAAAGATGGGGAAGGGAAGAAATCTGGGAATACAGTGTGTAGAAACTAAGCCTTTTCTAATTCTAATAAAACATGAGTCTAACAATCTACTCACATATAAATTTATCTATTTACATGCATGTTTATGACAGAGTTTCATTCTAGAGGCTGGTTTTATAGAAAGAGCTGATTTGTTAAAGATGTATCTCCTTGTTTTAGGTGTTACTTTTAAATTCATAGAGTACATTAATTTTAATTCTTAGGGGAGGCCCTTAAGGTGCTGTGGACTCTGCTCATCAGCATTTGAAAGATTTGAATGATTTTATGATCATCGCTGGTGAGCAGTCCTTGCACAAGCCGTGACATGGAGACCCCATCTACCTCTTTTCTCCTGTGAGCCACAGGGGCTGCTTGTGACCTCGTTTAGCACTTTACAGCACACAAAAGCTTTTGCCTCTTTTTCTCCCATTTGATTCTCTCAGTATTACTGTGAACTGTGGGGCAGCAGAAGATATTAAGAAGAGGTGGCAAGAATACACAGAAGAACTATACAAAAAAGATCTTCACGACCAAGATAATCACGATGGTGTGATCACTCACCTAGAGCCAGACATCCTGGAATGTGAAGTCAAGTGGGCCTTAGGAAGCATCACTACAAACAAAGCTAGGGGAGGTGATGGAATTCCAGTGGAGCTATTTCAAATCCTGAAAGATGATGCTCTGAAAGTGCTGCACTCAATATGCCAGTACATTTGGAAAACTCAGCAGTGGCCACAGGACTGGAAAAGGTCAGTTTTCATTCCAATCCCAAAGAAAGGCAATGCCAAAGAATGATCAAACTACCGCACAATTGCATTCATCTCACATGCTAGTAAAGTAATGCTCAAAATTCTCCAAGCCAGGCTTCAGCAATATGTGAACCATGAACTTCTAGATGTTCAAGCTGGTTTTAGAAAAGGCAGAGGAATCAGAGATCAAATTGCCAACATCCGCTGGATCATGGAAAAAGCAAGAGAGTACCAAAAAACATCTATTTCTGCTTTACTGACTATGCCAAAGCCTTTGACTGTGTGGATCACAATAAACTGTGGAAAATTCTGAAAGAGATGGGACTACCAGACCACCTGACCTGCCTCTTGAGAAACCGATATGCAGGTCAGCAAGCAACAGTTAGAACTGGACATGGAACAACAGACTGGTTCCAAATAGGGAAAGGAGTACATCAAGGCTGTATATTGTCACCCTGCTTATTTAACTTCTATGCAGAGCACATCATGAGAAACGCTGGGCTGGAAGAAGCACAAGCTGGAATCAAGATTGCTGGGAGAAATTTCAATAACCTCAGATATGCAGATGACACCACCCTTATGGCAGAAAATGAAGAGGAACTCAAAAGCCTCTTGATGAAAGTGAAAGTGGAGGGTGAAAAAGCTGGCTTAAAGCTCAACATTCAGAAAACGAAGATCATGGCATCCGGTCCCATCACTTCATGGGAAATAGATGGGGAAACAGTGGAAACAGTGTCAGACTTTATTTTTTGGGGCTCCAAAATCACTGCAGATGGTGACTGCAGCCATGAAATTAAAAGATGCTTACTCCTTGGAAGGAAAGTTATGGCCAACCTAGATAGCATGTTGAAAAGCAGAGACATTACTTTGCCAACAAAGGTTCGTCTAGTCAAGGCTATGGTTTTTCCTGTGGTCATGTATGGATGTGAGAGTTGGACTGTGAAGAAAGCTGAACATTGAAGAATTGATGCTTTTGAACTGTGGTGTTGGAGAAGACTCTTGAGAGTCCCTTGGACTGCAAGGAGATCCAACCAGTCCATTCTGAAGGAGCTCAGCCCTGGGATTTCTTTGGAAGGAATGATGCTAAACCTGAAACTCCAGTACTTTGGTCACCTCATGCGAAGAGTTGACTCACTGGAAAAGACCCTGATGCTGGGAGGGCTTGGGGGCAGGAGGAGAAGGGTACGAGAGAGGATGAGATGGCTGGATGGCATCACCGACTTGATGGGCGTGAGTCTGAGTGAACTCCGGGAGTTGGTGATGGACAGGGAGGCCTGGCGTGCTGCCATTCATGGGGTCACGAAGAGTCGGACACGGCTGAGCGAGTGAACTGAACTGAACTGTGGGGCAGGAGCTCTTGGTATTTGTCAGATTTCCAGATTAAACATGATACTTACTGGAAGTAAAAACACAGGCGCCAATGTTTCACTTGTAGTCAGTCAAGAGGGAAAGGCCTTAAGGGACACGATTTCGAAAGGCCCAGTGTCTGGGTTAGCTTGTCCCTGTATGGTGCTCCTCAGCTCAGAAATTACAGTTCTTCTTCTTTGCTAGGGTGTATTTTATTGTTAATATTACTATCCTTGTGTAGACTTAAGTGACTCACACGAAAGAGTTTTGGCATAGTGCACCCAAGTTGCCTGAAAATGGATTTTGTAGCAGAGCAGGGCCAGCCCAGGCAATACAGTGACATATGGAGTTTTCATGGTTTTTCCTGTCATGTATGGATGTGAGAGTTGGACCATAAAGAAAGCTGAGTACCGAAGAATTGATGCTTTTGAACTGTGGTGTTGGAGAAGACTCTTGAGAGTCCCTTGGACTGCAAGGAGATCCAACCAGTGACTCCTAAAGGAAATCAGTCCTGAATATTCATTGGAAGGACTGATGCTGAAGCTCCAATACTTTGGCCACCTGATGCAAAGAACTGACTCATTGGAAAAGACCCTGACGCTGGGGAAGATTGAGGGCAGGAGGAGAAGGGGACGACAGAGGATGAGATGGTTGGATGGCATCACCGACTCAATGGACATGAGTTTGAGCAAGCTCCGGGAGTTGGTGATGGACAGGGAGGCCTGGTGTGCCGCAGTCCATGGGGTCGCGAAGAGTCAGACACAATTGAGCAACTGAGCTGAACTGATGGAGTTTCATTGTCTCTTTTTGAGGAGCTTAAACTTTTGTTCCTTGTTTTTGCTTCGAATCCATTGCTTCTGCCTTCATGACTAGCCCTGCCCATCCCTGCAAGGCCTTCTTTACCCTCAGTAAACTTTCATAGTCCATGTTAATGTTAGCTGACCAACACTAAAATGCAGTGATCACCTCCATTTAGTGGGAGATCCGACAGAAGGGAGCTCTGATGACACAAGTGTCAGGTATGAGAAAAAACCCTAAGATGAATATTTAAATCAGGAGACCTCACCCCTCAGGAAACATCATTCAGTAGCCTCATTTTTTTCTGGAATATGACCTATCTGATACATTTTATACATTCCTATTGCTACGTATACATCCATGCACAGGCTCTCATCGTCTGAATTACTTGAACCAACGCACGGTCAGTCTTCCTGCCTCCCAACTTCAAATTCCTCCTTCGCCTTCGTTCCCAGAGTGATCTGTTCTCGAGCGGCACGTCATTAGTTTAGGCCAAAGCCCAGGATGCTCGGCGTCAGGCCCTCTGCCTCGGCCTCGTTCTGGGCTGTAACCCTTCCCTGCCCGCACGCTGGGCTGCAGCCCCGTCCACTGCTTCTAGCTGCTCAGATGCTGCACCGTTCCATGCCTCTGTCTTTGCTCAGCTTTTTCTTCAGCTGGAAAATTCCCACCCAGACCTTACGATTCAATTTGGGTGTCTCCTCTTCAACAAATCCTTTCCTGGCTCCTCAGGGTTGCTGAAGTTCCCACTTGTGTTTCCATATTATTGAAGCTATTAAGTTTCTTGAGGATAGCAGTATGACATGCCTTTGGAAATAAAGTGCTTTGTGTATAATTGGTGCTCAACAAATGATTGTTGAAGTGAATTAAACACCATATAAATATTTATAAGTGTTTATATAGTCACAGGGTCCTTTTGTAGCTAAATATTTAGCCTGCTTTTTAAAAAGACCACCCGTAGCTGTGGCAGCCTCATAATTGTCTCCTTTTCCGCTGTCTTTACACCTCTTTACATCTCTGACCCAAGTCCTGGATGGATGCACACATCCTTCCAAGTCCTGGGGCAGCTTCTGTAACAGTATTGTTGAGGGGAAGAAGTCTGCCTTCATGGGCTACCTCACGTAACTCTGTTTACTGGGAGGTTGCAAGTTCAACCTGTCATCGTCAGTCCCTCTTTGATTATCTCCTCACCCACAGTCCCTTGGATTAGGAGTTTGGCAGGATCTCTAGCCATCACTTGCCTGAGTTGTAGATAACACACAGCAGGCCCCATCTTCAGAAGTGTCCTAGCTGTAGGTAAGACACAGATCCCTGTGGCTTCCAGGTGGTGCTAGAGGTAAAGAACCCGCCTGCCAGCGCGGGAGACGTAAGAGATGCGGCTGCTATCCCTGGGTCGGGAAGATCCCCCGGAGGAGGGCATGGAAACCCACTCCAGTATTCTTGGCTGGAGAATCCCATGGACCCAGGAGCCTGTCTGGCTCCGGTCCATAGGACTGCGAAGAGTCAAACAGGATTGAGACGACTTAGCATGCAAGGTAACAGACAGCTGCCTACGTGCATCTTGAGAAACAATGTGGTATAAAGAAAGCGCGTTGAATTGGGTGTATAAATAGGCTCTAATCCTGGTTTTGCTATTAAGCGACTGCAGCTTTAGATAAATTACTTGATATCTCTTCCTGATCTCCAAAGTTAAAGGGACTAATTCTCATACATTTTATGATGGCTAGAGTTTGGGCTCTCTTAAGTGTTGTGACAGCTTTTCACTGAGCCCCCCCACATTTTTTTTTAATCTAGATGGCAGGGGCAAGTGGAGCACGTGTGGCTGGCAGCTAGAGGAGCGCTCCTTGGCTAGTAGTGCTCTGAGGCCAGGAGCAGGACACTCTTGTGTTAGAGCGCCATGGCCTAGGGGGAACTGCACCAGACTAGAAATCCCAGGGCTTGGGGTTCCGTCCTGGTTCTCCCCCAGGACAGGTCATGACCTTTCTAGCTCTGTTTCTGCATCTGTAAATGAGTATGACAATACCCACTCTACTTTCTTTGAATTGAAATAATCAAATAAGCAAAGTGGAAATATCTTTGAAAATCTACACAGGAGTATTTTTTCAAGATATTTGTAATCAAGGAAAAAGTGTTCAGGTATAATATACCCATGGAAAATCATAAATATACCATCCTTAATGTACTGGATGCTTATCTTTGGGGTATTTTTCCGTGGTTAGTATCTTTGTATTGAATCACTTATACTCTTTCTGCCAGTTCTTCTGGTAATCAAAAGCATACATGTAAAAGACGAGTAACTTTGAAGAAGGCGGCATTCCGAGGGAAGCTGAAATAAATCAAAGTTGACTTGCCTAAGCTGAAACCTAGTCCATGACCCATCATTAGTGTGTCTAATCATTTGGGCCAGCAACCTAAGCACAGGTTGATGCATTATTAGAAATGCAAAATCCTAGGTTGAATTTTTGGGACCCAAGTTTCATGAAGTTTCAGCGTGGTAAAATGAACCTTCTTAAATGAACCTTCCTTCCAACTTCCTGCTCTCCCTAAAACAATGACATGAATATGCAGTGAGCTTAGCAGCCATATGTGTGGCATTTAGGGGTGTTTAGCTGTTCATAAACTCAGTGTGAGTCGACTGAGTGTTGTAGCTGCAGAAAAGCTGATTTAGTCTTCAGGCTGCATTATGAGAGGGTTAGTGTCCAGAATACACCTGTAATCTGTCTGGCTCTGGGCTATATGTGTGGCATATAGATCATTTTGAGTACAGCCAGAAAAGAGAGAGATGACGCTGGTGAGACCATCTCATAGCAGCAAATGGTTGAAGGCACTGGGAACATTTATCCAGCAAGACAAACACAGGAATGATATTGTCACTTGGTTCAGATCTCTGAAGGGGGCCGTGTGTAAGAGGTTTATATTTGTTCCATATGGCCCTAAGTATGGAGTCAACGGGTAGAAACACAGGGAGGTGCATTTCAGCCCCAGTTCTTCCGGCAGGGGATTCAAAGATGAAATTGACTGCCTCTGTAGGCAGTGAGTTCTCAGTCATTCTGAGTGTTCAAGCATGGTCCCCATGGCCACTTGGTGGGAGTGTTGTAGAAGAAAGTCAGCCATCAGATGGGCAGTTGGACCAGATAGTCCGTGATTTGAACATATTGCTTTAACGTGAACCAAAAAACAAACAAACAAAAAAACCCTTAGGGATATCAAATCCAAAGAGCCACAAACAGACCGTAGACCAGTAAGACAGTTTGGTTTCTGAAGAAGTGAAATTCAAGGTGAATTTGTTACTGAAGAACCAGGTGATGGGAAGAGTTTAGCAATGCTCGCAGCAGCAGTGGAAGTCGTGTTTGTCAGAGTGTATTTGTTTGGCTTGGTTGGTTTTAATCGAAAAGGAGCACTTTAACTGCTAGCAGTGTGGACCTAGATTCTGGGACCTAACAGTGCCTGAATAGGATTTTGGTCCCGGAATCAGGATGAAACATCTAACCTGTGGTTGTGAAGAGTGATGTCACCTTGAAAGTGGTTGTGTCTGCCGATCAGTTAGGGCAGAAACACCGCGTAGGGATTGAGAGACCCTGCATGCAGCTGCACGCAGCCCGAGGGCAAAGCGAGTGAACATGGGTGGGAAGGTATTTGTTAATCCAGACCAGTCAGGCTTGTGTTCCATCCACAGACAACCGGTATCTAAAGGTCCTCAGCGCTGAAGCCAGGTAGACTGTGCTGGAGAGGCGGTGCCGTGTGCTTCTTATCCACTGCAAAGGGCTTGTGGGATCGCAGTAGGCGCCAGATTCTCGGCTTCCCCAACGGCTTTCCCGGTGGCAAATTCTGTCCTTAGTCCTGGGATCTGAGTCTCACTTTAGATTTCAACCTTGCTGCTAGCCCTGCCTGAATAATTAATGTCCGAAGTCAAATAACTAGTCTGCTATGGTTGGGGCATTAAACACGTTTGCACTCCAGTTCAGTAACTGAATTTAGGTTTTGTTTCTTGGATCCAATCTCTTTCTGGCATGCCTCCTTTTAAACCTAGCACTGCCAAGGGCTTGAGTCTCATTCTGCTCGCTGGGCCCTGCTAGCTGTTGACAGACTCCAGCACAGACCACTCCCTGCCACTGCCAGATCCCGGCGCCCCAGAGGCGCACCTTTGGGTCTGTGTGTGCACGGCAGGTCTAGGCTTCCATTCTCTAAGACATGAAGAACCCCCTTCGTCATCAGGAGGCTTCTTACAGCCCTAAGTTTCTCCCTGGTCAAGGGAGTTGATTTGACCATGCCCTCTGCCTCTGGGAGCCAAACTGGTGCTGGCTTGTGCCCGGAGAGTGCCGCAGGAGGCCATTTCCACATCAGCCTCTTCCGTCACGAGCCAGCAAGAGCTTCCTGAACGTGAGACCATGCGTCCTTCTGAACCTCCAGGCAGTGCTTCTGGGCTCCCCAGCCCCATCTCTGTTGACTTAACTGGGTGATTTTCCTGTCTAGACTCCAAAGAGTTAAGTTTTAGCTGTCCACGGCAATCTGCACAGCTTGTCTCTCAAGGATCATACAGACATTTACCATTTATTCTCTTCACTGGTTAGATTTGTAAATGTGTATTGAGTGAGCCAGACAACTGGGCCAGGCACTGGGGTCAAACGTGGGTAATTCCTGTGGTGCTCTTTCTCCTAATCTAATAATGGTACCTGTTTATCGAGTGCCTGCTGTGTGCCAGGCCTCCAAGTGACACTCTTCACAGAGGGTGTCACCGTGTCACAGGAGTGTTGTGAGAGGGGAGGAGGAAAAGCTGGGCGGTTTGTATTACAGACATGAGGCTCCAGAGACAGCACATGCTTAGTGCTTAATAAACGGTAGCTGTGTTTACCATGTTGGGCGGTAACGTCACCAAAAGGGCCACACAATCCAGAGGTGGGGGAACAAGCGTCTGAGCCAGAAGGCTATGTGGAGGACACAGGACGGTCGATCCAAGAAGGGGGGAAAGCAGGACTGCAAGCAGAAAAGGGGTGGCGTGACAGAGTAGCCGGTGTGCCTGGGGCACCAGCGAAGATAAACAGCTACACTGGACCAGTGTTCGGGAAGACGGAGTTCTAGAGACATGTGCTGAAGAAAGATTCTAGCCAGGAAACCTTGTACTGTACTCACAGGAGAAGATGCATGGAGTTGTAAAAACCGGAAGGGTAAGACAAGCCTGAAAATTATCCAACTAAAGGAAGGAAGATTGCAGACTGCTTAGTCACCTGAAGAGAGAGAGAGAGACCTTGCAAAATGAGAAGAGATGATTGCATCACTTAAATGAACATTGATCAATGTGTTTGGCAGGACAAGTGGAAATGTTTTTCTCTTAAATAATTCAAGCCTGCCAGGCTTCCAACCCAGTTTAAGATAGTATAATCATCTGCTATATCTCCTATATATAAATGTGTATGGTGTCCCAGTGTTGAAGTAGAGTTTAAAGGAGGATAAATAAAACTTTCTGTATTCAGCAGAGAGCTCATGAATAAAGCTCTGCTGGCAGATACATGAGAACCTTCAGCTGAACACAATCCGGTTTTATCCTAAGGAGAGGGGAATACTATTTGCTTGTTGACCTGGATTGTAACATACTTAAAACCATATTATCAGGAGACAGGCCTGATGGCTTAAAGATATTTCTGTTCCTAATGTTCTATATTTTTATGAGGTAGACTTAAGTCAAGATCTGTTACAGACTTCTCATGGCTGGTTGTTTATGTTTTCTCAAATCAGTAGATACAGAAAATGATGGGGAAATAAATGAAATTAAAAGACTATTACAACCATGACCATACAAGACAAGATGATATGGTAACGATGCTGTTTAATAACGTCCCCATACATTGGGTCATTTTATCAAAAGCAGCATGGTACGGTGGTGAAATCATGTTTTAAAATTCCCAACTCTGCTGTGTATTAGTTTTATGATCTTGAGAAAGTAACTTTTCTGAACCTTCTTTTTAATTTTTTAAAAAGTTTATTTTTAATTGGAGGATAATTGCTTTACAATATTGGGTTGGCGTCTGCTTTGCGATACTCTCTTCAGCAGCGTGAGTCCGCCGTAATTGCACGTGCCCGCTCCTTCTTGAGCCTCCCGCCACCTCCCACCCCTCCGGGTGCCGCAGAGCGCGGGGCTGCGCCCGTGTCGCACAGCAGCTCCCCGTCACCAGCTGTGTCGTGCGTGGCCGTGTGTGTGTTCCAATGCTGTGCTCTCGGTTGTCTCACCCTCTCCTTCCCCCGTCGTGTCCAGAGTCTGTTCTGCATGCCTGCGTCTCTGTTCCTGTCTGCACCTTCTTTTACTCTTCTTTAGCATAAGATGACGGAGAAGGCATGGCACCCCACTCCAGTACTCTTGCCTGGAAAGTCCCATGGACGGAGGAGCCTGGTAGGCTGCAGTCCATGGGGTTGCACAGAGTTGGATACAACTGAAGCGACTTAGCAGCAGCAGCAGCAGCATAAGACGATAATACTTGCTTCTATGGCTGCTTCAAGAGTTAAATGAAAACCGGGTCTGTGAAATAATCAGCAGTATGATGCCCCACTCTCGGGAGGGATATCCCTTCCCCACGGCAATGGAGCCATTCCTTGGAATATTGGGAAAGGCCCTGGGGATGTTGCCTGGGTCACAGCTTCTGGAACAACTTTAGTGCTGATAAGGTGTTTTTTTTTTTTCTTTTGAGAGTGGATTTTATTTTTGAAAAAACATCAAGAGCTAAATTATTGGATGTTGAGGTTGGAGGTTTTAACAGAGCGTGATGGTGAAGTCTGGATTGTAGACTGACCATGAATGCAACTCTGACAGAAGAGTTTCAGAGAAGTGATGAGCAAACACAGCGTTTTTGGAATCGGTTTTGGATAGATAAATTCTTGTGTGTTTCAGCTTTGTTATGTTCTACCTCATTTCTGTAGAAAGGATGATGCAAGACAGAATTGATAATAGAGACTAGCAAAATGTGAGGAGAAAATTAAAACACAGAGGCCATCCTACCGGCAGAGTTTATTAAAATATTTGAAATTCTTTCATTATGTACAACTCGGGGCTGCGTGCTAACAATGTTAAAAAAAAATCTTGTTTCCAAGTCTTAGTATATTGGGTTTCCCTAGCGGCTCAGTGGTAAGGAATCTGCCTGCCAATGCAGGAGACACGGGTTTGATCCCTGATCTGGGAAGATCCCACATGCCGCAGAGCAACCGAATCGAGGGCCGCAGCTGCTGAGCCTGTGCCTTAGAGCCCGGGAGCTGCAGCTGCTGAAGCCTGTGCACCCGGGGGCCCGGCTCCACAGCAAGAGAGGCTGCTACCACGAGAGGCCTGAGCACCACGGCTAGAGAGCAGCCCCTGCTCGCCAACTCCGGAGGAAAGCCCTCGCCGCAACAAAGACCCAGTACAGCCAAGAGGAAATAAAATGCTTTTCAAACACATCTTCCTGTGCTAAGGCCTGTCACGTTCTCCAGCCCTGCTTTGTCTTCAACTCAGTGTCGCCGTCAAATGAACCCATCGCCTCTCACTAACGTCCTCCTCTCGGGCTCCCAGGCGTAAAAACGTGTCTGATTCTCTTACATTAATCGTTTCTAGAATTAGAAATCTAGAATGTTCTGTCTTCTGCCTCTTTTCCGGTCTTACTGCATCCACCATCACTGCTTCACTTGCGGGCTTCTGCCTGGGTGACTGTCTTCGCCAGGAAGCTGATTTCCTAATTTCTCTGATTCTGGTGCTTTTGTCTGACAGAGCCTTTTGCTTTAATCTGATACTTTTACTCCCACATCCTTATGTATTTGTTACAGCACCCGACACATGGCTGTGTGAGTGACTGCTTCTGAGATATTCATTGGCGCCCATCTCTGGACACTGAGCTCTCTGAAAGCAGGAGTGATCTTCTTTGCCTTTGACTCCAGTACTCTTGCCTGGAAAATCCCATGGACGGGGGAGCCTGGTGGGCTGCAGTCCATGGGGTCGCTAAGAGTCGGACACGACTGAACGTCTTCACTTTCACTTTTCACTTTCATGCATTGGAGGAGGAAACGGCAACGCACTCCAGTGTTCTTGCCTGGAGAATCCCAGGGACGGGGGAGCCTGGTGGGCTGCCGTCTTTGGGGTCGCACAGAGTCGGACACGACTGAAGCAACTTAGCAGCAGCAGCAGCAGCAGCACAGTGCTCAGGGCTTGCACACAGCTCTGTGGCCCCAAGCACATTACTGAAGGGCTCTAGGTCTCACTTTCTTCATCTGCTAAATGAGGGTAGTAGTGTCTGTCAAAGCACCGCTGCATTGAAAGAGTGTGTGTGTGTGTGTGTGTGTGTGTGTGTGTCAAAAGGTAGCTTCTGTATTATTATATGGCGAAGGCAATGGCACCCCACTCCAGTACTCTTGCCTGGAAAATCCCACGGACGGAGGAACCTGGTAGGTTGCAGTCCAAGGGGTCACTAAGAGTTGGACACGACTGAGCGACTTCACTTTCACTTTTCACTTTCACGCATTGGAGAAGGAAATGGCAAGCCACTCCAGTGTTCTTGCCTGGAGAATCCCTGGGACGGGGGAGCCTGGTGGGCTGCCGTCTTTGGGGTCGCACAGAGTCGGACGCGACTGAAGCGCCTTAGCAGCAGCAGCCGTATTATTATAGTTTTTGTATATGACAGTTTCTGTATTGTTAGAGCACTCAAAAAAGTTACTACTTTATCTGGTCAGACTCCTACTTCCTTGACCTTCCAGGGCTTCTGTTTTCTGACTCACCTCTTCTCTCCGGGATGGCCTCACTGGTCCCCAGCATCGCCTCCCATTGCCGCTGGCCCAGGCTTCTTTCTGTGGGCAAACACTCTGCCCTTCCCGCCCCGGAGCGCCCGTGCCTTCTGTGGCTCCCTCGCCGACCTCGCCTCACCTTCCCTTCAGGTCCTCGGGAAGCCTTTTTCCTCGTGCGGTCTCCACCAGACGCTCCGCCTTACGCTCCAGAAGCTCCGCCTTACGCTCCAGAAGCCCCGCCTTACGCTCCAGTAGCCCCGCCTTACGCTCCAGTAGCCCCGCCTTACGCTCACTCCTCTCCGCTTGAGCTCACCTGGCATTTAGAGTTTGCATCTCAGCTTAGGCACTTAATCGCCTTGGGTTAGTTTTGTCTCTCCAAAAAGAGTAAAAGCTCTTTGAGGACAGGAACCACCTTATATCCTTTCATATTCTCTACTGCACACGGCATGGTACGGGGTTTGTATTCATATAATAACCTTTCTCTTTTTATTTTATTGACATACAGTTGACGTACAATGTTCCAGGTGCACAGCAGGGTGATTCAGTGGCACATATATACATACATTATTTTTGAAGTTATTTTCCATTATAGGTTATTACAAGATATTGACGATAGCTCCCTGAGCTGTACAGTAAACCTTTGTGGCTTGTTGCCTATTTTTTTAAATTAGAAATCTAGCATTCTATTCCTACTAAGTCAAACAAATGGAATCAAAATGTCATAATTTTTTTAGTTAGGCAACAATTTGTAAGTTTTCTAAAACATATATATTATACATATATATATATTTATACACACACAAAAGTTTTTCTACTAAAGACTTGAGAAAGAACACCAAAAAAAAAGATGGAAAATTGGAAAACATAAACTAAATGAAATGGGAGCACTGAATATGAAGTGGAAGAAGTGGGACAAACAGGATAAAAGTAAAAGATCGTCATATAGTCCCGTTGTTTTTAAACATGGCTGCTCATTAGAAACACATCTGGAGCTCTGGTGAAAAAAGCAGTACCTGGGCATGTGTATTTTTCAAAAAATACCAAATAATTTTGTTATGCAGGATTTTAAAAAATAATTACAAGTTTTTATATTAAAGGGTAGTTTTGGTGATCTAGAGTTATATTATTTTTCTGTTGACCAATCATGATACAATAGTATTACGTAACAGTTGCATAATCACAATAGTAAAAGATGTTTATCAGTTTTCATAACCAACAGTCAGACAAAAAATAACTACAGTTGCAAGCCATAATGGAAACGTGATTAACCTAACAATATAAAATAATTACATACAAGTTTGACATACAAGTCAGAAACTGAACAGGAACTAAAAAGCCTCTTGATGAAGGTGAAAGATGAGAATGAAAAAGTTGGCTTAAAGCTCAACATTCAGAAAACGAAGATCATGGCATCTGGTCCCATCACTTCGTGGGAAATAGATGGGGAAACAGTGGAAACAGTGTCAGACTTTTATTTTTTGGGGCTCCAAAATCACTGCAGATGGTGACTGCAGCCATGAAATTAAAAGATGCTTACTCCTTGGAAGGAAAGTTATGACCAACCTAGATAGCATGTTGAAAAGTAGAGACATTACTTTGCCAACAAAAGTCTGTCTAGTCAAGGCTATGGTTTTTCCAGTGGTCATGTATGGATGTGAGAGTTGGACTGTGAAGAAAGGTGAGTGCCAAAGAATTGATGCTTTTGAACTGTGGTGTTGGAGAAGACTCTTGAGAGTCCCTTGGACTGCAAGGAGGTCCAACCAGTCCATTCTGAAGGAGCTCAGCCCTGGGATTTCTTTGGAAGGAATGATGCTAAAGCTGAAACTCCAGTACTTTGGCCACCTCATGCGAAGAGCTGAGTCATTGGAAAAGACTCTGATGCTGGGAGGGATTGGGGGCAGGAGGAGAAGGGGAGGACAGAGGATGAGATGGCTGGATGGCATCACTGACTCGATGGACGTGAGTCTGAGTGAACTCCGGGAGTTGGTGATGGACAGGGAGGCCTGGCGTGCTGCCATTCATGGGGTCGCAAAGAGTCGGACACGAATGAGCGACTAAACTGAACTGAACTGGGGGGGGTGTCAAGCAGGGTGATGTGTAAATGAAAGTGTATGCGTGCACACGTTGCGTTCACCCAGCCAGTCTGTGTCTTTTCGTTGGTGTGTTTAACCCATTTGTGTTTAAGGTGATTATGGATATATGTGATCTCATTACTGTTTCATAATTGTTTTGGGTTTATTTTCTGTAGGTTGTTTCCTGGCTAGAGAAGTTCCTTTAGTATTTGTTGTAAGCTGGTTTGGTCGTGCTGAATTCTCTTAGCTTTTGCTCGTCTGGAAAGCTTTTGACGTCTCCATCAAATCTGAAGGAGAGTCCTGCTGGATAGAGTATTCTTGGTTGTAGGTTCTTCCCTTTCATCACTTTAAATATGTTGTGCCATTCGCTTTTGACTTGCAGAGCTTCTGCTGAGAAACCCGCGGATGGCCTGATGGGAGTTCCCTTGTATGTCATCTGCCATTTTCCCTCTGTTTCTTTTAAAGCTTTTTATCCCCATCTTTAATCTTCGTCGGTTTGATCACTGACTGTCTCAGTGTGCTCCTCCTTGGACTCACCCTGCCTGGGCCTCTCTGTGCTTCCTGGGCTTGGTTGACCATTTCCTTTCCCGTGTTAGGAAAGTTTTTCCGCTGTTATCTCTTCAGATATTTTTCAGGGCCTTTCTGTTCTCCTTCTGGGATCCCCGTAGTGCGAATGTTGGCGCGTTTAGTGCTGTCCCAGAGGCCTCTTAGGCTGTATTCGTTTGTTTTCATTCTTTTCTGTACTCTGCTCTGTGGTGGTAACGTCCACCATTCTGTCTTCCGGGTCACTTATCCCTTTTCTGCCTGTTATTCTGCTGTTGATTCCTTCTAGAGTATTGTTCATCTGTGTTTGTTCTTTAGCTCTTCTCGGTCTTTGGTAAACGTTTCCTGCATCTTCTCCATTGTTTTCCCGAGATCCTGGATCATCTTCACAATCATTATTCTGAATTCTTTTCTGGAAGGTTGCATATCTCCATTTCATTTAGTTGTTTTTCTGGAGTTTTATCTTGTTCCTTCATCTGGGACATAACTTTCTGCTTTTTCATCCTGATTAATTTTCTATACTGGGGTTTTTGTTTTAGCCACTGTGGGACTGTGGTTTTTCTTGCTTCTTCTGTCTGCCCTCTGATGGAGGAGGCTAAGAGGCTTCTGTAAGCTTCCTGATGGGAGGGACTGGCAATGGGAAAAACTGGGTCTTGCTCTGGTGGGCAGGGCCTTGCTCGGTAAAGCTTTAATCCAATTATCTGCTAATGTGCTCCCTCCCTGGTCATTGTTTGGCCTGAGAGACCCAGCCCTGGGGTCTGCAGGGCTCTATGGTAAGGTTAATGGTGACTCCAAGAGGGCTTTTGCCAAGAGGGGACCTTCCCAGGCTGCTGCGGCCAGCGCCCTGTCCGCCGGGTGAGCTCCTGTTGGCCTGCGCCTGCACAGGAGGCCTCCAATGCCAGCAGGTCGTTTGGC
The DNA here is from genome assembly GCF_032452875.1 of Bos javanicus. Lineage (NCBI taxonomy): Eukaryota > Metazoa > Chordata > Mammalia > Artiodactyla > Bovidae > Bos > Bos javanicus. The sequence continues at coordinate 71,736,472 of NC_083884.1, forward strand.
TCAGCCTCCAGTGGGGTCGCCGCTCCTTTCTGCCGGGGCTCCGTGTGGGCAAGATTTGTCTGTGCCCTCCAAGACTGGAGTCTGTTTCCCCCCGTCCTGTGGACGTCCTACAGTCAAATCCCGCTGGCCTTCAGGGTCGGGTTCCCTGGGGGTCCCCAGTCCCCTTGTTGGATCCCCGGGCTGGGAAGCCTGCTGTGGGGTTCAGAGCTGTCACAGCAGTGGGAGAACTTCTTTGGAATTATTGTTTTCCAGTCTGTGGTCGCCCACTCAGTGGGTGTGGGGTGTGATTTTTATCATGACTGTCCCCTCCCACCATCTCACCACAGCTTCTTCTTTGGACGTGGGGTCTCTTTTTTGGGGGGTTCCAGCATCCTCCTGTCGATGGTTTTGACAGCTAGTTCAGCAACTCTTGCAGCAGGAGATGAGCACACGTCTTTCTCCTCTGCCATCTTGCACATGATAACCTTTCTTGATGCATATTTTTGGGTGCATGTTACTAATGTACTTTAGAAAGTATATGTATTTGCAGCAAGATACGGTAATTGAAAACGAGGTGCCTTCATTCTAATAGGGAGCTAGGAATATAAATATTCAGGATGTCCCTTGGTCACTGCTATGGAAGTTTTAAGAAAAGATGATTAATATGCTCAGATCTATTAATTAGATAAACCATGGATCTGTGCAGAGGGTGAGCAGGGTGAATAACTAGAAGTAAAGGCTTCCAGTCTGCAGCATAAGCTGAGACATGGCCAGACCCTGATCTAAGGAGGTGGGGAGGTTAAATTCAGAAGATACTGTGGAAATAAAAATCAAAGAGATTTGTGTTCACTCAAATGGCGTATGGAAGTTAGGGACATTCGAGATGAGTAGGCTGCTTTCTTGAGCCTTGGCTTAATGATGACACCATTTAGGAAGCAGGAGCCATGAGTGAAAAAGCAAATTTGGAAATTTAGATGCTCATGGGTCTTCCAAAGACAGATCCCTGTGAACAGTTGGAAACTTGGGTCTGGGGCCTACCCTTTAGAACTGGGACTAGAGAGAGTGAGAGTCGGAGGTCTAATAAGCATGTAGTGATTGCTGAATCCATGGGCATAGAAGAGACCACCCAGAGACAGGGCGCAGGGAGATGAGAGGTGGAGAGCGGTGAGAGAAAGTTCAGGGGAATTGGAGGAGATGCAGAAAGGAGCAGGTCATCCGAGGTCAGAGTGCCGGGCGGCGGTTAATGGTGCAGTGGCGTCAGCTCTCAAGCGTGTATCGAACTGGGGAAAGTATTAAAATGGGCTGAGCTGGTCCCTGGTAGGAGTTCAGTGCATAGTGGCCAAAGTGAATTGAGTAGGGGAACAGAAGGGCCCAAAGTGAGGATAAAGTGTGAATCTGCTTGGAGCGACAGGAAGGAGAGAGAACAGGTTATTGTTTGAGGGTGAGACACGGCTTTTTTTTAATGAAGGTGTTTTGAACATCTTTTGTGAAGGGAGGAAAGGGACCTGGGAGAGAGGGGACAGTGGCAGCTGTGTGCGGCTGCTAGGTTGCTTCAGTCATGTCCAACTCTTTTGCAACCCCCCGGACTAGCCTGCCGGGCTCCTCTGTCCATGCGGTTCCAGCAAGAATACTGGATTGGGTTGCCTTTCCTTCTCTAAAAGCTCTTCCCCACCCCGGGGTTGAACCCACGGTTCTTAGGTCTCCTGCGTTGACGGGGTTCTTGACCACGAGCGCCACCTGGCAGGCCCATCCGTTGTGTGCTGGGGGGCCCTTTACACACTCCTTCCACCCATTCTCATGTCACCTTGAAGTGGGGCCCCCATCCACATGATGTGTGAGTCTCGGCTCAGTCAACGAACTTGACCAGAGGGGTGAAGGTTTGTCTGACTGCAAAGACCAGACTCCACCAGCACGTGTTGCTCCTTCCACACGCTCACTCCCCTCGGTATAATCTGTTGGTCTGGGCGAAGAAGGGAGTGGGAAGGAATGGGGCCACGGTCATTGTGTCGCGACGACCTGCGAGCAGTGGGGACACCGTCTCCATGACAGGAGGCAGGGCAAGGCCTGAGCACGACCTGCAGAAGCTGAGCGACACGGCGAGCCTTGGTGGTCTCCTCTTGAGAGGGAGGGGCAGGGAAGGACACTGAGGTCAGAAACACTTGCTGGACAATTGACAATTAGAAATTATAAATGGCAACCCATTCCAGTTTTCTCGCCTGGAAATCCCATGGACAGAGGAGCCTCTTAGGCTGTAATCCATGGGGTTGCAAAGAGTCGGACAAGACTGAGTGACTTCACTTTCACTTTCAGCTGTGTTTAAGGTACTTTGGTTAAAAAAAAGGTAAACTTAGTTAAACGATATCAAAGATTCTTACAAAAACACCTGTCGGAAGTTGCTTTCACTTTCTTGGGATTTCAAGGAGAAGGCAGAAGAGAGGCAAGTTAATACTAGAAAAAAGAAGTCCCTTTAAAAGGGCGGGAAGAATTGAGAGGCCAGTGTATTATGAAGAAAGCCTAGGAAAGTATTTTTATGTTTATATAAAGCTCCAATCCCTAAAGAATACAGAGTAAGATGTGAACGAGCTCTAGACCCTTAAGATGAATCAGAGAACCCACGGCCTCTGATACAGCAGAGAGAGGGCATTGGACCTTGGAGTGGAGAGCCCTGCCTCAGCGCCCGGCTCTGTGACCAGGCATGCCCCATCCCCTCATCAGGCCTGTTTTCTCAGCTGCAAAAGCTGCGGGTCGGTCTGCGATCTCTAAAGTGCCTTTGAGCTCGGAGAGTCTGTACTGGCGCTGGACACAGTCTGGCACGATGGTGAGGACAGGCTCGGCACAGTGCTTACGTTAAAATCTCCCTGCCTCACGCCCAGGCTGTGGGACCGGAGGCGAGGTATCAGCCGCCCTGGGCCTCGGTTTTCTCATTTGTAAATGAGGAATATTGCTAGTAACACCCCCACTGGGTCGTTGTGAAGATTCAGTGAAAACAGTCTATACACAGAGCCTGACAGCAGGAAGTACTAGATAAACATAAGTTGGTGCAACCGCAGATGCTGTTACCCTGGTACCCTTTTGCCAGCAGAGAGCACACACCACTTTGCACCTACATCTTGAGGAGAAGAAGGCAAACGGAATTAACCAATCGGAGTTTGCCAGATTCCCCTTTGGGAAAGGAATGAAAGGCATCTTCAAAGATTTGAGTTGTCAGGACCTCTGGGTTATGATCCAGCCACAGTCGGCTGTCAGAATTTTCCCACAGCTCAGTGGAAAGTCACTGAAGGCTTCCTGAAAGCCGTGCCGCCGCCTCCTGTTTCTCTGCTAGGAGGCACCGCTGACCGTGGAGTCTGAGTCTGCTGGTATCCAGTAGGGGCAAGATCTGAGCAGCCTGCTGGGCTCGGCGTGTCCGCCGCGCTGCAGACTGCAGCCTGTGAGTTTGTTGTCAACCCAGAGGTAGGGCGTACAGAAGAGAAGTCAGGGCCCAGATTATTTTTCCAGGCAGGAGCAGTGACGTAGTAACTCAGGTTACTTTGGAATTCAGAATCTCGCCTCTCCGTTGTGCACGCTCTTCTCTGCCCCTCTCTGTGCGTAGACTTGAGATTATGGATGTGACCTCAGAAGATGGCGTACATTACTGACAGTCACGAAGATTTTCATGTTTTCTCAAATTACCCCAGCAGAGCCTTCACCCGTTTGTGACTGGCCGTAGTTTAAACAGAAATGGAAACATCTATACATTTGCTTTTAGTCCTGACATCTTTTGAAATCTTTCTAGATCACTTTCCCAAATTTGAATTCAGTGTCTCTCTAACGGACTGAGTGTTTCTCAAGCTTCCTGTTCTTAGCCTTGCAGAGGAAACTAGTTTCTTGATCACCATGATGTTAAAGTAAAAGCTGCTGATCTGGGCCAGTGCTCGCTTTCTTTCTCATGGTTCCCTTTCCAAGAGCAGCCAGCGTAGGTCCAGATCTGGCCTGGATATTCCCGCGCATTGAAGCTTACTCTGTATACGAATAAAATTTGAAACCGAGGCCTCTTGTCTAGGTATGAACTCCCTTTATGGCTAACCCCAGACTTGATACTGGATGCCATTCACACGCTGACATTGGTTGTCATCACACCTCTTGACAGGATTTAGCGGTTCTGGTGCCTCCAAGCTGAAAAATTCTGCCTTTGGCCTCATTACCTGTCTGTGTATTCTTTTGCTTTAAGTAGATCACTGGGGTCCCTCCCTGCCCTTTGCAGAATAATTAACTTCGTGGTACTTGAAATGCCATATAATATACAGCATTTTTACATAAAGAGAATGAGGCCCAGAGGCTTCCCTAGTGGCTCAGTTGTAAGGAATCCGCCTGCCAACGCAGGAGACATGGGTTTGATCCGTGATCCGGAAAGATCCCATATACTGTGGAGCAGCTAAGCCCGTGGGCCACAACCACTGAGCCTGTCCACAGAGCCCAGACCCGCAACCGCTGAGCCTGGGCCCCACGTCACGAGAGTAGCCCCCGCTCTCTGCAACTAGAGAAAAGCCCACACTGGAGCAGAGACCCAGCACAGCCAATAAATAAATAAGCAAAATTACTTTTTAAAATGGAGGCCCAGAAAAGGTAATGACTTGTCCAGGTTCATATAAGCACTTCTCCACAGGGGTCAAGCCCAGAGTGCTGCCTTTTCTAGATCCTGCACCATACTGATGGTGTTGACTAGCAAGCATCTTCTTTTAAAGGAGAGGTTAAGCTGAGTGGAGGGAAGGACACCTTCGTGAAGAAAGGACAGGGCTGAAGGAGGTTGGAACCCAGGCAGGGGTCGGGCACTGTGTAGGCAGAAGGCCCGGGGAAGGAGTGAGTGCCCGACTGCGGGTGGAGCAGGGGGCCCCCGGGCGAGCACGCACGCAGAGTGAGCTGGGAGACCACCACAGCGCACTTGGCCGGCTTGGGAACGCTCACCCGGCCAAACAGATACAGCTGCCCATCCGGATCTTATTATTTCCACAGCTGTGATTTAACTGCTGCTTATCTCTCCTCTAGGAGATTCCTTGGAATGAAACCAATGGGAGATGAGGGTTTGGAGGAGTCTCATCAGAGCAGATGGGCCAGCAGCAGCCAGAAAGCTTGTTGCCTTTGGCCGAGAGCACCGTCCTGGATCTGAACGTCTTGTGAGTAAACCCCAGCAGGCTCAGCCTCGAGCCCCAGTGAAGCTGTCCTGCTTCTCCTTGAAGAAGGACCTCATGTGCTCTCACATCTTCCCTCCCTTCACGCTGATGCAGAAAATCACGTTCTCAGAGAACTCTTCCGTTTGAACTGTGGTGCCGGGAGCAGCCCCAGCTGGATTGCTTCTTAGTTCTGTTGGCCCTTGGGTATATTTAGAAGTTGGCTGCACGGAAGGTCAGGAGACTGGGTTCTGGTTCTGACTGAGCCACCCATTTTCCTTGGGACCTTAGGCAAATTGCTCCTCCTTAGGCGACGGTTTTCTCACCTGAAACGTTGTTTATAGTAACTTTATCTCTGTTTGTGAAATGGTCACTGTTATCTACCAGACTTAATCTCATAAGTACTGTTATTGTCCCTGTTACAAATAGGAAACTGAGGCTTGGAATTCTCCTACCCTGACCATCTTATTTCAATTGCCAACCCCTACCCTGGCCAAGGTCTTCCCTGTAGCTCAGATGGTAAAGAATCTGCCTGCAATGAAGGATACCTGGGTTCGATCCCTGGGTCAGGAAGATCCTCTGGAGAAGGGACTGACAGTCCACTCCAGTATTCTTGCCTGGGGAATCCCACGGATAGAGGAGCCTGACTGGCTACAGTTCATGGGGTCACAAAGAGTTGGACACGACTAAGCGACTAATCCACACCCACACACCCTGGCCGAAAAATCGATGCTTTTGAACTGTGGTGTTGGAGAAAACTCTTGAGAGTCCCTTGGACTACAAGGAGATCCAAACAGTCAATCCTAAAGGAAATCGGTTCTGAATATTCATTGGAAGGACTGATGCTGAAGCTGAAACTCCTATACTTTGGCCTTCTGATGTGAAGAGCTGACTCATTTGAAAAGACCCTGATGCTGGGAAAGATCGAAAGCAGGAGAAGCGGGTGACAGAGGATGAGATGGCCGGATGGCATCACCAAGTCAATGGACATGTGTTTGGGTGGACTCCGGGAGTTGGTGATGGACAGGGAGGCCTGGCGGGCTGCAGTCCATGGGGTCACAAAGAGTCGGACATGACTGAGTGACTGAACTGAGCTGAACCCTGACCAGCACTCCTTTCTCTGCCTTACTTTAGCCACAGCATTTCCTACCACCTGAAATATGATATATTTTACTTTTTGGTTTTCCCTCTGCCTCTGCAAGCTCTCTTAGGGAATGGATTTTGTTTTGTTATTGTTGTCACGCATTGCTATGTTCCCAGAGCCTAAAAAAATGCCTGGCACACAGTAGCCACTCAAATACTGGTTGAATGGAAAAAAATGAATGAATGAATTCTTGGTAGCAGTATAAATTGGTAGACTCCATAGAAAAATCGATTTCGCAATGTTAATATTTAACATGCATTAACCTTTTGAACCTGTAATACCAGAGCTAGGAATTTATCCTGTTGATGACATATTCATGCCTGTATCTAAAGCTGTAAGTGCAAGGATGCTTCCTGCAACTGTTTGCCATAGGAAAAGGCTAGAAACCGTCAAACTGTGAACATGGAGGGAACTCGTTAAACAAACCGTGATAACCCTCTGCAGTGGGAGTCTATGCATAAGTGGAAGAGAATGAAGTCGATCTGTGTGCTGATACGCAGCACTCTGAGATATGTCAGTAAGTGAAAGAAAGCAGGGTCCTGAACAGAGTGTCACTTTCTTTTAATTTGCATTAAAAAGAAAAAGATATGATTTAAAAATATACTTGTTTATGTCTGGACTGTTTCTAGAAGGAGAAACACAAAATAGCTGCCCCTGGGGAGAAATAGTTGCCCCAATCAGTTGGATTGAATACTTTTCTCTTTTAAGATCTATTTGTTTCTCGGCTGCGGTGAGTCTCTGTTGCTGTCAGCAGGCTTTCTCTAGCCGTGCCTAGCGGTGGCAGGTGGGGGCTGCTCCTTGTTGCGGTGTGCGGGCTTCTCCTGCAGTGGCTTCTCTTGTCGAGGAGCACCGGATTGAAGGGCACGACGGCATCAGCAGCAGGGGCGCGCGGGCGCAGTGGCTCCGTGGCATGGGGGATCTTCCCCAACCAGGGATTGTCCCTTGTGTTGCAAGGCAGATTCCTTAACCACTGGGCCACCAGGGAAGCCATTAGAATTCACATTCTTAGAGTATACTCCTTTTTAAAGTTTTTAAGCAGTTTCATTGAAATACAATTCACTTATCATAGATCCATCCATTTAAAGTGTATAATTCGGTGAGTTTTGCAGTATGACATTCGTAATTTTTAATAATTGTGGTAAACATATATGACATAAAAGTTGCCATCTTAACCATCTTAAGCTATCCAGTTGCGTGGCACTGAGTACATTCCCAGCGCTGTGCAGCGTCCCCTCTGTCTCTTTCTGAAGCTCTGTTAGCCTCAAACAGAAACTCTGTAAGGGTCCTGGTACAGTCGTTTGTAGTATTTGACTTTTTTAAATTGCAGTGTGGTTGATTTATAACGTTAGTTTTGGAGAAGGCAGTGGCACCCCACTCCAGTGCTCTTGCCTGGAAAATCCCACGGGCAGAGGAGCCTGGTAGGCTGCAGTCCATGGGGTTGCGAAGAGTCGGACACGACTGAGCGACTTCACTTTCAGGTATACGACATGGTGATTCAGTATTCTTGTACATCACACTCCGTTTACAGTTATTACAAGATAACGAATGTGTTTCTTGGTGCTGTATGGCACGCCTTTGTTCCTCACGTTGTATGCGTAGCGTAGTACTCTGCGTCTCTTAGTTCGAGACCCTGTCTCCCCCGCTCCCCTTCCCTCCTCCCATTGGTAGCCACAGCTTGTTCTCCACACCTGGGAGTCTGCTTCTGGTTCATTATATACATTTCTTTGTTTTTTAGACTTTACCTGTAAGTGACAACATAGCCTAGTTGTCTTTTTCTGCCTGAGCCATTTCACTAAGCATAATACTCTCTAGGTCCAGACACACTGTCGTGGATGGCAGAGTTTCATTCTTTTTATGGCTGAGTAATGTACTATTTTATACACACACACACGCACCACGCCTTCTTTATCCATTCGTCTGTTGATAGACACCACGTTGCTTCCGTATCTTTTCTGTTGTAAATAACGCTGCTATAAACACTGGGGTGTATGTGTATTTTTGAATTAGCGTTTTCATCCTCTTCGTGGACGAGCCAGGAGTGGCGTTTGCTGGATCGTAGGGTAGTTCTGCTTTTAGCGTTCTGAGGGATCTCCATACTGTTTTCCACAAGGGCTACACCGAGCTGCATGACCAGCAGCAGTGTCCCAGGGCTCCCGTTTCTCTGCGTGCTTACCAGCGTTTGTTGTTTTTGATGCTGTTGTCTTTGACGACAGCCATCCTGACGGGTGTGAGGTGATGCTTCACTATGACTGTGATCTGCGTGTCTCTGACGGTCAGCAGTGCTCAGCATCTTTTCACGTTGGCCACTATGACTGTGATCTGCATGTCTCTGATGGTCAGCTGCCGGGAGCCGGCATATTGCATATTGAGTGCATATTGCATATTGAGTGCATATTGCATATTGAGTGCAGCACTTTCCACAGCATCGTCTTTCAGGATCTGGAATAGCTCAACTGGAATTCTATCACTGCTGGGAGCCAGTGAGGAACTCCGCCCATGACAAAGGTCATGAGGAAGGAGGCTTGGCATACGCAAAGGCAGGATCAAGCCTCAGGAGTCTCCCTGGAAATTCTCGAGCAATCTACCCCCAAAACCAGAGTCTGCCTACTTTCTGCTTTGTGCTTTCACCTACACCTCTGACTTTACGGGGGGCTGTCCCCCACTACCTCTCTGAAAAAGAGTTAGCTTACAGCTCCAGTTAATAATTCCTGGGTGTGACAGTGTTTCAACCTACAAACTCCTTTGGAAATCCTCTAGCCTGCCTGAATAGGTTTTTCTGGCCACGTGTGACTGTTCAGAGCCTCCCAACTGTGAGAGGCAGGAGATGTTCTAAACTGTCTAAATACAGATTCCTTTGAGCAGTCAAAAGATTGATTAGAAATTGTGTTGGTGAAGGGTTTTTCATTTGTTGAGCCAATGTTTGTTGCTACGTCTCCACATCCCCTGCCCTTACACACATTAATGAATATATAGAAGGAATAAGTATTAACCTTTGATATTAATCACGTTAGACCTTAGGCTAAGTAAATTCTTTCCTTAACTAAAACCCACTACACCCTCACCCTGTAGGGATGTAACTTTATTTGGGTGGCGTCTGTTTTGAGAATAATCACCCCTGGAGAAATAAGTGTCCTGGTTGACTGACCGCTGTCACAAGGAGAGGGTCGTAAATTGTCAGCAGGCCCCCCTGGCCAGAAGATGATGTAACACCCCTAAGACCTCTGTATACATTTGTATGAAGCACCTGACTTTGATAAAAGTCAGGACTGCTGACCCCGTGTGACTTTTGCATAACATCTCAGTGTATAAAAGTAGACCATGGAAAATAAAGAATTGGGATCAGTTTCTCGAAATACTGGTCTCCCCATGTCGCTCTCTCTCTCACTCTGGCTGAGTCTCCATCTGGAGCACGGAACCCACCATGCTTACTAATTATGCCTGGGCTTCTAAGATCCGACCGGGGAGGCCTCAGTGTCTCCTCTCCTTCGGGAGAACGGAAGGACGCCTGTGGCCTACGTAAGTGGTGCAAACTTCTTGTCTTGAAGTTTTATTGGTCTCCCGCGTAAACCAAGCCACTCAGCCTCTTTTCTCCACTGAATTTCCTCACTGAGCTATCCTCATCCTATTACTCTTTATATCCTTAATTAACATTTAATTAAGCAGTTGTTTCCTGATCTTCGCCTACGCCGTCTCTCCTTCGAATACCCTGGATCAGCCGGGGCTGGTCCCCGGCAGTCAGCGGTGCTGAGCATCTTTTTCCGTTGATCATCTGTATGGCCTCTTTGGAACAGTGTCTGTTCAGGTCTTCTGCCCATTTCTTAATAGTGTTGTTTGTTTTTTAAAAGCAATATTTATTTATTTGGTTGCATTGGGTCTTAACTGTGCATGTGGGCTCTAGTTCCCTGACAAACGGTCAAACCTGAGTCCCCTGTATTGGGAGCAGGGAGTCTAAGCAGTTGGACCCACAGGGAAGTCCCTGGTGTTTGTTTTGATTTGTTTTTTAATACTGTATGAAGTGTTCGTGTGTTTCGGCTATTAACCGCACTTGGTCATATAATTATAACTTGCAAACATTCTCTCCCGTTTAGTAAGCCCTCTTTTCATTTGTCAGAGCTCTCCTGTGTTGTGTAAAAGTTCTTAAGTTTAACTAGGTGTCATTTATTTATTTTCAATTTTATTTCTTTTGCCTTAGGGGGCAGGTCCAAAGAAATGTTGCTATGATTTATGTCAGAGTGCTCTGCCTGTGCTCCTTTAGGAGTTTTATGGTTCAGATCTTACATTTAGGTCTTTAATCCATTTTGAGTTTATATTTGTAAATGATTTAAGGAAATGTTCCAACCTCATTTTGTTACATGTAGCTGTCCCGTCTTCCAAACAGCAGTTACAGAAGAGACTGTCTTTTCCTTGTTGTATGTTTCTGCCCCCTCTGCTTTAGGCTGATTGGCTGTAGCTGTGGGGGTTTGTCTCTGGGCTCGTGATTCTGTGCTGTTGATCTGCGTGTCTGCTTTGATGACTGTAGCTTGGTAGTATAATCTGAAGTCGGGGCTGTGATACCTCCAGTTTGTTCTTTTTTTCTCTCACTAGCAGTGAAATTTACTTTGTTATTAAAAAACAAAAAAAATCCTAGCAAACAAAAGTGCAGGACTGTATGGCTTTACCAGGGGAATTCTACCAAACATGTAAAGAAGAGTTAATATCTATTCTTCCCAAACTGTTCCAAAAAATTGGAGAGGCTAGAATACTGCCAAATTCATTCTACAAGCTCTCCATTACTAAAACCAGAGAAAGACAATACAAAAAAGGAAAATCACAGGCCAAAATCTCTGGTGAACATAGATGCAAAACCCTCAATAAAACATCAACACAGTGAATTTAATCGTATACACAAGAATCAAATTTTAGCCATCTTTCTGGGTAAGGGATGTTGGATGCCGTCTAACCCCTTCATTTTACGGATGAGAGAACAGACTCACAGAGCTAAGGCGGTGGCCCCAAGTCAGGAGGCTCCTCGGTAGCAGTCCTCCCAGTCCAAGGGACAGTGTTCAGGGAAGGTCACACAAGAGGACTCTTGCTCCCTGACAAGAAGTGGGGCTTGTGTCTCTCCTGGCCCAAAGGGGTTTAGGAATCTCCCACGGGAGTCTCTCTTGTGTGCCCCAGGTAGCCGTCTGTCTAGTGTGGGGAACGGGGCCTCCGCACCCTGGTACCGTGTGTCCGTTTATCTCAAACTGTGCAGCAAGCCTTCAGTTCGGTTCAGTCGCTCAGTCGTTTCTGACTCTTTGCAACCCCATGAATCGCAGCACGCCAGGCCTCCCTGTCCATCACCAACTCCCGGAGCTCTTCAGGGCCCATCCAAATCCCCACTTGATTCTTAACTCTTGGAAACATTGTCACTTAAAGCATATAATTAGCAGTCAGAGAATGGTGAGGAACATGCAGTAGCTGCGCAGTTTCTGAGTTCCTTCTGCCCCCGAGCACAAGCTTCAGGGAGGCGGGAGCTGGTGGGTGGCTCACTGTAGTATGTGCCCAATCGGTGGGTCATGGCTGATTGGGTTAATTGAGCTGTGCTGTTCTGGGCGGGGGGGAAGCTATGGTGTGAGATGTGAGTTCCTCACAGAGCTTCTCTGTGCTGCCCAGCAGAGACGCCTGTTGGGTCTCAGGACACTGGACCTGACAGAGGTTGTGACCGCCCCCCGTCACCGAGAACCACGAATGACTCCTGCTCTGCGGTGCGCACCTGGTGTCAGTGACTGCTTACTGCTTCACGTGGCTGCTTACAGTTCATCTTCTCTCTCCGCTCTCTGCTGCCTCACCACCTGTCAGCACCAAGCTCAGAAAGCACTTGCTGAAGGAGTGGATGAAGGAATAGATCAACTTGTTTTATAGACAAAGAAGCAGAGGCCCAGGGAGGTCGGGCTTCTCGGTGACAAAGCTGGGACCAGCAGTCAGGCCTCCTGGGTCTCAGGCGGGTCTGCGACCGCTCCGCCCTCCTTTGCGTTTGGTCAGTGTTGGGATCTAGTCCAGCCTGCTTGTTTCCAGAAGGGAAACTGAGGCCCAGAGAGGGGAAGGACTCGCCCACAGTCACGGAAGACCACGACAGAGCCAGGCCTAGAGCCGAAAGCTCTTGACTCCCAAGCCAGTGCTCTTTCCTTGTAAAGGCGCAGAGAAAACAAAGCTGGATCGGGCTGATTGCCAAGCCCCTGTGGGAGGTCACATAGCCGAGCGGCTCTCAGAGCTCCTCGTCTATTCTTAGCCTGAACTTTCAGTGACTTTGGTCTGCAGCGGCTTTCCCCCCCTTTTCCTCTGCACTTGTTTTTTTGTGTATATGTGGAGCGGGTTTTATAAGGGGTGCTACGTGGAGGAAGTGAGCTTTGGCACCGTCCTGCCACAGGGGCCCTGAAAAGAATAAATCTGAGAGGGGCCCTGAGAAAACAATTAGCTTCGCTCCTCTGAAGTGACCCCAGAGCTGCCCTCCCTGCTGCCTCTCACAATGGTCAACGCAAGGCTGAACTCCTCACACAATGAGGAGGAAATGGCCAGAAGGCATTTACAGAGAGGGCTGACTGTTAGCATTGGCCGCTGCTGCCTCGCTTTGATGAAGACTGAACACGAGCTCTTGCGAAGCCAGAGCCCCTTCTGTAACTTCCACGTCGGCTTCCCGCTGCCGCGTCATTTATGTCAGCCATCAGGTGTGAACTGAGAGCCCCTCTCTGCACAAGTTCTCAAAACCCCCTTCTCTACTTTGCCAAATGCTTGCTCTGGACAGGGACACACAAGAAATTCAAGCAGCTACTGACTTTGGGTTACTTGGAAAGGACCAGAAACCCAGAGGATAGAAGGCGATCAGTGCTGAAGTTCAGAGGAGGCAGAAGCCGCTCTGCGCTGGCCTAGGTGAGAGAAGTCGCGGGCGGGCAGTTTGAACCAGGGCTGGCGTGTTGGCTGTCTGTCGCTGTGTAACAAATGACCTCAAAACTTAGGAGCTAAGAGCACAAGTATTTATTATCTCACAGCTTCTGTGGGTGAAGAATCGGATCCAGCTTAGCAGGATGACCCTGGCTCAAGGTGTTCTGGGAGGCTGCGGTCAAGCTCCTGGCCTAAAGGCTCGCCGGGACGTAGAGGGGAACCCAGTCTCAGGCTCACCGAACTGGTCGTTGGCAGGCCCATCCCCTGCGACCAGGCTTCTCTACACGACGGCTTCCGCCTTGGAGCTGGCTCCCCCCGGGTGGACAGCAAGAGAGACCTGAGAGGCGCACCACGCCCTTGGTAACCTGATCTTACACGCGCTCCCCGTCACTTCCGCTGACGCTTCACTGGAAGCAGCACGAGGCTCGGCCCACCGAGAGGCAGAGGCCGTGGGCGCCGTTCGGGGGCTGCCCCCCCAACCTTGCCAGATGGGCAGGATTTAATGAAGGCGCAGACAGCGTTTCGGGTGGAAATGAGAGCGAAAGCACAGAGGCCTCAGAGGTTTGAGTGCGGCGACTTGGTTGGAGCAAAGCACTTAAGCAGGAGTGTGGGCAGTAACTGGAGAAGTTGTCTGGGCCCAGATTGAACTGGGTTTAAACAACATACCGCGCTGCAGAGTTTTACTTCTGCCCTTAGGCTCTTGTCTCCGCCGCCCCACTCCAGGGCGAGCTCTAAGTCTGGGAACCACTTCTGCTTCACGCTCAGTACGTCTCTGCGATCTACAGCAGAGGTGATCAGGGAGACGTAAGGAATAACCCTGTGAAGTCAGGTGTCAGGAGAACGCGCAGTGCCAGACGCCTTCCTCCTTTAAGGATTCAACGGAATTACTTGTGGAGCTCCTGATCAAGATTTAAACAGTGTCCCTTATTTCTGAGGCACCGCTATGGAAATTCATAGCACACAACCCAGAGGGGGGTTGGGCTTTGGACCACAGTCCGTGCGGTTGCAGAGTCGGACACAGCTCAGCGACCAATCAGCAAAAGCTCTTTCATCATCTCATCTTTCTGTTGAGCCTCAGAATCTTGGTGCCTTGGCAAGAGAGGACCAGCTTGGTGTCTAAGGCAGACAGAGCTGGTCTCCCTCAGCAGCGCAGGAGCTGGGCCGGACCAGCGCAGCCAGGCTGGGCAGGCTCCTCACTCGGGTGCTGACCGCTTTACCGCGCCGCCTGCTCCCGTGGCCGGCCGGAGCGCCTCTCCGAGCTGCTGTCTTCATTGCCCTTTGGTGTGAAGGGAGGGAGAGCCTATTCTGGGGGAAGGAGTAGAGGAATAAAACTGTCAGGTGGCGGGTGTGTCTGGGGCCGCCCCGGTCTGGGAACTTAACCGGTAGCAACTCCTTTCTGCCAGTTCTGGCGGCTTCAAGTCCAGGGTCGCGTGTCGGCAGGCGGGTCTCTCCTGAGGCCCTCCTCCGTGCCTCATGATGGTGTCCTCCCGTCTGGAGGCCTTTCTTCTCTGCCCACACCCCTGTGTCTTTTCCTCATACAAGGTCACCAGTCCTGCTGGATCAGGGCCCCACATTCATAACCTCCTTTAACCGTAAGAGCCTTGTTAAAGGCTTGTCTCCACACCCAGTCACACTGGGGTTAGGGCTTCCTCATGCGAGGGAGAGGGGCCCAGTTCGTTCCATAACGGGGACCAAAGTTTATTGCACACGTGCCTTAAGTCCTGTCATCTGGGTTCTTCTAAGGGAATGATAACCTCCCGTTGGCAGAGATGGTGATCGACTATCCTTCTTGTTTTCCAAGGCTTTCCTTTTATTTATTTTTAAATGTGTGTCTTTGGCTGTGCTGGGTCTGTGTCGTCGTGCACGGGCTTTCTCTAAGCGTGGTGGGCGAGGGCCACCCCCTGGTTTGTGGCGTGCCGGCTTCTCTCTGTGCTGGCTCCGCTTGCTGCTGAACACAGGCTCTCGGGCGCGGGCCCCGGTGGTGCGCTGAGTGGGCTCAGTATTGCGACTCGCGGGCTCGAGAGTTGTGACCCACGGGCTCAGTTGCTCTGTGGCATCGGGATCTTCCTGGATCAGGAATCGAACC
The DNA here is from genome assembly GCF_032452875.1 of Bos javanicus. NCBI lineage: Eukaryota > Metazoa > Chordata > Mammalia > Artiodactyla > Bovidae > Bos > Bos javanicus. The sequence continues at coordinate 71,751,725 of NC_083884.1, forward strand.
TGGGTCCCCTGCCTTGGCAGGCGGATTCTTATTCACTGTACCATCAGGGAAGTCCTGATCCATGGCTGTTAAAGACGCTTCACAGCCACCATTCCCCATGACGTTACAGGAATCTCCCGGTTAGCAGAGATGATGTTATCTCTCGTCTACAGAAGGGGAAGCCAAACCGGGAGGGTTCCCGGGTTCCCGCCCAGTTACAAAGTGTCTGGACTCTGGTTTCCGGATCCTGGGCCTCTCTCTATCCCCCGCCTTGCTGTAATCTGCCCTTGACCACTCGGGACCAGCCCCTTAGCACCCTGACCTGGATTCTGACTGCCTGCTTCTTCTTCCCGCCCACTCCGTCGGAACATACGCCCCCCTTCAAATCCTTCCATTTGATTATCAAAGAGACAAGTAGCTGGCTGAAGAAAACTGTCATTAATAATCCATGTTGACTCGTTGGTGCAAGATTCTCCAGGGGGGATCCTAGCCACGGGTAACAACCTGCGATACTTTATAGCTTGTGAAACACTTTCTTCATATCCGTGTCTAACTTGCTTTCATGCCCACAAGGGTTCTCTGCAGTGGATGCTACTATTATCCACGCTGCTTAGACTCAGAGATGGGAAGTTAGCCCCGAATCACTCAGGTGAGGTGCAGAGGCTGGCCTTGAACCAAACACTGGTGCTCTCTTTCCTCCGTCCTCCTGCACCTCCGAAGTCCACTAGACAGCTCAGAACAGTGCTCTGGGCACGGATGCTCTCCTCTAAACATCCCAGCCTGTGGCCCGCACGCCTCCCTGTGCATTCCTTCCTGACCGCCCTGTCGAGCTCCCACAGCGCTGGGACTTGAGACTCTGCTCCGGCCCTGCTTAGCTGAGGTGACCGCAAACACGTGTTCCCTCCTCACTAGGCCTTTGTTTCTTCATCTGGGATTAATTTCATCGACGAGGGCCCTTTTCCAGCTTTAAGAGTCTTAACAAACCGATTGTCTCTATCCTCCGTTTTGTCCATCCTGTAAACAGTTATTGAGTATCTGCTATGCGTCAGGCCCTGTGCTATGCACTTTCCCCCCCTTTTCTCATTTCTTTTTAAAGTAAACTTGGACCTTTGACTTTCTTACCAACAGAAAACAATAGCAACAGAAGAGAAAACCCAAGAATGAAAAAGAAGAAAAGCTTCCTCTGCAGGTTCTCGCACTGGCGCCCCACCACGGGAATGCATAGGCCTGGACAGCAGGTCAAGCCCTGCAGGGACCCTGCCCTCTCTTACCTGCCAGGATTGCCCCTGGAAAGCATCTGGTTGGGTGCTTTTAGAGAAAAGCTCAGACATGCAGATGAATGACTGAGGAAGCAAAGAAAGGGCCTGGAGTAAGACGTGGCAAAGAGGGGGCCTGGGAAGCTGGGTCTTTCCGTCCGGAGTTTGGGGTGCTTTTCTCCCTCACTGTGCCTGGCATTGTGAGCTCTCCCTTCTCGCCTGCTGCTGAGCCTGTGGCCTTTCTGCTGGGTGTTCCTGCCGAGATCTGGCCTGTGCTGCTGTGACAGGCCTCATGGGTCACCGTGTCAACATGCAGATGTCCAGTCGCCACTGAAACTTAAGACACAAGAGTGTAAGGAACAAAGCCTGATGCCCGGGGGTGAGCCCGCTCACAAGCAGGGCTTCCTTCTGGCCCTTTCCATGCTGCTGGGGCCAGAGTCAGTTAGCCCTCTCTAGGAAACGGCACGCTTTTCTGTCCCCCTCACTACACTTCTGCCCCCTGCTGCTGCTGCTGCTAAGTCGCTTCAGTCGTGTCTGACTCTGTGCGACCCCATAGACGGCAGCCCACCAGGCCCCACCGTCCCTGGGATTCTCCAGGCAAGAACACTGGAGTGGGTTGCCATTTCCTCTGCTGCCTGCTTTTCTCCAAATTAGGACCGGAGGTAGTGGCCTGTAGATCTAGGCTCTACTCACTCTGCATCCCACAGTCATTTGCTGAAAAAACCCTCCCCACTGCTTGCGTCTGGTCTCTCGAGGAGACATTCCGAGATTTAGGCCACCGAGGAGACAGTCAGCCGCGGCGTGGGATGAGCCCCGTGCTCCTTTCCGTGTGGGAGCACCCTCATCCGTGCGTCTTCATAGAAACAGCAGCCTGGTGCCTACGTGTACACAAACAGCTGTTTGCACTGTCGGCCCTCAATTAGGTGAACGTCACCACGCTCATTTTAAAATTGTATTTGATCAAAAGCAAACCGGCATGTGATTTAAAAAGGCAACTTCTACAGCCCTACAAGGTTTATTAAGACCGAGAGTGCTCCTTGGCCTCCCTGCACGCACCCCATCCCCACTTTGCCTTCCCTAGAGGGACCATTTTCAACTTCTGGCTCGTTCTTTTACTAACACCTGTCTATACGTATTAGCAGCAGGTTTGTACTGCTGCTTCCTGGCTTTTCAGTTCAGGGGTTGTCTGTTGACGCCCCGCCAGGACGTGAGGACTCGGCCCCCTCTTCTCCCCTACGTGCGTGTGCGCTCCCCACGCTCCCTTGTTCCCACCACAGGCGGAGTGTAGTTTCGGGTAGACCCATAGCTGTGCTCTTGTCCTTACGCCAGAGCTAAGCCGTGGGGTCAGCTAGGATGGCTTTTCCTTTCCAGCGTCTCTCTCTGGTTTGATTCTTGTTTTTTTCGTACACTTAGGTTTCTAAGATGTAGCACTAATTACCTCTCAACCCTGCCAGGTGTCCAGATCTCTCAGCGTGCCCTGGGAGGCTTCCTTCCCTCCCGCTCTGGGGGCAGTGGTGTGTGGCTGCCGTCTCAGGAACCCCCACCCCTTACCGTCAGCCCGAAATTCCCTTGCCTCTTTCTTGTCTTGGATCACCTGTTTCTGGATCTCATGTCTTCTCATTTTTTTGCTTCCTTCCCTCTTTTTGATGACTTATATTTTTGGAGACTTCTGAGAGTGCATGAAAGGGAAAATTTTTTGAACCATGCATGTCTGAAACGTCCAACTCCTGCTTGATTAAGTGTGGGATCCTAGATAAGAAGTCATTTTTGCCTCAAAACTTCGACAGCATGGCTCCATTGTCTTCTAGCTTTCAGGGTGGGGTGGAGGCCACGCCTTCTTTGCATGTGACCTGGTAGGAATTCTTTGTCTTCAGCATCAAGAATGTCACCAGGTCACACCTATCGTGTTGGCCACTCGGTGGCCCTTTCAGTGTGAAAGCTCACGTTCTATGATTCTGGAGTATTCTCTTGAGTTATTTTATATCCTTCATTGTCGTTCTAAAACTCCTGTGATTCAGCTGTTGGGATGAATTTCTCATCTGTTCTTCCCTTGTTTCCTTGTCTTTTTTATCCTACTCTCTGGGAAATTTCCTTAATTTATCTTCTAATGCTTCTATTACATTTTTAAATTTCTGATGTCTTTTTTTTTCCTTTCCAAGAGCTTAGAGACTTTTCCCTAAAAAAAAAAACAAAAAACTGTTTTCAGTGGAGTTTTCGATATAGTGAGATTCGATGCATGTGGTTAGCCCTCTATTTTTACCCAGTGTCTCTAAACGCATTGGTTCTCCAACAATTCCTACCTTCTGTTTGTATCAAGTCCATTAGGCATTTACAATGGTGTCCCACTAGTTAATGTATTTGCCCTCACAGCCTGGAATGTGGTGTCTGTACAGAACCTTGGGGTCGTCCGGTTCCTCCCCATCCCTGATAGAGAGAACACCCAGGTCTCCGAGACGGGAAGGGTCCTCTTGGAAAACACTTGTTTCCGCCAGAACTCACCAGGGCGGGTGAGAGGAATGATTTCACTATACTCTGTACCTCGTTTGTTTGGGCTTCCCAGGAGGCTCTAGTGGTAAAGAAGCCACCTACCAATGCAGGGGACACAAGAGATGTGAGTTTGATTCCTGGGTCAGGAAGATCCCCTGGAGGCGGGCATGGCAACCCACTCCAGTACTTTTGCCTGGAGAATCCCATGGACGGAGGAGCCTGGCGGGCTGCAGTCCACGGGGTCGCAAAGAGTCGGACACTAAACGTTTACTCTTTCCCAAAAAGTGTTACTGATTTGTAATTGACATATAATAAATAAACTGCACATATTTAAAGTGTGTGCTTTGATCAATTTGACCCACACACGTATGGCCCACACACATAAATGCGCACATACTTAGGAAACCATCATCACAGTCGAAATACCGATCACCCCCATCCCCGCTGTCACCCCCGCCTCCGCCTCCCGCCGCCTGCCCAGGCAGCCGGGGGCCTGCTTTCTGTCACTGTGGGTTAGTCTGCATTTGCTCGGTATAAATGGAATCACAGAGTGCGGTCTGTCTTTCTGTCCGGCTTTTTCTGCACTGGTTTTGCTGGGTCCTTTGGCGGCCACGCCTGGCTGTCCAGGTGAGACGGCTTCCCCAGCTCCACCCCTTCCACAGCCTTCCTCTTGCGCACGCCCCTCATCTCGCGTCCCACAGGGGCTCCCACTGCAGTGTCCCGGCCTTCCCTTCTGCACTCAAGCCTGTAGGCAGGAAAGGACAGAATTAACACCCGCAGTGAGGTGACTGATACGATTCTATATGTATGATTTGGGTGATTGTACAGAAGACAAAACCTCACGTGTGGCTTGTGCCCAAGCAGTAAAGCTCTACTGATGGACTTCTGAGCATGAGCACGTAAGTTCGGGAGAGATTTTTGGACAAAGGCCTCCCCTGAACCTCTGGACTTGCACCCTGGTAGCAGAATCCCCGCGAATTGAAATCCTTTCTGGTTCCATTCAGAATTTTGGTTTCCTGAAACGTCAGCCATTGAGAAGCTAAAAAAAGGACTAATGTCTTGCTGGCCTTCCTTCCTTTCGGTCTGTTTGGCAGAGAAAGAAACCCTGTGGCGATAAGAGGTCACTCGTGAAGGCAGGTTCCGTGTTTTGTCCCCGTGTCTCTGGTCTGGCCACCGAAAGTGGTCCCGGGCCGCCAGACCAAAGTCTGAAGCCGGCAGACCAGCCTGGCTCTGGAGGTGCCCCGGTTCTGCCCTTCCTTCTTTGCACGTTTAATCTTTAATTCTTCATCAGTTAATTCACATTTCATTCTTGACAGTGCTGTGAAGGAGGAGAATTGGAAATATTTCTACATGTTAAACACGAGAAAAGAGGGGTAGCACAATCTTAACTTCAACGCACTGCTCAGCGGTGGCCCCGTCCGAGGGGAACCCCAGGCCGCTGCCCTCGCCGGGGACACGCTGGTAGGAAATCGTGGGCGGAAGCGGGGGAGCCAGGCTTACTTTGACATGCGGCCTATGCACTTACGGTTTGTAACAATTGCCAACGCAGCGATATTTATCACGTTACATGGTTGTATTTGTTAAGGCGAACTATCTCTGTGTTCTTCAGGCCGTGCGTTAGAACTCCACGACTTATTCACTAAAGACGAGTTTGTCCTCTTCAACACCAGCAGCGTTGCCACAGACACACACCCCCCATCTCCTAGCACCGTCATCTATTCTGCTTTTCGTAGGTTAACTTTTCTAGGTTCCACCTGCGAGGGGTCTGTACTGCTCCTCTTTCTCTGTGTGACCTGCCTCAAGGTCCGCGATGGGGGTCCTTCACTCAAGGCCCCGCGCTCGAGCGGCAGGGTGCCCTCACGTTCCGGGGTTTGTTTGCTGCGTCTTTTGTGCCCATTCACCCATCGATGGGCATTTGAGTTGTTTCCATCTCTTGGCTGTTGTGACTAGCGCTGCGATGAGCGTGGGAGTGCAGATGTCTTGCTGAAATCCTGTTTTCGTTTCCTTTGACTGTGTGCCCAAGAATGGGTTGCTGGGCCACAGGGTGAATCTGTGTTTTTGAGGAGCCTCCATAATGTTTTCCATAGAGGTTGGGCCAGTTTACATTCGGAATCACCGATAATGTACAAAGGGATGGAATGTGTTTTCACATGCTTATCGATCAGCTGGACTTCCTCGTCTAAGCTGTCTGGTTGTAACTCCGCCCACTTAGCTAACAGGTGATTTTCACAGGAGCTGCGTCCTATGGACCCTCAGCCTTTACGGATTGTTGGCTACCTGCACTGTATTACTTTCTCGAAGTCTGTGGCTTTCCTTCGTAGTTTTTGAATGTTTCTTGTGGAAAAAAAAGTTGAAAATTTTAAATAAGTAGATTTCGCAGTATTTTCTCTTACAGCTTTTGTGTTTTAAGAAATCCGTCTTTCCCCAGAGATCATAAAGTTATCTTTGTTTTTTTGTTTGTTTCTTGTTTGTTCAGAGTTAAAGCTTTTTTAGCCACCTTTCTTTGGTTTGCAGTCTTACTTTTCCATTAAGAAGCTCTGTTGTCTCCGAGCCATTGAATGAGCACCTGTCCTCTTTCTGTGATCTGTAATGTCACGGCTGCCCACGCAGGACACCTCTGTCTCCGACCTTCAGATCCCACCCACTTTGTCTGTCTGCCTGTCTGCCTATTGTAATGTCTGCCTTGAGCTTTATACTTTATATATCTGCTAAGGAACATTTTCACCTTCAAAAGGAGGGAAGTTGTGTTGGCTCTTTTTGGTCCTTTTTTTTTTCCTCACATGATTTTTTTTTTTAATCCAGATTGTCAAATTTCATGAAAACCCTCTTGGGCTTTTTTAGAGGTTTGTATTTCATTTCAAATTAATTTGGGAATGATTGCCAGTTTTATAATATCGACTCTTCCCGCTCTCGAGCACGGCACGTCTCTGCCTCGGTTAGAGTCTTCTCTTCCTGTGCATATTTGTTAGATTTATTCTTAGGTACCCTCTAGTTTTTGTTGCTATTGTAAATGATGTATTTGTAAATCGTTTCTTAGAATGGCTTTTAATTTTATCGTTATTTTGAATTTATTTCTTTTATTATCATTTTCGGCTGCACCTCGTCTTCGTTGCTGTGCGAGGGCCTTCTCTGGTTCGGCAAGTGGAAGCTGCTCTCCAGTTGCAGTGCGCGGGCTCCTCGTTGCGCGGCTTCTCTCGAGGCGTGCGGGCTCACGGGCTGTGGTTGCGGTTCGCTGGCTCTGGGGCCCGTGGGTTTCGGTAGCTGCAGCACAGCTGCGCGTTAGCTGTGGCTTGCTGGCTTAGTTGCTCTGTGGCACATGGAATCTTTCTGGGCCAGGGATCGAACCCGTTTCCCTGCATTGGCGGGCAGATTCTTATCCACCGCGCCACCAGGGAAGTCCTTTTATAGTAGTTTTTGATGGTATATAGGAAGGCTGTATTTTTTAAATATTGGCCATCTATCCCGCAGCCTTGATGCACTCTTGTTAGTACAGTCATCTCCAAAGAAACTTTTTGAATTTTTCAATATAGAGAGTTAATGCAACTAGTATCACTTTATTTCCTTTCGCAGTCTTGCATCAGTTTCGTGCTTACTGTGATCTCTCAGACCTTTATTACCATATTGAATAGTCTTTACTAGAAAGAGAAGGCTTCTAATATTTCAGCACTGAATATGATGTTTGCCGTAGGTTTTCAAAAACTACTGTTTATTGGGCTAAGAAATGCTTTTATATTTCTAGTTTACAAAGAGTTTTCACTATGAATAGATGTTGAATTTTTAACATCATAATAATTTGCTGTGTCTATTGAGATATGTCTCTTTAATTTACTAATGTGAATAATATTGATTGATTATCTAATGTTAAGCCAGCCTTGCATTCCTGGGATAAACTCTAATGGGTCATGATTTATTTTTGTACATTGCTAATACTGAATATTTTGTGTCTAAATTTGTGGATAATATTGGTCTCACGTTTTCCTTTTCCATACTTATAGTGTTTAGAAGTGTAAACTATTTTTAAAAGGATTAGAGCCATTAGAATTGGAAGGGAATTTAAAGAGCATCCCATTTGATCATATCACTATAGAAGGAAAAACTGGAACCCAGAGAAAGGAAATGCCTTTCCAAAATTATATAGAGTTACAAACAGAGTTGGGACTAAAGTACTTGGCAGAGCACTTACAAACTTCCAGTTGCTCTCCCATTCATGGTCTCTTTCTGCCTTTACAGCAGCCTCGCAGGAAGAGTGTTGGTTATTGCCCCTCGGTCAGTAAAGTACCCGCCTGCAATGCAGGAGACCTGGGTTCAATCCCTGGGTCAGGAAGATCCCCTGGAGGAGGGCACGGTGACCCACTCCGGTATTCTTGCCTGGGAAATCCCATGGACAGAGGAGCCTGGCGGGCTACAGTCCACGGGGTCACAAGGTCAGACACGACTGAGCGACTGAACCACTGCATTCAAGGTCGGGCTGAGGACCAGGGAAGTCCCATCGTGAACTGTGTAACTGGAAGCCAGGCATCTGACTCCTAGACCTGAGCCCCCTCCAAGTCGCTTTTGTTCTCTGCCCAAGCCCCTGACAGACCCACTGCAATGAGGGGAACCCTGAGACCCACATCCAGGAGGATTGCTGTTTAGGAGTCCCGCAGTGTCTTCACAGGCTCGTCAGACAAGCGGCCCGTCCGCCTGAGCGTCTGTCTGAGCGGCCACTCCAGCGGGCAGGGGTGAGGCCTTCATGGTCCCCAAGGGTTGTCGGGTGAAGGGACACCCTCAAGGCCAGAGTAAGTCCGGGGTCTCAGGCTATCCCTCATGGGGTTTCTGTTACAGAGTCAGCGCACGGGTCCCTGAGGGCCTGTCCTCGCCGGCAGGTTCCCTCCCAGCCCCCCAGCCGTGCCGCCCCTCGCGCCGCCCCTCCCCCGGGACCTCTCCGCACCAGCTTCCTGCAGTGGTGCCTGGTTTCGCTCGTGCTATTTGCGTCTGCTGCTAACAGCTGGCCCAGCCCGGCAGCCCCTTGCTCGGAGGATTATCCAATTATCCCATTAGCCCAGCGTGTCCTTCCTTCCTCCAGAGCCATTAGCTCCCGTCCCTCCCGCTCCCTCGCTCCCTCCGAGGGCCGGTCTGCAGCCTCTGTCGCTCCTTCCCAGCCAGGCTGAGGGCCGGGTCAGCCCCCAGTCACACAGACTCGGGGAGCCCCAGAACTGGAAGGGGCACTCTGCATGGCGGAAGGAAGCTGGCCGCCGAGTTTCAAGTCACATGAACCCACTGGGCCCCACGCAGGCCTCAGGCGCCACGTTCACGGCCGTGCTCGTCCCTACGGCACCCGGGCACCATGCTGTATCAGGCGCTCACCGTGCTCGACCCTGGGCTGGAGGGGAAACTATTCCCACTACATTGTCTGGAAATCTGTGGTTGGGATGAGGAGTTACGGTCTGAGAGAGCACGCGCCGGCGGAAACCAGCACACTTCCCAGGAGCTAAGTCACCTTAGCGGAAGAGATGTCAGCGGGAGTAGATGTCCGGTGCACGCTGGGGAGGGCGAAGAGGCTCCCGGCAGGGGTCAGGAAGGCCTCCTGGAGGAGGTCGTGGTGGAGCATGGGCTGTGTTGAAAGTAGGGGGATTCAGAAGGTCCGCGTTCGTTCCCGGCAGAGGCCTCCCTGAAAGGGAGAGACGGGGAGTGGGTTAGGATGGGGAGAGCGGTTCAGCTGGCTCATTCGGGGCGGCTGGGGGACAAGTATGCCGGCAAAAACAGAGGTCCGTCTGGAGCTCATCTATGTGGGTGAGAGGATGAGGCCTTGCTAACGCCATGACTGTGGGGGGATCCCTGGAGGTAGGATGGATGGAACAGATTCAGAAGACGTCTGGAAAGAGGAATTGGCACGATACCATAGACTGGGTCTGGGAAGACAAGGATCCCAGCAGTGGGAAGAACTGGGCAGAGAGGAGGCGGGGTGGGTGAGGACCCTCCCCTCTGCACCCTCGGGCACACGTTAGGTGGAGTATGTCATAAACTGGCAAAGTCTGCTTAACCTGCGCTGCGTGATGCCTTCCCTACCCCACATCCGAGCTCCTCGGGCTTCTCCAGACGTCCATGTGCTGACCTCAGCAGACGGCAGTGCATTTCAGAGAAGCCTTCACTCCCCCGGCCCGAGCCTTTAACTGTGCGGGACAGGATGGGGCTGGAGACAATAGAGGATCCTTGTCTGTGTCCCTTGCAGGCCAGCAAGGCGGGGGTGTCCTCGAAGTGCCCGCCCACCCCCGAGGTCTTGAGCACCTTCCTGCGGTCACTCGTTGATTGCGCCGGGTGTCGCTGAGACTCCCTTCTCCGGGCGGGCGCGTGCTCACTGGGGACTTGAGTTTGCTGACGGTCGGCTGTGATGTTGAGACTGGACCACCCTCCTGCCTTGAGCTGGGACCCAGACCCCGTGGGGCTCCTCCTCCTCCCTGGGGCTCCCGTCAGCCGAAACGTGAGGCCGCTGGAGGCTGCAGCCGTTTCCTCGTGGGGCACCCTGCACAGAGTTCGCCACTGCTGACCTTAGCGGCGGCGACGTCCATCGTCACGGCGGGCACTGACGCTGCTGGCTGGGCTCCGTCTTCCCACTCGCCCTTGCACGCTTGCCTTTTCGGACTGGCTACAGGACTGTCCTTCGTTTCCACTGATCTTTGCTCAGTTTTCTCTGCCTGGCCCCTGAGGTCGTTTTGAACCCCAATTTGGCAGCCCAGACATGTATAGCATCCCTTCTGTGCTCCCTCTGTGATAAGCTGTGGCTCCCCTGGACTTGAGACGTTTGCTGGATGGGACAGGAGGGGGCCCAGGCCCAGATGACCGCTGTTCGTGCTCCTCGCCGAGGCGGTCAGCCAGTGTCTGCTCCCAGCCCCACAGGAACCAGAGGCTTCTGGGCGCCCAGGTTAAAGCCACGCTTGCCGCCTCCCTGAGTTGTGTTTGCAGCGGGTCTCTGTTCGTGCACACAGGCTTGTGTCTAGTCGTGAGAGCGGGGGCTCTTCCTTACTGCGTGGCACAGGCTTCTCGCTGCAGTGACTTCTCTTGTTTAGAGCACAGGCTCTGGGCGCACGGGCTTCCAGCCGCAGCACGTGGACTCGGTGGTTCTGACTCACGAGCTGGGGGGCACGGGCTTAGCTGCTGTGCGGCACGTGGGATCTTCTGGACCAGGGATCACACCTGTGTCTCCTGCATCGGCGGGCGGATTCCTGCCCACTGCACCACCGGAGAAGTTTGCCACGTTTCTTTATCTCACAGTTGGGCATTTGGAGCATCCCTTCCAAAGCACTTTCACAGCTATTATGTTTTATCTAAACGCAGGCATGGCAGGTCAAAGGGGGACTCGCCCGCAGTCAAAGAAGTCAGCGGCAAGGCTGTTTGAACCTGGTACTGACCCCCACGCAGAGCTGCGTGAGGCAGGGTGGTGGTTCCAGGAGTGAACCGGGGGATTTTTTGGCATCTCTGGATGAGGCAGAAAAGACAGTCAAGCCGAAACCCCAACGGGCAGGCTAGGGATGACCGCAGAAGGCCTGGCCTGGTCTCTCCAGTCCCCTAAAGATTCTGCAGCTGCCAACAGTTGTAACGGGCTCTGGGCATGAGTTTTCCCAAGAGAAAACTACATAATTTTTATAATTTTATAAAACTTTATAATTTTTACCTGATATATCAAAAAAAAAATCTCTGAATCTAAACCAGTTTCTGTCACCCTCATCCTCCCTTCCAACCCAACTAGAGAGCGTGGGTGGATTGAGAAAGAGCAGAAAAGAAAGATCAAAACTGTGACAAGCCTCTGACAACATTTTAACTTGAAAATTGCCTGCAAATGGGAGGCGTAATCCCACGTGGGCAGATGCAAGTCAGGCGTGTGTCTGCTCAGCCTCCTCCGCAGCTCTTGACAAACACCCGGAAGGCACGTCCCTGGACGCGACCAAGGGTCTTGGAAAGATGAACCCACGTCGGCCAGCCTGGTGCCCAGTGTCCCCAGCACACTCCCGGGGCCTGTGTCCTTCTGCTGCCCCGGTTGGCAGCACCTCTGCCCGCCCACCCCCGACTGCCCCTCCCCAGCATCGCCAGCAGGTGCCCAGGAAGTGCTTGAGAGGAAGAGAGTCAGGAGATGGGGCTCCAGGCGAGCCTGCTCCTTCCCACCCCAGCCGGCTCTGCACACTTCCTGGCCATTAGACGCCGGTCCAGATGGCAAGTCTCTGTGTGGCTCTTAACACACACACACACTTCCCTGGGCAAGGCAGAGGCGCATGGATGGTTCTGCATCCAGCCTTTCCTACTGGCGGGGAAAAAAATCCTTCCCCCAGAGGAGATGGATACCTCATACCCGTCACCTGTCCCCCCTGCCCCGGAGCCTCTCTCCAAGCCCGACTCACAGGAGGGCAGAGGCTTGTCGGGGAGCTCTGCCAACTTGCCCTTTCCCCTCTGGCAGAAGACGGGGTGTAGCCAGAGCCCTTCAGAAGGTGCCTGCACACCCAGGCTCCATGCTCTGCGTGTCCAGCCCTCTCCTCAGAGTCTGTAAGTCATCCGACGTTCTCCCGCCCCTCCCAGCCCTGCAGCCCGACGGGGGCTGTCCCAGCCGTGACAGCTGCTGCTCCTGATGAGTTTCGGTGCAGTGAGGGATGCCTTAGGCCGGGGGTGAGGTGGGTGAAGGGAGGAGGGGGCCGTGGTAATCCGACCTCCGGATTACCACGTTTTCCACTTTCCAGAGGACACGGGGCCCTGAGGGGGCGACCTGCCTCACCGCAGATCTCAGGCCTCCCCAAGTTCCTGCTCCCCTAACACAGCCTCCGCCACGGGCACAGGTTGTCCCAGAGCTCAGGCAGCATGTGGGTCCGGCAGGGGGCTTGGGGAAAGCGCTCACCATGGCGACAGCCCACGGGACCAGCCACACTGGGGGCCTGCATGCAAGAAGGGCCAGGAGTCTGTTCTTGGCCCAGAGCGCCTTCCCTTAGGGACCGGCGTTGAGGCAGGCCATGCTGGGCTGCTCCTCCTGCCCAAGCCACTGGCTTCCACGAGCCCCCCGAGTCCCTGTTTCTCCATCACAGTTGAGAAGGCCCGCTTCCAGCTCTGGGGTCCCCCGGCCCAGCCCAGTAGATCGCGGGCTGCACTTCCTCTCACTTCCCAGGCTGCCCTCATCCCTGAGCTGCCAGGGTCTGTCTCTGGAGCTTGCCCCCCGGTGGTATGTGCAGAACTGGGGCTGGCCCACTCGACCCCCCACAGCAGGCTCTGGGGAACCCAGCTGTTTTAGGTAAGAGGAAGGGGCCTTAATAAAACGGGTAGCGTCGCAGAGGTAGGTTTTCAAGGGGAAAGCGGGCCCGCCTCTCTTGGATCAAGTGATGAGCCAGGACCCAGCCTGAGCCGGGCCTCTGCTCACAGGCTTCCCGGGGAACCCTGGTGACACCACAGAGAGGGCTGGTCTCTGATAGAACCCCGTGCCTGGGACAGGCTTGCAGAAGTCTGCTGCCCACCCCCGGGCCCCGGGAAAGGCCACGAGAGGCCAGAGTGGCCCCGGGCCGGAGTCTCAGGGCTTCAAGCAGCCCCAACGTGGCCCCCAGCCGCTCGGCGCAGGGCCGGAACGCCTCTGCAGCCCCAGGGCTGGGCCGGCCTCACATCTCGCTGGGGCTGCTGTTGGGATGACTTTGCCCAGATGTGCGTTTGTGTGCACACACGTGTGTGTGTTCTTGTACGGCCAGGGCATGACACACACATCTGTTTGTGTCTGTGTACACGCACGCACAAGCCTGGCTCCCAGTGGGAGCCTGCACAGGCGCGTCGCGTGTGGTGAAAGGGCACGGGGCCCTCTGGGGGCCCGGGGGAGAGTGGTCCCGTCGCCCCGGGACTGACCCCGCGAAGGCCCGGGGCTCAGTGGTACCTGAAACGTCTCCTGAGGCCCAGCTCTGTTCCTCCCCAGCCCAAACCTCTGTTCCCCCGAGGCCTCAGCAAACGCTGGAGAGACAGGCTTTCTCTTTCTCGGCCTTTGTGGGTCTCTCGGTGGCCTCTCCTCACCAGCTGGCCAGGAGGACTCAGAGCCTCTGCGCTCTTGGCCGCTTCAGGCCCCAAGCTGGCCACCGTTCCGCCCTCTGCCCGCAGCCAGCACATGCCAGGGTGTGCGGGGTGGACGGGCCGGCGTGGGTAGGGTGGGCCGTGCATTGGTCTCTGGGGTTCTGGTCCTAGCTGTCTGTGAGAGTCCCTGGGAACCGCCACTGCCTGCGTCCACCACATCTCTGCGGCAGGGGCTCGGGGGTCGTCCTGCGTCTCCTCTGTGTAGCCAGCCAGGAGGACCTCTGATGGATGGGGCCATGGGGTCCTCACACATACATCTGTTTAGTAGGAGTAGGAAGGTGTGCAGTGCAACGCCGCGAAACCCGGGGAGCAGGGTGAAAACACGAGGAGCAGGCAGCTGTCTCTTGTGTCTTCAGCAGCATGGTGGGAGCACGGCATGATTGCGTAGTTTTCGGTTTGGCTGAGACAGCTCGAGGCCTTGGACTTTCGGTCAGATAAGCCTGGGTTTTAGCTCCCTTCTGCTGTTTGCAAGCTGGGGACGGGGATGGGTGCTGAGCCTCCCTCTGCTGTTCAGCCTCCTGCACAGGGAGCTCTTGGGGCTGCGTGAGCACCACCTGTGGCTTCTCCTGTTCCATCTCTGCCCCGAGTGTGCCTCTGCGACTCGACACCAGGCCTGGCTCTCTCTGGGGCACCCCCCACTTCAGACTTCTCCAGAAGCGGGGCACCTGCTCCTTGGTGGAGGGGGCAGGGCCCAGAGACAGTTGTCGGAGCAGGAAACCCCCCTGGTGGGAGCAGGGGTGGGGAATGACTCCAGGGGAAGGCAGTGTGGCCTCTATCTGCAACCCCCCATCGATTCCAGATTCCTCTGTGGCATCGGGGAGGCGGGAGTCTGCTCCCCATGCTGAGGGGACCCGGGAGGGCGCCTCCTTCCTTTGGGACTGCACATGGACCTGTGGATTTCGCTGCAAGCAGACAGCCCGCTCCGGAGGAAGAGGGGCTCCCCGGAGCCCACCCACCCACCGCGGCCCCAGGCAGGCTGTCTATCCCACACCTGCAACACAGACCCACAGGTGTGTAGTAGGCCGGACTGTGGGCAGGGAAAGGAACTCAGACACCGTTCTCATGGGACGAGCTTGAAACACGACGTGGCTCATTTTTATTTTGTCTCAGAAAAAAACAACAAAATAATATTCCCTTCAGAAGGCAAGGCAGTTAGAGAGGGCCTCTGCCCGGGGAAGCTCTGAGCCACCTAGACTCACCCCTGCTGGCCGGCCCTGGCCCCCTCGGCTCCAACCCCCGTCCTCGAAGGGGACGCGCGGCCGCTCAGGGCAGTGGGGGCGCCTGCGGCCAGGTTAGCAGCAGGACCGAAACGGAGCCAGCAGCCAGGGAGGGAAGGTAAAATAAAAAGGGTCTCCTCAGGCCTTCGTTTTCTACTGGAAAAACAAAACAGTCCAACGCCGCCAGCAAGCACAGCAGCTCTGAACCCTTGGAAAGCCCGAGGAGCGGGTGAGTGTGCAGGGGGCCCTGTGAGGCCATTCCCCAGCCTCGGGCCAGCCAGCCTGCTCTGCAGAGACGCGGCGGCGCTTGGCGGTGCTTCAGCGGCTGGGGACCGGCCCTGGCCTGGTGCAGGGCCGCCTCCGCGGACGCCAGACCCTCCCTGCCGGGCCTCACGCCGCTCCAGCCGGTGGGGGGCGCCCTCCTCGGTCCAAAGTGGGAACCGACCGCGAGAAAGGGGGTCTCCGCACATGCACTCTGCTCCCAGCACGACGGGTCCTCGACGCGGGAGGAGCAAGTCCCTTCCCTTCCGAAGGGGCGCACTCGGCGGGCCCTCAGGACACTCCTGCTCTGCCCCGGGGACCCCCGAGGCCCGGGGACTCTGGGCGCCGGCCCTGGAGCTGCACGTCCCGCTGGGACCCGCGGGCGCCGCCCGCGCTGGGCAGCGCCAGGGCGGGGCCGTCGGGCCGGGGGGCGCCGCCGTTGGCCCAGACGCCCCCGGGCGGGTGGCCGTTGAGGCGGAGGCCCACGCGCTCCGGGTCGTGAGCCGCCAGCGCGCGGGCGCCGGGGTCCCCCGCCTTGAAGGGCTCGCGCCGCCGCCGCCGCCGCAGCACGTGGCTGCGCACGATCCTGCGGAAGGTGTGGCGGAACTCGCGGATGCGGTAGGCGTAGATGAAGGGGTTCACCACCGAGTTGCCGTGCGAGAGGACGATGGTCAGGTACATGAGCCAGGGCGGGGCGTGGCCGCACGAGGGGCAGAAGAAGGTGAAGCAGTTGATGACGTGCAGGGGCAGCCAGCACAGGGCGAACAGCCCCACGATGATGGCCAGCGACTTGGCGGCGTGCACCTCCTTCTGCAGCGTGGACCGCGGGCGCTCCCCCGGGGGCGGCGGCTGGCTCTCCGTCTGCTTCAGCTGCCGCCGCGCCGCCAGGAAGATGCGCAGGTAGACGCCCAGCATGAGCAGCAGCGGCAGCAGCACGCAGGCGAAGAAGTTGTAGTAGACCATGTAGCCCATGGGCACCACGTCCTCGAAGAGACAGGCCACCTGGCCCTCCCCGCAGACCTGGGAGCTGTTCCGGCTCTCCTGCTGACTGCAGTTGTTCCAGCCCAGCATGGGGGTCAGGCCGATGGCGAAGGACAGCACCCAGCAGACGGCGATGATGCCCTTGGCACGCGTGCCCGTCACCAAGCCGTTGTACCTGGGGAGAGGGGACCCGCATCAGAGAGGAGCCTGGGCACCTGCCGCCCGACCCGTCCACTGGCCCCGAGGTCTTGGGCCGGGCGGTTCCTGCCGCCTGGCCTCAGTGTCCTCTGATGGCTGTACTGCTTGACTTGGTTTGGTTTGAAGGGGCTAATGTGACTTGGGAAGGGGGAGGGGAGAAGTTATAACCTCCATGCTGATCTTGGGCGCTGCGAGAATGCATTTCCTTGCAGTGTGGGAATGCCCTGGAGGGTGGTCACTGGCTGGAGACAGCACCAGCCAGATCCAGCCTGTCAGGGGTCACACGTCCTGTGCTCCATGCTGTCCCTTTCCTACTTTACCTGGGGTCCCCAGAAGCCCCCCCAGGGAGAGGCAGCACAGGAGGGGAGGGGAAGGGTGGAGGTCCCAGGCCAGATGAGATGCTCATCTCTCTTCCAAATCTGCCCAGAGCCCTCTGGAGAGGGGTCTGGATGTCTTAACGTTTGCACAGCAGCCTTCACATTCAAGAGGACGCAGTTGCCCAAGATCCTAAGGTCCAGAGAGAAGTAATCTGGCCTGAATGACTCCATACTCTGGAGGGCTCCACACTTGGGGAGAGGCTGGACCCGCCCGCCCAGAAGGTGACACCAATGAAAAGAGATGGCAGGGACTTCCCTAGTGGCCCCATGGGTAAGACACCAAGCTCCCAATGCAGGGGACCTGGGTTCTATCTCCGGTCAGGGAACTAGATCCCACGTGCCACAAGAGACCCGGAGCAGCCAAATAAATCAGTTTGAAAAAAAGACGGCAGAGATTTTAAAGAACAGGCAGAAAAAACTCATCTGCCAGACTGAGGAGGGCGGCCTCAGGGTTCCGAGGGATGAGCTGCATTCCAGGGTTTTGGTTCCCCAACACCTCTACCAGTAAACCCGACCCATCCCTTTAAAGTTCAGGTCAGCTGTCTTCCCAGAGGAGTATCAAGTGCAACGAATCCCACCCAAGCTGGGCTCCCAAGGCTGGGGGCCCCGTGGATCCTGCGTCCATCTCTGCATCACCATCACTGAGAGAGCTGTAACAGGTGTCGAGGGGAAGCTCGCTTCCCTTAATTCCAGGATTGGAAGTATCTGCAGAAACTAGCTCAAGGTGGAGCAGACCCGGGGGCCTGCAGGCCACACGGGCGCGAGGCCGGCGGGCTGCTGTGCGTCACCGAGTGTGCAGGAAGCTCCAGACGCTGCTCCGCCCCCCTGTGCCCTCACCACCACACACGCCTGCCCGGCGCTGCAGGATCTTGGGGGCCAGAGCCCACTGTTCTGGGTAAAATCACTCACGGGTTAAATTTTGTCAGCTGATTCACATTAAGGGAAAAAGAAAAGCTGGTACCTCTGATCTCTCATCGAACCCCTCATTCTCCTCTCCTGAGACCCCAGGAGAGGCATGGCCTTGCCGTGGACACGCCAGGAGCCCGGAGGCTGCTCGGGCCAAGGTGAGTTTGTCAGTTCTGAGCCCACACAGTGCCCGAGCGGGACCCCACTCTCCCGAGCTCTGCGGCCCCAGTCAGCGCGGGCTTGGGTGCCTCTGGCAGGAAGAGGGTCATGGGCTTGCCCAGTTCGCCCACGCCACAGAAAGCCTACACTGCCCGATTTCCGGTTCTGGAGCTTCAAATGTAAGGCCAGAGGTTATTATTTTTTTTCCCCACTTAATTCTTAGGTAGCACTTGCTGTGTGCTAGGCACTGCTTCTAGTACTCCGCAAACAGTGATTTAAATAGTCTCACTGAATAGGAGGCTATTTTAATGTTGACATCTTTCGGAAGCAAAGCATACCCCTCTCTGGGGCCTAGCGCTGGTGCGTTCTTGCTTAGCCATGTTCTGTTACTCTGAGCCCCAGTTTCCTCGTCTTAAAACGGGGCTAAGAACGCGGGGCCTGGAGCACTGTCCCATGAGGGCAGGACAGAGGGTCAGTGGGTGGACACCACAGGCAGGTGGGTTGTGGTTCAGGGTAAGGGAGCTGTTCACAGGAGACATGGGCTGCCTCGGGCAGGGGTGACCCTCCTGCCACTGGAGGCAATCAGCAGAAGTAAACCTCAGCTGCAGTCCCAGAGCGCAGCTGCTGAGGGAGAGGAGGCTGACTGGTATTCCCTGAGTAAATGAACTTGGGGGGTGCCGGGGAAGCCGGGGCTCAGCGTGAAGGCTGCTGGGGACACGGTTTAAAAAGCCCACGCTGTCCAGCTGTCTCCATGCAGACGAGGAGACCCAGGAGAGGAAGTCTGCCGCTGCATCCTGTAAGGGAAGCCCCTCCTGGGGGCAGGAGCAGACGCTGATGGCACCCGTCTGTGGGCAGAGGATGTCTGGAGGAGCCCCGGCCCTGCCTTCCCGGAAGGCGGGGGGGGCGCAGCCCCTCACCGTGCTTGCTGCTCTTCCTTTTGATGTTTTCAATACGTGCAGTTCTTTATTCAAGGAGCGCCCAGACAGATTAATCTTGTTACTCAAAAGAAAGCCTCTTAGGCTCCCAGGGGACCGGGTCAATGTTTGGGCTCAAACGGGGAGCCACGGCCACGCCCCAGCCTGGCCCAGCGGCAGCCCCTGGGCTGTGTCTGTGACTGAGGTGGTCGCGTCCTGCCCCACGGGGCCTCAGACAGCCTGCCTGCCTGCCGGACGGGGGTGTGCCCAGGCCAGCCAGCGCTGCGTGGTCCTGGGGGCCCGGAGGCGTCGCGGGGCGCTGGCACCCCCCCCACTTTGTGTGCTGACCCTGCTGGGGGCCCCCGTCTCTCCCACTGGGGGCTTCCCTCTGATCCAGTCATGCCCCCCAGTTCTCGGTGGGACTCACTGCACACCTGCCCTTTGGCCGGGAGAAAGCAGAGCCTTCCAAGTAGCCCAAAGGCGCCCGCGGCTCACGGCTGGAACCCACCCTCCCTCTCAGGCTCGGGCAGGCCTGAGCCGCCGCACAAGCCCCGTGGGCCCGTGCACCTGTCCCCTCTCCCTGCCCAGGGCCTGCCCGCAGGCTCCTTCCTTCCCCGGGGCGTCCGTCCAGGCGGGCCCCCCGTGACACCTGCCCCCCAGCACCGGTACGCCCCCGCAGGCTTGGTGTCATGCCCTGCAGGGAGTGCCCTCTCCAGCACCCACTCAGAAGCCAGGGTGCTCGGGTCTGACCTCTGGGGCGATCCAGCACCCGGGCCCGGGACTCTGCTGCCCCACGAGGAGGCTGCTCCCCAGGGTCTGTGGGGGTTAACGAGAGAGGAGGGAGGCGGCCCTGGAGTTCCCCTGGGAGTCTGTCCGTGGGGGATATGGAGAGCGCCTGTCCCCACCCCTGGGCAGGCCCTGCACTCAGGAGGCGCATGGAGATCTTTCTGAAGCTGCATTCTTCGTTTTTAAAGAGAAATTAACGGTGAATGGTGCGGGCTTGGGGACGGGCACCTTAGAGCATCGTCAGCGGCTGGACTTCAGAGCAGCCAGTGGGCCTCCTGAGCGGAGCAAGAAATGGCACACGGGCCGGGCTGGCTTCCCACGGGAGCGGGCAGGGACAGGTGTCCCGAGCCGGGCAGCCCCCGAACTGCCCGGAGCTCCGGGCTCCCGCCTGCCTCTGTCTCGTCCCCTCACGCCCGGCCTGTCCTCGGGTGCCCCAGCAGACACCGTTCCACGCCTTGTCCCCCGGCCCTCACATCCCAGGGCCCTTGAGTCCCAGGGTCAGGAGACACTTTTCCTTCGGAGCGGCCGCGGGCATCCTCCTGCGCAACAGGAGGGTCACAGCCACCGCTGGCCGGGATGAGCGGAGACGTGAGCTCACATCCTGGCGGTGCTAGCGCCCGGCCCGGAGGGACGCATATCGCCTCCTCCAGCCTGCGGCCGCCTGACCCGGCAGCCAGGCCAGCCCCTCCAGAGCCCTGCCTCGCGCAGCTCAGACGGCCGGGGTCGGGGTGGGACTAGGCCCCGCTCTTGAAGGGCGTGGGGCTGGGGAGGTGTGGCCAGGCCCATGGCTCTGAGCCTCCGGCAGCTTCAGAAAGGCCTGAATCCCCATCCACCCTCCTGCCATCCTCCCGCAGGGCCCCACCACTCCAGTCCACTCACTGGGCCCTCAAACCCTCGGCCCCTGGGACGGATGGAAAACGGGCCCAGAGAGGGGCAGCGGACCCCCCACTGTCACAGCACGGGCCACCCGCCTGCGCCGGGGAGGAGGCTGGGATTTGTGACTCTCAGAGAACCGACAAGAAGCCACAGGCCTCTCTCGTGATCAGCGGCTAACCCCGATCGCCCCCAGACCTGCCGTCCCTTGCATGCATCAGGCCCACACTGGCCCTGGCCTGGAAAGGGACGTCAGTCAGACCAGCCTCTGTGTCCTGGACCAGCCTGGACTCCAGCCCGCCATTCAGGCTGGTCCTTGGTTAGGGCCGGGGTCGCCTTTCCTTCTGACAAGGGTTCTAGGCTCTCCCGGGACACGGCATCCCTGGATGGCCACGCAGGCCCGGGTCCTCCTTTGTTTGAGCAGCAGGATGTGGGCGTGTGCTGGCCCCCGAGAGCCCGGGGGCAGTGACGGCCACCTGACCTGGGGGCCTGGGGCCGCCCTGTGAGCAATCCCGCAAAGGACCGCAGTCACGGGGCGGCAGGCGCACTCCTTCCCAGACCCAGCCCGGCTGTGCTGCCAGCTTGCTGCGTGGCCCTGGGGGCTGGTGCTTCTCAGTCTTGTTTTCCCACCCAGATGATGGGAAGAAATGACCTCTGAGCGTGCCCTCGGGTTCCACACTCGACATTTCCACTTGCTCATCAAGCCTCTTCCCCGGCCCAGCCAGGCGCCCTCAGCCCAGCGTGGGGCTGCTCCGTAAGCAGGCGCCACCTGCTAGCATTCACCACCTCCCTCGGGCCTGCCACCGTCAAGGTTGTGGGGCTCAGTCCCAGAACGGAGGGGCAGGGAGGCAGGCCCGAAGCCCCCCGACCCCCTCTGGGTCGGTGGTGGTGTAGGTGGAGGCTGCATTTAAGTGAACTCAGCCTCGGGGAGAGTCTTTGTTTCCACAACACTCGCCTGAAGTCATTTCACAAAAGTTTCACCAGGAAAACCCCACCAGCCCCAAGCAGGCCGTGAGGGAGAAGCATGATTTGCATAGAGGTCCAGATGACTCACCCGAGGCATCTGGCCGAGTCACTTCCCCTCAGGGTCATTTTCCTAACCTGCAAAGTGCAGGCTGGCCCGGAGGGGCTGGAAGAAGGCGGCTTCTAGCTGAGGCCCGTGGTTTCCCGTGGGGCCCACCCCACCCCAGCATCACGCTTTGTGACCGGAGGCCCAGACGCAGCCACCCCCAGGCCTGGACACACGGCTCACCAAGAGCTGCAGCACGACAGCCTCTCCCGGGTGCCCTGGGGAGGACCAGCCTGGCCCACACCCGCGGCTATCAGCCAGCAT
This sequence comes from Bos javanicus, assembly GCF_032452875.1. NCBI lineage: Eukaryota > Metazoa > Chordata > Mammalia > Artiodactyla > Bovidae > Bos > Bos javanicus. The sequence continues at coordinate 71,773,514 of NC_083884.1, forward strand.
GCCACGACTGCCGGCCGTGCCAGGCCCTGGGCAGCCCCACAGCCCCGGCTGAACACAATGACACCATGCCAAGCCCTGACCCCCAGTTCACCCTGACCCCCGAGTTCACCCTGATCTCTGGTTCACCCTGACCCCCGAGTTCACCCTGACCCCTGAGTTCACCCTGACCCCCGGTTCACCCTGACCCCCGGGTTCACCCTGACCCCTGAGTTCACACTGACCCCCGGGTTCACCCTGACCCCCGGGTTCACCCTGACCTCTGGTTCACCCTGACCCAAGTTCACCCTGACCCGCGTTTACCCTGACACCTGTTCACCCTGACCCCCGGTTCACCCTGACCCCCAAGTTCACCCTGACCCCCGAGTTCACCCTGACCTGAGTTCACCCTGACCCCCGGTTCACCCTGACCCCCAAGTTCACCCTGACCCCCGGGTTCACCCTGATCCGAGTTCACCCTGACCCCCGAGTTCACCCTGACTCCCTGTTCACCGTGACCCCCGAGTTCACCCTGACCCCCAAGTTCACCCTGACCTGAGTTCACCCTGACCCCCAAGTTCACCCTGATCCCTGGTTCACCCTGACCCCCGGCACAGCCCCTCACGGGTGCAGCCCCCGGCACGAGGCACCCCCGGGGAGCAGGACTCACCGGAGCGGGATTCGGATGGCAATGTAGCGGTCAATGGCGATGGCCAGCAGGCTGAAGATGGAGCTCTGCGTGAGCACCAGGACAAAGCAGGCGAAGAAGAGGCAGCTGTGGCAAGCCGCGCAGAAGCCGGTGCTCAGGGTCACGGCGAAGGGGATGGCGAGCACCCCCACGGCGATGTCGGCTGCCGCCAGCGACGCCACGAAGTAGTTGGTGACGTTCTGCAGGTTGCTGTTGATCCACACCGCCCAGCACACCAGCACGTTGCCCAGGATGGCCAGCACGGCGATGGCCAGCTCCACCGCGATGTACACTGAGAAGCCGGACATGGCGCGCGCGGCGGCCGGCGGGCGGGCTCAGCGAGGACGCGGGCCGCGCCAGCGCTCGGTCCATAGCTGCGGCACGGCCGGCCCCCCCAGGCCCCGAGCCCCTTCTTCGCAGGAGCGGGGCGACCCTGCCGTCGGTCGGGGGGCTCCCCCAGCACGCTTCACCGCCCACGGCGCGGCTCCAGAACGCAGACGCCCTGCAGGCGCTCCGGTGGCATCTCAGCTCTGCTTCAGGTCCTGAGACACCTGCCAAGGGAGAAGCCTCGTGAGGAGCTGGACCTCCGGGCACGGCCAGAGATACCCGGCAGCCCCCCACAGGCAGGCACCGGCCGGAGGACGACCCACCCTGCCCGGCCCTCCGGGAAGGCGGGGGTCAGCCCGAGTGCTTTTCTCCCAGAGGAGCAAAACCTCGCAGAGGTGAATCGCTGCTGTCGCCCCCGGGGCTCAGCTCGCTTCCCGAGCCTTCTGTGGCAGCCCCCCCCACCCCCCCTCCTGGAAACCCCTGGGTCTGCCGGGACCACCCTCCTTGCCCAGCGTCCCTGAGCCGGGAGCTGCCCAGAGGCCCCGCGCGCTCGCACCGCGGGGCGCCCCACTGGGAGTGCAGGGGTGCCGGAGCGCTCGGAGGGCGCCCGCCCCTGCAGCCCCCGCCCGCGGAGGCGCGTCTGGGCGGGGCGCTCCTCAGCCCCGCCCGCGGCCTCCTCCCACGCCCGCTGCCAGCCCGCTCCTCCGCCCACCCGCGGGGGTGCTCAGCCAGGACTCGGCGGGCACCGGCCTCGGTTTCCCCACTGACACAGTGGGAAGGCTGGACCCCTGTCGCCTCTGGGGGCCATTTAGGCTCTCACCCGTGATTCTACGAGCAGGAAATGAGCACGCGTGAAACAGCTGCCCCCGTCCCAACCCGGTCAAAATATCCTGGTGTCAAGAATCCGCGACAGCTCTGGAGAAGCAGCCTGCCTCCCAGGGGCCCCTGAGCTCCCCCGACACTCAGAGGCCTCTCCCCACCGCCTTGGCTTCCCTGCCACACTCCATCGTGCTGCCCGGCAGGGTCCCCTGTGCCAAGTCCACCCTCCTCCTGCCCCAAGCTCCCCCTGCCGGGGGCCCAGGTGCACACGGGCAGTGGTGGCCGCCGGCCGCGGGGACAGGTGTCTGCATGAGGGCTGGGGGCTGCCCGGCCCGTCTGTCCTCCAGGATGCGAGGCATCGGCTGGACAGGCCGCCTTGGGAGAAGGCTGCTCGTGGCCCCTAGCTGCATTCAGAGGGCCGGGTCCCCTCACCGGTCCAGGAGGTGCTGTGGTGCTGAGACAGAGGACCCCGCAGCTCCCTTCTGACAGCTCCACCCCTGCCTCCGGCAGCTGCAGCCAGTGGTGGGCACCCCGTGACACAGCAGCAGGGAGCAGGAGAGACGAGGCGGAGCCCCTGACAAACCGAGGGGTCCCTGCAGCCTGTGGGTTCTCCCAGGCCTGCCAGCTGCCACAAACAAGTCCCACCGAGCCCCTGTTGAACACAGGGCATGTGCCAGCCAGCGGCTTACAGAGCTGGCCAGCAGCAAAGGTGGGCGGACCGAGCCTCCCGGTGCCACCTCTGGCCACGTGGTGTCCCTTGGCGCCTCTGGCCGGCAGCCCAAAGCAGCAGTCCCCCGGGGCACCTGACTGCTGAAGCTCCGCAGTCTCACCATCCTCCCACTGGAGCGAAGGGGCAGGCTTCTCTCTGGGGGGCCTCTCGGGTCCAGCGCCAGGTCCCGGGGACCTGTGTCCCCCACCAGTGAGCCGCCGGCCTCCTGCCGACCCCCTGCCATCCTTCTTGCCCTGCCTTGGCCTCTCCCGGGGAAGCTGCGTTGGCGGCGCACGGCCCACGCTGGAAGCCTGACTCGGGCCCAGCCCGTCTCCCAGACCGAGGGCCCCGGGGCCGGCTGACCCAGATTGGTACCGTGTTTCTGGGGAGCTGAAGCTGGACTGTCTGGGCCTCGTTTGGAGCCCCAGTGATGGGGGAATACCGCCAGCTCATGCCCCAGATGTTGGCTGACCCCACAAGAGCCAGGATGCTTGGCACGGAAGGGCCTTGGGGCCCCTAAGCCAAGCCCTCCATGAGTGCCTCCCGGGACCTCTAATCCTCAGGGCGTCCCCATCACCTTCTGCACCCAGGGTGCCCAGGCCTCTAAACTGGAGCCACCCTCCTGCCGTCCACCAGGGGCCGGGGGCGCCCTCCCACCCAGGTCGGCCCTCGAGGAGCCAGCACGCCCCTGCACCCCGTCTGCCTCCCGCAGCTGCAAGCACAGCCCTGGCCACACAGACCACCTGGGTGTCGGCCAGACCCGGCCCTCCAGCGCCGAGCGGAGCGCGTGAGGGGCGCCCGGGGCAGGCAGGCTGGAGGCGGCCAGAGCGTCCCTGCCGTCAGACCCAAGTCAGCCTGGGCCCTTTGCCGGACTTTACTGCTTATCAATGCTCCTGTGACGGCCTGTTTCAAGCCAGTCACACGTCACTGACGGGAACCGGGAATCAACGCGCACAGCTGGGGAGAACCAGGCTTCAGCCCCCCGCTGACCACCCAGACCTGAGCTGTCCCAGGGCTCCCCCTGGACTCCACCTCAGAGCCCAGGCTCGAGCGGCCCGCTGGGGAGCTCAGGAAAGGAGGCTGCAGGGGCCTAAGAGCCCCCATGAACCTTGCTGGGGAAATGCCCATGGAAAACGGCAGCAAGGAGGCTTCCTGGGGCCTCTGGGTGCCTCCCTGCCGCCCCGCCTTCGGAGGCGTCCCAGAGCCACAGGAAGGTCGGAGGCCCAGGGCCCAGGGTTGGGGCTGGGGCTGGGACCGGATCTGGCAATTTCCTATCCCTTTCTGTTGGCCCTTGTTAATCCTTGAGTCATCTGTCGCTAGCCAAGAGGGGCAATTAAGTATTAATGATGCAGTATTTCCTTGTGATTGTCGCCGGCCGGGGACAGGGCAGAGGGCAGAAGCCATCCCATGGCAGGCCAGAGTCACGTGCCAGGGAAGCAGCATGCTAAGCCTGGGGAGTGCAGCCCCACAGGATTCCCCAGCAGACAGGCTCCGTCCCGCCTTTGTCCTCACCCTCACCAGCCTGGCCGCTCTGATTAAAACCTCTGTGTAATCAAAACGCACACGCTTCCTGGCTCCTCGTCCGTCCCACTGGCAAGGCTTTCTGTGCTGCGCGTGGCCAGGTAGCGGGTGGGCCCCCAGGGCCTGCTGGACGGAGGTGCCTGGCAGCTAGCACACAGCTCCCTGCACACCTGCCCCTGAGTATCGCGAAGGGTGGGGTACCGCCTGGGCCTGTCACAGCCACGCTGGGCCTCTTCCTGGGCTCCAGAGCCCCAGCCTGAGACCCCTCCACTAGCTTCTCAGCAAGTGTTTCTGAGAACTTGACCCTGTGCCCAGCAGCACCCTGCCTGCTGGAGCCCAGGGAGCCCGCTGCCAGCCGCTGCCTGGCCCGAGCCCACGGCCGGGGTCTTAAGGCGCTGTCGTCCCGGGAGGCCGACCCGAGAGCTGCCGCCCAGGCTGGTGTGCGGGTCACGCTCCACCTCCAAGACCTCAGCTCCACTCCGAGAGCCTGCGAAGCACAGTTTCAAAGCACAGGAGGAAAACTAAGGGCAAGACAGATAAGCAACCAGTGTCTAAAATACAGAGACTTGTTCCAGAAGAGACGAAGGCAATGCAATAACTGAAAACGACGATCAAAGGTACTTAAGGTCTTCAGAGAGGGAAAGGAAAGGCGTCCGTAAAGAAGAACGAGAATTCCCGGCAGCACCGAAAAGAACAGGCAGACACAACAGAAATGAAAACCCTGGGAGGGAACCACAGAGGGACCGACAGGCACATGGTGCGCTGTGCGACGCGCACACGAGCCGAGAACGTCAGGGCGTGAGGACCGCCGAGGACCGTCACGCAGGCCTCACAGAGCAGGAGGGCGAGAGCCTGAGGTGGCCTGGGCAACGCCGACCTCCGTCTCACGGAGGGGGCTTGGTGGGCAGCTGCACTCCTCTCCAACCGCGGGCCCCTCGCTGGCTGTCGGGGGGCCCCGAGTCTGGGCACGCGCCTCCCCCAAACCCCCAGGGCCTTGGGACCCGCCCGGCCCCCCTCCAAAAGCATCAGTGGGGGCAGAGCAGTGACTCCAGCGCTGCCTGGAGGAGCCAGGGGGCCTCCTCCTTCCGGCCCTGCAGGGCTGCCAGCCCGAGGGACTCAGCAAGGGCAGCCCCCAGGTGGGCACCGGCCGGCGATCCCTCCCCTAGGGCCCCCGGGGTGCAGCTGCTGCTCTCGGAGCCTGAGGGCAGGATGTGGTGAGGGGCAGGGCTGAGGGCAGTCCCTGCACTGGGCCCCACCCCCCGGGGCTTCCGCACAGCAGGCCCTGGGGCCACGCACAGGGCCCCTCTCCATCCCCTCGGGTCCAGGCCTACGCTGGACAGGCTGCAGGCCCGGCCCCTCAGCCTCAGATGGCGCCCCCTGGCTGCCTCCCCAACACCCCCTCCAAGGGGCCACTCCTCACACAAGGCCCTGGGTGCCCGTTCCTCCAGCTCATGCTCCGAGACCCTAAGGGGTGTCCCCCAGGCTCTGCACATCCCTGGGGGGTCTTGGCTCCCAGAGCCCTCCCAGGCGAATCTTCAACTGGCAGGACCGGCTCCTGTGCTTAAAGAGGGCAAGGTGGGGGGTGCTTTCCAAATGGGGACAGACCACAGCGGGCCCGGCTGGGGGCTGGCCTGCTCAAGGGGCGGTGCCCGGGGCTTGCAGAGGTGTCCACATGGGGGGTGGGGGAGGCAGACCCACCTCTGGGCCTGGAGGCGTGGAGACGTGCTGACACAGCTCCGGGGGCGGATGGGGGTGGGTGGGCCAGAGCGGCTGGCTCCCTGACCCCTCAGTGGCCCCGGCCCCGCCTGCAGTTTGCAGAGGCTACTGAGGAGCCAGAGGCGAACCCTCCTGTGAAGATGGGCAGAAACCACCGCCCTGCCAGCAGGGGAGGCACCCAGGTGGCCCCTGCCTGCCTCTGCCTGGCACACCCCAAGGCCCACCCTCTCTTCCAGGGGACAGACGGCTGGACCCACGAGGGCAGCAACCGAGGTCGGAGCCGCAGAAGGACCCTGCCCAGCAACTTCTCACTCAGGCCTGTCCTGCAGGAGCGGGTGCGGGCCAGAACCATCTAGCAGAGCCCTCCGGGGACGTGTGAGGCTCAGAGACGCGTCAGGGAAGGCTTGGGGTGGTGGGGGGCTGGACAGCTGGAGCGCCCTGCCTCCCCGACCCCCACCCTCTCTGCCCCTAGAGCAAGGGCAGCCCCCCTCCACTCAGCCCCTCCCGCCCCTGTCAGGATCCCATGGCTTCCACGCCCGGGGGGTCCTCCCACGACTGTGGGAGGCGATGGGGGGACCCGGCCTCCTCCCAGCCCCGCCTGGGAGGCGACGGGTCTCCCAGCAGGGTGTCTCCCTCCGCATTGCAGCTCCAAGCGCCTGCCGTCCCTCGGCTTCCAGGGCAAACCCTCCTGTGGCCGCCCACACTCCCCAGGCCTGAGGGCTGGAGCTCATCCTTCAGAAGCTCAGCACCTGAGGCCCGCGGTCTCCTCGGGGCCGCCGGACACACACACCGCCCAGAATGTCTTTTCAAGCCAGCCTTCAAGCCCTCGCCTGCCCTCTGGCCCTGCTGCCCTGGACTCTCACGGGTGCACAGATTTCAGCAGACAGGCAGAGCCCACAAGACCAGTCCCAGCTCACAGAGGCAGGGGGCTTGGGAGTCAGGCAGGTTAGGTGGAACGAGAGCTTCTCGCAGCTTTCACATCAGCGCTGCGAGCCCCCAGGGCCACGGCCCTGCATGGTGGACGCCGCCCAAGGCCGCCCCAGGGCCCCGCAGTTTGCAGGGTACGATGCCCGGGAGCCAAGCGCCTGCTCCCCACCCGGCGCTAGTCACTTGGCCCTCTGCTGACAGCGGTCTCTTGTGATGGCCCCCTAGCCCTGCAAGCCTAACAGCTTCTCTCCGGGGTTTCCCAGCTCAAGCACAGGCCCCAGTCTGCCCCCCTGCACCACCCAACATACACAGCCCCGAACATGAACCCAGCACGCACCATCCCACGTTTCACAGGATGAGAAGGCAGGTTGGCCGGGGCAGGAAGCCCAGTGAGGGATCCAGACCAGAATGTCTGGATGTCCGGGCCTCTCAATCCCGGCTGCTCCTGAAGCCGCCCACGGCCCTCTCGAGCTGTGGGCTCCTAGGGAGCAGACTGGGGCGGGGGCTGGCTGGGGGCCTGCATGTCCCAGGACCCGGGAGAAAGGAAATGCGCAAGCCCACACAGACTCACCTGGCCAAAGTCTTGTCTCCCACCGGCCGTGTGTAGGCAGTCCTCCGTTTTCCTGAAGCACTGGAGAGGGAGGCAGGGTCAGCCCAGAACACGGTCTGCTCTAAGGGGACGGGCCAGCGGCCCAAGTGACATCCGGGACCTGGGAGAGCCCGGGGACCTCCAGAAGACGCTGGCGGAGCGAGGAGGAGCGGACACCTCAGGATGGGGCCCGGCCCCAGGGGCAGAGCCTCTCCAGCCCACCCCAGGAGGAGGAGCCCCCGACAGCACCCCACCTGCCCGGCCCGCTGTGCGCCCAAGAACCGTCCATCGCGGGCCCTGGGCCGGACACACGGGGCAGCCCTGCTGGGCTTGGCAGTGACATGGAGGATCTAACAGCGGGTGCAGGGCGGGGAGCAGTCTGGAATCCCCGCAGAAAAGGGGCACAGGTCCCGCGGGTGGAAGCAGGCTCGGGGCCTCCTGAAATGGGGGAAAGGAGCCGTCCCCCGGGGGTCAGCTGCGGTACAGAGAAAAGGGGGTGGGGACACGCCCTCCGCTCCCAGCTTCTCTCCTCTCCCCCGCGGAGCCCTTGGCCCCCGCCTTCCTCCCATTGTACAGTCGGGGAAACTGAAGTCTACATCGCGGTGGCCGCGCCCCAGAGCAGACATCTCCGCTCGCTGGCCCGGGCCCCCCCATCCCCTGGGCACCCGGAGCCAAGCCCCTCGAGGGCCACCACCGTTCCCGCCAGTTCCGCCTTGGCTCAGGGCGGCCCCAGCGGGCCGCCAGGACTGTCCCCACCCCGGCCTCCCCCGGGGCGGGTCCCCGAGGCCGGTTCCCGCCACCAGCGCCCACCGGACGCGCCCGCGCTCGGCCAGCGCTCAGCTCCGTCCCTCGCCGCGCCCCAGGCGCTCGGACGCCGTCCGCTCAGCCTGCCTACCAGGGACGTCGGGACGCTCGCGCGCTCCGCCTGTGGAAGTCCCGGCCCGCGGGGGCCGCCCGCTCCGCTCCGGCCGGCCTCTGCGGCCCCCGCAGGCTCGACGAGGCCCGGGGCCCCGGGCGCACCGGGGCCGCCCCCGCCCCTGCGCCGGGGCCGCGCGCTCTCGCCCCTTCCCCTCGCCGCCTGCCCCGCGCGCCTTCCGGTCGAGTCCGGGGGCGGCCCGGAGGGGTCCGCGCAGCGCCCCCCGACCGGGCTGGGGAGCCGGCGGCGCGCCCGAGCTGCCCCCGCGCCCGCCGCCGGCGGGGCGCGGACCACAGCCCTCGAACCGGCTGTCGGAGCGGCGGGAAGAGACACAGCGGCTGCGCGCCTGAAGGAGGGGGTCCGCGCCGCCCGCGCTCCCGGCCCCACGACCCTGGCCGCCCGCCTGCGACCCCAGACCCGCGGCCCCCACTGACCTGCTGCTCGAGCGCCGGCACCCGCGGTCTCGGCGTCGCTGGGGCTCCGGCTCCGCCCGCGGGCGCCCCCCGCCGGCGGCTTCCAGCCCCGCGCGGCCCGCGCCCCGCCCCGCCGCCCGCCCGCCCCGCCGCCCCGCCGCGCGCGGAGCCGGGGCGCCCCGTGCCGCGGCTCGCGCCCCCCGCGCGCCCTCCACGCTCCCGGCTCCCGCGTCCGCTCAGGCCACCTGCCCCGTCCCCTCCGACGATTCTCTCGTCCCGGGCCGCAGGCCCGCACTCGCTCTCCTCCGCCGCGAAGTCCCAGGCGCGCCAGCCCCGTGTCACCGTGTCGCCAACGGGAAGTGCCCTGTGCCTGGCGCCCCTCGGTCCTTTCCGCGGCGCCCGTTCCGGAAGGAGAAAGCTCAGCCTCAAACCAGGGTCCTGGGGGCTGGTCCCCAGCCTTGCCCGCCCTCCCTGAGTCCCGCCGGCCCCGCGCTGGTCCAAGATGCCACCCTCTGAGCCCTCCCCAGGTCAGGTCCTTCCCCCTCCCCAACTTCTCTGAGCAGAAGGAGGAGGAATCACCTTCGGCCTTCTCGACCCCCTGGAATCCCGCCTCAAGGAGGGTTCTGTCGATTCGGAATGGGAACGCCCCACGTCCATCCGTCTCCAGCTCAGCCACTCAAGGGGAGCCCCCTTCCACCCTGACTCTGGACAGACACAGGGCCACCCCAGTCCTCTGAGGCTAGGGTGTCACTGCCAAGGGTTTGCAGGAACCCCGGGGTGGGGGCGCTGTTTGCTGGCCCCTGGGGTGGAGGCTGGGTTGGGGGCGGGCAGCTGTCTCTGCAGCAAGCCCATGGGCTGGGGGAAGCGCGGGATGAAGCGGGAGCTCCTCCGTCTGGGAGTGCAGCCTCCCCAGTTCGTCCCCCGCCCCATTCAGCCAGAGGGGACCCCTGCTCCCTGTCTCCGCTGATGTCCAGGGGCCCCCTCCCCAGGCACAGGGAGGCAGAGGAGGAGGGCTGGGGGAACCAGGATGGAACCCTGAGGCCTCAGGGGAGAGGCGCGGGAGCATGTCCCCATGACCCCCGGCTCAGCCCCCTTGCCCACCCCCCAGCCCGGGCCCTGGTCCCGCCCAGCTGGCTCTGTCTCCCCCTCCTCGGCACTCACCATGGACCCCGGTGCTGTGGCTTTCCCGCCGGCCCCGGGGGGCCCCTTGCCTCCCCTGTAGAGTACAGCTGTTGTCTTTCTGTCCTGCTGCCCACGGAGCTGTGCCACTCAGACCACAGAGGAGGCGCTCGGCTTCCCTCCCTGCCTTCTAGGCCCTCCGGTGGGACAAACTCCTACAGCGGGACAAAACCCTCCTGGCCACACCCATCGGCCCAAATTCACTCAAGTCCTCACTCAACAGACATCCAGGGAGTTGCCTGCGAGTCACCTGGGGCCCAGACGGGTTGGCGGGGGTTCATAAGGCGGGGACGAACACTCAGCCGACCCCAGGTCACGCTCGCCCCCGAGCCCCCCAGCGTGGGTCCCCAGTTCCCTTCCAGGGCCCAATGGCCTTCCTGCCCAGACCTCCACAGGTGTGGCCTGGCACCAGCCAGCGCCCAGGGGCTGAAGCCGGCGTGGGCCAAAGGACCAAAGCCCTCGGATTTCACCCGCGGGGCCCAGTGGGAAGTCCCTCCTCTGCGTGGGTTCCCCAGGCCTGGGGTAGCTGTGTCCTGAAGACGGGGGTGGTGGGCTGGGCCAGGTGGGACTCCAGCCCTAGAGCCAGCTCCCCAGGCACCGGAACCCACCTGCCCTGCAAACAGCAGGGTCGGCAGCCTTCCGGCAGAGGCGGGGGCGGGGTGGGGGGGTCTGCTCCTGCGGTCCCGTGTTATTTGCCACGAGGCTCTGCCCAGAGTGGACGACAGGAGGCAGGCACAGAGAGGGGCCCTTCAGCAGGTCTTGTGTCCCCGCGGCGATCCTCTGCTGCCCGCCACCTGGAGGCCTTGAGCGCGCTCCTCCAGGGCGGGGCCGGGCCAGGGGAGCCCTGCAAGCCCGTAGCCGCACCAAGGTGATGGGGGCAGGGTGCCCCGCAGGCCCCTCATGGGCCGTGGCGTTCCTGCCCAGCCCCACACCAGCCCGTGTAAGCTGTGGGCACCCACTCTTCCGTCCGGGCCCAGCTGCTCGGGCCAGGCGGGGGGCCAGCTGGGCTGTCCCCCAGCCCACTCCCATGGGCTGTGTGTTTGTCCACGATGCACCTGTGTGGCCTCTGGCCCCGTTGGGCCGGCTCTGGGGCGGCACGGCTGCACCAGGAGCAGAAGGCCAGACGTGGGGTGAAGCACCCCGAGGGTGCTAGGGCCAGGGTCCCTGAGAGCTGCCAGGCCGTCGCGAGTGCCCACCAAACCCTCCTCTGCGAGGGGAGGCTCTGGAACTGTGGAGGCGGGGGCCTCGTGGACCTCCAGCTTGGGCTCCTAGGCCCTGGAGAGCAGACATGGGAGGTGACTTGTAGACCCCAGCTCCGGCCAGGCCCAGGAGGTGAGCGCTCCAGGAACCCCATGCCTCTGATGGATCTGGGCGCGTCCCTGTGGGTGGGGAACCTGAGGCTCAGGTGGAAGCGGGGCCTCGTCCTGAACAACGGCAGCCCCGGCACTGCCCGCAGCAGCAGCCAGGTTATCGAAGCTGCCCTACCCCAGCAGGCAGCTCCCCACTGCGCTTCACGGGGAGCAGGGTGCACGGGGGCCTTTCCTGGGCTTACCCTACTGCAGAGGCGGTCCCTCCCGGGAGATGGAGGCAGACCTGGGGGCGACCGGGCGTCCCTGCGTCCTGCTTGATGGGTGCTGGTGACCTGTGGCTCCAGGCCCCTCCCCGGCCCTCCTGGTCTGCCAGCTGAGGCTCCAGACCTCACGGTGGCTCCCTCCTTGAAACCCTGACCACCCTGGACACACACAGGACGCAGACGCCGCCATCTGGGGGCCCCAGTGCCCTGGGCCTGGCACAGCCTGCAGGCAGAGCCCCCCACACCTCCCCCACAGTCCCCTAGTTCCTGGCCCTTCCTCCAGACGCCAAGGGCTCCCAACCACGGGGCAGGTCTCAGAACCAGGAAGCCTAGAGCTCCGTCCTGACCCTATCGGTGCTTTCCTAGAGACCTGGGCCCCGGTGAGAACCCCGCTCACCCTCCTCGTCCCCGACAGAATCCGGGGCCTGCAGGCTCGGAGCCCACACCGAGGGGCCACCTCGGACAGCCAGGCCTCCCCAAGCCCGGGGCGCCCGCACCCCCCAGCCCCGCGACAGCCAGGCCTCCCTGAGCCCGGGGCGCCCACACCTCCCAGCCCCGTGGAGGAGGCTGGCACAGCAGCAGGAAGGGTGTCTGCCCCACGCCGCCCGGGGCCCAGGGTGGTGCCTCCCCTCCTGCTGCCTCAAGCAGGGCCTGCAGTGCAGTCTCTGGCTGCTGTGGGATGGTCCCCGGCAGGGCAGCAGCAGAGGGGGCTCCGGGCCTCCCCGGATGAGGCTCTGACGTGGGGAAGGGGCTGCGGGCCCGGGAGGGACGCCCACGTTGCCCCACACCAACAGGCGTGGTGTGGCTGTGCCGTGGGCTCAGCTCCTCCACATGAGGAAGGCTGACTGCTTGGGCACTGTGATGGTAGAGCTGGCTTTGTTTCTTTATAATTTTATACATTCTCAAGATATCCCCAAGAAGATACACTTCTGAGAACACCCAGCAAGCCTCAAGGCGCCCTCGCCCAGCGGAGCAGCGCCTGCCCAGGCCGTGCCCCCCGCCACACAGGCAGACGGCCGGGCCCCCCACGGGCCCCGGGACACCTCCTCGCCCATGGGCTCCGGGTCACCTGTCCTCCTGGCACAGCCAGACCCTGGAAGCAGTGAGCGTCCTGTCCTGTTCAAGGAGACCCAGAAAAGCCCAAGCCGATGTGTTACAACACTTTTAATACATTCAAGAGTATTTAATACAACAAAATTTAGGGTATCATCAGTCAGCAGAATCCTGTTGTCAAGAGAAAGCCCACGGGTCCTTTTGCAGGAAGCTTGTGCTTGGTGGGAGGAGGCAGGCGGCCCGTGGCACCCTGGCTGCAGGCAGGCTGGGCCTGGCGGCACATCCGGGACCAGACCATCCAGACCGCCCCTTAGAGCCCGCAGTCCCAACGGGCCTCCTGCAGTCTCCTCATGGGACCCCCATGCGGACCGAGGGCCTGGCTACATGGGCTGTCGTCAGAGGCAGCAGGGCCCCCGGGAGACCCCTTGTAGCCCCACCAGCCCTGGGCCGAAGCCGGGCCCTCCCCTAGGGGACACCGGGGCCCCCACCCCAGGCCCTGCAGCGGGCGCCACCAGGGACAGCAAGCAAGCAGCCTGCAGACCCCGGGAGGTCTCCACTGGACAGGAAAGCGGTCCCCACTTGAGAGGCTCCATCGCAGCCACAGGCCAGGCACGCAGGCCGCCGTGAGCGTGGGAGAGATGAGCCGAGGGGAGAGACGTGCAGGGCGGCCCTTCTCCCCGACGGCCACGGGCGGGCCCAGCGGCGCCCGCAAAGCAGACGCAAGGGCAGGCCTGGCAGGGCGGCCGGCAAGCGTCCTCGGGGGCCCCTGGGCTCTGGCCGGGCGCTGCTCACGACTGACAGTGGCGCTTCACCCAAAGCCTCCCCAGGCGGAGCTGCCGAGCGGGGCCAGCGGCCCATCCCGGCCACATCTGCCTGGCTGGCGGCCCGTCCGCGCCCTGGTCCAGAGCCTCCTGCCTCATGGAGCCGCAGCGTGCGCCACCCGGCTGCTTCCTCACTCTGAGCCCCTGGGATGCGGGCCCGTGTCAGTCTGGGTTCTGGACGTGGGTCACCCCAGCGGCTCCCGGGCCCCAGGACGGGCTGAAGCTGGTCACTGGCCCGGCCCGCAGAGCTAAGGCACTTCCGTCCGCCCACCGGAGGCAGGCCATGTCCGAGCGCCGCAGGGGCTGAAGTCGCAGTGTCTGGGCCTCGGCTCGCTCAGCTTTTCGTCCTGTTTCTCGTGACGCTGGTCCTGGCTTTCACCACCTCACGTCCGGACGCTGTTTCATCGCTATGCTTAGTAAAACGATTTAACTTTGGTACTGAGAGAACAGGTGCTCTTCCCCCCAATATTGCTCATAAGAAAAACACTTTTTAACTCAAGAACTGCTTGTGGAGGACTCCTCTGTCAGGACCCTGAAGCCGGCACCGCGTTTCCAGGCCCCTGGAGCTGGAGGGCAGCCGACATGTCTGCGAGTGGGAGCCTGGGGGCGGGAGGCGGGCGGGTCCTGGCAGGCTCCCGACCCCAGGTCTCAGGTGGGCGGCTGAGATGCTCCCCGGAGCTGCGGGCGCAGGAAGCTGCGTGCCCCGGGCCGAGTCCCCACGGGGCGGGCGGCCGGGTGCAGGAAGCTCGCCGGGCACGGAGCGGCGGGCGCTGGCCCCGGTGATGGGCCGCGGGCGCTCAGGTCTCGAAGTATTTGTAGATGGCGGTCACGTAGAGCATCACGTTCTGCCAGTCGGGCCGCTCGGTCCGCACCATCTCGTTGATGTCCTGACGGGAAGGACACGCTGTTAGAGCCTGGTTGGCCCGCAGGCTCTGGGCCCCACCCCGCCTGTCACACACGCCAGAGGGCAGGATGCGGCTCCATCCCCGCCGGGTGCCCGGGGCCGCCCAGGCCCAATGGGGCTCATCACCACGCATGTGCACCCCACAGCCCCCAGCCGTGGTCCGGAGGCCCCGGGGCCTGCAGGTGAGGGCGATGCTGCCAGGAAGCGGGCGGGGACCTGGGCTGTGAGCTGGCCCCGGGAGGCCCCCACCGGGGAGTGCAGGTCAGCCAGACGGGGAGAAGGAGCACGCGTGAGCTCAGTGGAAGAGCCGCAACGGGAAGCTGTCAGGGTGAGGGACTGTGCGCTTCTTAGACATCAGAACTTTACACGTGGCGTGAACCTTCCAGATAAGGGAACCCCTGCATAACCACAACTCCTGTCTCTACGTTTACAATCGAACAGAAGCCACTCACAGCCACGTGCTTCTGTGAGCTCGCAAGACGTTTAAGGACTCTGCGCAGGCACTCCTGCAGGGTAATCACAAGCGCAAACACTCGCTCAAAGCCACCGGTTGCTACCAGGCAGGTGGCAGGCACCCTCGGACTGGGAGGCAGCCCTGCAGGCTCCTGACCTGGCCCCGGGGGGGGGTCCCTCACTCTGCGGACACGCTAAGCTGTGTGTCTCTGGGTGCGGGGGGGGCGGGCTTTGTACTCGGATGCAGCGTTTTCTCCCTTGAAGTCAGACTTGCCGACGAGGCAGCAGCCCCCACAGGAACAGTCTGCCCTGAGCAGGGCAGCCCCGCCCCACCCTGACCTCGCCCCCGGGCGCTCTGCGCTCTGGGCCTCCGCCCTCCACTGTGGCACAGGCCGGGCTGCTGGGCTGCGCCTCCGATGGTGACCCTGACCACCCAGCTCAGGGCCCGTCCTCGGGTGCTCAGTGTGAGGCAGAGGGTGCACAGCGCAGGGGGCACCCGCACCCTCCGGAGGGAGTCCCCGCAGCTCGCGCAGGGCCCTGCCCGGCAGCCACCCCCTCAGGGTGAGGGCTCACCAGTGTGGACTTGATGCCGACGCTTTCGGCCGCCTGGAAGGCCAGCGTGAAGTTCCTCCGCTGGAAGAGAAGCCATGGGAGGGGTGCGTGAGCAGGCCAGGCAGGGCCACCAGCCCGCCCACACGTGCTGCGCTGACCGCCACCCCGGGCCCTCCCGCCCTTCTCCTGCCCTCATAGCTGTGCAGTGACCCCCAAACAAGGGTCGGCCTGAGCTGCCTGGACACCCCCAAAGCTAGTAAGAAACGCTTATAGTTTTCCCCTTTTGGGGTCTTCAAAGTCATCTGAAGGTCAGGAGGGGCCCTGAGGTGGGGCACTGGGGGCAGCAGCAGGCTTCAGCTGCACTGAGCCCGTTCTTTTCTGGGGGGTGGTCTTGATCCCTGCCTCCTGTACAATGTCATGAACCTCCATCCACAGTTCTTCAGGTGCTCTATCAGATCGAATCCCTTTCCACAGGAGTGGAAAAGGTCAGTTTCCATTCCAATCCCAAAGAAAGGCAATCCCAAATAACCTTCAAACTACCGCACAATTGCACTCATCTCACACGCTAGTAAGGTAATGCTCAAAATTCTCCAAGTCAGGCTTCAGCAGTACATGAAACGTGAACTTCCAGATGTTCAAGCTGGATTTAGAAAAGGCAGAGGAGCCAGAGATCAAATTGCCAACATCTGCTGGATCTTCAAAAAAGCAAGAGAGTTCCAGAAAAACATCTATTTCTGCTTTATTGACTATGCCAAAGCCTTTGACTGTGTGGATCACAATAAACTGTGGAAAATTCTGAAAGAGATGGGAATACCAGACCACCTGACCTACCTCCTGAGAAACCTGTATGCAGGTCAAGAAGAACAGTTAGAACTGGACATGGAACAACAGACTGGTTCCAAATTGGGAAAGAAGTACGTCAAGGTTATATATCGTCACTCTGCTTATTTAACTTATGTGCAGAGTACATCATGAGAAATGCTGGGATGGATGAAACACAAGCTGGAATGAAGATTGCCGAGAGAAACATCAATAACCTCAGATATGCAGATGACACCACCCTTATGGCAGAAAGTGAAGAAGAACTAAAAAACCTCTTGATGAAAGTGAAAAAGGAGAGTGAAAAAGTTGGCTTAAAGCTCAACATTTAGAAAACGAAGATCACGGCATCCAGTCCCATCACTTCATGGCAAATAAATAGGAAACAGTGGAAACAGTGGCTGACTTTATTTTTCTGGGCTCCAAAATCACTGCAGATAGTGACTGCAGCCGTGAAATTAAAAGATGCTTACTTCTTGGAAGGAAAGTTATGACCAACCTAGACAGCATATTAAAAAGCAGAGACATTACTTTGCCAACAAAGGTCCGCTAGTCAAGGCTATGGTTTTTCCAGTGGTCATGTATGGATGTGAGAGTTGGACTGTGAACAAGGCTGAGCGCCGAAGAATTGATGCTTTTGAACTGTGGTGTTGGAGAAGACTCTTGAGAGTCCCTTGGACTGCAAGGAGATCCAACCAGTCCTTCCTAGGGGAAATTAGTCCTGAATATTCACTGGAAGGACTGATGCTGAAGCTGAAACTCCAATACTTTGGCCACCTGATGTGAAGAATTGACTCACTGGAAAAGGCCCTGATGCTGGGAAAGATTGAAGGCGGGAGGAGAAGGGGACGACAGAGCATGAGATGGCTGGATGGCATCACTGACTCGATGGGCATGAGTGTGAGTAAACTCCATGAGTTGGTGATGGACAGGGAGGCCTGGCGTGCTGCAGTCCATGGGGTCATACAGTTGGACATGACTGAGTGAGTGAACTGAACTGCACTGAGCTGGCCCCGGCCGGATGGGGAGGAGCCTGGCCTGGCGTGGGTCGTGCTGCCCAGACCACTCTCCTCGCCAAGCCCTGAGCCTGCGTCGTCAGCCATAGGGTGAGCCGGCAGCCCGCCCCCCGCACCCCCAGAAGCGCTGCCCTGCTCGGCCGCGTGCCGGCACCTTGTCCTGGCTGTTGAGCTCCTGGTAGGGGATGTGTGCGGGGAGGTAGGTGTGCAGGAGGGCGCAGAAGGCCAGCCCATCGTTCCAGCTGCTGCTGAAGTTGGTGATGTCAATGTTCTGCAGGAAAAGAAAGAAAGCACGTAAGTGACACCGCCCCCCCGGGCTCCTCAGGTCATGGTGGAGGGGGTGGAGGCCCTCAAGTCCTGGCAAGCCAAGCCCCTGCTGTGGGCTGGGGGCCTGGGCCCGGGCCAGCTGGTGTCAGGGGCCATGGGAGCAGCAGCTCTGTGTTAGGAAGAGCTGTGTCCAGCTGCCCCTCACCCCACGACTCACAGTATGCCCCACCTCAAAGTGAGGGCGTGGACGCCAGTCTGCAGTGGGGACACCCAGAGCCGACGACACGGGCAGGCCCCCGCAGCGCGTGTCCAAGGGTCAGCTTGGCTCCGACAAGTACCCAACTCCATCTCCAGGTTGCACTGTTTCCAACTACAGACGCAACACGTCCCTCAGAATATCTTATCACATGACAGAGCAGGTCAGCCAGAAAGTAGCCTTTACCCTTATTGGCAAGAATGCTTTTGAAGCAGAAACTCACGATTACGTTTAGAAATTCACACGCTTTATGAGAATGCCATGAACTAAAGAGAGAGTGCCCCCAGCCTGGCATGTCCTGGGTGCTGTCTCAGGGCCGCCCTCCTAGGGGCCGCCTGGGGCACTGCGCCCGTCTCCCAGAGCAGTGGTCACGGAGCTTGTCCTGTGTCTGCAGGGAGCTCCACCAAGGCTGCCCACCAACCCCTGTGCAGACGGTTAGCTCCTGACCCCACACGGGGCCGGGGCCCAGGGCGGGGCTCCTGACAAGCCGCAGGGCGTAGACACCAGCTCTGTTGCCAAAAGGAACGCCTGGGCCCTGACCACAGGCACCGGAAACTGCCCGCTGGAGTGACGAGCCGGAGGTCACTCCCCCAGCGGCTGCCAATCCAGCCTGGAGGCCTTGTTCGAGGCCTAGACTGTGCTGACGGAAGGGACCAGGTCGAGGCGCCACGGGGGCACAGCCCTGCCGAGAGCTCCTGGGCAAGTGCGGTAGCCTGTGGTGGGCCTGCCATGGCCAGCGGAGGGCAGAGCCAGGCCCCACGCTGAGGCCCGGGAGCCCCGTGTCCCTGGTCCCCACCATGACCACGCAACAGTCCTGGCGGGCTGGCCGCCTCACGGCCTCTGCTCTGCAACTCCCGCAGTCACCACCACGGCCAACCTGCCCCTGTGACCTCCCGGGGATCTCAGGACGCAGCCAGTGGGAGAAACCAGGATGGGAAGGAGGCTACCTGTCCACGGCCCCTGGGGGGCAGGGCCCCCCCACAACAGGGTCCCCGCACTCCCACACACCGACGCACGCTCCCCACAGAGGCCCGGGTCACAGGACCCCCACAGGACCCCTCCGCCCAGTCCTGGGGGTGCGGCGCCCCGACCAGGAGCCAGGACACGGGTGGCCTGTGGGCAGCAGAGACGGAGCACCTGACGACGTGTCCAGCTCCGCATGGGTGAGGCCACGCCCCGGCCACTCATGCAGGCCTGGAGGAAGCACGCCCCACTTCCTGCCCAGCGACCGGCCGGCCTAGCAGAGCCGCCTACGTGCCTGGCCTCAGCGGCGCGGCAGACCCCAGCTCCGCAGGAAGTGGCTGGGCCCGCGGTCAGGCAGCACCGGGTATGAGGCCCACCAGAGCCTTCAAAGCCCACGGACACACAGGTCCCAGGGCGCCGACCACCAACTTCCATATCGAAACGACCGAAGCCCAGACCCCCACTGCGGCCCCTACGAGCCGGAGGCCCAACCAGCAACCCTGGGGAGGCAGCCCGGCCCTGAGACGGGGCGGGAGGCCACACCTGTGCTCCGTCTCACAGTCCGCCTCTTCACATTTGGGTGGAAAAGTCACAGTACATGGACTGACAGAGCACGGACAGCAGGGAGATGACACTGTCCCCAAAGCTGAGGAACAGGTGGGGCACGCCGGCCCCTGTCTCCGGGGCTCGGGGCTCCTGGGCGTACGGGCCGCGTGGACCTTCCCTGAGTGGACACGGGGAAGGGTCCATGGGCGGACAAACCAGGAGCCCAAGGGAGAGGGCGTGGGGCAGCAGACAGGGACCCCCGACGCAGCAGGACTGGGGCAGCACCTGCGCGGCCACGCGGCCTGCACCGACGTCCTCAAGCCGTCTGACGGGGACTCGTCGTCTCAGGAAGCGGTTCGTCCAGGGCAGAGGAGGGCCGCCTGCACAGCCCGGTTCCTCCTCCCAGCGGGTCCTGACCCCCCACCGCAGCTGACCCCCCCAGGAACACCGCAGCCCGAAGCCACGCCTTCTGAGGGGAGCCCGCTGCGATGGAGCAGCTCTGCCTGCTCACTAGTCTGCCCTCCGAGAGGGAACAGTTCTCTCCTAAGACAGACTCACACGTAATCACAAGCTGTAACGAACGACTGCAGACCCTGCGGGGCTCTCTTCAGGGCTTTCCCGCCGTGTGAGATGAGTCTAAGTCTGGACAAGCACGAGGGGTCACTGGATGAGCCGGAGGGAAAGCTCACAGAGCCCCGAGAACAGACTCACACAGGGCGCTCTGCCCACCCCGGGAGTGTCGCCGGGCCCCGCGGGCAGCCAGCCTGCCTGTGCCCGGGCCCCCGCTGCCGTCTCAGCTCCCGCAGACTCACCCGTGGTGCCGCCCTGCCCGTGGCCCTCCTGACCTCAGACGCAGCCCGTCCCCCTGCAGCGGGCGGGACCCACCTCCGTGCACTGACGCTGGGTGGGGGGGGTGGGGGGTTCTGAGGGTCAACAAGCTACACCAGCAGTGTGTCAGGAACATCGTAACATGTCGTCACTTGTCTGACTTAATTAAGGGTCACAAAACGCACCCCAGATACCTCGTCGCGGTGGCGCAGACGGTATGCACTCCGCGTGCAGAAGACACGGGCTTGACCGCTGGGTCGGGAAGACCCCCCAGAAAAGGGCATGGCAACCACTCCAGCACCTGGCAGGCTGCATACCGTCCAGGGGGTTGCAGAGAGCTGGACACGCCTTGGCGACACACACTTTCATGTTTAAGGCAGTAGGCAAAGGGCCTGAGCGCGGGGTTGGCCTCTGCAGCACACAGCCTCCTCCATCAGCTCAGCCATCACGGCGGGCTCTCCTGCCAACCACACTGCCTGGTGACAAGAGGCAGGACAGAGCCACAGACAAGCCCCTGCCCAGGGGCCTCCAGGCCTCAGCCCAGGCCAGGGGCAGCGTTTGGGGATGTTAGAGCCTGGGTGCGGACGGGGGGGAGGCAGGGCCCAAAGAGGGAGAGCCGGCAGAAGGCGGTTTCTGTGGCTCCCCAGTGACCCCCAAGTGACGAGTGACCCCTGAGTGATGGTCAGCAGAGGCCCCGCTGGCCCTGGAGGAGCAGCCCGTGGTGCTGCGTGCACGTCTGCCCGGGCCCTTGGCCAGGCTCTGCTCCGGGTCAGGGGAGGGAGGGAGGGAGGGAGGCCTGCTCGTCACGCCGTCCACGTCGGGACTTGTGCATGAAGCGGAGGCGGGAAGGAGACGCGGGAAGGAGACGCGGGGCAGGCGCTGGCCCGAGGATGAACAGCCTCCTGCGCCCTGTGGGGGCAGGGCAGCCAGGCCCCAGGCCCCTCACCGAGCCTCAGCACGGCCGGCCAGGCCCGTCCAGGTGCCCCCAGCCTGCCCTCCCCCAGGGAGCCGGTCGTCAGTCGGGCACAGCTCTCCAAGATCTGGAGGCCCCAGTGTGCGGCCCGGAGGCAGGCCCACTGCCCCGGAGACCAGAGTGGCTGCAGGCACGAGCAGCGGGACGCCACAGCACGAGGGCATCGGCCGCCGGACCCCACCCGGGACGCCGCCCGCCGGGGAGCCAGGCCAGGGTCGAGCGTGGGACAGAAGGCCATCAAGGAGCCCATCTGGGAAGAGGGCTCCCCGGGCCAGGCGGCTGGAGTGGCTCCATCTGGCGACCATGCTCCACGCCGGCCCCACCCCGCCGCCTGGACGGACGGACGGACTCAACCCCACAGCTCAGGGGCTTCTGTCCAACACCTGAGCCAGGGGCAGACCCAGCCAATTCACCCCCGGACAGCGTTGCAGGGCTAGCCTCCCCAAGCCCAAACACAGACGCTCCACCAGACACTCTGTCCAGTTCCTTCCAGACAGACACTGAAAGGAAAAAAGGCGACCTGCGAACCTTGTGTGGATCTTAATTCAAGCAAATCAACCGAAAGGCTGACCGGGATTCAGCTGGGAACTCTGAACTCTGTCCAGACGTGTGAGCGCATGCGTGTGTGTGCGTGCGTTTAGTCGCTCAGTCGTGTCCAGCTCTTGTGGCCCACCAGGCTCCTCTGTGTACGGGATTCTCCAGGCACAAATGCTGGAGTGGGTTGCCGTACCCTTCTCCAGGGGATCTTCCCAACCCAGGGATGGAACCCAGGTCTCCCGCACTGTGGGCGGATTCTTTACACTTGAGCCACCAGGGATGGTGTTCAAATGAGTGGTGACGTTACATGGAATCCCGGGGGTGGGGGAGTAACCAGGACACCTGGGCCTGGGGTGTGTCCCCGAGGGTCATTTTTACTGTTCCCACTGCTTTAGCGCATCATATCTGAAAATTTCCTTGAGAAACAAACCTACAACTCAGCAGCAAACAACCCAATGGTGCAAATACGGAAAGGGGCAGAGGCCCTGAACCGACATGTCTCCAAGGCCGACAGATGACCAGCAGCACAAGAAGCTGGATGCCGCTGGTAACCAGGGAACTGCAGGCCGGAACTGTCCCACACCACCGCCTCCCGGGCTGTGCCTGGCTGCACAGCACCCCGAGAGCTGGAACCCCAGAAGCTGGGGACAGCGAGGAGAAGCCAGAGCCCCGTTCTGGCTGCTGCAGGGCAGGGAGATGACCCCTGGCCACCTACACAGAGCGTCACCACGGGCCCGGGGAAGGCCACCCCCCGACAGCACGGACACGAGTCCCCACGGGAGCGTTCACAGCAGCACAGGAGCCGGAAGCGGAAGCAACACAAACGTCTTCCGAGCGGAACACGGACACGTGACGGGCACGCCCACAGGGTGGGGGAAGGGTACGCACGGCAAGCTGGAGGCGCCTGGAAACGCCATGCCCGACCCCGACCCCGGGCCAGGCTCTGCAGAGGCTGCTCCAGGGCTGGCTTAGGAGCACCCTGAAGGGAAGGAGGGAGAATCCAGGGGAAAAGGCCAGAGGATCCAGAGGCTTCAGCACCGAATGGGCTTTACAACACAAGTTTCAGCTTCTGAACATGAAGGCTGGTGGAAATAAGAGACCACTTTACAAGGACAAGTAGTAGGGAAGTGAAGGAAGTTAAAAAACCTCACTTTCTCGAGGTAGCCATCACTGATACTTTGATGGGTATTTTTACTGAGAAGAAGTTATACTGTTAAGTATCCTTGAATTACTATATTGTAGTTATTTTCATGGTGATACACAGATTAATGTTATATTTCAAATGGCCCTATAAAATATCACTACCCAGATAATTCTTAATTTCTGTAGCCAACAATCTGTTGATGAACTCTTAGGTTAATTTGGAGAAGGCGATGGCACCCACTCCAGTACTCTTGCCTGGAAAATCCCATGGATGGAGGAGCCTGATGGGCTGTAGTCCATGGGGTTGCTAAGAGTCGGACACGAATGAGCGACTTCCCTTTCACTTTCACTTTACAAAGACAGAGAATGGACACCTGGGCTCATTCAAACACCTTACGTCTGAGAAACAGTCCGCGCAAGGTGGTGGCCCAGGGCTCAGCCGCCAGAGAAGAGCAGAGGCTCCGACCACAGCCCTGGGCCCGGCGGGGAGGCCAGCCCGTGCTCAGAACCGTGCAAGGAGGAGGGGGCCTGGAAGCAGCGGGGTCTTCTCTGTCTGACCAGGCCGCCCTCAGGGCCCCAAGGGAAGCGGCGACGCGGGGACACAACCGCTCAGCACACGCACCTGGTCAGGAGCCCACTTCACGGCCTCCAGCAGCAACCGCTGCCCTTTCCCGGCTGTCGGCGGTTTGTTCCACAGGCTCGTTCCACACACCGACCAAGGGCACCCGTCCAGAGGGGCGTGGCTCCCGGGACCCTCGGCGGGACGGGGCGGGGCAGCCTGCCACGCCTGCGCCCTCCCGGGGCTCCGGCCCCCCGCCCCCACCCCGGTTTCAGTTTGCACACAGGTTGGTTTCTGAGGTAACAGGGCTCAGGACGCAGCCAGAGAGGCTGAGGGCCGCGAGGAGGAGGTGGTGTGTGCAGGAGTCTGAACGCCAGGCCCACAAGTCTCAGTCATCCCAAGGGGGCCTACCGCCCAGGCCTACCGCTGTAACAGGCCTGGAAATACTGTTTCAAAACAAATGTTGGAAGTTCCTTGAGGGCAGGGCTCACGCTCCAGACGGCATGACATCTCCCCTGGGGTGAGTGACCTCGCGATGGACACTTCACCGAGAAGGGTCCTGGACGTGTCACGAGGGAGCATGTGCAAAGACACCCAACATCACGGGCTCAGAGGCGCCTGCAGAACTGAAGCCAAACCACACACGCAGGACAGGACTGCGGCTGCCCGTGCCCAGCCCTGGCCAGGGAGGACGGGCCCCGGCCCTCTGACCACCACTTTCGTAGGCCTCCACACACGCCCACACAGACAGTCCAGGGGGCCTCTCCTCACAGCAAGCGACGGCGGGAAACAGCCCATGTCCACCGACAGCCAAATGGGTAACGAATGGGGACACAGCCGTAAACGCCGAGTCTCCGGGAAAGGAGGTGAATTGCTGACACCCAACAACACAAACCCATGCCAAAACAGTCACACCCGATGAGAGAAGCCAGACCCTCCCCAAGCTGCACACGTGGTTCCGTTTGCACAAAACCATGAAGGTGCGAGCCCTGCGGCGAGAGCAGGCCAGGGGCAGACGCTCCTCAGGAGACAGAGCCGTCCGTCCACGTGCAGACAGTTCCCCGGGCGTGTACGCGGACCCAAAGTCAGCAAGCTGTACAACCTACGCCCGGGCAGCAGCGGCGGCCACTACTGCACAGTAACACCGAGCCACTGAGCCACGCCTCTCGCTGTGCTGGGGCTGCTATACGTCAAAAACGAACAAACAGACTTGGAGAAAAAGATCAGATCTGTGGTCACCAGAGGTGGGGTGGGGGAGGGGAACCGGAGGGCAGAGACCTGCGGTTTGGAGATAAACAGGTCCTGGGGATGTAACTGGAGAAGGCGATGGCACCCCGCTCCAGTGCTCTTGCCTGGAGAGTCCCAGGGACGGGGAGCCTGGTGGGCTGCCGTCCCTGGGTGGCACGGAGTCGGGCACGGCTGAGCAGCGGCGGGGACCTAACACCACTGTGTCGCGCGTGAACGTGGAGAGGAGGCCCTCACAGCTCTCATCACGGAACACCTTTCTGCTCCGCACATATGTGAGACGAGGCTCGCTCAGCTTCCTGTGGTCACACTCCGTGTGTGTGTAGTCAGACCATGTTGCCCCACACCTGACGTTTCTCTGTGCCGCGGTCAACCCCACCTCACCACATCTGCTTAAAGGACACGAGGGGAGCCCAGACCACACTCACAGTCAGATCCAGGCTCTACACGAGCTCTTGCAGCTTCCCACCTTTGCAGCTCATCCCCAGTGTCTTGCATTTTGTGACTGAACACAGCACAGTTAAACTACAGCAGAGCCAGCCCCGGCCTGTGGGCTGACAGGGGTGCCGCCTGCTGGCTGCTCGGGGGCGGGGTCCCCAGGGAACCCGCAGGCACCCTGCGTGCGCGGCAAGAGCCCCTCCCCTCTTCCCTGACCCAGGCTCTGCCCAGGCCCCTCTCACCTGGGGTCCGCGTCTCATGAGTAGTGTCTCCATTTCCTTAAGAGACAGCCTGGACTCCTGAGAAGTGGCCTGGTGGTATTTCTGCCCTGAGTCCCCCTCAGAGCCTTGCTGCCCATCAGCGTGGGCTCCATGTCCCTCCCCTGTGCCAGGTCATGAGAAGCAAGGGGCCATTACCCGTCCTCCTCTCAGGATGCCCGCCCTGGGGCCGTGGCCAGCATGCTGTGAGGAAGCCCTGGCCACAGGGAGGTGTCCACTGACAGCCCTGGTCAGGGTCCACCCAGACATGTGTTGGCAGGAGCCTCCGACGGAGTAGAGAACCGTGCCTCCTGCGCGCTACCGACGGGCACGCGTGACCCACGTTAGTGCCGGCGAGCCTGTGTTGCCCCCTCTTGGCTGGGTGGCAGCCAGCCTGCTGTGTCCTGCACTGAAGAGCCCGCTGGCGAGAGACCCAGCTCCCCTCCCAATGGCGCCTGGAGGTCAGCCACCCTTCCCACGGCCGTGAAGCACCTCCACACATAACCAGCTTCCACCAACGGGGCGCTCACCCCAAACTTCCCGACGGACCTCAGGCTAAACTCACGCGTGCGATGAAATTAACCTGTCAGACCTCGACTCCTCTGTGGCCTTCACACAGTTCGGCTGGCCTCCCGTGCAGTCACTGAAGCACAAGAGGATAAAGGCTTCTCACGATGGAAGGAACTGAGGACTGTGCGAGCTGCTGGAGACGATACATAGAGATTATGTGACCCAGACAATTTAATGGTTCTGCTTTTAGCAAAAAAAATTACACAGCTCTTGAAAACATTGCTTATCTGATTTCTCTCTTATTTCTCAGCATTCCTCATAGAATAAAAAGGCCTGCTTACTGGAAACCTCCTGGAGCCCAGGGCACTGTCTGGCAGGAAGAGCCTGGGGCTGGGTGTCGAGAGACCCCAGGGCAAGCGCAGGGGCCGCAAGCACCTCTGGCTGGCGGAGCGGGAGCCCCGCATCACGATTCCCAGGGCCGTCTCAGGGGTGACCTTCGAGGTGCGGCTTCCGATGAACACACGCATTCCTGAGACGTTGAGCTGACCGAGCGCTGGTGGCCAGGCTGTCAGCCACACCCAGCGGCTGCTCTGTTTTTGCAGAGTTCATGGGAAGAGAGGAGGAAGGCCGAGGGGCGGGACCCTGAGTCCTGGAGTTGACGACCCCATGGACCCCTCCTGCCCAAGGAGCCTCAGCAGGCGCGTCTGAGAGGCTCTGCCTGGCCGGGGGCAGCCACCCGTCCTGAGTGCCTTCCCGAGTGCACGGGCCCTGAAGAACATGCCCGGTTAGGAAAGCAGGAACTGGGGCTCAACTGGGGCTGCTGGGGCTCTCCGACCCGCTCAGCGGTGTGGGAAACCCTGAGTGCGTCATGGGAGTCTGGCTGGGCAGTGTCACCTGAAAGGGAAAGCCAAGTCGCTCAGTTGAGTCCGACTCTGCGACCGCACGGACTGTAGCCTACCAGGCGCCTCCGTCCATGGGATTTTCCAGGCAAGAGTGCTGGAGTGGGGTGCCATTGCCTTCTACCTCACACTAAAACGATGATCAAGCTAATTTATCGAAATGCTAACTAAGCAATTAATTTAAAAATTAGAGCCCTGACATTTCTGGAAACGCATGTTAGCAGCTGCTGTCAAAGCATGGTTAAACCACAGAGCACCAGAAGTACATCGTGGTTCAGGGAAAACTTGGTCTCCAGCTGCTGTGCTCGGCATGCAGAGGGCCCCTGAACACAGGAGGCAGCCCACGCACCCACTGTGGCCGCCACGCGGAGCCGAGCCCAGGCCGCAGAGCCCGCTGGCACCCGGCGGACGTGTGAGCCCCAGGCCCAGCCGCCGCTCCGGACGAAGACGGCGTTGTCACCAGGTCAGGACGGTCAGACCAGCAGTTTCCATCGCTTCCCTGGCGGGAACTTGTGAGTGTGTGAGTCCACATAAAGACCGGGTGGGACCACAAATCTGGCCACTCGTTTCCCTTTGTTCAAGTATTTTAAACCCTGGGACACGGTGATATTTACAAACAATGAGAGCTTTCTGTATGGCAATTCAGTTTCCATGCAAACTGACAATGTACAATAAAAAAGTTCAGACTTCCAACCTCGATTTGATTCAGATCAAACCCTTATCTGCTGCCTGCACCTGTTGGATTTTCACCTCTGGGAAGCCATTCCTGTGATATAAGCCTCCAGATATAGCAGAGGAAACTGAAGCAACGCTGAGCCTGGCTCAGGAGCCTCGACTGCAGGAGCCCCAGCCTTCCCAGCCTCCCGCCCTGAGTCACTGAAAATGAGGGTAGGAGGGAGGGGAGAGGATGGCGCAGGGATGCTCGCAGCGCCTCCCAGGGACCCAGGGCCTCCTACGGAAGGAGGACAGGCGTGGGAAGGGGCGCGGCTCTCCCTCCCCGCCCGCCCCCGCCCCTCCCGCATCACACCCCCCGCCCCCCTGCATGGGGTGACCATCAGGCACCACAGGGAACCTGGGCCTCTGGGGCCAGCCTGTCGGGCAGGAAAGCTGTCTTTGCCGCTCCCAGGTGTGGAGCAGGGCCTGGGGGGGTCTCTCTGTGCAGAATCAGGGGGCATGACCAGGGCCGGGGTGGGGGCACCAGCAGTGGCTGGGGGCAGCTCCATGCAGGGCCCCAGGGCCATGTGGGCTGACGCCAGCTCGCTCCGTGAACACACGCAGCTGCGAAGGGAACTTCCTTTTCCTACTTTGCCTACTGACTGTACCCTGCTTCAAAGGAAGCCAGGAAGGCCTGGCTATTTTTATCTGTCCATTCGTTCTCACTCTGCAGACTCTCCTCAATCCACAGGGACATACAATTCTGGGAGAATCTGCTGCTTCTTAGTGAAAAACAGTTGGGAATAAAAGAAGAACCCAGAAGGAAGCACGCTGGGAGACTTTCCCTGTGGTGGGGCAGGGGCCGACAAAGCCTCTCCTAAAAAACATCACGGGACTGGACAAGCTGGTCAAAAACAACCGCTTCAGGGCTCTGGAGAGCTGACTGATCTCCAGGAAATAAATTAAGGCAATTATTCAGGAAAAGGGACTAAAATGTCAGGGAAGAACAGAAAGCAGGCAGCCACCCCGCCGGAAGTCGCACTCATTACTCTCTCCTCTCAGGCTTTTTAAAACAGCACCACTGTATACAGGAGTTAATTGCAACGCCACACGGCTGGGCTGACAACACAAATCCAACACCCAGGACAAAGAGGGGGACAGGGGCCGCACGGCTGGCCTGACAACACAAATCCAACACCCAGGACAAGGGCAGGACAGAGAGGGGGACAGGGGCCGCACGGCTGGGCTGACAACACAAATCCAACACCCAGGACATCGGCAGGACAGAGCGGGGACAGGGGCCGCATGCAGCAAGCCTGCAGAAATTTACCAAGCTGAGTCAGAAAAACCTCAAGGAAACGGTGGCAAGGTGCGTTCTGTAATCTCTAGAGCAACTGTTAGGAAAATGACTTAAAATAGTGATATGGCAATACTGGCTCTACGCTACCCACCCACCAGAAACACTGGAAAGATACACTCCGTGCTGAACGCAATCCACAGAAAGCCGGGGTGGGGTGTCGGCCAGAGGGCACTGCAGAGCAGAGAGAAGTAGCACGGATGAAGGCCATTTCAGGATGGAGGGCAGTTCCTCCATCCTCGACATTTATGTACCAAGTAACAGCTGCAACACACACAAAGCAAACACCCTCAGCCCCGCACGGAGACACGGAGAGCCCGCCCCTCACTCAGCAGCCGACAGAGCCAGAGGATGTGGACGGCAGGCAACCCACGGCTCTGACCGACCTCCCACAGCAGCAGAACAGCCTTTAAAAACTACACACCATGTCCTGGGCCACAGAACGAGTCTCGAAAAATCTGAGAGCGACTCAGGTTACAGAGAGTGCGTTCTCTGACCACAATGCAATTAAGTTAGAAATCGATAACAGAAAGCTCTCTGGAAAATCCTTAAGTGCTTGGAAACGAACTGGCACACATTTGTATTGAATGTATATTTAAATGACACTTGTCTTGTACACAAAATCGAAGTTCTTAGCAGAGTCTGATCTGAGAATCTGTCAGTCACACACAAGTCCACCCAGAACTTTAATTACTGACTTGTAGCTCACGAGCTTCCTGAGATAGGACCGCCTTTCTCTTTCTAGACTCCTGTTTCAACGCCCAGCACACGACTCGGCACAGGGCTTAGTGTGTATGTGATAACCTAATTTTATATTGGGAAATATCGCTAGAAGGCAAGGAGAGCACAGCACACATCCCTGTGAAACCATTTGTGTCCGTTGATTCTGATTCCGCTCACCTCCACTCAGAAACGCAGAGTCTTTCCTTCTTCGGTCCATGCGCTAATGAGCAAATCCTTCAATAAAACTGTATTCTTACTGCTTGAGATTAAGTCACCTCGGGCAGTACTAAAAGCTTCTGCTCATTTATTAAAACCATTCTGTAGTAGATTAAGTGTTTTCATCATCTTTGGATTAACTAATCCATCTCCAGGCCTGGCATTTTATCAGAGAACAATGAGATTTCAAAGGAAAGCTCTTAAATTTACCTTTAGCGGCTCCTTGATTGTATTCAATTAGGTTTTCCAAGAACAAGAAAACAATGGTACAACAGAAGCCGTTAAATATGAAACTTAGAACCGACGGAAAGCACGCTGAGAGGGTGAGCTACCCCGCTGCCCGTCCCTCTGCTGCGGTCAGCTCACACTGCCAGGCCCTGGAGGGGCAGTCAGAGACCTGGGCCCGCCGACTCCAGCGACTCCAGCAGCAGCGTGCACGGGCGACGGCGGAGGGCAGTGGGTCACCACCTCTCTCCGTGAGCTCTAAGGAATTAACCGTGTACTTAAATCAGCTTTAAAACACGACTGTCTACAAGCTGAGGTGCTGATTAGAACAGAAAAAGAAAAGCCTCGATCTGTAAAGCAATGTTCAGAAGCACCACACGGCCTTCAGGGAGTCATCTCTCCCAGTCCCTGGGGGTGGGGGTGGGGGGCTCAGGCCCGCGTCTGCAAGCCTGACAGCAAGCCCCCTCCGATGGGGATATTCCCGTATTTAAAACTTCAGTGAACAGCTGCTGGCGGGGTGCGATTTAAGGGAGGAAAACGTGTTAGATAAAAGGAAGCTCACAAGGCCGTGCAGTGTAATGGACAGTTACTCAGATTACAGCGGCGAGCACGGCCGCGGCAAGGCGCCTCTCAGGAGGCTGAGCGGAAGGCGAGCCAGGTGTCAGCTGGGGAGGCTGCCCCCGCTCACTGGCCGCGCCCACGACGGGCAGCAGGCCCACTCACAGGGTGGTCGGGACCTGAGGGGGCGGCGTGCTGCTGGTCACGTATCAGCCCCGCTCCTGCCGGCTGCGGGACCGCCACTGCAGGGTGGGTCCCACACGGCAGGCTTCAGGGAGGGGACGCTCATCAGTACCTAAGGCCAGATGAGGAAAGGGCTCTGGCACGTCCGACACAGCTCTCGACGAATTAGGAGCTCTATCAGATCCATCTCTCAGCTTAAAAAGATTATGCATATAAAATTATATCCAATTTTAACTCACAGACCTTGAAAATACAACAGCCAGCATCCTACCTGACTTTTAAACAGCAAAACAGATGTTAGTTTCACAGGAAACGAAAGCCAGACAAAGAGAAAAGCCCTCTGTAGACACCACTGCAGAAGTCTGCACAAGGAGCAAGGGGAAGCATGCCTGCAGCAGACTCTCCAGTGTAGAGAAGAGCCTTTCTTTATGTACAGCGGCCCGTTTTTCTGTGCATTGTATTTCCTCTTCATTTTAAGTATGCAGGAAGTGAAAAAAAAATTGAAATTATTAATGGAGGATTTTAAAGAATTGGTTTGTGCTTTTTTTTTAACCTAAGGCAATGTACCTTAAAATCACAGAATCAGAGAATTTAAGTGGGAAGGAAGCAAGAGACATTAGTTAACTCATTGATTTAATGTTTGAATGATCTCAATCAACTTGGTTACTTAAATTTTTAAACAACTTGATATATGGCAAAGTTCCATAATCTAGGGGGAAGTACTTTCTAATTATCTCAAATTAGTCAATTTATGTAATGGCCTAGAAAAATTTAAAGCTCATGTTACAAGATGACAGAAAGTAACAGAAAAATAATAGTTTAAATCTATTAAACATGCAGCAAATGCTAGAATGTGTACGACTTCCTCACTTAAGCCTCCATTTTACAGGAATGGAGTTTAGGAGGCAAAGGGAGGCCCAGAAAGACTAAGTGATTTGCTAAAGGTCGCACAGAAACAGGCAGAGCTAACACGCAGGCCTCATGGACCCTCAAGTCCAAGGTCTTAATCACTGCTCTACGTGCGGCTCTCACAACGTGGTCCATGGATCGAGCACGACGCCTACAGAAACGCAGATTCCAGTCTCACTAAGCGCCTCTCGAGATGTAAATGTTGAGGCTTGGTTCTCAGGCATCTGCGCCTTCCCCACAGTCTTCACAGGGTTGTACAGACAAGCTTGAGAACTGCTGTTCTGAACACGAACCTCCAACGTGTCCCATGATATTTGATATACAAGTTCAGACAGCCACTGAGCTCTGCCGTGTGCAGGGCCTTCTGCGGGGCGCTGGGAGGCACAGATAGGCCCTTCTAAGGCGCTCACAGTCTGGACAAGGAGACACACACGCTGGCACGTCAGTACCCTCAGGATTGGCAGGCAGGGCTCTGTGACATGGGAAAATGAACTGCAGATACAGAGAGCCCCCCACACATGCCCTGAAATGCAGAAAAGCACCCATTCTGGACTGGGGTTCGGGATGAACGAGGCCAGGAAGCATGAGCTCCAAGGGTGCGGGGGGGCCCTGAGGGGTGACCCCTCGTGGGGCGGGGCAGGGCAGAAGCAGGTTGCACAGATGCTGCCCTGGGGGGGCCCTGAGGGGTGACCCCTCGTGGGGCGGGGCGGGGCAGAAGCAGGTTGCACAGATGCTGCCCTGGGGGGGCCCTGAGGGGTGACCCCTCGTGGGGCGGGGCAGGGCAGAAGCAGGTCGCACAGATGCTGCCTTTGAAGCTGCAGGGGCGGATGCTCCCTGGATGGAGGGAGCGCAGTGAGAGGGTGGGGGGTTCAGGGGCCGAGGTGAGGCGGTGGAGGAGCCGACCAGACTACACAGAGGCCAGGTCAACCAGCAGAGGCCTTGCTCTCCACACCAAGGATTTGGGGCTTTAACCAAATGGCAGAGGGGAAGCAGCTGACAGAGAAATAACCAGATGGCAATTTCAAACTATTCCAGCAGCCAAGAAGCTGGACAGGAGGATGAGAAAATGACTTATGTCCACGCAAAGCCTCAGCGTCATATGTAAGGCCCACAACAACCGAACACCGTCAGCAGGAGACGGGACGACCACAGGGGGTCACAGGGCGGAGCTCAGCGCAGCCACGGGAGCGACCCACGGAGGCTCACACACCACAGGCGAGCCAAGCAAGCACGGCCCTGGATGAGAGCAGCAGTCAGAGGCCCACGCGCCGTGACCTGCCCGGAACAGGCTCGCAACAGAGGCAGCAAGCAGACCCACGGGGCCCACGTCAAACAGGGAGCGGCTGCTGGCGGGCTCGAGGCCTCCCTTCAGATTGATGAAAACCCTGTGAGACCGACCGTGGTGAGGGCCGCACACCTCTGGGAACACACCACAAGGTACGCCTGTAAGTGGGTGCTGGGCGCTCATGTGAATACAGCCCAGTAAAAACGACGTAAAGGAAGAACGTAAGAGGCCGGCAGTACGGCTTACGCTCCAGGTCTCGGCGCTGGTGTTCTCGCGGCTCGGCCACTGTCAGGGTGCAGGACTGACATCGCTTTCACTCAGCACGTTTCCAGGATTCATCCCTGTTGTATCGTGGATCGTGCAATCCATCGAAAAAAGGATCTTTCCGTTTACTTAGGTTTCAATTTCCTTCACAATGTTCTGTAGTTTCCAGCAAACAAGCCTTGTGCCCCCTTGGTTAAATTTACTTATAATATTTTACTGTTTTTTAAAACTTTTTACTTCATCCATGTTGTGTTAATTTCAGGTGTACAGCACAGTGATCCAATTACACACGCAGGCGCACGTGTTCTTTTTCAGATTCTCTTCCGTTAGAGCACAGAGTATGGAGCGGAGTCTCTGCTACCTAGGAAGGTCTCCGTTGCTCATCCACCGTGAGCACTGCAGTGGGCACCGTTCCAAACGCCTGACCCCCACCCTCCCCGCCCCCCTGGGGACCATCAGCTCCTTCTCTAAGTCTGTGAGTCCATTTCTGTTTTGTAGTAAGTTCGCTTGTGTTGTTTTTCAGATTCTGCATATAAGCGACACCGTATCTGTCTTTTTCTGACTTGCTAAGTATGATAATCTCCAGGTCCATCCAAGTTGCTGCAAATGGCATTATTTCATTGGTTTTAATGGCTGAGTAACACTCCGTTGTATACACATGCTACATCCTCTTCACCCACTCATCTGTTGATGGACATCTAGGTGGCCTCCGTGTCTCGGCGATTATTCACAGCGTTGCAGTGAACACCGGGGTATGTGTGTCCTGCTGAACCGTGTTTTTCTCCAGAGGCATGTGGGATCTTAGTTCCCTGGACAGTGATCAAACCTGTGTCCCCTGCAGTGGAAGTGCAGAGTCAACCACTGGACCCCTAGGGAAGCCCCCCAGATATATTATGCTCTATGATGCTACTATAAATGGAAATTCTGAAGTTCATTTTCAGTTTTCATTGCTAGTATAGAGAAACGCAGGTAATTTTTATAGGACCACAAGGTTGTCAAACCAGTCATTCCTAAAGGAAATCAGTCTTCAACACTCACTGGAAGGACTGATGCTGAAGCTGAAACTCCAATACTTTGGCCACCTGATGTGAAGAACTGACTCATTTGAAAAGACCCTGACGCTGGGAAAGACTGAAGGCGGGAGGAGAAGGGGACGACAGAGGATGAGATGGCTGGATGGCATCACCGACTCAATGGACATGAGTTTGAGTGAACTCCAGGAGTTGGTGATGGACCGGGAGGCCTGGCATGCTGCAGTCCATGGTGTCACAGAGAGTCGGACACGACTGAGCAACTGCACTGAAGTGTATCCTGTAACTGCGGGATTTGTTCACTAGCTCCACCGGTTTTTCTGTGAATCCTAGCGGTTTGCCAGGTGGCATTCAGGTCCTCGGCACACACACAGTTTTGCCTCTTCCTTTCCAACGCCTTTTTCTCCCTTCCTCACACACCGCCGCCCCAGGGGGAACGTGCAGTAAAGGTCGAGTAGATGGCGACGAGCCGTCCTTCCTGCTCATGCTCACCAGTGAGCGTGACGGCAGCGCTGGGTTTCCAGACACCCGTGGGCAGCTGGTTCGGTGAGCGTTTCATCATGAGTGAGACGGCAGCGCCGGGTTCCCAGCCCGCGGGCAGCTGGTTTGCTGAGCGTTTCCATTGTGAACGGGTTTTCCCTTTTACTCCGTGGCAGGGTGTGTTGCTTTTCCTTTCCGTTCGTTGGACCAGCTTTGCATTCCTGGGACAAGCCAGGCTCGGTCATGGTGCACAAGTCCTGTTATTTGCTGCTGGATTCTGTCAAGTACTTCATTAAGGATTTCTGCATAAGAAATATCGGTCTGTAGTTTTCTCTTCTTGTGATGTCTTTTTCTGGCTTTGTTAATCAGAGTAATACTGGCCTCACAGAATGAACGAGGACATGTTCTCCGTTCTATTTTTGGAAGAGTCTGAGAAAGTCGGCTGTTAATTCTTTGTAAACGTTTGGTAAAATTTACCAGGGAAGCCATCTGGCCCTGGGCTTTTCTTTGTTGAAATTGTTTTGATTACTAATTCTGTTCCTTTAGTTGCAATAGGTCTATTCAGAATTTCTTTCTTCTTGAGTCAGTTTTTTATAGCTTGTATATTGCAAGGAATCAAAATCGTCGAGGTTAAGTAATTCGTTGGTGTACTGTTCACAGTATTCCCTTTAATCCTTTCCGTTTCTATAAGGTCATTTAGTAAAGTCCTTGCTTTTATTCCAGATTCTAGTAATTTCAGCCTCCTCTTTTTCTTTTTTGTCAATCTAGGCAAAGGTCTGTACATGTGCTCATCTTGTCAAAGAACCAACTGCTGGTGTCAGTTATCTCCTCTGCTGATTCTGTATCTGTTA
Organism: Bos javanicus; assembly: GCF_032452875.1. Classification (NCBI taxonomy): domain Eukaryota; kingdom Metazoa; phylum Chordata; class Mammalia; order Artiodactyla; family Bovidae; genus Bos; species Bos javanicus. The sequence goes on from NC_083884.1 coordinate 71,808,642, forward strand.
TTTCTGGTCTGATCTTTATTATTTCCTTCCTCTGACTGCTCTGGGCTGAGTTTGTTCTTCCTTTTCTACTCTCGTCAGGTAGATGGTTAGGTCACTGATCTGGGATTTTTCTCCTTTCTAAAGGCCGGTGCTCGCAGCTAGCCGTTCCCTGGGAGCTCCTTTCCAGCATCTCCCCAGTCTCCTTATGTCATGCTGTGAGTATTTCTTTCGCTATTACTTTCTAACTTCCTTCCACTGTGATCAGAAAAGATACTTTGTATAGTCTCAACGTTTTACAATTTATCGACATTTGTTCCAGGGGTGCCTGCGAAGAATGTGTATTCTGCTATTGATGGACAGCCTGTGAGAGACGCACAGGTCTGATTAGCAGTTTATGAATACTGTCTACGGTTTGGGTCTTGTGTCCTCGGCTAGGTGTTTCTATTAGGCTGTATCCCAATCATTTACTGCTCTGCTTATTCCGCTGAACGGTTGTTTTATAAGTGGACAGTTCAGTGGCATCAAGTATATTCATTCACACTGTTGCACAACCATCACCAGCATCCATTTCTAGAACTTTCTTCATGCATGACGGCAACTCTACTCTTTACACAATGACTGCCCGTGACACAGGCCCCTGGCAACCGCCATTCTACTCTCAGTCACCATGAATCTATTTCAGGGACTTCATATAAGTGGAATCACCTAAGATTTGTACTTCTGAGTTCAGCATAATGTCTCGGAAGAAACCTCAACGCCCACCGACAGATGCATGGATGAAGACGCAGGGTATAAATACACGACGGAGTACTACTCAGCCACAAAAAGAGTGAAATGATGCTATCTGCAGCAACGGGGACGGACACAGAGATTGTCGTACTAAGTGGAGAAAGCCAGAGAGAGACACACACGTGCCATCACTTACGTGCAATCCACAAAAACGATACGGGGGAACTCACTCACGAGACACAAGCAGACAGAACACACTTGTGGTCAGCAGAGGACAGTGGTGGAGGGGGTAAACCAGGAGCGGGGTTAGCAGGCACGAGCTACTGTACGTAAGCCAGGCGGACAGTAAGGCCTTGCTGCACAGCAAGGGGAGCCACGCGCGGGCCGAGCAGGGGCCTGCGATGGAGAAGGGTCGCACGGATCACTGGATCACTCTGCTGTCCACCCGCAACTAACACATTACAAACCAGTCATACTTCAATTTCTACAGACAGGCTAATAATACCAAAAGAGGGAGAGAGAGGCTGACAGAGGGCCAGGAGCGCAGGCTACAGAAGAGCCTGGCTGACAGGCAACACGGGCACAGCCCGCACAGGGGAAGCGGAAACGCTGAGATAGAACTCAGCGGAACGAAAACTTTAAACATGATAAGTGACATCTTCATTTAAAGAAAGATTTTCGCTCTTAGTCCAGTGAGGCCTCACAGAGCACTCAACCAGGACTTAGACGAGAAATGCTACGGCAGCTCAACAGGAGCAGCGTGGCGGTCCGCTGCTCTGGACGGGAAGGCACTGTTTCTCCCGGGACGCCCCCCACGTCTGGGGCTCGTGCTGCTCAGCGGGCTGCGCCGGCAGGGGCTCCCCTGGACGGCTGCTCTGGACGGGAAGGCAGTTTCTCCCGGGACGCCCCCCACGTCTGGGGCTCGTGCTGCTCAGCGGGCTGCGCCGGCAGCGGCTCCCCTGGACGGAAGGACGCAGTTACCTGGTAGCCCTCGGTTTTCTTCTGACACCACTTCAGCAAGGCGTTCCTCTTAGACCCCCCATATTCTCTCGCCAAGGCCGACAGAGGATCCTTCCTTTCTTCCCTGGGAAGTGGAGAGAAGAAACATTTCAACTCGTGTTCCTTATCAGAGCACCCTTCCAAGCCAGAAATCCAACAGAACACATGCACCCTCGGAGGCAGACAACAGCCAGAGGCATCTGCACGGGTCTGATTCCTGTCAACTTTTATGGGTCCCACAGACCCCCTGCTGTCGGGGGCTCAGCCGCCTGAAGGGAGGCCCTGTCACCACCCACAGGGAAGCCGTGTGCAGGGCCAGCGCAACGCGGCCCGGGACACTCGGGGTGCAGTGGCCGCGCCGGCAGCGTGCGAGAGCCGCCACGGCTCCTTCCCCTTGGGCTTCGGCCTTCCTTGTGGCTACGTTTCATCTCACGCAACGTCTATGTCCTTGGTCACGTCACCTTCTTTTTAAAGCACTGACTATAATCACAAAGGATGGAGCTAACCCAGGTGAAGGATCACTGCTGCCTTCAGAGAGCACACAACTGGGGAGGCAGATACGACAAAAGAGCAGCAAGCAGGACACCACCCGCAGCATGTCTCCAAGTCTTTACTACTAAGCTGCACACTCTTTATTGACTGCAAGTAATTAGCATTTTCCCTTGCATAAAAAATTGAGTTTTCTGTACACTCACTCACTCGGCACCTCCTTGCGAGGCTCGACCGGGTGGCGGCGACACGGGGCCTGCCCTCAGGGAACATCCCCGTGCACACGGGGCGGACAGCTCACTGAAGCTGAGGAGGAGCCAACAGCCACACGGGTCAGCCTCGAAGATTCCACGTGGGCACTTCAGGGCACTGTCCGCTGCGTGGGTGCAGAAGAACATCCTGCCCCAGACCGGACACCGAGTCTAAAGAGACTGTGGCCAGCGTGGCAATGGAGCAAGGCAGACCCGAACCCAACCCCTCCAGCACCAATGTTTCCCTCCAGGGACCACTCCAGGGGCAGGACAGAACACAGGGGCCTGTGGACAGCAAGCTCTGCAGAACAAGCCATCCCTGACCAGCAGAGCCCTCTGCACAGCTGGTTTGATTTCCAGCCATGATTGCAAGTAAAGCAGATTCCAGCCTCACAACGTCCAGCCTGTGTCCTAGACGTCACAGGCGGCACAGTACCCTTCCGTCTGCATTCACCCTACAAAGGATGACAGGACACCAGAGCTCGCGTGAAGAACGAAGCTTTTCCAGTGCAGAGGTGCGTTGAAATAGCACCGATTTTTACTTTAGAACCAAAAGTAAAACACAAAAATATTCCAACCTGCAGTCAGACCCCTGTCTCGAAGAACGACACTGTTATGCGTGTGCTGGCTCACCGTGTTCCTGTTCTAGCTAAAGGGCTCAAAGAGGTTTGTCACAACAGCACCGAACACAGGAAATGAGAATGAAGATAAAGGTGAGAAGTGAACAAAACAAAAGAGCACGCCAAGAGAAAAACAAAAGCAACTGTCACAATCACCGTGAAAGGTTTACTCTACTCACACAGCCATCCTGCCAGAGACAGCCTAGAACAGCACCAAGCCCAGTGCAGCCCACGGGCATGGCGAGAAGCTGCAGGAGGGAGCCTCCGAGGGGGAGGGGTCGTCTCCTGTAACTTTACTGTCAGAAAAGGAAGCCGAGGCCAGGAGCGGTCCTGGGCAGGCGCACGGCTTCTCGCAGAGGGGCCGGGAGAGTGGGCGCCCCCGCCTGGGGCACGAGACACAGCCCACGTGGACAGTGCTCCCCTCACTCGGCCAGAGAGGCGGGTGCCCCTGCTGCTCACTGCGCCCGGGGCCGCTCTTCTAAGAGGTCGGTCGCCGAGAGGCAGGGCGTTAAACCTGAGAGCATAATCTGAGTTTGAGAGCCCAAAGAGTCCACTCTTATTCAGACCTGTAGGTCAACAACCAGGAGGAGTCCGGCCTGCGCGCTCACTGAGGCTCGGGGCCTGCCAGCGCCCGCCCTCCTCCCCACCCTGCGCTCCACACACAGCTGGAGTTCCAGTGTCACCAAAGTCACTTTTGTACTCAGCTGTTCACTACTTTAAAAAAGCAAAACTGGGAAAAAAAGAGAAAAACCCACAAAAACAAGAATAAAAACACCCGCTGCTTGGGGGAAATAATTATCTCTGTAACTTTGTTTTATTTTTGTACTTTTTATCATCTTTCTCCACTCTGGGCATCGCAGAGTGGATCAGAAAACACTTAACCCACAAAGAGAGAACACACACCAGGGCTCGAAACTTTCACAACCCGATCATTCACTCTCAAAAGGCCCGGGATGGCCCGAGGGCAGTGCCCCCGCAGGAAGCACCCTCTACCTGATGCGGCTCCGGGCGGTGGGGGTCACGGAGGCCGTGGGCGAGGAGGAGAGCGACAGCTGCGGCGAGGTGGCCCCCATGGCCATGAGCGCGGCGGGCGACGTGCCCTCGGGAGCCGACACGTCGCGCTTCATCTCCTCGCTGCTTCGTCTGGACACTACAGGTTAGAGCAGAAGCAGTTTAAACTGAGCTCTTGAGACATCTCGTTCAGCAGGTCCTCCACAGAGCAGAGACCACCCTGTGTGTGTTCCTCGCTCAGTCGTGTCCTGCTGTGACCCCAGGGACTGCAGCCCGCCAGGCTCCTCTGTCCATGGCATTCTCCAGGCAAGAATACTGGAGCAGGCTGCCATTCCCTTCTCCAGGGGATGTTCCTGATGCAGGACCAGATCGGGTCTCACCCACATCGCAGGCTGAGTCTTTACCTTCTGAGCCACAAAGGGAGGCCAGACACTCCCACACAGGAGAAGAACCGATGTTGTCTCTATCTGACTGATAACGGGAAAGGGTCTTTATCTGACTGATAACGTGAATGGATCTTATTTTTTCACTTGAAAAACACTGTAAAAAAGGTACAGCTGTTGAAGTGTGCACAGAAGCCCAGCCCACACTCTAGCACACACCTGGCCCAGAGTGAGTCCCACCAAACCTGGTTCAATCACAAACACGACCAAGACCAAAGCAACACTTGCTCTCAACTGCAATCTACAAAACCCTCCTGAACTGGGCCAAAAGCTGAGGAGACAGAAAGGAAAGACAGGGCCACGCGTGATTTGCGGTCAAGCCAAATTTTACAAAAACAGGAATCAATGAGACTGAAAAGCAAAAGATGTCAACTACTGAGAAGTGTCAGGAAAGTCCTACTTGAAGAGTCCGACAGAGCCAGGCGCGCGCCGGGTTGGACTCACAAAGCCCTGAGAACCGGAGGTGGAGCAGCCAGACAGTGGGGCCACAGGGGAGGCAGCTTTCTGTCCACGAGGCGCAGGGGACCAGCGGGTGCTCACAGCGCTAGGCTGAGCACGAGAGCCGCGAGGCACGAGGCCAGACCCTGATCCCAGACGGGCCTCCTCAGAGGTGCTGGAGTGGGAGCGCGGCGGTGCCAGCCCTGCGGGCACCAGTCACCTCCCCAGCCGGCCACCTGGCACCTCCTGGCGGTGGAGGGCCTGCAGCTCTGCATCCGCACAGTCACGTGCTCCAAGGCCTGAGGAGACGCGCTTTCTCTGATGACAAGGTCTTAGGAGAAGGAAGCGCTTGTGCGTCCAACACAGTTTTATAATCATTCTGCCTTTTTCTTCCACTGTCAAATCTCTGTATAAACCTGCAGTTTCTTTCAAGCGCTGTGCTAGGACTAGACGAGAAGCCTTCGTAATTTTATATAAAGCACAAGATGTAGACTAAGGAAGAATGGGAAGAATCTGTTACAGGAAAACGCTCTGGACCCTGGCTTTGCAGGAGAGGTTTTGCTTGCACTTTCCACTCAGCTAAGGTGTCCAAAAACTGTACCAACTGAAACTCACATCCAAGTGGGACGGTGCCCCCAGGAGGCAGGTTAAAAAGCCTTTCCTTTGCTGGTCCAACTTCTCATTGAGATACTGAGGATTAAAAAAGCCACAAAGGGAAATTAACAAGGATGCTCACAAACTGGAATGTCAGCTCAAGGAAACCAGCGTGTGCCCACCAGACACACCACTGAAACCCGGCCCGCCACACTGCAGGCTCCGGCTGCAGGGCATTTCTGCTGTGCTCGGAAACAACCTCCAGAACACTCACAACACATCCTGCGGTAAATATCCCGACTGTCCGTGACTACAGGCTTCTCTGACAGCTCAGCTGGTGAAGAATCTGCCTGCAATGCAGGAGACCCTGGTTCATTTCCTGGGGGGGGAAGATCCTCCGGAGTAGGGACAGGCTCCCCATGCCAGTATTCTTGGGCTTCCCTGGTGGCTCAGCTGGTAAAGAATCCGCCTGCAATGCAGGAGACCTGGGTTTGATCACTGGCTTGGGAAGATCCCACATTTGTTATGTGAGTGGAACTATCTAGCTCTTTTTATTTTTGAAATCAGGGCCATGAAATATGATTTCTATGAAATCTGTAAGATACAATGGGGAAATTCAGAGTGAAAAATGATCAATTAAAGAGGCAGAGAGGCAGGTAAGGTTAAAGGAGCCTAAAGAGAAGGAACTCAGCTCCATCAGCGGACCTTCCAGACGCACCTCTAAAGGCCGGCTCAGATGAAGGGCAGTACCTGAGAGGGTCTTTGCGCTCTCCATGGCAGGCACTCTCGGCAGAGAAGCAGGTCGGCTGGTCGAAGACGTTCTCAGCAGATGCTCTGCACAGGGTGGGAAGTGCCACAGTGAGGAGACCTGACCCCGGACTTCAGGGGCACAGGGAGCAGGACGCTTTCCTCTCGCCCCGAGGCTAGTCCCTCCTCCCGGCCCAGGCCCCTCGACGGCTCCCAAACAAACTGCCCGATACAAACATCTCCAGCCGACAAGGGCCACTTCATTCACTTGTATTTCCAGGGATGAGACATCAGTGCGAACGCTTCCAAACCACCGGGAGCTACTTCCGTCTGGTGCAATTCATCCAGGAGTCAGGACGCTCTGCCGCACCAGGGCCTGGAGGCGCTAAGCCCACACCTTCTGGGAGCCCACAGTGCGTGTCTGCGTGTCGGGGGCACACAGCCCGCAGCCAGAGGCGGGTCAGGACAGACACGGGAGTACAGGACGATTCAGGGTCATCAGCCAGAGGGAGAGCCCACCCACCACGACGTGGGGCGACCGGAAGCCTTCAGCAGCGTCCTGACGAGACCCTGTCTGGCCGGTTGTGCTGCTGGAGAACAGGCTGGGGAGCAGCACTCAGCCCAGGACACACCGCAAAGGTCGGGGCCACAGTCCCAGCCGCCGAACCTCAGGGCTGGTGGAGAGCAGAGACGGCCGCGGGGGACGGACGACAGCCTCCCTGGCCACTGTGTGAACTTCAGTCTGGGGGCAGCAAGGACCCCCAGGGAGGACAGAAACAGTCCCCCCACCGCCGCCTGTCCCCCGCTCTGCCACACCAGGCCGGGTTGGGGGACTCTGGAGTCCCCAGCCCTGGGGCAGCAGCTCCCCTGCCCCCTGGCCCAGCCATCTCACCACCCTGGGGCCTAGCTCCAACACCCCCTCCCTGGCACCTGCTTCCCACAGTGGGCGCCCCAGACCCAGGCCAGCTCGCCTCTGTGCCCGGCGCCACTGCAGTCAGGCCGGGAGGACTGGCACAGGACGGCCGGACGTGCTACATGTGCCCAGGACACGTGTCGGGTGGGGCCAGCGAAGACTGCTCACCTCTTCTGAGAGCAACACCCTCGGATGGGAAAGGAGAGAGCGACCGACACAGACAGCCCCGTGCGCACTGCCCGCTTAAAACACACTCGCTCTCAGCCATCAGGATGTCAGCTGTCTCTCCAGGACAGCGCGTCTCTCACTCTGACACGTACTTCCCGAGTGTGTAAGGCACGTACGTGAGGCCATGCCCACACAGCGCCCTGGAGGGGAGGCAGGGCAGCTGGACTCACGCCCCGTGAAGACAGGTCCACCCAGCCCAGAGCCACCACCCCTTCCTCGTCCTGAACCGACGCACCCTGAGCCCCGAGCGGCTGCGCGTGCCCTCACAGAAGCACCCATCGTGCACACAGACGGACTCAGCAGAGCTGGGAGAACGCGGAAGCCGCAGGAGACAGGAGTCGACATTTTAGACGGAGCCCAAGTGCCCACTTCACAGACACAAGACGGGTCCTGTCCCAGAGGCTTCATCGCCCGGGAGACGACAGTGAGACCAGGTGACAGAAACACACGGGTGCAGGGCGAGGGCCACCGGGCACGCGACGGCACAGCACACTGAAGCCCACCCGCCCGCCGCAGCCGGCTCACGCACGTCCAAGGACCCACGGCGTCTCAGCTCAGCGCAGGCTGACACCTCCCTTCTGAGGAGGCACCTTCCCGAGGGCCAGGGGGGCGGCTGCACCCCCCACACGCACACACCCTCCGCTCTGCCGTGTGGGTCAGAGCCACACGTGAACTGCCAGCGCGCCCCTTTGAAAGGCAAGCCAGCGCGTCACGGCAGAGGCGGCAGGCAGGAGACAGCAGACGCTGCGGTGACCGGGTCTGTTCTCAGAAACCCTCTCGTCTTTAACCCACATGAGGGACACAGGGAAGCAGCAGCCCCGGGCCGAGAGCTGCCCGAAGGGTCTGGAGAGGCCTCCCCGGGGAGAGACGCTGCAGCAAGCACGAGAGTGACTGACAGCCTTTACGCAGGCAAAGGAGAGGGGCTTCCTCAGTGCTCAGCAGACGCCAGGAAATGCCCAGGAAACGCCAGGACCGGCAGTGCTGGGAGGGCAGGGCTGAGGAGCGCAGCCCCACCCCTGGGGCAGGGCACCGGGGACTGTCCCAGGCGGACACCCTTCCGTCCAGGGGGGTGGGGTGTGGGGGGCGGGTGTGAGCGGACTGCAGGGCAGACAGCAGGCTGCCTGGACACGGGCCGTGTCAGGGGAGACATAAACGGGCTCAAGGCTCCTCAGGAGCAGACTCGCACACTGCTGACCACGTGGACAAGCAGGTGAGAGAAAGGAGGGTCCCCGTGCGCAGATGCGCGAGGAAGAGGGCTGTGGGAGGGAAGCGAGGGGCACACGCCGCACTGAAAGCCGGGGAGATGCCCAAGGCCGCCGGAGCCGGCAGTCAGCGCGTTCTGGGAACAGCGGTGAACACACCCAGCTCTGTCAGCACCCAGCGGACGAGAGGGGGACGACCTGGTGGCAGGAGGCCACGGTGGCCGGGGTCGGAGCCACTGCAGACGTTGGGGACAGGGAGAGGTGCAAGCGTGCTGAGGAGGGTGGAGCCGGGAAGCGGTGGGTGTGCGAGGTGAAGAGGCGGCAGGAACCGTGGGGCCGGCCTCGCAGCAGCCGCAGGAGCGCTCTAGTGATGCCTGAGGGGTGAGCTGGGGCCCAGGCGGAGGGAGAAAGCCGCACAGAGACCCCCGCCCACCCTCGACGCACAGGCACACGGGCCCCCTCCTCAGTCCTCCCGCCTGAGACTGGCAGCTGTCCCTGCTTCCCTCATCAAACTTACAGGCAGCAGGGAGCCGAGGGCTTCCCTGGAGGTCCAAGGGCAGGACTCTGCTTCCCCCAAGAACACCCATTAGATTCCTGACCCAGGAACTAAGATCCTGCATGCCGCAGAGCAGGGCCGAAAGAAAAGAAACACCCGTGACAAAACAGAAATATGTGACTTCTTTCCACTTTTCTGACGATATGCTGGAGAAAACATGAGCACCTGGACAGTCTGGTTTATCAAGACGGACAGCAAGAAGCACCTTCAGAAGTGAACGGACGCACGCTAGGCTGCAAACACAGCAGGGCACGGTTTCTCTCTCAGCCTCTCCTGGGAAGCTCCCCGCTCGCCCCAGAATCGGGCTTGGGTCCACCCTCTGAAGAAGGCAAACTGCTGGGAAACTTTTCAATAAAAGGTTCTCTTCCTTCTGACTTAAGAGACTTGGCTTTCTTTCTAGAGAAACATCTGAACTTCATATGACACTTGTCACACGTACCCTTTATCATAAATCAGTTTTTCCAAAATACTGAATTTTTTAAAAGGTTTACATCTCTGTCTGCAAATAACACAACTCAGTGGGACGATCACAGCACGTCTCCTTGCAGAAGGTGACTATCTGTGGACCGGTCCGCTTTCTTGGATGTCTGATCTGATGACACCAACACGACCCTCAGGCCACGCTGACCCTGGGCAACCCCAGCTCCCCAACCATCTGCAGGACCAACCAAGGTCTCCGCCTGACCATGGGCCTTAAAGATCGCTGTGCGAGGGGGCAGTAAAGACCCTCCCAATTACCTGGACCCACGTGCCTGCTCAGGCTACAAACACGAGCTCACACGCGGTCTACAAAGGCCCAGCTGTTACGACCCAGACCACCGAATTCAACTGCCAACCGTACCAACAGAAGTCCACTTACACCAAGGTCTCTGGTCTGAAACACCTTCCTGTGTCTGACGTACAAGCATGACGAAGAAAAGACCAAAAAAGCTGCATCTTTTATAACACACTCACTGGAGAAACCAGCAAATTACCCACTATCGCGCAGGAGACGGAGGCAGCGCCTCCGAGTTTCTGGGCTCTTCACCCTGTAAGTGCAGACTGTGCCGCCTGGGCCACGCCGGGACAGGGGACGCGGCGCAGCGGCGCTCGGGCCTCCCGCTCAGGCGGCCTGGAGGGCCACGATGGCTTCTGAGGACCGAGACTCAGCTGCTGGCTCTTGGTTTTGTAAGTGGTTGCTTTCCCTACCGAGTGTTTAAGATAAAAGGCTACACTATCAACAAATTCTCCGGTAAGAAGTCACCCAGAGGCGTTTCCTGCTCTCTGTATTTGCAGTTTCAAGCAAGCCCAGTAAAGGCGTCAGAGCAGGCAGACGTGGAGGGTGAGGCGGCTCTCGCAGCGGGACCGCAGACCCCCGTGTGCGGTGGCATCATCACCCGACCGTTACCAGGAGACAAACAGAGGCGGCCAGAAAAAGCCCCGAGACACTCACCACACTAGTCTGTGTCTCAATAGCCCACAGACCTGATACTCCCATTTTCCACCAACAGAACCAGGGTCACAGGGACACTCAACGGCAATCTCTGCCCAGTTCCCCGAGCTGGTCCGTTCCTAAGAGCCACTGGCGGTGCTCGTGAAAAGAGTGTCCATGCCCCTTCCCTTTCCACGCCACACACCTGACGTGAGGCCCAGGGGTCCACATTCTATCGAGGGATTCGGGTAAAGTGCATCAACAGGTAGGTTTGATAAACACTGCTGGTGCCAGCACGGCTTCCCCAGAAACCTCGTGCTGCTGTGAGCCGATCAAGGTGAGTCGGTATGGCAGCCTTGAAGGGGACAGGCCCCTCGGACGCACTTACAGAATGACCACACACAGGAGCGGGGCCCTAAGCACCCCTCACAGGCCCTGGAGAAGGCCCCTCGGACGCAGTTACAGGGTGACCACACACAGGAGAGGGGCCCTAAGCACCCCTCACAGGCCCTGGAGAAGGCCCCTCGGACACAGTTACAGAGTGACCACACACAGGAGAGGGGCCCTAAGCACCCCACACGGGCCCCGGAGAAGGGCCCTCGGAAGCAGTTACAGAGTGACCACACACAGGAGAGGGGCCCTAAGCACCCTGCACGGGCCCCGGAGAAGGCCCCTCGGACGCAGTTACACAGTGACCACACACAGGAGAGGGGCCCTAAGCACCCCACACGGGCCCCGGAGAAGGGCCCTCGGACGCAGTTACAGAGTGACCACACACAGGAGAGGGGCCCTAAGCACCCCGCACGGGCCCCGGAGAAGGGCCGAGTGGGGAGCCGGGCACACGCGGAATCAGCGTGAAGGAACCAGGCAGTGTCCGGGGCGGCGCTCAGCAAGACCGGGTGCGCCCGCAGCCACCGCCACGTGGAGCACGGCTGCTCAGGGACGGGGAGGGGCGAGGCTGACCGCAGGTCCGTGAGCCTGGGGGAAGAGGAGGCCCTGAGTGAGGTGTGCCCATGACCCCGACTCTCACCAGGAAGCAGCATCAAGAGTCAGCCCGGGACCTGTGAGCACACGCACGATCCCGGACCCCCCCGAGGGGCCAGGAGGGGGCCCTTTAAACCGCCACGTGCCTTCCCTGGGCGGGAGGCCCTTCCGGGCGGAGGGGAGACCCCAGGTCCCCCCGGCGGGTGAAGTGGAGGCGGCAGCAGCCTGCCCTGGGCCCCACTGCCCCCGCCCCACAGCTGTGCGGGCCCAGGAGGTCGGGGGCCGGCGGGGCCTGCCAAGTGTCTCCACGGCCGCCCCGCCCCGTACGCCCCCACAGCACTTCAGCCCACCCGACGGAGGCAGTGGGGAGGAGAGGGACCCGACCCCCGACGCGGGCGCCACGAAGAGCCCGTGCTGACGGCACTGCCCGGGGCCCGGCTCTCAATCCCCTCTCTCACAAGTGCCCTGGAGCACAGGGGCCAGGGGAGCGGGCTCTGGAGCCAGGCTGCCCGGCTCCACCGCTCAGTGGCTACGTGAACCTGTGTTCCTGAGACATTCAGCTGCTTGAAGCCTCATTGTCCATACTTATAGAGTGGGGCTAACGGCACACGCCCCACGGAGCGCTGAGAACAGGGCCTGGCAGTGAGCGGACTGCTGCTGCCCACGGTGACACCAGGAGCGTTGCATTCCAACGTCTGCTAGTAACTACTCCCCGGTCTGTAACCAGGGCACGTTCTTAGTAAACCCGTGACACAGACGTATAACAGGGTGGCATAAACAGCGCCAAGAGCAAATGAAGAGAGTCAGATGAAAGTCAACAACAGAAGTGAAGCGCAGTGCGCGAGCCGTACCTTGCACAGGGATCTCCCCGTAGTTTGGTCTCTTATCCGAGAGGGCTGTCAGGGGTTTGGACGTGGAGATGGGTCCGCTGATGGAATGTCTCTGCAACCACAGGACAAGGGTGTCAGACGGCCCTGTCGTGGTCACTCAAGTGCTGGCAGCACGGAGGGGACGCCCCCCAAACTTGCTTCCTCCCCCACCAGCCCCCTCCCAGAGGCCTGGGATATTCAAAGTCTTTCAAGTTTCCACACAAACCACATGAAACCATCCATTTCCACAGGACCACGGAGGAGACAGAGAGAGGAGTCCCCCAGACAGGACCGGGTCCTCTCCCTGCTTATCACCCTGCCTCACTCTGCTCATCAGAAGCGAGTCACTGAGCCCAGCCCCCCCGGGAGGGGCAGACGACATGCGAGCGGGGCAGAGGCGGCCAGGATTGCGGGGCAGCTCAGAGCCCGCTGCCCCGTGACTGAGGGATCTCCTTGGCCCTTTGCTTCTAAGGTTGTTTAGGGCAGGGCTGTTTAGCTCCACTTCATGGTGCGGCCCTTGAGGGCCCTAATGAACACTCCAAGGATTCAGAGAGGACTTCCCACAGTGGGCAGAGGACCAGAGGCAGACAAACCCTGCCCCGCGCAAACCCTGAGGAGCCCCGGGAGCCGCTCTTCCCTGCAGAGCGGCCCCCGCCCGGCCGGCTGGGCCCACCCTGTGCCGCGCGTGTGGACGCCCTCGGCTGGGGCCTGGGGGAGCCCTGCGGGCTGCGGCCTGTCCACGCGGCTCTCGGCCCTGGGCGACCCCACCCCAGCCCTCATGCTCCCTCCTGGCCTCCCCAGAGGCAGCCTCCCTGCTCCGTGTGGGTGCCTCCTCCCTGGTAGCCACGGAGAGCAGCCTGGCCCGCAGCAGGGCTCAGCCCGTGTCCCAACCACAGATCTCAGCCCCACGCCACCTGTCCAACGACGTCTGAACAGAACGGCCTCCAACCCCTGGTCCGGCCTCCCAGCTGCCTGTGGCGCAGGGCCACCAAGCCCGGACCCCTCACGGCCTTAGCGAGGCCTGAAGAACCACCACTGCTCATCTCGGGCCCCGTTCCCGGACACCCGTTCAGTGGGAGGAGGCCTGGGGTCTACGTGTGTAAAACTCCACACGACCTTCGTGCACAATCAGGCTTGAGGAGCGTGTGCTGGGATATTATACAAGCGCTGAAATGCTACTGACTGGGGCTTCTATTAATAATTACTGGTTTGTTTTCCAAGGTGGAGAGATGAGATTTTTTAACTTATCTTCACAGAAGTTTACAAGCTGACATGGTGAGCGTTAGGCCTCAGCCGACAGCCACTTAGAGCACGTCCACCGGATTTGACGCCTGTCACGTCTCAGTGCCTTTACCTGCTTTCGTTTATACCTTCACGCCTTTAAAAAACCTGATGAATAGAGGGCAAGAAAGAGCTCCCTACAGATAGAACACGGCGCTTCTGCTGCCCTCCTTCCAAACGGAGAGCGTGGCGCTTCCTACGCAGGCGCAAACGCAAAGCCACAGGCACGCACCTGCATGGGGGAGACGGCGGCCGCAGGGGGCGTCTTCATAGGGCTTGGGCTCAGAGGCGTCCGGGGCATCGCTGCCGCGGCAGGGCTGGGCACTGGAAGACAGCAAACGCACGGTGAGCGAGGCCATGACGGGGCGGAAGCTTCAAACACCCCCCAGGAGCGCCGCCCAGCCAGCACGAGGGCTCCCCGGGAACAGCTGCCGCCCCACCGCCTCAGCCCCAGCAGCCCTGCCGCCAGGGGGACAGTCTGCTCCCTAGACAAGCGGTGCTGACTTCCAGGCCCGGCTGTGCCGGTCACATCACTCTTGCTGTTTAATTACATGGTTAAGTACTCCACAAACCGAGGACTCCACATGAAAAACCTCAGCAGAGCCTCTGTGGCTGCATCAGGTGAGAGGCTGGGCATGTGGTGGACGTTCCGGGCATGTTACGTGAAGGGGAGCTGGGCTCAAAGCAGCTTTCCTCCCCGCCCCTGTGGGGCTCAGCACGTCCCCTCACGTGGATTTCCACAGGCGGTGCATTTGACGCACAGTGTATAATAGCCGCTCGCATGTCAACCTCCCTCTCTGGAATGAACTGCTCAGAAGGAGGCTTCCGGAAGCCCCTGGGGCCGGCGGCTAGGGCTCTGTGCTTCCACTGCCGGGACCCAGGTTCAGTGTCTAGTTGGGAAACTAAGATCCTGTGTGCCGTGTGGCCAAAAACAGGAAAAAATCTGTATTACAAAAAAAAAGGGGCCACCGAACGGCAGTGGATGGTGGCCTGAGCTAGCCGCCAACTGCGTTCCCAGAGACGAGAGGGCAGAGCAGGTGTGTGCGAGGGGCTGGGTAAGAGGGCTTGATGATGGACTGACGCCGGGTGAGCAGGGGGGAGGCTCCGAAACTCCTGGCCTGGTAACTGGGCGGCATGGCGCTGCCTTCACAGGGAGAGACGGCAGCTGAGGGGCCAGGTCTGCCTCTGGATGAGAGACGACATCTGGAGATGCCGAGTGTCGGGGTCAGGCAGCACCTGAGCACACGCACCAGAGGGGCTCGGAGGACGAGCGGGCCCCAAGTCCACACCTGGAGGCTGCCCGGCTCAGAGGAGACAGCTGACCCCCACGTGGGGTCAGCCCAAGCCTAACTCTGAGATCTCTGTGGCCGAACAGACCCCAAACCTCCTGTTAAAACTCTCCTTGCAGGAAGACTGACACCCTAACATTGCCTGGAGTGCGATGAGACTCAGAGCAGGACGGTGCGGCACGCCAGCCAGCCCAGAGAGCACGTGTGCGTGAGTGCGCCATCGCCGGCACGGCACGTGAGCTACCTTGAGATGCGCTGTCGAAGGACTTGATGAGGGTCTTCACGGTGGGCGTCGGCTCCGAGGACGTGGAGGACCTTCTGCTCAGCCCCATGCCCTGCCTCAGGGCCGCCAGGTCTCTCTCCACAGCATTCATGTAATTATACACCCGGCCACGCTCCTCCTCCTGCCTGAAAACAACATCCGAGTCAGGGCATTTCTGAACATGCTCTAGAAAACACACATTTCCCTTTCCCACTGAGAAGCATTAGAAAGTATAAGCTAAAAAACAATCGTATCACTTGAGCTGAGTAAATCACCTGGTCTGATGATCTTATTAGATTTGATATTAAAATTTTTACATCAGCTTATTCTAACTAGATTAAGTAACCATCGGTTTCCATTTCCATCTGTGTTAAGTGTAGGTGAGGACACTGGTAATCAATCAGCGGTGAGAGGGGAGGTGGCCTGGCTGAAGACCCTGCCTCAGAACAGGGGGGCCGGCGTCTGGGCTGCTGGGAAGGCCTGTCCTGCCCCAGGAGGGCAAGTCTGGCTCTATCCAATGTGCCGTTCAGGCTTCCCCGGTGGCTCAGGAGTAAGAATCTACATGCAATGCAGGAGATGCAAGAGACCCCGGGTCCGAAAGATCCTTTGGAGGAGGAAACAGCAACCATTCCAGTACTTGAGGAGCCTGGGGGCTACAGTCCACGGGTCACAAAGACCGACACAGCTTATCACTTATCACACACTTATCACAAACAGAAGAAGAGCAGGGTCCCCACACTCCTGCACCTCCTCAAGGCCTCGGCTGAGACGACGGCCGGACTCTCATTCTTCCTGTATTCAGTCTACTGCGATATGAGAAAAAAAAAGCAGCCTCGTGGGTACGTAGTTGGAAAAGGGAAAAGTATTTTAGTGATACTGCACTGGTCATACAGAAATAACAGCTCACAGAGTTACACGTATTCCCCAAACGCTGATGCCTGTCACTAAACGATTTATCTTTAAAGTCTCTTGTTAGTATCACTAGTGATCTCATTGGGAAACCCGTTATGGGGAGCTGCTGAGCTTGCAGTGGCAGATACGAGTTTCCCAAAATCCTCACATTTACTTAGAAGCCCACGTCTCATCACTGGTGCCACACACTGTCAGCTGTTTCCTTGAAGTGACCGGCTCCCTTAATCATTTTCAAGAAATACCCACCAAGCACCAGAGTCTGAATACCAACCGCTCGAGTCAGTCATTCTCAAGTAAGCATTTTCCCGCCATGAAGACACGCGGGGCTCTCCGCCAGCTCCCCCACACCGGTGCGTGGCAACACGGCTCGCACCTGGACCTCAAGGACGGAGACGCGCGATGGGGTAACTCGCTGTCGCACCAAGGACTGGAAGGGAAACCGCACTGTGCAGACGCGAGTGGCTGGGACGCAGCACAGCCGGGAGCCACGGCCTGGGTCCCGCAGCGCTTACGCCCGTCTCCTCCTCGACGGCAAGAGGCAGCACAGTGCGGGGGGCACGCCGCACGTCCGCGCTCCTATACAAAGCCCAAGCCTCGAGGAGGAAGGGTGTGTATGAGTGAAGCAGCAGGGACCGCCCCACTCACTGCATGTTCTGCTTAGCAAAGACGCCAAAGAAAGACAGTTCACCGTGACTTTCCACCAGGCCATCCGCTGGACCTGGGCTACGATAAAAATCCACAGCTTTTTCAAGTTGGCCTGTTAAATATCTTTCTAAATTTTTTCCCTACGGCTATTTAAGAATTGTTCAACGTAATGAACAATCACATTATTAACAATAACCTCCAACTCTGATACTTAGAGAGAGATACTTGGGGATTCCCTGGTGAATCAGCTGGTAAAGAATCCTCCTGCAATGCAGGAGACCTCAGTTGGATTCCTGGGTTGGGAAGATCCCCTGGAAAAGGGAAAGGTTACCCACTCCAATATTCTGGCTTGGGGAATTCCAAGGACTGTATAGTTCATGGGGTCGCAAAGAGTCGGAAATGACTCAGCAACTTTCACTTCACTTCACTTATACTTAATTAAAAAAAAAAAACCCTCAAAAACCAGTCTCTCCCCTCACAGACAGTCTCCCTAGGAACTTGGGGTGCATCATCTAAGACTTTTCACAGGATTCCCAAGATGTCTATGTTAAATGGGAGAAACTCCAGGGTTATGAGCACAAGACACTCTTCAAGTGAGCAGCAGAGAGAAATCGGCCTGTGTTCTTCACTCGAGTCTCTGAGACACCCGCTGACGGACACCGGCCATGGCCGTGAGCGGCATCCGGGCATCTCATTTCAGCCCCACGACTCTGTGACGGAAGCAGCACTGTGTCCACTGCAGAGACGGGCAAACTGAGGTCTGACCGAGACCCCCAAGACCAGCAGCAGCAGAGCTGCACGGGGCCGAGCCTGTCTGTCTCCAGGGTCTGCGCCCTCCGTGACGACGACAGCCCAGGGAAGAGCGAGGGGCTGGGACGGGGGCAGAGGACAGGCGGGAACCGCAATGGACCAGGCGCGGTGGCCACTCCAGCCCCTCCAGAGTCGGGGACCGTGGACGCTGACGACAGCTCGGGAAGGCCACGGAGCCCGTGCTACCTCACAGGGATACTCAAAGACTGATGGGCTCCTGGGAGCCCGGGAACAAGCCCGGACTTGGGTCACGTCCACTGGAGCCACACTCAGTCACAGCAGCGTCAGGACACAGTCTCCCCGAAAAGCCGCATCACAGAACCAGGACTCATGAGCTCCCTGTGGAAACTGAGGGGCACAGCTGGCTTCCCGACTCTTACTTGCGTGACTTTATTTCCTCCAATTCTTTCGTGAGCTTCTCGTTTTTCTCTTGAGCTTCATGTAAGCGGCGCTTCAGGTCACCAATCTCCTCTTGGGCTTCAGACTTGATGTCATTAGCGATGACCACCGCGGTCTGCAGATCAGCCTGGAACTGCCGCCATTCTGCTGATTCCTCCTGCGTTAAAAAACTACGTTTTTATTTCCAAAAGAGAGCAATGAAGACGTACTTTAAAACAATAAAATGTGCTTATGATTAGACTGCTGTAATGCACCGTCTCAAGTGATGACTGATTTCCTTTAAATCCCAGAGAACTGCTGTTACCTATTTCTAACAGGTTTTAAATCCCAGAGAACTGCTGTTACCTATTTCTAACAGGTTACATAACTACTTTTAGTGAGCGGTGTTCCTGGTGAGTAAAAGCGGCCAGCTGACCTGCTTCCTGAGGGAGCAAGCACGTGGACTGCTCAGTAAGCATGATCAGGTCAGGCCGCCCTTCCCTGTGGCAAGCTTCAAAGTTAGTCTTGTGAAAATAAACATATCATCCAAAATATGCCTGTGAAGAGCTCAAGCAGGTAGATACATGGTCTGTAAACTACACTGGAAGATCTTACAGTGAAAATCTATATACATCCTGATATCAAAAACCAACAGGAAAAAAAAATCAGAAGGAAGAGGAAGCAGAAGGAAAACACTAAATTTAATCTCAGCAGACAAAACACACAGGAGGAGGAGCTCAGGACTGTCCGCTGGGTGGCCTCCCACGGCGGGGAGGACGCAGGTGCCCCCGGAGCCACAGCCGCCAACCCCAGGGGCAGCGCCCAGCACCCCTCACAGCCCGAGCAACGGAGAGAAAGAAAGAAAGAAGGCACCAAGTCACGTCGGACTCGTGTGGCCCGCCAGGCTCCTCTGTCCGTGGGCTTCTCCAGGCAAGAGCACTGGAGTGGGTTGCCATTCCCTTCTCCAGGGGAACTTCCCGACCCAGGAATTGAACCCAGGTCTTCTGCACCGCAGGGTCAACCCAAACCTCGAGACCAGCTTCCCCCGCCCTCTGCGTCAGAGCGTCACTGCCGCCGCAGACAGATCACATCCACAGAAGACAGAAAGCCCACAGAAGGCAGCTTAGCTTGGGACCCTTCCTCATCAAGGGCTCATGACGTTTCTTCCCGGGATATAACCCCTGCTCCCCAAGTGCCGCTCGTCAAACCCGGCGCCAGCCCCTCTCTGAGGGGCGCCCCGCCCCGCCCGCAGCCCGGCGGCTCTGGGTCACGGCCCCTCTGTGGCTGCGCGCAGGCGGCGGGCGCAGCTTTCGGGGCGCCGCGCTTCCCGACGGGACGGCGTGCGCGCGTTCCTACCCGCAGTCGCCTGTGCAGGGTCTTGATTTCTCTTTCCATGTCATGTTTTTGGTCCTGGAGTTTTTTAACCGTATCTGAAAAGACCACAAAAGTTTAACTATTTATTCTTAAACCACGTTTAAAAGGAAAAATAGAAAGGGAGGGGGTACTTAAATATGCTATTCAAAAAGTCATCCTACCCAAAGACATTCTATTTTTAATACAAAACTTGAAAAGGAATTCCAATCCAAGTATAAACCAGCATGACTCTGTAAGGAAAAAATCAAATTTAAACTGCGACTTCTGGATGACTTCCTTCCGCAGCGTCTTAATTCTGAAACAAAAAGCTAAGTTAAATCAATTGTTGGAAACGCACACGCTGTTGGCTCAGAACCAATCAAAACAACGCTGACTGCAATTAAAACGGGGGCTGTAATCAAAAGGGTTATTAACCCGTTTTCACAACTGTAACCTAACTCTGCACACTGGAACAAATTCCAGAAAAGTCATGACTTTACTAAAGTTTTTACAAACCTAATTATTTAATAACTTGGGGACCTGCTATTTAATTGTATAGAAAAGTCTTTTCACAAAGGATTAAGTAAACCAATACTCCTCAAATTATTTCCTGCATAACGTGAATTTCCCTCAAACAGCGTCCTGCACCGTGAGCACCTGACGAGCGCCGCGAACGTGCAAAGGCCGCTCTGGACAGAGCAGAAGAGCGCGCAGGCGCACCACGGCCCAGGGCCAGGCGGGACAGAGCAGGGCCGCAGAGGACCACGCAGGGACGCCATGGCCCAGGCAGGACAGAGTAGGGCCGCAGAGGAGCACACAGGCACGCCACGGCCCAGGGCCACGCGGGACAGAGCAGGGCCGCAGAGGAGCGCGCAGGCACGCCACGGCCCAGGGCCACGCGGGACAGAGCAGGGCTACAGAGGAGCACGCAGGCACGCCTCGGCCCAGGGCCACGCGGGACAGAGCAGGGCCGCAGAGGAGCACGCAGGCACGCCACGGCCCAGAGAGGACAGAGCAGGGCTGCAGAGGAGCACGCAGGCACGCCAAGGCCCAGGGCCAGGCAGGCACAGGGACATCATTGTCTACTATTCCAAAAAGTCAGCTTTTTATAAAATAAAAAGTTAATTACTTTCACTCAGTAATTCAAGAAACTGCCCATAAGTACCTGCTTTTGTGTTAAATTTTTGCACAAGGTGCCTGAGATATAAGGAAAGGAAAAATGGGCGCAGTTCCTACCCTTTCAGAGACAGAAAAGAGGGTGTTTTCATTGCAAAGGATTAAATTTTAACAGTCTGGCTCTACACAGCTGCTTCAGACCTCACTTCACCTGGAACTTAGGGGCCACACGGGCCATCCCGTTTGGTCAGGGCAAAGGGGAACACAGGCGAGCGGGCAAGTCCAGCACCACAGGCGAGGATGAGTCTGGAACCAGAGGGAACTGGGCTCTGTCTGACCTACGTGTGGATGAAATCGGGGTCTTGGTGGTTATCAGCAGACACGGGCAAAGAACAAGGACAGACGCCGTAACATGTCTAGCGTGGAAAACACTAGAGGTCACACACCTATCCTTTACACTACACTTATGCGCAAAAGATGTTTTACAGTTAAAACAAGCAAAACAAAAGTGTGTATCTCTCCTCTGCTGAAAACTGCTTTCCCTCCCTGCTGGCGGCAGGCGGCCTGTCGTGTAAGGGGACACACACGAGGCGCGCGACTGCCGGTCTTACTGCCCTGACCCTCAGGCGACACGTAAGCCGCGTGGCCATCTCAGGCTCACCGTAAGACCCCAGGCGCCCTTCTTCTGCTCTCACCCTCTCCTCTAGCAGCCTTGACGTTCACGGCCACAGGACTCACGGGACCGTGGCTCTCAGAGGACACCCCTTACCCTCAGCACTGCGAGCCCACTGCGGTCGCGTCCCCCCGTAAACAGAAGGGCGCTGACGGCCAGTGGACATATTCAGGCGGAATAAAGGACTTCAGGAGTCTCCAGGGAACTCTATTATTTACGCTTCACAGAAGCAGGAAAAGTGACAACCGGCTTTCCTCCCTGGAAACACGGGCGCCGGCGGCCCAGCCCGCGCGGTGAGGAGGCTGGGCAGCGGCCTGTCACACGGGGCAGCGTGGGCCTCGGTCACCCGGGCCTTGACACAGCTCCCGCCTCGCAGCCTGAGTGGGAGAGACGCTGCCATCTAGTGCCTCATCTCGCACGCAGCACCACCGTCTCTCAAAGAGCAGAAGCGCCGCCCTCCCTCTCCAAGGCTTCCGCTCTGGGAATCGGCGCGTCCCTCTTCTGTCGCTGCCACTGGCCCACCTTGCTCTGAGCAATCCCGGGCACCAGCCTGCCCATCTAACAGTGGGCTTCACAACCTTCCCACCACCGACGACAAGCCAGAACCATCAGCTGGGCCTCTGCGCCACTTCCGGCCACGGGCCCGTCCCACTGCGGGCGCTGTGGTCAGCAGCCTCGCTATGGGACCCCCCACGACCCCTGTGGTGTGAAGGGAGCAAAGTCCCCGCAAGCTCCCCTGCCCTCCGATGCCAGAAGATGCCCAGTGCTCAGCCGGCCCTGTACCTGGCTGGTGTTGCCAACGGCCGTCAGGCGCCATTTTCAGAGGCAGGAAGGACCCGGGAACCTGTCAGCTAAAGCTGCACCCCTCAGGGTGGGCGGGGCGGCGGGCAGCCAGCCACCAGGCCACAGCTGTACCCCCAAAACAGAGCCCCGATGCAGGAGGAGGATACGCGTGAGTTTAGAATAAACCATTCACTACTTTTGTCTTCGTTTTCTATGTGTGGCCACGCCTCACAGCATGCAGGATTCTAACCCCCCACCCAGGGGCTGAACCCGCGTCCCCTGCCTTGAAGCGTGCAGGTTTAATCCAGCGGGCTGCCAGGGAAGTCCCTACTGCTTTTTATTTTACTCGTTTTTATCCCTCCCCCCAAAATGTGGCTATAACTTTTACCCCTTGATTCTAAAAGTAATACATGTTTACAAGAAAAAAAAATTATACTATTTCTACTGCTTTATAAGCTCTCCCACTAGTCAGTAGATACTGGACACCTTTACCAATAAATATGGACCCGCAGCAGCGTTCTGATGGCCAGAATCATACTCCATCAACTGGAAATATCGTGATTCGCCTCAGCAACCTCCCATTAACAAAGAGTCAGCACGGCTCCAGCATGTCTCATAAGCACCACGAGCGCCTCCGGGTCTCAGGCGTTACCTGAGGACTCATCCCCAGAGAGAGGACAGGCACTGAAGGGTCACCTGAAACTCAGCAGGGACAGGCCGACCACTCGCTCTAGAGTACAGAATTCTTTCTGAGAAGTCACCAAGTTACAGACTCCACGGGATGGGATACACGGAGTTCGGTGTTTCTTCAGGAACGCCACTACGGCTGGCTACAGTCCGAGTGTGACGCTGTAGTGAAACTGCCGTGGTCTTCATCGCAGGTAACACCCCCGGCTCATCCTCTGGCGCGTGCTTTCTTTCACGCACACGCTTCTCTGGCCTGCGCACGCCGACCGGGCGTGCCCACCCCGGCTGGTGAAAGAGCAGCGAGGCAGGGACGCACCGAGCCCACGGGCTTCTAACTGGACCTCGACTGTTGAAAATATAGGTCGTTTCCTGGTCTCTGGTGACCTGCAACTCGGGAGCATCCACATCTGTGCGTACAGCTGCAAGCCTTAAGGGTTCTCTGAAGAGCAGGTTTCTGCAAGCAGGTTGCTGTGGCACTGTTATCCTCGTAAGGATTCTGATCAGTGCTCCAGAAGGGACCCTTTGCTCCTCCCTTACATGTTAGCTCTTAAATTCCTCAAACCCCCATCTTGTCTTGTTTCACTGCCTTTTTCAGAAGTCAAGCACCTTCCTGTATCTTTTTCGGACTTACTTATTCACACGCATCATTTAGCTAACGGGTTAGTCTAGTCTTACTGAACCTCTCTACATATTTGATATATGTTACAAATACTTCTCCCAATGCCGTTTATTAATAATTCTGATACTTCACTGAAAGTTTTAATCATACACAGTCAACATGAGTCTTCTCCACGAAGGCCCCCAGCACCGTGCCTTCCAGGTCGTCTCATCACAGCAGGACACAGCTTTCCTCCTCTTGCTCCTGCCCGTTCTCTCGTCTCGAGCCGCCCATGGTCACCACGGTCATCAACTTCCATGTATCAGGATGCCAGGCCCTAGCTGGCCTGAACCTCAGGAACTGCAGAGGGCAGAACGCAGCTGCAAGGGTGCAGGGCTCAGGGCTACGCAGACAGCGAGTGGGAGGTGAGGTCGCGGCCAAGCTGGACCTGAGGTCTGGCTGGCACCACTGTTCTTGATACCAGTCAGCTGTGTTTCGCTCGGCACGTTAGCAGCTTTATTTTGGAGGCTCTGTTGAGCTGTTTCTTTCTGCTATTCTCCTCTAAGCTCTTCTAAGATGTTAAAAGGTGCTTTCCTGGTGGCTCAGCGGTAAAGAATCTGCCTGTCAATGCAGGAAACAGAGGTTCGATCCCTGGATCGGGAAGATCCCCTGGAGAAGCAAATGGCAACCTGCTCGAGCACTCTTGCTGGGAAATCCCGTGGATGGAGGAGCCTGGCGGGCTACAGTCTATGGGGTCGCAGAGAGTCGGACTTGACAAAGCAACAAGAAGGTATTAAAACGTCTAGTAAGTCCTGGCTGGTCTCTCTTACTTACAAAGAATGATTCGCATCAGAGACTCCTGCACGCTTCTGGACGGACCACTGGCTAAAGAAGGCTCTGCTGACGACAGGAGCCTCTGCTGGGGGTGGGGGGACACACTCTGGATGAACAGGAGGGAAAAGGCGGTTTCTGCGGAGGCGACAGGCGCGCGCCCATTTCACTGCGGGGCCGAGCTGCCCTGCCCTCTGTGTGGTCTCCTTTTCAAGACAACACAGCAGCCGGCAGTTATCCTGGCACAGTACGGAGGGTGTGGTGCTGGGGGCCCCCGGGCCCAGAGTCCCACCTTGCTTAGACAGAGACGAGCCCAGGGGCAGTGTGGGGCCAGCAGCAGAGCCGGTGCCCAGCAGAGGAGGGCGTGTAAGGACCCCCAGCGCCTGATCCCTCGGCCTCAGACCCCACAGGGAGGATGGTGCCCTCAGCCCCAGGGCACGGTGGGGACATCACTACTGAGAGGTGCAAAGCTCTCTAGGCCGCAGACCTCTCTATTCCCGCTGATACCCACGGCCAACTCCATCGGCTTTATGGATACATGAAGTCTTCCAGAGACTGCTTAGAACTCTTGGCCTACGGACAGGACCCTTCCCATTTTCTCTTTGCTCTACTTTTCAGAGTATTTTTATAATGTCTCTCCCGCCGTGTCCCTAGGACTGTGGGAGGGAAAAGAGGTGCCATCGTCCTGAGCTGGAAGTCTTAAAGAGTATTTACTGGGAGAGCTGCTACTCAGACCTTCCCGGCTCAGATGTGACGTCCCGGTGCGGCCAGGACACCGCAGGCAGGCCAGGCTGGCACGCACTCCAGGTCTACACGGCGCCAGCGCCAAGCTCTCCGGGGGGCCATGCAGACCCTGGATAATGTCTACAGATTGACGTTCAAGGTCAGTGGCTCTTCCACATCTCTGTTTTGCAGTTTAAATGACTCAGTAACTTTCTGTATTTGCTGTCTTAATGTTTCAGTTCCAGAATACCTACTAGGTTCCTTTTTTTTTTTTTTTTTTTTTACTAGGTTCCTTTTTAACAGTTTTTACCTCTGGGGATTTACTATTTGTTCATCATGACGAGTACGCTTTCCTCCATGTCCTGAGTACATTCACAAAAGCTGTTTTGAAATCTTGTCTATTAATACCAAAGTCAGAACCACGCTGGGATGAATGATCAGCGACTCCTAATGGGTGCAGGATTTCTTTGGAGGGGGGTGATTAAACAGGCTCTAACACTGACCATGGGGATGCTTTCATTCCACAGGAAAAACCCCTCATCTCCCAGTTAGCAGCATTCCCTTTCCTGGACGCCCCTAAATCAAGTGCTGACTTAGCATGCATCCCAAAGGCTAGAATTCTTGAGGAAAAAACTAACTCCTATCAGATTATGTAGCTATAACAGAAATTACATGAAATGTGTCTGGATCCTGGATCCTATCAAACAATTATAAAGGAATTCTAGGGTCAGCTAGGAAAATCTGCACGTGGGGTGTTCGACGATGCTAAGAGCTCACGCCTAGCTTTGCTAACTGTGACCCTGCACTGTGGTTACAGGAGATGTGCTGACACATTCCGGAGGTCAGTGTCCACAGCTCACTGCCAACCGGTCCAGCTACACACACACTCAGAAGGCAAACGCTGCGAAATGCCACTGACCGCCACACCCAGGCAGGAGCTGCTAACTGCCACCCAGCTCTCCAGGTACGGCTGCCTATTTCAACTTTTATTTCAAAAAACTGGACATGTACACACTGCTGTACTTAAAACGGATAACCAACAAGGACCTCCTGTGCGGTGCAGGGAGCTCTGCTCACGTAGCGTGGCAGTCTGCGTGGCCAGGAAGAAACACATGCATGCGTGTGGCCGAGTCCCCTGCTGTCCGCCTGGGACCCTCAGAATGTTGTTGATCAGCCGTTGTCTCTGTGCTCGCACTCAGTCGTGTCCACCTCCCTGAGACACCGTGGACTGCAGCCCACCAGGCTCTTCCGCCCGTGGGATTTCCCAGGCGAGAATACTGAAGCAGGTTGCCATTCCCTATTCCACTGGATCTTCCTGTCCCAGGGATTGAACCTGTGTCTCCTGCATTGAAGGCGGATTCTTTACCCGCTGAGCCATCAGGGAAGCCCATTAATCAGCTATCAGTTCACTTCAGTTGCTTAGTCATGCCCCACTCTTTGCGACCCCATGGACTGCAGCACACCAGGCTTCCTGTCCATCACCAACTCCCGGAGCTTGCTCGAACTCATGCCCATCGAGTCAGTGATGCCATCCAACCGTCTCATCCTCTGTCGTCCCCTTCTCCTCCTGCCTTCAATCTTTCTCAGCATCAGGGTCTTTTCCAATGAGTCAGTTCTTCGAATCAGGTGGCCAAAGTACTGGAGCTTTAGTTTCAGCATCAGTCCTTCCAGTGACTATTCAGGGTTGATTTCCTTTAGGATTCACTGGTTGGATCTCCTTGCAGTCCAAGGGATTCTCAAGAGTCTTCTCCAACACCACAGTTCAAAAGCATCAATTCTTCAGCACTCAGCTTTCTTTATCCAACTCTCACATCCATAAATGACCACTGGAAAAAATCACAGCCTTGACTAGATGGACCTCTGTCAGCAAAGTAATGTCTCTGCTTTTTAATATGCTGTCCAGGTTGGTCATACCTTTCCTCCCAAGAAGCAAGGGTCTTTTAATTTCATGGCTGCAGTCACCATCTGCAGTGATTTTGGAGCCCAAGAAAATAAAGCCTGTTACTGTTTCCATAATTGGCAATACCCAAATACAAAATAAAAAATTATTTTAAAATTGGGGAGAGAAACTACATGGCCAAAAAGATTTTATTAAGGATTTTCAGCCATTTTATACTTAAAATCCATACCCTGTTTATGTAATGTTTATTTTGGCATTGATATGGAAAATTTGGTCCCTGGAAACCTCTAACATTTTTCTAGCTATCACCCCAATTACCACAAGGTGTCACTCTTTCCACATTCAAAGCAAAAGGTTTGCAAGGCAAAAGGCTATTATCTGTACTAAAAGAAGACACTGAACTCCCAAGTTAATCTGAAACTTTAGAACCATCTGTATTTAGGAAGTAAATGCAGTTAACTCTCTCAGTTCAGACAATGAAATACAAACTGGACATAAATGTTAAACTAAAAGTTTTCTAAAACTTTAGATGAAAAAGTGCATCACCACGTCCCTCAGGAATGCAGTCCCACAAGCCACTCCAGTACCCTCACACTCTGGAATAGTCTGAATAGCCCTGAGGTCATCCTACAAATGCCAGGTCAACCAGCCAGAGCTCAGAATCGCCACCAGACACCTTGAGGGCTGATGCAAACAACCCCCCCTCTCCTGGGAGTAGATCAACCCCCTCCAACCCCCGCACCCGCGGGCACAGGTGCTCCAGCCCCACGTTGCGTCTGCCTGTCGGTCCGCAAAGAAGCATGACCCGACATTTCGACAGCTCTAGCCAAGGCTGGAAAAGGTCCATTTTCATTCCAATCCCAAAGAAAGGCCAAAGAATGTTCAAACTGCCACACAGTTGAGCTCATTTCACATGCTAGCAAGGTAATGCTCAAAATCCTTCGAGCTAGTCTTCATTAGTACTTGAACCGAGAACTTTCAGATGTACAAGCTGGATTTACAAGATGTACAGACATACGAGAGGAACCAGAGATCAAACTGCTAACATCCGTTGGATCACAGATAAACATCTACTTCTGCTTCCTTGACTACACTAAAGCTTTTGACTGTGGATCACAACACACTGTGGAAAATTCTTAAAGAGATGGGAATTCCAGACCACCTTACCTGCCTCCTGAGAAACCTGTATGCAGGTCAAGAAGCAACAGTTAGAACCGGACATGGAACAACAGACTGGTTCAAAATTGGGAAAGGAGTATGTCGTGAAGACTGTGTATCGTCACCCTGCTTATTTAAGTTCTACGCAGAATACACCATGTGAAATGCCAGGTTGGATGAATCACAAGCTGGAATCAAGATTGCTGGGAGAAATTCCAATAAATTCAGACATGCAGATGACACCACCCTTATGGCAGAAAGTGAAGAAGGACTAAAGAGGCTTTTAATGAAGGTGAAAGAGGAGAACGAAAAAGCTGACTTAGAACTCAACATCCAAAAAAACTAAGATCATGGCATCTGGTCCCATCACTTCATGGTAAATAGATGGAGAAAAAAATGAAACCATGACAGACTTATGACACTTTATTTTCTTGGGCTCCAAAACTACTGTGGGCGGTGACTGCAGCCATGAATTAAAAGATGCTTGCTCCTCGGATGAAAAGCCAGACAGAGCATTAAAACCAGAGACGGCGCTTTGCCCACGAATGCCCATCCAGTCACAGCTGTGGCTTTTCCAGTAGTCGTCTATGCATGTGAGAGTCGGACCACGAGGAACGCTGAACGCGAAAGAATTAAGGCTTTGAACTGTGGTGCTGGAGAAGACTCTTGAGAGTTGCTTGGACAGCGAGGCGATCACAGCAGTGAATTCTAAAGGAAATCAACCCTGGATAGTCACTGGCAGGACTGAAGCTGAAGCGCCAATATTTTGGCCACCTGATGTGAAGAGCCAACTTACTGGAAAAGACCCTGATGCTGGGAAAGTTTGAGGGCAGGAGGAGAAGGGGGAGAAGGGGGCGACAGAGGATGAGACGGTTGGATGGCATCACGGACTCAATGGACATGAGTTTTGGCAAACTCTGGGAGATGGTGAAGGACAAGGAAGCCTGGCATGCTGCAGTCCATGGGGTCACAAAGAGTCAGACACGAATGGGCGACTGAAAAACCACCAAGGCATCCAGAAAGGTTACCTCCATCCTCCCCATCCCCACCAGGCCATCCTTAGCAGCCATTACTACTTAAAATTTGCTGATATTCAAGGAATCCAGGTAAAGAGTACAGAAGAACTTTTAAAACCTATCATTTGGAAATAGCTTGAAAGTTACAAAAGACACAGGATGTGACACAAGGACCAGGACCTGGCTCCCACGCGCCCCTTCCTCAGCCCTGCCCACCTAACAGAGCACCGTGTTCCGGCTTCCGCTGCCCCCGCTCCCTGCCCGCCCGCCTGCACCCCCGCTCCCTGCCCGCCCGCCTGCACCCCCGCTCCCTGCCCGCCCGCCTGCACTCATCCTTAGGGACACGAGCCACGCCCCTCACCCCGGCACGATTCGGTGTGTGGTCCCTACAAGCACTCAGACCCGGGGCTGTCCACCTCACGCGTTTGTGCCGACGCCCGTCCCCACAGCCTGAGGGCAGCCCGGGGCCGGCAGGCAAGGGGGCAGGGGCTGGCCCTCCCCACTGCTGCAGCCTGGGACTCCCGCTCGGCCTCGGCGCTTCACGACAGCGGCGTCTTCGGGGAAACACCACTCAGTCCTGCCAGCACGACGTTCCTCACCTTTTGCCTACACGTGTCTCTGTGACTAGATGAGTCGCAGCTCAGCCAGAACGCGGCCCAGGCACAGCCGCGTGCCTGTCACAGTGCTGCCCAACTGCTCCACCGTGTATCTTTTTCCTCGCTTCCAACATAGCACACAGTCTGTGAGAGGATCATGCGAACTTCCATTCTTCATCAAATTTTCACACAGAAATGCTTGTACTATTTTTGCAACTTTTTTTATAAGTCTGAAATAACTACAAAATAGTTTTAAAAAATCTTTTAAAAAAGCAAACAGAGCAACTCAAAATCCGAATTCCAAATCTACCTGACCGTAAAATCTTCATGGAAAGGAGGAAAATTAAACAGATAAACAAAAACCTGTGCTGTAGGCCTAAAGATCAGTAGCTTTGGTCTCCCTACACTTGCAACCACTAGATGCTGGTGATAAACGGCTTTTCCTGAGATCTAGAAAGGTAACAGCCCCACTAACGTCTCACTGAAATGACTTTTCAGTTACGCAGTTTTAAAGAGATGCTTCTGTGTAACAGTCCTTCAGGAGCAAAACAGCGGCCGGGAGACGGGCGGTGCCATGAGGCCCCAGCCCACACGTGCCTGCCCGGCCACAGCGCGGCTGCCCCAGCACCCTGCCCAGGCAGAGCCACCCGCCCTGTCTGTCCCGAGCGTGCACGGTCCCACGGGTCGGGGGCGTCACTTACTCTCCAAGTCCGAGATGATGAGGTTGTCGTGCAGCTTCACTGCCCGGTGCTGCTCCACTTCATCCTCAAGCTCAAAGATCGTTTCCTTCATGTCACTCCTCTCTGTGTCTCTTTCTTCCAGCTCTGAGCGTAGCTTCTCTACGGCCACGTTCAGGTCCTCTATCTGCTTCTTAGCTTCCCCTTGGAAGGCTCGGTACTCATCTTCCACCTGCGTGAAACCGATGGTGCAGGTCAGGAAGGGAGCGCCGTTCTGAGCTAAGTCCCAGGACGGACGCACAGGCCGCCCGGGCTGGGCGCGAAGTGGGCACTGCTCTGCGAGAGTGAGGAGGGCCATGTGACCACTGTGGGAGTCCAGCGCCTCGGACATCACACAACACGCCTCAGCACGGCGCGCTGCCACACCACTGACCTCGCGCTGACATCACAGCACGAGTGCTGAATCTCGCTACAGTACTTACGAAGAGGTTTTGGAAGTCTCCCCTTCTCCAGAGATTGGACTGAAGGCATGCATCTCATCAACAAGTAACATGCTTTCCCACAAAAATGATGTCTGCTTTCTGACGGTTTCAGTATCAAATTAAAAACAGAAACCAAAAATCCTCAAACACTGTCAAACTATTAGTTCACGGGGGCCCCCAACATGTACGCACCAACAAATATATCTCCTAAACTGTATCTCTGAAAGTCATCCCTTAAAAAATTAAGATTTACATATTAAGAACAGACTCTCATACAAACTACACAGCAGCTTAACCAAACTCCTAGAACCCTACTTGAAAAACCGCACCACAGAAGAGGAGGCAGACGCTGCTGGCCCCACAGACCGCAATTCTGGCTCTCCATTTTCCTTGTGTCAATACAGCCGCGAGGGTGCTGTGACACTGCGTGACACGCTCCCCCGGGCACCCCCAGAACTGGGGACAACTTCCGTCAGGCGTGACCCCAGCTTTAGCCTTTCACAGGCAGGACCACGGTGGAGAAGTGAGAGTGGAAGTGACGTCATTACAAGAACACTTTTCACTCCCGCCCAAGACAAGCAGCTCAGAAAAAGATCCCCTTAGGAGGAGCTAGTGGCACGCCACCCGGCTGCCGGCTCTCGGGAAGCGTGCCGTGTGCCACAGCCACTCCACGCGGCTCCAGAGCCCTCTATCTACTGAAACGGTACCTTTGCGATGGCGTCCTGCAGCCGGTTGGCATCATTCCGGGTGTGGGCCAGGTCTTCCTGCAGGCTACTGGCCAGAGTCTCTGCTTTCTCCTTGTCCAGCCTGACGCTCTCCAGGAGGTCCTGAATGTCAGACTTGTCTCCAGAGTTATGGATAGAGTACAGCTCCGCCACTTTCTGCTTCTCGTTCTCCAGCTGGGCCTTCAGGCGATTCATCTCGATCTGGTCACTGGCCAGGGTGGCTCTGAGCTCCTCCAGGGTGGCGGCCAAGGCCGCCTTGCCCTTCTGCTCGGACTCAACGGCCCGCTCCATGTGGTGGCTGCGCTCCTTGAGCGCCCCGATCAGCTCCTGGGCCTCCTTGTTGTCCTGCTCGGCCATCTTCAGGGTGTTGCTTAGGTGCTGCTGGACGCCAAGGAGCTGCTCCCGTTCAAAGCGGCTGTTCTCAGCGAGGTCCATGTAGCGCTGCTCCAGCTCCATGTAGCGCCCGCTTTTCACGTCTTCGTCGATGACATAGGAAATGTGATGCTCGTCCAGGAGGGAGCGGAAATACTCGATCTGCCGGCTGAAGTGCTCCAGCTTGTCGCTCTGCTGACACAGGGACTCCATGAGAATCACCTTCTCCTCGCCGAGCCGCTCGTTCTCGCTGTTCAGCTCCTGGGTGATCTGCTGCAGGTCAGCCAGCTCCTGCAGAGTGGCCTGCAGCTCCTCGCTCGTGCTGTGCTGGTTCTCCTCCATCTGGTGTATCCGCTCCGTCAGGCACGCGACAGACACTTCGCTGGCATTCCCGCTGCTGCCCTTGCGAGAGCGCTCTACGCTCGGAAGGCCTTCTGACTCCGAGGACGAGGGCGCGTCCAGGGCGTCGTCGCTGGACGTGAGGGGCTGGTACACCTCACTGCACTCACTGTCCAGGTTGTCCAGGGAGTTGCTGTGCTGATGGTCCATGAGCGTGTTTTCATCCTGGCTCAGCAGATCCTCCACTGAGCCAGGGGCCGAGCCCTCCACCGAGGAGGTCAGCGTCCCGCCCCCGTCGCTCTGGTTACCAGGGGTGATCTCTGGGCTCAGGGACTGATAGCCAAACAGCTTTTCGGAATGGTCCAGCCTCTGCTCCAGGGAGAAGCCCAGCGCGTTCAGCCGGTCCTTCAGCATCCGGTTCTCGTTCTTCAGCTGGTTGAGCTCTTCGCGGATGGCGGCGTTCTGCTCCTGCAGCTGCAGCAAGGTGGACTCCACGTCGGTTGGCTGGTGCACGGTGCTGGCTTCCTTCTCCTCGGACGTCTCGGCGCCCTCGGTGAGGGGGTCCTCGCTGATACCCAGCTGAGCACGCATGTCCCGGAGCTCGCTCCGCAGATGTAAAATCTCCACGTCCTTGGTTTTGGCCAAGGTGAGAAGA
The DNA here is from genome assembly GCF_032452875.1 of Bos javanicus. Taxonomy (NCBI): domain Eukaryota; kingdom Metazoa; phylum Chordata; class Mammalia; order Artiodactyla; family Bovidae; genus Bos; species Bos javanicus. Next base: position 71,841,366 of record NC_083884.1, read on the forward strand.
TCCTTCACTCTGGCCTCCAGAGCAGCTTTGTCACTGATCTGATTGTCCGACTTGGACTTGCTCATGCGGACGTCGCATTCCGCAGCCGTGCGACTGCGGGAGCGTTTGGCCGACGCCACGTCATTAGCCCCCTGACCTGCAGAAGGTAGTTTTTTGCTCTGGTTTAGTCGGGTACGTTCACGTAATCTTTCTCTAGTAGAACTGGACTCTTTATTACCTGTGGAAGTGCTCCGCTTGGTTGAAGAACTCGTGCCTACATGATTAAGACAGAGAGTTTAAGGCAGAACATTAGCAAGAGACAGGCACAGAGCTATGCCCCAAGGGAACGAGGAATGATCTAAGGATTTGCACAGGGACTGTCACGCTGGCCCTGCCTGAGAGTCTGGTTACTGTCAAGTTCAGCTCCCTCCAAACAGGAAGATCAATCACCCTTTATTTATCAATGAAAAAAGACGTTTCACACCGGGCTTCATGCTGTGAAGGGACAGTTTTAAGGGCTGTGAGTCGCATCTCAGTACACGTGGACTTGAATCCCAAGCCGTGGGTTTCCACAGGCGGCCGGAGCCCAGCGTCCGGGGAGGCTGCAGGAAGGTGCTCTGAGGGACAGCCAGCCACACAGCACACCACCTGCAGAAGCAGGAAGGGAGGAAGACCACGGGCAACCAGAGGGAGGGGCAGCCTCTGGACAAACAAAACCCTAAGCTGCCCGCAACAAACACAAGAGCTGTGATCACAGAAAGCACAGACACGCTCACGTCACGGAGCGTCACGTGCGCGTGCCGTCGCTCGGTCACGGCCGGCCCCGGTGACCCTACGGGTGGCAGGCCAGCCGGCTCCACTGCCCGCGGAACTGTCCAGGCAGGCACACTGGAGGGGCCGCCACTTCCCCTTCTTCGGGGGGTCTTCCCGACCCAGGGCTGGAAGCTGCGTTTCTGGCAGACAGCTTCCTTGCCGCTGCACCACTTGGAAGTGTCGCGCAAACAGCACCGGTAACAGGAATTATTCAAACAGGCAGCGTGCACGTATCCTCACTACACACACGCATTAGCAGCTCACACACGGTAATTTACACCCGCTTCATTACCGTCATCCTGTTCTACAGATGAAGAAACCCAAGAAGAGATGATACGCCACCTGCCAGTGTCCCACAGGTAATACATGGATGAGCCAAGATTCAAACGCAGGCAGGCCGTGCGGCAGAACCTGCAACTTACCAGGACCCGCTCGGCCTTTATCGGTGTTAGAGAACGACGCAGCATCGCCGCTAAGGCCTGGCGACACTTTCATGCAACAAGCCAGTGTCACCAACTGCTAAAGGCAAACCTGTGCGAACAACTGACATGACGTGTGTTTAATTAACGTAAGAAGACCGTGCTCATCCACAAACACTTAAAGAAATCATCAGACTCGTTTTTACTTTGAAAAATAAGTTCTAGACCTGATCAATAACTATTCTTAACGAGCCAACTGGTTCTTCACGTGTCAGCACCAGGCTAACCAGGGGGCGGAGGGCGAAAGCTCTGCCTGATGGGGGACGCTGTGGGAAGCCCCTGCTTCTGCCGCGGCTCGGGGAGCGCAGGCAGGGGGTGCTGGAGGCCTCGGCAGACAGGGACGAGGTGCTAGACGTGGCGTCACACGCAGGAAGGAAAAGGAAGGCCACGTGGCAGATGGGGCAGGAGAAGAAGGCTTCCACAGGCCCTGAGCGCCAGCAAATCCAGGGAGTCACAGAGGCAACGTTCAGTGAATCTTCCCGAGCAGGAAAGAAACCCAGGGGAGCACTGTGGCAGACAGTAAGCCAGAGGGCGCCTCGTGAAGCAGGAGGAGGACGAAGAGCAGCAGGAAGAGCGTGGGCAGACAGAGCAGTGAAGCGGAGGGAGGCTACACTCTCGGAGAAGAGCCCGCTCTCCGCAAGAACAGAGACGGGATTACGAATCTGCACTAGATTTCAAAGGCAGAGGAGTGACTGCAAACGGAGGCTGGGAAGGGGAAAGACAGGGCAAAGGGCCTGGGGAGGTGACCACTGAAGGCAGCCCGCGAGGGCGGGAGGCAGGCCAGCAGGGAAGCGGGCGTATGCACACAGGGAAACCCTGAGGGAGGGAGGGGTATGAGGGCTCAGAGTACTGGACCTCCTACAAGCCAGAGAGTTAGATGTGGTGACGACCCGGGCTCCAGGACAGAGACCTACAGTCCAGGGTGCTCCATCACCAGCTCTGAGGCCTGGCACAGAACGGGCGCCCAGGAAGCATTCGCTGAGCAAATGGGTGCACGGCCTGGGCGGGGCACTGCAGCTTCTGCGTGGGGCTCTCACAACGCTGAGCTGAGAGCCTCTAAATGACACCTCTGAGGGTGGCCTTGACCTCCAGGGCTGCGGTGAGGAGAAGACGGAGTGACACCTGTCACTGAGCCAAGGACGTCCACGCTCCCTCCTGCTGACCGCGGCGCTGCAGTCGGCGTGGGCCGGGGTCTGGGCGGAAGGAAGAGGCCACACGGGGTCAAGGCGGGGGCACAGCTGGCACGCCAGCCGATGAGGAAGTCCAGTACACAAAGAGGGGACAAGAACCTGAACGACGAGAGCAAGGGAGGGCCTGCTCTAGTTTCTGCCGATCTTCTTTCACACACTTACTACAAGCACAGTATCTTAAGACTACTGGAAGTTTCCAAGTTTTTTTCTTTCGGTGTAAGAAGCCACATATGAAAGCGTTACTCTCTGGATTACAGAACGAGACCTTAAAAAAAAAACAACTGCTGCTAATGAAGGAAGAAAGAAAGGCAGGACTGGAATGAATGGATCTAGGCACTGACTATCAGAGGCTGCTGACGTCAGGCAGCGGGAGACAGCCAGACACCATGGGCAGATGGACAGATGGCAGTCCTGCATGAAGGAGCGGGCGAGAGGAGGGGAGGACCCTAAATCTGCCCCATCGAGGCTCTAAATCCAGGGGCACTGACAGTGAGCAGAGAGAACGCAGGAACACGGCCACGGGCATCACAGGAGCGCGATACCAAAATCCAGCTCGCTAGAGGGAGCTCGCTGGAGGCCCCGTGGTCAGGACTCCGTGCCTTCACGCTGGGGCCTGGATGCAATCCCTGGTAAGCGAACTAGGATCTTGCAAGCCGCATGACATGGCCAAAAAGGAGGAAATAAAATCCAGAAACTCTACAGGTCAAACAACCAGTTTCTACAAAAGCTAAATTGCGAGGGAAAAAAGGGGCGGGGTGAACTCACAGGTTTAAAAATGAAGACTTAAGAGACACCAGCAATTACTATATGTGGACCTTAAGTGAATCCTGGTAAATCCTAAGCCAGACAAATAAGTAAGTGTATGTATGTAACACTTATAAGACAGCTGGAAATTTAAATATTTACTGAATAATGATACGAGAAGTGATTATTTTAAGGCCTGGTAATGGCATTGTGAATATATTTTTAAACACGCAGCTATCCTTCAGAGATGATCAGGTGTGTGTGGGTGACGCCTGGAGCTGAGGGTGGGCATCAGGGCGCCAAGAGCGGCCCTCAAGTGACAGGGTGATGAGCATGTGGAGATGAAGTACCAGACCGCCGTGCCCAGGCCAGACACTCCCAGGACCGAGCGGCACCCCGGCACCCCGCCGCCCCGCCCGCGGGCCCGCCGCGCGCACACCTGTGCCGGTCCTGGGCCTGTTCTCCGCGGCGCTCACGGCAGGCGCGGGCGCGGCCGGCGCGGCCGAGGAGCAGGCGTTCTTCTTGCCTTTGACACCGTTGGTCACGGTCACCCCTCCAGCCATCCCAGCTAAAAGGTCATCACTGCTCTTGGTCTAGAAGCAACAAAAGATTAAAAACAAGCTGGTTAGACAAAGCGAGACTAAATAACATTCTGACCCTAACCAGAGTCCTTGACTTTCAGGCTGAGTCCAGGGCCTCTGCAAAGACCTCCCGGCAGCTACCAGGCAGCACACGCCTTGGTGCTGCAGAAACGGAACCTCCTCGCTGGCTCACAGACGGCTGCAACTTCTAAAAATATGAAGATCACAATGGACTCAAAGATGTCATGGGAGCCCACCGTATGCCCCCACGTGCCAGATTCAGTGAGGGGTGAGGAGAAGTGAGGACACCCTACTTGCTACCCCTCATCTCGGCTGTGACTCACCAAGCAGGAGCAGCGGAGCCAGCACGCGCGCCAGCTGGCAGCTTCTCGAGAAGCAGCATTAAGAGTGAGGAAGAACCCCCACTGCTCTGAAGTGATCCAGTGATGGAGCCAACATCTAATAGAAGTTTCTCTGAAGTTTATTTTTTTAACGTCTATCTACTTTTTTTTTTTGGTAGCCTAAGCCAAAATTGAAAGAAGGGGATTTTTTAAAAAGTCCACATAACATACAAATAAAAAACTAGAGACTTTATGGTTACACTGAGGGTTAAATGATCATTCTACTTGAGAAAGACCATTTGATTTACTTATGCTTTATGAAGATGACTGAAATGTGAGCTTTTTAAAAAGGAAACAAGTACTCTAGATAACTGGGTTGGGCATAAAATTATTACTTAAGAAAAAAAAGTGAAGAAATCTGATTTTACTTCTAGAAATGAGAGAGAACACAGAGGAGTTAAAGATCTATGGGAGGAAAAAACACAAAAACGTGCTTTTAAATCAAAGGACCAGGGCTTCCCCGGTGGCTCAGTGGTAAAGAATCCACCTGCCAACGTAGGAAATGGGGCTTTGATCCCTGATCTGGGAAGATCTCACATGGCTTGGAGTAACTAAGTCTGTGCTCTGGAGCCCGGGACCCACTGCTGAGCCCACGTGCCACAGCTACTGAAGCCCGGTGCCTGGAGCCCACGCTCTGCAACAAGAGGAGCCACCACAGCAGGAGGCTCACGCACCGCAACCAGAGAGCCCAAACCGTATGGAAGATCCACCATAGCCAAAAATAACTGAAATCATTTTTTGAATAAATAAAGATCCAAAAGTTTTGCCCACTAAGGTGAAGTGGCCCTCCCCCGCATCTTACTAGGCCTAGCCACAAACAACAACTGAAATAAGAAGCAGAGATGCGTACACTCAGGGGCTTCCTGGCGGCCCAGTGGTTAGGAACCGACACTTCCCATGCTGGAGCTGCGTTCAATCCTTGTTTGCAGCCAAAAAACAAAAGGAAGAAACGGGACTTCCCTGGTACTGCAGTGGACGAGGGTCTGCCTGCCAACGCGGGGGCACGGGCTCCATCTCTGGTCTGGGAAGAGCCCCGGCCACGAAGGAGCTGGAGCCCTCGTGTCGCAACTTCTGCAGGCCGTGCCCTTGGGAGCCTGCAGCCCGAGCCTGCGGAAGCCGCGCTGCGGCCACTGGAGCCTGGGGGCCCAGAGCCCACACTCCCAGAGAGAAGCCTGCGCACCGCAACTCGAGAGGGCGCCCACCGCTGCAGCTAGTGCAAGCCTGGACACAGCAGTGAAGGCCCAGGGCGGAAAAACGTAAGACGTTATTTCTTAAGGAAGAAAAAGGCACATCTCCACAGCCCACGACTGCAGGAACAGTGGCACGTGGGCCACGAGTGCTGGGCAGCGACACATCCCGTGGGTGTCCATGGGAGCGGGTGTGTGCACACAGCACCTAAGTGATTACAAGTTGAACACCCATTCTTGGGGTTAATCATCTAAGCTCGTCAGTGACAGGAATGAATCCGGGTCGTGGGAAGTGGGCACCTACTGAAGCAGCACAGGGACACGTGGAGGAAAGACAAAGAAACGCTTAGGGCTGTGGGCTCTCCAAGCCCTTCTGCTTTTTCCAATTTTTCCATTTTCACTACTTTCTTCTTTCCTTCTTACCTTTTCACTCCAACTTCTATTCAACAACCCTTTTTTCTTCTTAAGTGAAAGCACTTGCTGCAGTAAAGGGAACGCGTACCCAAACAGCATCGCCTCTTGCATGCCCCTCCCCAGGGCGCACACACACAAAGCCACTCAGAAGTCAGCCAGCTGAGCGGAGCCCAGGCCACAGACACAGGCACACAGCGAGAACACGGCTCTCTCCGCCTGACGGTGGAGAAGGACTCACTGCTCAAGACCAGGCGCTATCCACGGGGCCCATGCCTCTCGAGACCTGACACGCTCAGGGCGCACTCCAGAATGAACCGCACAGACGCTGCCTGCCAGCAAGGAAGAGGCAACCCAGCTGGCCGTGTGCACGTCCCAAGCCAAAGCTTCAACCTGCTCCTCCAGCCCCGGCTACACAGGCGCTCCGCTGAAAAGACAGCCCAGCAACCGAGCGGCCGGCAGAAAACCCCGGTTCTCCTATAGGAGAGGCAGCTCTGTCGCAGAGGAAATGGCTCAGTGTGCTGATTCAGACTGAGGAAGCAGGGCAGAGGTCAACTCCGGGTATCACCCCAGGGTCACAGGGTGACACCCAGCCACTCAGCAGGGCCCCAGCGAGGAGAAACCCGGGGGCATCTCCCAGCCCCTGGAATGAGTCTGTCTTCAGGTTCGACAACCTTGGGGTAGGAAAAACTAGATCTAGATCCTGCTAGATCTTTCCACGCATATGAGGAAGTCCCTCATCAGCTGTTCCCGTGAGGTGCCCTGCGAGGCGCCCTTCGAGGCACTCCTTAAAATAGTTAGGTCACAGTCCGTGAAGCCCTGAGTGGACAGAGGCTTCTGGACAGCCTGTGTTTCAGGCACTGCTTGGCTTCTCCCCATCAGACAAGCAGCAACGCGCTCCAAGTTCTCCGCAGAGGCAAAGTCTCCACCCCAAAACAAGCAAGCAGAGAACAGGCAGGATGAATTCTGGCCTGAGAAAGTCTGGAGGAAGACCGTGGGGCCCTCTGCCCACCGAACCAAACACCGGACCAGCAGAAAAAGGCCCGGAGCAGCCTCCCACAGACACCGAGAGCACCTCGGGGAGGCCGGCACTGTCAGGGATGAACCGCGGGCCGAGGACGCTTCCCGGGCTGAGCCGTAGAAGCCCTGCTGCCATCGCTCACAAAGGCCCGGCCCTGCGCGCCGCTGCAATCTGACTGCAGCCCGAGGGCACACACAGCCAGCCTGGCAGGCCTGTCCCCAAAGCCGGGGCTCGAACACCTCACTTCCTGTGACCGACAAGGAGCAAACCAGCCTCCAAACAAAGGGGTGTAAAGAGAACACGAGTCACGCTCTAACTACACCAATACCACCCAGTTCTACGAGGGATTAATACTAATCAGCACAGTCTTCGGGGCAGTGTAATAAAGGGTGGGGTGGGAAGAAGAACCCTTGCGGAGGTTTGGGAACGTCGCACTGGCCGTCCGGCCAGACCTTGCACGCGTGCACGCCCCATCAGCCTCCTCAGGCAGCAGCAGCGTCTCCCTGCTGGAAAGAGCGCAGTCCACGCTCCTGCTCTCCCAGACAGCCGACTGTTTCTCGGTACTTGAGCTCTTCCTGCAAATGACTCGCCTCCACGCCACGCTCCAGGGGCTCCCAGAAGGGGCCCTGCCCCGGAGGCACAGCACTCTGCTCACAATTGAGCTGCCACCCCGCATCGCTGGTAACGACGGGCCCAACACAGGGAGACACGCTCCTCCTACACCCGCCGTGCGCACAAACACGTCACACGAATACCTTCGACAACGCTGCTGCGGCCCCAGGCTTCACGGGCCTGCTGCCCGCAGAGGCTGAGGAGCTGCTCTCGGGCCTGGCTTTGTCCGCTGCCTGCACTCTGCTTGTCCCCGACACCTTAGGCGCTGAGCCGACACTCCTGCTTGCTTTCTTCATTCTGGGCTGCCTCTTCGCGATGCATTTACAGGCAAATCTGTGGAGAGAAACGGCATTATCCCGAGAACAAAACTGCAAGAAAGCGCTTTAGAAATTTGTTTTCGAAGGATCTTACCATGAAATAAAAATGTCTGAAAGCTAGATGTCGTTACAGAAAATGAGGAAAAATTCGTAGACTAGTTAATCAGAATGCACTTCCTTCTTGAACACTACTGATTGGAAGTTACTCTTTGCATTCCGGTTCTCTCAGTACAAAGAAGACCCCAGACCTCTAACGGAAGCGGCCAGCACAACGCACGCGCAGAGAAGCAGTAACCGTCCTGGCAGTGAGCACGAGCCACTTTACAGGTCTCCACGGGGATCACGCTTTCCAAATTATCCAGCACAGTCCTGGGTTCAAATACGTGTCATGACATTGCACAGAGACCAGCAGAACAGCCCAGAAACTCCAGCGCCAGGATCTAAGTGTTTCCCAGCATCAGCCCAGAAACTGCAGCGCCAGGACCTAAATGTTTCCCAGCATCAGCCCAGAAACTCCAGCATCAGGACCTAAGTGTTTCCCAGCATCTCTCTTTTATCAAGAGGAAGCTCCAAAATGCCCCATCAGAACGTAAGACTTGACGTTCAGAAAGTAAGGCATTCTGTACACCTGTGAGAACCGTGACAGGAAACCTCCCACCTGATTGGAACAGACTGGGTTTCACAGCTCAGAGGACCTGGAGGAACAGAGAGCAGCAGAGCCGTGGCCAGACAGCCGCCCAGCACACCTCTATCAGCAGAGCTGGAACGCAGTGTCTGTAGCAAGATCGTGTCTGGGGAGACACGCTGGCCGGGCCTGGGAAAAGAGTCACACAAGTAACAGAAGTGCAAGTCTGCTGTGAACAGAAGGGCCTCTACACTCGGTGCCGCTGAGCACAAAAAAGAGGCTGGTCTGTTTCAGGAAGGTTTCTACACACTTAGAAATAAAGGAAAGTTACAGAATGACCTTTTGGAAGAGAAAAGCTCCCTTCCAACAGCCTCAACGACCACTTCCCCCAGACTATGCTCAAATGCTCCAGAGTCATCTTGCCCGACCTGACACAAACTGTACCAACTGGTCTGGTGGCAGGAACAGTGAGGCAGAAGAGGGGCTCCGCTCCACCTCTCCGCGGTAAGGCCTCAGAGCAAAGAGAACGCTGTGACCGCCACCACACCCCACAAGGGAAGCACAGCGAGACCTCAGGCTCCTCTCTGGCCTCCCCCCGACTTCTCAGTTATTCCTTCCAGAAAACGCCGTATTCGGTGATCAGATCACCGTCTGCCTGCTCCCAAGCTTGAGGCCTTCTTCTTCCGCACCCCATGAGCACTCGGCCCAAGGCCGACGCTCCCTAGACTTCAGACCCAGCAGCTGCTCGCTCCAGGCTCCCTCCAGGCCCCCGGAGGACACTGAAAGTAACCCAGACGCCTCCCAGGACACAGACGCCTCCCAGGACACACACAACACGGCTATGCTGACCCTGCCGACCAGCGACTCCTACCTGTACCAGCAGAGAGCTGGGTTGGACCTGTCACTAAGTCGATTGTGTATAAAAATCAAGATCCTAAGAACCTTTCCTTCAGCCTCTCACCTTCCTTTTGTATCCCCTTCTCTTTTCTAAGTCTCTTGTCTTGTCAATGGTTCCCCGGAGTGTCTCTGCTCCAAATTCCAGGGCAGCCCTCCTTCCCACACCACTCAGCCCCACTCCCAGTCCCTAAACTTTTCCTTGGTCTGCACAACCCAAGGGAACTTACTGCAACAATGAAGCTGCCCTGTGCCCACCTGTGCTGCCCACGGGTGGCTCCTGGGCACCTGAAATCCGCCTAGTGCGACTGTCACTGCCTCTGCCCAGAGGTACAGCCAAGTGAGCAGCCGCTCCCCACTCCGAGGGTGGCTACGAGCGAGCAGACAGCCGCTGACAAACGCTGGCGAGGCCGTGGCGTGACCGGAGCCCTCACAGGCTGCTGGCAGAGACGCACTGCCTGGCAGTTCCTCAAGTGGTAAACACGGGCCCAGCAATTCTACTGCTGGGTCTCCACGGGGATCACGCTTTCCAAATTATCCAGCACAGTCCTGGGTTCAAATACGTATACATACCCAAGAGAAATGAAAACATTTGTCCACACAAAAACTTATGTACAAATGTCCATGGGAATAGTATGCATGATGGTCAAAAAAAAAAAAGGTTTTTAAAACCCTCAAAAATGACCAATTAAACCACGACAGAATTCTTTGCTAGCATTTAAATATAAAGTTTCTACTTATTAGCATGTATTTGTTACTTACAGAATATACATTATCATATAGTTCTGTGTTTACATGCTTTCTACATACGAAATAACTTTTTGTTTCAATTTGAAATGTCCATTAATTGGGCAGTGGCACCCCACTCCAGTACTGTTGCCTGGAAACCCCATGGACGGAGGAGCCTGGTGGGCTCCAGTCCACGGGGTCACTAAGAGTCGGACACCACTGAGCGACTTCACTTTCACACATTAGAGAAGGCAATGGCAACCCACTCCAGTATTCTTGTCTGCAGAATCCCGGGGACAGGGGAGCCTGGTGAGCTGCTGTCTATGGGGTTGCACAGAGTCGGACACGACTGAAGCGACTTAGCAGCAGCAGCAACAGAATGTAAGGGCTTCCCAGGCGGCTCAGTGGTAAAGAATCCACCTGGAGAGGTGGGTTTGATCCCTGGGTCAGGAAGATCCCCTGGAGTAGGAAACAGCAACCCACTCTAGTACTCCTGCCTGAGGAATGCCATGGACAGAGGAGCCAGGTGGGCCTCAGCCCACGGGGCCGCAGAGTCACATGCGACTGAGTGCGCGAGCACACGCACACACACACACACACTCTCTCTCTCTCTCTCATAACTGGCACAACACGATGAGCCTTGAACACTGTACCCGATAAAAGACCAGATCCAAATGAACATGTGCTCTGTGACCCCCACTTACACAAATTTTCCAGAAAAATCCAACCCAGAGGCAGAAAGCTGCACAGAGGCTGCCTAGGGGAAGGAGACAGAGCACTAACCGCTCACGGGTTATAGGTTTCTCTTCGGGATGAAACATTCTAAACTCGCCTTGTGACGGTGGTAACCCTGTGAATATACTAAAAACCACTGAATTTACATCTTGTTTTTGGCCGCACTGTGAGGCTTCCGGGATCTCAGTTCCCCAGCTCAGGGTTTGACCTCGGCCTCGGCAGTGAAAGCATGCAGCTCTAAACGCTGAATCGCCAGATAATTCCCACATCTTACATTTTAGTGGGTGAGCTGTGTGGCACGTGAATCGCTTCTGAATAGTGCTACTCTTCAGGGAAACCGACGGCTGCAAACCAGAACCTCTGGAAGGCAGGCCCCAGTGCTGTGCAGAGCCCGGCAAGGTAAAGCGGGGACTGCGGTGCGCAGGCGCCTGAGAGGAGATGAGCACGGCAGCGGCCCTCGGGGCCGAGGCGCAGACAGACCGCCCCGGGCGCGGGCAACGTGGGGTCCGGGCACGCTCTCGGGCCAGCGGCGGTCACCGCCGGACCCGGGTCCCCTCTCCAACAGATACGTAAGCACACCGTTACTGCTGAGACGAAGTCCAGAGACAGCCTATTCATCACACACGTTCTTCCTAAAAACGTCCACACGACGCGCCGACAACGTGAGGATGATTCACAGTAACGCGCACGTGAGTCTCGCCACGTGCGAGACACCCACGGCTCTGAGCGGAACCCCACGCAGGCGCCGAGGCCCCGCCTCGCGCCCGGGGTCCCGCGGCTCGCGCGCACGCTGGCCCCGCGCATGCGCTCGAGTGTCAGCTCCCAGAGGGGAAGCCACACTCCTGGGATTGGGCTCATCTGTCCACCTAGGCCGCGGGGCACCCAGACATTCTGTCGAGCAGTATTCTGCGTGTAAGGGCATTTCTGAGTGAGATCAATAATTGAATTCACTGGGTGGGTGAAGCTTGCTGTTCTCCTTAGTGTCGGTGGGCCTGACCCAACTAAGTGAAGACGTGCATAGAAAAAGGCTGGAGTCTGATGGAACTCTTCCTCGCTGGCTTGAGGTGGGACGTTGGTGTTTTCTGCTACCAACTCTCTGGGCAGGGGGGCCCGGCCTGCCAACTGCAGGCCTCGGGACGACTCAGCCCCATCGCTGCGGAAGCCAAGCCCTTTTACCAAGCCTGCTTCTGCCCCACCGGCTCTCTCTCCGGTGGTGGTGGTGCTTTAGTCGCCAAGTTGTGTCCAACTCTTGCGACCGCATGGACAGAGGAGCCTGACAGGCTACAGTCCATGGGATTCTCCAAGCAAAAATGTTGGAGTGGGTTGCCATTTCCTTCTCCACCTCTCTCTCCGGAGAACCCTAACATACTTCAAAAAGCTGAGAACAGAACAATTTCCCCTCAGTGTCTACAGTAATTGCAATCTTGGAAAATTCCACGTATATCAAAAAAATATACTTTAAAAAAGCTTTCTTGGTACAATAAGATTCTAGACTCAGTCATAAGTTTGTTTCTATCCACATAAATAATTTAGCAAGATATTCCCGAGTTTCTCAGGTTTCAGTAGGACTTTTTATACCCGGAACTGTCACCTCATTGCATCTAGAATTCCAGGGCCCCCACCCGTAAAATGTCAACAGTGTCCACCAACTGCTGAGACAGGTCAGTAAAAAAAAAAAAAAAAACGGCTACAATTTTCTAAAATGACCCCTATTAAGGGCAAGGATCCCCTGGTGGCTCAGATGGTTAAGCGTCTGCCTACAGTGGTTGGCAGTCGATCCTTGGGTTGAGAAGATCCCCTGGAGAAGGAAATGGCACCCCACTCCAGTACTCTTGCCTGGAAAATCCTATGGACGGAGGAGCCTGGTGGGCTACAGTCCACGGGGTCCCAGAGAGTCAGACACGACTGAGCGACCACTTCAACAACCTGAAACTACATCCTCAGTCTCCCCTTCTAGACTTATCTACTTGTCCCAGGGGTCAGTACTGGTACTCTTGACCCATCTTTTTCATTTTGAAGGTGTGATTAATTACTACGTTATTTAATATAAAAGCTACCTTTCGGAGAGATCGTAGAAAACTTAGCACCAGGTCCAAATCAGTATGTGTTATGTTACAGCTGTGAACGTGAACACCTGTGCCACGATCCTGCTCGTCTGCAGAGGCCTGCGACTGTTTCATTTAAAAGAACTCTTTGCTAGGCCAAGGGCAGAGATACAACTGCTCCCATTTATAGGAGCGCCCGCGCTCAGCCTGGGTGGCCAGACCTCTCACCAGGATGTCCCCAGACAGGACTGACCACTCCAGGAGCCCGGCCTAAAGCTAATTACACATCCCCAGACACACAGGAAGTGGGCGTGCCCTCTTCAGGTACCAGGAATCCCCGAAGGAAAACAAAGGGCCACCCCACCTCCCACAAGCGGCAGACCAAACACTGCTTACAAGTCAAACCACGGCTCTTAAAAATGCAGAGTATCCTGGAGGCCACTTACAGGAAACCCACAAGCAGCGTGTCCCCCCCCCCACCTCCCCCCCCCCGCCGCCCCCGCCGCCAGGAAGCGGAGGGTGCTGACCACTAAGTCAGGAGGCAAGGCACTGCTTCCTCAACAGGCACTGAACATGTATTTTGTTCCAAGACGAGCCAAACACCAGTTCTCTGCTAAGTGTCGTGGTCCAGGTGCAGTTTGGAAAAGAATTTCCAGATATGAGACACAATGAGAGGGAATAAAATTTATTAGAGAGGGAGATGCTGTTAAAACAGCGGGCCAGCTCAAGGGAGAACCGACTGAACAGGGGTCCTTAGTCGACTTTTACACCCAGGGCACAGGGAGTGGGACAGGGGTCTTGCGGTCATTTGATGACTGGACGAGCAGGGCAGACGCCGTCTCCCTGGGGGGCAGGAGGGGAGACAGGTGATGCTGTTCCGTCACCAGTCACACCATGGGGGAGGGGAGGACAGTCAGAGTCTGGGCTTCCGCTCCTCGTTCCCAGGCCCTCCTGGACTCATCTGCTGTCGCCTTGGGTCACCAGAGGAAGCAAGTGCAGCAAGGCACAAATAAATGCATGGACGCCCTAAGCCGATTACGACACAAATACCTACTTTTCCCTGGTGGCTCGGGCAGTAAAGCGTCTGTCTACAATGTGGGAGACCCGGGTTCAATCCCTGGGTCAGGAAGATCTCCTGGAGAAAGAAATGGCAACTCACTCCAGTATTCTGGCCTGGGAAATCCCACGGACGGAGGAGCCTGGCGGGCTACAGCCCATGAGGTCGCAAAGAGGCGGACACGACTTCACTTGCACCTAATTTTCAGGGGCTCACAGTCCGGCGGAAGAATGAGGTGCCTAAGTGAACAGGTGCCACCCTTTACAAATCCCACTGAAACCCGAGGTCTGTACATGTGCAGGCTGAGGCGGGAGCAGGGACGGAGGCGCAGGGCAGAGGCGGCGCCCGCACAGGCCCCCGCAGACCTGCGTCTGCTCCGAACAGAGAAGGGGGCTGAAGGCGGCACCGCCCTGACTGGGGTCCTTCCCACAGAGAAACCTGGGGCCGCGCAGGGCAGGCCGAAGGCCGCACCGAGGCGCTCGGGGAGAGGGGCTGGAAGGGCCTCGCTGCCCCCGGAGCGAGATCCACGCTCAGAAGCGCCCTAGGCCCAGGCTCACCCGGACCTGAGGGCCGCAACCCCGCCTCCCAGACGCTGGAGGACCCAGTCTGCAAGCAGAGCCCGCCTGCTTCCACCTCCCCTTTCCAGACGCGGGGCCTCGCCCTCACCAACACTACAAGGTCCTCTCACACACAGTCCTGCTGAGTTGCTTTCCTTTCTCCCCAATGATAACACTTTAGTATGAATCTCTCCAAACACACAGACACGCTGAAGAAACCGGACAGCAAACACTCCACCACTCTCCTTCCACCGCTGCGCCATTCACATTCTGAGAAAGCCCTACACTTGTATCTGTCAAAACTATCATTTGGTCAAATTCAGCTGCAGGTCCAGCCTTTGGGACGTTCTGAAATCCTGACTTTGACTTGAAACCCACTAGCTCTCCCTGTAAAAAGTGCTGTTTTCAATCTAAGTAATTTGTCCAATCAGGATCCTCACCTAAAATAAAAGGAGGCTGAATTTTAAGGAATCTCGACGGTTACCTCCTGACTCCAAAATCCTTCTAATTTAATGCAATTCTCGCACCTGATGACAATGTCACAGGTAGAGAACAAAACAGTGATGAGGGCTCGGGCTGAATCGCAGACCTTACACCCCCACCTCTGGCCTCAGGACAGCAGACAGCGCTGGCGGGGCTCCCACTGGGGCTGCTTCCTTTCCCAGAAAGGAGAGTTGATAAAACCCAATTTACAGAGTTACTATACAAAACAACATGTGCAGACCAAGGAAGAGAACAAAAATCCCACCATCCTTGTTCAGGAAGTTATTCACCAGGGCTCAAAGGTCAGAAAAGTGTAGCAAGAACCCAGGATTGGGGACGGCAATTTTTCTCAGTGATTCAGAAACTCCACCCTCCCCAACCATCCACCCATAGAAAACACACTAACCATGTTTCAGAAATAATGCCGAAAGGACCGGAAGATTCACCTTAGCCGTCGTTTCCCTGCACCAGGAAGGCTCCTCCCTGAGAGGACTGTCCTGGGAACCACGAGGGAGCTCTGAGGCCATCCCTGGCGAGAAGCTCCGCCAGGCCCGGCACGGCGCCCACGGAGCCCGCGTGGTGACCACAGGGCCAGCCGGCCTCCCGCGGGGAGCCGCACCAGGATCCCGACCCCTCACCACTTCTTCCTTTGAAGGCCTCTGTGCTCCGCCTAGGCCCCTCCGAATAGAACCACTCTCCCGTTACACTCAGGGCACTGGTATTTACAACTATTTAAATGGACCCGTGGGGCCCTCCCTGTGGTCCAGTGGTTAAGACCCTGTACTTTCACTGCAGGGGGCCTGGCTGGTCCTTGGTTGGGCGAACTAAGATCTCACATGCCGCACGGCTCAGTAAAGAAAAATGGATTTGTTACTTAATTGATAGTTTCTATTGATTTATTTATTTAGGACACACTTCGAGGCTCGCAGCTTCCTAGTTCCCTGACCAGGGATAGAACCCACGCTCCCAGCAGCAGGAGCATGGAGTCCTGACCACTGAACCACCAGGGAGTCCCTAAAAAAGATCATTAATTAAATCCACTGTGTTATTAAAAAAAAACAGTATTGGGAGATTTTCCTAATGGTGCAGTTGGTAAAGAATCTGCCTGCAATACAGGACACAGGAGATGTGGGTTCGATCCCTGGGTCGGGAAGACCCCTTGGAGAAGGAAATGGCAACCCACTCCAGTATTCCTGCCTGGAGGGCTACAGTCCATGGGCTCGCAAGAGTCGGACATGCCTTAGTGACCAAGCCACCACCACTGGGAGACTGCCCCACCTGCGGTGTCTGATCAAATCTGTATCCTGAAGCAGGTAAGTCAGGCTCTCTGAAATCTGTTTCCTCATCTATAAAATGGGATGGTAATAATACTACCCACCTGATAAGGATTTGGGGAGGATTAAATGAAATAATGAAGCCCCGGTGCTCAGCAGGGTGGCCCACAGCAAGGATGGCACAAGTGTGAGCTGGCATGATTTATAACAACACACTGCATGCCCCAAGTATGACTAATGCCTTGTTAAAACAAAAGCAGCAACTCAAAGGACTCTCTGTCAGAGAAACCCTTCATCAGGAATGACTAACGAGTATTTTTACTCACTACTGCATTAAATTATACACTGTGGCACGGAGATGTCAACACACAGCACTTGCCTCCGGTTCCTTCCCACTGAAAACCACACACCAGAGGCACTGCCGGTGCGTGGTGGGGGCTCCCTGGAAGGGTGAGCAGGAGACGCACTGGGGCCCCAGGCCCGCCCGCACAGCCCTCAGAAGTCACGCTGACTCTGCTGGCCTTGTTGGGAAGGCCAGGAGGACGGATTAGGAGCAAAGAAATTCAAACATTCTATCTCATAATTCATACCCTCAGAACCAGGATCAGAACCATTAAAAAAAAAAAAGGAAACTGCTTTGGTGTTTAAATTATGGTGTTTGGTATTAGCTATGGTGTTTTTATGTTATATATTGATAACACTCCACTAAAATTCAAAAAAAGGTTTCAATCCAAGCAATCTAAATCTCTCTCTCTCTCTTCACAAACTCCACATTCAAAATTTAAGAATATTAAAATTTTAAATTAAAGAAAAGAGACTTAAAACACTAAGAAGGAATCACTGTCAAGGGAAAATGGAAATTTAGCAAACTAAATTGAAGCCTGTGAGCAAATGTTGCTAAATATATCAAAACAAATAACCAATT
Source organism: Bos javanicus (assembly GCF_032452875.1). Lineage (NCBI taxonomy): Eukaryota > Metazoa > Chordata > Mammalia > Artiodactyla > Bovidae > Bos > Bos javanicus. The sequence continues at coordinate 71,858,425 of NC_083884.1, forward strand.
GATAAAATCATGAGTACTACAAAATCAAACAATGTTGAAAAGAACTTCAATTAGAAATGTTTTGATTAAGTAAATCATAATGCAACAGACTTTCTATTCTGAATTCCTCAACATACACATTTTTTAAATCTTTCTGTGAATTCTAACACACAACCAGAAAGTACATTTAAAGACGTACATTAAAAAAAAAACAGACAGACTCGGAAGGCCTTCCCTGGTAGGCAGTGGGTGCGACTGCAAGGCTTCGGGAGTCAGAGTCACAGGCTCCGCAGTGCTGCAGCTCAGGCTTTAAAGGGCAGGCATGTCGTACAGGCTTAGCTGTCCCACGGCACGTGGCATCTCCTCAGACCAGGGATCAGACCCATGTGCCCTGCCCTGGTGGGTGTGTTTTGATCCACTGAGCCACCAGGGAAGTTCCTTCAAGTCCATTTCTAACAGGAGCAAAAGCCGCCACTTACTGTTACATAAGCGTGGCTTCCCAGTTGGCGCCGGTCGTAAAGCACCCGCCTGCCAACGCAGGAGACCTAAGAGAGGTGGGTTTGATCCCTGGGTCAGGAAGATCCTCTGGAGAAGGAAATGGCAACCCACTCCAGTATTCTTGCCTGGAGAATCCCATGGACAGAGGAGCCTGGCAGGCTACAGTCCATGGGGTCACAAAGAGTGGGACACGACTGAAGCGATTTAGCTCGAACATTACACAAACCACAGATGTCTAGTATCACGATCCACAATTTTTAAAGGTTATATTGCTGCCGCTCAGTCGCTTCAGTCGTGTCGGACTCTTTGCAACCCCATGTTATAATAAAAATAAACATTTAAAAGACTCACAGAGAACAAACCATGAGTGGCAGTGGGCAGAGGGAAGGGGAAGCGTAGAGAAAATGAAATTTTCTCATGTTAACACAGATGTTACTGCCTGCCTAAAATTAGGGTGTGGCCCATCGACTAATGCGCACATTTAGGAGGCGTTCTCCCTGCTTCCAGAAACCAGTGACGCAGACTCCGGCCCCGCGGAAAGGCGGCCTTCCAGCGGGCCTCTCCTCCACCTCCACCACTAACCCCAAGTGTGCGCCCCCCTCCAAACGCTCTCCTGGCCACAGAGGAAGGGAAAGGAAAAAGCAGCCCCTCTCCCGCTTCCAGCCCCTCAGAGCCACCTCCTCTCTGCCTGGCCACGCTGGCGGCAAGGGGTCTGGGGGGCAAATCCACAGGACCACGTGCCCGAGTGGACGCTGAAGTCGACCAGAAGGGGGCAGTGGCAAGCAGGGCCAACAGCGCTCCGCGGGGACGGCTGGAGAGAAGTCAGATGTCACTGGGATGGAATAAAAAGTTGGGTAGGAGACAAGGATGAAGAACATTTCAAAAATGCAGCTTTGTGAAGGGCAGAGAGGCAGACAGTAATGAGGCGGCTGAGACACTCTGCTGGTGTTGCTGTTTAAGCCCAGAGCAGGCTGCCGGGGGAGGGCTGTGCTGCCCAGACCAGCACAGTTGATTAGAAGCCACCCTACGTGCCTGGAGAAGAGGAGACTGAGGCCGGAGTGGCACGTAAGCAGCCTGCCCTGAGTCTGAGCTCGCCACTAAACTCCAACTACTGACCAGACACTAGGAGAAAGGCACCGACCACCAGCAACAAAAACCGCAACAAGCGCGAGTCCGCCTCTCTCTGCTCTGGTCACAGAAAAAGCCACTCACACGCACTCAGCGCTTCTATTGTTCTGCAGGGCTTAACACAAGGGAACACGTGGAAACAACTAGAAGCTCCCTGCATCTTTTCAAACGGAGAACTGTAAGTCTTCTTACTGCTTTGCAAAGAACAACAAAATCAACAAACAAACAAACCCTAATCTTACACGAAGCCCGCTTCAGATCCATCCTGGAGGCCTTCTTTTTAATATAAGCTGCTAAAAGACCGCTTAACTACTGCCAATGCTTACCATTCCAGATGAGTGACAAGGCTGGAAAAAAACAGCCCAGAAGAGTTTCTGGCTGCGGTGCACAAATGACTTCTCCAGACTCAGTCCAGAACAGATCGGTTCCCAAAGTTCAAACTCCCAGAATGCAAGAGAACTTGAGCCTCCTTTCCCTGCTCAGCCAAGGTTTTTGAATATTTACAAAAAGAAAATGTTTATTCATGATCCTTTCAAACCATGGCTTTATGCTCAGATTTTTGGCAGGCAGTTACAAAACTACACAATACTGTATTCACAAAATTAACTGTCGGCCATACTTTTAATTAAAAATACCAATTTGATATATTTGAACATTTTTAACTCTGAAATACAGAAAGAAACATTTTTTGTAATTCGCTAATTATTCAAATGTAACAATAGTACTCTTGCCTGGAAAATCCCATGGATGGAGGACCTGATGGGCTGCAGTTCATGGGGTCGCAAAGAGTCGGACACGACTGAGCAACTTCACTTTCACTTTTCACTTTCATGTATTGGAGAAGGAAATGGCAGCCCACTCCGTGTTCTTGCCTGGGGAATCCCAGGGATGGGGGAGCCTGGTGGGCTGCCATCTACCAGGTCGCACAGAGTTGGACACAACTGAAGTGACTTAGCAGCAGGGGCAGCAACAATATAATAAATCCCTTAAAAAAATAAAAGCTAAAAATTTCAGATTTGAGAAATGTTTTACCAATAGCACAAAGAAAGTCTTTCCAAATTAAAATAGATTAGAACTTGAGTTCAGTTTAATAAAAATGAAATCTTTTTTCAGTAGTGTTTTGCTGATTAGATAAAATGAAAACTCATGAAAAACCGAAAGGATCACTTTTTCCTCTGTCCATGGAGGATCAGGCAGTGGTCACCACGTGGGCGGTTCCGGCCTCCAGGGGACACTCGGCACCGTCAGGAGACATTGTTGGTGTCACAGCTGGGGTGCTGCTGAACATCCTACAATTCAAGGACACTCCTCACTCCAAAAATCAACAGCGTCAAGGCTGACTTTGGCACGAAAAGCCTGGTTTAAACCCAGGAGGGAAGGAAGATGCTCGTCTCTGTGCAGCAGACCATAGATAGGGCCTCGTCTGCACAGACATCCTGTTGAGCTGAGAAAGCCAACCCAACAGAACTGGCTGGAAGAACAGGGAACAGTTATGACACGGGCCAGTTACACCCCTGATTTCCAACCACGTTTTCTGGGAAAGGACAAAGGCTTGGAGGCGGCTCGGAGCTGCAGGGGCTCACAGGGGCTCGCGCTGACCTGTGCCTCCTGCGGTCTCCTCGCTGGCTGCCGGGCAGACCCACGGCCCCAGACGGACGGTGAAAAGCCACTACGGTCCGGTGCCCCGACAGCACACCGGTGAGAAGGAAGGCGGGGGACTAAACCCTGAGGGTCCACTGCCTGCGGGGCGCTTTGCCCAGGATTCCACGCGCAGCAGGTCACCTCCTTACTCTCATCGGAGGCGAGCAGACCTGAGCCTCCCGTGGATGGCCGCCGAGGGCAGGGCATGAGCAGTGTCGACCAGGCTCCCCACGACGGGCCGCCCTCCTCAGTCTCAAGCGCGGCCGTGGTGAGACGCTGAACCCCAGTGGAGACGAGTACCAGCCCCCAAGGCAGGCGGTAGCCAACACAACCCTTGTCTCCGTGCCCACCCCTTCTGCAGCCCTCTTCCAGCGTCTACACCAGGAGGGCAGCACACCCTGGAGCCCCTGTCTCCGCCCCAGCACTCCACACCACCCGCCTCTCAGGCGGGACAGCCCCTCAGGGCATGCCCACTCCCCTGCACACCTCAGGCCGGAGCCCGCCTCGGCCACGCTGCGCCCCTGCCCAGCCCCGTCCCCCGGCACTGGGACCACAGCAGGCCTCACTGTACGCTGCCCCGCAACCTTTGCAACGCACCTGGACCTGAAAGTATTCGCTCTTCACCCGCAACGTAAGTGCAGCTGGCGTCCAGGAGCTCACCTGGCAACCGGAGCTGGGCACAGGCTCGGCAGCAGGGAGGCAGGCGCGGTCAGCCAGTCCGCCACAGAGCTCCGGACCCAGAGTCCGAGGCCGTGCGCCGGGGCCCCTCCAAGCCTCGAAAGCTGGCCCAGCGCTGCGCCCGGCGCCCGCTTCACACAGCGCTCCCCGCTGGCCCATCATTCCCAAGTCCAGGGTCCGCCGGGTGAGAGCCCCCCACCTTGGAAGCAGTCTCAGGACAGGCGTGGCTCAGAGGCCCCGGACGGCAGGAAGGCACGCCTTCCCGCACGGTGAACACAAGGGCGGCACGGGCAGGCCTCTCCCGGCCCCACACCCGAGGCGAGGCAGGGCCAGTGCCATGCGCATCTTCTAAGGACCACACAGAGAGGGGGAGCCGAATATCCGAGAGGCGGAATCGAAGTCAGGACCGGAGGGGCCCAATCCGCCGCTGGAGGGACCTGCGTGTCAGGGGAAATCCTGGAAGCGCTCTCCAGACCCCTGTGACACAGGGCACGGCCCCTCACCACGTCCTGCAACCGAGTAAAGGACTCTGCTGGGCGCTTATCAGCGGCAGGATGAGGATGCAGGAGGGACAGAGGAAGGCCGAGGCAAGCACTTCCTTCTGAGATCCAAATGTCACGGCGCATGCTTCCGTGTGAGACGCTGAGCCGCACCGTGTACCCAAGCACACCGGCCGCTGCTGCCAACTGAGGGTCACACCATTTGTCTTTACTGCGTGAGTAACAATCTCACACCCGAACTCCAAACTCAATCACGCATCAGAAATTCAGTACGACACAACCAATTGTGTGTCAAGAAAACAGAACACGTGAGATCAATCTTTCTTCCTAGTACTTCATTCTAATTCTTAACAAGTAAAACTTGAAAACAACATTACCTGACTTAGCAGACTCTGGGCTACTAGTAACAGATATCAGGGACAAGAGACATCCCTACAAAGGGCACAGCAGCTCACCCCAAACTCAAGTTGGTGGGAGGGTCTTTGGATTCTATCCCTCCAAAACTATTTCTTAAATTCAAAACATTTCCCCCAAGGACCAAATCCTATCTCTGAGAACCTTGCCTATCTAACCTGATTTACTGTAAATGAGTAATTTAACTATTTCAGCTTTAAAAAACAATCATCCCTCCTAAGGACTCCAAAACACAAGGGAGACCGTGCACTAGAGGAGAGGACGTGGGTCATTCAGGCGGAACCTGGGTCCAAGTGCCAGCTCCACCACACAGTAGCCGCACGACTCTGGACACGCTACTCACGTCCAGGAGTCAGTTCTCACACCTCTGGGTGGAGGCCCGGAGTCCCACCACAGGGTGAGCTGCACACACTTCCTCCCTGCCCCACAGAGGCGAATTCCCTCATCCTGACTTCTTACTTCCTCTTTCCAAACAGCCGTTTTCAAACTTCACAAGGTCCAGGAAAGCAGGAAGAGCAGTAGTGAGTGAAAGTTACCCAGCAACAGATTCCGAGGCAGCTAACAATCAGCGAGGCCCCTACGCCAACCGCACGGCCGGGCCCTCCACTCAGCAAAGGCTCCCACTCACGCGGGGCCGGGCCGGGAGGTCAGCAGCAGACACCAGGTGAACGGGGGCTTCCCGCACTAGGCTGGGTCGGCAAGACCCTCGGACAGGCACCGAGATGCAGCTCTCGGGGCCCCAGGAACAGTGGGGGAACGTCACCGGCTTTCACGAGCATCGCAGGGAACTTTTCGCAGGGGAGTCTGCCGGCCTCACTTTCCCACTGGCCTGTTTCCTGAGGGAATCTCCTTTTCAGGGCAGTTGCCCGTCACCCCTTCCAGCCCCAGTCACCTGGAACGCCCCGGTTCCCTCCTGAGACGCAGCAGGGCTAACACGTCTAAGCTCCAGGCTCCCGACAGCACGGCAGACGAAACAGTAACTGCTGTGCACAAAGCAACCAGCGGCTAGAGGGGGGCAGGCCTCTCCCTGACCTCACCACACTCTGAAGCTTCACCTGCAAGGCAGTTCAGGGACAGGGAGCCCTTCTCTGAAGCCACTCTGTGGCCTCGATGCAGACGCGGCCGCGGCTGAGCACCCTCTCCACACCTGCGGGACGCCTTGGCCAGACAGACAGAGCGCCCACGCAATGGGCAGCCACGTGCGGCGAGGACTGGGACAGCACAGCGGCCTTGAGGGGTTAGCTCTGAGGATACTAAACCCTGGGGGAGAAAGGAAACCCTTTGTTAGCCGTTCAGCAGAGACTCTCATGCAATAAATCCCCCGCCTTCAATTTTTATTTCCAGCTTAAAAAAAAAAATCCCTACAGAAACAGCATTGGAGAAAAAAATGACAAATTCCAAATTAATACCTGTCACTGTATTTAAAACACGGAAGGAGTGAAGACGGACTGCATACGTGAGAAAAATGAACCAAAGTCACCAGTAACTGTCAGACGACAGTCCCGTACGCAGAGCTTGGCTCTGAGGGGCTGCAGGGAGGAGAGGCGAGACTCGGGAGAGGAGGGGAAGCAGGGTGGGCCTGCGAGGCCGGGGGCACCGCGGCCAGCCCCGCCCGCCAGCCTTCGTCACCAGGGGCCCCTTCAGTTCTCGGGCAGGTTCTCACATGTGGAGCCGAACGTCAGTGCGACGGTGACTGCCATTTACTAGGGGACCTGCCAAAGCAGCACAAAATCAATCCAGTGCTCTTTCCACGTGAAGGCTCTTCAAACAGTTCAACCTCAAGAGGAACAATGCCCAGCCCCACCTTCTGTGCTCCAGGCGGGAGGGCACTGCGGCTCCTTCAACCGCAGGGCAGAGCATTCCAGCTGAAAAGCAGATCACAGTGGAAAGAACACGGGAAACCTGGGCTCAAAGCCGAGCGTGGCCCCTGGTGAACTCTGCATTCTTAACCTCGTCTCCTCATTTATAAAATAAGGAAAATAACAGTCGTGCTAACTACTTTACAATGTGTTGTGAGAGGACCCTATAACGAACGGTACAGGTGGGATGTGTGGTTTTCAATCACGCTGCCATGGAGGCTCACTAGATTCCACCTACTAATAACCTAAACCTCATAAATCTTATGAATTAAACTAGTTTTGTAAATAAAGTGCTAGAACCCAACCCCAGTAAGCACATGTGGTGCTGGGGGTGGGAAGGAGGGCCAGAAGCAGAACCAGGGGAGGAGGAGAGGGAGACCCTGTGCAGTGAGGCAGCACCAGGCTGGCATTTATATATAGTACATTATATGACATTACACCAGACCTTCGGGAACATTACTGCAACACAAGCCTGCAGGCGTGTTTTGTTTTGTTGCTTTTTCAAAATACGAGGCTCATTAGTAACCGAACTGCCCCCCAAAACTTCTGCAGGATAATATTTTACTCATTAGAGTGACATTCTGATTATTCATGATGACCAGCATCCCCTGATGATGGAGCTGGCCTGTCACCTGGATGGGTAACAAGAAGGTGTGCATTTCTAACTTCATTTCAAAGTCAAATAAAAAACCAAAATCAGAACCAAACATTTATTTTACCTGCGTGACCCCCAGGGCCAACACAGAAAGATCAGCGTAGGCCCAGCTAGGCTGCATATCAATACAAAGCTGCCCTCGCTGGAGGGAATGCCCTCCAGACCTAACCATTTCAGAAGATCCAAACTGTTTTCCCTAGGCTTCACCACGAGTAATTTAGGCTTTACTGGAGGGATAACCTCAATAATTCAAAGGGCCACATAGTAAGTACAGAAAGTTCAGGAAGAAAACAAGACTGGGGTGCGAAATTCTGCCACGTCCCCCAAAGTCCTCTCAGCGGCGCCCTTCAGAAAGCACCCCCACGCCCTTCACCTGGCCCCTGCGGAGGGGCGTCTATTACTCGGCACCAGGGTAAGAGGCTCAGTCCAGTCACTCAGTCGTGTCCGACTCTTTGCGACCCCATGGACTGCAGCCCGCCAGGCCTCCCTGTCCATCACCAACTCCCGGAGTTCACTCAGACTCACGTCCATCGAGTCAGTGATGCCATCCAGCCATCTCATCCTCTGTCGTCCCCTTCTCCTGCCTTCAATCTTTCCCGCATCAGGGTCTTTTCCAGTGAGTCAGCTCTTCACATCAGGCGGCCAAAGCACTGGAGTACGAGGACTTGGATGCAATTCATAAACGTGCTAACTTGCTCACCAAGGACTCCTGCCCTGACCACCCGACCACAGATCAGTGGATCGCCCAGAACTCTTCAGCCACATTAAGCAGTTAGATCTTTTATTTATTTTCTCCTATTTTTTATTTTACTAAAATGTTTCTACCTTCTCCTTAAAGTAACCTGCAACAACATTTAGGGCCGTTTAGCCTTGGTAGCTCATAGGTGCTCCTCAGAAAGCTGCCACAGACTCAGACTGCCCTGGTGAAACCCTAGGCTATGCTACCTGTTTATTTCTTGAGGTCTCACCCCCACGCCTACTAGAAAGTAAACTCTAAGAGCACAGAGCATCATGTTTCATCGCCTCCGAGTCTAAATCGGTGCCTGATACATAGCAGCCTCTTACTATCTGCTGAACTGAATGAATACACAGTATATTTACACTATGGAATATTATCAAGACTATGAAGCTATTCATCATAGTGAGTCAGACTGGTACGAGCTAATTTAATAGAATTTCCAGAAGTATCAAGTGAGTGAGAAAAACAAAAAGCAGAAGGACCAAAAATGTCCCATGTTTTTAAAAGTACCCCCTGAATACCCATACACTGATCAGGAAGTGGAGAACTCAGAACGTGACATGGCCTGGAGGGGCTGTAAAATGGAGCAGCTGTGGAGAACAGTTGGTGATGACGCTAAAGGCTTAACGTTGCTGCGATGTGACCCAGCGATCCCACTCCTAGGCACACATCTGAGACAAGAGAACACATCTGTCCACACAGAACCCTGTACATGGAGGTTCACAGCAGCATCCGTAACAGCCAAAAGCCGAATAAACCAGGCACTGCCCTGGCGGTCCAGCGGTTATGACTCTGAGCTTCCAATCCAGGGGGTGCAGGTTCCACCCTCGGCTGGGGACCTAAGCCTGCAAACCTCGCAGCGCGGCCAAAAAAAACAATATAAATGAAGGAACCAGGCTTGAAAAACCCAGCAGATAATGTGTAACAGGAGAGGTGAAGCACAGCTGAGCAAGTGCAATGGCGTGATGGGGTCTGCAGAAAACGCCGACCCCAGGAAGAGAGAACTAGAAGCCGGGACGGAAGATTGAAGACTGACCTGAACCACGGGACTGCCCAGCGTCCAGTGGCTGGGGCTTGGTGCTTTTACTGCTGGGGGCCCAGGTTTAATCTGTGGTTGGGGAACTAAGATCTGGCGAGCTGTGAGGCCAGGGAAAGACTGAGACAAACCCATCAAGGTTTTGTTTTCCGTTTTCCAAAAAAGTATGCAAGGAGAAAACTCTGTATTCTCCTGCTCAAGAACTCTTGGGCCTGGTGAGCACAACAGCTGTGACCGGGAGACGCTTCCAGGGAAAGAAAGGAGTGGGACTCGGGACACTGGTGTCTCCTACGTGGGAGGAAAAGGGTCCCTCATGGGAGAAAGGAGTCCAGTTGTGACTGCTGTGGAAAAAGCAGCTTTAACAAACTGCCTCAAGACTTCCTGGGGGACAAGGTGTCCCGGGAAAATGGCTGAGTTGGGACTTTCTCCAAGAACATGAGAAGGGAGAGAGGAAGAAAGGGACAACTTTCATTTTTAACAAGTATTTCTTGACAAATTTTAACCCTGTTGCCAGTTTCTTTGCCTGTTTTCTAAACTTAATCAGGATCTCTCTCTCTTTTTTCTTTGGTATAAACTCAGTTCTTTTGAAAAGTAGTGCAATATGGGTTTTGGTTTTTTTTTTTTTTTAAGAGACAAAGTACTTTTTCCCCTTTAACATTCCTGTTTTCCCTGGGCTATATGCACAAAAGACAAACTTGAAATTTGACATCTTCATTTCTTAAAATTTTACCATTCAGTAACATCAGATTTTTAAAAATCACAAGGCAGAAGGTTCGCAAGGAGGGGAAAAGAGACAATATGCAACAAGTAAAGATGATGCCCGCCTCATTTTTATTGATAAAACAGACATTACCGAGTCTCCTCTACCAAGAAGCCAGATTTGAAGGAGACGCTAAGACACAATTAAATGGACTCCGCAAGTTGGCGTGCGTGGCTGGGAGGTGTCGCAGGGCTGGCATGGCCAGTGGACCTCTGGAGGGGCCGGGCCCGAGGGTCTCTGCACCCTGCTCTGCGTCAGGCACCAGGGGCCAAACCCTACGGCGAGGGGGCTGAACGGGCCTGCGGGAGACAGGGAGGCCCTGCAGGCAGGGACTCTGAGCCGAGTCTGCAGGACGAGGTGAAAGAAGAGCGTTCCAGCAGGAGATGTGTGAGTACCGGCGGGGCGGGCGGCATTGAAGGGTTTTAAATTGTGCCGGGGCGGGGCAGTAACTCAGCAGATTAACATTTTAGAAAGACAGGCAGAGCAAACCTCAGGATTTAACCAAAAAAATAAAGCCAGGACAATGAGGACGTGAGGAAAGGTCAGGAAAAACACATCTGCCCTCTTTTCTGTGGACAAATGTCTGTTACAGAGTTACCGCGTTCTCCTCCGAAACTGGAGCACTCAGAGGTGAGTGAGAGCAGTCCGTCCTCCAAGGAGAAAATGAGTATTTCAGGAATTAGAGATTATAATATTTTGAGACACCTTAAAAATGCATGTCTGATACGCATTATACATTGCGGTTTTATATGTACAAAAAAAATTTACGATAACTCTAAATCTGTTAAGAGTTTTAAATCTTTAAAAATGCTTAAGATTTCTTGGACACAAAGGCCATCGGTTACACACGCACTCTAAAACGGATGACGCCGGCCATGTCTCCCAGCAGCACAGCCTGCCTTCTTGATGGTCACGGTGCTTCACAGCCAAAGACTGGGGCCACCGTACTGAAAGATTTCCCAGCTGACTGCGAATCCCCACAGGGGTTCTTTACCTCAGCAGCCAGTCTACTCAATAGAACAATTCCAACCACCGGGAGGAATTCCCCTGCCTGGGCTCACACACACACACACACCCACGAATATCCTGACATTTTATATCTGGTAGAAAGGGTGATCAGAATAGAAGTATCGTTAATACGTAACAGAGCCTTCTTACCTGCCTGTGGATTGTGACAAACCACAAAGTAAACTCACATTTACTCTTCAAAAGTAATCTTCTTAGCAGCAAAAGCCCCAGGAACTTTTTCCTAAACTCCCTTACTGCAATAGCAAAACAATAGATTCTAGGTTCTCTTTTTTTCTAAAAAAATCTTATTGTGATAAGGAAACGAACCTGGTAGTTGCCATTTACAATCCCATATACCACCGTTTACTATCCCCATCATGCCATAAAAGATGCTTTAACACCCAGAAAATGACATTTTTAGAAAGAACAGCCTTTTAACTGAATAAATTTAGTTTTACAAAGAACTCTCTATACTGTCCTTGTTCTTTAACACACTGAAGCCCACTCAACACTTCGTTTCATGGCCTGACCACGGTCTGTTCACCGCAGCTTTCCAACCCCACCTCTCCAATCTTTAAGGACCACAGTGTCATGGAACTGGTGAGAAGGCCCAGTTCTACCTCTGGCTGGAGAGGACTAAGTAGCCAAGGAGCCACTGAACATTAAAGCCGACACCTCAAGCAGAGCCCTTCCATCTCCACTTCCAAATGCCACCTTTACACGTGGGGAAATGGCGCCCAGAAAGGAAAGCTGACTTGCCCGAAGCCACAAAGAGCATTTACTCGCCTAACGCCTTGTCGCCTTTCCTCTACTGCGTAATAACCACGCGTAAGTGAGCCACGTGATTTGAATGTGTATGGCTATACACCAAGTCTGAATGCATTACGAAACCCAACCCTGATAATTACTTTGAACCAAAGCAGTATTACCACCTGAGTCATCTGAAATACGGGCTTCCCAGGTGGCGCTCGTGGTCAAGAATCCTCTTGCCTATGTAGGCGACAGGGGTTCTATCCCTGGGTCGGGAAGATCCCCTGGAGTAGGAAATGGCAACCCGTGCCAGTATTCTTGCCCGGAAAATTCCACGGACAGAGGAGCCTGGCGGGCTACAGTCCACTGGGTCGTGAAGAGTCAGACGTGACTGAGCGCGCACACGTGATCTGAAATACAAGATGCGCTGGGTCGAGTCAGCTATAGAGAGCCTGTGCCTCACAGAAACCCCGTCTCAAGACGACGCAAGGCAGATACGCACCCCCAGAAGCTGTTTAAAACAGAAATTCTGATACAGGCCTCACCTCAGCCACAACCACTGTAATCACCTTCCACTCACTACGATGCTGAACTGGACACTCAGGTATCTGGACTGCTGCCTAGGTGCGCAGCGTAAGGCTTTACCACGGCACAATGTTCACTGTCTTACTAAAAATGAACGTCAAGAAAATCCCTACATACCAAGAATGCGCACAGGCAATTGAGCAAAGAGCATCCTCCAGCTGTCTCAAGTTGAGTCTTTAAAGACTGCTTGGAGTGCCATCAAAGGAGAAAAGGAGAGGAAAAAAAATTAGCGGACCAGCTATCTCTTTATAGGAAAAAAAATCTTACCCAGGCCAATACCCCACTTCTCTTCACAGCCTACACCCTTCATCGATGTCTTTATTTGATAAGCTATCCATAGGTACTGATGTCTGCTGTATCTACCAAGCCCCCAGGCTCTGATTTCATCTCAAGATGCAGCTCCCGGGGTGATAGCAAAACATTATCTGTAGTTTCTTGCATCTCTTGCAAATTTACGAAACATTGTCAATGTCTGGAGATGCCTTAAAAAAAAAAAAAAAAAGACATTTCCCTCATAATCGATACAGGAGAACGAATTTATGGTCATTTCCCTCGGGTCCTCGCGTGCTTGCCGGAGAATTACCAAGGGCATCAGCAAACCCAGATTCTCTTGCGTTTGACTGATCACAGGGATTCTTCCTCGGTTTTGTTAAGCAGGCCGAAACTATGTGGTCACTGATTTCTTTTTCCCAAGTCATCTATCTCCAGGGGAGCTGCCCGGAGACCAACTCCGATGCCTTAAGCGTTAACCACTGAAGCCATACAATGACCGGATTGCGGGAAATGCAAAGATGTCCTCGGCAACAAGAGTATTCACGTTCAACCGGAGGCAATGAACCGGGTTTGGAGAATTAAGGACCCTCCGCCCGCCCGGCTGACCCTGCCAGCACAGAGCGGGGCGCAGGTGGGGAGGCGCGCGGCCGACGGAAACGGAGCCCGCAAGAGGCCCGGGCCAGGGAGCCAGCCGGGGGCTGGGGGGCCAGAGCACTGCTGGCCGCGGGCTGTGGAGCGGTGGCCCCGGCCGCTCCTGGGGCGCGAGGGCAGGGCGGCGGCGGGCGCGCGCGCGGAGCCGGCCTGGCCCCGGGCGGCCGGGGTGGGGGGCGAGGCTGCCGGCCGCGGCGGCCTCGCGGGCGGCTCGGGGGCCGGGGAGCGGCCGGCGCAGGCGCGCGCCGGGCCGGGGGGCCCGGGAGGGGACGGCGCAGGCGCGGGCCGCCGGGGTCCGCGGGGCCGCCGGGGCCGGGCCGCGCGGGCGGCGCGGAGAAGAGGCGCGCTGGCCGTCGCTCGCGCTGAGGGGGCCCGGAGCAGGCTCTTACCGCGCGCCGCCGCCGCCTCGCTCGCTCGCTGGCTCCGCGGGCTGGGGCCGGGCGGCGAGCTCGCCCGGTGGCGCGGCCCGAATCCGTTGAGTCCGGCCTCAGGGCGGCAGCCAACCCCGCGGCGCCGTCCGCCCGGCCCGGCCCAGCCTCCCTCACGGCGCCCCCGCCCCCGGGCCCGCCTCTTGTCCGTCCCCCCACGGCCGCCGAGGACTGCGCAGGCGCAGCGCAAGTCCCGCCCATAAGCACCGCTGCGCAGGCGCCGGCCGCTCGGCCCCGTTCGCGTCCCCCCTCCCCCCGGCCCGGAATTGCGCAGGCGCCGTACCGTCCGACTGGCCTCGGGCAGCAGTGCGCATGCGTAAGGCTTCTCGCGGGCGCTCCGGGTGACGGACGCGCTCGGCGCTGGATGCTCCTGGCGGCTGTTCAGAGCGTGGCCCAGTGATGCGTTAGCGCTCCCCCCAACCTGTCCCAAGGTTCGGCTTAGCCCAAAGGTCCAGCCTTCATGCAGCACGTATCTACAGCGTGCCAGGGACAGAGCTGGGCTTGAGGTGGACAGTGGTGAGAAAAGCACAGAAGCCCTGCCCTCCCGGTACCCCCCGGAGGTCTTGGAAGAGATGGGGTGCAGGCTTTAAAATAAGCACAGCATTAACCGTTCTAAGTCTAGACAGTGTCTTCCCATATCATTTTTACAGAGTTATATGTTTGCAGGAAAGTGTTCATGTTTTCAAAACCATTGGCGTAAAGTTGTTCACGTAATTCTCTGGTGGTTTTTATTAATATAAATCTTTGTTCCTTTTTTGCTTCTGAATAAATTTCTAATACATTCACATGTTTAAAAGTTCAGAAAGCGCCTTCTCCACCCCAACTCCCTTGCTGTAGTTGCTCTTCCCAGCTGCAACTAACTGCATTGAGTTTCTTGATACCCTCCTAAAAAAATTTTATGAATATAAGCAAATATCCAAAATAACCAGATTGGTTATTTTGATTCTCTCTTTATATATACCACAAATGGTAGTCTACTATGGGCTTCCCTGATGGCCTACTTTACATGATGATCTGTACCTTTTTAAAAAAAAATCGGAATAGCCATGACGGTTTAATAGCCTGGAGATAATCCAACATGTGGGTAGGACTTGACTCATGGTCCTCATCACCAGACAGCCTGGGTTTAAATCCTGGCTTCCTCACTTTCGAACCATTTGTCTTTGCATTTCAGTTTCTTAATCTACAAAATGGGAGCTGTTACGGGTTTTGGGGATTAAGTGGGATAATGCATGAAGGGAGCTTGGTGTGCAGCCAGCAAATGCCTGGTGACCATGAAGAACATTCGCGTTGCATCCGTTTTGGCCTTTACAGTTCAAACAGGTCTCAACATCATTTAGACCTAATGCCAGCCCTGTAAGAACTGCACAGAGGAGGACAATCTAATATAAAAGACTAATATATTAGACTGTAGTTCACTTCATGGGAAACAGAGGGGGAAACAGTGGGAACAGTGTCAGACTTTATTTTCTTGGGCTCCAAAATCACTGCAGATGGTGACTGCAGCCATGAAATTAAAAGACGCTTACCCCTTGGAAGAAAAGGTATTACCAACCTAGATAGCATATTGAAAAGCAGAGACATTCCTTTGCCAACAAAGGTCCGTCTAGTCAAGGCTATGGTTTTTCCTGTGGTCATGCATGGATGTGAGAATTGGACTGTGAAGAAAGCTGAGCGCCAAAGAATTGATGCTTTTGAACTGTGGTGTTGGAGAAGACTCTTGAGAGTCCCTTGGACTGCAAGGAGATCCAACCAGTCCATTCTAAAGGAGATCAACCCTGGGTGTTCTTTGGAAGGAATGATGCTGAAGCTGAAACTCCAGTACTTTGGCCAACTCATGCGAAGAGTTGACTCATTGGAAAAGACTCTGATGCTGGGAGGGATTGGGGGCAGGAGGAGAAGGGGACGACAGAGGATGAGATGGCTGGATGGCATCGCCAACTTGATGGATGTGAGTTTGAGTAAACTCTGGGAGATGGTGATGGACAGGGAGGCCTGGCGTGCTGCAATTCATGGGGTCACAAAGAGTCGGACACGACTGAGCGACGGAACTGAACTGAATATAAACGTATGCAAAATAAGCATACGAATCAATGAAATAGAAAAATCTGAAGGTCAGGAAAAAGAACTGGAGCTGTTTGCCAAGTCTCCCCTCTCCCTTGCCAACACTGCAACTTCCCCAAGGGTCACCACATTCTGACCTCTAACTTAGGGTGAATATGGGCCAATTTTGAACTTTAAACATGCGAAATTCTATCGTATTGATTTCCAAGGGCCGCAGTAACAAGTTACCACAAGCTGGGTGGCTTACAACTACAGGAACATATCATCTCACAGTTCTGGAGGCGGCAAGTACCAACCCCTAGGAGTCAGCAGCTCTGAGTCTCCTTGGAAGGTCCTTGTATCCTCTGCCTTCTGCCGGCGGCCTACATTTCTTGATGCTCCTTCGCTTGTCGCTGCTTCGTTCCGACCTCTGCCTTGGGCTGAGGTCTTTGCTGTGTTTGTGTGAGACCTCCCTTTGATTTTAGGTAAGACACTCATCCTGGTGTTTAGGGCCCAGCCAGATAGTCCGGGATAAACCCCCCGTCTCATGATCCTTAATCTAGCACATCTTCAAAGACCCTTCCAAATAAGCTAACATTTACAGGTCCCAGGGAAGCTCTGGGTATCTTCAGGGGACAGTGTTCAGCCTGTAGCAAGTATCCTCCTGTGTCACTCTGATTCAACATTAAGTCTGCAGGACGCATCCGTCTTGTTGCATGCATCTGTGGCATGCAAAATGAGTATCACTGCCCTGTATGGTTTATCTATTCTATCGATGGACATTTGGGTTGTCTCCAGTTGTGAGCTATTTGTGGAATGAACACTGAGCTAAGCAAAAAAACCATTCCTGGTGTCGCCAATAGGAAGCTATATGCATCCTTGGTACACACCCTTAGGTTATCTGGTTCTGAGTTCTGGGGTTTCTGGGCCTTATGGCTTCCCTGGTGGCTCAGGTGGTAAAGAATCTGCCTGCAGTGCAGGAGATCTGGGTTCAATCCAGTGCAGGATATCTGGGTTTGATCCCTGAGTCTGGAAGACACCCTGGAGAAGGGAATGGCTACCAAATGCAATATTCTTGCCTGGAGAATTCCACGGACAGAGGAGCCAGGAGGGCTACAGTCCTTGGAATTGCAAAGAGTCAGGCAGGACTGAGCCACTAACATTTTCTCGCTTTTTCACTTCCTGGGCCTTGTATTGTCTTTGAGCTCCTTTGCAATATAGAAGATTGATAGCAATGCAAATAATTCTCGTCCTGGGACAACCCTCCCCCACAGTGGAAAAACCAGTTTTGCCTCCAAGTTCATTTCAACATTTCTATTCCGTAAATGTGTCTGACCTTGTGTCTCCTTTCAACTGATGGTAACATCTTGCCGGTTCCCTCACTTAATGAATGAGTTCAGTAGACTCTTTGATATATGTTTATTTTATATTTGTATAAGAGTCACGATTTTACTTTTTTAAAAAATTACTCGTTAACATTAGGAATCAAGTTCCCATGAACCTTCTGATACACAGCAAATTACTTTTCATGAGTCAAAACCACGAAGTTAGATTTTCTGCCGTTGAAATTCCAAAGTAAAAGGGGCTGCTGACGTTTTCTGAGTAGCAACCAGGTCTGCACACCTGTGCAGGGCGTGGGAGGGCGTGAGAGAGGGCTTTGGCCAGGTCCCTAGTCTCCAACAGCCTTCTCCGGATAGGCAGCCGTGTAACTTGGTCCCGAATCAGGTGAGATGGGGCTCAGGTGTCCTGGAGGCATGAGCAGGGTTCCAGGAGGAGATGGCAACTGAGGAGGATCTGAGGCAGAGAACGCTTCCTGCGCTAGATCTCGAACTTGGCTTCTGTATTGTGGACAGAAGCCGGTAACTGCAGCTTTGGGACTGGGAAGTGACATGCGGTGAGATCGTCTTCAGGAAGACTGGGAGGCAGGCCCTGAGAGCCTGGGGACCTGGAGAGGCCGGGAGGCCTGGCGGGGCGCTGGGGTCAGAGGAGAGGTCACAGGTCTGCGGGTGGGGTGCACAGACCTGGCCAGACTTCACCCTGGCCTGTGGCTGGGCCTCACCACACCTTGTCCCCTCCTCCTCCTCGGCTCACCAGGAATGGAGTGGGCAGAAAGAGCAGGCAACTTGGGCCGCTGCTGGCCAGCAGCACGGGCTGTCCAGAACATCTGTCACCATGGGAACCCCTCCCAGGGCCCAGCCTCCACTGCCCCCAACCACCAAGTGGCGGGATCTGGGACGCTGTGACGACCAGCCTCAGAGGCGGACATTGCTCCCTGGTCAGGCCCTGTCGACCCTGCAGCTGAGATGGGCGGAGCTCTGCGACCTGGAACGCCCTTGAGCCCTGTGCTCTAGTTTCCCCGCTGACCACGCGGCTCCCCCAGACGCCCACCCTACTGGGGCCCAGCTGCTCCCTCTACTCCACAGCTGGAGGGGCCAACAGGCAGGGCCCACAGGCCAAGTTTTCATCAGAAAACAGGTGTCCCTAGCAGTTAGCAAATCGTCGGCTCCTAGCATGCCAGGACAGCAAGCCCGGAATTCTGCTCATGCCTCTCCAGAAGCCAGGGGTGCTCTGCGTCCCAGGAAATGTGCAGCTGTCAGCAGAGCGAAGAAGTGTCTGCAGACCGAGACGGGCTGCCTGGCCTCCGCAGCTGCATTGTTGGCCCTGGAAGGGACTCACGTACCGGCGGCCACACTCTGAAGCCTGGTGGGGAGGGGCGGGGGGCAGTCCAGAGGAGACACAGGAGGGACACCGACTCAGGACAAGGTGGCCACCCTTCCTCATGGCCCACAAAGATCAGAGAACATGAAACCCTCTTAGGGACTTCCCTGCTGGTCCAGAGGGTAAGACTCCACGCTTCCAGCACAGGGTGCCTGAGTTTGATCCCTGCTCAGGGAACTAGATCCCCCACGCCGCAACGAAAGGTCCTCCACGTGGCAGCGAAGATACCCCAAGTGTTCCCACTGAGACCCAGCGCAGCCAGAAAAAGAAAGAGGCCCCTTACTTCACAGTCAGGGAGACTGATGCCAGCAAGAAGGGGGCCTATGTAACAGCTCTGCTGGCCCCCAGACTTGAGCCCAAACTCTGGCCGGGACAGCTTTGTGACCTCGAGCATGGCCCTCAACCTCTCTGCACCTCCAGTTCTTTTCTGAAGAATACTGGTATTCCCACACCGGTCAGGGATGTTGGAGAACTAAATAATAGGTCCCCATCTCAAAAAGCACCCCCTGCACACTGTGTTTCTCTGCACACGCAGTCACACGGCTAGTAAATAGTAATGTCTGCGGCCCTGGAGACAGAGAGCGTCCCACGGGCAGAACCTGGCACACACCAGGGCTCCGAAAATGCTTCCTTTATGCCAGCAAACATGGAAACCTCAGCAGTGGCCACAGGGCTAGGAAAGATCAGTTTTCATTCCAATCCCAGAGAAAGGCAATCCCAAAGAATGCTCAAACTACCGCACAATTGCATTCATCTCACACACTAGCAAAGTAATGCTCCAAATTCTCCAAGTCAGGCTTCAATAGTACACGAACTGAGAACTTCCAGATGTTCAAGCTGGATTTAGAAAAGGCAGACAAACCAGAGATCAAATTGCCAACATCTGCTGGATCTTCAAAAAAGCAAGAGAGTTCCAGAAAAACATCTATTTCTGCTTTATTGACTACACCAAAGTCTTTGACTATGTGGATCACAACAAACTGGAAAATTCTTAAAGAGATGTCCTCCCTCCTGAGAAATCTGTATGCAGGTTAAGAAGCAACAGTTAGAACTGGACATGGAACAACAGACTGGTTCCAAATAGGAAAAGGAGTACGTCAAGGCTGTATATTGTCACCCTGCTTATTTAACTTCTATGCAAAGTACATCATGAGAAACGCTGGGCTGGAAGAAGCACAAGCTGGAATCAAGATTGCTGAGAGAAATATCAATAATCTCATATATGCAGATGACACCACCCTTATGGCAGAATGCGAAGAAGAACTAAAGAGCCTCTTGATGAAGGTGAAAAAGGAGAGTGAAAAAGTTGGCTTAAAGCTCAACATTCAGAAAACTAAGATCATGGTATCTGGTCCCATCAATTCATGGCAAATAGATGGGGAAACAATGGAAACAGTGAGAGACTTTATTTGGGGGGCTCCATAATCAATACAGATGGTGACTGCAGCCATGAAATTAAAAGACGCATGCTTGCTTCTTGGGAGAAAAGCTATGACCAACCTAGAGAGCATATTAAAAAGCAGAGACATTACTTTACCAACAAAAGTCCATCTAGTCAAGGCTATGGTTTTTCCAGTAGTCATGTATGGATGTGAGAGTTGGACTATGAAGAAAGCTGAGCGCCAAAGAATTGATACTTTTGCACTGTGGTGTTGGAGAAGACTCTTGAGAGTCCCTTGGACTGCAAGGAGATCCAATCAGTCCATCCTAAAGGAGATCAGTCCTGGGTGTTCACTGAAGGACTGATGCTATGAAGCTCCAATACTTTGGCCACTTGATGTGAAGAACTGGCTCATCGGAAAAGACCCTGATGCTGGGAAAGATTGAAGGTAGGAGAAGAAGGGGACGACAGAGGATGAGATGGCTGGATGGCATCACCGATGCCTGAGTTTGACTGAACTCCGTGTGTTGGTGATGGACAGGGAGGGCTGGCGTGCTGCAGTCCATGGGATCGCAAAGAGCCAGACACGACTGAGCGACTGAACTGAACTGACTGCCCGAAGCTTTGGGTCCCGGTCCACAGGAAGCACTCACTCTGGTCCAGCCTCCCGTTCCACCTCCACGAGGACCCCGAGAAACAACAACACGGAAGGGGCGGAGGGATATTGAACCGCATCAAGGGATTCCGTCGAAACGGGCCTGAGCCTCCACTCCTGTTCCTCCGCCTGAGGCCCTCTCCCGTGCCAAAGTGTCTGATTAAATCCCGATTTTACAGGTGAGGAGGGAGCTCCCTGGCGGTCCAGTGGTCAGGATTCGGCACGTTCCCTGCGAGGGTCTGGGTTTAACTCCTGGTTGGGGAACTAAGATCCCACAAGCCACCACGCGGCCAAAAAAACCCCAAAACAAATCCGCTTTGCGGGTGAGGAGAGTGGGGCCCAAGGACCTATGTGAGTGGCCCCCGCCGCGGCCTGTGGGCCCCGGAGCCCCTCCCTCAGCCGCCAGGGCCCGCCTTGCAAACTAGCCTCCCAACAAGCCTGTACACACCCCAAGGCTCCCAACACACCCGTGTCTCCTCTTTGAGAATCAATCTCGAGGCTCGCAGGCCTTTTTTTGAAAAATTCTCCCTGCGAGGGTAGCTTTCAATTTGGGGAGATGTTAAGCAAAGGGGTGAAGAGGGCGGACCTAAGAGTAAGAGCCCCTTACACCGCGTGGAACCCAAAGCACGGCTCTGTGTAAACACGCCGGGGTTGCAGGAAGCCCTGAAGGTGGTTCCGAGGAGTTCTGGAAAGACCCAGAGGAAGGACCAGCCTGTTGAGGAGACATAAGGCACCCTGGGGGGCTCATTTAACACTGGGTCAGCAGGCCCACCTGTAGCCACAAGAGGGGCCGGGAGTGGGTTGGCTTAGCCGCGAGAGGCCCGGGGTTCCAGCCAGAACCAGGCTGGCCTGGGCCTGGTGAGGGAAGTGGGCCGTGGCGGCGAGGGGCTGGGGGAGCAGCGGGCTTGGCCATGAGGCTCGCTGGCCTGGCCCAGGCCTGGGGTGGGGGTGAGCACTGCCCGAGCTCAGTTCGGTCACTTGCCCACCCTGGGGCCCGGTGAGACGGCCGTGCTCCCGGTGCGGCACGGGGAGGACACGGGTCCCAGGCTTGGGTCCGCAGCCAGGGGTCAGAACAGCCAAAGGCCTCCGGCCGGTGGGCCCGGGCAGACCCGGGCGGCCGTGACAGTGAGAACCGCGGCCAGGGGCTCGCGCAGCCGGCACGGGTGTCCCATGGATCTGGAGCCTAGGGTCAGAGTGCCGTCGAGGTTGGTTCCTCCCCCGGCATCTCTTCCTGGCTTGCGACTTCTCTCGTGTCCTCACACGGCCTTTCCTCTGAGCAGCGGAGAGAGAGCTCTGGTCTCTCACGCTCTTTTTCTCCCCCCGAGCCATGCCTCATGGCTTATGGGGTCTTAGTTCCCCAACCAGGGATCGAACCTGGGCCCTCAGCACTGAAAGTCCCACCAGTGGACGGCCAGGCAGCCCTCTCTCGTCCTCTTCTTATGAAGCCATCAGGTCTGTGGATCAGGGCTTCACCCTTAACCTCTGCTGGGCCTTAGGGCTTCAGCACTTGAAGCTGGGAGCACAGCTCCATCTGTAACCACCTGGAGCGGTGGAGTCTGGAACTCCCGGGGTGGGGTGCAGGGTTGGGGCGGGTGTCGGAGGCGGGGTTACACCAGGTGGCCTGAGACTCAAACGGGCCAGAGGCCAGCCTGCCTGGTGGATAGGCTCCTGTGGCTGCCGCCCACCGACCATGAGCCCCCGGAGTCTCTTCCTGGTGGTCACTGTAAAGCACCCTGCGTGGGGAGTGCCCCTCAGGGGTGCATTATCTTAACGGGGGAACACAGACAAAAGTCAGGTGTCACAGCTTCACACCCCCGAGTCCTGGGGAGGCCCCAGGTCTGGGCCGACCACCATCCAGGCACCCCCCCCACCACCCCGTCCCCGGGGGTGGGGGTGGGCTGCTCCTTTGTAAACCCCGCCCCTCAGGCCCCTTCCTCTGCCAGAATCCCATCTGAATCTACCCTTCCCCAGCAGCTGCGCTTCTTAGCTGGTGTTCCTGGTAAAAGAATCCGCCTGCCAACGCAGGAGATGCAAGAGATGCAAGTTCGATCCCTGGGCTGGGAAGAGGCCCTGGAGGAGGATGTGGCAACCCACTGCAGCAGCCTTGCCTGGAGAATCCCCGTGGACGAAGGGACTTGAAAATCCCAAGGAAGAGTTTCCGGTCAGGTCCGCCACAGGAGGGGAACGGAAGGGAGCCGGTGCGCAGATCGAGCTCTCAGTGGTCTGGCTGAACAGGCCAGAGAGGCTCCCAGAAGGTCTGTCCCAAGACACGTGGCCTGTGATACCGGGACACACGGAGGAGCAGCCCTGCCCCCGCCGCCCACAAGCAGTCTCCCTTCCCAGCCTGGGACATCTCAGATGCAGCAGGGCCCCGTCTTACGGGACCATGACTGTGGCCGCCTGCCGGCCACGCTTTGCCTGCTGTGGGCTCCCCGCCCCGGGGTGATGCACGGCCCCCATCCTGCCCGCTGACCCAGGGCATTCGCTCCGGGAGGCCGTCTGGGCCTCAAGAGCCGCTGTGTCTGTCGCCCCTCGCTTTTTCTATTTATCTTTTCAGAGCTGTTGGGAACAGCCCATCATTTGCTCCATCATGGAAATAATTCCTTTTAAGGCCACTGGGGCCTTCTTTTCTTTTTTGGGGGGCTGAGGGGTATACAGGCTCTCCTGAGGTCTCTACACAAAATACTGCCCGTCTTCATCAGCCCGGGGTACGTGCGTGACACCAGGCCTTGGCTCGAGGCCAGCACGGTTGACCACGTCTAGCGTCTAGACGGAGAGAGGGAGCTGGCCTGTGGGGAACATGGAGACATCGCGTCCCCAGCCTGTCTCTGCTCTTCAAACAGCAGAGACAGCGGCGGGGGGCCTCCGTGCAACCTCCGTTTACCCACCTACCAAGCAAAGGGATCGACTCCGAGGGTCTTTGAGGTCTAAGGCCTGACCCCACAGCAGCGAACGGTCCCACTCCCTGGCCGTGCCACGGGCCTGGGCCGGGCTGGACAAAGCCCCTGCTCTCAGCAACAATGGGGAACCATCAGCTTGTCCCCAGATCGATTCCTCGTGAGAGAGAGGTGTTGGAGCTTTTCATCAAAGGTTTTTGAATAGGACCCGGAAGGCAGGAGTAGAGAGATACAACTAGACTTTCGGGAAGACTCCCCTGAGGGAGGGAATGGCAAACCACTCCAGTATTCTTGCGTGGAGAATCTCGCGGACAGAGGGGCTGGGCCTGGCGGGCTACAGGCCAGGGGGTCCCAAAGAGTCAGACACAGCTGAGCACGCACGCACACACAGAGCTGCCTTTCGGGGGCCAGGTCCGAGGTGGGGGCCCGCGGTAGCCCTTTCCTTGTCAGCAGGCGTCAGGAGAGCAGCAGCACAGCGTCCACGCAGCTCTGCAGACGCCAACCCTCACGCCTCAAGGAAGGCGCCCCGGAGGAGCCTCGGGGTGACGTTGGCAGACGTCAAGGACGGCGATGCAGGTCCCCGTGGCTGTGGCCGTGTGTCCCCACCTGGCATGCCCATCTCCACGGGGGCACGGCTGCCCTGGACACTGGGTCGCTTTTTCTGAAGGCAAGGCTGGCGGCAGCTAAGGGGCCCCACGCCCCGCGGCCAACAACCCAAAGGCTGGGCCCGGGAGCACCAGTGGAACCCAGAGGCTGAGGGGCTCGGGCAGGGCTGGGCTGGGCGAGGCTGGACGCCCGCCCCCGGCACTGGGCAATGCCCGTGTCCCTGCAGCTGTTCACCCCGAACCAAAGGCCCCGCGCTCGGCAGGGGGGCCTCCTGGCTGCCTGCCTGTCCACTCCACCCGCTGCTGCTTCCAGCCGCAAGGCCCACCCCCGCCCTGACCCATCGGCCCGTCGGGGTGCTCCAGGAGCCCCTGGTCCCCGCGTTTCTGTAGCAGGCACCACCACAGACACAAATTGCCTCAAGGAACTTTAATGAAAGTGTCAGCAGTCTTTCCCTCCCCACCCCCAGTGGCGGGAGAGACGGCCGAGCTGGAGCTCAGACACGCGGCTGCCTAGAGACCCACCACCAGCCCCAGCGTGTGGCCGGGCTCCAGATGCAGGGCCCGGGCAGCGAGGTGGAGTCCGGCCACTGAGCCTCGTGTAAGGTCACATCCGGCCCCCAGGCGGTCACCCGCCCGCCAGCTTCGCTGACCCTCAGGGCCGGAACGTCAGACGGGCGACGGGGATGCCGGGGGACTCAGAGCGACCGCCACCACGGTGGGCCGGTGAAGGAGCGCCTTGACGGCCGTGGAAGAAACAACAGTCATCCCGCCATGCGACGGCGCGCATCCTAAGTAAAGAAAAAGCTCGAAGAGGGGAAAGAGGTGCAGCAGGGAACCGGAATTGGCACAGACGCTGAGAGACCGCTTTCCAGTTTCAACGCGATGGATGCAGATCACGAAGGCTCCGGGGGAACAGAGACCAGGCCAGGGCTTTCCAGGCAGAGCGCGTTCCCCCCACCCCCCCGCAGGGCTGGACGGGATGGGAAGCCAGGGTAGAAGAGGTCGGGGGCTGGAGGCTGGGAGACCCACCGAGTCCAGAGAACATTCGGGGACAGAGGACACCCCCCGACATCCGCTACACCCTCATCCCCAGGGGGACCACGGCTCTCCCCACGAGACCAAAGTACAACTAAAATACAGGACGAGGACGTCCCCCGTGTCAGCAGGTCCGCGAGCAGACAGGAGGGGCATGCGGCCCCACGTGCCTGGAGCTCCTGCCCAACAACACGATGGGGGAGAGCCTCCCGCCCCACAGGGCACACGGGCCGGGGCCCGGGCAGTGCCCCGCGTGACTGGTCTAATCGCATGACAAGCAAACGCCTTTTCCTGAGTCGTGCCTCCGCTTCCCTCCTCTGTTCGGCGCATCCTCTCTTCCACAAGTCCAGCCTGGAAGCTTTGCCTGTTTCTTTTCTCCTTGCCCCCGACCTTCTTAGAAAGGAGCGATGCAATTCTTCACAGACGCGCGTGTTCAAAATACCTAGAGGTGCCCCCAGTTCTGTCTCCTCTAAGTCAGATGGTCGGGAGGGTAACCAGCCACGTGCTGGCTTCAGCACAGGGGCGTGGAGTGTGTGAGCAGGGCGGGGTCGGTCCCTCTACCTGCTCTGGGGCGGGCGCCCCCACCTTCAGCCTGTTCCCAACCTCCCCCCCAATTCCGGGTGCCCAGGAGACTTCCGGAGCAGCTCCCGATGGAAAGAGGGCTGGCGCGCGGAGGAAGACGAGATGCCGCTGTGGACACCGCTTGTCCACAGAGTACATTCTAACATCTTAGTGGGTATCTGAATCTTCTTAGGAAAAAAAAAATTAGAAACTGTATAAAACTTAAAAATATTCAAGTATCAAAAAGCTATCCGGATCAAAGTTTAAAACAAGCTGTCGGCAAGTTGCCACCGCCACCAAGAGAGGAAAACCTTTACAAGAGTCTGTGGGGCGCGTGTGGCGAGGGGGCGCAGCCCATCTGGGTGTCAGGGGCTTGGGGGGGCCGGGGCGTGATCAGGGGAACGGGAGGGCAGGGGGCAGACGCGCCACGGGTCGGAGGCGGCCGGCCTTCTGAGCCGACGGCGACTGTGCGTCCCACGGGGCGGGGCGGTCTTCTGGACGGTGGGCGGGCCCGCCCTCCCCCGACGAGCGGCGGTGAAGTGCGCAGCCCGGGGGCTCCCCTCCCCTGGTGTCCGGGCCCTGCGCGCGACACGGGTCGGTGGGCGGCTGCCCACGAGATGGGAGGAGACAAAGCAACGGAGGACCGAGCAGGAGGGAGACCCGTGTCTGCCGCAGAGCCTTCTGCAGAGAAACAGGAGCCAGCAGGTGAACGGGGTCAGGCGCTGCACGGTGCAGGCTCGGCTCCGCCAACCCGGTTACAAAACAGGCGTCAGGCGTTCTGATCTGGGAAACCGACACGCTCCCACCGCACCGGAGGCCTGGCCGCCGGGCGTGAAGCGGCGGCGGCGTTTATTCAGGTCGACGACTCGCGGGTCAGGGAGTCCGCTCCTGCCTGCTCGCTTCGCCGCGAGATGCGCAGGTGACCCAGGGGAAGTCTTTCAACGCTCCCAAGTTAGGTTTCGTAACCACCGCGTCCTCCGCCTGGTCCCGCCCAGGCCCGCGACGGGCGACGCGCTGGCTCGGGGCGCCCTCTGGCGGTGGCGCGGACAGTCTGAGGCCGGCGCGGCGCCCGCGCGGGCGGGGGCGGGACTGCCGCGGCCGCTTCCGCCAGGGGTCGCTGTCTCGCGGCAGCAGCGTGGGCCCGCGGTGGGGGGGCCCAGCGACTCCTCCAGGAGGCGCAGCTCCCGCTCTGTGGCTGGAGGGCCCGTGTCCCTGGCAGGGTCCCGGGCCGTCCTCTGCTCTCTCGGGGCGGGCCGGGGGCCTCTAGACTTCGGTGGAGAAGAGGACGCTCTGCCTCCTGCTGTCCGGGGCGGGGATGGCCTCGAGCTGCAGGAAGTACAGCAGCACCTGGACCTGCGGGCGGCGCGGGAGGGGCCGGCGGCTCAGAGCGGGGAGCCCCCACCCCGGCGGGACCCGGGCCCTCACAGCAGGAGGACCGCCAGGTGGGGCAGGTCCCGGGAGCCCCAGCCAGGAGCAGAGGGCGGAGCCGCGGCCCTGTCCGCAGACCTCGGCCACCTCCCCTGCGCGGCTCGGTGGGAGCCACTGCCAGGACACGGGGGTTCGGGGCCGGCAGGCAGGGGCCACCGTACCTGGGACATGACCTCCAGGGACCAGCTGTCGGTCATGGAGATGGCCTGGCTGGGGTTGGCGGGCGGCTTGTTCTCCTTCTCCGAGGGCCGGAGCAGCGTGGGGCCGAACACCGTGGCGAGGTTGTGCAGGGACATCTTATTCACCGTCTCCTTTTCCGCCACCCTGTGGGGGGGTGGGGGGAGAACTGCCGTGACACCGCCGGGGGGATGGGGGCGTGGAGGTGGGCGGGGACTCCTCCCCAGCTGACGCACCCTAGCCGGGATGCAGAGGGCTGGCGGCCCGCAGGGGGGAGGCAGGGTGCGGAGGGGACACCCGAGCCGCGGCTGGACACGGCGCAGGGGGACGCGGATGACGGTGGTGCTGCTACCCGGAGGGGCACCCACAGATGGGGGAGCACCACAGAGGGAAGGCCCCGGGTGCCGGGGAGTCTGACGGGTGCAGGCGACCCACCAGAGCCCTGAGCACCCCGGAGGAGGGGGGCTACGGGCTACCTTTTCAGGTGTTCCAGGAGGAAGAGGAAGGTGAGCAGATTGGCTTCCGGGAGTGACAGCAGCAGGTTAAGCATGCAGCTCTCCTTCGCCACGGGGTCCGAGAGCGCTGCGGGGGGCGGGGGGTGGGTTACTTCTCACAGTCATGACCCGGGGCTGGAAGGCGCCCCCAGGGCCCGGGCCAGTCACCGTTCCGCCTCCCATGCTGGCCCCCGGTGAGGGCCCTGGGTGCGAGCCTGGCCACCCTGGACGCCTTTTCTGAACCTCAGAGTGGCGGATGGCACCACAGGGACCAGTGGCGAGGGTGCCGGGCACAGCTGCCCTCCCGGCCCCTCGGCCCTTCCCACGTCCTGCTCAGGGGAAGCGGGGGCCACAGACCCCCCATCACATGAGCCTCTGCACCTGGGTGGGGGTGGGTGAGGGCAGGTCCTCTGCTGAGCGGCCCTGGGGCGGGGGGCGGGTGCGGAGGCTGCAGCCACCCCGAGTGCCAGCGCCCCCCACCCTCCAGGTGGGCCTGGGGTCAGCGTGTACTCGAAGGCCCTGACCGAAAAGCCAGCGTCTGGGGCCAGTGAGGAGGACAGCGGCCTCCAGACCCCACACTGGCGTGTCCACAGCGGCAGCCCCCCTCTCGGCGACCTCCAGGGAAGAGTGCGGAGGTCAGCCTGTGGAGGGCTCCCAGGGCGGCTGGGTTCCTGGTCCCCCACCACTCGCAGAGTTTCTGCTGAAACTCGGGTTTCCTCCCACCAAAGGCGGACAGGAAGGGGGACGGGAGACGCCCCGCGCTCACCGATGCCCTCGGCGAAGTTGGGGTAGAACTCGTCGGTGAAGAGGGGCTCGGGCAGCTCGCGGAAGTACAGCTTGAGCGTCCCGGCGATGGCGTTCACATCCATCTCGCTCATCATCACCGACACGTCCTTGTTGTCTGGGGAAGAGCGTGGAAGTGGAGCGGAGCCCGCCAGGGACCCCGAGTCGGCTCCACCCTCTGAGCCCCAGCCGGCCCGTGCGGGTCACCTGACGGCAGCTGTAACTACGGTGGCGGTGACTCCCACCCCGCGCCACACCTCCAGGGCAGCAGGCCCCCGCGGAGGGAGGAGCAATCCACCGAGGACAACCCTGGGGTCCCCCCCCACATCTGGCAATCGGGGCCTTTCCACCAGCTTCTTGGCACCAGACTAGCTGACCCCTGGGCTTGGGTCACACCCACCCCCGGGGCGGGGGTCAAGCTGAGCCTCCGGGGGTAGAGCAGGGGGCCGCCCCACGGAAGCCCCTGGTCCGACTTGGCAGGAGCCACGCGCGTGGTCAGGACGGGTTAGGAACAGGCTTCTGCGGAACCGCCCTCCCCAGCTGCGCACGCACCGCGCCCACCCGCTGAGACACTCACTGACGTCAAAGGCCGCCTTCAGGGCCTGGATGTCCGTGGCCACTCCGGACACGCGGTAGATGCCCACCTCCTCCATGCCCCGGCGCTCGATCTCCTCGACACACTGGCGCACGATGTAGGGTACCTTGGACCGCTCCCTCCTGCGGGGGAGGGGGGGGAGGGGGGCCTCAGCGTGCGGCAGCCCCGCCCCCTCGCCCCTCAGCACGGGAGCCTGCCCTGTGTCCCCCTGGGCTCTGCGGTCTCACGATCGGCACTGCCTCCATCTCATCAGGGTCTTTCCAACAGTCCCGGTGGGCTGGACACCCTCCGAGCACACCCGCCCTGGGGGCTTGGTCGGGAGGCCTTTCTGAGCGAGGTCGGCTACCGGAGGTCAGTCCGGACTCCCCGGGCCCTGGGTTAACGGGCAACGGACAGCAAGGGTCCTGGGAAGCGGTCTGGTCTCTGAGTTGGGCGGGGGTGGGGGGACCCCTCCAGGCCTCAGGCAGAGGTGAGCCCAGCGCCCGGCAGGCAGCCGGGCCAGAGGACGGAGTCCACGGGACCGCCTTGCCCCTGCGCTCAGCTTGGAATCCTGTGAAGCTACCCCTCTCTCTTCCGCGTCCTAACGGGACAATTCTAGCCCCTGAAGGCAGGACGCCAGAGTAAGAACTCTTTAACTCTTCAGAGTAAGAACTCTGTCTGGAGGGTTGGTTTAGTCTAGTTTAGCAACTGGATCCAGGACCCAGCAGAGTCCTGTCCCCAGCCCCTCTCATGAGTGGTACTCATTCGGGGGTCCCTGCTCCCGCCCAGAGCCTCCCGGAGGAGCTGGGGGGACGGCTGGGGTGTAGCCGGGGGCCAGGCTGTAGTCAGGTGTCCTGCCTGACCACCAGTGAGGTCAGGGCCAGGCCAGGCTCCAAACCGGGGAAAGTGGATTCCGGAGGAAGCGGCTGTGTCCCCAAGGCCCGCCCTGAACCTGCACACAAGTGTCTCCTGACGACTGACCCATGACGCGCCGGGGGCAGGACAGGAGCTCGGATCCTGAGAAATTCCAAGGCAGGGAAGGGAACCCTGGCGAGCCCGGCTCTGGGGGCAGCACAGGCAGGGGGCTGGACAGCCCCGAGCTGCTGGGGACTCGTCCGTGGTCAGCTCGGGAGGCAGCCACGCACAGAGTGCTCCACAGGCCTGTGAGGGGCGACCGCGCACAGAGAGGGAGACCCATACCAGGTCCGTCCTGCACAGACACGCGGGGAGGGAGCACCCTCCGCCCCCGGGGATGAGACGTGGGCGCCCAGGCCACTCACTTGGTGACCACGGCGATCCTGACTCCGAAGACGCCTGTCTGTTTGCGGGAAGGCATCCTCTTCAAGCTGAGTTCCCTGCTGGTGAACTTGATTGACAGCTTCACTTCGATCTGCAGGGGAGGCAGGGGGCACGACCCTCTCAGCCTTCTGGTCCTCAGAGCCAGCTCCCAGGGCCCCGCAGGCTAGGGTCCAGGTTGGGGGCGGGCCCTGGTCCAACTCAGTGGCAGCCGGGCACAGCGAGGGCCGTCTGAGGACCCGCTTCTGCACAACCTCCCCCCAGGACCCTGTGGCTTCTGCTTCTCATTTAATCCTGATTAAAAAGAACGATGAGACTCCGTGTTGCATGGCAGCCTGGATGGGAGGGGAGTTTGGCGGAGAATGGATCCATGTATCCATGTATGTATCCACCGACTCAATGGACATGAGTTTGAGCCAACTCCGGGAGTTGGTGATGGACAGGGAGGCCTGGTGTGCTGCAGTCCATGGGGTCACAGAGAGTTGGACACGACTGAGCGACTGGACTGAAATGGACATACACATGCGTGTGGCTGAGTCCCTTCTGTGTTCACCTGAAACCATCACAAAACTGTCAGCTGGCTACATCCCCAGACAAAATAAAAAGCCAAAAAAAAGACACTAGAGAAAATGTATAGAGAAGGTAACAAGACGCCACCGATCGCCTATCAGATGTGGCACTGTGTCCTGCATGCTAACTCGCCTCAGTCGTGTCCGACTGTGCGACCCCAGGGACTGCGGCCCGCCAGGCTCCTCTGTCCATGGGGCTCTCCAGACAAGGCTATAGGGGTGGGTTGCCACGGCCTCCTCCAGGTATGCCCTACGCGCCCAGAGCTCTTCTGGTGAGCGGCGGGGCTTTTTCTTAAGGTCTCATTCTTACGGGGCACTGGAGTCTAGTCAGGGGTCTCAGTCTCTATGGGCAAACCCCAGGGTCCAGGCCCCCTCCATCCCCATGATGCCCCTGAACCCCCACTTGAGGAGGGACGCCCAGTGCCTGGCAGGTGACCCGCACTCCAGCCACAAGACTCTGGCCTGCGTGGACTCGGGCCCGCACGCTGTGGTTTCTCTGCCTCCTCCAGCCCCGAGGGTCTCAGCAAGGACTGGCACCCCCCCAGCCCTCTGCAGGAAGCGGGAGCCAGCACAGCGCGGGGGCACGTACCCCGTTCATGGCGATGGCGGTCCGCTGCCAGTCTCTGTCCTGCAGGGTCTGAGGGTCCAGCTGAAAGCAAGGCGTCGTGATTACCGGGAGCCCTGGGCGTCCGGTAGGGCCTGGCCGGGCAGCGAGCCCAAGCCCGCGACTCCCCCACGTCCAAGCAGAATCAGCGGCAGGCCTCGGCTGGCACTTCTCCAGGGGCCAAGCGGGGTCCCGGTGGAGGGCCCGCTAGAAAAGTCCTGGAGCCTCAGAGCCCTCCTGCCCCCAGAGCCTCGCGGCCTGCAGCCCAGGCTCAGGTGGGGGGCAAGTCAGCGACCACTCAGGCCCTGCACCCTGCTCCCCCGGGAACCCTCCCTTCCCAGTGGGGCTCACGCCCGCCCTGGCAGCCTTGGGGGCTGGGAGCTGTTCTGCTCCCCCACCTCCCAGCATTACAGGGGGCTTCACACAGCTTGGAGAAGACTGCCCAGTCATGTAGGCGACACTTTGGGAAGCCTGGTTTCAACAGCATCTTCTTCTTGGGGGTGGGAAGGTGTGCTGTGTCATCTAAGAGCTGGGGACCCTGTCTTCCCCTTAGTGTGGCCCTCTGGCGTGGGGGCCTGTGCAGGCAGGGTCTTTAGACCAGGCCAGGCCACCCACGGCGGGGCCTCCCCTTTCTGGGAGGTTCTTGGGGCCATGCTCTGGGGCGGTGGGGACCCTGGCCTGTGGGGCGGGTGTGCGAGCAGAGAGCCGGCACAGACCACTGGCCCGTAGGGCTTCCCCGCCCCCAGCTATGGTCACACCCCCTTGGAGGCACCTGCGGGCAGGGGCAGGAGGGCACTCAGGGCCCTCGCAGCTCGGGGGCGAGTGGAGCTCCCGGGTCCCAACCAGGCCAGGTGTGGCGGGAGCAGGGAGGTGCCGGTGTCCTGGCCACCCAGGAAGCCAGGGGGCAGGCTCAGTGCCCCCTGCTCCTAAGGAAAGGGACAGGGTCCCTCCACTGAGGCAGTTTTATTATTTTAATTAAAACAGAAACTTGTCTAGCCGTGTTGTGTAGCGTTTGGATCTTAGTTCCTTGCTTAGGATCGAAGCCTTGCCCTCTGCAGTGAAGCGTGGCATCCGAACCACTGGACCTGCCGGGGCATCCCTACGGGCAGCTTTAAAAGGGGAGACAGAGCAGCAGAAAGACGCCCTTTCTGGTTCCCTCCAGAAGCCGGCGACCCCTGGGCCCTTCTCCCCATCCCTCCCCTCCCCTCCTCTTCCAGAACTGAGACCAGCACAGCCAGCAGGGGGACAGGGTTGGGAGGCGGGGCGACAGAGCCCGGACCCTGCCTGGTGCCGCCCACCCCAGGGATCCCCGGCCCCCGCAGGCCCACCTTGCCTTTGCGCACGAGGCTTCGGATGTGGGTCCACAGGGCGGTGCCGCAAGCACACACGTGCTCCTCCACCGAGGCCGCCCGGCTGCGGCCCGCCAGGCCAGGGTGGAGGTGCCGCAGGAGGGTCTGCAGGGCAGCCATGCCCGGCGTCTCCCGCATCCTGGGCCCTGCTGCCCGAGGGGCTGGCGGCGAGGCAGCGGCGCGGTGGGTGGGACAGCGGCCGGGCAGCAGCATTGGGCTGGAGTGTGCCGGGCTCCCGCCCCGCAGCCTTTTGACCCGGTTCTCAGGAAGCCCCGCCCCCGCAGGCTTGCCCAGTCCCATCGCGAGGGTTCTCCGTTTTGTTTGCGTGGGAAAAACACCCCCACGGGCGGCCCGTTGGTTATGGGAATCCCGATGCGTCACACTTTCCCTCCAGAGCCCAGAAAAGCCACGCTTCCTTCTCAAGTGGCCGGTTTCCTGCCGGGCAGTTTGGAGACGCTGAGTAACCCGTGTCTGCCCGGCCAGCCCTCCGCACGGATGGACGGGCCCCCCGCTCCTAGGTCCTGCGAGAGCCACAGCCGCGACCGCATCCATCCCTGCCGGGGCCGGACTCGGGTGGGAGAACGCCCACAGCCCCCAGAACTGGCCGCTTGGCCCAGGGACCGGGGGCTCAGCGCCGCCGTCCACCCCTCCACCTGCCTGCCCTCTGCCCCGGGGGTGGGGGGCAGACAGTCCATAGGCTGGCCCGGCTCCAACAAACAGAGCGGGCGGAAGCCACGTGAGGACGCCCCCCGCGGCCGGGCTCCGTCCACAAACAGCGCTCGCGGCGGACGTGCTCCCGCCTGGGCTATTTACAGTACAGGGAGGTAAACAAGCGGGGAGCCCGGGCTGGGAACGGAGCGCTCTGGGGGAGGACCAGGAAAGGGCCAGCGCCTTCGGGAAAGCCCAGGGCGCGTGGGGTCCCGGGAGGAATGCGCCAGCCGCTCAGGACAACGGGGCCGGGCAGGCGGGGTGCCTCCCCAGACGGAGGTCAGCGTCTCCACTCGCCTCCCCCAGGGCTGGGCACGGGGCACCCCCAGGGAACAAGGGTGGGTGGCAGGCCTGGTGGACGGCTGCCCCCAGCGCTGCCTGGAAGGCCGAGGCAGCCTGGCGGTCAGGGATGGACGGCCTGACGGACACTCTCAGAGCATTCTCTTGTTCACCTCCCCGGGCAGAGGCAGGACCAAGACAGGGCAAGTGCTCCCTCCTCACCCGCCTTCTTGGAGACTGCGGCTTCCTCCGGGATGTGCTCAGCACCCAGGACGGGCCAGCAGGGCCTCCCCGGCCCTCCAGACCGAGCCCCACATGTCTCACCCTGTAACCTGCTCCCAGGAGTGGTCCCAAGAGGGGACCAGAGATGCCCCCGCCCCCAGAAGGGGACACGGCCCTCCAGCCTCTGTCTCTCTAGTGCATTCCTGGAGCTCTGACCTCTGTGTCCTTAACTCCTTCCTGCCCTCCCCCGACCCCAACCACACTCCAGCATCACCCCAAGACCCAGAGGACAGCTCTGATCAAAAAAAAGACAGGGGACCTCCCCGGGCAGTACCATGGTTGAGAATCCGCCAGGCAAGGTAGGGGATGCGGGTTCGAGCCCTGGTTTGGGAACTAAGCCCTCAAGCCACACCTAGGGAGTCCACGTGCGGCGATGCAAGAGCCTGCATGACGTGGCGGGGACCCCAAGTGTCACTGCAAAGACCCGACGCACCCCAATAAATAAGAAGCAAACAGTAACGGGCTTGTCAAGGATGCTGAGAAACAGGAGCCCTCGGGCACCTCCACGGGGACGTGAACTGCTGCAGCTGCTCGGGAAGAGCAGGTCAACAGCTCAGAGCGCCAACCTTGGCGGCGACCCAGCGACTCCCCCCCGGCTCTCCACACAGGAAGGAGGAAGCCGTCTGTTATCACGCCGACCATGCCACACTCGCAAGGTGCTCACCGTCACGGCCACGAATGGGAAGCGGCCCAGGTGCCCCCCAACTGGAGAACAGACAGAGGAGCTAAACGTGCCGTGTGGACACATGCGTGAGGCAGGGCCCAGCCAAAAAAGGGAGTGTGGTGAACGCACCATGAGCGCGTGACCCTCAGAAATGTTTTGCTAAGTGGGGGAAGCCAGTCACGGAAACCACGTCACAGAGCGCGTGTGTTTACACAGAACACGCAGCGTGAGCAATCGTTGAGTCAATATGTCGTGTGCGCCTCTTCGCGAGCCCATGGACTGTAGCCCGCCAGGCTCTCTGTCCGTGGGATTCTCCAGACAAGAATGCTGCAGTGGGTTGCCATGCCCTCCTCCAGGGCATCTCCCCTCCCCAGGGATCGAACCTGCATGTCCTGCACTGCAGGTTGGTTCTTTAGACTGAGCACATCCATACACAAAAAGCACATCAGCCTGGGCCCGGGGGTGGGAACAGGGAAACCGCTTTGAGAGGACAGAAATATTCTCAAACGCGATTGTTGTTAACGGTCGTAAAACACTGTAAATTACTAAGATCACTGATTATCTCCCTGGTGGCTCAGACAGTAAAGAATCTGCCGGCAATGCAGGAGACCTGGGTTTGATCCCTGGTTCGGGAAGCCTGGCAGGCTACAGTCCAAGGGGCCCCAAAGAGCCGGACACGACTGAGTGAGTAACACTCTCACTTTTCACTGGCTGCTTCTCTACTTGAAAGGGAAGCGGTGGATGTCAGTCAGTGAAGAAAAGATGCAGAGTCCCACACGGGACCGCAACTGGAGCAAGGAGGGCCCAGGCCTCGCCGCACCGCTCCTCGCGGCGGCAGAGGCTCTGGGAAGCTGAGTCCCCGAAGGGCTCTGTGGCTCCACACCACTTCTACAGCCTAAAACCGGCCTCAAATGGTTAACAACCATCTGCACCCCTCACGTTCATGGGGCCGGAGACCCCGCAGACCTGCCCACTCCAAGGGGCTGTCACCGTTGATGCCCTGAGACACGTTCGCACCTCATCCATCTCTGACCACCCCCCAGCACCCCCCGACTTCCCAGCACCCACGTGGCCCTGGCACGTGAATGACCATGGGGAACAGATCGTGGCCAGCCCTGAGATAACCCTGATGGCAGGTGGGCCTGGGGACTCTGTGGCACTTATCTGATGCCCACTGCCCATCTTCCTCCTGCCCAATGCGTCTCCAGGGCTTCCACCCGCACTCTGGCTGGCTGGGGTTAGAGGAGAATGCAAGTGCCCCAAGGACCGAACGACAGCAATGTAAAGTCACCCTCTGAGCAGAAGAGACGAACACTGCACACAGAGGCGAGAGAAGGAAAACGGAAGGAAGGGATTCGCGACGCCTCGAGGCTCCACCTTCCCTGGGCTCTGCCGACCCTGCGACGCCCCCTGCTCCCAGGCCAGTGGTTCCTGAACCCAAGACTCCCCAACACAGTCTGGGGGATCGGGTGGATCCAGAACCCTGACCTGGGGGGCGAGGACCCAGCTCCCCGGACGACTGTGACGCCTCCGGGCCTGACAGCGTGTTCGGTTTCCGCCCCTGGCCCCTTGGGGCCCGCTGACCTGGGCTGGCTCCAGGTTCTCCCCACGCCCCCCTCGGACACTGCGGGGTGCTGTGCCCGCCCTCTGCTCATGGGAAGGGCTTTGCACTCAGCTTCTGAGTTGAGGTGTGTGTGACGGAGGGGGAGAGGACTCGGGGGGTGGGGGTGTGTGGTGTAGCCACCCCTCCCCCACAGCAGGACAGGCAGGGCCACCCGCCCCTCGCACGTGGCCGGGCTGGGAGACCACCTGGAATTGCTGGGAAAGCCCCCATTTAGGCAGGCTGGGCCCGGGAGTCACCGACAGCCTCCCCGAGGTGCCCCCACAGAGATACGCGTCCACAGGGGAGGGGGGCGGCTGGCTGGGGTCCCGGGCTGTCGTCAGCATGACCGGCCTCCCCTGACTGCCTTCCTTCCTCCTGCTGAGGATCCAGACTCGTAAACAAGCCCGGCCGCCCCCAGCCTGAGTCACAGACCCCCTCCCGCCCCTCCCGGACGTCCCCGGGACTGATGACAGCTCTGAGTCACCCCAGGTCCCAGGAGGGAGCGGGGCTGGGGGACCCGAGTCTGCAGGCCCCTCTGACCCGCTTTCCAGCTGCAGACAAGCCCTCGTTTTCTGTGCTCCGCCATTCGCGCTTTCACAAGCTGAAGGTCTGGGGCAACGCTGCGTTGTCAGACGCTGGTTGGCACTTCTCAGGAATGAAGTCTTGTTTTTTTCACTAAGGCACCTACACTGCTTTTTCCAGGCGTGATGCTATTGCACACTCTGACCTCAGTACAGTGTCGACACACCCTTTACACGCACTGGGAAACTGGAAACCTCACGTGACCTGCTTCCCTGCGGCACCTCTGAGGTATGCCTGCAGGTCTTGTCCCCAGGAGACGGGTTTTAGCAAGAACCCTGCTAAGACAGAGTCGGACGTGACTGAGCCACTGAACTGAACCGCTAAGTCAGTGAAGAAAAATCCCCTGCCCTGGGGACTTCCCTGGCGGTCCGGTGGTTGAGAGTCCGCCCTGCCGTGCCGGGGGTCGTGGGTTCAAACCCTGGTTGGAGAACTAGGATCCCCAAGGGCCACAACACAAAGTCCAGGCCCTGAATGAGAGCTCTTCTGTGCCGCAACTAAGGCCCCACGCAGCCAAATAAACAGAGGGTAAAAATTTAAGAAAAAATTAAAACAAACAAACAAACAACCCACTGTCAATATTTAACCATCCTCAACCTGTGACCACGCTGTTCGTCCCCGCCTTCCTGGTGACGTCCGAATGACCCGGGCCTGTCTTCAGCAAGAATCCCACTAGAACAGCGCAGCCAGAAACCCCCTCAGTCCCGCTGTTATCTGACTACCACCGCTCTCTCCTGCTGGTTCAGACGGTAAAGAATCTGCCCCCACGCAGAGACCCCGGTTCGATCTCTCTTTCCAGAGAGAGCTTGACTCCATAAAGGAGGAAGACGACTGTTCCCTTTCCTGTCTGAGACCCCCGGTTACCCAGCAGCAGTGCTCGGAGGCCGCGGTTCAGATCCCGCCACCCCCAGGACCCCAGTCCTGCAGGAGGACGCAGAGGAACCAAAGTCAAGAAAAGGAATCGGGCGCCCAGCCTGCCAGCTCACCATGGGCTGGGCAAGGCGTAGGCAGAGCCTGGGTGTGGGGGCGGACGCTGGGGCAGGGGTACAAAGAAGGCCAGTGGTCCTCGAGCGCGGAGGCGATGGCGGAGGCCCCGAGCGATGACCAGCGCGAGGCAGCTGCCTGAACACCACCGCGCTCAGAGGCGTCCGGCTCGGGACGCCCACGGAACAGCCCTGCCTGGGCAATGCCCTGCCGTCCATCAAGGCCACCGAGGCGGCCTCCTGCCAGGGCGGGAGACACAGGTTCAATCCCTGGTCCGAGAAGACCCCACTTGCTGTGGAGGAACGTGTTGCGTGCTAGCGGCTCACGACCACCAAGCTTGTGTTCTAGAGCCCGGGGGACTGCAGCCGCTGAAGCCCCCGCGAGAGTCCGCGCTGCTCCGAGACGAGAGGAGCTGCGGCGGCGGGGAGTCCGTGCCCTGCAGCCACCGTAGCCCCTGCTCACTGCCACCAGAGAGGAGCCCGAGCTGAGACGGAGACCCAGTGAAGCAAACGATATGTACGTATATATAATAGTAACAAATTAAATAAATGTTTTTTAAGTAACCACTTAGAAGAAAACAAAAACGGGATGGTCAGCAGTGAGGTTGGAATCCCTGGGATTCCACGCAGAGTCACAGCCACCCTGGGCTGCCCCTGCCCGAGGAGCACCCAGCCCCAGGCGCCGTCAGCTTCCTGTCCTTGGGTCTCGGCTCGGCGCAGCCAGGACTGTCCGTGCCAACCCCCCACCTCCCCCAGAGCCCTTGCCCTGTGGTGCCAGTCCCAAGGCACAGGGGTTCCTGGAGGCCACAAGCTGGCCAGTTCCCTAAGCAGCTTCTCAGGCACCGTGCCCCTCCCAGGAAGCCAGCCAGACAGCCGTGGCAGGGACGGAGCCCCCTGCCAGGCGAGGACTCCCCAGGGTCGCAGCGAGACGAGGAACTCGCGGAGTGTGAGTCACCTTCTCTGCCTGGAGGTTTTCACTTCCTGCACCGGGGAAGGGAGCCCTGTCCTCCCACGGCTACCTGGCACGTCCAGCCACTCCCCCAGGAGGCCTCATGGCGGGGGGCTTCCCAGGGCACTGGGGGAGCAGTCAGGGCCCACCTCCAGGGCGGGGCAGGCAGGAGCCCCCTTAGCTGGGTCTGGTCAGCTGCCCCGTAAGGAAAGAGGGTGCTGGGGCTTCCTTCTGGGGTGCAGAGCCGTGCAGGTGAGGCTGTGAGAAGGACAAGGCGGGTGGTTCTGCAAGAGCTGGGGGGCACGTCCTGTCCTTGGAAGGCTGAGGGCCCAGAGGGCTTGGACCTGGGGACCCCTCCCCAGTCCTCTGTGAGACTTCCTCCTGACCCACCAGGGGCTCCTCTGCCAGCTCCGGGGGGCTGGTGGGGGGACCGGCGCCCGCCCACAGAGGGAGGCGGCTGCAGGCCTGGAAGTGGGGTCTACACGCCAAAGAGGGGGCGCCAGGCGGGGAGACTCAGAGTCTCAGGTTTTTCCAATTAGAGGTGGCTCCTGACTGCCAAGGGCAACCCTGCAGGGCGCCACCTCAGGCTCTCCAGAGGCCAGGGTGGCACAAGGCATCCTGGAAAAACAGGTAGAGCTGGAATTCCTTTGGGGACAAGACGCTGAGTGACAGACAGGCTGGGGCGGAAAGGGACCCACGACGGCGCCAGCCCAGGTCTCCCATGCCGACGATTCAGAGCCGGGACTGCCTCACTGTGTCCCCCATCCCCCGCCTTGGTGTCTCCGGGCGTCAAACAGGAAGAGCACAGAGCACCCGGAGGCGGGGAGCCCACGGGGAGCGGAGGGGCCACCTCACCTGTGCCTGGCCCTTGCCCACAATCCGGTCCGTGCTCTCCCCACCGTCCTCCTTGGCGAGCCTGGTCTTGTGGTAACACTTCTCGTAGCACAGGATCCTCAGGGTCTGCGAGCCTTCCAGCTCGATCTCAAACTCCTGCGCCCCGAGAGAGGAGGAAAGCCCCCAGGTTACTGGGCAGGCCCCACGGAGGGGCGGCCAGCGCTGCTGGCCAAAGGGGCCTCTGAACAGCAGCCCCTTCCCGCACAGACAGCTCCCCTGAGGCCCCGCGGCGAGACCCTCCCCACTGTCGCCCCACAGTGCAGACCCTCAGCAGCCGGTGCCCCGTGAACATCACACCACCGGCTAGTCTGGGAGCTTCCGGAAGCTCTGGGCGCCTCTCATGCCTAACCCAAGCTCCGGGAGCCGGCATCTCGCACAGGGTGGTCCCCGAACCACCTGCAGCAGAGGCCCCGGGGCGGGGTGTGGGAGTGGGGGGGGTGGCTGGTTACAAACGCAGACCCGCTGTGGGCTCTGGGGGCCCACTGATCACGACCAGCGCCCTCCAGGTGGGTTGACACCTGGGGGCCAGGGTCGGCGGGCAGGGGAGCGCTCTGTCCTTTGCGCTCAGCTTTGCTGAGCTGCTCCGAGGACAGTCTATTTGAAGGGAAAAAATAAACATCGACCCAGGGAGGCGACCCAGGCGAGGCGAAAGAGGGACCCGGGAGGAGGGCTCTCCTGCAGGCTCTCGGTGTGTCTGCCGTGGGTGCGTGGGGCCTGCTTCCTCCTCCATCATCCCCACGGCACCTCGGGAACTCCAGTGCTTCCCAGCAGGGTTTCACCGGCATGGGTTCTTGGTGGGGAGACGGGGGTCGGGGGTTGGGAGAGCAGGTATTTCTGAGTCTGAATTGGGGGGAGGAACGGTGCGTGTGCCGGGAACCTGCGAGGACCTAGACAGCCCACACGTGCAGCCAGGGTGGTGGGCCGCCCAGAAGCCCCTCAGCCCAAGCTCGGTCTCTGCAGCCCCTCGGTGGTGTCCAGAGCCCGGCATGCGCTGCCTCTGCAGGGTCACGCCCTCCTGCATGGGTCCGCCTGGCTCCGACACCCCCTGCCCCACCCCGGACAGCCCTGGCGCCCGGTGTTCTCACGACCAGGCAGGTCCGCCGGCTCCCCAGGCCCGCGCTCTGAGGGCGGCGTGTGGCACGTCTAATGATCACAGAGACCAGGGTCCTCTCCAGCCCAGCGAGGCAACCCCCACCCCAGGAGCAGAGCTCCGGCTTCCGGGCCTCGAGTGTCACGGCGCCCAAGGCTCATTCCAATTTCCAAGCAAAAACACCATGGAAACCTTCCAGATAAACACTCGGCAATAATAGGGGCCTTAATGCTAAGAAGCCCTTCGAAGCTCTTTTTCCAGATGCTCTGCCAGCAAAACAAGTGTCTCCGTCACTGGCGGTGGGGGGAAGAGGGGTGTGTGTGTGCAGGCGAATTCTCAGGAACACGGAGATAAAATCTCCTGGCCCGCCTGCTCCCTCGGGAGATTCCGGGAACGGCTGCTGGCACAGAGGCCGGCAGGGAAGCCCTCAGGGTCAGAGCCCGTGGACGGAGCACCTCGTTTGCCGGGAAGTGGGGCCTCACCTCGTTCCAATTGGGCTCGGCTGTGTCCCTGTAGACGCGTGTCTTGGCTTTATTTACAAAGTAGCCGAAGGAATCCACCTCCAGGGTGCAGTACAGACCTAGGGGGCACACGGAGAGCGGGACTGACCACATGGCCCTTTGTCAGCCATCTCTCTCAGAAAAGCAGGTGTTATTTTCTAAATCATAAAGAAAAAAAGTGTCTTGGGTTTTTTTGGTAGCGCTCTGACGTCTGCGGGATCTTGGGACCCCAACCCAGGATGGAAGCGGTGCCCCACATGCCCTGCAGTGGAAGCGCGAGACCACCTGGAGAGTTCTCGGTTTTCTTTCTAAAACAAGACACCAAAATGGTGCCATCAAGACAGCCTCACGTCACACGGGTGCAGCCAGAAGCCAGCACCCGTCACGACACTCGCTCCCCTGCTCACGGACAGCAGCTCGGCGCTGGGAGGGAAGTGGGGTAGGGCCGTGGACGGGGGCTCGGTTCATTGGGGTATTAATGAAGTTCTCCAGGCAAGAGTACTGGAGTGGATAGCCCTTCCCTTCTCCAGCAGATCTTTCCTGACCCAGGGATGGAACCTGGGTCTCCTGCATCGCAGGCAGATTCTTTACCGTCTGAGCCCCAGAGAAGCCCTATTAATAAAGTTACTATAGGGCAAAGCGAAAATGTGTATTTGAATAAGTATTCAGGCTTATTCAAATCTAGTTATAGTTTTAACTTATCCACCAGAAGTTGTGTTGCTTCCTTTAACGAATGGCTCTACTGAGGTATGAACGACTGTACCTTCACACTCACCCACTGTGAGCGTCCAGTGGGTGCTCTTGGGTGAGTTTACGGAGTTCTGCAGGCGTCACCGCCTTCAGTTTTAGTGCACTTCCATCACTCCTAAAAAGACCTCTTCCCATTTTTCCCATTCAACCACAAATCTATAAATCTGCTTTTTCCGTCTATCCAAATCTTTTGTTCATTTTTAAAAGGCTGGGCTGTCTCAGGCATCGCACTGTAAGCCTTCTCGATAGATCCTGGATACAAAGCCCTGATCATATCCACCCGGCCTGGAAACAGCTTCTCTTCT
This sequence comes from Bos javanicus, assembly GCF_032452875.1. NCBI lineage: Eukaryota > Metazoa > Chordata > Mammalia > Artiodactyla > Bovidae > Bos > Bos javanicus. The sequence continues at coordinate 71,900,762 of NC_083884.1, forward strand.
GGGGCTCGTCAGGCACGTCTGGTTCGGTTTTGTAGTGACGATGGCACGGTCAGAAGGGTGCCTGCCCCGCGTCCTCCTCCACGGGGCCCTAAGAGCTCGGGGGTCAGGCTGGCAGGCGAGTGTGTGCCGAGCCTGCGCCGCAGCGTGACCAACCCTCACCGCTCCCGAGTGGCTGGGACAGATGGCCCCGAGGGGAGGGATTAAAAGGGTACCCCTTTGGCACATCAGAGCAGCAAAATCTCTCCAGCACCAGGGTCAGGGTGCCAGCCCTCAGCCTCCTGGAGACCTAGGCTGCATTGTGTTGATGTTCAAGTCGCTCAGTCATGTCCAACTCTTTGCAACCCCATGGACTACAGCACACCAGGCCTCCCTGTCCATCACCGACTCCCCGAGTTCACTCAAACTCATGTCCACTGAGTCGGTGATGCCATCCAACCACCTCATCCTCTGTCACCCCCTTCTCCTCCTGCCCTCAATCTTTCCCAGCATCAGAGTCTTTTCCAATGAGTCAGCTCTTCGCATCAGGTGGCCAAAGTATTGGAGTTTCAGCTTCAGCATCAGTCCTTCCGAGGAACACTCAGGACTGATTTCCTTGTCTGTCGCGAAACCTGACCTCTACAATTGCACGACCTGCCTGCAGGGGGCAGCTCCCAGCTCCCAGAATCTGAAGAGCCAGAAGCAGGCAGAGGCAAGGTCCACCCTGGAAAGCAACCCCACTCCCAGCGGGCGTGAGCGAGCACCACACCTCCGGGCGGTCAGCCACCTCCCGGGTCCCCGCGCCCTCCGGCTCAGGGTCCGGCCACCTTACTCCCCACACCAGCCACCTACTTGAACTCTGCTTAAAGCCGCTGGCAGAGTGGACGATGACATTCAGGAACCCGTAGAGCCCAGGAGATTCGTCATCTGTGCAAGAGACCAGAGAGGTGAGCGCCCGTCCTCCTGGGAGGGGCAGGCAGGAGCTGGGCTCTGCTTCAGGGACCCTCTCGGGGCTGGGGGGGGGGCACCGCGTGACTGTCACTCGGTTAGCGGGGGACCAGGCGACAACGTGAGCAGAAACACATCTGCTGTGGCCTCCACTCGGCCTTAGGATCGAGTGCTACGTTCACAACGTGGGCAAACCAGGGACGGAGACGAGACGTGACGGGCTCTCGGGACAGGAGAGGGGCTGGGGAGCACGTCACGTGGATGAGGCGCAGTGTGCAGAGCACGATCTTGTGTGCAAGCGCGTGTGCACGAGTGTAACAGTGAATGCAGGTGCGGCACGACCACACGTGGGGGGATGGGGAGCAGGGCCAGACCGGAGCACAGAGGGTCTGAGGAGCCGCTCGGGACTCAGGACCAAGTCTCCGGTCCCCTGGGTCACCCCAGCTTGTCCTGTCCACTCCAGGGAGAAGCCGACAGGAGCACACACAAGCCCAGGCATGGAGGTCCCCGGCCCCAGGGCAGCTCCAACAGCAGTAAGGAACGGCGGCCTGGAGGGTGTGGGGTGGGGCAGCCCACCTTCCTTGTTGATGGTCAGCGGGATGCTGTGGACAGTTTGCAGTTTGACACACGAGTTCGTCAGCATCTGCAGCTCCACGGACGTCAGCGAGAAGCTCTTGAAACCTGAGATGGGGGCACAGGGGTGCCAGCCAGTGAGTCCACCCGGCTCCTCAGAACCCCGGGACCCCCTGGAGCATTTTTTCCAGCTACCCTCGCAGCGGGCCCTCAGCACACCCCGGTGAGGAGGCCCACAGCGTCCACGTGCTCCCAGGGAGGAGCCGCTAAGGGATGGGGAGGCGTGGCCCGGGGGGTGTGGAGGGAATCTTAGCAAGATGCTCACACAGGGTCGCCTGCCACCTCGGCTTGGCCGTATGGCAGTCGTGAGGGGCGACCCGGGGCAGCTTCCTGTGGGGTCTCCCCAGACACCCAGTGCAGCTCTATCCGCTGCGCCCCCGTCTCTCCACCAGGTGGGGGAACAGAGCTCACTTTTGAGCAGAGGACAGACGCTGTAAGTGGTCTGGACCTCTGGTTACAACTGGACACCCGTGATGGGAACATGGGCCGGGTCCAGGCACCAGCTGTCAGAGCTGCCAGGAGCACCCCGTCCCCAGAGACGGTGCCCTGCGAGGGACAGGGCAGAGGCGTGTGGAGCCCCCCGCCTACCCGGGATGCAGGGCTCAGCCTGGCTGCCCCTGCAAGAGGCACAGGTGGGAAGCTCTCAGCCAGAATGGCTCAGGAGTCCCGAGTCACGGGGTGGGGGGCGGCGGGGAGCAGAGGAGGGAAGCAGGCGGCCGCAGCCCCAGGTCCCGGGCAGGGCCTGCCCTCCAGCCCTGAAGGCAGCCAGGCAGCATGGGACAGCTGTGAGCTGAGCAGAAGAGACCCGCTAATACACAGGGAAGCGCCCAGAGAAGGGCCCGTCCTGGCTCGGGCTGGGCGCCCCGGCCCGACAGCGGTCAAGCACAGGGGAGCAGGGCCAGCAGGGTGTGGCCGCCCAGCGGGCATCTGCGGGGTGGGGGGCAGGTGAGGCGGGGGTGGGGGAGCCCCAGGTGCAGGCAGGGTTCACAGGTCAGAGGGCAGGCTGGCGGTGGGCAGTCATGGAGAGCACGGGGTCCTTTCAGGACAGCCCCTCCTCAACCATCTCGTGTGTCAGGGCTCCAAGGCACACCTCACTTGGATGAGTCCCACGGCCCAGCCCGCTGGGGAAAACGAGGTCAGAGACCACAGTGCCAAAGTCCTGAACCCACACCTGGAGCCCACAGCCCGGCCCGGGGGCCACTCACATTTCTTCTGCTGCTCCCGGATGTTCTCTCTCCACTCGGCCCGCTCGTAGTCGGAGGAGATCAGGAACGTGTAACTCTGGGGGCAGCAGGAGAGCACACCCCAGTTATCGCCACCTCGCTGACCGGGCACCCAGGGACCGGGCTCCGTCCCGGCCATCACGTGCAGCCGGCAGCGAACCCACTAGGGGCGCCCACAGCCCCGCGCTGCCGGCGTCAGAGCTGGGGGGTAGTGGGGTGCACTTGCAGCCCTGCTCCTGCACGCCCTGCCCGCCTGGGTCAGGGCGACGCATCGCAGCACAGGGCCACCGGGTCCCCAGGATGGATGTGCCGAGGGGAGGGCTGATGCCCACCAGCCCGGGCCCTGACGCGGAGGCAGCGGCCCCCGCAGAGCCCCTGGGCAGGCGCGTGATGCCCACAGAGAAAAGCCCTCAGGGTAGAAGTGAAGCGTCCCTTCAGGCCCACGGGCTCCCAGACTGCATCCTTGCGCTGAGAGCCTGTGAGCCCCCAACGCTATGGAGACGCCCCTGGAGCCCCCGCCATCTCCCAGCTGTGGGGGTCCGTGTGCCAGGCCACACAAGCTTCTGGGGCCGAAGAGGGACCACAGGCAACCGGAGGGGTGGGGCGTGGGTGTGGCTGGCGAGTCGGGCGTGGTCTGTAGGTGGGGCGTGGCCTACAGGGTGTGATCGGCAGGTAGGGCTGAGACTGGCGGGTAGGGGCTTGGCCTGTGGGCGTGACCGGTAGTGGGGGGGCGCGGCCTGTGGGCGTGACCTGGCTGTCATATGGGCGTGGCCTGTGGGCAGGGCGCGGCCTGTGAGGGGCATGGTCCGCAGAGTGTGGCCGGTGGTCACTCACCTTCCCGTTGCGGCTGTGCACGCGGAAGGCCATATTCGGGGACATGAGGAGCAGCAGCGACTCCTGCTCCGAGAGCTTCTTCCTCAGCCTCTCGATGGCCTTGCTGCCCTTGTTTGCTCTCTGTGGGGAGAGGATGCGGCCACGTGTCCAGCCCCGACCCAGCGCTGTGCGCTCCTGCTCAGCCTGCCCAGGGGCCTGGACCCTCGGTCCGCAGAGGACAGAAGCCCGTGGACAGGGCCTCGGCCGCACTGTCCAGGCCGGGCCCGGGCTGCCAGACGTGCTCAGTGCATGCTCCTTGAGGGTTACAGGCCTTCCCCTCACGGACCTCCCTTCTGTCACTTTGCCCAAACTTAGGACAACATCCAGGGGCCCGTCGTGATCCTGAGGGCCCCTCCCTGCTCCCGGGTCTGCACATTTTGACGTCACGTCCCCTGGGAGTGAGGGGCCTGTGCAGGGCGAGACGTGTCCCCAGGACCTGCCAGGGAAAACCCTCTCTTCTCCCAGCCGTGCACCGCCCTCCTGAAGCCTCCAACCCAGGGGCACAGCCTGGATACGCGCAGCAATGGACGGGGCTTGACAGCCCTTGGGACACTCTGCCCCGGCCAGACAAACAGACAACCCAGAGTTCACGCCAGCCTGGAGCTCCGGGGACCCCCCATCCCCTGGGGTTTGTGGTGCAGCAGGGCGGGCAGGGGCGGGCTGCGAAGGACGCCTGTCCCGCTGCACCCACCGCAGCAGCTGGTGTCCCTGGACATCAACCTTCTGGGGACCCACCCCGTCCTTGGCTGCCACACAGTGCCTACAGACCGACCCTACAGGTTGGGGGCTCGCCCTCGCTGTTCCTTCAGAACACTGCTCCTCTCCAGAAACAACCAGGGGTCTGCCGGGTACGGGTCAGACCCTCCGGAGGGGCCGTATCCCGCACCTGGGACTCGCTCCCCATCGGGGCAGTTGTAACAGGGACAGTGGGGCGACCGCCCCCCGCCCCCCACCCGATCCTGGACGGCTCCACGTCTGATGGGATGCCTGGTGCTCTGAATGCTCTCGGGGCCCCAGCAGGTCCCAGAGACCCGCAGTGGGTCAGAGGCCCAGCAGAACTCGCCCGCTGGGAGGTGCTGCTGCCCCTGGAGCTGCAGAGCCAGCCTAGTGCCCACCCCCCGCCCCACGCACCTTTTCTCTCTGGATGTCACTCTTGATCTGGGAGATCTTGACCTTCATGGCATCCAGCTCCTCGTCCAGCACCAGGGGGATGCTGGGCGCAGCCTCCGACTCGTCCACCGTCTGGAAGCTGAGGTCCGTGAGCGGGATGTACCACTTACAGTCGTACTGCTGGGCTTTGCTGGGTGTGGGGTGGGGGGGGCGGGCACGTGAACAGGCTGCCCACCTTCCTCCGCTTAAGTCACTGTTTCCAGTCTGGGAGCCCTGAGGTCACGGCCATGACATCTACCTGACCTTCAAACCCTGCCCGTGGTCCCCGAGACAAGCGGACACTGGCGACCGGGCCCCGGTGCCCCTGTGCTGGGGCACTGCTCGCGTGGGACCCAGGCCCAGGGTCTGCCACGCCTCATCCACTGTATCCTGACGCGGTAGACCTTCCAGGCCCCCAGTGACAGTCAGGACAGGACTGCAGACGCCCCCAGGGCTGCAGTTTGAGGGGCTGCAAATCCACCCAGTATAAGCCCCCTCTCGACAGACAAGACAGGGAAGGTGAAGCTCTCTTCTGATTGAACCCACCCAGCACAGCGACAGCAGGGGGGCTGAAGAGCCCAGCTGAGTGACTGGTCTCTTCCCCCGTTGCTGCCCCTGCACAGGCCACCGCGTTCTCGGCCATCAGCTGGTGATGTCTGCCAAGGGCCGGGGCGGGGCAGGCACCATGCATGCCCCACCTACAGCAGACCCTGCACCCCCAGACCTCTCTGGGTCACGACCTGACAGCCCCCCTGAGGTCACAGTCAGGCTCCCCTGTTCCTGTTAAGAGTCAACAGCCCAGTCACTCACGCTGACCCAGGACATCTGCTAATGATGACCTCTGACCATGAGCCTGGCACCGCGTTCCAGGTGGAAACAGACTGTAGCTTAACGACAGTGGCCTGGCCCACAGGGGGATGACCTCTGCAAGCTGACTGGCAAGAACACCCAGTTTCCTTCTGTAGAAACCGCCCCGGGTGCCCTGGACCCTCCGCCGGGCCAGGGGGCCACACGGTCACTCACCCCCCGCTCTGCTTCTTGAGCTTGGTGCAGAGCAGCAGGTCTGTGAAGAGGAAGACGTGCCGCAGCTTGCGGGCCCCCTCCACCAGCTCCACCATGAAGCTGTCCTTGAGCAGCTGCCGGTGCTGTGGGCAGGGCGAGAGGGGCATGGTCAGGGCGAGGGGGCGTGGGCAGGGCAGGGGTCGGGGCTTCCGACCCCCACCTCCACCCCCCAGCGCCCCCTCCACCTGCAAACACCTCAAACCCCTTGCCCTCTGTCCATTAAAGTCCCCAAGCGCCCGGGGCACACGGCCTGTGGGGGAGGGTGCGTGGACAGGGTCTCGGCCGCCGGCGTAGAGGCTGGAGGGCACGGCGCAGCCCGGGGGTTGGAGAGCCCGTCTGAGCAAGGGCGGCCCGGGCCTCCCTCCCCAGAACAGCCCTGGACACCTGGGCGGGAGGCAGGCCAGAAGAGGGGACAATCTCGTGTGGGGGACCAGCAAGAAGGGCCCGTTGCTGAGGGCGGACAGCCGCCTGGTGAGTGGGGTGGGGCAGGGCCGGGAGGACTCAGAGAGGGGGGCGGTCACGCTCAAGGCCAGGCCCGGATTTGCGGGCATCAGAAGGCCGGGCAGGGGTCCCCCAGTTGGGACCCTGCATTCCAGTCCTTCTCAGGTCACAGCCCGCTGATGTACAGAAGCCCACACAGGGGTCACGTGTCTAATGCAGGCCCCGAGCCCCAAGGAGGCCTTGAACAGCAGGCGGACTCGAGGCACCGGTGCCCCGGCAAGCCCTGCGCCTCTGCCCCGGCGGCTTCCCTGAAACAGAGGGGCGGGTGTCCCTAGCTCGCACAGGTCCAGGGCGTGGGGTGGTAGGTCGGTCGCCAGCCGACAACCAGCGGCCACCACCTCGTCACCTGGACCAAGGCTGTGCCGTGCCGAGGACAGGCGGAGAGGCTGCCCCACCACACCCTGGGGGAGGGTCCTTGTGCCCATTTTACAGACAGGGAGCTCCGCCACCCACCCCCGCCAGTGCAGAAAGCAAGCAGGGACTCAGGGCTCTGTGCCCAGGGGGAGAGGGACCCTGCTCACCCAGCCTCAGGGAAGGCCCCTCAGAAAGCACAACGCCTCCCCCCAAGTCTGCAATGGCTGGGGCGGGTGTGGGGCGGTGCAGAGTGTCAGGCCCGCTCATCATGCAGAACTCCAGAGCCGCCTCACCACAGCCCCCCAGCAGGTCCGGGCACCCGAACCCTAGATTCTTCTTGGGGAGGCTGTGCCTCTCTGAACCCCCTGCCAACGCTCAGCCAGAGCCCCCCCAGAAGCGAGTGCAGCCTGGGCTGGCCCCCCCCCCCCAACACCCATGTCACCATCACGTTCGGGTGGGCTCACAGCAGCCCGCCAGGCCCTGGCACAGAGCGCGGATGGTTCACACGGGCACTGCCCATGCCGACCGCACCGTATGTGCAAGGGCGGGAGGGCTGCCTGCGAGCCAAGCCACGACATGGGGTCACCGCCCTCCGCCCACCTGTGCCCCCGGGGGGTGTGGGGGTGTGGGCATCTGACGGCGGGGTGTGTGCAGGTCCCAGATGCTGAAGTCCTCGAGGGACAAACGGGGCGATGTCCCCTCGGCAGGGACTCGGCAGAAGGTTCTCCAGCCCAGGAGGCAAGACTGGGGGACCTTCTGTGAGTTGGAGGGGGACCTGAACGGGCTCAGCTACTGGACGTCGCCAGCAGAGGGCGCCCAACCTCCAGCTGAGAGGCGGACCGTCCCCCAGCCGTGGTCCCCGCGGAAGGAGGCCGTGACTGGAGACCCAGGAACAAGGGCCAGACTGCCGGCTGCAGGCGACACCTGACCAAAGGCAGCTGCTTCCAGCGATCGAAGGAGCAGGAAGGCTCGTCTCCTCGGGGATGCCCGCTGCAGCGGGAGGCACGGCACAGACTCGACGTACCCTGAAGCCGCTTCCCGGGAGGGGAGACAGCCATGGCAAGGCTGTCTTGGCGGAAGCAACTCTCATGTCTGCTGAGGTCACGTGAACTTGTGACCAGGGAGGCTGGGCACGCATGCACGACTTCCCCCAGAGATTAGGAGCTTCGGGCCGAGAGCCACTTGCTGGCTGCCCCGAGTGCCCGGTGGGTCAGACTGGGCACCACCGAGCCTGGGGGACTCAAAGGAGCAGGAAGGGGAGGAAGCGGCTCCCAGCAGTGGCGACGGTCAGGTTCACCGCCCGGCCCACATGCCCCGTCCCTGCCTGCTCCCACCCCGGCACATGTCCAGCAAAGGGTGCTCACGCTGGACGCCACCCCCTGACTGGCACACCTCTGCCATCTTACTGCAAGCTGCCTGGCATGGGCAGGCCCCTCCTGGGAAGGGTGGAGGCAGCCAGGGCGGCACCTGGCCCCTCTGCGCCACACTCTCGCCTCCAGGGACAACGGAGGGCAAGAGGGGCTCTCGGTGTGGCGGGGGGAGAGGAGGGGAAGGGGAACCCCCCAGAGGACGTCAACCCCGTTCTCAGCTACGAACATACCACGCCCCGCTCCCTTTCTTGCCCGGGAAGTCCTTAAACCCGCTGTCAACCGTCTCATTGTGAAAGAACACCCAGGGGAGCACGGAGCGGTCTCCAGGCAGACAAATGCCATCTGCCTTCTGGCCCACCTCTGGGACCCCGATCCAGCAGAAGTGTGGGGGGCTCTGGACACAACCCCCGCAGCAAGGCCACCACATCCCTGCAACCCCACCTGGACGCCCCGCCCGCCGGCCGGGGTCCACCCTGCCAGGGTCAAGGGCCCCCAGGGTCAGGCGTCTCTGCTGTGCTGAGCTGCAGGGACACAGTGGGGCCCGGTGTCCCCCGCCGGGGCAGTGGCCACTGCACTCACCTCTCCCTTCTTCACGGTCATGGACTGCCGGCGGGGCGTGATCTCCTCGTTGATGCTGGACAGGAAGTTCTGCGAGATGCGGAGGGCGTCCTGCAGCAGCGGGTGGTCAGGGTGGCTGGGGGGCGTGTGTTTCAGCAAGTCCTGCATCGGGGGAAGGGTCGAGTCAGAGCCGCTGGGTCCATTGGCCGTGCGAGCTGCAGACACTCTGGGGCTGGGTGGGGGGGGGACCCGGGGCCACCCTTCTGACAGCCGGGGCCGCGTGGTGGAGCACCACCCCTAGGGGAGGTCCCGAGCGGAGCCCACAAGCCAATGCTGTTTGCACGCTGCTGAGAGAGGCTCCACACTGCGGCTCTGGGGCAGGTTTCTGCAGCCAGGGCCAGGAAACTCTGGGTGGGGGCGGCCCCATGCCCTGCAGGAGACTGGCACCATCACTGGCCTCTGCCCACTCGATGCCAGTGGTGCCCCCTCGTGTGTGGTGGCGTCAAGCGAAACCGCCTCTGGATGTGTTTCGTGTCCACCGAGACCACCCGGGGGGCGCTGGCCTGTGTGAGGTCAGCAGAAAGCCCCCAACCTTCCCGACTCCTGCTCTCTTAGATCAGAGCCTGGGAATTCCTCTCCATGGGGGATGCCCATAATCTGAGCTCAAAAGTCAACGGCTCTCTGGTCCAGAGACACAGAACCCTCTTGGCTCCCAAATCCTATGGCAACAAGAGCCTGGGGAGACGAGACAAGTCAGGGGAGACTCCGGCGTGGGGGTCCCAGGCCAGCCCCTCCGCCAGGCCTGAGCTCATCGCTGCCAGGGGGTCAAAGGAAGGGCCTCCAGGGCTCCAGCGCCAGAGCCTGGCAAACGTGTGCAAACCGCCAATCTCAGCTCGTCTGCCTCCATCCACGAAGTCTCTGAGACGTAAGACATTACGAAACGAGCAGTGCGTGGGAAACCGCGCAGCTCGGAGAAGAACGAGGCAGAGCTGCCTGGGGCGCCACCGGCCTGACGCAGCACACGGGGGCCGACAGCAGGCACGGAACGGCGGGCCCAGCACGTCTCCGAGCGATTAAAATACGTCACGTGTGTCAGCATTAAGGACCCTCCGGTGGTGGGTTCATTGTGGGCAGGGAGCAGGAAAGGAAACGCACACTTTTATAGGCTTCTGCGAGCTGGTCGTCCATTTTTTAAAAAATGCGTGCGTAAGACTTGCTCTAAAGACCTATGGATAGGGTCGCCGGGCAGTAGGGCTGGGGGCCTTCTTTCCTCTGCTTTTGTTTCTCGGTATTAAGATGACCAGGCTGCCCAGGCGGCGCGAGTGTTAAAGAGCCCACCTGCCAACACAGGAGATGTAAGAGACGTGGGTTCGATCCCTGGGTCGGGAAGATCCCCTGGAGGAGGGCACAGCAACCCACTCCAGTATCCTTGCCTGGAGAATCCCACGGACAGAGGAGCCTTGCAGGCTACCGTCCAGAGGGTCGAAAAGAGTTGGACATGACTGAGCACGCACACACTGAATGACGGTCACTTAACAACGTGTGAGTGACTCCCCGCTGTCCTCAGGAGCAGCCCTGCTGGGCGGGCCCCCTCACGCACTGTCCATCTGGTGGAGGGTGTGGTCCGACCGCAGCCCAGGCGCGCACCTGGCATCCGTGCCCTGCCCCCTCCCTCGGGAGAGCGTCTCCATTCTCGAGCCCCTCCCCACCTGTGCCTGCTCTGATGAGGCACCGGGAGCCCCGGACCACCCCCACCCCAGGAGCCCGGGAAAGGAGAGGCGCCTCACTCCTGCATGCTCAGTACAGCTGCAGGGCAGGAAAGAGGGCAGGTGAGCAGAGCTGACCAACAGCGGCTCCAGCCCCAAGACAGCAGAAGCCAAGAGCCCTGGGGCACAGAGGCCCCGGGCCCCGGGGACTCACGTGCAGGACCAGCGTGCTCCGGGTCACCCGGTCCACGGGCTTGTACAGCAGGGCTGTGGGGAGACAGGCAGGGGATGAGAGGTCGCATGTGCAGGAGGCCGACCGCCCGCCCTGGCTGCAAGGGTGGAGGAGGGGGTGGCCCCCAGCCCACATCCCCAGGGTACCCCACCTCCCCTCTGCCTGGGGACCGGTGGGGAACCTGGCGCCTTGGAAGGCTGGGGATGTCACTGTGGGCTTTCGGTCCGTGACGTCAGCGCCGGGTCTGGGGCTGATCCGGGACCCAAGCCTGAGAGGCTGCCTCGGCAGCAAGCACTCAAAGGCGGGGGTCAGGGAGCCAGGCGGCTCCCTGGGAGGATGGGCCAGCGCAGGTCCCTGGGAGGATGGGCTGGCGTGAGTCCCTGTGGGCAGAACAGCCAGCTGGTCTCCACGCGGACCCAGGCCTGGCGCTGAGACACAGCTCCCGGTTGAACCGGTGGGTCAGCTCATTTGCTTTCTAGTATTCACGCGTGCAGACTGTGCCGGCCTTGGCCGAGCGAGCAGCATCTTCAGCTGCCTTACGGGCATTTTTGGACCCCTGGACGCAGCGGCCTGGAGCCCCAGTGGTCGGGCTGCCCCCTCTGCTCCGTGGCTGGCATGGCCCGTTGCGGGCACGGGACTCGCTGTGTTTTCCTGTGTCGGGGGCACCTCTGCCCGTGACCCCCTCGGGCAGCGCAAGCTGTGCACTCACCCCATTTCACAGACGTGGGGGAGACCGGCTCGGAGCGGGGTGGAGCTCTGGCCCGGCTCCTATCACACGTGCTGTGCTCTGTGAGTGAACATCCTCCCGAGACCCTAACAGCCAGGAGTGAGGAGGACCTTCTCATTCCTGAGCCCACTCTGCCCAGAGGGAGGAGGGCAAACACCGGCCTGGGGGCCTTGCCGCTCGGCTCTGACCCCTGCCCAGCCACTCGGGACCCGCCCTCTACACGGGTCCTTCTATCCTAAACCCGCTGCGTCATCTGGAAGAAGGGACAATACGGTCCCCCACAAGGTTGCTGGACGACACCATGGCGCTGAGAGGCCCGGGGGGCGTCCCGCGTGATCCCTGGCGGCGGCCACAGGTCCTGCCCACTCCCTGCTCCCTTCCTCGTGACTGGAGGTCTGCAGCAGCACAGGGGGGCCCGGCTGGGCGCCCTGTCCCCTCGCAGCAGCCACCCCCCACAACTCCCCCAGGGAGCACGCAGGGGCCTCGGCACTGAGAACTCACTTTCCAGAGAGTTCTTGGTCGTCTGGTCCTTGGCCTCCTTGTTGCTCCTGGCTCGCAGGTTCTGCAGAGAGAAGAGCGCGTTTTCATGCGGGGTGAACAGAGCGGCCTTGATGGTGGCAGCGAGCTCATCCCCAGGAACCTCGGGCAGAAACCTCAGCATCCTTTCAGCCACAAACCTCAGGGGTGTGTCTGGGTCACAGCATGAGGGGCGAGGCCGACTTCAGGATCGGAAAGTCTCTTTGTGAGACGCCCTGGAGGCTGAACAGCCCCCCTCCTGCTGGGACGTCCCCAGGCGTTGCTAGGCGTCCCCAGGGGACACAGTCGGCCCTGGCCAAGGCCTCTGGCGCAGAGTGTCTTGCAAACCCAGACCAAAGGCAGCACCTGTCCTGGGAGCGCGGACCGGCTTCCTCGCCTCAGTTAACAGCGTGCTTGGACGCAGGGGCCGGGGCAAGGGCGGTCAGAGCACTCCGCCTCGGGGCAGTCACCAGCAGGCAGGCTGCCTCCATCCCTCTCCAGACTTTGCAAACGTCCTTGCCCAGGAAGCAAGCACAGCTTTTTTAACGGGTGGGTCATTTTTCAACTTAACTGCGTTCACAGGAGCTGCCGATTCGGTCCGAGGTACCAAGAGAAAGGGAATGAAAGGGCCCTGTGTGCCTGAAATCGTCCCTGAAAAGACGCTGTGGTTAATCCCAGGGCGAGGACTGGGAGCAAGAGAAACCCCAGCTGGAGACTGCGTTCCTAACCTCTCGGGCCACAGGAAACCTCCAGGGCCAGCCGCCCGATAAGCCCTGGTGCCCCTCCTGGGCGTTTAGTTCTCCGCAGGGGCTCCTCCATCACCTGTCTCAGCAGCTCCCAGAGGGCAGGGGAAGGGGAGTGGGGAGCGTGCGTGAGAGCTCAAATCTGCAAAATTCAGGTGCTGCTCCGGTGAGCCGGGGCAGCAGCCCACGCTTGGCGCCCCTGGAAGGCACGATGCATGTGGGCCCCTTCATCGTCTGGGAGCTCGGTGGGGGGAGCGGGGGGAGTTTAAGTTTCCTTAAGGAAACTTACAAGTTTGGTTTAACCCCGCATCTCCCAAACCAACTACAGACCCCAGAAGCCCTTTGCACTTGATTCCCGTTACCTATTTATCAGGGGCTTCCCTGGTAGTTCAGATGGTAAATGCAATGCAAGAGACCTGGGTTTCATCCCTGGGTCGGAAGATCCCCCTGGAGAAGGGAATGGCTACTCGCCTGAGGAATTTCACGGACAGAGGAGCCTGGCGGACTACAATCAATCCACGGGGGTCACAAAGAGTCGGACAAGACTGAGTGACTAACGTTTTCACTTTTTCCCCTTGTCACACTGGTTTATTATCCGGGGAGCTCGGGCTCATGGAACCCAGGCGGGCAACTCCGGTCTGACCGGACGATGACGAACACGGATTTCTCAGGCTGGTCCCGGGAGAGATGAAGGACCACTGCTGCATGTCCTTGGAGGTGGAGCTCCCGTCCCCACGGCCGAGCTCTGACCCCCAGCCCTGAATGCACCCCTACACCTGTGGCCTGCTCCTTCCGTGTCCCTGTGGCTCATTCCACGTTCCGTGTGGTTCTAGTTTCTCTGGGCCTGTTTTTCTGCTGTTTGTTATCTGGCTCAGTTGCAGCACACAGATCTTCATTGCGGCGTGTGGGATCTAGTTCCCTGGCCAGGGATCGAACCCTGCATTGGGAGCACAGAGTCTCAGCCACTGGACCCCCAGGGAAGTCCCTCTCTGGGTCTTTTTTGAAACAGGGATGGAGAACCCGAGTGGACACTGCCCGATGGTAGAAAACTTCACGGCAGCCTGGCCGCTGGCTGCCCCCGAGCGCAGTCCTGTTTCCTGTGCCCGGGTGGGGCTTGGATCCCCTCCTGCACGTGGTCGGTGGGACCCCGTGAGCCCCGGGTGGTGTCCACCATCACTTCCTCCTGTTTCTGTAGAAACCTGTCTGGGTGGATGTGAACGCGGCCCCATTTAAGTGCAGCCGATCTTAAAACGTTACGACTCTTAATTTGTCAAGGTCACCTAGGGACTCAGCGCCCGCACCCCAGCTGTTGGGGGCGTGAGGGCTGCTAGTTTAATGAGTGAACGAGAGAACAGACCCAACGCTCCAGGCCAACTGGGGCAGCTGTGGAGGGCAGCGTGGAGCCAGCCTGCGGCCCTGCGTGCGGGCTGCATCTGCGTGACCAGCACCACCATGTTTCTGGCTTCCGTTTCTCTTCCTAAAGCTGAGTTCTTGGGGCTTCCTTGGGGGTCCACTGGTTAAGACTCCACGCTACCAATGCAGGGGACACGGGTTCGATCCCTGGTCGGGGAACTAAGATCCCACAAGCAGGCAAAAGGTAAGAAATTGGAAAAAAAAAAAAAAAGGGCAGCCGAGTTCTCACTCAGAGGTCTTCCCACGCAGAATCCTTGCTTGGCGGAGCAGGCAGGTCAGGGCTCTGAGGAAGATGAACCCCAGGAAGAGGAAGGTATCCCCCCACTGCAGGGAAGAGCAGGATGGGCAGGGCGGGGAGGACCCAGCACGGTCACCAGCAGCCCCTGGTGACTGGTCTCCTGCCTCCGGGGGCTCTTCCAAGGCCCCTCCTTGTACTGAGACTCCAGGGATTGAGGTTTCAGAGCTGCTGGGCTGGTGAGGCTGGCAGCGTGCAGCTTCCCCCGTTGTGGGTGGGCAGCCCACCCCGCGCTGGCTGTAAGCCCCAGAGGAGCAGAGCATGAGGCCCCCACCTGCTCTCCACCTGCAAGGTGCAATGTCGGCCTCTGGCTTGGGTGTCGAAACCCTCTGTTCCTGGGGACCTCACAGACAAGCGCAAGACAGCATCCGTCCAGGCTGCCCAGACGGACCCCCGAGCCGGGCCCTCGCGGCTGGGAGGGCAGGGAGCGTCCGAGGCTGCTCAGGACTGCAACCCCACCCCGGCTGGGGCTGACAGGGCCCACCCGCAGGCATCCGGAAACAGAGGTTCACGACCAGACCTCGGTGTGCAGTGCGTGTTCTCTGGGGTCACGGCGTGCCCACGATCGCCCACGGCGCTCCACCCCCCCGGCCCCACCCAGGGAGGTGCAGGGGCACACCTCTCTGAACAGCATCACGCGTACCTCAGAGATCTCTGCAAACTGAGCACTGGCTTGACAGCACTTCTCCGCTGTTTCCATGGCAACTTCATAGTTGTCCACAAAGGCCCGGTACACACCCAGCTGGCTGGCCTGCGGGGAGGAAGGGAGAGACAGCGGGACGGGTGCCGGGCAGGAGCGGGGCAGGTGGTCTCCGACCCTCAGTGCTGGGCTCCCCTAAGCCCAGGTGCAGCAGCTGGTGCGGGGCTGCAGGGACCTCAGCTCCCCGCGCGCTCACCGCCGCCCACCCGCTTCCCCTGCCCACGCGCTGAGCGCACTTCTGCTTCCAATGTGACATGTGGGGAGGTGACTCACAGCCCCAGGCAGGTAGGGGCTCTCTTCCCAGCAACCTCCTCCTCCCACCCTGTTCGTTTAAACTGGGCCACCAGCAAACGGCTGGTGTTCCAGGATGTCAGTGAACAAAGATGAGCGTCTCCAGCAGGTGGGAGGGGGCGGCCCCTGCTCGTCCCAGCTGCAGACGCCTCGGCGGGACCCATCCCTGGCCCGACGGGCTGCACTGCTGCTGCTGCCGTTCAGTCGCTCAGTCATGTCCGACTCTTTGCGACCCCATGGACTGCAGCATGCCAGGCCTCCCTGTCCATCACCAACTCCTACAGTTTGCTCAAACTCATGTCCATTGAGTCGGTGATGCCATCCAACCACCTCATCCTCTGTCGTCCCCTTCTCCTCCCACCTTCAATCTTTCCCAGCATCAGGGTCTTTTCCAATGAGTCAGCTTTTCTCATCAGGTGGCTAGAGTATTTGAGCTTCAGCTTCAGCATCAGTCCTTCCAATGAATATTCAGAGTTAATTTCCTTTAGGATTGACTGGTTTGATCTCCTTGGGTCATAAAGAAGGCTGAGCACCAAAGAATTGATGCTTTTGAACCGTGGTATTGGAGAAGACTCCTGAGGGTCCCTTGGACTGCAGGGAGATCCAACCAGCAAGGAGGGGCTACACAGCTCTGCTACTCTACAACCTCTTCAGACATGTGAGAAATGCGCAGTTTAGCTGCCCACGGAGAAGACGGGCTCCCACTGCCCAGTTATGAGCTCCATCCAGACCTGCGACGGGGCTGAGGTGTCACTCGGCACCCTGGCAGGCGGGAGGACTCCGCTGCCAGCTGCAAAGCAGGGGCGCTGTCCTGCTCTCGGCCAAAGGCGTTAACAGGAGGTCTCCTGCCCCAGCTCTCAGCTGAGTCAAGACTTCCAAGGTCGGGGCAGGTTTGTCTGCGGCCACCACCATCACCAGGGCCTGGGTCACCTCCAGAGGCAGGAGGGAAAGCCCAGCCTGGGCAGGTGAGGGCAGACCCCGTGACCGGCTGGGTGGGTCTCCTCCACTGCAGCCCACCGGGAGCCGGAGGCCCAAGACTTCTGCTGATCCTGGCGTTTGCTCTGCATCGAACCTAAATTTTATTTCCACGTGCATTTGCATTTGTATTGAATTTTAGGTTTCTTCAGATGGCAAGGCCAGATGCCCTCCGCACTGATCTTCTGGCCCTGCTCCCTGTGGGGGTTGCACCGAGGGTCTGGGGGCACGTAAGAAAAACAGCAGCTGGAGGAGGCCCCGCTCGGCCCTGGCCACAGCGTTCACCTGGACAAGTCGCTGCGTCCAAGACCCCAGGTCCCCCGCCACACGGTGGGACCCAGAGCCCTTTCTCCCCCGACTGCCCCGCTCACTGAGGGTCTCCCACCCAAACAAAGGCCCTGCTTCAGGCACTGTCACCACCAATCATTCAGACAGTGCGTGTGGCCGGCTAGCAGAGCACACGATAAATAAGTCAAGAAACGCGTAATGACAGGTGGCTGAAGGCAGAGCAGGGGAGAAGAGCAGGGCTACAGTAGATACTGTGGCCGGGGTGACCTCTGGAAGAGGCCACGGCTCAGCCTAGTCCCGAGGGGATGTTACTACTGAAGTGTGTCCCCTTGGAATCCCTAAGTCGAAGCCCTGAGCACGGAGAAAGTGACTGTAGCTGGAGATGGGCCTAAAGAGGTGATGGGGAGAAAATGACGCCGTCACGGGACTTCCCGGGTGGTCCAGTGGTTAAAACTTCACCTTCCAGGGCAGACGGTTCACCCTCTGGTCAGGGAGCCAAGATCCTACGTGCCTCGAGGCCAAAAACCCAAAACATAAAAGCAAGAGGGTAACAAATTCCATAAAGAATGTAAGAACGGTCCACATCAAAAACAATGTTTTAAAAACCACGAGGCTGTTCGAATGGGCCTGATCCAATCTGACAAGGGTCTTTAGGTGAAGAAAAGATTAGGACACAGAAACAGCGGGACGACCACGTGAGGACACAGGGAAATAACAGCCATTGACACGTCGAGGAGAGGCCGTGGGAGAAACCAGCCCTGCCAGCGCCTGGATCTGACTACCAGCCTCCAGAAATGGGAGGAGATAGACCTCTGTTGTTTGAACCACCTGGGCGGTAGCAGCCTAAATACATCAACACAGAGCCGCTTGTTGGTTACTTCTGCCCGCTCTTCCAGGAGCTCACATCTCCCACGTGGCTTTAGAGAGGTTTAGGCAACTCATGCACCAATCAGAATCCGAGCTGCACGGATAACCAGACAGATGGAGATCAGGTGCACCAATCAAAACCTGAGCTGCATGTAACCAGGTGCACCAATCAGAACCCGAGCTGCACGGGTAACTGGACAGATGGAGACCAGGTGCCCGCCGTGCACCATGTGAGGCCCTAACAGGACACAGTGGTTAAACACAGAACCTGAATCTCTTCTGGAAAAAAATCCGACCCAAACTGGTGTACCCTTAAGAAAAATGTCAAGGTTGTGGGAGACCAGCACAGGTCAAGCAAGCGGTGCAGATGGTAAGAAACTACAGAGACCTGACGACCACATCCGGACTCAGAGGAAAACGGCCACAAAGAACAGGGCACCTAACCTGGAAGAGATCCGTAGGATCGCGTATTAATTAGCAGTACCACATCAGCATGAGCCGCCCCTGATGGAGCACTGTCCTGTGGGCTGTGGAGGAGCATGTCCTCAGCAAATACACGATGATGTACTTAGAGATAGAAGGCAGGATCAGCACTTTTCTCTCAAACTATTCACCGTGTGTGTGTGTGTGTGTGTGTGTGTGTGTGTGTGTGTGTGTACAAAGGAGAGGGAAAAAGAGAAAGATAAAGCAAAAGAGAAAGAAAGATAAAGCAAAATGTTACAAGTGGTGCAGCCGGCACAGAGACTTCTTTGTGCGATTCTTGCAACAATTCAGGAAGTTTGAAGTGATTAGGAACCAAAAAAACTGAGCTAATAAAAATTCAGCCAGAAACAAAGCCCCAGTTGGGTAGTGATTAACCCACAGGAAGGGAGTCAAGGCAGCGGCAGGAAGGGGCTTCCCAGCAACGAGGTGTGGCTCCTGAGTTCCTGGGGAGCGGTGGTACCAGGGCTGGGGCATTGTGGGCTCCTGGGGGGGTCCCGAGACCCTCCCAGCTGGGGAGCCCAACCCCACTGTGCTAATCTGAAAGTGGTGGGGACGGGGACCCGTCCACCTGTCTGTGGGGATGCCCAGCGCCCGGCCCCGGGGGCACACAGGTGAACACACGGCACAGAGCTCCCCAGCCTCCCATGGCGGCTCCTCTTCCGTAGGGCCGCGCCTTCCCTGTCTGCCTGTTGCAGCACCTCATGCACGAAGGTAGCTCCAGGACACCAGGGAGACCAGAGCAAATGCTGCAAATTCCCGTGTTTGTCAGACTATTAAACTTTTTTAAGTTTCTGCGTGACTTAAGTGTTATTTGGGGAAGAGAGTGGTTGCGGTTTCTGCCCACAACCTGGGTCTTCAAAGATGGGGGTTTTGAGGATGGGCAGTACCGGTCTCCCTGCTCTCTGGCCCTGGGAAAGGGGTCCCAGGCGGGGAAATCTGAACCAAAGAAGCATTCCTCCCCTTCCTGAAGCCCCGAGCAGTGGAGGGAGGGAACAGCTCACAGGAAAGCCACACCCGAGCGGAACGCCAGGGTCTGGCATGAGCTGAAGCAGGCCAGCTGGGCATCCGGGCGGCCCAGAAGGGCCGGGGACTGGTGCTTGGTCTCCGTGCACTCTGGGCACTTAGAAGGGGGCCCAGTGACCTCAGCCGCCCCGGCCCACAAGGTCGGGTTCCCTCTCAGGGAAAGGGCACACATACAGGGGGCCGGGCAACCCGGGAGCTGGGATTTCAGGTCCCTGCAGGGGGAACTCCGGTCACATGGGCCAGCCCGGCACCTGCCTTCGAGGAGTCCCGGGGCGAGGACTCGCAGCGCTGGGAGGCCGCCTCTCTGCCGGGCCGGCCACACACAAACCAGCCCTGCTGCCTCCCCACCCCGTCCACGGGATGTGCCGCGTCTCCAGGGCGCTGCGACCACCGTCCCTAACGGTAAATACGGCTCCAGGTCCTAAAACGGCTGCCACGGGAGCTGGGGCCACACAGGAGCTCTGTCCTCACCACGTCCTCAGTCAGGGATCCCCCTGGGGACCAGAGGGCTCCTCGCCCATGACCAACCTTCCCTCCCCAAACTGCCTTTCTCTCGTTCTTTAAGAAATCCTCGACTAACCCTTTAACTCAAGAGAAGTGCAGACACGCAACGAAGCTCGAGGAGCCCCGCTGTCCCACTTGCAGGGGCGGCTCCCGGCTCCCCGCCCCGTGCCCGTAACCTCGGTCTTGCTGCCCGGTCCGCAGCCTCTTTGTGGTCCAAAGAGGGCCCCGTCTGGAGCCTGGGAACCCTGAGCGGAACTCGGGCGGAGCCGGAAAGGACCAGAGATGTACGCGGGGTGGGCCCCGGGGAGAGAGCCTGGCTTGGCGTCCTCGCCTGGGGTTTGCTGCACAGCGCCCACTCCGCGCGGCCCGCCCTGGGCGTCTGGGGCGTAAGATGCGCCTGGACTCCCCCTCCCCACCACGCCTCTGGCAGGGGGTGGGCGTCAGGCTCAGGGAGAGGCCGGGCCCTGCCGCCCTCCACCCCGTCACCCCCGAGGCCCCCGGGTTCCTCACCAGCTTCTGGAAGAGGTCGCCCACGCGCTGCTGGCGGCTCCACTGCTGCACGCGGGGCAGGAGCCCGTCGTAGAAGTCCTTGTGGATCTCGTAGAGCTCAGGCACTTTGAAGAAGATGGTCTCGATCTGCTGGCTCGTCAGCACGGGCTGAGAGGTGGTGGCAGCCGCCTTCAGAGGCTTCATGGGCTGGAAGAGGGCACAGGTGGCGGGTGGTGGGGGGTGGCAGGGGACGGGGCTCGCCACGTGCCAGGTGTGCGGCGGTCACGTGAACGCACACACGCTTCGGTTTTTAAATTTCAGCAGCCACAAAAACGTGAAGCCGGCTCGGCTGGGCACCGTGCCTCATGAGTGCACCCACCGCCCCCTCCCCCGGGGAGGGCCGACCTCGGCCGAGGCCGTGTCCCGCCCTCCTGCGGGTGTTGGCGGGGATTCCAGGGGGCAGGAGGGGCTGCTCCCAGGCCTCCATGGCAGCACTGCCTGCCCGCCCGGCACCCCTCTGCCCCCTCACCAGCAGCAGCGCCTCCAGATGGCTCAGGTAAGTCTCCTCGCTAGCCAGGATGCCAGACAGGACCCATTTTCTCATCTCTGAGCCCTTTTCCAAGTCCAGCTCACTCTGCAGGACAAAAGGACAAACGTCAGGCCCGAGGGGGCGGGTGGGGGTGGCGGGGAGAGCTGTCGAGGTGGAGGAAGCCGGAGAGTGGCCCTGAAGATCAGCTTCCCGAGAAGGTTCTGGGTGGGATGAGACTTGGGAGGCCTGGGGCCCCCTGGCAGGTCAGCCCCTGGTTTCCGGTCCTTGCAACGTCTGGCCAGTCATCCAGCAAAGCCGGGGGCCACGCTTGGCCTTGACGCCAGGCAACGGGCAGTGGGGAGCTGGGCAGAGCGGCAGGCGAAGCCCTCCTACGAACCTTGAGCCCGTGAGCAGAGGAGTTGAGCCCAGGGGGTGGGGGGGAGGGGCATCGGGCCCAGCACACAGCCGCCGCGGCCTCTCCGCCACAATACTCCCTGGCCCGGCACCTGCCCAGCCAGCCTCACTGGACCTCTGGACCGGCCAGGGCTGGGCAGCCCGCCTCGTGCCCAGTCACAGGGCGAGGCTGGGCTGACGCCACCTGCCCAAGGGAAACCCCATCTCCTGGGTCCAGGGCCTTTGTCCCTTAAACCTGCTGTTCGGAGCCTGCTTTCTAGACGCTGGGACCCACATACCTGTAGGCTACAGCAAGGACCCCCTCCTCCCCACTCTGAGGTCTTTGCCTCGAACACAGAGCTGGCAGGGCCCTGGATGCAGACAAGGGGGGCCGGGTTTGGAGGCTGCAAGATGACACTGCCGCACTGGGTGTGACGGTGTCACGCCAGGGATGTGTCCCCGGCGCCCCAGAACGCGACTGTCCTCGGAGATAAGGGTCTTTAGAGACGTAATCAAGTTAACACGAGGTCAGTGGGCTGGGTCCTAGTCCAAAACGGCTGGTACGCCCTTCTAAGAAGAGATCAGGTGATCAAAAGGCACAAACTTCCAGGAACGAGCCAAGCAAGTCTTGGGGATGTATGGAACAGCTCGGTGACCGTGTGTTGCCGCTCGGGTGTGGCCGACTCTGCGACCCCAGGGACTGCAGCCCACCAGGCTCCTCTGCCCGTGGACCTCCCCTCTGAGCGGGTTGCCACAGTCAGTACCATGTCGTACACGTGAAAGGTGCTCAAAGAACAGATCTTAAGAGTTCTTAGCACACAAAACATTTATAACCAGGCGTGGTGATGGATGTTATAACCAGGCGTGGGGATGGATGTTGAGTCATGGCCAGCAACCGTTTTACAATATACACATATACCCAACCACTGCCTCGTACACCTAGGATAAACACCAAGTTATAAATCGATGCCTCGAGAAGACGAGGAGGAGGGGATTAGGACACGGACATACCCGGCCGGAAAGACGCAGGGGGAAGACGGGCATCTCTGAGCTGAGGAGAGAGGTCCCGGGAGAAACCAGCCCCCGACACCTTCACCTCAGACGTCCCGCCTCCAGAACGGGCAGAAATCAGTCTCTCTTGTTTAAGCCACACAGTCTGTAGTGGTTTATTACAGATGCCCGGAAACTGACACGGAGCATGATTCCCAAGGCAACCAAACTGCTTCTTCATCAACTTCCGGGCTGAGGTCCTCTGCCTGCTCCCTGACCGGCAGTGAGGCAGTCTGGGGTCAGGGTGGCTGTGCCCAAGGCCTGCGCCCCACCTGGCTGGGGTTTTCCTCCCTACGTCCAGCCTGTGCTGGCCGGCCCCACTGCAGCCCGAGGGTGGTGCCAGGGGCCTGAGGCCCTGTGTCGCTGTGTCCAGAGAAGAGGACACAGCCCTGCCCTTTCCGCCACTGGCTCCCCAGCCTGCAGGTGAGCAGAGACAGCCCTGTCCTTGGGTGTGGAAGCGGAGCACTGGCCGTTGGTCACTCGGGGGGACGTGACGGACGGGGCAGGTCCCAGCCTTGGCCCCGCTGACATCTGGGGCTGCAGGGTTCTCTGCTGGGTGCCAGGGGGGCACCCTGTGCCACACTGAGCGTCAGGCGGCACTTCTGGGCTCCGTTCACTTCACCAGCAGCAAGACCCCTGCCCCCGGTTACGACAGGGCAAACGTCCGTGGGCGTCGTCACCCATCATCCCACGCCAGCGCAGGCCTCCTGGCACTCCCGTCGTTGTTCAGGCGTGTCCAGCTCTTTGTGACCCCACGGACTGCAGCACGCCAGGCCTCCCTGTCTGTCACCAAATCCTGGAGCTTACTCAAACTCATGTCCATCGAGTCGGTGATGCCATCCAACCATCTCATCCTCTGTTGTCCCCTTCTCCTCCTGCCCGTAATCTTTCCCAGCATCAGGGTCTTTTCCAGTGAGTCAGTTCTTCGCATCAGGTGGCCAAGGTACTGGGGCTTCCGCTTCAGCATCAGTCCTTCCAGTGAACATTCAGGGCTGATTTCCTTTTGGATGGATTGGTTTGATCTCCTTTTTCTGTTGTTATAATTTCACTTGTTCATTTATTCCTGGCTGTGCTGGGTCTTCGTTGCTGTGTGGGCTCTTCTCTAGCTGTCGCGAGCAGGGGCTCCGAGTCTCTAGTTGTGCTCGGCCTTCTCATGGCAGTGGCTTCTCTTGTCGCCGAGCAGGGGCTTCAGGAGCCGCAGTCATGAGCTCAGCAGTTCTGGCTCCCGGGCTCCAGAGCACACGCTCCACACTTGTGGTGCCAGGGCTTAGCTGCTTCGAGGCATGAGGGATCTTCGTGGATCAGGGATGAAACCCATGTCTCCAATGTTGGCACGCAGTTCCTTTATCACTGACACGCCAGGAGAGCCTGGTTTGATCTTCCTGCTGTCCAAGGGACTCTCGAGTCTTCTCCAGTACCACAATTTGAAAGCAGCAATTTTTCAATGCTCAGCCATCTTTAGGATCCAACTCTCACCATCTGTACGTGACTACTGGAAAAACCATAGCTTGGACTATACGGGCCTTTGTTGGCAAAGTAACGTCTCTGCTTTTTAATATGCTGTCTAGGTTGGTCACAGCTTCTCTTCCAAGGAACAAGGGTCTTTTAATTTCATAGCTGCAGTCACCATCTGCAGTGATTTTGGAGCCCAAGAAATAAAGTGTCTATTTGCACTGTTTCCCCATTGATTTGCCATGAAGTGATGGGACCACATGCCATGATGTTAGTTTTCTGCATGACGAGTTTTAAGCCAGCTTTTTCACTCTCCTCTCACCTTCAGCAAGAGGCTCTTTAGTTCCTCTTCACTTTCTGCCAGAGGTGGTGTCATCTACGTATCTGAGATTACTGGTATTTTTCCCAATAGTCTTCATTCCAGCTTGTGCTTCTTCCGGCCCAGCGGTTCTCATGATGTACTCTGCATAGAAGTTTAATAAGCAGGGTGACAATAAATAGCCTTGACGTACTCCTTTCCAATTTGGAACCAGTCTGTTGTTCCATGTCCAGTTCTAATTGTTGCTTCCAGACCTGCATACAGATTTCTCAGGAGGCAGGTCAGGTGGTCTGGTATTCCCATCTCTTTATGAATTTTCCAGTGTGTGTGATCCACACAGTCAAAGGCTTTAGCGTAGCCCATAAAGTAGTATGTTTTTCTGGAACTCCCTTGCTTTTTCTATGATCCGACGGATGCTGGCAGTTTGATCTCTGGTTCCTCCACCTTTCCTAGATCCAGGCTGAGCATCTGGGAGTTCTCAGTTCACCCACTGTTGGGACTTGAAGGATTTTGAGCATCGTCTTGGTGGCCTGTGAGATGAGCGCCATTGTGTGTTCCCATAATACCTGGAACAGGACCTCCCAGGGCAGCCCCTCTGTACCCCCAGCCCCACTGGCCCTTCCCACCTGCCTGGCCTGGCGGGAGGGAGGTACTTCGTGGTGGAGAAATGGCAGATCTGACAGGAAGCACCGGGGCTGAGCCACGGGGTGGGGGTGCGGCCATCAGCCAGGCCCACCCCGTGAGCCCCACTGTCTCAGGCCCCTGCCCTCCTGCCCTGAGCCTTGGCTGCCCAGGTGCGAACTGGAGAAAAGGAGCCCAGCTCCCACTTGCCTCCGTGTCTGCTTTCTGCATCCTTGGGATTTACAGCGCATCCTGGCTGCCCGCTGGGACCACCCAGAAAGGCTGCCTGGACCACCACTCTGCTCTGGGCATCGCTGTGTGTGCACAAGCCAGGTGCTCGTGTGTGTGTGTCTCGTGCGTACACGCACGTGTGTGCTTGTGTATGTACACGTGTGCTCAAGCATGCATGTGCGTGCTTGTGTATGTACACGTGTGCTCAAGCATGCATGTGCGTGCTTGTGTGTATATGCACACGTGCGCTCCCGTGTACATGCACATGTGTGTGTGCGCGTGCGCTCATGCGTGTGTGCACGTCTGCGCTCATGTGTGTGTTCATGCGTGCGCGCACATATACGTCTCCCCCAGGTGCCTCCTGAAAGCCCGCGTGCCCATGCGTGTTCCTGTCTGTGTCTGTGTACACGTATGGGGGGTAGCCATCGGATTCTTGGCTTTCAGCCACTCTGGGGAAAGGACACCCAGGCCCCACACCACAGCCCTGTCCAGGCCATGCTGGGCAGCGGGAGCCTCCGGGCCAGGGCGCCCAGAGCCCCAGGTTCTCCACCAAGATCCACGGAATAAACCGACCAGCGAGAGGACCCAGAACCGCGGGCCGGGCCCTGGCGTGGCCACACCTTCACGAAGGTGCAAAGGTCCCTCCAGGGAACCCTCGTCCATCAGATGAGCAGGTCCCGGGGTCCAGGACCATCCGGGCAGCCGGCTCCGGGGCCCCCAGCACCATCAGCAGAGATGTGCAGGTGGGGGGGCCCAGCCACCCCCTCTCCTCTCAGACCACGGAGGTCACGTCTCGAATGGAGGCACCCTGGGGAAGCTGCTCCCAGGGGACCCTGCTCGCACCTCCCGCCATGGCCGGGGTGAAGGCTTGTGTGCCCGGGGGAGCTGCTCCCCAGCCCTGCGGCCTGGAGAGCCGGGTGGAAAAGGACGGCGCCCCGTCCTGCTCTCTGCTCCCAGGGGCCTGGCCGGGTAAAGGAACGTGTGAGCGAGGCCCAGGGCTAGACTAGAACCTTCTCCTGAGCCTCAGAGGGGCTAGGGGCAGCAGACAGGGGCCTGGGTCCCGGCTACCCCACCCAGAGGCGAGAGGGCGGAGGGGACAGGCGGAGGGGGCAAAGGGCAGGGCGGGACTGCGGTGTTGACACCTGCTCTGCACATGCGCAGGCTCTGGGAAGGGTGTGTGCAGGCGCCCGGGACGCGGAGAGGGCAGGAGGAAGCTGGAGGAAAGAGGCCTCCACTGCCCGGGAGCGGGAGGGGAAGACAACACAAGCCCTGGGGCCAAGAAAGCGAAAAAAATAAAACCCCCGGTGTGACAACAAGGTCGGAGAGCGGAGGGAGGGAGCCAGGGGAGCAGAGGGGCAGCCCGCCAGCCAGCTGCCAGGCCCAGAGCTGCAGGGCCCCCACCCCAACCCCGGGGCAGTCACGGCCTGCTGGCCAGCGCGGCTGCAGAACAAAGGCTACCCCCTCCCAGGACAGCAGCTGGGGTGACGCCTGGACGCTCGTCTGCACCCCCGACGCGCTGGCCGGAGGCCCTGGTCCGGGCTCCCCGGGAGCCTGCTTGAGCGGCTGACGAACGCGTAACCTCGCTGTCCCTCGCAGAGACGAGGGACGTGTGTCCACTGGCACTCACCCGGGCCTTGGGTCCCCAGCTGGCACTGCACAGTCGTCGTTCCAGGGGAACGCAGACAC
This sequence comes from Bos javanicus, assembly GCF_032452875.1. Lineage (NCBI taxonomy): Eukaryota > Metazoa > Chordata > Mammalia > Artiodactyla > Bovidae > Bos > Bos javanicus. The sequence goes on from NC_083884.1 coordinate 71,926,942, forward strand.
GCCCAGCGGCCCCTCTGAGGACGAGCGCCAGGAGGGAGGTGCTCACTGATGCTCCGCGCCGGGACAGCCTCCTCGGGTCACAGGACCCACCCTACTGCCCACCTGGCTCCTCCCCCAGTGCCCCGGGCAACTCCCCGGGAACCCCTACTCACCCTGCGGGCATGTGTTCCTGGAGCTGACCTGCACCCCCAGTAGGCCAGCGAACCCCCGCATTGCCATGGGGTCCCCAGGAAGGTCCTCCTGACCCCCCACCACCCGCCACCCTGAAAGGGCCCAGGCTCGGCGGCCCCCACCCTGGAGGGGCGGGATTGAGGGGAACAGGCAGGCAACCCGGCCCTGGCGGATGGGGGATCGGGCGGCCATGACCGCAAGACCACAGTGCTTCCTGTGGGCGCCAGGAAGCCCCAGCCGCATCGTCCTCAGACCCACAATCAGAGACGAAAGAGGGATGTGTCCCTGCATGGCCGACGGGGCCCCAGAAAGCCAGAGCTCTCTGCCGGTCTCCAGGGCCTCGAGCCCTGGACCACGGGGCTTCTGGAACAAAACCATGCATGCCTCATCCGGTCCCGTCCCCGTCTCCCCCAGGTGCCTCCTGAAAGCCCCCTGGGCCAGGTGCCCGCTTGGGGCTGGAGCCCCCAGGCCCGACAAGCAGGTGCAGCCCTCTCGCCGCGCGTGTAAGGCGAGACGAGTCTGAGGGCTCCTGGTCTGGACAGGCTCCCCAGCAGGTGGGCCCCCAACTGGGGGTAAATGGTGGGGGGGCACAACCCCAAGTCAGCGTGCCGGGGGCCTGAGGGCAGGGGCCCGGGCAGGGGCGGGAGGTCATGTGCCAGGGGAAGACAGCCCTCAGGGACCACAGACAGACAGGGAGGACCGTCCCGAGTCCAGGGATCGGCCGTTAGGATGCTCGTCTGTCCCAAGTCACACCCGCAAGGCAAGGTGAGAGAGGAGACCTCACGAAGGGCAGGGCAGGGGCCGAATGGCTGAGCTGAGGGCGGGGAAGGCTTCAGAGCCGCCACGGTATGGCCTCGAGTAAGTCACTCTGCCCCTCTGAACCTCGGTCTCTTCGTCTACGGAACGCCGGGGCTGGCCGTGTGGGTAAGCCGCACCAGGCAGGCATGTGTTCACACGGGCGCCCACCTACCGCCCCCGTTTCAGGGGGAGAAGCCTGCCCGGCAGGGGGAAAGCCAAAGTGTCAGTGGCTCAATCACGTCTGGACTCTTTTGCAACCCCACGGACCGCAGTCCGCCAGACTCCCCCACCTGTGGGATTCTCCAGGCAAGAATCCTGGAACGCGTGGCCATTTCCCGTCTCCAGGGGAAGCTTCCCGACCCAGGGACTGAACCCAGGTCTCCTGCACTGCAGGCAGATGTTTTTACCGTCTAGGCCAGCAGGGAAGCCAGAAATCACAGAAGCCAAAGGAAAACGGCAGTCCTGAGTGAAGGCGCCGGCCCCACGGGGGGGCCGCGTGGTGAGGAGATGTGGTTCCAGCCACGGGGGAAACCTCAGCCCTCGCTCTCATTGCTAAATCCGGGGTGGAGACGCCCCAGAAACAAGCTGAGTGGGAGGAGGGAGGTATCGGTCATCGGGGGCAACACCCGCGCTCAGCCCAGCAGGGCGGGCCTGGGAGGTCAAGCGGGTGCCCGGCCGGGCCCTGACGCCCCTCGGGGGCACCGGCCTGAGGGGTGAGGCCACGAGGACCAGGAGTCAGGCCTTCACGGCCACTGCCCGCGAGGGAGGGCACTAGGGTGGTGCCAGCTTCCACTCGCCACGGATCTCGGGGCCTCAGTTCCATCGCAGAGCAGAGGGGATGGCGGGAGGGTCACTAAAGACGGGCAGGCCCCCAGAGAAAGACCCCAGAGAGCGGGTGAGCCATCTCAGCAGCTCCTTGGGCAAGAGGGGGGGCTAGTGTGCTGGGGGGGGGCCTGGACCCGACCCGCCGTGCACCCTGCCGGCCGAGACAGAGCCCCGGGACCCCCGCGTCCGCCCTCCGCCCCCCGGGAACCCCGCGTCCGCCCTCCACGCCCGCCCCCCCGCCCCATGCACCCAGATCCGGGACGAGGGCCTCAGGGAGACTGGACCCTCGGCGGCCCCCTCTCCCACCCTCCCGCCCCGACTCACCGCTCTGCTGGGCTCTGCCGCGTCCCTGCCACCCCGGGCCTTGCTGCTGAGGTGGGGTGAGGAGGCGGGCGAGTCGTCGATGTAGGGCAGCCCGTCCTGGGGCCGGCGCGGCTCCTCCGCCCGATCCGAGGCACAGCCGAACCCCGGTGGCGTCCCGAACAACGCATCTGCAAGTGCAGGAAGCAGGGGCGTCAGAGGCAGGGAGGGGCCGAGGGCTGCCAGCCTGGGGGGTGGCACCCCACCTGTCCCCTGCGGCCTGGAACAGGGGCCTCGTAGAGCCGGACCTCACCTTCACAGCTGACTCTGCAGGTGGGCGGGGTGGGGCGCTCCCCACACAGCGTGAGGCTGGGCCTTTGATCCCCAGGTGGGGCAGTGGGGCCTGAAGGGTGGACCCCAAACGCTAGAGTCCTGCTGTCCAGGGATGTCTTTCAGCCCCATCTGGGGGGATCCTAAGTGAACCCACCGACCCAGGTGCAAGGCCAGGAGACAGGCTGTGCCCCCCTGCCCCCCAGCTGAGAGTCCCCACGAGCAGAGCATGGCTTGTCCTACAGCAAGCTCTCTCCCCAAACTGGGGAGGGGGCGGTACCTGACCACAGAGCCGACACCCTGTTCCTTCAGGCGCCAGTCAGCGCTCCCCACACCCCGCCCCCACAGATCACAGGCCACATGGGCTCCAGAGCCCGCTTCCCAGAGCCGTTCTTACCGAGCGGACTCCCTGGCTGGGCCATCAGCCCGCAAGGGCCCGGCCCGTTCCAGCCTCACGTCACGGCCGCCCGTCCACTCCTCCTTTCAAAGGGCGCCCGGGCCTTCCAAGAGGTCATCCCAACGGGGCTCGGTCACGTCACCGTGACGCGCCCGCTGGCAGCCCAAGGTGACGGCACAGGCGGCCTCCGGGGCGGTCAGCCCCCAGGTGGCGACACCTTCCGGCACCAAACGTTCTGCGTGCTGGCGGCACCCAGACCGACCCGGCCAGGTGGGGCCCAGTGCCTGGCACCGGCTTTCCGGAGCCTATTAGAGCAGAGGACAGGCCTCACTGCCTTCCACGGGCGCCGCGGGGACGAGCTGCAGGCCGAGACGGGCCACCGAGCTGCGGGCGCCTGCAGGCCAAAGTCCCCACTCCCTGCCCCGCCCCTGCCTCGCCCCACCCCTCCAGCTCCGCTCCCGGAAGGTCACCATCCTCCAACAGAGGCCCTCAGCCCTGGCTACCCGCCAGCGTCACCCAGGGGCTCAGAAAGCGTACCCCAGGCGGGCCCCACACCTACTGACCGAGTCAGGGGGTGGCCTGGGCCCTGGTGGCTGCGAAGGACCCCCGGGGGCTCCAGCCAGGGCAGAGAGCCTGCCCCGCCGCCCCCCGGCCCGGCGCTGTGCCTGGGGCCCTGGGGTCTGCACTCGGGGGCCCGTCACCAGGGCCAGGCTGGGCTCTGCCTGTGGGTCCACAGGAGGGTCCCGGTCCTCAGGCCGCTTCTGGGGCGAGAGCCGCAGAGGACGCTGCGGGCTGCACCAAGGCACCCTGGGCCTCTTAATCCACCATCTGAGGGGCTTCAGGGACCAAGATCACTGCGCTGGGTGTCACCCTCCGGCCCTTGGACTTTAGGGTCTCAATTTTTATTATTTTTGGCCGCACATCACAGCATGTGGGATCGTAGTTCAGCGACCGGGGATGGAACCCACGCCTCCTGCACTGGGAGATGGGAGTCTTAACCACGAGGCCACCAGGGAAGCCCCTGGACGGTGGGTTCTGTACCGTCCTGAGGGGGCAGCCCGAGGCCATAGTCAAGCACTGCCTCCTGAGAAGACCCAAAGGCCCAGCTAGCTCTCACTCAGCGTTCCTGAGGACGGGGCGGGGCGGGGGCAGGGGGCACAGAACCCTGGTCCACACCCACCCCCCAAACAAGTCTGATCCTGCGTTCCTCTTCTTTCTGGAATCACATTTTTTTTTTTTTTAAGGAAAATAAATGTCCTCCAGCGGGGGGGCGGGGAGGAAGGTCGCAGACTCGAGAGGCTCCGGTTCCACCCAGGTGGCAACACAGCTGAGACAGCGCCGGTCACCCAAGCCATCCGCGTCTCAGGTTTGCTGACTTGAAACTGGGCCCAGAAACTAGACCACGGACAGAGCCTGCCTGGCGCTGAAACGTCCCTGTCGCCCAGCCCTCCCCGCTAGCGCAGAATGGCCAGCGTCCACACGTCCCAAGAAACCTTCAGCTTTTCTTTTTTTTTTTTAATAACCATGTTGTAAAAAGTTACCATATTCTTCCTTTTGTGGAAGAACATGACCCAAGCGCGTCACCTGATTTCCAGGCCTGTGAACGCACTGAGCTCACGTCCCAGGTCAAGTCAACACGGAATCCCCAGTGAGAACCTCGGGATATCAGGGTCAGGCTTGGGACCCCAGGGCTCACCCTCAAGAACCGCAAGTGTTCACATGTGTGACTTCCTCACGTGCTGGTTCCACAACAGCATCAGGGCTAAAGCCCGGTGTAAACCGAAGTCCTCGGTGAGGGGCCGCTGGCCCGTGTCAAGAGGGGCTGGCTGTCGGTGCTGCCGTGGAAGCTTTGCCCGGCCAGGCCAGTCCGAGGGGCCAGGTCTGCAGCCAGACGCCAGGGGTCACAAGGTGGTGCCCTGGAAACTGAAAACCCAGCCGTCTCCCCACTCTGCACACATCTCCCCAGTGGACACTGGTTAAGGGAAGCAGTGCCATCAAGCCTCGGTCGTGGCCAGCCGGCCACCCCTTGTGTCCTCAGCCAAGGGCTCAGTCTGCCGCCCTGCTCATCTGGACTTGACACCCCTCATTTTGATGACTGCCCCTCCCCACCCCGTCCCAGGCTGTTCTGATGCAAGCGTATCACAGGAGGAAAGCCCCTCGCCCCCGCCTCCTGCTTCTAAGCAACACGCGGGACCTGTCTTCCTCTCGCTCTGCAGCTTCCACACCCGACATCCCCCCGTCTTGAGTGTAAGGCACGATTTGGGATGAGAAAGGCCGCTGTCTGCCCAGAACCACAGCAGAGCGAGAGGCAAGGCATGCCCTCCACTCCTCTGACTCCTGCGATCCCCTGGACTGTAACTCGCCAGGCTCCTCTGTTCATGGGGTTTCCAGACAAGAATAACTGCAGTGGGTTGTCATTCCCTCTTCCAGGGGGATCTTCCCGACCCAGGGATCGAACCGAACGAACCGGTGTCTCCTGCATTGACAGGCGGATTCTTTACTGCTGAGCCACCAGGCAAGAGAGGAGGCTCAGCTGAACAGCTCACAGTGGGGAGGGGAGGAGGAGGGACGGAGTGGGGCTGAGTCACAGCTCCGGCTGAGTGTGGAAAAGCTGAGTGTGGAAAAGCGTTTACACAGTGAAACCTGAAACCTCCTCTGCAGGCAAGCAGCCCAGCACTCTGCGAATCTACAATCCATTCTGACACCTGGAGAAAAGGCAGCCTCCCTCCCCACCCCACAGAAAAGGCAAAGGAGTAAGTCCGGGGGGTGCCAAGTTCACGTCCCCTTCTTACACCTGAAGGGCAACACTGGTTTTTTAAAAAAAAAAAAAAAAAAGAGTCCTTCAAAACGTCACACACAGAACACCTACAGGATCTAGCAACCCCACTTCCGGGTATGGACTAGGAGGAATTCAAAGGAGGGTCACGCCCAGGTATCTGCAGGCCCACATTCACAGCGGCCAAACGGGCGGGAGCACACGCCTGCCCGCTGAGGGACGACAGACACAGGATTCAAAGCGGACACCGCTCGGCCTTAGAAAGGAAGGCTGTCCAGCGCCGGCAGCAACGCGGCTGAGTAACCCCGGCCAGGCCCGGAAAGGCAGGTTTACCCTCTGACCGCATTGCTCTTGTTCAGTCGCTCAGTCGTGTCTGACTCTTCGGGACCCCGTGAACTGCAGCGTCTGTTAATTTCATGGCTGCCGTCCACGGGGTCGCAAAGAGTCGGACACGACTGAGCGACTGAACTAACAGGCTGAACTGCAGCACACCAGGCCTCCCTGTCCTTCACCATCTCCCAGAGCTTGCTCAAACTCATGTCCATTGAGTCGGTGATGCCATCCAGCCATCTCATCCTCTGTCGTCCCCTTCTCCTCCCGCCTTCAATCTTTCCCAGCATCAGAGTCTTTTCCAATGAGTCAGCTCTCTGCATCAGGTGGCCAAAGTATTGGAGTTTCAGCTTCAGCATCAGTCCTTCCAATGAACACCCAGGACTGATCTCCTTTAGGATGAACTGGTTGGATCTCCTTGCAGTCCAAGGGACTCTCAAGAGTCTTCTCCAACACCACAGTTCAAAAGCATCAATTCTTCAGTGCTCACTCTATGAGGTCCCCAAACAAACTTGTATACACAGAACAAGGAACAGGGGTTACCAGGGCGGCAGTTAGAAGGGAATGGAGCGATATAGTTTAACAGGGTGAAGTCTGGTTCAGGAAGAAGACGACTCCTGGAGCTGGACAGCGGGGACGGCTGCACAGCGATGAGAACGTGCCTCGTGCCTCCGTGCTGGACACGCACAAGCACTCAAACGGCACACTTGACTGTAGGCACACACTCCTGGGGCCCCTCCTGCCAGTGGAGGAGACGCGAGACCCGGGTTCCAGCCCCGGGTGGGGAAGATCCCCTGGAGGAGGAGATGGCAACCCACTCCAGTGTTCTTGCCGTGAAAATTCCATGGACGGAGGAGCCTGTGAGGCTACATGCAGTCCACGGGGTGCAAAGAGTCGGACACGACCGAGCGCACACACAGATACACACGTGCCTAAGGGCCCTGCCGCCCTGCCCATCCCCCTGGCGATGTCGGGGGAGCGGACGAGAGGGGCCTCATCTCTAGCAGCCCCTCGGCAATCACAGCCAAAACTAGCACGGAACGGGGGGTGAAGTCAGTCAGAAAGAGAGAAACAAGTATCGCAGACACATGGAATCTAGAAAAAGGGCACAGATTAAGTTCTTGGCAAAGCAGAAATAAGAGTTACAGACGTTTACAGAACAAACCTGTGGTTACCAAGGAGGCGGGGGGCAGGCTGGGAGACTGGGACTGACATATACACGCCATGGCTTCTTAGACACAAAACCCACAAGGCCCTCCTCGACAGCACAGAGAACCCTACCCAGGAGTCTGTGATGACCTACGTGGGGAGAGAATCTAAAAAACAGCGGATATTTATGTAGAACTGATTCACTTTGCTGGGCAGCAGGAACCTAACAGTGTAACGCAGCCGCACTACAGTAAAAACTAAAAAGAAATCAGCAGAAAATGAGCACAGAATCGAAACATCCAAGGGGGTGCTGCCTGAGCGGCGGAGAGAGGCCTGGGTGAGGGACATCGGGGCTCCAGGACACCCCCAACCTGTGAGCTCCTTCAGCAATAAAGACGATGAAGGGAAGGCTGGGCCTTCTCTGTAGAGCAGATCCGGGCGTCACACAGCCCCACTGTCTCCGCTGGGCTTGCATGCCCCCCGCCCACGCGCACACCCCCCACCTGGGCTGGGTGCGATCCCCGCGCGAGGGCAGGACCTGGTCCATCGCAGACCACTCCCGGGAACCGCCCAGCACGTGCCTGCAGCCCTCAGATGCTGCGCCCCCTGGCCTGAGACAGCCTGGCCACAGCTGCCCGGGAAGCACCAGCAGCCCCAGGAACTTCGACATGCCCCTCCCCATTTCCACATGGAGCGAGACCCCCTCTGAAGCCTCTGCCCGGCCCCCTGGGAACCCCGCCGCAGGGTTCCGTGGGAACATGTGCAAAACGGAGCTCGGAGCTCGGACCATGGCCGTTCGTGTCCTGGGGGCGGACGAGCAAGGCGGGGGGCCTCCTGGACCCGACGTGCCTGGAGTGTCCCCAGCTCCAGCCTGGGTCGCCTGGCGGCCTCCGGATCCCAGCCTAGGTCCCGCCGTCAGGCCAACGCGCCACCGGGGGCGAGTCCGCAGGTGGGCGGCCCTCGGTTGGGGGAGCAAAGGTCCGTGGCCTTCCTGCCCAGAACACACCAGGGAAGGACAGAGTGCGGGGAGCGGCCCAGCTGATAAGACACGCCCCCGGGCTCAGGAAGACACAAGGGCTGGGGTGTGCAGCAGGAAGACCCCAGCCAGGACGTGTTTATTTACGAAGGTAAAAGCACCCCAGACGGCCGCTTCCTTCCGGCGGTCAGCTCAGAGAACCGCTCCACCAGGCCCCTCAGGCTTCCGCCCTCCCCGCCCAGCCCCACACCCCGCGGTCCTGGCCCCTGGCCCAGCCCGGCGCTGGCGGTGCTGGGCTGGGTACTCTCGACGCTCGTATTCCCGGTGGCTAGCGGTGGGGCGGGGGCCCTGCAAGGTCGGCTCGCTCCTCTGAGAGAGGCTCAGAACGCTGGGGTGTGGGGGGGTCAGGGGCCCACAGTCCCCACGGGACACAGCTGGCCCTGGACCCACAGTCATCCTCTGCTTTGAGCCCTCCTGGGGGCTCGGTGGTCAGGAACCCGCCTGCAGTGCAGGAGACTCGGGTTCCATCCCTGGGTGGGGGAGCTCCTCTAGAGGAGGGAATGGCTCCCCTACTCCAGTGTTCTTGCCTGGGAAAGCCCACGGACAGAGCAGCCTGGCGGGCTACAGCCAGCCCCTGGGGTCGCAGAGTCAGACACGACTGACCGACTCAGCAGCAGCAGCAACCCGCTGTCCCATGCGCTGAGAGCAGATTCGGGGTCCAGGCTGGCTCCTGTACTTGCGGCAGCGCCTGGAGCACAGTCAGGGAATGCCTGTGCTGCTCAGGAAAGTAAGTTTTCCAAACAGTGGAAAACTCTCACATCTTTGATGTAACAAGTGGGTATTTTTGCAAAATTCCCGCTGACCTTTGCCCTACACTGCCTCTGGGCCAAGCACAGGGCTGGCCACTCATATCAGCTCCTTGAACCCCCCCCACCTCCGTCCCCTTAGGAGGCAGGAACTTCCAGACGCCTGTTTTTCAGACGGGGACACTGAGTCCCAGAGAGAGAGGAACTGCGTCCGGGTCTGCCTGTGTGAGCTGCCCAGTTCAGTCAACTTACAAACACTTCAAAGCAAAGGCATTTTTCAAAAGCCAAAGTGGCAGCCACGTGACTCCGCGATTCTCGTCCTGGGCATGTGTAACGTCCTGGGTATGTGTAACTCAGGTGAAAGCAGGCACCCAAACCGAAACTTACTACCAGAACGTGCACCCGGTCTTTCGCAACATTTCCAGAACAATCAGAATGTAAAACAACACAGGCATCCATCAGCGGATGAACGGGTCAGGAAGGACCAGTCAGAAGCCTGGGGCGTGCGCGCGCACCCTCTGCCTTATGAGATGGAGACCACCGAGACGCTGTAGAGCACAGACTCGACTCAATGTTCTGGAGATCACCGAGACCTGCTGTAGAGCACAGACTCGACCCAATGTTCCGTGACAAGCTGGACGAGCAAAGGACCCGAAAGAGTACACAGGGACGTCCCGAGTGGGAAAGAACCCGCCTGCCAACGCAGCAGACGCGGGTTTGAGCCCTGACCCAGGAGAGCCCACAGGCCTCAGAGCAGCCACGCCCGTGGGTCACAACCACAGGGCCGTGCCCTGTGACGAGAAGCTGCCGCAAGGAGAAGGCTGCGCGCCAGAGGAGCCCGGCTCACCCCACCAGAGAAGAGCTCACGCTCGGCAACGAAGCCCCAGCACCGCCAGAGCAAAGGACGGATTCGATTATAAACCAGAATAAACAAGTACAAGCTCAGCCGAGTCGCCTCTGTGGTACGCCCGGGACTGACACGACCTCGTAAATCGACGACGTGAGAGCGCCAGTCGCTCCGTCGCCGCTGACTCTTCCCGACCCAGGGGGCTGCAGCCCGCCAGGCTCCTCTGTCCATGCGATTCTCCAGGCAAGAATTCTGGACTGGGTTGCCATTTCCTTCTCCAGGGGATCTTCCCGACCCAGGGATCAAACCCACGTCGCAGGCAGATTCTGTACCGTCTGCCATCTTCACTTTAAATCTATCATACTCTTGTAAAAACAAAACAAAAAAACCCTGACTTGTTGATAAATACATGGACATACCAAAGGGGTATCCATAGAAAGGAAGATTATTGGCTTAGGAAGACCACAGCGTGGACGAACCTCCCAGCTTTATGGCAGGAAGTGAAGTGAAGGTCGCTCAGTCGTGTCTGGCTCTTTGGGAGCCTGTGCCCTGTACAGTCCATGGCACTCTCCAGGCCAGACCACTGGAGTGGGTAGCCTCTCCCTTCCCCAGAGGATCCTCCCAACCCAGGGACTGAGCCCAGGTCTCCCGCATTGCAGGCGGATTCTTTACCTGCTGAGCCACCAAGGAAGCCCAAGAATACTGGAGTAGGTAGCCTTTCCCTCCTCCAGAGGATCTTCCCAACCCAGGGATCAAACTGAGGTCTCCCGCACTGCACGCGGATTCACCAGCTGAGCCCCAGTGAGGGCAGCCCCCAAACGCCAGGCAGCGGCCTGACCCCATGTACACGAAACGTCCACAACAGGCCGGTCCACAGAGGCAGAGAGCAGGTGCCCGGGGGGTGTGGGGCTTCCTTGGGGTGATGAAACTGGGAAGTGGACAGGGGAGGCGGCTGGCTGCCCAACACTGCACCCCTGAGCCGTTCACGTGAAAACCTTTCCTCTTCTGTTACATAATCTCATCTCCAACGTACAAAACGGAAAAACTGTTTTTGTCTCTTAAACCAGGAACCTGGGAACATAATCCAGCTGTTTCCTGACGAGCTAGAGCGTCGTTCCGGACAGACGTCAGGACGGCCTGGCACCGGGACCCCGAGCGACCGCGGGCAGAGAGCCGGGGCCGCGCGTTCTGACGTGGCTGGGTGGTTCCTCTGTTTTGCCTTCTTCCACCGGCAGGCTGGCAGCTGTCCCTTCCTGCAGCCACACCACACGGGTCAACATCCTTTTCCAGAGAGATGGCCCCTGTCCAGTCGGCCCCTGCAGCCCAGCGGGGTTCTGTGGGAGGAGGAGGGGCAGAGAGGGCACCCCAGGAGCCAGCCCTGCCAGCCCTCAGGCAGCCACCCAGACTGTGAACCAGCCTGGCAAGTCCCTGCCAGGCACAGAAGGCCCCAGGCTGGCTATGGACCACCCCCAGGCCAGAAAATGCAGTTGGGAGGGGCCTGAGCTTGCCCCACCCTCCAGGCAGCCCCAGGTGCCCTGAGCCAGGCTGAGCTCTTGAGGGTGAGGCCACAACAGCTTGTCCCACCCAGCTGGGTGGAGACCAAATTATCAGGTCAACTTGGCTAGCCTTCCAGCACCAAAGCCCACATGCCCCGAACAGCACCCACCACATCATCAGAGGACTTTCCTCTGTCTCTGAGGACCCACCCAACTGTGCCTTTGGCTCCCAGATCCCCTGGGGGGTGGGAGGTGGAAGGTCACCGATGCTTCGGGCCCAGACAGAGGCTGCAGGACCAGCTGGGAGCAGCCGCAGCCCTCGGCCGAGCCGTGACCCGGACTCTGCATAGACTGACTCTGTGACACTGCGCAGTCTGGCTCCAGACAATCAAACTAACATTTATTGAGCAGCCCGTCCCTCGGGCCGGCACAGTGCCGGACGCAGGATGGCAGGGGCACCCAGCCCCAGCCCTGAGAGCCGCAGAACCCCAGGAATCGTGTGACGAGGCCACCGACGAGGGGCGGCCGGACCCCCTAGGCGGGCAGCAGAGAAGGAAGTCTCCCCCAGGAAGTAACCACGGGGTGAGGGGGCAGATGCCAGGTCCCCTGGGAAGGACAGAGGAGGAGGAGGCCAAGTGAAAACAGGGGCTGAGACTGGGAGGGTGAGGCCACAAGCCAAGGGGTGCACAGGGCCACCCGGAGCTGGGCGTGGAGGAAGGACTTTCTCGGAGCCTCCAGAGGGCCTGGCCCTGCCCTGCCTCTGTTCCAGAACTGGAGACGATTCACATCTGTCGTCTGAGCCACAGCCTGCGGTCGTTCTGTTTGGGCACCCACAGGAGGCTGAGCAGACACAGCCTGTGGCCTGGAAGAGGTGCCGCAGAGCCAGCGGAGAGAGGGCTGCCGAGGAGACCGGAGGGCTTTCCAGGGGTGAGGGCCGGGTGGGACAGAGGAACCAGCAGGGACACCCCCACGGAAGGAGGGGTCGGAGCCTCAGGGGACCCACGCTCGGGTAGGGTGACGTGCCGGAACACAGCAGGGGGCCGCAGTCCTGCTGGGAGAGCCGGGGGCTGCGGAGGTCGTGAGGGTGGGCCCAGGGGCAGGCGACGCTGGCGGCACGTCTGGGTGAGGAGCTGGACTGCGGCCGGCTTGTGACGGTCACTCCAGGGGAGCGGGTACAGGGCCCGGCTTCAGGGAGAAGTGACACTGACAGGCAACAGGAACTGGCCGACGGCTCGGACACGGGAGGAAGGGCCAAGAGGACAGCGCATCCCCACTGCTGGCGTCTTGGGCCCGGCCACGGGGAACCAGCCACCGGGCTGTGGTCTGGGCGCCCAGCCAGGAGCTGCGAACCTGCTTTGAGACCCCGCTGGGTCTGCAGGCCCCGCTGGACCCTCTCCCGCAGCAGCCGCCCAGGGCTCGTCTCCTCTTCCTCCGCAGCCCTGGAGTGGGGCCTGGCCCTGCCTTTCCCAGGGGCAGAGGCCCTGGCGCCTGGCCCCAGGCCGCCCAGAGCGAGTGCCCGGGTGCCCTTATCTCAGCTGCCGGCCCAGTTCAGAGGAAGCCCGTGGCCTGTACGGGCCGCTCGGGCACAGACTGCACAACAGGAAGACATGTGGGTGCGGAGCCCTGGGCACCTGCCGCCTCGCAGTCACTCCTGCGCTGGGCACCACCCGCCCCGGGGTCCCCAGGACGCTCCTACCCAGGCTGCCTCCGAGCGGGCATCAGCCCTGCTGACCTGGTTACCTGTCTGCAGGGCTCTCGGGAGACTGCGGGTGGCGGCTGGCAGCCCATGGGGTGGATGCTGCTCTTCCTGGGCTCAGCTTCACCTCTGGCTCTGGCAGGATCGGGCATCCCTGACTCTGAGCCACCCTGTGATCGGCAGGGTGGGCAGAGGCTGCGAGGGGGCCCACCTGCCCACCTGCCATGGTGCTGGGTCTGCCCAGGGATGACCCTTTCACTCATCGGGGTGGGAGGGTCCCCTCGCCCCGGTGATGAGCCCAGGGCAGGGGGCTGAAGCCCAGCCCTCGCTGGTCCTCTGGGCATCCGTGCGTGGAGACGGTGCCCTCGGAGACTGGGCATCAGGGGGCCGGCAGCCTGGCTGCCTGCAGCGGGCCCAAGGTCAGCTCCCCCGAGCCACATGTGGAGCAGTGAGGGAAAGCAGCTTTCCCCAAGTCTCAGGCACCCTCCTTCCGTGCACACACGGGGGACATGTGACCGTGAAGGGCCTGGACCAAAGGTGGGCTGGGAGCCCAGAGCAACACACACGCGTGTTACTTGGGGCTTCTTCTCTGTGCACCTCCGGGCTCCACCCACTCGGTGGACACCCCCCTACCCTGCTTCTCTGACCAGGCCGGCAGCCGGCTGGCCACGACCCCCGCCAGGTCAAAGGTCAGACTCCAGGGCCCCAGCTCCCAGGTCTCACGCCAGGGACTCAGGGGCATGGTCTGAGCGCCTTCCTGCCCGTCTGTGCTGGTGGCTGATCGGGGCTTTCCCTTGGGGGGGCATCCCTAGGAGTCTGTGAGGCAGCCAGGGGGACCCAGGGTCCTCATTTTCAGCCTCTACGGTCTCCTGCTCCAGCCAATCGGAGGGTTGGGGGAGAACCCTTGTCTCAAGGAGGCCAGGGTGTGCGACTGCCAGCCGCCCGGTCATCCTGCACCCCAGCTGCCCCCGCCCCCGACAGCAGCGGGCATGCGGGTCGCGTCCACCTTCCCAGGCTCTGCCATCAGGAAGCCTGGGGGACCGTCGGTGCGGCTGGTGCACCCCAAGGGCCTGAGACCCTCCTCGGGCCTTCACGGTTCCCCGCCGTGGTCTTGGTTCACGCCACGCCAGTTCTGACGGCTGCCCCAGAGCCCTCTGGAACCAGGCAAGCAAGGCCGACACAAACACAGCCTCCACCCAGGCTGGCAGGCTCCTGGCCCACATCCTGCTCTCCTTCTTTGGGACCTGGAGGCCCCGCTGCAGTGGGGCCCCTCCCCGGGCGGGGCAGGGCGCGGCGTCTCCTGAGAAACCCTGCAAGCCGCCTCCTCAGGCTCCGTGATTCACTTCCTTCAGGCGCCCCGTGTGCTGTTTTCCAGCACAATCTCTCCTTACGTATGAATCAAGATCCTGGATCAGGCCTTGTGCTGCCATGACTGACGTGAATTTTCCCTTTAGAAAACGTTCTTCCCACAGGACCCAGACGTTCTCCCATCGAGAGTGAGTGCACGTGAGGCCGCGGACGTCTCTGTCTCATGGCGTGTCTCCTGTGTCAGTGCGTTCTTGGCAGAGATGAAGAGGCGACCAAGCCGTGTGACAAATTCCTCGGTCTATGGTGACGGCAAGGAACAGCCAGGTTATGAAACTGAGGAGAGGAAGGTGGCGCCCCTCCTGGTTACTGGGGCCAGGGTCAGCAAGCTACAGCTTGGTCCGGCCCATGGCTTGCTTTTTTGTAAATAAAGTTTTATTGGAACGCGGCACTCTCCGCAAGAGGGACAGGTGCTTTCAATCTGGGCTGGTGAGGCTGAGAAGCTGCAACAGACACCACCTGGCTTGCAGAGCTGAAAATGTTTAACAGCTGGCTCTTTGCAGAAACAAGGTGTCCGACCCCCCCACACCCTGTTCAGGATATAAAGCAGAGGTGCAGAGGCCCCAGCAGAATGGCTGTACGTACAGGATGGGCAGTTTTATCTTTCGAGTTAGGTTTACCATGAAAATGCCAGCACCCTCACTTCCACCTGAAAGGGGCCAGAAAGAGTGAGTCCGGAGACCCAGGTCTGGCGGAAGTGACGTTAGACCTGCCTGGAGACCAGGCGCAGGTCCGGCGGGTGGTGACCGGAGGCGGCCCTGCATACGCCTGAGCGACAGGACACTCTGAGCAAGGAGCGGCCTGCTGTGTACACATCTTCACCTTGAGCTTGGAAAAGTCCCCTCGAAGCCAAAAGCCACGCAGTCCCGGAGCTGCCTGAACATGCCGAGCGCCTCAAGGGGCAGAGAGCAGGGCCTGGCAGAACGCACTGGAGATGCGGCTTTGGACAGCGTGCGTGCAGACTGGGACTGAAGGTGCCTCTCGCTGCCGGTGTCCACCCGGCAAAGCAACGGGCGCTGTCTTCAGGCGGAGGCGGGGAGGGAGCCGCCGGGGGTGCGTCGCCCTGGGGTCCAGCCTCGCAGAGAGGATGGGGCATGAGCAAGCATCTGAGCTGCCCAGGGGCCAGAAGGAAGGACATCTTGACTGCGAGCTTGCTGAAACGTGGACGAGCTGTCAGGGAGCGGGACACAGTCGCATCCAGGGAGGCTCTGCGAGGAGAAGCCGCTTTCACGTGCGTCCTCAGTGCTGGGTCTTCGGCTGCCTCATCATTAGTGCTGGCCTCGTCGGCTCCCCCACCCAGAAGAAAACCTCTCCCCCTTTTGATTCAGCATCTCGCTCTCTCCTGAGATGCCCCCAGATCGATGGCTGGTCAAATCCCAGGAGCATGGAGCCCCTTGAGAACGTCCAAGGTCCTGAGTTATTGCAGGTTTGGTCTCTGGGATGGCTTTTATTTTTGGCTGCACTGGGTCTTCACTGCCACACACAGGCTCTCTCCTGGTTGCATCGAGCGGGGAGTACTCTCTAGTCGCTGGGCATGGGCTTCTAATTGCAGTGGCTTCCCCTGATGCAGAGCAGGGGCTCAGCACAGGCAGGCTTCAGCAGCTGAGGCAAGTGCACTCAGCGGGTGTGGTTCCGGGGCTTAGCCCTCCGGGGCCTGTGGGATCGTTCTGGATCAGGAATCAAACCTGTCTCCTGCATCGGCAGGTGGATCCTTTACCCCTGCACCACCAAGGAGGCCCCGGAACAGTCCTTGAACTGAAGGCTCTCTGCAGAGGCGGAACCATCTCACAGGGTCCAAGCGCTGTGCTGAGACCCTTGCTAGGTCAGCTCAGCCCCTGGCGGCCTTGTCAGCCTGGGAGTGGGGTGGGGTGGGGTGGGGGTCCCAGCAGGTCCCGTTGACAGGAAACCAGACTCTGCCCATCGATGGTAACAAACGTCCCACCCGCATGGTGGGGGGCTGTGCCCGTGTGGGGGCATGCGGGAAACCTCCGGACCTTCTTCTCAAAGCGAAGCCGAAACTATTCTAAGAGAAAGTTTAAAAAACAAAAGAAAACAGACACTCCCCACCCCGACCAAAGAAGTCACTGCCAGGATGTCCCTCAGGTCGTGAGATCCCTATCCCGCCCTCCGGGCCCATCTGCCTTCTGGACCCCTGGACGAGCCCCCTGCACGCGCGCTGTGCAGAAAGCACGGCCGTGGGGAGTGGGGAAGGGCGGCGGGCGTTCACACCTCTGCCCAGGAATCTCCCACGTGTGACAGTGCTCCCGGTATTCCCGCCCCACACCTTCCGAGGGTGCTGGTGACTCCGCCGCCCCAACTCTCCAGTGGCTTCTCCTGCGGGAGCCCCCGAGCCTGGCCCAGCTGACTGCTATGGGCCGGCCCTTGGGGAGCCCCAGGGCCCCGACAACTCAGTGTCCAGCTCGCGATGCCGGGGAGCACCTCCCTGCTGCCCTGGGCCATGCCCTCCCCGCTCAGCCTCGTCTTTGCCCCATTGAGGCCTCCTCTATGGATTCTGCCGTCCCAGCAGGGCAGCCACAGCTGCACGTTAAATTCCTGCCCGCATTTCTGGGGTGGGGGGAAGGCTTTGGGCTCCCCAAACGTGGACATCTTTGCCAACACGCGGATTCCTGGGGCTGGAGGATCCCAGAAGCTGCCCCACGTGCCAGACCCGCCTTCCCGGTCGCCTGGAGAGCCCCACCGCCAGCTGTCACCCACCCCGCACAGCAGGAATCCGGCAGGAACGTGCCCCGCGCCCTTCCCTGGATACCAGGGCACATGCCCCTAGTGGTGTGGGGCTCCTGCCTCTCCGCAGTGGGGGCCGTGGGTGGGTGGGTGGTGGGGGCAGAGGGTCTGGGACCAGCAGACGGGGCAGCGGAGGGCGTCAGGAGCCGACCGTTCCCCTCTGTGTTCTCGTTTGTCAGCTGGGAGTGACTCGAGGAATCTGTAGGGCTGGGCTGGGACCCACAGTTAGGGCCGTAACAGCCGGTACGTGGCAGGCACCTCGCAGAGGAGGGCCTTTGCATCTGACTTGATCCGCCCCCTCCCGTCCGCAGAAGGCTGGGCCATGCACCCTGGACAGGGCAGCCGGGTCGGGAGGGGTGTGTGTGTGGGGGGTCCGTCCCGGGGGCTAAGCTAAGCTGACTGTGCCCGCCCCGCCCCGCCCGTGGCCGTGGGAGCAAGCCTGGAATCCAGCACCCTGCGTCCCTCCCTGGACACCGAGGAGCGTGCGGGCTCGCCAGTCACGCCCCGCCTACGCCTGCTCCCACGTCTCTGCTCCGGTTTCAGAAGGGGAGCCGGACACCAGGCTAGAGTGGCGGGAGGAGGGGGCTGGTGGGGGAGGAAGTCCCAGGAGAGGAAGTCTTTGGGGTCTTCCCCGTCCCTCTGGGATGCCCCCAGCCTGTCCGAAGGCCGTTCGTCCCCTGCACGCCGCCCTGCCTGTCTCCTCCAGCCTCCTCTCCCGGGGACCTGCTCGCCACCCACCGGCCCATACCTCAGCGTGACGTGACCCCTAGTTTCCTGTCACTCTCCGGCAGCTAGGAGCCAGGGGAAACAGGGCTCAGCCCAGGCTGGCATCTGCAGATCCCACAGGCCCGGGGCAGGCGCCTTCTGGATGCTGCTTTGCCAAGCATAGGGCCTCGCACCTCCTCCTCAGGACTTGTGGCCAGCAGACCGGCTGAGTCCTCTTTCTAGCAATGAGAAGCCTGGGGCCCAGTGAGACACAATCAACAGCCCAGGTCACCCAGCTGGGCGATGGCGGGGCCTGGCACGTTGAGTTCTGCACCAAGCCAGACGCTCAGGTGCCACTCAGGTGCCATCCTGCCAGCCGGAGAGGCTGGGACCTTGGGGCGGACAGGGCCTGACCTGGCTGGGGGCTGCCAGTCATCTCTGGGACTCTCTGGCTGGTCAGCAAGCCCACCTGATGGGTTCCAGCCTGTCTCGGCCTCAAGGGGAGACACCGGACTAGGGGGACACAGCGCCACCGTACTGTGGGAATGTCTGTGCCTGGATGGCACTGGTACCCAGCCCGTCACCTCCTGCGTCCAGGTGCCCCCATGGGCCGGGGGTCACCCGTGTGGGTGTGGCGTGTTTCTTCTGATCCGGCCCTGGGTTGGAGGGGTGGGATGGTGCCTGCAAGGCCCGTGTCCCACCGGTCGGTGGCCGGAGCGGGGAGAGGACTTGCATGTGGGTTCTGGCATCTGGAGGCAGGTTGGGAAGCAGGTGGAAGGCCAGGGGGCTCTTAGGCACAGAGGGTGGGAGAAAATCCAGCAGAGGGCCTCCTTTCGGGTTGGGGGCGGGGGTGTCAGATTTTTCAGGGAGGGGCATCTCAGAGTGCCTCCCCCATCAAGGCTGAGGGGTGGTCCTGCAGCTGACTCCCCAGGACCGAAGCGGGCAGTGGCAAGGGGCTGGCACGTCACCCGGCTCTGAGGCGCCCCGTGACACTTCGCTGGACACTGGCCAGCCCAGGTGCTGGCCAGGTTCTAACCCGTCCCCCCCGAGAAAGGCTGGTCCCATCACACGAGATCCTCAAGCCACTGTCTGGCTCCACGCGGCTCAGGGCTCGGCCGTCTCCCCGCCAGGATGCACCGTGGCCGGGTAGCTAGCAGGCCAGGGGCTGCCCATCTGCACTGCCCATGCAGCCTCTCTGGGGGGGCCTGCTGGCCTGAGTTCAGCCGCTCAGATCGGGCCGCTTCCCCATTAGACCGCCCTGGGGGACGTGCCCTGGTCTCAGCCGGGAGCAGGTGCGTCTCAGGCTGGAGCGAGGTGAGACCCAGAAACGGCTGGGGCTGACTCTGGGCCTTGGAGACGCTTTACAAAGTGTTCGATGTGGGAAGGGTCTTTTTGCTGGCAGGGTACTGGAGAACGTGGTCGGGTTCCTTCCTGGAGGAAGTGGCTGGAAAGGGCCTGACACATGGAGGCCTGCGGCGGGTACCAGGCCACTGTGCGGGTGGGTGACCTGGATGGTCTCCACCCCCACTCCCGGCAGGGAGTTCGCAGTGCCCGGTCGGGAGGGACAGAGACCTCGGGGTCGGCAACCTGAGGTCCAGGAATCGGGCTTGTCTTCTCCAGGCCTGTCTGGCAAGTCCGAGCCCAGATCCCGTGGCTTTAAAACAGGACCCTAGGAACTGCGAGCCTGCGGCATGCGTGATCTGGGTGAGCCGGGCTGGGATTCCACCACGCGGGGCGTTTCTGGAAGATGTCCTAGGTACAGCACTGGGGTCAGGCACCCCTGGGAGCACCTCCAATTGCCGTGTCCTCCTGATTCTTGCGAGAAGGGCCTCCTCCTGGTGGGCCCGGGACCTCCTGCGGCGTGGGGGTCCACTCTGCCCATGTCCATGGGCTGAGTTTCTCTGCAGGACTCGTCTCTCCCCAAAAGTGTTCAGAACTGATGCCCCAGACCCCCGTGGGGACCTGCTCTCCAGGCTGGCCTGCAGGTGGGCCCCCCGCCTGAGTCAGGGTCTGGCAGCTGTGCCTGTCGTGGGCATGGCCAGGCGGGCTGCAGAAGCAGGATCAGCGCCCAGCTAGACTGGGGACTGAGCCGCAGGGCCAGGGCAGGCTGGCGCTCGCGATGACAACTGGGATTATCACCGGAGGCAGTAATTCCCACGTTGACAGTTTCAAGTTTCAGGTCAAGAGCTGAGGCCAGTCCTCCCATGGCCTTTGGATGAGAGCCTCGCGGCTTGTTTCCCGCCTGCTTCCTCAGCTGCTTTTGAGACCCCGAGCCCCAGGGGGTGGGGAAGCCCCTCTTGGGTCTGGGACGGTGTGTGGGAGAGCCACGCCTTCCTGGTGGGAAGCTCTGAGACCAGGGTTGGTGGGGGGGATGCGCGTTCAGCCTTCAGGGTGGACCAGAGGGACGGGATCGCCAGGCCAGGGTCCCCCCCAGACTCACGGAGGCCTGACGGGTGCCACGGGCCTGCGGCCATGTGACCCCAGCCCCCAACACGGGGACGACACTTCCCAGCACTGCCCGCCCCCCCCAGCGAGTGGCCCCCACCCTGTCCCCCAGAGCAGAGCCTGCTGCCTGGCATGGACGCGGAGGGTGGCACTGAGGGTCCTGGGCAAGCTGGGCTGGGGCGGGGTGCATGGTGCGGATCTCGGGGACACGGAGCCGGCAGCCCTCATGGGCTGCACCACGTGAACAGCTGAGGCGTCGGATAATTATGAGCAACGATGCCTGTGCTTCTTGACGCTTCCTGCTCTGGCAGGGGAACCCCCACGGCCTGCTAGTCACCCCCAGGGTGTGCGTGTGGGGTGTCATTATCCCCACTTCACTGGTGGGAATGGGGAGATGGGAAGCCAGCCGCCCGGCCCGCGGGGACCCCAGCTTGTCCGCTGTCTCTCTGTTCCGCAGGGATGACTGGAGGAGCCCCCTGGGACGGGAGTGTCAGGGGCTAGGAACGGGGCATCACACTTCCTGCTCTGAATGTGCAGGTCCAGGTGGGCGAGCTCCTGGGCCTCTCGGGACTCAGGGGGCACAGAACGCTTTCCCAAGTGGAGACAAGACTTCAGCCCTGACTTCTGCTCAGGTGGAAAACGCCTCAAATTCTGCTGTCAAATACCAGGTATCAGCACCCCCCCCACCCACCCCCAGCCCACTCTGAGTTCAGTCCCAGGGCGTCTGAAACTGGTCCAGCTCAGGGTGTGGCTTTGGACCCGTGAGGCTCTCCAGGAGCTAGCCTCGGCCGGGCAGACCTGCCGGCGTGAACCCCACTTTTGCAACTCGACTTACCAGCTCTGGGGCTCACGACACGGGGGCTTCCCCTCGGAAACTTTCAGCTTCTAAGAACAAGGTGCCTACAGTTCCGCTGAAGACACGAGGACCAGAGGAAGTACACCTGGCCAGCACCTGCTGCCACTGCTGGGTGCCGCCTCGAGGATGAACCCCCGCCCCCCAAGGGGCCGAGCATGTGCTGTCTCAGGATTTCAGGAGCCCCAGGCCTCAAGGATGAACCCCCCCCAAGCGCAGGGCCAGGCACGTGCTGTCTTGGGATCTCAGGGGTCCCAACCCTCAAGGATGAACCCCCTCAAACGCGGGGCCAGGCACGCCCTGTCTCGGGATCTCAGGGGCCCCAGGTCTCGAGGATGAATCCCCGCCATGCACAGGGCCGGGCACGTGCTGTCTCAGGATCTCAGGGGCACGGGAGGGAGTCAGTGCCCTCATCTCCGAGATGAGGCTCAGAGACACCCGTGCGGACGGGCTGGGGCAGACACACACGTTCACGCGGACGTGCACACGTCAGGACCCGCGCGTGGTCGAGCCCTGCTCCCGCTGCTAGGGGATCCACGTACCCCTGCTCGACACAGACCTGCCGCCCAGACACCCAGGGGGACCAGGGCCAGGGCGGGAATCCCACCCACCCAGGTCCCCGCCCCACCTCTGCCCAAGGCTCAGGCTCGTGAACCCAGCGTCCCGGCCCGACAACCTGGCTTGGGCCTGTCTGTCCTGCTCACGCGATGTCGTTGGCCCGGTCGGGGACACGAGCAGCCCCCTTCCACCCGGGCCACATGTCCTCGCGCCCTTCACCCTTCCTTCGCCCCATCCCACCTCCCCTACCCTGCTCCAGGAGACCCCCACCCCCGGCCAGCGCCGGAACAAACCCCTGCTCCCAGCTTTCCCGGCACGTGGCAACCTCTGAGCTTTCCGGGCACTCAGCACCCGCGCGGTTCACGGCACTCGGCACCCGCGCGCTTTACGGCTGTCCACAGGCCCGTCCCGCCGTCTGCAGAGAGCCGCCCTGTTACACGTCCTTTTTACCTTCCAGGGTTGGAGTCTCCGCCTCCCACTCAGGCTGGAGACAGCCCGTCTCAAACTTGCCCAGGGCCTCACTGAGCCGTGGAGGTGGCCTGGGACGAGGTGGGCGGGTCTCCTTTCCTCCAGCAAATGTTAACTGAGCACCTACTATGTTAACTGAGCACCCCAAGTCACTCCAGGGGATGGGGACACAGGAGTGACCACGGCAGGCAGTGACCACAGGCCTCGGGGAGCACAGAGTGGACGGACGGGTGCGGGGGACCCTGGACAAGGGTCCCTAGTCATCCTAAAGAGGACTCTACCACCCACGAGGCTGCCACGGACGGCAGAACATGCAGCGATCTCAACCAGGAAGAGGAGGACCCCGTCTGCCACCACCTGGAGGGTGTCTGTCCTGAGTCTGAAGAAATGAAGTGCTCTTCACCTTGGAAGTGAGACCCTCCTTAAGAAGCACTGGGTAGGGGCGTCCCTGGGGGTCCAGCGGTTAAGAACCCGCCTGCCAACGCAGGGGACACAGGTTCGATCCCCGGTCTGGCAGCTAAGCCCGGGAGCCGCAGCTGCTGAAGACTGCATCCTCCGCATGGGGCAAACCCACCGCAGAGAGAAGCCCACAGCCACAGCCAACGGCAACCCCTACTCGTCGCAAGGAGAGGAAGACCACGCGGAGACCCAGCCCGGCTAGCGATCAGCACACAGACACCCCGAGCAGCGCGGGAGCCTCAGCCGGCCTCCGTCTGGGGCACGTGGACGGCTGCGAGCGGGTCTCTGCTCCCCGCCCCGCCTACAGCAGCCCCTGGGCCCCTCGCTCTGGACCTGGCACCCAGAACTCCTCCCAGGAGGACCTCACCCACCCGCCCTGGGTGGGGGCACGGGCAGAAGCAGGAGGCCCCCCGCTCAGAGGGGCTGGGGCCGGGCTCTCCATCGGCAGGCTCTGGGTGTCTGGCCGCACCCGCCCCGGCCGGCGGGCGGCATGGGAACGCCCTTCCTCCCCACAGCCAAGCACCCCACGTGGAGGTGCAGCGCAGTTTCCCGGGTAGTTATTTGCTTAACTTTTAATTCTGAAACAATTTCAAACTCACAGGAAAAAAAGCCTGTGAGCAAAGTACAGAGAGCCCTGTGTTTAGGACAGCGACGACCTAGAAGAGGGAGCCCGGAGGACAGCCGACCAGACAGCACTGTCCTCAGACACCAGGCGCCCGCGACAAGTACACGCGGGGCCCACGCCTGCCTCCCAGAGGTGGTCGACCGAAGCCTCCAACGGCCCAGGCCCCTCTGTGCGGTCCATCCACCCTCTGCCAGCTGACACGGCACCCAGCGCCGGAGGGCGGCCACGTGCTTTCTTCTTCCCAGAGTCCAGGCCCCAGCGTGCTGCACCAGCGAAGCCTGTTCACTGAAAAGACAGAAGGGTTGGGCCCCCACCCCGTCAGTCTCAAGTCAGGCGCCCCACGGTCAGCATGAAGAAAACTTTTATTTTAAACCTATGCCATAAACACGGCAGCGGTGAAACTCTAAAGACGACTTGCCCGTGTCCTCACCTCGGTGACCCATCGCCGAGGTTCGTTTCCCCAAGATCCCAGAAGTTCCTCCCTGTGATCACGTCGGGAAAACCCCAGAGAAGGCAGTACCAGTGGGGCACCGGGAGTCACACCCGCCCGGGCCCACACCCCCTGCCAGGGGGAAGCTGCCTGCCCCTCCCGTCGAAGGACAAGCATCCGGTTCTGGTTCTCCACCACCCTGGGGCCTGCGACCGACGCGGCGGAGGTGACGACTGAGAGCTCCATGGCCCAGACCTCAAGAGGCCTCGCTGCCTCAGCCTGTGTCCGCGGACCCCAGCCTCCCGCCGTGTGAAGGTACCCGGGCTGGACCACGGAATGAGGGGCTGACCCAGAGGTCCCCACCGAGTGACGGCCGACAGAAGAATCGCCCGCCAACACGGAGTCAGAAGAGAGAAACTGTGCTGTTCTAAACCGCTCAGCGTGGGGACGGCTTGTTACGCGGCAAAAGACAGATACAAACCCTGAGACGCTCGGCTCCACACGTCCCTCCTCCTCACCTAGGAGCCTGGACCCCGCGTCCCTCCTCCTCACCTAGGAGCCTGGACCCCGCGTCTCTCCTCCTCACCTAGGAGCTTGGACCCCACGTCTACAGAATTTTCACTGTCGCCACGAGCTGATTATATCGCAGTCCAGCCAGCCCATGTAACCCCTTTCCTACTGGGAGACTAGGTTAGTTTCTTTCCAGCTTTCCACTGTTACGGATACAATGAATCAGCTTGTACAATAATATCAAAAGGAAAAGGGAAAAAAAAAGTCCTATTTCCTTAGGAAAATCTAGGGTGGGATTCCTGGATCTGAGTTTATAAACACTGCTAATGACTCCTGAACAATGTGGACGCTGAGAACTCAAGAGAAAGGGGCTGGGAGTCAACCAGGCTCTGCAGAAACCAGGCGTCCGTGTTCTGAAGCCAGGCCAGGCCGGCCAGACTTCCTGAAGCTGGCAAAACTCAATGGACTCTGGTTAGTCTAGAAAAGGAGCCAGGTTTCCAGGAAAGGGCAGACGCCCGGAGTCTCAGTCTCTGCCTGCTTTCGAGACTCCTGGTCCCTCAGTCCCCTCACACATCCCTGTCGGCCAGCTCCCACCCCGATTCCCGACCTGCTGACTGAGGGGCAGGACCCCAGTCCACTCCAGGGCCAGGTTCAGCGCCTGCCAGCGCTGGTGGCAGGAGGGCACCCACCCACCCTGCTCCCCTCGGGAAGCAGAGTGTCAAAAACACACAGGCGCCGGAGTGCCGGCCCACCTCGACGCCGGCTTCATCGCTGACTTGAACAGGTGGCTCACCCAGAAAACCACCCCACCACCTCCCGGGGACCTGATCGGAGGTTTGCCACATCCAGGAGCGCCTGGCTCAAGTTTTCTTGGCAGGCAGAGAAGGTGGCTGGCGACACTCACGGGATGCGCCATCGGAAACACGGCTTTCCAAGGACCCCTGCCTCTCATTAGCCCCCTGCTCCACCCCCAGAGGGCTGTGCCCAGCCCCATCTCTCATCCACGGCCGCCGCGTGGTGCTGGGCACTCCCGCAGGGGTACCAGGTTGCAAGGGCTCAAGCAGAAACATGTTCCAGCCATGTTCACAGCAGCCAAAGCGGGAAACAGCACGCTGATGGACGCATGGGTAAGCAAAACGCGGCCTCTCCACACATCCTTCAGTCCTAAGAAGGAAGGACGTTCTGACGCCTGCCACAGAGTGGACCAACCCCGAAGCCACGATGCTGAGCAAAATAAGCCAACACGAGAGGACAAACGCGGCAGGGTCTGTGTGGCACCTGGAGCGGTCAACCCAGAGACACACAGTGGAGGCGGGGGTTCCAGCGCTGTCAGCATTTCCTGGGGACAGAGTTTAAGGAGGCAGGTGGTGACGACCGCAGGACAGTGTGAACGTACGCGCGCGCTAAGCTGTCACTTAATTCTTCGTCATAATTTTAAACGAAAAGAAAAAAAAAAAAACCAAAACCAAAAAGTTTCGTGACAACCAGAAACCTTGCCTTTAAGCCCTCGCACATGCAGGTTCGGACCCCCCCACACACACACACGCAGACCCAGGTTCCCAGCCGGCGCGCCCCCTCAGCCCACCCCACGCCTGCCGACAAAGAGCTGGGCGTTCTGGAAGGCAGGTCTGTGTCTCGGCCCCGAGGAGGAAGCTGTACCAGGCTCCCTGCCCAGCTGACTTCTCCCTGGAGAAGACGCAGGAGCCCGACCTCCAGGGATGGCTGCCCCCAGCCTGTCCCCAGGACAGCACACACCTGGATCCTCCATGCTGGTGGGAGGTGGATGGCCCGGGAGGGCGGGAGGCTGGGCGGGGCAGGGCCCGGGACGCTCTTCAGCTCTTTCGTGTACCGAGGCGTCACCTAAAATGTCATTTGAAAAGAAGGGCTGTGCTCCTAGAACAAAGCAGACCGTCTGCTGACCCTGCCCGGTGGTCTGGCAGTTAGGACTTTGCCTTCCCATGCCAGGGGTGGTGGGGGGGGAATGCAGGTTCAGTGCCTGGTCCCAGAGGTAAGATCCCACAAGATACCAAAACATGAAACAGAAGCAATATAATAACGAGTTCAATGAAAGGCTTTAAAGATAGTATCCCTGAACACACACACACCCCAACCCTGAAATATCATAAAAAAAAAGAAAATCACTGCTTGGAAACAGGACCCTGGGTGTTTCTGACTCTGATGGGAAACGGCGGCTTCTCAGCTTCCGCCGTGGCCCCCGTAAAATGTCCAGCCGGCCAACGCGGCCGATGTCCTCCCTGCTGTCCGTCCAGACTGCGACGCGCCCCGCCAGAAGAGCCGGGCTTCCGAGGTGCCAGGCGCACATGCCAGCAGGCAGGCCGTGAGCGCATCTTCCCCAGTGCTGCCTCCCCGGGGCTCCACGCCAGCCACCCAGCTCACACACGGGGAGACCCTCCTCCTTGGATTTGCAGGCAGAGGTCTCTTGCCCCTTTCAACAGGACCGAAGGGGGCATCTCTCACTCCTCCCTGACTCAATGATGCTAAGTGGCGCGCAGCCCTCGGTCGCTCCCTCTCTGCGGCTGCCACCGCCAAGCAGGTGCGGGGTGAACACAGTGGGTGGTGATGGGTGTCCCCGGCTCTGTGTCTCTCCAGGGAGGGGCTCTCCACACCCCTCAGCCCAGGGCCACATGGGTCGGGGCACCGCCTCCAGGACACCCGGGCCCCACCAGGGCAACAGGCAGATAAGCCCATGCGTGAGAGGGTCCCACGGGGGCCCCCCACCCCACCCAGGATGCCGCTCCCCCCAAGAGAGCATCCTGCCTCCTCGTACCTTCTGTGGTCCCCAGCCTCCCGGCGACAGAGAGAAAGCGTCTGCCCTCACGTCATCACCAAGTCCCTCTGTAGACATGACTCTGATCTAGGACCCGAGGCTCCATCCTGCGGTCTGGGTAAGGCTCAGCACAAGGCAGCCAGCCTGCAGCTGCTCCGGCTGAGAGCAGGGGCCTCCACTTTGCTCTTCAAAGGAGGGGATCAGCCCAGGCACGGAGCCATAAGCACCCCCCGCGTCCATCAGAATCAGAGCCTGTGGGGGTTGGCAGGGGGCAGGGAGCGCGGATGCTCAGAGGACGGCACGACCCCTGCACGCGTGTCTACACTGCCGCCTTGGCTCCAGAAGCCCCTACCCTCCCAGAGGAAGGACGGAGCTGCCGCTGGAGAGAGCGGCGTCGGGGGCTCACCCGAGGCTGGCAGCCCGGGAGGCCTGGAGCACCCGCGGCCACAGCCCTGGCTGGTTTCTGGAAGCCGGACCCCGGACAGTGGGCGTCCCGACAGGCGCCAAATGCCACAGCGGCTCCCAGACACACAGGTCAGCTGTCCAGGCCGAGAGCCGTGGGCAGCAGTGGGATCCGACTGTGGCCACAGCCCACCCGGCCCGTCTTCAGCCTGCCCGGCCGTGCGTCTGCCAAACCCGACCACGGTCGGCCCCCGGCCCGGCCCAGGCTCCGCTGGGGACCTTCCTCCCAGGGCTGGCTATTCCAGCAGCCACAGTGACAAAGGGACCCGGCGGCCGGACTCACAGGGGAGGGGGCACTGCAGGGCCCGGGCCCCTTGAGGAGGCCACAGAGTCCAGCCTCTCAGGCGCCCGCCCCCCGCCGCCTTGGGAGGCAGGACAGCAGGGCCCCCCGTCATGGAGGAGGGGGGCCAGGAAAGGGGCTTGCTGCCTGGTCCCCGGTGGGGAGCGGCCCCCAACCCAGGGAGCAGGGCGCCGGGTGGGGAGGAGCTGGGGACACACGACAAGGAGAAGCTCCTCACCCTCACCCCCACCCCCGGCCAGGAAGCGGGGCGGCCTGGCGACAGGCCTTCCAGAAGAAACCAGGAAACGGGGCCGCGTCCACCCGGAGCCACAAAACCGCGGGCCTCACTCGTGCGCAAGGTGCAGAAAAGGCCACACAGAGAAAGCGTGCGGACGAGCCGCGCCGGGCTGGGGGCGGGGCGGGGCCGCCGGGGCTGCGGGGTCGAGGCTGTGGGGTGAGCGCACGCTGGACGCTGCTTCCCTCGGTCGGTGGACCTAGAAAGGCCACGGGACACGGGCAACGTGGGGACCGGGCGGAACGCAAGGGTCTCGGGAGAGCGGCAGAGCAGAACGGGAGGGGAGACGACCGCGTCCCCCGCCCGCGTCCCCCGCCCGCGACGGGCCGAGACGAGCGGTGACAGACACAACCGCTCCACTGGACGCGCTGCCCGCCACCCGCCCCGCGCCCCAGCCCGGAGCGCAAGGAGCTGGACCCAGCAGGCCCCGCGCTGCAGGCTTCCAGCTACTGCACGCCCGGGAAGGAGGAGACCCAGCACGCGCGGCAGTGCGGCCGGGGCTGCAGGCTGCGGCGGGGACACGGGCCGGAAGCCTGGGGGTGGGATGGCGGTTTATGGGACGACAGGCCTGCTGCACACCTCAACTGTGGCAACGCCACCCTCATCACTCCCGGAGCAGGGCCCGAGGGGCGCATTCTATGCCTCCGAAACCGCATTTCAACGCACATGCACCTCTGCTGAATCTTTAAAGGGATAGCTTACACGTGCTTTTCTTAACCTCTGACTCAAATCTTCACTTTCCTAACGTGGACAAAAATTCCTCTAATTGGAAATCTGTTAAACGAGAATAGGAAATTGGTTGGAAACCAGAGGCAAAAATAAATAAACACATGTTAACGACGTGTGGAGAGGATGTTAAGAAAACTTTACTGCAGTGACCATTATGCAATACATACATATTAACAAACTGTTAACTCGGGGCAGCTGGAAATGAATACAATGTTAAATATCAACTGGGTCGCTGTTCAGTCACTAAGTCATGTCACACTCTTGCCGCCTCACAGACTGTAGCCTGCCAGGCTCCTCTGTCCACGGGGATTCTCCAGGCAAGAAGACGGGAGTGGGTTACCATTCCCTTCTCCAGGGGATCGTCCCAAGCCAGGGATCGAACCCAGGTCTCCCGCATTGCAGGCGGATTCTTTACCAGCTGAGCCACCAGGGGAAACCCTAAATGTAAATTACATTCTGATAAAAATGAGTAAGGGCTACAGTTCACAGGGTCGTTGAGAGTTGAAAACAACTCAGCAACTAAACCACCACCAAAAATGAATAAACAAATCAGACAGCTGAGGGAGGAGGCAAACAAAGGTAGGATTCAGATGTTACAATAAAAAGACCGCTGAGCTGGGAGGCTCGTTCACGGCGGCAAAAGCGGAGCCAACCCAAGCGTCCAGCCACAGATAACGGATGAACAGAAGGTGATCCATCCACACAAGGGAACACACGAAATTCCGCCTTAAAAACGAAGGGCATCCTGACACCCACTGCGACACAGACGAGCCCTGGGGACACAAAGACAAATACCGCAGGAGTCCACTTACAAGAGGCCCCTGGAGGCGCCAGAGGCACAGACCCTGAGAGGGGCCGGGCCAGGGTACAGGGGAGGCGGGCACTGGGGTTTAGCGGGGCCAGAGCTTCCATGCGGGAAGATGCAAAGTTCTGGAGGCGGACGGCGGAGTCGACGGCTCAACGCTGAACGCACTCGATGCCCGAGTCGTGCGCTCAGAAATTTAAAGATGGTCAATTTTATGCAGCGTGTATGTTACCACAGCTAAACAAACAACCCCCGGGACTCTTTCCCACAGTCCTAAGTGACCACGCACCCTGGGGCAGGCGGGGTGCTGACATCGTGGCCCAGGTCCCGGGCTTCACGCAGCCACAGACCCGCCGCACCATGGGAACACACGCTGCATGGACTCGGCCCCCAACAGGGAAGGGGCCTGGAGGGGCAAGGGCTGCTGTCTCTGCCCTTCCAGCCACGGATCTGTGGACAGCCACTCCACCGGGGCCCGGAAGAACCAAGGAAAGCACTGAAGTCCACCCACGCCGACGCGCAGCATGTCTGTCCTGCAGGCGGGACACCACCCCATCCAGACAGATGCTTGCCAACAGGGGTCCCTGAGTCAAGAAGCCAGAGCCAAGGTCAGCACCAGGAGGCCACATGCTGAGGCCGAGCCAGGCTGGCAGCCACCCAGTGGGGAGGAGTTCTGTGCAGAAGGGGCCCCAGAACCCACAGAAGCCTGGCTGGGACACCAAGCAGGGCCGAGAGCTGCAGCCTCGCTCTCCCACCCCCTCGCGCCCCCCACCCCCGCCCTCCATTCAGGCATCGCCGGGGCTTCCTCTGGCTGGGGGCGGGGGGCACACCAGACCTCCCCACTCCAGCTGTCCCGAGCCCCACTGCTCCACCTGGAACATCCTCGGCCGCCACAGTGGCCTGACACGCTCCGTCTCTGTGGGGTCCATTCAAGACCCGGCCAGGGGGCCGTCCTCCTCCCTGCGAGCTTCCTCGAGCTAACCTGGCAGTCACCGCTTCTTGGTGCCCACCTGGTACTGACTCCACTTATCAATGTCTGTGGGCTCCTTGGGGTCAAGGACTGTGTCGAGGCCTAAGCACAGAGCTTGGACCCCAGCAGGTAAGTGTTACATAAACCTCAGATGAATAGATAGCCAGGTGGCTGAATCACGAACGGATGGAGGGACGGAGGGGGGCTGAAGGGACAGAGGATGATGGAGGGATGAACAGACAGTGCATGGATGGGTGGATGGATGGATGGAGGGGTGCATGGTGGATGGCGTGGCTCAAGTGCGGCTTGGCTTTCCCAGAACATCTGCTACCAAGGAACAGATGAGTAAGACTTGACTCACACATATTTGGAGCTTGAGAAAGAGTCAGGATTCCAACATCCTGCTCTCCCAAGGTGAAGGGATTCTCTCTGATAACTGTGAGCGATAAGTGACTATTTTCTTAACCTTTTATTAGGGGAAATTTCAAGCACACACGAAATCCACAGCACAGTGTCACATTCCGGTCGCCCCACTTCAGCCACTGTGAGCCCGCAGGCAGCCTGGCTCCAGGGGACAGACATCTGGGAGCAGGAAGATGGGCGGGGGGAGACAGGAGCTGTTGGTGACCACTCCCCACCCCTGCGACATTCTGGGGGAAGCAGGCCTCCCAGGGACAGGAGGACCAACCCTACCTGCCTCCCGGGTTCTGTGAGGAAAGCTCACAAGGGCTCCCAAGCACGGAGGAGGGACACCCACACGCAGCACCGTCATCTTATTTCGCATCGGCAGCCAGGACCTGGACACACCGCAGTGGGAGACGGCCCGCCAACAAGGGGGCCTCTCGCCCTCTCCTTTCCGCCCCGAGCCTGTCACACCTCGCTGCCCGACTCCCAGAGGTGGCCTTGGGGCACATATCTTCTCCGACCTAGCCTACAGGACCACACGACCTACACACTCTTGAGTCCTCAGAGGTGTTTGACCCAACAACCCCAGCAGCATCCTGCTGCCTGAGCGGAGCCCTGTAAAGCGGGGAAGAAAAGAAAACTTCCCTTAACGCTTGCTTTCCTGAAAAGTGAAAGTGAAGGTTGCTCAGTTGCTTCTGACTCTTTGCAACCCCATGGACTATACAGTCCATGGGATTCTCCAGGCCAGAATACTGGTACGGGTAGCCTTTCCCTTCTCTAGAGGATCTTCCTAACTCAGGGATCAAACCCAGGTCTCGCACACTGCGGGCAGATTCTTTAGCAGCTAAGCCACCAGAGAAACCCAAGAACACTGGAGTGGGTAGCCTACCCCTGCTCCAGAGGATCTTCCCAACCCAGGGAGCCAACCCAGGGCTCCTGCACTGCAGGTGGATTCTTCACCAGCTGAGCCACCAGGAAGCCCTGTTTCCCTGAAGCTTCCAACAATTAATATCAGATCAGCCTCCCAGCTATGACCCTAAAGAAACCCATTCCCCCTTCCACACAGCAACCGTTCAAGACCCACAGCCAGGGCTCGTGGATTCTGCAGGTGGACAGTTCTCGGGCTGCATAGGAGACGGCTCAAGGAGACCTCCAGAAAGCCAGGCTGGCTCAGAGGAGATCAGTCTTCTGTGCGGAAAGTGCTTTATGAAGGCGGGAGGCCTCTGGGAGCCGTCGACGGACAGCAAGAAAACAGGGGTGTTCCCCTACAAACCACCAGAAACTGATTCTGCCAACAAGCTGGGCTGTGCAGTCCCAGAAGGGGACGACCCTCTGGGAGACCCTGAGCAGAAGACCCGGTTGAGTCAGTCAGCCCCGGACAGCTGACCCACGGAAACTGATACAAATTACAAACAGAAGGACCTCAGAAAGCAGACTCGCTGGGAGTGACGAGGCAGGGGCGGCTGTGTGATTTTCCCAACCACGGTAGAGGCGGTCCCCGAGGCAGCCGGGACACAGGGGCAGCCTCCAGTCTCCGCCAGGCCCGAAGCCCCGGTTCTGGCTGAGTCCTCGGGCCCAGCGGCACCACACCGAATAAAAGCTAAAGCCTGGACGTGTCTGCGGACGCCAGGCAGGACTTGGACAACTAGATGTCACGTGCCACCCTGCTGACCCACAGGAGGCCCCAGTCAGATGAACCTGCAGACCCTCCCCACCTGAAGCCCAGCCCCGCCCAGCCTTCAGAAAGCCCCCCTGGAAGCAGCCGTCAAAGGGGACCTCCGAGGGACCATACGTGGGTCCTGACCCCCTGGTCCCACCTGGTCTGCACACCCGGAGCCCCGTGGGGACAGCGTGGGCGTCAGTGCACCCCACTGACAAAGGGCGCGCCCAAGGAAAGCCCTGCCTAGCCCTGTGATGCCCAAGGTCTTTTTACGGTCATGCCCCGTCACGCTCGCCTTAGAACTCAGTGGACAGAGAGTGACCCTCCTCCCTTAGGACAGGCTCTGATCCACTCATGGGCTCAGGGAGCACAGTGCTCTGGGGCCAGGGAGGCAGGAGAGGGATGGGGGGAGACAGAGGAAAAGAGGGTGGAGAAACAGCCACGGCCTGCTCTTCTCCCAGAGGTCCCGCTCGCTCTCAGGGAGACCGGCGAGGCACTGGGGCTCTGGCAGCCACGCCCTTCCTGCTGCCCCCCGTCAGCCCGCTGGGATGGCCCCCCGCCCGCTGCCTGGGGGAGCTGCATCCCAGCCCAGCGCCTGGGACGGGCTGCCTCTCCCAGGCGGCCGAGTCTCAGCCCGCTGACCTCCTTGCTTCCCTGCTGGGGTTCCTGCACCCAAAACCGCACACGTGGCAGAGATGAGCAGCCGCACGGGGCCCGCGGGCCGGGAGAAGCCGGGCAGTGGTGGGCAGGGCTGGGACTGGGTCTCCCAGGCCCCCCCGGGGTCTCAGGGGCCCCTCCGCAGAGAAGAGTCGGCTCTGCGGCAGGGAGTCGCGCCATGTGGCTGCTGACAAAGACCGCAGGAGGGCAACCCGCACCGACGTGCGTCATCACAGCCCGGCTGCTTCAGAGCCGAAGGGGACCAGGGGGCTGTCAGGCAGCCCCCTCGACAAGATGCTGGCCCTCCTGGCGGCTGCCCAGAGGCATGGGGGTCCTGGATCCAGACCCTCCCCGCCACGTGGCAGGGCCCCGAAGCAGACAGTTTCACCCTTTCGTGTTCCTAGGGGAGAAAGTGCAAAGCTTTCTGCAGTGGACTTTCATGAAGGAGTTATACTTTCCGTTTTGAGATCGGAGCAGACATGAACCCGGCTGTTTGCACACACTAGGCCCAGAGGCTGAGCCGCCGTGCTGAGCGCCACCGAAGACGGTTCACAGGTTGGGTCGCCGGGGCTTCCGGCCAAGAGGACAGCGGCAGGGCTCTGAGGCCGGTTCAGGGACCCCGCGCCTCGGGGTGGATGGGCGACGGGGGCACGGGCCTGGCTGGCCCACCGGTGCGTCCCCAGCCACAGCCACAGCTACCCCGTGACACTGGGAACGGGGGGGTGAACGTCACCCCATCTCTTCCACCAGGAGTCTGAGGGTACCCCCCAGAGCCTCCTCAGGGGCAACAGGGGGCAGATAAAACGAGTGCATGGCCCCGAGTGCCCTGGGCAGAGGGAAAAGCCCAGCAAATACAGCAGCTGGCTTTCCTCTGAGGCCACAGGGCAGAAAAATACACACAGGAGGCACCTTTCACACCTGGAACGGCTGAGCCCAGGACACAGTGAGAGAGACGGGGGGCCCGCAGGCCCCGGCCCCGGAGCCGCGCCCAACGGGTGAAAAGGCCTGTACCGGCCTTAAAATCGCTCACCACGGGGCGTTCAGTAGACTGACGCCAGCTGCCTGAGGGGGCGGCTCTGTGAGACCACAGAGGGGGCCACTGTCCTGGGCACTCAGAACCCCCCCAGGCCCCAAGACGGGGGCATCCTCGCCGGCCGACAGAGCCCAGTTCCTGCACCACAGGCCACACGCAGGGCCTCGGGCGCGTCCAGGTCTCCAGCCTTCAGGGTCTGCGTTCTTCCCGCGGACCAGGTGGACATCCATTCCAGAAGGCTGCCCTTGCTCCACGCAAGGGTGCGTCATGTACGTCACCTGCAGAGCGACTCTCTCCCCCCCGCGCAGACCAGCTGACCTTGCAGCATTCTTTCAAGGGAGGTCAGGCCTGTAAAAACGAACCTTCAAAGGCCCTTCTGACGCCAACAGAGGCACCTGTGAGGAGCACCCCCCAGGCTGCCCGTCCCCCGCCCTTGTGGAAGCGGCAAGGACATGACAGAGCGCCCCGCTCCCTGCAGAGTCCACATGCCAGTCTCTCGGCCAGAGACGGGGCCTTCCTGGCGCCCCCTGGGCCGTGTGCTGACCCTGCCTGTGCACACGGCCGAGCGCCTTGGTCACCTCCTCCCAGCCAGGCCCTGCCCAGAGCTGGCCAGCGTCACGACCCCTCCCCAGCTGGATGGACAGGGCGGATGGGTGGGCAGCGTCGCCCCAACACGCCTGTCCTCTCGGGCCCTCTGCTGCCCAACCTGCGGCGGAATCTGAGCCGGGTGCCCCAGGAGGACGGACGGTTTCAGGATATTTTGCAGCAGATGTTTTGTTTGTTTGCTTCCGTCATGACTCATCGGGTCCCCCCAACCCTAGTGGAAGGGTCCTTCACTCGGGGCCCACTCTCATGAGCCAGGAACACTCACCAGCCAAGGAGAGTGCCCGGCGCCAGGCCCCTGCACCGACCACGTGATCTTGGGCGGGGGTATGGGTCCCACGCCCCCGCAGAGCCAGCCTGACGAACAGCATGTAATTACGATAATAACTGCACTCCAGCTGCTGCACAAGAATGTTCCGAGGGCACATGAAACAGCCTCCTCCAAAGCCAGGTTTTCACTTCCCAGGTTGGGCCTCGCGGTCCCTGCCCGCACCCCAGGCACCAGCCACCGCCCCATCCACGCTGGGGGGGATTTGGGAAGCTCTTAGGATTGAGCAAGACGAGCCCCAGCGTCAGCAAAGAAGCAGAAAAGGCCTCGGAGGTCACCTTCAAAGCCAACAAGCTCCCTTTCTGGGGTACCTGTGCTGTCGGGCCCCCCAAATCAGTGCCAATTATCAGAAGGGGGGGTGGTGAGCCCGGTGGGGTCAGAACACGGAGGGCCTGAGCAAACAGGATCCTCAGAGACGGAGGGGCAGGGTCGCGCTCCACCCGGGACCCCCAGACACCGCGGCACCTGAGGTACAGACGCCACAGCAGGTCTCTGTCTTAAGGACGCGCCACGCGGAAGGAGGAAGCCACGCAGAGGCAGGACTAGTGGGAAACCGCGGCGAGCGCGTGGGTAAGGGAAGACGCGTGGCCGCGGAAGGCGAGGAAGGGTCACAAGGTTCTGTCTGCCCCGCTTCTCAAAGACAAGGTGCAGCGGGAGCAGCCTTCCCACAAACCTGTGGATACAGACACCAGAGGCTTTCCGGGGGGCGGAGGCGGGCAGTGGGCAGATGCCCAACAAACCCCTCTGTGGGTCCAACCGGGGAGAGGTGGCTGCTGTGGTAGAGGGAACGCAGGTGCAAACGGGCATAGACAAGAAAGACCTACAACGCTGTGTTCATCAATTTAGAGGAAAAAAATCTCAAGCGACTTCTCTGGTGGCCCAGTGGTTAGGAGTTGGGGCTTTTTTTTTTTACTGCCGTGGACACCCAGGTTCAATCCCTGGTTGGGGAACTAAGATCCTGCAAGCAGCAAGGCCAAAAAAAGAAAAGAAAAAAAAAAGAATGGAAAGAAAAGATCTTTTAGCAAAGACAGGGTCCAACCCCTAACTTCTAGATGAGGAAAGAGATGCGGCCAGCCCACGGTCCCAGCCTCAGTGGGCCGCTCAACGCCTCACCATGAATTCCTCCTAAAACCCGGGGGCGAGGCTGCTCACGCACCAACTCTCTGCTGTCTGATCAGGGACTCGCTGAGTGCTGGGGACCAACCTGAGTCCCTCCGCCCCCAAAACTCACACACCGAGGGCCTAGCCTCCAGCATCTCAGCAAGTGGGAGGCAGGCTTCTCGTGAGGTGATTAAGTTCAGGGTCATCAGGGTGGGGCCCTAAGCCAATTAAGCCAATGTGGCTGTGTCCTTATAAGCAGGTTTCAGAGATACACAGAGCCATCCGGGTCCATGGGCACAGAGGGCCCACCCTGTGGAAGGGCATCAAGGGCCGCCCAGCTGCCAGCCAAGGAGAGGTCCCCGAGGAAGCTGTGCCCGCTGGCAGCTTCATCCTGGACTTGCAGACTCCAGGGGTGAAGGGAAAATAGGTCTCTGCTGTTGAAGGACCCCAGTCCGTGGCAGTCTGCCCCGAGGACACGAACACACGTGGGGGTGAAAGTCAAGGAAACACGGCCACCACCCCCAGGGGTTCCCTGAAGAGACACGCCCATGAAGGAGCAGAGCTGGCGCGTGCAGGGCGAGGGCACTACGCAGCAACATCAAGACCCCAC
Organism: Bos javanicus; assembly: GCF_032452875.1. Lineage (NCBI taxonomy): Eukaryota > Metazoa > Chordata > Mammalia > Artiodactyla > Bovidae > Bos > Bos javanicus. The sequence goes on from NC_083884.1 coordinate 71,963,725, forward strand.
TGAGGGAGACCAGGGAGACCCCAAGGACGAGCATTCCGTGATTCCACTCGCAGGAGGCACGGGGACAAGTAAATCCACAGAAACGGCCGGGGAGCCCCGTGGCGGGGCCAGGGGCTGGGGGTGGGGGCGCGGCGAGCGCCTGCGCCGGGAGCGGCTTCCGGCTGGAACGACGGGAGCGCTGGAGATACGGACGGTTACACGACAGCGTGAGCCGCCGAGTGCCACCGAGCTGGACGCTGGAAAAGGAAACACGCCAGATTCTCTTACGTAGATTTTGCCAGGATGGGCTTCCGAGGTGGTGGCTCAGTGGTAAAGAATCTGCCTGCAAGGCGGGAGACGCGGGTTCCGTCCCTGGGTCAGAAGATCCCCTGGAGAAGGAAATGGCAACCCACTCCAGTATTCTCGCCTGGAGAATCCCATGACAGAGGAGCCTGGCGGGCTACAGTCCGTGGGGTCGCAAGAGAGTCAGACACCACTTAAAGACTAAACAACGTTTTCTAGGAGAAAGAAAAACCTGTTCCGTGTCACATAAGTAACTCATTTTAATTAAAGTTACTACTTTTTTTTTTGTCAGAAAGAAGGAAAAAAAAAAAATCCAACGTGAACCACAGGAGCTCTAATTCTAGTCGGCGTCCAGACCCCCAAAGGGCTCCTAGTTTATTAAATCCTCCACCACCTCTTGAGCCTTCATCTAAAAAGCAGACTCAGCCAAAACTCAGGCCTATTGTCCGGCAACTTGAGAAGAGGCCTGTCCATTCGCCGTGAACCTGGAACCTTCTAAAAGCAGGGGGTGGGCTGGACCACAGGACTCGTGGCCAGGGAGGGGAGGCCACACTGAAGCCATAACAGGGAGGAATGAGGGGCGCTGAGTCCTGGACCCACAGGGTCTACAGATTTGTAGACCCACAAATCTACACCTCAGCTCCTTCCTTGGGGAAAGGTCCAGAATGCTGCCTTCTGTTCCCCAAACCAGAAGGCCATCCTTTCCGAGCTAGAGAACCCTGGTACAAGTCCATCGAGACCTCCTTTCCAGCCTGTCGATCAATGACTTCCATGGTCTCAGACTCTGCCTCCGTCCCCGGGAAGAAGGCCGCACTCAGGCTCAACTTGGAGGCGCACACAGGCTCTGTCTGGTCTGTGAAGCTGGTGGAGGCCTGGCCAGGCCCGAGACCCTTTTCTGCCAGACAGTTACTCAGGCAGGTCACCAGTTCACTCAACAACCCAAGTGAACAACAAAGCCATGATCGCTCTGACGATAACATGTCACCAGGATCCAAAGGGCAAATTCACCGCTTAGTAGAAACAGGAGAAAACAGAGCAGCTGCCGACCGGAGCCCAGGGAGAAACACAGACCTGGGCTCCCCGCTCATGGGGGACGCGCGGGGCGGGGGCGCCTCGGATCTCCGGAGGAAAGGCCCTGGCTGAGCGGCCTTTCTCAGGAAGGGGCGGCCGGAGTCCCCGAGAGGAATTTAAAGGACGAGGGTGGGCACAGCCGCCTTCCCACCCTCCCGACCCTGCCCTGGGCTGTGTGCGTTCCTGTCTCCCGCTGCCTTTTTAAGCTCCCAAGCGGGGGCAAGGACCGCGCTCCCTCCTTCCACTCAGCTTGCACGGTGGGAGGGGCGGGCTTGCACACAGCGGGGCTCACAGCCCGAAGGACCCCGGGACCTACCCGGCCCCGTTTCTCGGGGGTGTGAAGGGCAGCAGAAAGCAACAGGGGTCTGCGTCCCCGAGGCCCGGAGGCCCCTCTGCCACTTCCTGGCGGGATCCTTATCTGCAGATTGGGGGGAGGGGAGTGAGGCCGAGCTCCCGGGGGACACGCGTGTCAGGGCATAGTCACCGTTCAGGCTGCTTCCCTCCCCTCAGACACAGAAGCTGCCGCAGCAGGGAATAAGGTGAGGTCCCCTCCGTCCACACTGGGACCTTCCCCACTGTCCCACGTCAGAGGCTCGGGCCCTGGCCGGGGGCGTCCAGGGAACGCGGGCAAACTATTGGGAAGGAGACACATGGCCTGGCCCCGGCGGTCCCACAGTCGCCTCCAGCCACACGCCTCAGAGAGCCCTGAGAAGCGGGCTGGGCAGGCTCCCAGAGCTGAAACTGCCAGGAGCTTCAAAGCCCAACAGGAGATACCAGGTGGGACCCTGGAGGGCTTTCAGAGCAGGATTCACCGAGGGCCAAAGGGGCGGGGGTGGGCCAAGATGTCAGATGACCTCCTTGGCTGGGAGCCCACCCTGCGTCACCCACAGAGCAGAGGCTGAAGGCAGGCGAGGGGCTGCGATCTCCGGAGACGGCCTGCGGGGAAGCCCCCCAAACACAACCAACGGGGCCCTACTCGCTGGAAACTCCCACCTCCCCCAGCAAGAGAACACAGTTTCAGACGACAGGTCTCCACGAGAAGCTCTCCTTTTCTCCTTTGTTGACAATGTTCACACGCTCCCTTGCGGGTGCTGAGGGCCAATCCAAGCTGGCTCGCCTGGCTGACAGCTAGCCAGACGGGACTGGTGCCTGGCGACCACAGGGCAATCCTCCAGAGCCCAGAGGAGCTGACCTGCCTGCAAAGCGGTCTTCTCAATAGTACCGGCTTCCCCGCACACGAGGGGCCTGGGGGATGGAGGCTGGGCCCCGCCACAGGTCCCAGCAACACAACACAGACAGAACCAACAACGAAGTGAGCCCAAAACAAACAGGAGGGAGCGCGGATGGCAGAGAGGCCCTCCACAGAGCCAAAAATAGCCTCCCTTGTCTCAAGAGGGCTCTGACCAACCAAGAACACGCAACTCCATCGGCAGAAAAAGTCAATGGAGCGGAAAACCACATCAGCTCAGCAGGGCCCAGGACTCTGAGAGGCTCCCAACTGCCTCACCTGCTACAACCCCAAATCCCTGTCCTGACTGCCATCACAAACTGCGCCCGGCTCTCGAAACACAGTCCTGTTAGCCCGGCGCCACAGGGCGTCTGTCCATAGATGTGCATACACATTACACCCATTGTCCCGCGGGCTTAATCTCGGGGCCAGGAGCCGGACCGTGTGACTAGGAGCCGAACATAAGCGTGGGTGGGCAAGGGGCACGATGGAGCAGGGTGAGATGCCCAGCGGTGAGGTCTCCCATCCAAACCGGACAGATCAGCACGGGTGTGGCCCTCCTTCAGCCCCGCACAGAGCTCCTCAGCCCCGGCTCTTCGGTGGCCCACTGAGTCAGAACTGCCTGTGGCCTCCCTTCCTCCCGGTTTGTATTTTTCACCTGCTCTGACTTGCGCTGGGGCTGCCGGCCAGAGAGCGAACCCGACACTCCTCCGGCCTGGGAGCAGCTGGCATCCCGTGGATGCCCCGGATGTGTCGGGCACTCTCCCAGGGCAGGTGGCGGCGACTGCCCAAGACATGGATCAATCAGTCCCTGCTGAAGCATCCACCCAGAGAGCAGAGGTGACCAAGGCAGCCAAGGCGCTCCTGGCCCCGACCCACAGAGAGGAAGCACTCTCGCGAGAAAGCACAGGCTCCAGACCCAAAGGAAGGAGCCACCTCCACCATCCCGACACACCACCCCTCCCACCCGAATCCCACTCCAGACGCTGGGAATCTGCATTCAGGAGGAAAGCAGGGATGGAATTTGTTCAGCTGGGGGAACGGGCGCGAATCGTTCCAGCCCACCACTGGCGCTTGAGAACCACTCCACAAAGTACCTACCTGCCCCTGCACCCCCAACCTCGCAGGTGTCCCCACCAGGCTGGCAGAGGCACTTACCTGCGTCTGCGTGTAAGGCGCCATCCTGAGACAGTTTGCCGGACAAGCTGTCCCCATCGCTAGGCCAGATCTGCCCCGTCTTGCGGACGCCCACGATGGTGGCCTCGGACACCACGACGGGGCCCTGACGGTGCCGCTTCTGGCACTGGGGCGTCGGGGGGCTACTGCTGTCGAAGGACTGCTGGGAGTTCTGCGAGGGCGAGCGGCTCTTGTCCCGGAAGGGCCGGTAGGTGGTGGGGCTCGGGGACACGCGGCTGGACTGGCCGGAGGAGAAGTCCTCCTCGCTGGACGTGAGGTTCTCGTTGGAGCTGCAGTCCGGCGTGTAGCCGCCTCCGCTGTCCTCGAAGCTCCGCGGGGAATAGGACCTCCGCGGCCAGGTAAGGCGCTTCTCCTGCTCCGAGGTGCTCTGGCTGCGCTGCAGCGAGCCCTTGGCCTCCCCTTCCACCATCATGCCCCCGACGTAGATGCTCTGGTAGGGCTGGTACTCCAGGGGCGGCCAGGGGGGCCTGCCGCTGCCGTTGGCGTTGATCAGGTTGTCCTTCAGGAAGCGCGGGTTCAGCTCAACGTCCTCATAGTCGCCATCGAGGCCGCCGCAGCCGCTGCCCTCGGAGGCGCGCCCGCGATATGAAGGCCTAGGAGTGTCTGCGGGGCCCGGCCCGGCGCCCTGCTGCTGCGACTTCTTGCGCTCCATCTGCATGGCCTGGCTGCCCAGGGAGCTGATGCGGTCCGACACGTCTTTGTCGTTGACCTTCACCAGGCCACGCTCGTGGTGGAACTCGACGTTCACGTAGAAGGGCTTCTCGGCGTCCGCCGCCGCCGCAGGCTGGCCGGGGCCCTTGCGGATCCTCTCGAAGTTGGAGCGCAGCGCCGCCACGCTGGTGGGGGGCCCGCGGTCGTCTCGCTCGGCGGCGGCGGCGGCTGCGGGCCCGGGCCTGCGCGCGGCCGCGGGCCTGGCCTTGCCGGGGGAGCCCTCCCCGTCGGGCCGGGCCTCGGGCTCGTCGGCGGCCGGCAGATCGGCGCCCTCAGCGGGCGCGGGCTGCGCGCGCGGCGCACGGGGCTCGGCCGCGCCGTCAGGGGGCTGTGCGGCGCGCCGGAAGCCCCAGCGCTGCCGGTCGTAGCTCTTCTTCTCCTTGGCCAGCAGAGTCTGCAGGTAAATCATGCGGAAGCGCTCCTGGTTCACCTCCTGCTCCAGGCGCCGGATGGAGGCCTTGCAGCGCTCCAGCTCCTGCTCGATGTCGCCCACCGAGCGCAGCTCCATGCGCGGAGGCTCCGAGTCCGGGAACTGCGCCTTCCACGCCTCGGCGAAGCCCACTGGGTCCACCATGGCGCGGCCGCGGCTCCTCACCTGCGCAGCCTGGCTGCGCGCGCCAGCGGGGCCGGCTTCAGCGACGGCGCGGCGGCCTCACCAGGCCCGGCCCGGGACGCCGGGCGGCCCCCATGCCCACGGCGGGGCGGCGGCGGCGGCGGCGCGCGAACAATGCCCGCCCCCTCCCGGGCGGCAGGTGAGGCCGCGGCCGGGCGGCCGGCGCGCGGGGCGGGGCGCGGGGCGGGGCGCGCGCGGGGGAAGGGCGCGGGGCCGCGCGCCCGCTATTGTGTGCGGGGCTCCCGGCGCGCGCGCGCGCGCGCGCGGGGCGGGGCAGGCGCTGCCTCCGCTCGGCCGGCCGGCTAGCCCATGGCCGCCGCCCGCGCGCCGCTGTCCTCGGGCTCCCGCGCCGCCGTCCGGCTACCCGCGCTGCGCTCAGCCCGCCCGCTCCCGCCGCTCTGTCGCGCGCCGCCCGCGCTCGGCGCCGCAGGAAGGGGCGGGGCGGGGCGGGGCGGTGGGCGGGGCCTCGGCGCGGCTGATGGAGCGGTGGGGGGGCGTCTTAAAGAGGCCTCTCCCCGCGCGGCGGTCGGACCGCCCGCTCCCACCGCTCTCTTGCGCGCCGCCCGCGGTCAGCGCCGCAGGAAGGGGCGGGGTGGAGGGCGGGGCCGCGGCGCTGATGGAGCGGGGCGGGGCCTCTTAAAGGGGCCGCCACCCCTCCCCCCGCCCCCCCCCCGCCCCCTCCGCTGCGGCCCTGCGGGCGGCCCCCGCGCCTGGGGAAACTGAGGCCGAGACGGCGACTTCTGCACTCCCGGGAACAGGTGCCCTGGATCCCGGCGAGCCGGATGGCCCCTCGCTCCCGTCACTGGCTGAGCGCGCTCCCCAGCGGACAGGTCGCCCGGCGTTCGCCAACGGGCCTCCGGGCGCTGGGGTCCCGGCGTGACGGCTGAAGCATCACGTAGAGGGTCCAGAGGAATGTCTCCCCGCCGGGCCTTTCAGCACACACGTCTCCCTTCCTGCAGCCCTGACTGGGAACTTATCTGTCATCTGCCTCCGAGGGGGGCCCCGGCCTCCACGGCCGGGGGGACAGTGAAACGGAGTCTGTTTTTGGTCCGCCGGAGAAGCCCGGAGATCTCAGACGCACAGCGGAGTGGACCCCGGGGGTGCGGTGGGGGTGGGGGGACCCGAAGGCCGAGAAGACCCCGACCAGCCTGCTGGGTGGCGTGAAAGGAAATGGGATGTGTCAGCCGGAGACCCCGGCTAGAAGCCAGGCGCCTCTGGGTCGCTCGCGCCTGCTTCCCCGGGCGTTAACAGGAGAACCAGAATGCACACACACGCCGGCCCCCGCCTCGTGAGGGTTCTCTTACCCGCCCACCCCCCAACTCCGGTGCCGCCCTAAGCGGATGCCCGGGCGTCTCATCTAGAGGGAACGGAGCCCAGGGCGGCCTGGCTGGGCTTCAGGTCTCTCCCCCCGCGGCTTGTGTGACCTTGGCAGTTCCCTTTCCCTCCTCTCTGAGCCGGCTTTTCGTCCTCACGTGGAACAGTGTTGGGGGCACCGTGGGAAGCTGCCCCAAGGGGACAACCATAAAACCTGTGCTGTTCTTCCCGTGGTCGCCTTTCACGCTGGTGCCCTGGGAGCCTGGCAGGAAAAGCCCTGGGGCTGTGGGGGGTGGGGAGGGGGACTGGCAGACGCTTCCAGGCACGGCTCCCTGCAGGTGCTCCGCTGTGTCCACCCTCGCACTCCTCTGCCAGCGGACAAGGCCCCGACAGTAAAAAAAAAAAAAAAGCCTGTTTTGTATCTGAGGAAGGAGAGCTTGAGGTCCTGACTTGGCGGCCGGCAGAGCTAGGCAGGAACCCCAGCAGCGTTTACATCCTGAACACCTCTTCAAGTCGGGAGTAACAAACCCTGACCTCCCAGCCTATGGCACATGGCAGCTCACCATCTGCATTAGTGCCTTCCTCCGGCAACCCTACCAGTGGATCTGGCAGAACCAGAACCCAGTGCCTCTGGAGCCCCATTCCCTGACCGTCAGCAGGGAGAATCCCAAAAGCATAAACTGGTTTTTTCCCCCCTGCTAACAGGGTCCCTGAGTTTCCAGCGGGTACTTGTGGGTTCATCTGGGACAGTATCATTAAGCACCGGGAGGAGAATACTTTGGGGGGCGGGGAGCTGCTGCATCTATCAGTGAGGTGTTTCTCCCTGGTTTGCAGGCCCCCAACTTGGCCCCACCTTCAATTTGTGTGCATTGGAAACTGACACTGCAGTTTGGGTTTGTACGCCCTGTTCTCTTGGCAGAGCAAGTGGCTTGCTGGGCACAAGGACACTGCAAGATAGTGGCTATCTCCCCGTGGGACAGTTTCTTCTGGCCCCAAGGACATTCCTCTCCTCCCCGGAGTCTCCCCCGGAAGCACCCTCGCCCTGGGTCTCTGCTCCTTCCCCATGAGCTTTCTTATCATCCCTCCCTCCAGAGAAAGGGAGGGCTGAGGAGGAACATGGGATCCATATCCATTAGCAGTCTGCGCTCCCCACTCAGTGTGTGTTCCCAGCTAGATCTAAACTTCCGAGGACAGAAATCTGTCTGTCTTTTTCCCCAGTGAACTCTGAGTGCTTAGGACAAAACAGGTGCTCAGTCAGTCCCGCCCGGGGGGAAGAGGCAGTGGTGAGCACACAGGAGGGAGGAAGCAGTGAGGCAGGCAGAGCCAGGCCGCGGCAGGCACAGGAGCTGTGTGAGTGGGCATCCCAGAGGATGCAGAGGTCTGGGGAAGGCTGGCTGGCGGGGGCGATGTCTGAGCTGGTCCTGGAGATGTGGAAATGCGGACGGACAGGCAACGATGGGGAGAGTTCAGAGGTCCAGGTGTGTTTGAGGAACAGCTGGGTTAGGGGCCAGGCTGGTGTGGACTGCAGGTCAGATCTGGGGTTTCACTCACGAAAACCATCACCACCGTCAGTTAACAAGCATTTCCATCGCTCCTGACAGATTTTTCCACCCCAAAACTAAAATGGGACAGCAAAGTGGGATTGTCGGTGATATTTCCCTGTTACCACTTCCATCATTTTCCGGGGCAAGGCTCTGTAATTCATTTCAAAATCTCAAAATCTCTCTCTCTCACACACACACATACACACACACACCCTCATGTACCCTCAGCAGCAGCCCTAGGGGTTCTTGAACCCAGGACCTCGTTCGGGCAAGCCCCTCCCCAAAGGCTACCTGGTCCCTTTGCTGCAATGAGCCGCTGGGACTCAACAGCCCCCTCTGCTGGACAAAACTCAGAACTTCCGATGCCTCAGAACCCGGGGGGATGGAAACCTGACGCTGGAATATTATTTGACCATCAAAGAAAATGCAGTCCCAGTGCATGCTGAATATCCACGAACCTTGAAAGCATTATGCCAAGTGGAAGAAACCAGGCATAACAGACCACATATTGTGTGACTCCGTTTACATGAAATGTCCAGAACAGACCAAGCCTATGGGGACAGAAAGTTGGCTGGTGGTCGCCTGGGGACGGGGATGGGAGGCGTGGGGAGTGACTGCTGATGGTCTCACACAGCAGGAAGGGGGACTGTGTTTCGCTGCTTCTCTGCTGTGTGCGCCTTCATCCCCACCAGCTTTGGGGGCCAGAGGAGGGCTCCCTTCACGTGGGGATGTGGCCTCATGACCCCCCAGCTGTCATCCATCATCCTTCAACCCCAGGGAGCTGCAGGCAAAACCGGAAAACGGGGTGATCGATACAGCTGTGCTGTAGCCCTGCTCGTGGCGCTGTGCCGGAGGGCGCCTGGCGGGGCGCCTGCTGCAGGCCCCCAGCCCCGGCCCACAGTGGGGAGCAGGGCCTCTGCAGGGCTTCGCTGGCCCCGGGCTCCGAGCGAGCGAGCCGTGGACCTTTTCTCCTCTCTTGGCTGGACTCCCCCGCCTTCTGCAGAATCAATTATTGATGAGGCCCTGCAGTGGAGGGTGGGGGTGCAGATCCCTGTGAGTGCCTCAGCTGCGTTTTCAGCCTCACAGAGAGTGCAGGGGCCTGGACAAGATGGGCTGGGTCCTGAAGGCCCGGCCAGCGACACGGTGCGGGCTGTGGCTTCCTGTGGTCAGAGACTCAGGGCAACCTCAGGCAGGGGTGGGGGGATGCCACCCTTCCGTTGGGGACCAGGGGGCGGCGGGAAGGGCCTGTGAAGAGCAGCCTGTGGACAGGAGCCCCCGCCCTGCTTCCTCCTGGGGGTGCAGGCTCAGACAGGTGGCCAGGGGCCCAGAATGCCAGGGTGGGGGTGTGTCTGGATGAGGGATGGAGGCCTGGGAGGAGGCCACGGGACCCCATGCTACTCCCCATCGGCTTGACACACGGGCAGTGGGAGGGAGGCCGCAGCAGATGGCAGGGGAGCCCGGGGCTGCTGGGCAGGTATCGTGTCATCTTGGGGCCCCCAGGTCCTCTGCCCCGTCTCCAGGAAAACGGAAGGCTCAGAGGACGAGGGTCCTCTCTGAGCTGTGGCTGCTTCTGAAAGCTCCCATGCCCCATACCCGCTCTTGTCTCTGCCCCAGGCCTCCTGGGTCCCGAGCACCCTCAGCTGCTCACAGGCCAGGAAGGCCCGTCCCCGCTCCCCACCGGGCCCGCTCAGATTTCTATCTGCGTGACTGTGAGCAGAGCGGGCCCCCCGCCCATCGCCACGTCCCCTTACCTCCATCTCAGGCGACCTCAGGCGTCCGGCTCACGCGCCCAAGGCCCTCAGGAGCCTGTGGCCCCTCGGGAGAGGCCTGTGTCCCGTTGCCAGGCTGAAGGGGGCTCTGGATGCGTCCGAGGCCCCCGTTTCCTCCAGACGCCTCGGAAGTGCTTGCACACGGCCCTGCGTCGGCCCCCAGACACGTCACTGTCTCTGTGGACTTGTGGGATCAGTGGGCCCACGGCCGCTTCAGAAGAGACGCCGTAACAGCCGGACACACACGGGGGGCCACAGGAGGGGGGTTTCCCACAGGGCAGCTTAGAGGGCTGGGTGCACACGAGACAATGGTCCTGGCTCAGGGGCCAGTGACAGCCGGACACAGTCCCCAGAGTGGGGCAGGGAGCCGGGAGGGTGCCAGCCCACCTGAGCAGACTCACCCGTCCCGATGCTGTCTCTCGTGTGCCCCAAACCCGGGCCTGGCGCAGCCGAGGCTGGGTCTGGTGGGCCAGCCCACCGGAGGCCCAGCTAGATCTCTGCGGGGAATCCCGAGTGCGGAAAACTGCCGCTGTGAGGACGGTCATCTCAGTGAAAAGAAGTAAAAAGCCGACTGTCCCAGGTCCGGGCGGCCTGAACGGACTCTGGCCCATCTGCAGGAAGTCAAATCTGCAGCCCTGAAGGGACACGCAGGCTCAACCAGCCTGGGAGGAAGAAGGCCGCCCGGTGGGCCAGGGAGAGGTCATGCCGGTTTCACAGCAAACAAGGAGCAGGAGGCCTGCGCTGCTTATGTCGGCCCATGGGGGGCGCCTCCCTCCCGTGCGGGAGTGCTTTATTCAAAGGAGTACCCTCCATCTACGAAAAGGAGAGCTGAAGACATGGGGAAGGCGGGCCAAACAGAAGACGCGGCATCCCCCGGCCGCTGCCCACCGGCTGCCCGAGAAACGCTCGCGGTCCCCAGGGACGGAGGCTAGACATGCGCCCGCCCGTGGCCGTGGGGTGGGGGCTCAGGAGGCCCCGTGGAGGAGCCCCACGGCAGCCTGGACTGGGCCAAGCACTCTGGGCGGGAGCTGGGGTGGGGAGGCCGGGGCACCCGCCTGTTCCAGGGGTCAGGAGGGCCATGGAGCCGGGGAGCCTGCCTGCAGGTGCTGGAGCACCTCCGGTGTGCTGCAGACACGTGGGCCATCACGGGGGTCCCCGGAGACCTGCACGCGGCACCTTCTCATCCCCAGGGGTGGGTGGGGGTGTCCGTGGCCTGTTCTGCCCATCCTCAGCCCGACCCAGGGGGCAGGATGTCACGGGTCACGATGGAGCCAGAGGTGGCCCCTCGGTGGCCAGAGAGGGGACACACAAGTCCGTGGTGGAGGGACGGTGGACGGTGAGGCCCAGCCCTGCTCATAGAAGAGTCAGGGCTGGGAGAGAAACCCGGCTTTCCTTGGGCTTCTGCTGACGTCGGCGAGTCCCACTCTCCTGGGCCCCTGAGATGAGGGGGACTCCAAGGCCAACCCAGGAAGGCTGGGGAGGGGCCTGGGGAGCCCTGACTGTGCCCGGGGTCTGGGACCCGGGAGACAGGTGCCATGCCTGCAGTCACGAGCCTCTGTGGCTGGGCTGATGGGCAACTCTGTAGGTGCGACTGGCCTTCCAGCACGGGGCCCTGGGTGGCAGTGGGGGCCTCCTCTGGCTCCCGCCCCGCTACGGAGAAGAGGAGGCGGGGGGCCCTGGAGCTCAGCACAGTGGGCGCTCCGCGTCCCCCTCCATGTCACGGAGGCACCACCGGCATGCCTCGTGGAGGGTGGGGAGGCCTCTGCCGCAGGCCTGGCTAACAACAACTCGGGCCAGAGGGCCTCCTGCTGTCCGGGGTCTCGGGTTGACGTCCCTCCATCCCTGCAGCAAGGGGAGAAGTCACCTGGCGTCAACTGGGCACCTGAGCTGGCCGGCAGGCAGGGGGCCTGCAGCCGGAGGTCAGCGGGATGGGAGAGGGGCCCAGACAAGCCTGGCAGACGGTCGAGTCCCAGCAGAGGGTGGTGGATGCAGATGTCGGGCGTGAGTCCCTCCCCAGCCCGGGGGCCCTGCACTTACGGATGATGTCCCCGCCGCCGACCTGCAGCGGGCTGCTGCTCCTCCGCTCCAAGTCCTGCAGTACCGAGCGCTCGAAAGCCAGGGCGGCCACGCGGCTGAAAAACGCCTTCACATTCTCTCCTGCGGGCAAGGGACAGTCGTGACCCCCGCCTGCAGGCATCCTGTCGGGGGCGGGGGGAGCCGGTGGGGCAGGAGGCAGGACGCTCCCCTCCCTGTGCAGGGGACAGGCTCCCAGCCCGGCCATTAGCCCTGGCCACTCCTGACAACCTCTGAGCCTTGGTTTCCAGGCATCTAGTCTTTCAGTTGGGTTTTCCAGGTGGCGCTAGAAGTAAAGAACCTGCCTGCCAGTGCAGAGACTTGAGTCCTGGGTTCAGTCCCTGGGTCGGGAAGATCCCCTGGAGGAGGGGCAGACAACATACTCCAGTATTCTTGTCTGGAGAATCCCATGGACAGAGGAGCCTGGTGGGCTGCAGTCCATGGGGTCACAAAGAGTCAGACGTGCCTGAAGCGACTTAGCATGCACTGTTTCAATCAATCGCAGCTGAACGCCCGCAGGCCAGGTGCTGGGCTGCACAGAGATCGCAAGTGAGCCTGCTTTCTTGTCACCTTTTTGCATCTGTGCAGCCACCAGGGTTAGCGCCCCTGGCGCCCACGTGGAGCCTTTTGTGCCTCCTCCTCCAGGAGGACAAGGCCACCCATTGGGCACAGGGCCAGGTGAAGCCCTCGACACACACACTGCATTTGTGCAGTTAACAACCTATACAACCGCACAAGGCGGTCCTGCTTGGTCCATAAGAAGCTCTCTGGGAATGGGCTGTTACTCCAACAAGAGGGTGGGTTCTCACAGACTTGGGGGTGCCCTCAGGAAGGGGCAGAGGGAACTGGGCACGGCGACCACTTTGTGCTGGGCCAGAGGAGGTGGTGCTTCCACCTGCACCCCGGGCAGGCATCCGCAGCGGCCCCTCCCCTGGGGTGAGGACTCCGAGGTGTATTCCTGAGTCCCCACAGCCTTGGCGCCCGCGGTGCGCCAGCCACTGCGAGTTATTTCATTCCATCCCAACAACCTGTTTGCAAAGTCTGTTCTTTGCTTCTGTGCGTCTGCTCGTTTTTCTTCAGTGAATCCTGTGTCTTTTATCATAAAAAGCGTGTTTTGTATTAAAAATAAAAGACTGACGGCATCGCCCCACTTCCCGGGTGAGGATGCCGAGGCTCAGAGATGTTGGGAGCTGCGGTAAGCGGTGCCCGTGGGTGCGGTCAGCTCGGGGGCCGGGGAACCAGTGAGGCCGGGCAGACTGGGAGGGGTGTGGGTGAGAGCCGGCGGGGGCGTGGCCGCTGTCTCCGCCTTCTCTGAAGACGGCTGGGGAAGGGAGGGACCTTCCAGTGCGCATCTGTCCAGCGGGCAGAGCTTGGCCTGCGGACGCTCAGCCGCGATTGGTTGAGACCGTGCGTGCTACGCCCGCCTCGGGTAGGGGGCGGGACGACGCTGCGGCTGCCCCTGCCTCCCTGAGACTCCGGCCAGGACCGCGGGGACCTGCCCCCACGCGCAGGAGTAGGGGTCTCAGTCCTCCCACCCACGGGCCGGGCCCCGCCCCCGATCGCCAGCCGCGGCGGCAGCCCCGCGCCCACTCACCGGTCACTCCTCCCACCCACGGGCCGGGCCCCGCCCCCGATGGCCAGCCGCGGCGGCAGCCCCGCGCCCACTCACCGGTCACTCCTCCCACCCACGGGCCGGGCCCCGCCCCCGATCGCCGGCCGCGGCGGCAGCCCCGCGCCCACTCACCGGTCTTGGCCGACACGGACCAGTACTCAGCGCGCATCTCGTTGGCCAGGCGCACAGCCTCCGCCTCCGCCTGCTCGCACGCGGCCCCTGACTGGGGGAAGCGGCCCTGCTGACCCAGCACCCTCGTCCTCCCCGGCCCCCCGCGGGGACACCCAGCCTGGGCACCCGCCTGGAGGTGATCCTGGGCGGGTCTGAGCTCCAGCGTCCCTCCCTGACTTGACGGGGATCGGGGACCCGAGAGCTCCTGCCTAGGCCCTGGGGGTCACCCTCTGCTCCGCGTCCCCCGAGGCCGCCTGGCCCGCCTGGCTCCGCTCACCAGCAGGTCCTTCTTGGTCCCCACGAGGAACACGAAGCAGGCGCCTGGCTCGTTCTCCCTCAGCGCGTCCTCCAGCCACTGCCTGGAAGGCGGGCGACAGGCTGGGATGGACCCACCCCACCCCCAGCGGTCGAGGGAGCCCAGGGCCCCCCAGGGCCGGGGGTGCCAGGAGGGGATGTGGACCGTGCTGCCCACGGGCGTCTCCAGTGGGCGGGGACGCAGGAGCGTCAGGGAGTCAAGGAGCCCCGAGGCGTCCCGCACCCTGGGTCCATCCCACGCTGCCACCAAAGGGACTGACCAGCCCGGCTCCCCTCACGGGGCTGCAGACGCGGCTGTGAACGCCCCAAACCAAAGTCAGGGGCAGGGGGCTCTGGCCCATCAGCCAACGACCCCCGGCTCTCGCCCAGATCTCTGCCCGAGAGAGCAGGTGCCCAGTGCTGTCCCCACGCCTGGGGCCCAGGAGTGGTGAGGACGCCAGGCCCTTCCCCCCAAAACTAGTAAGGCTTTCGAGCTGAGCCCTGAAGTCAATGCAGGCCGCTCTGAACTGGCCGATGGATAGAACGGCAGCCGCACCGCCACTGGCCCGTGGGCAGCTGGTACTGACCGGCCAGCCTGGTCTCCTGCACGCACCGTCGGGCTCCAGCTCGTGGCCCAGGGTCAGGGAGTCCTCCAGGCAGCCTCCCAGCCCAGGGAGCCCACGGTGGCCACTGAACCCAGACTTGCCTGCTGTGCTCCAGGGTTTGCACGTCAGTGAGGTCAAAGGCCGTGATGATCACTGCGGGCACGGGGGAAGCCAGGGGAAGCTGGTGAGCAACAGGGAGGCAAAGACAGCGAGACAAGGGGGCTCCCACACAGCTGTCCCAGGGGCCCCTCAGGCATGCAGCCCTGGACCGGTGACATGGGGACCCAGTCCCCACCCCTCTGATCCGCACCCAGCAGCCCAGCCGCAGTGGGGTCCAGGGAGGCAAGGTGAGCTCCCTGCCTCAAAGTTTCTCTGCCTCTGACGGCTGTGGGGCGCACGGGGGAGGCTGGACCGCTGAGAGATCAAGCGGCCTCCCCAGCTGTGACCCGGTGGGGACCGACCACGGCCACCTTGGGCCCTCAGGGTGGCCGAGGGGATTAAGCTGGAGCAGCGGTGGGAGAGCTCTGGGACCGACTTCCCACACTGGCGCCTGGGGCCCAGCGGCCACGAGCACCAAGCAGCTTCGGGGCCCGTTGCGGAGAGGCAGGCTCGGGGCGTGGGGGACCTGGCAGTGCAGCTCCCTGCCCTCGACTCCTCCATCACTGCCCTGCCTGCTCCCTCGTGCCCTGGGTGGCCGCACACGGAGATCAATCCAGAAGGGCAGGACACAGGCCGCCCCCTGCCCAACCCCGGCTAGGGGCCAGCGTGAAGGAGCACGCTGGTGATGGTAGTAACCAAGGCCGGGCGGCTGCCTGACGGGCTTATTCCCGGGGGGAGGGCGCACACCAGCCCCCCACCCCGAGAAGAGGCCACAGTGGGCGTGGCAGAGCTGTTACTCCAGGCCACGGCTTCCTGGTTTTGCTCTTCTCCAGCCTTCGTGAAAACGCGACTTCTGACAGCAGCAGAGTGGACGCGGCTGTGCCTCATCGCCTGAGTCTAGATAGGACGCCTGCGACCCGGGGCCCCCACCTCCCACGGGAACCCCTCTCCCTTGTCTTCCTGGTCTCGGTAGGGGGCTATGCTGCCACCGTCTGCCACCCAGGAGGCCTGCCCAGTGCTGGGGTGCCCTCAGCATGGAGGCAGTGGGCAAGGAGTCTGGTCTCCACGGTGTGCGTGGGGGTGACGGGCACCCCCTCTCCTCCCCTCCGGCCAAGCCCTGGCCCCTGCTTTTGAGCCGACCCGCTCTTCTCTGTGGGGTCTCTGCCCAAACACTCCCCACCCTGAGCATCTTTCTGAGCTGAAACGGGCTGAGACCTTCAGTGGCGGAGCACATGCCACCCAGGGCCCCCTAGAGTGTGTGGCGGGTGAGGCCCACCCAGGCCCGGCTGGAAGGCCAGGACTGGGCGCCCCGTGCTTCCTCCGTGTCTCTTGGAGGACTCGGCTTCTCAGGGTAAGCCTGCGGGGAATTCACGGGGGACCCCCAGCTGCACGTGGTTGAGGCCCCGCCGGTGGCATCAGCCGGCCACTCACCCTGGGCACCCCGGTAGTAGGCAGATGCGATGCACTTGAACTTCTCCTGCCCTGCTGTGTCCCAGCTGTGCCGTGGCCAAAAGAGACAGGAGACCAAGAGGTGGCAGGTTTAGCTATGCTCGTGGGGTCTCAGCCAGCAGGCTCGTGGGACCCCCTGGTGGGAGACCCAGAGCCCTTCCCAGCGGCATGGGCATCGGGAAGTGCCTGCTGCCAGCCCCCACCTGCTCCTGATCCCTTCCTAGGGTGTGCCCCCGGTGGGGCAGGGAGAAGAAAGACAGACAGACAGATGGAGAGAGGCAGGGGGAGGTGAGCAAGGGCGGGGGTAGGGGGATGTCCAGCCCCAGGAAGGCCTGGGGGCCACGTGACCTCTGCTCGAGCCTCGCACGCAGAGACTAGTTTTGGCCCCGTTTTCCAGGCGCGAACAGCGGCTCAGAGGCCTGAACTGACTTGCTGGAAGCCATGCCCAGACCCGGTGCATGGGATCAGAGGGACACGAGGCGCATGGGGTAGGGGGTGTGGGTGTGCCTGGGGCCTGGGTCTGCAGAAACGGGGAGCCCAGCCTCACACAGCTGGCCAAGGCCCCCTGCTCCCTTGCTGGGACCTTCCCCGGGGTCTCCACAAAGCCCGTCCATGACCATCGGGAGACGCTCAGGCGGCCGCCAGCAACTTACATCTGGAGACTGAAGGGGGTCCCAGCGACCTCAAACCGCTCAATCTCGAAGTCCACCCCGATGGTGGCCTTGTAGTCATGGTCGAAGACATTCTTGCAGAACCTGTGGGACCCGGGAAGCTGTCAGAGGCCACGTGTGGGGCTGCAGGCCACGGGAAGTCCGCCCGCGTGGGGAGGCCACGTGGCAGTGGCCACGGAACCGGGCCATGGGGACAGGCCACATGCGGACGGAGCCTCCAGCGAGAGCTCCATGGGCAGAGGCTGCCGCAGCCAGAGGCCACAAGTGGGGGTCAGGGCAGGGAGAGGCCCCGTGCCCACCAGCAGGGGGGCGGTGGGGACCACCTGACCATCGCCAGGCTCCCGGGAGGCCACACTCTCTGCACGCCTGCCACCTCCCTGATTTCCTGCATCCCCTCCCAGTGGCCACATGGTCTCCGCTGTGACCTGGGACTGGGCCTCCCGGGCGGGCCTGACAGCGCTGCTGGGAGGGGCGGCCGGCCGCCCACCTGTGGATGAGGCTGGTCTTGCCCACGTAGAGATCGCCGACCACCACCACCTTGGAGAGTCTGAGCCTGAGAGGGGCAAGGCGTGGTCTTGCAGGCGTGGTCACGAGGGCATCCTCACGCACACAGGCCCCTCCTCCCCTGTGGTCCCCACTTGTGACGGGGACAGGCCACCTGTGAGACGCTCTGTGGTGTGTGACCCCGTCGCTGGCCCAGGGGAGGGGCAGAGGGCCTGCCTTTGTTCTGGGGCCATCGTACCCCTGACCCCACCAGGCCCTCGTCCCTGTGGTGAGAATCAGAAATGTGCACCACGGGAAGCAGAGTCTTGGGCTGAGGGGCAGGCGTGGTGGGGACTCAGAGGCGGCCCCGGGGCCCGACACTAAGGCTGAAGCCCGAGGGAGCAGCCGCACTCAGACCTCAGGCACCGGCCTCCCCAAGGGCAGAGATGTTCCTGCGGCAGGTGAGGCGGGATGACTGGCCCAATGGTCCCCGGGCCGGCCGGGGTGGCACCCGCGCGGTCTGCTGTCCGAGGTGCGCATCTGCCTCCATACACTCAGGCGTGCGCTGGGCTCTCCCCACCCTCCCCCGCGGAGACAGCGCTCACCCCACAGTCCCCGTGTTCCCGCGCTGGCAGGCAGTGCTGACCTGCCCGTGGAAGTGCTCCCGGAGCTGCAGGCAGGCGGCGGGTGTGTACCACTGCAGAAAGACAGACAGGCGGGCATGTCCCCCTGCGGAGCTCCCGGGCAGGAGCTGGTGGCTTACTTCCCAGGGTCCCCTCCCTCCCCTTCCAAGCCTCCCTCCTTGTCAGCACCTCACAGGCTCCAAGGCTCTAACGTGCCAGGAAGCCCAGGCGGGGACCCAGAGAGCTGGGTCTTGTTGGGGGAGGGAAGCTGGGCCCTTGCTGTGGGTGCGCCACACCTCTGTCCCCTCTGGTGAGAGGAGGGGTGGGCTGTAAGGACACTTTTAGCACCAAGACCCTCCTATGCTTTCTACTACGAATCTCTGATGCTGCTTTCGTTTTTTAAAAATATGTATATTAGTGCATGGAAAATGTCCTAGAAAGCACTTGCTTCGTCCACATTTTTCGCAAGGCAGGACCGCATAGTGGCCCGAGAGCACGGACCCTCAGGTGCTGTGTGACCCTGGGCAGTTGCCTCACGTCTCTGAACTTCAGTTTCTGCATCTGGAAACCCTTCGAGACTTGGGGGCGTGAATGAGGTCGTGTTTGTAAAACCGCCAGCGCAGAGCCGGCCTGGCATATGCATGCTGGGTGCTCAGCAAAGACGCCCTGACACTCGGGGAATGCAAGTTTGTTCTATAGGCTGAAAAAAAAAAATCATATTCAACAAACAAAGTGAAAGTCGCTCAGTCGTCTCCGACCCTTTGCGACCCCATGGACTGTAGTCCCCCAGGCTCCTCTGTCCGTGGAATTCTCCAGGCAAGAATAGCCATTCCTTTCCTCCAGGAGATCTTCCTGACCCAGGGATCGAAGCCGGTTTCCCGCATTGCAGGCAGATTGCCTACCCGCTAAGCCACTCGGGAAGCCCAAACAAACGCAACGTGACTATTAGGTTTTGCGGTCAGATTGGCCGAGGTTAAGCGTGGGGCGTGGCCGGGGCATGGGAGGAGCCTCGCTGCAGACGGCGGCTGCGCTTTGCGGTCCGATTGGCCGAGGCTACGTGGGGCGTGGCCGGGGCATGGGCGGAGCCTCGCCGCGTTCCGCAGCTGCGCTCTGCCGTGTCCCCAGCCACCTTCTTGGCCTGTGCCCGGCGGCTCTCTGCCCTGGCCCACCTGCCCTTTCGGCCCCGTGTGACTGCACCAGGGCAGCGAGGAGAGTGAAGCAGCTTTGCAGAGGGCGAATGCGGGGCCTCATGGCGCCCATGTCCTCAGCTGTGAGGTGGGGGCACTCTCACCGCGCCTCTTGGTCTGCGGGCTGCAGGGGCAAACGGGCAGCTCAGGCAGGCGCTCAGCCCAGGGCCACGGTCACGCGGCCGTGGGTGGGCCCTCTTTTCGGGAAGGCTGGCTGCTTTTCTGTCCGCTTCTCTCCCTGTCGGCATCAAGTCGCGGGAGGAGCGGGGTGAGGGATGCGGCGCGACCAAGACACGGCCCACCACTAGTCCAAAAGCAATGAGGAATCTGGCCGTGCAGTGCGGCAGGAAGGAAGGCAGCCGAAACCCGACACAAAAAGTGTAGCTCAACTGGTGACGGTAATAAGCCAATGGAAGGACACAGCCTGGTGCCGGCCAAGAAGAGGAAAATGGCAGAAATGTTGGGGACAGAAAGAAGAGGGGAAAAGAACAAAATAAGAACGATGCAGTGGATCCCAGATTCTTCCTAAGAGAAAAACTTTCAAATGTACTGTTTCTGTTGTCCTGAGTAAAAGCTAGGAATTTCTTCTTTTCAAGAAAACGTACAGCTTAAAAATCACTTTCATGTGTTTCTTTTTTAAAACAGTGGTAAAACTTTGTGATAGGCAATATTAATTCTATATCACGTTGATATATAGTAGGTTGATGCATAATATGGGCTTCCTAGATGGCTCAGTGCTAAAAAATACACCTGTCAAGGCAGGCGATGCAGGTTTGATCCCTGGGTCGGAAAGATCCCCTGGAATAGGAAATGGCAACCCACTCCAGTATTCTTGCTGGAAAATTGCATGGATGGAGGAGCCTGGCAGGCTACAGTCCATGGGGCCTCATAAAGTTAGACATGACTGAGCGACTGAGCACACACTGCACCACTTGGGATACAGATTAGAGAAGTGTGCTAAAGGAGGCTGGTGGGCTGCACATGGAGCCCGGACATGTGGGATGAAGGAAGGACCTGCCCGCCTGACTGCAAACTGCTCAGGCCTGAAGTGCTGCGGCCCCCAGGGTGCAGGATAAACCTGGCCACAAGCAGATGGCAGAGAATCTCACCTTCTGTGGGAGCAGGGGTGACCCAGGCTGCCTCCCAGGGCGGGGGACAGTCAGAGCTCGGAGTCAACCATGGTCGGTTCAAGTCTGGGCTCCCCCACGCACAGCTGTGTGACCTCCGGCAGGCAGCCCTCCCTACCTCTCTGAGCCTTGCTGTCACGCTCTGTAATTGAGGTCCTTCGTCCCATGAGACCTGTGCCAGTCACCCCTCCCTTCCTTCAGCTCTTCAACCCCTTCATCCCCGGTCACCACTGACAAGGGAAGCAGTTGCTGGGCCTCTGATGAGATGGAAAGTCTTTCGCCTGCCTCCACCAGTCAGAGGCACCGAGGCTTTCTCTGTGCGAGCTGGAGACAGAACTCAGAAGGGAGGAAGCAGAAGACAGGGAGGAAGAATCACTGCAGACTCCAAACACCCACAGTCTACCCTCCTTCGCCCCCTGGCCTGAGCACAGATTTCAAGACTCTTTAAAAGGGAGGCTTTCTCCCGCACACAGGGCAGCGACCACAGATGGCAGGGTCTCAAGCGTGCTTCCAGATACTCTGCATGTAGAAGCAAACACGCGTGTGGAAGTGTTTCTTTTCTGCACCTTTTCTCACATCTGGCGCTCAAGCACTTACTTTGGCCCTCATCATCACGCATCAGCCCGAGAGGTGCTCGTTTCTCCTGCGCCTGTGTCGGGAAGCAGCATCTGCTGTCTAAGTGGTCCCCTCTCGAGGACATCGTGTTGTGTCTGACCTTCTGTGTTACAAATTGCTGCAGAACCTGGCCCTGAGCGGCGGCGAGCAGAGGGTAGGTGGACCTTCTGCAGGGCTGGGAGACACTGGTCCTCCCACCCACTTCAGGTAGTATGGATTTGTGTCCCCTGCTGTGATTAAGGATGGATTTTAAGACAGCTGTGAGTTTTTAGTAAGGACAGAAGGGTAAGGGGTGAGAACCTTCGATTTGGTCCCAGGAAACT
The DNA here is from genome assembly GCF_032452875.1 of Bos javanicus. NCBI lineage: Eukaryota > Metazoa > Chordata > Mammalia > Artiodactyla > Bovidae > Bos > Bos javanicus. Next base: position 71,984,786 of record NC_083884.1, read on the forward strand.
GGAGGTACTGTTTGATAATGTAATAATAATTTTACAATATTGATTGATTTTTGGCTGGGTTGGGTCTTAGGTGCAGGCAGGATCATTGTGGCTTCACAATGGGCTTAGTTGCCCCAAGGCATATGGGATCTTAGTTCCCGGGCCAGGGATCAAACCCATGTACCCCTGCATTGGAAGGTGGATTCTTAACTACTGGATCACCAGGGAAGCCCTGATAATGTAATAATTGTAATGAGAAAAGCAGCAACCACCACCTGGGCAAGGGAGCTCCCGTTCACCATGAACCAGGCGTCCAGCGTGAGCAGAGCTATCCTTGTGGGCCAGCAGCTCTGAGAGGTCGAGTACCTTGTCCAGGGTCACACAGCTTAATGGCACGCAGGACTCACACCGCCGTCTTACTACAAAGTCTGTGCCCTTAACCTCCACGTCACACTGCCTTCCAGTGTCACCTTTTGCCTGCCAGCCCACCCTGGGCAAGTCAATGCCAAGCTTCTCAACAAGTCTGCTGAGTCCCTGGGGTCTCTCTGCGAGGGACTGGCCTCCCGATTCACCTGCCTTGTTTCCAGTGGTGAGCGAGGTGGGGAAGGCTGGATGTGGGCATGCTGTCACTGGAGCAGTGCACACATCAAGGGTTGGCCTAAGGCCTCCCTACCTTAGGGAAGCTGCTGATGACACGGTCCCGGCTCACAGAGGGCCCCAAAGGTGTCAGGGAGGACCTCATCCTTCCAGGAATCCTGTGCCCCCAACAGGGGAAAAAGAGGGTTAGGGAGTCCCTGGGGATTCCCCAGAGTTGAGCTGAACATGGCTTTTGCTCTGAAAACAGTCCAAGCCTCCTTCTCCGTGGGGAATGTCAGGGGCCATCTCCCCCGTCTGCAGGCAGTGTGTGCAGGGCTGCGGGTGCAGGCCTGCGGCCCGGCCTGGGAGAGCTGGAGAGCAGGGTCTCCTGCCGGGTGTCCTGCCAGGAGTGGCCCCTCCCTGAGCTCAGCGCTGGGCTCTGAGTGACTGTGGCACAGCAGGGACCCAGAGTCCTGGCAGAGGAAGTGGAGTAGCGAGGGGGACCCTGCTCCTGGCCTCAAGGGATGAAGGCTCTGGGTGCGCCGGCCCTTAGGGTGCAGCCCACAACCCTTTCCCAGAAGCACCCCACCCGGCGCTGGGCCCCTCCCGCCGATATCCACAGGCCCGGGTCTCCTCCTCCCAGTCAGCGCCCTCCCCACTGAGTGCCCTCGATCGAGGCCTGTGGTCCTCCGCATCGGATCTTCCCTCTCCGGACCAGCACCTGGGGGCCGGGGTGGGCGGTCAGGAAATGGGGAGGCCCGGGGGCCCTGGCCGCGTTCAGATCGTGAGGTGGGAGGGTATCACGCGGGCTGGCGAGGGTGACACCCAAGGGGAGTCTGACTGACCTGCGGCCGCTGACACAGTTCCTGGCGCTGCCTAGTCCCGGAGGGTCGAGGCCGCGATCACCATGGCAACGAGCACCCCGCGGGACCCGCCTGCTTCCGACCAATCCTGTACGCTGGGGGCGGGGCTCACGGCCAGAAGAGTCCCGCCGGCGCCCTGCGCCGCCATCACCATAGCAACCAGAGCCTCGCAGGAGACTCCGGGACGCCGACCCAAAGCGGCAATCACCATGGCAACGAGGGCGGGGGAGCTGATGGGCGTGGTCAGGACAGCCCAGGGGTGGGGCCTGGGCGGGGCTGACGGTGGAGAGACTTGCGCACCTGACTTCCTGACGTCACCATGGTAGGGGAGAGGATTAAGTGTTTATTTTCATAGTATGTCAAATATGAATTGTTTCTGGTTATCTAAATATTTCGTGTTTTGCTTTATATCTGGTATGAGATCCCTTGACTCCTTCCCGTCACATCCCATGTCTGATCTATCAGTAAATCCTGTAGGTTCTACCCTGGAAAATTGACCAGTATCTTCTCTCTCCGTCTCACTTTCATTGGGCTCGCGGTGGTCCCAACCATCATCGTCTTCTCTCCCCTTAACTGGCCTCCCCACCTTCCATCCTTGGTCCTACCCTCTTCCTAGTTCAGCAGTCCCCAGGGACCCCTCGTTAAGACACAGATCAGATTATGTCAGTCCTCGGCTGCAAACCCTCCAGCGCCTTCTCATCGTCCTCAGAGTAATAAAGTCTTTCCAGTAGCCCAAGAGGCCCCACGTGATTTGCCCGTTTCTTCTCTTAGCTCGCCCCCTACTGCTTCCCGCCTCCCCACCCCACCCCCCACAGGCTCCATTGGCATCCTTGCTGTTCAACACGCCAAGCACCGGGGATGCTTGCTCTGCCTGTCTCCTCGGCCTGGAATGCCCTGCCCCAGACAGCCACGTTGCTCAGATGTCACCTCTAGATGAGACATCCTATTTACAAAAGCTGCATCCTTCCAGCCCCTTCTTCTGCTCTATTTCTCCCAGGCACTTCCTATTTTCTAAGAGATTATATAACTTCCTGTTCGTGCGGACTGTCTGTGTCCCTCCACTGAGCTCAGTGAGAGCAGGGGTTCAGCCCCTCAATTGACTGCATTGGCAAAATGCCTGCACAGAAGCAGCATGGAGTGAGTGTTACATGAGTGAAGGAATATTGCACTTAAAAAAGGAAGGTGGAGAACACTGTTTGAAGTATGCTGCCATTACCTTAAAAGGCAAATAAATTGTATTTACTTGTATCAGTGTAGTGCATCGCTGGAAAGACTCCAGTGGGTCCTACAGATGAGGACAATCCATTGGCTGGGGGCCAAGGAGGGAAGGAGACATACTCTCATACTTTCAGGATTTTACTCTGCGTGCATATACCATCTATTTGGGAAATAAATGAAAAGAAACATTTGGAACTCAGAGAATACAGTAACAGCCTCCATCTGGGCCCTTCGGGGTCAGCCGCCTTTCCCAGACACCTCCTCCTCGCTGTAATCGTGGCTAAGACAGGACTCTCGCTGTAGTGCTGCAGCCAACTGCCCTGCAGTCACAAGGGGTGGACACGCCTCCCATTTCCTGACCTTCATTTGCACAGCTCTGAATCTAATGATGCCTGAATATCATAGGCTGCCTTCCAGAGCTCATGCTACAAAATTAATTTCCATAATTAATGGCTGTGTAAAGGCTGACCTGAGTCACGGAGCTTCTGTGAGCTAGTTTCTGTTTGCAGAGAGAGGCAGGCGCGGCTCGATGCCTGGCGCGATGGCCTCCAGAGGCGTTTGTGAGATGCTAATCACAGAAACGAGACGGTAGCTTTGGAGAGAAGCACAAAGGAGGGGACGAGGGTACTGACGATGTTCTCACGGTGAATTCACAGGCACCTGTTATATTTTTGGTCTCATAGGTGAACATATATGCTACATAGAATGCTGTGTATGCTTTCAAAGATAAGAAAAAGGAGATTGGAAAACAGAAAATGGAAGGACAATTTTACAAAAAGACTCTGTAACGGAGCCCTGAGAGATGTGGAGTTCCCAGCTTTGAGAACCTACTTGATTCAGCTCCCTGATTTCACAGGGAAATGAAGGCTTACATGTTCCAAGGATTTGCCTAGGGAGTCAGAACTAGACCTGGAACCCAGATCTCCCAACTCCCAGCCCAGGGCTCTCCACACCAGCTTCATAAAAAAGCTCCGATGCTCTGGGTTAGAGAGTCCTTTGAAAGACAGCAGTAGGGATGATCTCCGTGGCACAATACCGGGTCCACAGCACAGAGATGGAGGCCAATTACCTTCGTGTCAGAGCGAAATGTGCTGGAGGCTGTTGCTTGCTGCCTTGATTAGTGGGTTTCACTGCCAAGGGCCCAGGCCTTGGGGTGAACTTCCCTGAGTTGCTTAGTGCCTCAGTTTACCCCACTGTAAAATGGACTATATACTTCAAGGGGTTTTTGTGAGGATCACATGAGATGGTGGAAGTACTTTGATTACAAAACTTGACTCAAACCCATGAACCATGCACTTCGTCTACACTTACTGAAACCTCCCGGTATATTCCTGGAACTGGCGGGGCTGGGGGTGGGATGGGGGCTGTGCTGTGGAGCAGGGGGATGGAACCAGGCCCGACGTGGGCTCCAGCCTCAGGGAAATCTGCCGGGGAAACAGACGCAAGCAGACAATCAGAAGAGGGACGCGGGCACTGGGGCAACTGAGTCCTAGCATCACTTGCTAATTTGGAGCTGGGGAGACGCTGGGCTTCCCGGAGGAAGAGTACGCCAAGCTGTGTCCCGAAGGACCGAGAGGTGGCTAGTGTCGCAAGCAGCCCAGCTGCAGCAAAGAGTTAGCATCTGGGGGAGTAAGATCCAGCACGGCTGGAGGAAGCCATCACCCAGGGCCAGTGGCAGGCCAGGAGTCTGGACTCTGTCCTGAGACCAGCGGGGAGCCCTGGGAGGGTTTGGTGGAGGTGACGGCTCAGTCTGGCTTGCTTTCAAGAATAACTGTTCCTGCCAGCAGTGCGTTGAGCCCACTGCAGGGTCCGACCTGCGTCCTCACGAGCCAGTCAGCTTGCCGAGGAAGGAGCCGATGCTAGGGCTAAGCAGTCCCGGGATCAGGCCTTTGTGATTCCGGGAAAGCTGCAGAACCTCTATGATGCTTGTCCGTAAAATAAGAGAATGCATCACCTCCCGGGCTTATGCTGAGAATTAAAGGCGTGCCAAGTGCCCAGTACAGAAAAAGGCGCACACAGTCACTTGCCTTCCCTTCTGCATTACGAACAAAGCTGAGCCCGCCTTTGTTCTCCCAACAGTAACCCGGAAAACAGCACCAACCCCACTTTACAGCCAGCCCTGGCCTGGGGCTGTTCGCGCCTGCGCAGTGGGCGGCCGGTGTGCGGAAGGCTGCCCAGCGGACGCCGCCCAGGGTCGCCTGGCAACCGGGTTGCCTGGCAACGGGCGAGTGCTACAGAAACTCACGCGCTGAGGCAGGTGAGCCGGCGGCCGCAGACTGGGGGCCCCGGGGACAGGGGCTCCCCCAGACTCACCCAGGCCCGATCAACAGGGCCCGTGCCCCTTGGAGGGCGGCAGGCGCCCAGCGTTTCCTGCCCGGGGAGCCCCGATCCCAAATAGCCGGGTCCCACCTCCTCTTCCATCCCCACCTCCTCGCCTCCTTCCCTAATTACCTGCTGCCAGGAATCGAGAGTCCAGTTCACCACCTCTCTTAGTGGGGTGGATTCGCACAGGGCTGGGGCTTGTCACTGCCAACGAAACGCAGTCACAACCACCATCCGCATAATAACAATGGCAGCCAAAGTATCTACTCCCTGGTGAGCTATGCTCCATTCTCAGCGAATATGCCAACTCTGGGCGGGGCTGGGGGGCTGGGGGTGGGATATTAGCCTCTCCCTTTCCAGCTGCTTGTTAAGGGCCATCCATTGGCTTGGGTCTGGAGCCCATTTTTAACTACTCAGCCACACTGCTTACAGTTGCTCCAAGTGTGTGCGTAATAAAAAAATAAGTCACACTTTAACCTTGATTCCGTTCTCTGTGGATGTGCTGGAGGCATCCGACTGTGGGTCCCTGATGGGCGAATGTCCCAGACCTGGATTAGGACATTGGCTCCTAGCCTAGCTCATGACCTCCAAGGCTCCTTGTCCTGAAACCTCAATTTCCTCCCGGGTCATAGCACTCCCCGCCTCCTCCTGGGGGAGCTGAGTTGCATATTAGGTATTGCTGGCACAAGATAAGCTCTAAATGGAGCTGTTCGATCACTGTTTGCTTGTTTGGCTTAGTTTGTCTTTTTCCTTTTTTAAATTCATTTTCATTGGAGTACACTCAGTTTACAACGCTGTGTTCGTTTCTGCTGTACAGCAAATGAATCAGTTATACACGTATCCACTTTTTTAGATTCTTTTCTCATATAGGTCATTACAGAGTATTGAGTAAACTTCCCTGTGCCACACAGCGCGACCTTAGTTATCTGTTTTATATACAGTGGTGCGTGTATGTCAGTCCCAATCTCCCAATTTACCCACTGCCTGCCCACCCCCCCCCACCCCCCCCCGCCCTGACCCAGTTGGCTTTTTCCAATGCCTCTGTCCTGAGGCCCAATCTATGTAGTTATCGGCAGAACCCTGAAGTTTGCGGTCTGGGCTGCCACTTACCTTTGCTGTGACCTTGAACAAATTCCTTCACTGCTCCTAGTCTCCGTTTGCTCATCTGTAAAATGGGAGTAAAACAATGCCAGATCACAGTAGCAATGACGATGACGTCTGGGTTCTTTTAACCAGCAGTCTCCTTGCAGCTTCGCTCTGAAAGCTCCAGAGTCTCCCTGAGCAGGCGCGGGACGATGGCGGATGCCAAGATCTCCATGTACCTGCCCCCCAACGTCAACCCTACTCAGGCTGCCATTGCCTACGGCTGCCGCGCGCTGCCCAAGCTGAATGAGGAGCTGCAGTCGGATGACCTGCTGACGAGGCAGAAAGCTCTCATGGCTCTGTGTGACCTCATGCATGACCCCGAGCACGTCTACACAGCCATTAGCATCGGTGAGCGTGTCACAGCCCAAGGGACCACGACTGGGGTCTGGATGGACAGCCACAGAGCGGCTGGAGGCGAGGGGGGGCGTGGGTGGGGGGAGCTGACCTGGCCCCTTCACAGCAGCCCTCCCAACTGGTCAGTTGGTCCTCAGCTGGACGCCCCAGTAGTCAGGCCATCTTGCCAGGACTCAGCCCGGTGGCCACACATTCTCCAAAGAGGCCTGTTTATCTGTCTCATTCAGAAGGTTGTCACAGAAGCTAGGCGCTAGCCCTACTGAAGCCACCCGGAGGTGGCGACCTCTGTCCATTTTCTCCCACATTCCTAATTACTCATATATAGGGGGCTTCCCTGGTGGCTCAGTGGTAAAGAATCCGCCTGCCAGTGCAGGAGATGTGGGTTTGATCCCTGGAGAAGGAAATAGCAACCCACTCCGTGTTCTTGCCTGGGAAATCCCATGGACAGAGGAGCCTGGCAGTCCATGGGGTCGCAAAGAGCTGGACCCCACTTAGTGACGAGACAACAATTAGCCACATAAGAGCTAAGTTGACATGAGTGGCCCAGTCGCAGCTACTCCAGATGAGGTCCACAGTGCGTGATCTGCCGCTTCTCCCACCGGCCTTACTTATCCGAAGGGCTAGTTTAATCCCATGGAGAAGGCAATGGCACCCCACTCCAGCACTCTTGCCTGGAAAATCCCATGGACGGAGGAGCCTGGTGGGCTGCAGCCCATGGGGTCACTAAGAGTCGGACACGACTGAGCGACTTCCCTTTCACTTTTCACTTTCATGCACTGGAGAAGGCAATGGCAACCCACTCCAGTGTTCTTGCCTGGAGAATCCCAGGGACGGGGAGCCTGGTGGGCTGCCGTCTATGGGGTCACAGAGTCGGACACGACTGAAATAACTTAGCAGCAGCAGCAGCAGCAGCAGTTTAATCCCAGAGGTGGCAGCAGTGGTCCCAACCTGGCCTCGGAGGCTGGGTGGAGCTTGGGTAATAAAGGCTGTGACTTAGTGAGCCCGACTCCGGGCCGGAACCACGACGAGCGCGTGCATGCCCGTGTTTATCTCAGTCCTCGTGGCACTGGCCTGGCGAGGGAAGGAGCCTCCTCAACAGAAGAAACGGAGTCTCAGCGAGAAGGACTATGAGGCCAGGGGGTGCCCCACGAAAAGGCAGGGTTTCTAGGTGCTCGAGCTGGCGTGCCACGGCGTAACCCTTTCAAGGGTGCACAACAGCTGGGGACAAGCTGGAATTTGACCTCCAGTCTCTCCAAATAAAAGTGGTTTTTTGAACCCCGGGGAGGACCAGGGTGGCACCAGCAAGAGGCATGCACAGAAATCGGGGGGGGGTGGAGACAGGGTCCCCGGGGTGAGCCTTTCTGGCACCCAGAGGCCCCAGCAGTGACTCTGAAGCACTCGGTCGCCCACCCGGCGTCCCCGCACCCGCAAACAGCAGAGCCCTGGTGCTCTTGACCCCGACATCGGCGCGCCCATCGACTTCTGGGTCGGCTGGTGTCTGAGCCTGGAGGACATTCGTTGGTCCCTCTGCCCTGCAGGCTGCCTGGAGAGCCTGAAAGCCTTGCTGAAGGACACCAACGACCTCGTACGCATCAAGACCACCGAGGTGCTGTGCATCATGGCCACCCACAACGTGGGCAGGTGAGCCTCGTGCCCTGGGTCCCTGCCTGCGCTGAACCTGCCGCCCTCCCGGATCCACACGAGGGGAATACATGAGTGTGGGGGCCTGGTCCCCGGTCACCGTGGGGAGTTACAGCTTACGGAGCTGACTTACCGTCGGGGAGACTCGGGGTGGGCACCCAGGCGCTGAGAGAAGAGGCCTAGACACCTCACTCGGGGTGCAGAGAAGGGTCTGGCCACGTGGGGGACCCCCGTGATCTCCTTCTCCCGGAACGAGGCTGACCTCAGGCCGAGCACAGCTGGGCACTTCCTGTGTGCCGACCTGGGCCAGGCCTCACACCGAGCTCTCTCTTAGGCCCAACCGCAGCCTGGAGACCCTCACCAGGCATGACCGGGCCTGCAGTTAGGCGGCTAATCAAATAGAATGGCTAAAAAGCCAGAAGCGGGAGAAAAGCCGGGAAAGAGGGACTTCCCTGGTGGCCCAGCATTTCAGCCTTCACCTTCCAGCGCGGTGGGCACAGGGTTAGTCCCTGTTCGGGCGGCTGAGACCACACATGCCTGGTGTCCAAAACACCGAGACATAAAGCACAAGTCAGATCGTAACAAATCCAACCAAGATTTAAAAAATGGTCCACATTAAAAAAAAAAAAAAGCCAGGACAGAAACCGTACATTCCCTCTCAACGCTCGGCCTTTGTGTAGAAACCGCACATTCCCTTTCAACGCTCGGCCTTTGCGTTTGCCGCCGTGTGACTTGGGGGACCTCGGTTCCCTGCAGCAGCAGTGCTGTGCGTGCACTCCACTGTGTCTGACTCTCGCGACCCCGTGGACGGCAGCGCACCAGGCTCCTCTGCCCGTGGGATTTCCCAGGCAAGAACACCGGGGTGGGTTGCCATTCCCCCAAGGGGTCTTCCTGACCCAGGGATCAAACCTGCGTCTCCTGCGTCTCCTGGCAGGCGGGGTCTTTACTGCTGAGCCACCTGGGAAGCCCGACCACCACAGATCAAGCCTGTGCCCTCAGCAGTGAAAGCTCGGAGTCCCGACCACTGAACCATCAGGGGGTTCCCCAAACAGTTCATCTTAAGCCCAAACCCCTGAACGATTAGGCAGCCGCCAGTCCCTGTGCCCAGCAGACCATGTTTCCCGTCATCTTTTCTGCTTAAACCACGCCTGTACCATCATGAATCAGTAGCTTCACTTCTTTAAAGTTAACCAAGAACTAAGACATTAATGAAGTAATCTGCAGGCCAGACCCTTCTAGAATCTTTACAGTCATCTCCCTACTGTTTCAGACATTCATTTTTAAGTATTTCCAAAGCATTCAACTTTGTTTTCACGAGGAAGTTTAAAAAAAAAAGAAACCCAGAAACTAACAACTCTTCTGTCATCGAATTGGCTCACATGCATGCTGAGTCGCTTCAGTCGTGTCTGACTCTTTGCGACCCCATGGACTGTAGCCCAGAGGCTCCTCTGTCCTTGGGGATTCTCCAGGCAAGACTCCTGGAGTGGGATACCATGCCCTCCTCCAGAGCAGAGCAATCTCCCCATCTTCCCCACCCAGGGATCGAACCCGAGCCTCCTCTGACTCCTGCATTGCATGTGGGTTCTTTTCCGCTGAGCCGCCGGTAAAGCCCTTCAATGGGCTTACCTGATAGTTAATGAACGTATGTCATTATAATGACAAGCACAACAGGCTTATGTGGGTTTTGAGGGACGGGCCTGCCCTGGACGGAGGACAGGTGTGTGTCCGGCAGGTGGAGAGAGGCTCAGTTAGCCCAGCCCAGTGCTCAGGGAGGTTGGCCTCTGGCTTCTGTCGCCCGGAGTCCTCCACCACCACTCAGGTACACCGGATTCCAGGGCCACTGCAGCCTCTGCCTTCTCCTCAGAGGCTGCAGGGATGCAGTCTGTCCCAGCCGGCCCAGGCTCAGGCTCCAGGGAGGCGGGGGGGGGGTGGTGCGGACCCCCTGCCTCTAGGTTCTTACTGGGTCCTCTCCAGGCACAGCCTTCAGTTCAGTTCAGCTCAGTCACTCAGTCGTGTCCGACTCTGCGACCCCGTGGACTGCAGCATGCCAGGCCTCCCTGTCCATCACCAGCTCCTGGAGTTTGCTCAAACTCATGTCCATTGAGTCCATGATGCCATCCAACCATCTCATCCTCTGTCGTCCCATTCTTCTGCCTTCAACCTTGCCCAGCTTCAGGGTCTTTTCCAATGAGTCAGCTCTTTACATCAGGTGGCCAAAGTATTGGAGTTTCAGCTTTAGCATCAGTCCTTCCAATGAACACCCAGGACTGATCTCCTTTAGGATGGACTGGTTGGATCTCCTTGTAGTCCATGGGACTCTCAAGAGTCTTCTCCAACACCACAGTGCAGAAGCATCAATTCTTTGGTGCTCAGCTTTCTTTATAGTCCAACGCTCAGATCCATACATGACCACTGGAAAAACCATAGCCTTGACTTAGACGGACCTTTGTTGGAAAAGTAATGTCTCTGCTTTTTAACATGCTGTCTAGGTTGGTCATAACCTTCCTTCCAAGGAGAAAGCGTCTTTTAATTTCATCCCTTGGCCGTGTCTAAATCTGACTTTTCTTCCCCAGAGAGGGCTTTCTGGAGCACAATGTCATCCAAGCCCTGTCCTTCCTGCTGAGCGACGCGCAGCCAGCCTGCCGGGAGAACCTCTACATGGCTTTCAAGCACCTGGCCCAGCTGCCTGCAGGTAAGCCCGCCATGGGCGCGGGCGGCCCGGGGGCGCTTCTCCCGACAGGCACCTGCTGTGCTGATCACAGCTTAGAGCACGTCATGCTTTTACTGAGACACAACATACCTGTTAAATGGGACTTCCCTGGTGGCTCAGACGGTAAAGCATCTGCCTACAGTGTGGGAGACCCGGGTTCGATCCCTGGGTCGGGAAGATCCTCTGGAGAAGGAAATGGCAACCCACTCCAGTACTTTTGCCTGGAAAGTCCCATGGACGGAGGAGCCTGGTGGGCTACAGTCTGTGGGGTTGCGAAGAGTCGGACATGACTGAGGGACTTCACGTTCACTTTTCACCTTCATGCCTGTTAAAAAGGCCCACGTTGTACATGAACGCTTGATTAACTTGTACCAAGTGAGCCTGCCACTTCTGGGCACCGCTGCTACCCAGATCAAGACACGTGCCAAGGGTCTACTCCCAGAAGTCACCGCCCCTCACCCAAAGGTCGACACTTCAATCTGTCTCTAGTTCAGAGGCCGTAGGTTGATCTGTGCTACTTTAAACTTTGCATGGGGCTTCCCTGGTGGCTCGGACAGGAAAGGATCTGCCTGCAATGCAGGAGACCCAGGTTCGATCCCTGGGTCGGGAAGATCCTCTGGAGGGGGAATGGCCACCCACGCCAGCATTCTGGCCTGGAGCAGGTGGACACAGTCTGCAGGATTCTGTCTCTGGCTTCTGTGTCTCTGTTGTGCGGTCGTGTGTGGCTGGTTTTTGCCCGTTTGCGGTGCAGTGTGGTATGCACACTATATGAGTGTTATTTGTCCCTTCTGTTGCCCGCGTGGGTTTTCGTTGAGAACGTATGAATTGTTTCTGGTGTGTGGCAGCCGAGAATACCGCGGCCGCTAACAGTCTTACCTGTCTTTGGACGGACACGCGTATGCGTTTCTTTTGGGATCCTCCTTGCAGAGAACCGCTGAGCGCAGGACAACTGACGTCCAGCTTTAGAAGGTCGTAGGAGTGATGTCCTAAACGAGTTTCGCCAACATGCGCCCCCACCAGTCGTGCGAGGGAGCCCCGGGCGGCCCGTGCCGTGCCCACACGGGCTCTTTGAGCTGAGCTGGCGGGTGCGTGGCTGTGTCTCACTTTGGTTTTTGCTTGTTTCTCCCTGGCGATGAGAGCCCCGTAAACACCCTCTTCTGAGAAGCACCAGAGTGCGTTTTTAAGGACGGAAGATCCCACCCCTGGGTCACCATCCCTCCAGCTGACCACTTCCGCTAATCCAATGCGAGTCCAGGGTCACGACCACCCGCTGACCGCGACTGGAGGGTGGGGATTCGCGTCAGAGCTGACACTCGACCCGGCACGTGACGCAGTGAGCATTTGTAAATGAGGGGCTCGTTCCGAGAGGCAGGAGGCCAGGCCTTGGAGGGAGGGCCTTAAGCCTGACCCAGGCCTTAAGATGTCAGGCACCAGGAGTCAGACAGGCCAGGTCCGTCTGCTCTCCCCTGGAGCCCCGCGTGCCCCGGGACAGGCTGTCTCCTCGTGGGGAAGGGAGGCTGATGGGACCTGTCCCCACCTCGGACGCCCGCATTGAGGACCAGGTGGGGCCCTCCCTGAACCCCGGCCCAGAGACAAATGGCCAAGGGAACCAGTCAGTACAGAGGGGCCGGCTGAACAGAGCGGAGCCCCGGGGCTTCAACTGCGGCCGGCGGGGACCACGCCCTCCTGCAGCTGGGCTGGGCTGGGCACGCCAGGCCGGAGGGCACAACCCCGGGGGTCTTTTTAAAAAGTCCGCTCTGGGACGTCCCTGGGGGTCCAGTGGTTAAGAACCTGCCGTGCAATCCGGGGGACTTTTGTTTCCATGCCTGGTTGGGGAGTTAAGATCACACGTGCCGTGGAGCAGTGAAGCCCACGCGTGTAACTAGAGTCTGTGCGCCACACCTACCACCCAACGTGGCGGAATAAACACACAAGTCAAAGACTACCCTGCCCCCGACCCCGGCCCACGTCTTCCTGAAACACCCCTTGGCTAGCTTCTCCTAGGCGACCATGCTCGAGGGCCTCTGGGAGATCGGGGCGTCTCCAGGAGTAACCAGTTCTGGGGCCGAGCTTCACCTTTGCTCTCTGCGCCGGGGCACCCCTGCTCGGGGTGTGGAGACAGGGGATTTGCCGTTCTCACCCGGGACTCTTAAAATTACTGTGACCTCTGTGAGCATTTGGGGGAACAGAGAGGCGATGATAACGAACATCAGGAACCACCACCAGCTTCGCTGAATCTTAACATCCAACTGCCCTTCACATTTGCTTGAGATTTCTGCTGAAAAAGTACAGTACCCTGTGAACCGCAACACCGCCCCCACCCAGCATCACCCTCCTTTCCGCCCTCCCCGGAGCCACCGAGGGTGGGCTACTACACCCGAAACACACGTCTCTGCGTATTACCACGGTCGTAATTATATACATTGGGCTTCCCTCGCGGCTCAGCTGGTAAAGAATCCACCTGCAATGTGGGAGACCTGGGTTCGATCCCTGGGTTGGGGAAGGAAACGGCTACCCACTCTAGCATTCTGGCCTGGAGAATTCCATGAACTGTACAAGGGTCGCAAAGAGTCGGACACGACTGAGCGACTTTCACTATCATGAATTATATATAGATCTTGCCTCACCTGATTTAAAAGCTGTATATAGGTGGATCTTGCTGTACGTGTCTGCCTGGTACTTTCTACACCGAATGCCGATGGTCATGTATCGATGTGGGATGTATCGATGTGTGTCACGGGCTCTATTTCCTGATTGTAACCTCCGCCTGCCCATCCCGTGTTGGAACCTACAGTTACATTCAGTAAACTCACCCCAGCCTGGCTGACTTGCGTGTGCTGGTTTCCCCTGGGGATGGTGTCTTGGGGCTGCAGATCCGGTCGCTTCTCAGCGTTCCTGTCCCAGCCGGGAGGGCTGGGCGTGCCCCCTTATTGCAGGGTGCTGGCTGCATAGCCTTAGCCATCACTGACTGTGGCTCTGCAGAGGTCCCCAGGCTGGCAGAGGGGCGTCTTCTCTCCAGCCAGAGCCTCTCGGGAGCCCGAGTCCATCTGTCGACTTGTTTGCTCCGTGTCTCATCGATTCCAGGGAGTGTTTCATTTCTCCCAGATTCTACCCTCAGCTGGCCACACACAGTGCAAACACCATGTTCTAGGCAGTCTGATAGATTTCCACTGTTTGTTCATTTGAATAAAGTCACTTTTTATTTAATAAAACAGCAGTTTTTCATTTGAATGGTAGTGAGCTTCCATCAATCTTTTCCTTTGTGGCTTTTGATGGGGGGTGCCATTTAAGACTTTGGCGCTAAGAGCTCATGGAGGCATTCTGTCACATTTTTTTCTAAAAGTTGAGAAAGAGTTTTGCTTTTCACACTCAGCTTGAGAAGGGACCCGTGGTGGATTTCTGTTCTGAAGCCAAAAGTCCCTTACCAGCCCAACACTGTCTTCCTACCTTCAATAAGCAAGCGCTGTATGGCCTCCTGCAAATTTTTCTGAAATTCACAGGGGCTAGGCTCTCCCGGAGAGCAGGGAGGCCAGAGTTTCACCCTTTATCTCAGGATTTCCTGGGCTCTGCTCAGCCTCTGTGACCAGCCCAGAGGGAGGCCTGGGACACTCTGGGGAGGGTCGGCAGCAGGCGGTGCGCAGCTTGGACGGAGAGGTGGGGAGGGACACGGCGCGTGGCGGGCGCCCCCGGAGGACCTTCTGGGGGCCCTGAGCGCCGGCCTGGGGGGCCGTGTCCCGGGCGTGTCCTCGCTGGGGCCAGTGTTGGGAGGGTTTGAGTGGGCCAGGGCAGCTGTTTCTGGTACCCCTCCCCGCAGTGGCCGGCAGGGGGCGCCGCAGGACCGGCCACCGCAGCGCGGGCGGCTCCGCTTCGCGGGGCCCCGAGTGACCAGCGGCCGCCCCCCGTGCGGACACAGCCCGGGAAGCGCTCTCGCCACCCCCCTCCCCGGCCCTCTCCTCTGGCGGCAGGGGCGGGGGGCGGGCTTTCCTGGAGTCCGTCCTTGGGGCCAGACAGCGATGGGGGGCTGCATCCAGGGGAGCGCGGGGGTGGGGTTTGCGGGCGTCCTCAGCCGGACAGCCCGGGGGCAGCACACGCCCCCGGCCCCCCGGACTCAGCCGCGGCCCCAGGGGACCCTCTCCCCGCTCAGGGCCGCCCTCCTTCAGCTCAGCCCCCTGTCCCAGCTCCCGCACTGCTAAGCGTGGGCCTCTCTGCACCGCAGCTCGTGCCTTCCCGGAAGGAGGCGGCTCCATCCTCGCAAACGCCGCAGCCCTGTCTGCCCGGCGGAGGGGACTTCCGAGGCCCCGGGGGTGGGTCTTGGGCCCCCTCAGCAGAGGGATCAGTTGGTCAGAGGAGGAACTGAGCAAATAAAAGGTGGAGGTGGGGAGGCCAGGGGGCTGTCCCAGGGAATCCTGTCTCTGCCTTGAACGCATCAGGGCAGGAGGCAGACGCCTTGTTTCCCTCCAGCTGTGTGCTTTTAGTTAAAGACGCTCGCGGTGAGCTTACCTCCTATCCCAGCTGGCATGAAAGCACAGAATAAGCCTGCAGAGCGGGTTCCGCTGCTTGGGGATGAGCAGGGGCCCTGCGCCACTGTGTCTGCGTACCTCCCTCGGGGCTTTGGCTGGGTCCTGGGTTTGAGATGGTGCTCTGGGGTGGCTCCGTGCACCCCTCCCCCCGGGCTCCTGCCGCAGCCGTTCGGGGGCAAAGCTGAGCAAAGACCCAGGCCTTGGGAAGCACTGGCCCTCGGCCCCCTCTCTGCCCACCCTGGAGAGGATGGCTCCGCCGCCCCCGCCCCCGCCCCCGCCCCCGACCTTGGGCACGTTCCCGTCCTCTGTCAAATGGGTCGCCACTGACACCCTGAGCACCCCGCCCAGTGAGGATGAACTTCCCTGAGGAGCGTTTCCCACCCTCGGCGACGCTGCTCCCCACCCTGGCGAGGCAGCCGGCGCTGGGCCGGGGACCCTGCTCCGTACGCCAGCCTGCCCTGCAGGGATGACTCTGACCCTGGACACGGTGTCTTTGGGGCAGAGGGGGTCCAGGTGACTGAGCAGCTTGGGCTGGAGCCCCCACTGTCTCCAACTGCAGCACCTCAGGACACACAGGCGGGCGGGCCCCCGCCTCCGTTGGGCTTGTTGGTTCTTGACGTTCATCTCCAGACGGTTTTTCTAAAGGCGTGCAGGGAGTGGGCAGAGAAGAGGGACCTGGGCATGGCCACCGTCCCCCCGACCCCACGCCGCACACAGAGCACTCGGGGACGAGGCCTGGCTCATTCAGGGAATTTTATTTTCATAAAGGAGACGATCTCGGACTTTCGCGCTATCCCCCGGCTCCTTGCGCCCCCTTCGACAGTCCTCGGCTGTGACTCTGGGCACTGACCTCGGGCTCGGGGTCCCGAACAAGGGCCCAGAGGGGTTCCGCCCGGCGAGGGCTCTGCGGGCAGCCCTCGGCCGGGGCCGTCCACGTGGCGGGGGGTAGCCCCGCGGGCAGGAAGGGCCCCCCTCAGGCGGCCGAGCCTTCACAGGAGGCCGGCTGCCCCTCGGGCCTCCCGTCCCTTCACACGCGGAGACGCCACAGGTCATTCCCGTTTTAAACACCGAGACGCCAAGCTACTGCTCGTCCGCTCCCGCGGTGAAGGGCCTTCTGTGAACACAGCACGTTTATTTTCTGAAAGAAAAACGAAGCGGAGGCCGCACCAGGGACAGGGGACGCTGCACGGGCGTATGTACAACGCGGCCCCGAGGCTACCGCCGGGCAGACGGATAGATGCGTCCGGTGACGACTTTGACACTCAGCAAGCCAAGACACGAGAAGGGCCACCCGGAGTGGGGGAGAGAAAAAATAGGTTTTGAAAATCTGCGTTTAAAAAAGAATACTCAACTGCATTGGAAATTTTCTGTATCTCTGCGAAACACCACGAGATTTGGCCCAAAAAAAAAAAAAAAGGATATCAGAGGAGAAAAACCAGGGTTTGGTTTTATAAAACGTCCAACTCGTAGGAGAAAAGCGGGAACCCAGCGGGCCGCGCCACGCGGGTCACCGTGTGGCTTTGCTGCATGGTCCCCAAGCGCGTTAAAAAGGGCGGTGAGTGGCCGGAGGGCTAGTCAGTGCTGTGGCCGGCCTGGTGCCCCGTGCCCACGTGGGCGGCACGGCCCCGGCTCTGGGTCTCCTCCCGGGGAGTTGGCCGCCCGGCCCTGTGGTCCCCCGGCACGGAGCGGGGCCGTGTCAGGAAGGCAGAGTGACGTGGCGGGAGGGTCTGGGGGTTGGGGGTGCGGACTTGGCGACAGCTCCTCAAGCCTTCATGGGACCTCGGCCAGGCGAGGGGCCTGCCCGTCTGCAGAGAGAGAGAGTGTGTGTGTATGCGTGTGTGTGCACGCGCGCAAGTGTGTCTACCTACCTAGCAACCTATCCGTATATAGTCGTGTTTGCAGAGACGAAGGCGCCGGCGCGGGGGCTGGGGGCACGCTCCAGCGCCCACCCCCGTCTTCCGCCCCGGGCTGGTCCTCCGCCTCGCCGCGGCCCCGCCGGCCCCCACCCCCGTCTTCCGCCCCGGGCTGGTCCCCGCCTCGCCGCGGCGCCGGCCCTCAGCAGAGGCCGATGTACTTGAGGTTGTTCTGGATGATGACGTCGGTCACGGCGTCGAACACGAACTGGATGTTGCCGGTGTCGGTGGCGCAGGTGAAGTGCGAGTAGATCTCCTTGGTCTCCTTGTTGCGGTTCAGGTCCTCGAACTGCCGCTGGATGTAGACGGCGGCCTCCTCGTAGGTGTTCTGGCCGCTGTACTCGGGGAAGCACACGGTCAGCGGGATGCGGCGGATCTTCTGTGCCAGCAGGTCCTTCTTGTTCAGGAAGAGGATGAGGGACGTGCTGACGAACCAGTTGTTGTTGCAGATGGAGTCGAAGAGGCGCAGGCTCTCGGCCATCCGGCTCTGGGGGGAGGGGGTGGGGGGCGGTCAGCAGAGCCGGGCCCCAGCAGGCCCCACGCCCGCACAGCCCCCCGGGGGGTCACTGACCGCGCGCCTTCGGGGCTGCCGGCCGGGGACCCGCCCCCACAGGCCAGGCCCTGCCTCCCATGCAGGACCGTCCTCGCCACACCCCTCTGCAGGGAGCTCGTGGTCAGCCCCGCCTGCTGGGGGTGGGCCAGCCAGGAGCCTCCATCCTGCCAGGTGTCAGGCTTCACGGGAGTCTGTGACATGTGGGTCCTCTGTTCCTAAAAGGCTCCAGGGCGGAGCTGGGCCAGCCCAGCCCCTGCTGGCTGCGTGCTCACCGGGTGCCACACACAGGAGCCCTCCGCCGCCCCCAGGAGGTGAGGACGGCCCCCCGGAGGCCCCGTGACTGCAGTGTGGCCCCGGGGGCCCCTTCCACCTCCCCAAGAGGACCAAGGATATGCTGCAGCCTGCGGGCTCTCGAGGAGCCCAGGGCCCTCACCTGCTCCTCCCCACCCCCCACGACTGATCACCTTGCTTCTAAAGGGACGCCTGCGGGTGGTGAGCTGCCCTGTGTTTTAAGGTGAATAAGATGAGTGTCCGGAAGGCAGGGCCAGCCTAGAGCTGAGCCATTAGATGAAGGACTGTTCTGAGCACGCACAATGAACAGGGACGCTCTGCTGACCACCCTTGACCTTATCATCCCATCCTGCAGACGAAGAAACCAAGGCAGAGAAATGTGCTCCAAGTCCCCAGGCCAGGAGCTCGAGGCTCGCTGACCCTCCGGGGCAGACGCGCAGAGCTGCTGGCCCCAGGGTGGGGTGCCCAGGGGCGCCCATGAAGCCCTCCCTCATCTCCCAGAGGCCTGGCCCTCTCAGACGAACAGGGTCTGATGGCATCAGTGCTGACAAGGCATCCCTCCCCACCGCCCCCTCACCACAGAGACACGGACTCCAGGCCCTGCGATCCACCTGGGAGGCTGGTCTTTCAAACCCTTCCTGTGCTTTCGTTAGAAAGAGCCTGGTCTCAGGTCTTGGGGACGGTGTGTGTTTGGGGGGTGATCATGTGTGTGTGTTGGGGGATGATCGTGTGTGTTGGGGGGTGATTGTGTGTGTGTGTATTTGGGGGGTGACCATGTGTGTGTGTTGGGGGTGATCATGTGTGTTGGGGGGTGATCGTGTGTGTTGGGGGATGATTGTGTGTGTTGGGGGGTGATCGTGTGTGTTGGGGGGTGATCGTGTGTGTGTGTGTGTTTGGGGGGTGATCATATGTGTGTGTTGGGGGTGATCGTGTGCGTTGGGGGATGATCGTGTGCGTTGGGGGGTGATCGTGTGCGTTGGGGGATGATCGTGTGCGTTGGGGGGTGATCGTGTGCGTTGGGGGGTGATCGTGTGTGTTGGGGGGTGATTGCGTGTGTGTGTGTTTGGGGGGTGATCATGTGTGTGTGTTGGGGGTGATCATGTGTGTTGGGGGTGATCGTGTGTGTTGGGGGTGATCGTGTGTGTTGGGGGATGATCGTGTGCGTTGGGGGGTGATTGTGTGTGTTTGGGGGGTGATCACGTGTGTGTGTTGGGGGTGATCATGTGTGTTGGGGAGTGATCGTGTGTGTGTGTTGGGGGGGTGATCATGTGTGTGTGTGTTGGGGGGGTGATCATGTGTGTGTTTTGGGGGTGATCATGTGTGTTGGGGGGTGATCGTGTGTGTTGGGGGTGACTGTGTGCGTGTGTTTGGGGGGTGATCATGTGTGTGTGTTGGGGGATGATCATGTGTGTTGGGGGATGATGGTGTGTGTTGCGGGGTGATTGTGTGTGTTGGGGGATGATCGTGTGTGTTGGGGGGTGATCATGTATGTTGGGGGATGATCGTGTGTGTTGGGGGGTGATTGTGTGTTTGGGGGGTGATCATGTGTGTTGGGGGTGACTGTGTGTGTGTGTGTTTGGGGGGTGATCATGTGTGTGTGTTGGGGGATGATCATGTGTGTTGGGGGATAATCATGTGTGTTGGGGGATGATGGTGTGTGTTGCGGGGTGATTGTGTGTGTTGGGGGATGATCGTATGTGTTGGGGGGTGATCATGTGTGTTGGGGGGTGATCGTGTGTGTTGGGGGAGTGACCGTGTGTATGTGTGTGTGTTGGGGGGGCGATCCTTCTGCAGACAGAAGCAGGATGCCGGCCCCCAGCGTGTCTGAGAGCAGGATGGAGTCCCCCTCGCCGAGGCTGGTGGTCCAGGAAACCACCTGCCACTGGGTGGCAACGAGCGCTAATGGACTCCTGGAAGCCACGTGGAAAGGACCAGCGGCGGAGCTGTCTGTCATTTCGCCGGAACGATGTCTTAATCAGGGTGCTCCCGACCCCAGATCTCACACGTACGATAAACAACAGATGTGGCCAGAGGCACGTATTCACCAAGCACTGAGCGCACACTCGCTGAGCAGGTCTCTGGTTTCGGGCAGGTGCCGAAGCCCAGAGACCGGAGGCCGAGTGGCCGGGGGGGCCCTGTGTGTGGCGGGGCTCCAGGGTGGGCGGGCCAATGCTGGGCAGGGGCAGCAGCTGTTCGGATATCCAGGCATCTGGGCCCTGCTGGGTCACCGGTGTGGGCAGACAGGCAGCTCCTGCGTCCAGCTCACCTGCCGAGGGGTCACTCGGGACTCTGCTGGTCTGCCCTGCAATGCTGGGGGGTGGGACCCCATTGGCACCAGTGCAGTCTGACCAGCCCCTGGGCAGGAGGGAACGGGGGCCCGCCCACCCGCACAGGGAGAGTACCTCCCTGATCAGCTCACGGTGTCTCTGGCCTCTGGGGGGCGGGGGGGGCATGGAGGAGGACCAGGGCATGCGGGCCACTGGCCACCTGTCCATGGGGGCCCCAGCACCTCCTCCCACCCCTACAGCCCCTCCAGGGGCCCCTAGAAACCCCGGCCCGTCAGCATCTCCGCACCCTCTGCCACTTGAGCTGGCTTCCCTCACGCCTCCTCAGCCTCCCCGGGCAGCCGGCACCCCACTCTGCCAGCCTCCAGCTGTGCTTTGGGCCTGCCGCACCCCTGGGAAAGGGGGCTCTGTTGGCCGCCCTCCTCCAGAGGTTGGGGGCGGAACGGGACCCCTATGGGAAGCTGAGAGGCCCCGCGCCAGGCACCAGGGCCAGCAGCAGCCATCATGCGCTGACTTGGAGACCAAGGCCAGACGTCCTGGGACGGGGGGCCCTGGTGGCCAGGATGGGGCGGCGGGCAGGCCAAGCAGGGCGGAGGCCCCAGGTAGCGGGGTGCGGCCTGGCACTCACTCAGCTCCTTGGGGCCCAGCACAAGGTCCTGACCCAGAAGGGCCCCAGTCTGCCTGCTGCAGGACCAGCCTGGGGTGTTTGTTCTTGGGAGCCGTGAACCCGGCTTTTCACGCAGGGAGGCTGGGCTGCAGGCATGAATGAGCTCCATTCACCACAGTGCCAGGCTCTGAGGGCGCCGAGGGCGGGGGCCGTCAGTGGGGATGCCTGGCGGCACCCGGCTCAGTGGGCCGAGTGGGCAGGGTCCATCCGGGGCTGGACGTCGAGGTGGCACCGGCCGTCCACGGGATGTGAGGGCGCTGCTGGCCGCAGGCCCGTCGGGGGGGCCCATGCTCAGCGTGGCACTGACCGCCCCCTCCTCCATGGCCTGCAAGGAGCTGAGGCCCAGACAGCCCTGTGCCCTGGGTGGGAGGAGCCCCCCGGGACCTCCCTGGCCCACCCTGAGCCCTGCTGCACGGGTCTCCTCCGCTGAGGACAGGGCAAGTGGACCCCAGCCTCACACCCCATCTGTCCCGAGGTGCTGGCAGGGGCGCCGGCGGGGGGGACCCGTGTAAGCTGCACCTGCAGCTGCAGAGACAGGCTTGTCACCCAAGAGGGGGCTGCAGCCTGTGGCTGAGTGGGCTGTGTCGTCTCCATGCAAAGCTGCAGAAAAGTCTAGCAAGCCTGGGGTGCCGGGGGGCCCTGCTGGGAGGCTGTGGGTTGGGGGGGGCAGGCAGAGGCTGCACTTGGGGCGCCCCTGGCCCTGGGCTCCACAGGAAAGGGACCGGGCCCAGATCACAGGCTGCCTGGCGGCTTGAAGCCCTGGGTTCCCCCCGACCCATTCCTGCCCCCACCCCCCACATCCACTAAAGGTCCTCAGCCTCTGCTGTGCGCTTCCCTTTGGGATCTAGTTGTCGTGAGTCAGAGGCGGGGTGTGCTCAGAGGTGCAGGGCCCGCTTGTGGCTATAGCCCTCAGGCTGAGGGGCGCAGGCGGGAGGGCCCCCTGGGGACAGGGAGGAGGCGGCCAGAGGCAGAGGCTGGAGGCCTGGGGCAGCGACTCAGACCTCCACTCCCGGGGATCGCGCCCCTCGTGGATGAGTCCGTGGGAGGGCAGGGCCCGTGAGCCTGGCTCACCCCGGCAAGCATGCAGTCACTACCGCCCTGTGCAGACGGGTAGGGGGGCAGGCATGGTCCTGGTCGGCCTGCCCACAGGGGGCCTGGGAACGCCTGTGGCCCCTCGGGCCCTTCCCACCGCCAAGTCTCTGCCATTAGGGCGACTGAGCGCGGTCCTGCCGTTTCCACGGCAACTGGGGAGGCAGCTCCACCCTCAGCCTTGCACAGCGTCGCAGACCCAGACCCTCAGGCTGGACCAGGCGGCCCTCTGGGAGGGGCACGGAGGACCGGGCTGGCTGGTGGCCAGGCAACACTGTCCACCGCCGTCTACTTGCTGGCAGCCAGGGAGCGCACCTCGGGGTTCAGGAGACCTCACGGCCCCCCGGGGCATGGGGCAGGGAAGGGGGCAGTCCTTCTGGGGACCTGCTGCTGGTGGGCGGGGGACGGGGCGGTTACCGCAGGGCGCCCTGTGGCTGGGCCTCGCTCTTCCCCGCGGCCCCCATTTACACCATGTGGGGGCTGGGCTGAGGGCCCCTCTGCCCCAGGGAGAGCCTCTGACAGCCGGAGCCACCTGCGGTCCCCGCCGGCCCCCACCCTAAACCCTGCTCCGGGTGCCTGGGGAAAAGAGCTGGACGACTGGGTTGCGTCCAGGCTGATCGAGTCAGTGCTGCCCACGTGTTCCTCCCGCAGGGCTGGGCGCCGGCTGCCCCGGACCCAGGACTGGGTTAGCGAGGCTGATGGGCGCAGGAGCCCCACAATGCCCGGGGCTGGTCTGCGGGGATGGCTGGAAGCCACGGTCGGCGCGGGGGCAGCGGGGCAAGCGGGCCACCCGCTGCTTCTCCTTCTGTCCGAATCCGCGAGCCCTCGAGGTGCCCTGGCCCTCGACCCCTTGGGCTCCCAGGGCCGAGACGGCACGGTCCTGCCCGGGGTCGGTGCTATGGCCCCAGGATCCAACTCCATGACTCCGTGTGCCCTCCGCCAGGGCCCTGACCCTCCCCCAGCACCTGCCGCCCCCTGCAGACAGGCAGCCCCAGGTCCGGGTCAGGGGTCAGGGGTCAGGGGTCAGAGTGGGGGTCAGTGAGCAGCACTAGGATCAGCACTCAGGGGGGGATGTGCGTCTCTCACCCGCACCTCCCGGGTACTCACGGCCCTCGGACTCCACGCCCAGGGACCAGAAGCCGGCTCAGCAAAGGGCCCAGCCTGCCCCCACCCCAGGGGGTGGCTCCCTGCATCCCCGGCAGGCGGGGGTAGGCAGGGCGGGGATGCTGGGTCCCACAGGCCTGGGGCCATCGACAGATGGGGCTTCGCGGGGGACGGGGGAGTGCTGTGTTCTGGAGGCCTGTCCCCTGCCCACCCTCCAGGAACAATTGTGAGGCTCATGGTAACCGCGTGGCCAGGCCTGCCCCTTCAAACAGCAGTGCTGTTTAAACAAGATAACAGGCTGCGGAGAAGCTGTGCTCAGGCCCCGATGGCCCGAAAGCCACCCCGAACGTGCCAGGAGCAGCGGAAGCTCGGCCTGGGGCAGCTCGCCGGATGCCCCTGCCGCCCCGCCCAGCGCCCCCTCCCCAAGAGCAGGTCCCGGATCCCCCCCACGAGGAGGCTCAGCGAGCTGGGATGAGCCATCTGTGTTGAGGGGCTTAGAGGTCTGCATGAAGGTGCCCTCAGCCTCCCAGGGACCCTGGACCCTGGACAGGAAGGACCACAGCCTGGGTTCCACCGGGGTACCTCAGGACAAGTGTGCTCAACCCTCCAAGGCCACGGCCACGCTGGCCTGGGGGTGCCCTACATCCTTGGGGGCCGGGCGGGGACAGCCCGCGGCCACACGGGCACGCTGCGACCCCGCTCTCAGGACCAACGCGGGGGCCCTGCCCACCTATGCAGCAGGAGTCGCGTGAGCGGCCGGCCCCCATGCCCCAGACACATGCATCTGTGCCCTGCTCTCACTGAACCTCAAAGACCGACGGGATCTCAGCCAGAAACGATGGCTCCCGAGCCCACGGGTGGCCGCAGAGCCCCGAGCAGGGGGCACGGGGACAGTGGGTGGCCCATAACTTCAGTAGCGCGGGTGGGGAATGAGTTAGGGTCGACCCCCAGAGTCCCAAGGCCATGCGTGGAGCACTTGCCCTAGCGGGCATGGAGCCCCCGTACGCTGCTCCCCGCCCTGCCCGGAGTCAGGCCCAGAGGAGGCAGGTGCCAGCCTCCACAGGGCCCAGGCTCTGCGTCTCACCTGCCTTCACCTCCCCCCGCCCCCAATGCCCCCCACCCTCGCCCTGCAGGGAGCACACCTCCTTCAAAGCCCCCGTCCTTCTAGGCTTCCGCTGAAAGGAGACCTGCCTGCTACTTGTTTTCGTCTTAAACCTTGCCGGCTTGATCCACGTGCCCCCTCACTCCCTGACCGTCCGTCACTGATGAGAAATTAGCCGACGGCGGGATGCAGGTGTGGGCGGGCCTGGCCCACGCGCAGACCATCGCCGCTACCGCGGGAGGGCCGGCAGCCGCCCTGGGACCGGAAGGGGGACCCTGGGGGCCCAGCCCTCTTGCCTGATGCGGCCCTGACTCGGTCCATCAGGTGGGGCTCCTGCAGCCCCGGGCCACCCCTCCCCAAGCGAAAGCAGTGGGTGGGGAGACATCCCAGAGGGGAACCTCTTCCCCCGGCCGACAAGACGGTTTCAGAAGTGCTCACCCTTAGCAGGTACCCGGGTCATGACTGCCCAGCACTGGCTTCTCCATCAGCGTGGGTGCAGGGTGGGGCTGGGCCGGGGCCAGGGCCCTCAGCTCTGCCAAGAGACCGAGCGGAGTGACAGACCCTCTCCCGGGAAGGACGCCCACGTGTGGCCAAGGGCCTCCCGAGGACCCTGGGGCCATGGCAGGCCGGGCCTGGGAACACTGATCCAGCCGGGGCAGCGGCCGGCGCTCTGCCCGGGAGGCTGGCACCGTGGCTGACCCCAGGCCCCGCCCCGCAAGGTGCTCCAAGCCCCACAGCCCCCTGCCCGGGGGGAGGCGAGGGGGTGAGGAAGCCAGGCGGGGCCCCGTGTCTGGTTTCCAAGCCACAGTCCCCCCGAGACAGACAGGACGCACGTGCCCTTCACATGTCACCATCTTCCTGGTGGGTCCCTGAAACCTGCCCTCTCCAGCCGGGGCCCCCTGGATCACTCCCCGGGCCGTGTCGGTAAACAGTAGCGTGGCAGGAAGTGTCTGGGCCGTGGGGTCACAGTGGCTGTGCCTGGGGCCGGGCTGGACTTACACGCGGGGGCCCACCTGGGCCCTCCACAGCCCTCGGGAACGGTCTGCTCTCCCGCCCCGACGGGCTCCCGGCCCGTGTTCAGCAGAGTGCCCTGCCCTCCCTGGAGCCCCGCACCACCGCGGAGGGGCTGGGAGGCCCTTGGGGCAACAGGCCCTGTGCCGGGCCCCCTGGCCAGCCTGCTAGGTCTGGGCATCAGGGGAGCGCCCAGGGACAGTGCGGCCCAGCACCGCCTCCATCCCCGCCCGGGGTGGCCTCTGGCCTTGGCGATGCCGCACCGAGGGGCACTCGCAGCCTGACCCCGGCAGGCCTGAGCTGACTGCGGGGGGCGGGAGATGGCAGAATGGCCACTAACGGGCTTCGAGGCTCAGCTCGGTCACGCTGTGATGGGCTGGCCTTGGCCTTGGGGGGCGTCGTGCTGCGTGGGGGCCCAGCCCACCTGTGCGTCCAGCTCTCTAGTGTGAGAGAGAGGAAAGGAGGCGGCCTGAGGTTCCCACAGCCTTCCCAGCCAGCAGCCAGGCCAGGAGGAGGTTGTGGGGCTGTCCGGGATCTACGCTCCACTGCCTGGCGGCGTTCTCCATCCTAGCACCAGCCCCAGAGCCCCGGGCCCCGCGGGCACCAGACACGGGCGCCGGGAACGGCAGACGTCAAAACTGGGTCCTGTCCCCGAGTTGCAGGCCTGTCGCCCAGCTTTGCGGGCAGGAAGGTGGGGCTGGACCCGCGTGTGGCCGAGGCCTGCCCTCCCGCCTCCCAGGGTCCCGTCCTCCGGCGGGTGAGCTGGAGGGGGCGGCCGCACAGGAAGCGCAGGCCGCCTAGCTGCTGTGCCAGTCTCCTCAGGCTGGCCACAGGAGCCTGGGCCTCCTCGGTCAGGACTGCTGGCAGGGTCGCTGGAGGGCAGCAGAGGTGTGCGGGGCTGCGGCCTGGGCGAGCCTCAGCGGGAACCTTAGGGCGGACCCCCGGGGCCCGCTGAGCTCGGCTCCGGATGTGAGGACCCGCAAGCTGAGAGGGTTCTCTGCCCTGAGGTCCTGCTGAGTGCAGACGCGCTGACATGTGTGTGGACAGAGCTGGGGGTTATGAAGGCCCGGCGGCAATGGCCACCCCAGAGACTGGGCTGTGGGCTGGAGTCCCCCGTGGGGCCTCCCAAACCCCTTGGTCGTACCTTGAAGGGCTGCCCCCAGCCTCCCCGTGACCCTGGCGAGCTTGGCAAGGGGGAGCCCCGGCCAGCACCCCCAGCTTCGCCCCAGGCCCTGCCTCCGATGTCAGGCCCTTCTGCCCGCACGCTGGTCTCTGGGGCAGGAGACCCCCCTGGCTGCTACTTGGGGCTGCCTCCCTGCCAAGCCCCACGGAAGCCAGTCTCAGCCTCCAGAGGCTGCGCCATGCAGTCCCCGCATGACCTCAGGGGAGGAAAGGGGGCTTGTCCTCAGGCCGGTGGGGGGAGGACCCCAGGGCTGGCCACGAACACACTGACGGATGCAGCAGCGCCCCCAGCTCCCAGGTAGCCCCTCTGCACACAGCATCGATTTCCCTGCCCCCAGAGAGCGTGAACCGCTCTGGCAAAGGGCCGTCCCCCAGTGGGGCAAGCGTGAGCAGAAATGACGTGCACGGCCGCAGGCCCAGAGCAGGGGGCTGCTGAGGGGTCGGGGGCGGCCGGCCTGGCTCTACGAGGAGCCGGCAGCAAGCGCCGTTGTTCACTGAAGACTGAGCCTGCCGGGCAGGGACGTGGGGGAACCACTGCCTAGAGGAGGCGGGGGCCGCTTAACGTCCGCCTCGGGCGGGGGGTGGCCGTAGCATCTGCTGATGTCCGCAACATCACCGCTCTCACCTGGCTGATCTCAAGCTGCTAACGTGATGTCCACCAGTCTCAGAGGACAGGGGTGCAGTGTGGCGGGGGCAGCCCTGCCTACACAGCCCAAGACCTGGCAAGAGGCTGACCCTGACCCGCCTGTGAGGCGGAGTGACACGTGGACACCCCCCGGCAGAGTCCACCAGGTCACGCGGCGAAGGCAGAGCGACCAGGGGTGGAGGGGAAGGGTGGTGTATCCCTCCTGCCCTGCTGTGTCCAGTGATGGCCTCGGAGGGTGGGCGGGGGGCCTCCAGGGTCATGGCAAGAGGCAACCACCGTGGAGGGGCGAGTCCACGAGGGCCCAGAGTGAGGAGCGGGGCTGCAGGAAGGCCCTCTGCGTGGCGGGCATCCTTCCGGCCAGCTGACCGCTGGTGGAGGACGGACTCTGGCAGACGCTGAGCGCCGAGGGAGCAGGAGGCAGGGACCCTGGGAGCAGCCGGTGGGGCGGGGCAGGGCAGGCCCCATCCGGCTGAAATGTCAGCAAGCACGCACCCACCGAGGGCTGCCCGTGGGCACCGGGGAGGCTGACCTGCCAGGGGAGGGTAGCCATGGGTGCTGCCTCTCCACCCACCCTCCCCCATCCCAAGTGACGCCCAGGGCTCGCGACAGGAGGACCGGACGCCCCCGCCACTGAGGGGGGCTGAGACAAGGGCCGGGTGGAGAAGCAGGGGCCCTGGGCAGAGGCGGCCAGTGCCCACGAGCCTCAGCAGCAGCTCCCAGCAGTGAACGCGCGACTGGCCCCACGGGCTCCCTTGGGAGGGGTGACGAGCCACAGAGAGACAGGGCCGGGCCAAGCACGCCAGGGACATCCGCAGGGAGGGACAGTGTGGTCAGCTGAGCCCTGTGCCTGCTGCAGCTGGGGCCAGACGTGCTGTCACAGCCCCACCAGGGACTCAGCCCCTGGGGCTGCCTTCACCTCGGGCTCCAGTCCAGGGGGCCTCTGCGGTCCCAGGGTCAACGTGGTGTGCAGAGGTCAAGGCTGCATGTGGCCCTGGCATCCCGTGAAACCGGAAGCAGCTACAGGGGAGACCGCAGCCTGCTGGGGAGGCGGGTGGCCTCCAAATGTGACCTCAGCCGGGTTGGGGGCAGGAGGCAGACGGTGGGGTGTGCTCCACTGGGGCTTCCTGGGGGTCCTGCTTCCGAGGTCGGTGCTGCTAGGGCGGTGCCAACCCCAGTGGCCGCTCAAGCGCCCCCAGGCCCGCTCGCTGTCTGCACCCTGGCTCCCAGCCCCGGGCCCACGATGGTGACCTCAGCCTCGGCCTCCCCGTCTGCAGAGCTGGCTGGGTACAGGCCCTGGAGGCTGCATCAAGCCCCCTCCAGTCTAAGCGGGGTGTCACCCACGCCCGCGGCTCCCCTCTGACTGTCTGTCGGACACGCGCCTCCTGCTGCGTCCCAGCGGGTGGCAGCCTGTTCACCACGCTCCCGGGCAGCACTGTTTTGCGACGACGATCTTACAGCACTGAAACGTGCGCCCTTTGGGGCTGAATGACACAGCGTGGTGTTCGGGCGGTGGGTCACAGGACTTTTGTAGGACAGCCTGGAGCGGCCCCCTCGGCAGCACCTGCAGGGGCTCCCTCTCAGCTGCGCCCTAGAAGCCAGGGCCCCAGACATTGGCTCTTCCCGGCCCTGGCCACGTCTGTGGCATGCCACTGTGTGCCAGGCCCTGCCACCATCTGTGGGTAGGGTGGGGCTCCCCAGGACCAGGAGGGGCCGCTGGGCAGGGCTAGGCACACACTGACCCCTAAGAAGCATGTCCCTGTGTCCTCTGCTCCTGAGACCCTCAACACAGATGACACAGCTGACCAGCTACTGCTGGGTAGCAGCGGGGACACCAGGCCTCCTGCAAGGAGCCCTGTGAGAAAGTGAAATCACCCCTGGGAGATGTGCCTGCCACGTCCCGGAGGAGGGGCAGAGTCCCTAGGCAGCAAGAGGGTCTGCAGACGTGACACTCAGCTGTGCTGGGATGAGTGCCCCTACCTCAACCCCTGTACCCCTGACACTCGGGCTCACCATGGCATCTGGCCCCACCTGGGCCTCGTACCCACAGCAGGCACACAGTAGGTGTGAGGCAAGTATATACGAGGCATACAGTAGGTACGCAGAAGCAAACAGCAGGCGCACAGCAGGTATACAGCAAGCGCACAGCAGGAGCACAGCCGGTATACAGCAGGAGCACAGCAGGAGCACAGCAGGTATACAGCAGGCGCACAGCAGGTATACAGCAGGCGCACAGCAGGAGCACAGCCGGTATACAGCAGGAGCACAGCAGGAGCACAGCAGGTATACAGCAGGCGCACAGCAGGTATACAGCAGGCGCACAGCAGGAGCACAGCCGGTATACAGCAGGCGCACAGCAGGAGCACAGCAGGTATACAGCAAGCACACAGCAGGAGCACAGCAGGTATACAGCAGGCGCACAGCAGGTATACAGCAGGCGCACAGCAAGCCTGCTGGCAGCCCCACAGCCCACAGCACAGGGAGCCACTGAGGGTGCTCCCGTGAGAACCGACACCTCGTGGCCGCCTCGCCCGTCCCTTCTGGGGGCCCCGCAGTGCAGAAGCCCTAAGTCTGTCAGCAGGCCCCTGGGGCGAGGCCGGAGCAGGCTGACAGCAGGGTGCTGGGGTCCCACCTGCAGGGCGCTCAAGGGAATGCCCTGGGGGCTGTCCAGGCGGGTGGGCACCCACGGGGCCCACAGCTGAGCTCCTTGTCTTTTCCACCCGGGTGGAGGCCGGCAGCCAGGCGGCAGGAGGGGGGCTCCACAGAGGGCTGGTGGGGCGGGGCGGTCTGGCTGGGCTGGTGGGCTTGGTCTCTGAGCTGTCCTCATGCCAAGACAGGGACCTGGGCACCACTGCCGGCCCACAGCGCCCACGGGTGACGCCTGGGCTGAGCTCCGGCAGCCCTGCACAGGGGACGGGGCCCAGGCCGACTCAGGACCCGTGAAATCCTCCTGGGACGAGGGCCCAGCATCACGCCCGAGGCTGGGCACAGCTTCTGCGACCCGCGGGCTGCCATGGTCCACGGACACCCCGGAATCTGCCCCTGCCCAGGGGCTGCCCTGCACGCGCCCCAAGCCCAGCGGTCTTGACGTCACCCTTGGCAACATGCTGACGCAGAAGCCGGCGGGGGCGGAAGGGGGCCCTGTCTGGGGGGGGCGGAGACGAGGCTGCAGACGCCTAGTTGGGGGTGGGGGGAGCTCCGCGGGGCCGGTCCAGAGCCTGGCACTGGATCCCGGGCCCCTCTGGCTTCTCGGAGCCACCCGGCCTCCACCGGGGCCCTTGGAAAGGCAAAGGCGGGGCAGGGGAGGGGGCAGCCCTGCACCCCACTCCCTGGCAGCCAGCCCCGCTGTGGCCAGCAGCGGCGGGACTCACGGGCGGCACTGTCTCCGCCCGGCAGTGTTTGTTTTCCATCGAGATACTGCTGGTGGAGCATGAAAGGTCAGAACCACTTGGAATCCAGTGAATTTCCAGCCCTGCTTGACTTTCTCATTGAGAATCTCCTTTTCTGGTGAACAGGCATCTCCCCAGGCCTGCCGAGCCCAGGCGGGGTAGGCTGGGGGTCTCGCTCCAGGAAACACTGTGACGACCCACAGGCCTCGGAGAGGCCGCTTGTCCACCTGGCCGGGCACTGGGCTCAGCCAGGAGGCCGCTTGCCCACACACGACGGGGCCCTGGTGTGCGGAGCGGCAGCGTGTGGGCGCCTGCCGGGCGGGCGTGATGCCTGAGCTGAGACCTGGCGGGCAGGGTGGGGGGCAGGGGACAGGGTGGCCGCATGCCTCCGTGGAACACGGGACGCCCCGGGGCCTGGCCCCCCATGCCCCTCTTGACCCAGCACTCCTGCAGGCCCAAGCTCCACGGCAGGATGTGCTGGCCGACAGCCTGGGCACCCTGCCTGGTACCCAGGGAATTCACCCCGCCTGTTCTCTGGTCCTGGAGACGACAGAGGAGGCGGCCCGGAGATCCGGGCCTCCGGAAGGCCTCAGGGCCTGGGGCCACCACCAGCCAGCCCCGGGGGAGCAGAACCAAGCTGGTGAAAGAGAGCTGGAGGACGGAGCCCGGGTGGGTGCACACGCGTCCGGGTGGCCCCACGCCATCGGCCGTGCTCGGCAAGGAGCCTGGCCTTGCCCCACCGCTGCCCAGGACCACATGCCAGATCCAGAAGTGGGGGCGGGCAGATGCAGGCACAGGGCTGGGAGCGAGATGGGCGGGCCCTGGGGGCTGCGGGGCTGGCCAGGCCCCCCATGCCGGGATTGGAAACCTCTTCAGGGCCAACTCCAGGTCTCTGCTCAGGGGTCCTGCCTGACTCAGGCCCTCCCAAGGTCCTGCCTGTCTCAGACCCTCTGCTGGGGGGGGCGGCCCAGCCACACCCACCCCTGTGCAGCTGAACGGCCTCCAGCACTGTGGCTCCTGGCGCCTGGGGCCTCCTGCCTAGCTGGGCCTGCGGGGTGCTGCCCAGCCTCCTTGCCAGGGGCCTGCCTCCCAGCTTGCCCAGAAGCTCCCGTCAAGCCCCAGTGGCTTCAGCCCCGGGCCCAGTCCCTTGGCAACCTCCTACACTTGCCCACAACACTCGAGGCTGAGCCCTCAGCCCACAGGGCAGTCCTCAGCCTGGGTGGAAGGCCTAAAAGAATTCCCATCCCGTCCCCGACCCCAGGGATGAAGCCTCAGAGGAGCTTCTTCACCCTGCGGCTGACGGATGCTCAGGACTGGGTCAGGTCGTGGGGCCGAGGTTGCCGGGACCGAGCCCGGTGCCAGGCTGGGGGGAACCGCCGCACGGGCCCACGACTGGCCGCCCGCCCCCCTTGGTCCTGCAGAGCAGCCAGCCTCCATCCCGCCTCCCGGGGGCCTCCCCACACACCTGCTGCCCCCCAATCTCACCTGCAGCAAAGCCTCTCGGGGTGCCAGCTCCCTTCCTCCCCGCCCCGGGAGGTCCACGGGCTCTGAGGGCCAGGGAGCAGGCCCCAGCCGGCCCTGGCGCCCGAGAGCAGCAGGCACGGGGTGTGGCCTGCTCGTGGCACCAAGGTGCAGGCCCCTGGGCACTGGCCCCGCTAGCACCCTGAGGTCACCGTGGCCCAGGGCAGTCTCCCTGCCCGCGCTGCGGGGATAGTGGTTACTTGGTCAGAGTGGACCGCGGGGCCTGGCCTGGAGTGGCCACCGAGAGCTGCGCTCTGGGCGGACGTCCTGACGGCAGCGCGACCCCGAGGTCCTCGCTGGGGCCGATGGCCGCCGGCTCCCCTTGAGTGAGGCGGCGGCTCCCACCTCGCCCCAGGGGCCTCACGTGCCAGGGCCGGCGCACACAGCGGCGGGAGGACCCGGCGCGCACTCACCGTCTGGTTGTCCTCGTAGAGCTTCAGGTCGTAGCCGCTGAGCTCCACGCAGAAGATGATCGCGGTGACGCCCTCGAAGCAGTGGATCCACTTTTTGCGCTCCGACCGCTGGCCGCCCACGTCCACCATCTTGAAGGTGAGCTCCTTGAAGGTGAACTTGTTCTCCACGATGCCCGTGGTCATGTCCCGGGAGCGCAGGATGTCCTCCACGGTGGGCACGTAGTCGGGCGCGGCGATGCGCTCCAGGTCGTTCAAGTAGTACGCCGCGTTGTCCTCCAGGTGGTACTCGCTGGAGCGGCCGAAGCAGGCCTGCGCGCCGGGGTCGGCCCACAGCCGCCGCATGACGCCCAGCAGCTCGGGCGTGATCTCGCCCTTGCTCTCGGCCGGGCCCGTGAGCGCGAACAGCTGCACGGCGTCGTAGGCGCGGTCGGGGTTGTGGAAGTCGATCTTGAGCGCGGCCAGGGCGCGCACGATGCGCGTCAGCGAGTCGATGGCGTTGTAGACGATGAGCGGCTTGTACTCGCGGCAGGCCTCCAGGTTGAAGCCGCCGCTGTGCAGGATCTTCATCTGCTTCACCACGGTGCTCTTGCCCGAGTTGCTGGTGCCCAGCAGCAGCAGCTTGATCTCGCGCCGCTGCCGCTGGCTCTCCGAGCGCAGGTGGCGGTCGATGCGCCGCGACCGCCGGGCCGCCTCTTTCTCCTCTGAGCTTTGCCGGCATCCCATGGTCCGGCCGGGCAGCACCGGGGGCCCACCAGCCGCGGGGGGAGCTCGGACGACGACAACGATGCTGAGACTGGAGGCTCAGTCCCGGCGCACGCACGCACGCGCGCCCCGGCGGAGGGAGCCGATGCCCGCGCACCCCGCCGCGGAGGGAGCCGGTGCCCGGCGGCGGCGCTCAGCGCGCCTGGGGGGGCGAGGCCGTGGCCCGCTGCAGCCCCTGCCCCGGCGCCCCCGCTCCAGTTGGCATGGCGCTCCCGCCGCGGGAGGCGGCCCAGCCCCCCCTCAGGGACACTCCGCCGACCCCCGGGCCCGCGGGGCCACCACCGTCATTCCCTGTCCTCCGGCTGGCGGGAGGCCGGTGCGCTGCTAGTGGCTGGGGTGCGGCTCCCACGTGCGTGACTGGAGGGCGGGTCCCCGGTAACGATGCTGACGTCCAGGGCTCTCCCTGCGGCCCCGGAGGCCTCGATCATCCGATCATCCGCCCTTCACCTGCCAACGAGAGAACAGCGTGAGCCTCCTCCCGCACAGGCCAGCGGGGCGGGGAGCCCTGGACGGGCCTGGTGCGCGGGGAGGAGGAATCAGAGCCCTTCCCTTCCGTGGAGCTCACCCCGCAGCCCAGGGCAAGGGGCGCACCTGGAGACGCGTCTGCTGAGGGCAGACGATGACTGGACGATGGGCCAGTCGGTGCAGCCCCAGCGAGGCTGGCCATTTGGCTTAGAGCAGAGACCCCCAGATGGTCTCCGCTGGGCATGCAGCAGCCTGCAGATCGAGTGCTGAGGACAATGTGA
This sequence comes from Bos javanicus, assembly GCF_032452875.1. Taxonomy (NCBI): domain Eukaryota; kingdom Metazoa; phylum Chordata; class Mammalia; order Artiodactyla; family Bovidae; genus Bos; species Bos javanicus. Next base: position 72,018,786 of record NC_083884.1, read on the forward strand.
ACACTATGCCGGCAGCAACCCCATGCGTGAACCCCCAGGGCACACGTGTGCATGTACATGTGAGCAAGGGGTCTGTGAAGTCGCTCCGAGCAGCAGTGAGCTCTAGGCTGTGACAGTTCAAGGGGCTCGTGCCTTTCACCATGTTTTCTGCACTCGCGCCTTAAGAAAGGTCTGCAGACAGGAGTCGCGCTTGGAGCGGGGCGGGGCCGGGTGGGTGTGCTGCTGCTGACTCCGCCAGGCCCTTGGCCGGAGGCTCTGCATGTCTGGTTCCAGCCAAGCAGCCGCCAGGGCTCCCGGGGGCCCAGCCTCCTAAAGGGAATGCCTGCCACATTACCAGGTGCCTGGTGTTGTCAGTTCTGATTTTCTCAATTTGGGGTCATTAAGTCTCACATGTAGGCCCAAGTGACCAACTCCCTCAGCTGGTCGGTGACAGGGACAGAGGTCACCCAGGAGAGCAGGTCCCTCCCGCTGTCCGGGGCCACCAGAGACACGCAGGCCCCGGAGGTGACCCCCACACCCCTCAGCACAGGCAGGTGACGCGGCCTGGGGTCCAGCGGGCCAGTGCCCGCTGCGTGCAGGGCGGCGTCCTGACAGACAGCACCGACGGCACCTCCTCGCGGTGCTGCGCACAGCCCCTCCCTGGGGGGCCTGGGGGGCCACCCGAAACCCACCTGCTCCCTCGTGGGCCCCCTCAGGCCCCCGTACCCCCCCGCAGTGGGCTCCCCCCTCCCCACCACGCCTGCCCCTTCTCAGGTCTCTCCTACCGGGTTGAGATCCTTACCAAACACCACATACAAAAATTAACCTAAAAAAGACCAAAGACCTTAAACTATAGGACTCTCAGGAAAAAGCAGAGAGCAAAAGCTGCCTGATACTGGGTCTAGGCATTCATTTCTGGGGTGCGACACCAAACACACAGCCAACGAGAGAGACAACAAACTGGATGTCATCAAAAGGTAAACGTTCTGTGCATCAAAGCTGGCATCAGCAGGCCGAGAGGCAAGCCACAGAAGGGCAGAAAACGTCTAACTGTGCCCCTACTGAGGGACCGGCTTCGAGAGCATCGAGAACTCCTAAAGTTCACGGGTAAACACGATGAGTCACAGCTAGCAGAGGACTCGAGTGGACGCTTATCTAAAGGCACGCGAATGGCCAGAAGCACGTGAGAAGACGCTCAGAATCGCTGGTTACAGAGAAACATACATCAAAACCGCACGAAGGTACCAGCTCACAAGCTATAAAGGAGTCACTCCAGGAAGAGTGGAATCCTTGCGGACTGCTGCTGGGAAAGTCAACTGGCGCGGCTGCCGTGGCAAACAGCCCGGAGGGCCCTCAAAAACTAAGAACAGATCTACTCCACGACCCAGTGAGTCCACTTCTGGGTGTAGACCCCAAAGAACTGGCAGCCGGGTCTCAGCAAGATACTCGCTTACCCGTGTTCACAACAGCGTCATCCGTCAACGGCCAAGAGGCGCAAGCAGCCCAGCGTCCACTGACGGGACCGAGGGGCCAACAGACTGGGATGGAAACATACACGGGAACGATATTCAGCCTCAAAAAAGAAGACACTCTGACGCGGGCCACGACATGGATGAGTCTCGGGGACACGACACTCAGCGAGGCAGGCCTGGCCCTCAGGACAAACGCTGTCATGATTCTAATTCTCGGCAGTCCCGACCCGGGTCACAGGCATAGAGGCCGGAGGTGACGGTGGTGTGGGGCTGGGGGTGGTCCCGACCCGGGTCACAGGTGTAGAGGCTGGAGGTGACGGTGGTGCGGGGCTGGGGGGGCGGCGCGGGCTGTGCTTACAAGGGAAGGCGTCTCGGTTTAGGAAGACGGGCAGGTCCTGGAGACGATGCCGGTCGAGGTTGCATGGCGTGAGTGTGCTTGATGCCGCGGAACTGCGCCTGTTTACACACGGCTGAAGGGGCTTCCCCGGCTGTCCAGCAGCGAGGGATCCCTGGCAGTTCGGGAGATGTGGGTTCGACCACGGGCTTGGACCGAGAGGGTTTAGTGTGCCGAGGAGGAGTGACTAGGCCCGTGGGCCACAACTCCCACGCCCAGAGCCCGGCTCCGCCAGGAGAGGAGCTGCCGCAGTGGGACGCCCGCGCACCCCGACCTGGGAGGGGCCCCTGCTCCCCGCACGCGAGAAGAGCCCCCCGCGGCCAGAGGACCCAACCCAGCCAAAAAGAGACGAGTGAAGACACGTTTAAAGAACGGTTACACGGATAAATCTCACTACGCGTATTTTAACACCTCTGTGAGAAAGGTGGGGCTGGTCACGCGGTCCCTGACCGGGGTGGCCACAGGGCACCGCGTGGGTCAGAGGGAGACGTGGTTGGGGCGACCGTGCCCTAACGGCTGAGTCTGGAGCTGCTGCAGATGGGCCATGCACAGATCGTCAGAACCAGGCCCAAGGCCCCTGAGAGCCTCCCTGCAGCCCACGGGTCTCAGCCACAGCCCTGGGGGTCTCCGCGGTGGGTCCAGTTGGGCTTCCCGGGACCCCCGAGGGCGCCTCCAGTCGGCCCAGAGGCACAGGCCCGGGGCCGACGCCACGTCCTGCCCTGGCCAGGAGCCGCTCTCCGGTCCCCAGCACCTGACACCCGGGAGCCCCGCTGGGTCCGCCTGGATTCCACTGAGGCGTGGGGCTGGGAGAGGCAGGCGGGGGGCGCAGGGGAGAGACTGACCAGGGAACTTAGAGGGCAGGACCCCGACAGAGAAGGGGAGGCGCAGGCGGGCGGGCAGGCCGGCCAGGAGCCACGGTGCACGCCGGGGGCCGCGTGGCGACATGCCGTGTGCTGAGGGCACACGCACGCAGGCCTGTGCTCGCGTCTGTGTGCCGCGTGGGCTGTGACGAGACGGCTGCACGTGGACTCCGGGCCCTCACCCACAGTTACTCACTGGGCTGGCCGGCGGGCAGTGGCGGGCCTGCTGGAGACCCTCGACCGAGGAGGGCAGGCATCGAACCAGAGGCGGCACGTGAGCAGTGATGGGGGCCCAGCTTTAGAGCGCAGGCTGGGGCGGGGTGCTGGGCTGTGGGGGTGCACGGGCCGGCCTGGGGGAAGCGGAGGACGCAGGGAGCTGGCCCGACAGCGGGGGGCGGCCTGCTCTCCGGGTCAGGTGGGACAAGGGCCGCACTCCGTCTGGGTGTGAACAGCACCCCTGGATGCAGAACGCTCTGCACGCAGCTGTCCCGGGGTGGGGGTGGGGGACGGCTGCAGCTGGCTTGCGGGCGCCCCGGGGTCTGGCCCAGGCTGGGAGGGGGGACCCTGGGGGGAAACGGGCTCAGTGTACACAGGTGGACCAGCCCGGGCTCCCCGACAGCTGTGAGGGCAACCGCGTCCTCTGAAGCTCCACCCCGGCCCCCTCAGTGGCCTCGCCGACCCATCTGCCTGTGGACCCAGGGGCCACCTGGGTGGGACCCCAAACCCAGAGCCCACTCAGGACTCTGCGGCTGGAACCCGCCCTCCCCCCCACAGCCTTGAGAGAGATGCTTCCCCTTGGAGCCGCCCTGTCCCGACCTCGACCCCCACCCTGGCCCCTTCCCCGGACACGCCCCTCTCAGGCCTGGAGTCACAGAGCGCGGTGCCACCTGGGGCCAGGGCTGGGGTCACGGGCTCGGTGGGGCCCTGCACGTGCAGTGCGCTGCCCCTGGACGCCCCCCGGGGCCTGGCCCGGACCTCCAGCCCCGTGACTCCCGGGTCTGCTGCCGCCCTCCCCGTGGCCGTGTCAAGAGCTGGAGCACGACTGGGATGGCAGCCCCCAACTGCGTGCCCAGCGGCCCCCTGTGGTCCCCACCTCTGATGCAGGCAGGGAGCCCAGGGCCAAGGTCACCTCGGGTGTCGTGCCCAAGCCGGCCTAAGCCAGAGGGTCCCTGGGACGGAGAATGGCTTATCGGCTTAGGGGGCCAAGGAGCCCTGGACCCAGCGGGCGGGGCGGGCTTGTCCTGGGGCCCGGATTCCTCCAGGGAGGCAGAGATGAGACAGGGCAGCCCCTGCCCCCAGGAAAGCCCGCTCCACGCTGAGCCCTGGGCTCCCAGGCAGGGCTGGGTTTGAGGGGGCGTGCGGGGTCTGAGCAGAGGTCACTTGGATTGGCCAGCCGTGCGGGGGGTCAGGGAAGGACCCCAGGGTGGAGGGCAGCCCAAACCCCAGGGCCGGTGTGGTCAGGCAAGACCACCCCAGCACCGGGCCACCAGGCTGACGTTCTAGAGAGCTGCTCCTTGGCTGACACCTCCATGGGGACCTGGGGGTCGCCAGCCTGAGCCCCAGTGCCCGGGGCCTGGCCACGTGCCTCTGCCACGGGCTCCCGGCCAGGATCGTCTCTCACACAGGCCCGGCCCTGCCCTCGCGGACCACGGTCCCTGCTGGCCCCAGCCCTGCCTCCCAGGAAGGGCGAGTCTCCGCTCCCACGCAGGCTCGCTCAGCTGCGCTCCCCCGTCCCACAGCGGGTGGACATTTGCGTCTGAGCACCGGTCCGCGCGCGCCCTTGCTGGGCCTGCTGGAGCTCGGCCTGGGCCCGTCCACAGCCCCACAGGCCTGTGCCCTTCACCTGCGGCTCTGACCCGCCTCCACCCGCTGAGCGGGAGCTGCGGCCCAAGCACAAGGCTTTGACCTCAGGGCTCATGGCCCTGCCCGGCTGGCCCAGGCCCGCAGACACATGGGGCGGTCTGCTCGCGTCCTCGAACTCAGGGCAGCTGTGGGCTGGGCCTCAGGGACACTGTGTCCCCGGGAAGCCAGCGAGGTGGGGTCTGAGGGAGGGCCTGGCTGCACCCTCGGTGTCTGGGGCCCGTGGGGCACGGCCTTCACCGCCGTCCCGCGAGCGCGGCTCCCGCATCAGCCTCGCAGGGTGCTGGAGCTGGGCATGGGGCCCCGGGTGTAGGACTCAGGTCTGGGGAACGGGCAGCGCCCTCAGGCTGCCTGTGGGGTGGGGGGCCCTCCGACCCCCCAGGACCCCTGGTGCCGACACAGCCGGTCACCTGTTCTTGCTGTATGTGGCCCCGTTTTCTTTAAGCTGACTGCCTTCTCACTGAGACATTTCTGCTTTAAAAGTGCCCTCTTGTTGTTCCTGCTTCGAACGGAAAGCCCGTCGCAGCTCCGACATAAGGAACGAGACCAGCGGGGTCGTAGCTGCCAGCCCGGGGACTGCCGGGAGGCCATGGGCCCGCTGCCGCTGGACAGTGGGGTCAGCAAGGCCGGGGGGTGGGAGCCAGGCAGCTCACGGGGCTTTCCCCTTAAGGGAAAGGACAGAGGAAGAAGGCAGCCGACCCGGGTGGAGGGTACTTCTCGCAGCTTGGGGGTCTCAGGCCCTCTCCATGGCCCGGCGACCACCCAGCCCCCAGCATGTAGAAGGGCGCACCCAGGCTGAACCCCTCCCTGCTAGGAACCCCGCGGTGGGGGTCAGTGCTGCTCCCTTGGCCTCGCTCAGCACGGATGCTGTCTCAGAGAACTGCTGCCCTGACCCCCTCAGCCCACTTCATCAGACCACAGCCTGAGGCCCTCCCAATGGGCGACCATCTTCACCCGGACCCGTCTGACCACTGTGGTACCGTCGGGGGCCTGAGCTGGGTGTCAGGCTCCGCTCTGGGCTCGGGGACACGGGAGTGAGCCTGTGCACCGAGGGGCTTGTGTTCTGGTGGGGGAAGCAGGGAAGAGTACCTGGGGGCTTGTGTTCTGGTGGGGGAACTGGGGAAGAGCACCCGGGGCTTGTGTTCTGGTGGGGGAACCAGGGAAGAGCAGCCGGGGCTTGTGTTCTGGTGGGGGAAGCAGGGAAGAGTACATGGGGGCTTGTGTTCTGGTGGGGGAACCGGGGAAGAGCACCCAGGGCTTGTGTTCTGGTGGGGGAAGCGGGGAAGAGCACCCGGAGGCTTGTGTTCTGGTGGGGGAAGCGGGGAAGAGCACCCGGAGGCTTGTGTTCTGGTGGGGGAAGCGGGGAAGAGCACCCAGGGCTTGTGTTCTGGTGGGGGAAGCGGGGAAGAGCACCCGGGGCTCGTGTTCTGGTGGGGGAAGCGGGGAAGAGCACCCGGGGCTCGTGTTCTGGTGGGGGAAGCAGGGAAGAGCACCCGGGGCTTGTGTTCTGGTGGGGGAAGCGGGGAAGAGCACCCGGGGCTTGTGTTCTGGTGGGGGAACAGGGGAAGATCACCCGGGGCTTGTGTTCTGGTGGGGGAAGCGGGGAAGAGCACCCGGGGCTCGTGTTCTGGTGGGGGAAGCGGGGAAGGGCAGCGCCATGGAGACGGGAGTAGGGTGTGTGTCGGGGAGCTGCCCCAGGGGTGTGGCAGCAGGTCCAAAGAGCTGACGCTGGAGGAGACAGACCATCACACAGGGCGGGGACACCTGGCCTGACACTGCCCGAGAGAGGGCTCGCGGGCAGCGGGCACCTGTTGGACCTGGTTAAGGGCAGGCCCACCGCAGCAGCGTCCCTCCCACAGTTCCCCAGGGGGCGGCTCGGTGTGGGCTCCCTGGCAGGGACCCCCAGGGGCCAGAGGGCAGAAAGTGCACACCTCCCACCGAGACGCCCATCCTCTGGAGGCGGCGCTTGGCCGACATCACTGCAGCAGAACCAGACTCTCTGCTGCCTCTGGACACGACAGTACCTTCTGAGACGACCCCTGCATGCCCAGATGCCAGGGACACTGGACAGGACAGGGACAGGCCGCCCTCCCGGCACCTGCCCCCTGGGCAAAGCCGGCCTCCCTCAGCGTCCCCCCCCGGTGCCCGTAGCACCCTGCCCATGCCCCCCCAAGGCCAGGGAGACTCTGCCCCGCAGCGCGCAGCCGTAGCAGTGCCTTTGAGACCTAACACCTTTCCCAGGGGACCCTGAGCCGAGGCTCCGGCCTCCCACCCCAGCAGCAGGTCAGGACCTCCCCCAGGACAGGGCCTTCCTCAGCCTCGCCTGGCCCCCGCCCCCTCCTTCCTGCAGGCCGAGGCCCCAGGCCCTGCTCTGGACTGGCCCCCGAACAGCCAGCGGGTCCCGGCTCCCTGGGGACACGAAGGCAGGGCCGCTCTGAGCTCAGCGCCCCCGCCCCAGCGTTATTTATGACCCACACACAACACTGTGGCTTCCTAACCTGTGGCAGTGCCCTCGCGCTTATGGGATGCTGGCTCCGCGGGGCGGGGCGGGGGCTGTGGGCAGGTTCTGTCACTAAGGTGTCCCGCGGCCCACAGGTACCCGGCAGGAAGCAGGTGCCAGATGAACGCACCCGCCCTTTGTACCGAGCGAGGGAGGGGCCCACTCGGGGCAGGGAGCGGCCGGGGACTTCCGGGAAGCCTTCCAGCAAGGCCGGGGGCGTCCCCACAGTGATGGACAAGGCGTGTGCCCGGCTACACCCTGACCCGGCCTGCCTGCGAGCCCCCTGCCCAGGCTGGCCCCCCGAGCCTACAGGCCCCACGCCCCCCGCCCCACCCTCGGCACCCAGACACCGCTCACGCCCTTCCCTTCCTCCGTCTCCTGCCCCAGAAGCGCCCAGGACAGCCAGCAACAGGACTGGGGCACCTCTGCGCTTCCAGAGCGGGGGCTGTGGGTTCCACCCCTGGCTGGGGGACAAAGATCCCCGCGTCTGCGCGGCACGGCCGAGAAGCAGGCCAACGCACCTGGAGAGCGGGCCACGGGGCCGCGTGGGGCAGGGCCCAGCCCGGGACGGGGTGGCTTCCCGGTGGGGCCCGCCTGGACCCTCCTCCCAGCCGCCGCCCGCCGGGCGAGGCCGGGCATGGGCACGCGTGCGTGGAGTTATCACAGAGGAAATCAATGCCTGGCACCGGCCCAGTGTTTCAGGGAAATGAACAGATTTTGGCCGAGAACAAAGAGAGTTTGATTAATCAGAAATTGGATAATGGAGGCAACACTCTAATTATTTTTTTCTTCCCGGCGTTTTCTGGAGAAATATGTTTGCACAGCGCGTCAGAGGTAACGGAGAGGGTGAGGGGGCGGCCACGCCAGGGGACAGCCCCGCACCCACACGTGCTGGCCAGGGCTGTGGGGGGCGGGCTGGGTCCTGGGGGTCGCTCTGAGGGGCCCCAGGAAGCAAGGGAGGACAGGTGGGCAGGCCGGAGGTACGCACACAGCTCAGGACAGCTGGGCACTGAGCAGGAGGTCAGGCCAGCACAAAATCAGGAGAGGCAGGAGCTGGAGGAGCTGGGGAGGGCTGCTCGACCACAGGCGGGGCCGACGTCTGCGACCCCACCCCCCACCCCCACGCAGAGGATTCTAACAGGCTCACTCCTTAGCACTTTCACAGATCCTCCAGGGACTTCTCTGCGAGAGAGCACCACCCCAATTTAGAAGCAGGCAACTCCAAACTCTGTGACGTGCAGCAGGTCCCTTTGGAAAAGAGACGAACTCCGGGAAGCCATTGTCTATGAGGCTGCACACCACGTGTGCCCGCTCCTGCCAACGGGCGGCCCAGGCCGCCGCCATCTGGCCGTGCCTCCTGCCCGAGGGCCAGGGCCCACAAACAGAGCGGGAGAAGCACCGCGCGGAGGGCGGGCGGCAGCCCCTGCGGCCCCTGGTGCCGGCTCTGGCCCCGCCGCCCACGGGCTGGGGTGGGGGCAAGGGAAGCACAGGGTGGGCGCTGGCCCGGGGCACCGCTCCACAACGGGCCTCATTGGGCGCGTACACAGGGCCCGCCGGCCTGACGCTCTGCAGTCACGGGCCTCACAGACGCTTAATGACCTGTAACACGGGCCCCGCAGCTGGTGCAGCCGGTCCCCGCGGGGGACCCCACCCCTCCCGCCAACATGCTCCTCCGGGGCCCGCACCCCAGCTCCTGGTTCCACCCGTCCTCAACCCGGAGGAGCCTCGCTGACCCCCGTGCCCCGGCCCCTGGTGTACGGACCCCAGGGCGCCGGCGCCCGCCGGCTCTCCCCGAAGACCACCACGTGCGCCTGGGTCCACCCGCATCGCTCCCGCTCCCCACGCCCCACGCAGCCTCTGCGGCCGCCTCCTCGCCGAGGCCGGCCCCGCCCTTCCCCTGCCCCGCTGGCGGACCCACTTTCAGCTGACCCCTGCGTCCGACCCCTTCCTGGCGCCTGGCCCCGCCCTGGGTCAGCAGCCCCTGTCCACGAACACAGCGGTGGCCCCCGCGCCGTCCACCGGGTGGGTCTCTTTTGAAAGGGTGATCCCACCCGCCCGGCCCCCCACGGCAGCTCCCTGACCCCTGGGCCTTTGCAGCGGCCACCCTCCCCCTGGCGCTCTTCCCTGGGGGACATACAGCTCGACCGTCGCCTCTCCAAGGCGCTGTGTCAACAGCCCCGCCACAGAGACGCCCCCTCCCACCCGCCGCACTGGTTTCCTTCACGGCAACTGTCCTGCCTGATGTCGGTCACGGGGTGTCTGTCCGTCCTCGGGGCTGAGTGTGCTTGCACTGGGCGCTGCCCCAGCCCTCGTGTAAAGATCAGCAAAGGAACCCGCGGCTGAGCCGGGCGAGCGGGTGAGGTTCCGCTTCCCCTGTGGGGCAGCCCAGGGAGACAGGTGGTCCCTGCGGGTTGGTCCCTGTTAGCTCACTCACAGGAAGTGCCCGCCCTGGCAGTGTGGACGCCGGGGAGGGCCATGCAGGGACGGGCAGGGCTCTCCTGGATCTGCCTGCGGTGGGGACAAGAACAGGCTTGGGGGAGACGGGGGGCGGTGGTCTGCGCCCGCCGGCCCTGGGGCTCGCCGTGCCCCCTGAGGCTGCACAAGTGGTTCAGGGCTCCCGCCAGGGCTGAGCCTCAGTGTCTGCCCTGATGTTTCTGTCAGCTTCCAGGGGCCGCCTCCCTGCCAGCCCACAGAACCGGCCCTGGGGCTCGGCTGCCCTGGGCTTCCTTCCTGGGGGTGCGGGGTGGCTAATCTGCCTCCTCCAGGGTTCCTGCCAGGCCAGACGCGGCTGGCAGCCGGGAGCACGCCACACAGAATCCAGGTTCTTCGAGGGCCGGCATGGGGCAGTCAGGGAGGCCGTGTCCTCACAGCTGGGCAGGAGGGTGCGGCGTGCAGTCATCGCGTGTGCTCACGGGACGGCCTGGCAGTGGGGTCTGGGCCGCTGGGGCCATGCCCTGAGTTTGAGGCCAGCCTTCCCCGCCACTTGGCTCTGCGTCCCCTCTGCCCCGGCCTCCTGCAGGGGCCCTGGGCAGCCTGGCCACGTGCCCCTGGTTACCCAGAAGTTCCTGGGATCACCGGAGAAGCTCCAGACAGACCAGGAACCTGTCCTCCCGGGACTCCAGGAGACAGAAGAGCTGAGAAGCAGGGGGGAGGGCAGGGCAGAGAATTCATTCCCCGTGCCCCCCGTCTGGAGTTGCGTGGCGGGTCCCTGCAGAGGGGCCGGGCGACAGCACAGAGGCAAGCAGCTCCGGCCCCCGAGCACAGGCTGCGCCCTGCGAGGGCAGGCAGGCAGGCGGCCCCACTCTCCCTGTAGTGAGCTGGGCCTCAGCCAAGAGCTGGTGTGTGTCTGGGGGGGCGGGTGGGGGGCAAGGAGGGGGCGCACTGCATAGATGAACGACACACAGCCCCTTCAGGGGGAGGGCAGAGACACCCTCGGCAGCGGCAGGCAAATAGATCCAGAACAGAAGGTCACCCCGGCCTGCTGAGGGGGACGAAAGTGACTCTTCACCTCCCGTCTGAGAAAATCAGCATCTGTACAACACACGCGCTTTACCCCAGACGCCAGTGTCTTGTCCGTGAAGCGTGAGGCATGCTGAAGGCACAGCGCTGCCTAACTCAGAGCCTCCCCTGCCATCGGCCCCTCCCTGGAGACCCCCACGTCTCCACGGTTACAGCTCAGGAAGGTCCGCACCCCGGAGGAACAGAGCCACCAGCTCAACACCATCACCCTCCGTGCTGGCCAGGAAGGGGGAGCCGGTTACCCAGTAGCCCAGCCCTGCTTGGAAGGGCTGGCCGAGGCCGCTAGCACCTCGGGGTCTTCTGGGCTCTTCCCCGGTCCGGTGGGCTCTGGGCCATGCTGCTGCTCCTCGCTCGGGTGAGGATACCACAAGCCTCCCCGGAAGCGGCCGCCGGTGACGGTTGCAGGGGGTCAGCCATTCCTCCCGCGTTCCAGCCTCGGGCGGCCTCCGCCCTTTCCCGCCTGACCTCCGGTGCCCCTGCCAGACCCAACTGCCTGAGTGCCCCCCCAGCCCGGTCCGCTCCTCAGTCCACGTTCTGCCCTCTGCCCGCCAGGCCCACCCCAGCTGTGCCTATGTCCTTCAAGCTTCAGTTCAAATATCACTTTGCCCACGGGGCCCAGCTGAGTCCAGTCCCACCCAGGGGCCCCCTGACGACACCCACCCTCAGGGCTGAGTTCTCCGAGCAGCAGACACTTGTCCCTCCCGGGGCAGTGAGTCAGTCCCGGGAGGGCTGGGCCAGTGCACTCCCACCCCAGCACAGGGGCCTAGGGGAGCAAAGGCTCAGTAAACATTTGCTTAATTGAATTTGGCCAAGGAGCCTCCTCCAGACGGGAGCAGACTGCACGATCCTCGGTGGGGGTGCAGGGGGGAGAGACCAGCAGCCCTCCTAGCAGGTGGGCCCTGCGTCCCCACACAGACACAGGGCTCCCAGCCTGGGTGCCGCCCTCCCATCCCCTTTCTCTGCTCACAGAGAACCCCGATTCTCGGCCTAGGAGGATTTCTGCCACCGACGCCGGGGAGGCTCGGCTGCTACCCTGAAGCCAGAAGAACCCTTCGGGCCCCCGGCAGCAGGGCACTGAGCCCCGGCCCAAGGCCCTCCCCTCTACCGCCCCCCCCACCGCACCCCAGGGCCCCCACCGCCTTTTAAGGGAAAAAAAAAAGATCGAGCCGAGAACATATTGCAATCGCAGCGGGTCGATATTCGCCTCTCGCTCTAAATGCTTGCGAGGAACCTGCTCGGGTGCGAGAGCGACGACCGCGAGTCGTGCGTCCCCCGGGGGCCCAGGCCTCTGGGGCCCACGCCTTCCGCTTCAGCCCAGGCCACGCGCCGGCCCATCACCATCACCATCGCCGCCCCGGGAGGGAGACCCCGCCGCACCCGCAGCTCGCCGGCCCGCGCCCCGCGCCGGTGGCCGCCCGGGGCCCCCCGGCCCGCCGCACCCCCGGGCGCGGGCGCCCCTGCCCGCACCTGCCGGCCCGCGGCGCCCCTGCCCGGCGCGCGGGCATCCGCGGCGCGCCGCTCCGCGCCCGGCCCCCGCATCCCGGAGCCCCCAACCCCGGCCCAGGCGGGGCCCCCTCCGCACAGAAGGCCCGGGCGGGGTCCGGGGGCCGCGCGCCCCGACCGCGGGGCCGCCCGCTCACCTCAGGGCCGCGGCCGAGCTGCTCCGGCGGCGCGGGGCGGCGGCGCCCGCGCGGGGACGTGACCGGGCCGCGGGCGGCGCACACGCTCCGCCGGCCGGGCTCCCTCCGCCCGCTCTCCCGCGCCGCCGCCGCCCGCGGGTCCGCCCGCCCGCCCGCCCCGCGCCGCGCCGCGCCGCCGGCAGGAGGCGGAGCCGCCAGCGCGCAGTGTTGCCGGGCCAACCGCGGGCGGAGGCCCCCGCGCCCGCCGGCCCGCCGCCCATTGGGCGCGAGCGGCTGACGGACAGGCCCACGGCCCAGCGACGGCGGGCCGAGGGGGCGGTGCCGGGGCTCCGTGCGCTCCGCGGCCCCGCACGCGCGCCGCCCGCTCGGCCGGCACCCGGAGGGGCCCTGCGGTCTCACTGCGTCGAGGCCGGGCGCCCACCCCGCTCCCCGCTGCCGCCCGGGGAGGCCGAGTGCGCCAGCGGTGCGTGGCCCCGGCCGCGTCCGCCGTCACCGGCCCAGATGCCAGCCTAGCCTGAGCCCCGCGACCTTGGACACCCGGTTGACCTCTGTGAGGCCTGTTTGCAAAGCGGGACTAGTGGCACCTGCTGCCCTGAGTTGTCGCGACGGCCGCCTCGGACGTGGGAAAGGGCCGTGCGGACCCTGGAGGTTTACGCCGGCGACGTCTTGCAGCGATGGAAGGGGGCTTCGTCGTCTTTGCTGCTCGGGCCAGCAGGGTTAGGGCTCATCAGGGTCCCTGGCAATCCTGCCACAGAAGGTTTGCCTTGGAAGGGAGGATACTAGAGTGGGAGGGGCCCAGGAGCGGCGCCTCCAGACAAGAGAGGCGGGAGGGAGCCAGTTCTGTTGAGGCCAGGGCCCATGGGCGCCATTGGGAAGCTCACAGACTGCTCGGATGCTCAGCAAAATGCAGAGAAGGGCAGTCTGCCAGCTTCTGCTTTCAGTTTCAGGGGGAGCCCATCTGCGGGCCTCGGAGCCAGGAGCCCCTCGTCCCTGTGCTTAAAAAGACTCAAGCCAGAACCAAGATGTCAGTGCTCCTCTGTCCTCCCCTACGCGCCGTGCATCTCAGAGCCCCCAGGTAAATGTAAATGCTCCTGCAGATGCTCCTCACTAACCCTTCTTTATACTCCTACACCTCATTGTATGGTCACAGTACCAGGGTCAGACCACTTGTTGGCTGATGGAGATGGGGTGGTGGGCCAAGCCCAGGCCTGTGAAGGTGCCGCCTACACACGGTTAGAGAACGGACAGACGTCGGTGATGGGCATCCTCAGGTGGATGACTCACTGAGGTCTAGACTAGATCTAATACGTGCTGGCTGCAGGTGGCCCCTGAGGACCAATGGGAAGTGGCCGACCATCGGGGGCTCCTTTGTGTGCACGCCTGCACCGCCAGGCCGGGTCAGGATGGGCTTTTCTGCCCAGAGGGCCACTCAGAGGCCAGTGGCTGTGACAGACCCTGCTCCAGGGTGGTGCAGAGGAAGCTGGGGGTGAAGCACAGCCCCGACTCCGCCGCCGCCCCCTGTACACGCTTGACAAGTTACTTCACCCGGATGAGCCTCAGCTGCTGCTCCTATCACAGGGGACATGAGCAGGTGGTCCCGAGAGGGTGATTCTGACGGGAGATGCACGTTGACCCGAGTGCAGAGAGGGCGGGGCACCTGAGGGACCAGGGGTCCAAACTCAGCTGTTTGCAGAGGCACATGTAGCTGTGAGCGAGGGGAGACCCCGCAGGGCAGTCCAGGTATGAGATGAGGGGCCCGACGAGCCTGGCTGCTGCCCCCCAGCCCCCTGACTGCGGAAGTGAGTGCTTCCCCCACCTCGAGCAGTGACCTTCACCCTCCTTTCAGCAAGCACTCACTCCTCTGCGCTCAGGATGGAGGGGGCCCGCGAGCTGGGGCAGGAGGAAGCCTGTTCCGCGCTGGGGCAGACCGCTGAGCCTTGAGCCGTGTGCGGCCGGGACGAAGCCAGAGGGTCAGCACAGCTGGAGCCCCGAGGATGCCAGCCACCCAGCCTGGCACGGGTCAGGGGACGGTAGCAGCTGCTGGCGGCCCTTGGATGGGACTAGGGAGCTTGGCCTAAGAACCGCGGGAGAGTTTTGGGTCCTAAAATTTAAGGAGGAGGATGGCAAGGTCTTCACGTTTATTCACAGTAGGCCTGGTCCCACTGTGTGAGGTCGTTCTCAAGGGTAGAATCAAGTAAGAAAACGTCAGCTAGTCAGCCCAGGGACAGGAAGAAAGCAGAGTCCGTCTGTGAGGCTCAGGCCAGGCCGGGAGATGCCGGGTGACCTGGCATGTCTGGGAAAGGCTGGATGGAGGCTGGGGGCTGAGAGGAGCCAGTGGGAGGGAGATGCAGGAAGAGGCACTTGTGAAGCCCGAGGAGGAGCCGCTGGAGACGTGCACGCAGAGAGGGGGGCATCCCCGGGCCGCGGGGTGGGGGGATCTTGGGAGGAAGACGTGGTCACCATGTCAGGCGCTCCTGAGGGGCCGAAGCTGAGGACAGAGCAGGGTCCCCACGAGCCAGGGCAGGCACGAGGGTGGAGCCGGGGCCGCACGAGGCTGAAAAGACAGACAGGCAGGTGGAGGCTGGGCCTGCTGAGGTTTGGGCACCGGGGCAGATGCCAGGCCCTGGGGCCGGGTCCACACTGTCCCAGAGCACAGGATGGGAGAGCACAGCGCTGGCTCCATGGGAGAAAGGGGGACGGGGCACCCTGCTGCCTGAGCCCACCCAGCACTCGGGAATGGCCGAACCTCCACTGCAGGGGTTGCACACCTGGGGATCATGACCCTCGGTCCCAGCCATTCCGGGCCCAGCAGCCGCACTGGACCCGGGCCTCCCCTGGCTCACGCAGGCGTCATGCTGTTGCCCCACGAGGCCCAGCTCCCCCGGGCCTCCGGGGCCCCTAGGACCTGGAATGCCTCATCTACGCGGGTCAGCCCCATGTGGTGACGACTGTTCCGCTGACTTTCGCTCCGGCCTCCCCACCGTCCTAGGGCGCCCCCTTCTGGCCAGCTCTTCTCCCAGCCCCACCTGTCCATCCCGCTCACCCCAACCTCGCCGCCGGGCAGTCGGGGGTCCTGGTGGGTTTTCTGACGGGTTTCTTTGGGGTCTGTGCACCACCACTGCCCCCCCCCCCCAACTAGAACAAGCCAGATCTGGGTTAGTTATAAATAGCCAGGCCTTCCACTCTCCTTTTAGCTGAAAAGCAGCGAAGTGAGCGAGCAGAAAGGCGCACCCCGCACGCGTTTTATTTTTAAATCTCCCGTTTCCAAATGAGCCAGGCCCAGCAATGCTGGAAGGAAAGCCCTGGGCAGCTGAAGGCCTTGCCTCTCCCTCCTGCGTGATTCCCGCTGCTCACCTGTCCACAGCAGCACCCTCCCTGGGCTGGCCCGGGTGCAGAGACCCCACTCAGCCCTGATGGATGGTGCAGCCCCCAGGCAGGAACCGTATCCCTCCGACAGCCAGTGCCGTCCTTCTCAGAGGGTCAGACTGTCACCTCCACACTGTGGGCTGCGGAGTGGCCATCCAGACGGCTGTGGCCGAGCGGGACTGTGGCTGGGAGGCCCGAGCGGAAGGGCCGGGTATACCTGTCTGGTGGTGGCCAGGCCGGAGAGCAGGGCTGAGGGGGCGAGAGCACTCAGACCCCCCGGAGGGGCAGGCGGGGACCACCCAGAGGTGTTCCCGCAGGGCAGGAACTGTGCAGCCTTTGTCTGAAGCCCCCTCCCACCCCTCACCCACACCCACAGGCCTCGGCCTGCAGCTGGAACTCCGTGGGCTCTGAGCCCCTTGCTGTGCCAGGCCCGTGTCTGGGCACACGGGGATACTAGTCGCTACACTAGCCCCCTCCCACCCCTCCTCCTCTGACACTGCACTGCCCCCTGCCAGGTGGGCTCCGTGAGGGTGAGCGGCTTGTCTGAGGTCACACGCTGGATACAGTTAGGAGTGCACCTTAGCCTTCTTCTGCCTTTAGTCTGTGTCAAACCACGGGACTCCCCTGGCAGTCCAGTGGTTAAGCACCTGCTTTGCAGTGCAGGGGACATGGGTTCGAGCCATACTCAGGAAACTAGGGCTCCATGTGCTGCAGGGCGGATGCTGAGCCCGTGAGCCAGGACGGAGGCCTAGCACAGCCAAAAATAAATATTAAAAAAACCCACAACTTAGACAACCCAGTACTCTTGAGGCAACAGGAAAACACTTTTCCTGTGTTGTGAGTGCCCTGAGAAGAAATGGGCCGCGCTGGTGGCTCCACCTGACGCCCCAGGAGCAAGCCAGCTGGGGGCAACTGGGGGCCCCTGCACACGCTGCCCTTCCTCTCCGCAGGCCCCTGCCACGTGAGCTCTCGAGGACCGAGGGCGGAAGGCTGGGAGATGTCTTCAAAGAGGAAATCCCTGGGTGCTAATTGGCACTCAGAGACCTGTAGGCTAATTAACCTGTTTATTTGTCTCTCTGGAGTAAATTAGTGGGTTGAGCCGGGAAGGCAGGAGACAGAGGTGTCGGCCGGTGGCAGCTTCGGCAGGGGACCGTGGACGGCTTCACGGTGGGCAGCTTGGACTGCTGGGGAGGGGGTGGGCTGTTGGGCACCCTCCTTGGGGGCCCATTCCCTGCCCTGCGGGGGCTGCTCTGCCAGTAGTTCTGAGCACTCAGGAGCACCCTTGGGGTGCTGCCTGGCCGTCTCTGGGGTCTCCTCTGGGCAGCCAGCTGTGTGCTGACTCCCCAGGGTGGGCAGGCTGGGAGGAGTAAGGCAGAAGCTTTCACAGGGGTCGGGCAGGCGGCTCCAGGCGGGGCCCCTCCCTGCTGGGCACTGGGCCCCTTCAGACCCCTCGGCCGGAATCTATGGACCGTCCGCCCACTGTGGATGGGGGCGCGGCCCTTTTTATGTGAGACGCTGTGCTGTTAACTCTAAACCTTCCTCCTGTAACCTCCCCGGCCAGCTTTCTCTCCCATCCCCGGGGCTGGCCGGGTATCACAGAGACGTCGTGTTGTGGGTGGAAGGAGGGACTGATGCCCCCCGCCCCTACCCCAGGCTTCCCTCTGGTTCATGGTGGTTGGGGGAGGGGGAAGGCCCCCCGTGTGCCCGGGTCCCGCAGGGGCGGCTGCTGCTTCTCAGGCCGCCGTTCCAGGCGGGTGCCCCCCAATCCCAGGTGGCCAAGGGCTGGACTTTTTGGGGCCCTCCGTGACCTCACAGCTCCCACCCCTGCTTGTCAGCCGTGGTTTCAGGCCCCTGCTTGGCAGCAGGAGAGGGTGGGATTTGTAATTTATCTGGTCAGATACTGCAGCCTCCGCCCCCCCCCCGCCGCAGTCCTCCGGCTTCCAGCACACGTGACAGGTGGGGGGTGGCCACAGGCCCACGCTCCGTCCCTGCTCCTGTCCCACAGGGGCCCTGGGCATCGTCAACAGCGGCCTGATCCCCTCGCTGGTGTGGAAGCTGCAGCGGGAGGAGGAAGAAATCCAGGTGCTCCTGCTGGACACGCTGGCCGCCTGCCTCACGGAGGATGCCACCGAGGCGCTGGCCAGCCGCGCGGTGCCCTTCCTGAAGGAGAAGCTTCTGAGCACCAACTGCGACATCCGCAGCAAAGCCGCCCGCACGCTCATCGCCGTCAGGTGAGGCCCCGGCTGGCCGCCCCCGCCTGCGTGCCCTGGGGGAGTAGGACCCCTCCACCAGGGCGGCCCGACAGTCTGTGCCCCAGGAGGCCCCCAGTCCCGCCCCCTCCCGTGAGGAAGGGAGGCCCAGGAGACGCCTTGTGCAGTCAGGACCGGGAGCCCGGGGCGTCGAGTCGCTCGTGGGCCAGGGTGGCCGTGCTCACAGCCTGTGCCCGGCGCAGCGTCCCCCCGGAGGGCAAGATCCAGGTGTGGCAGCATGACGTCATCCCCATCCTGGTTCACCTGCTGAAGGACAGGGACGAGGAGGTGCAGGCCAACGCGGCGGGGGCGCTCATGAACGCCACGGTGACCACCGAAGGTGAGGCGGCCCGGGCGGGGGTCGCCGCGGCCCCGACTGGCCGGTGTCGCCCCCTCTGGGGCGGCCGGGCCCCTCCCTGTCATCCTCTCGGTTCCCTGGTTTTGGAAGTCCTGCCTCTGACCCAGTCCTTTGTGAACCAAAATTCTCGGACTGACTCGGTTGCCACGCCCAAGCCAGTCCACCTGAGGTCCCGGCAGACGATGGAGCCCAGCAGCGCTCTCCCCAGTGTGCTGGGGCGGGGCCGGGGGGTGAAGAGGAACTGAGGTTACCCTGCACCCCGACTCCCACACTCAAGTCAGTGCCCTGGGTGGTTGGAGGGGCCCGGACCGGTTCCCCAGGGCTGCCTGGGCCTCTGATCCTCAGTCAGCGGCAGACCCCCCAGCGCTGGGAGTCCTGCCGCTCCCCATTTGCTCTGAGGAGCCCCCGCAGCCCCCCGGCCACCCCCACCCCCGCCCGCTCTGGGCCACACTCAGGGTCCCCCCGGGCATCCTGGGTGCACGCCTGGAGGGCTGGGGGCTCTCAAGGGACCCCGGCAACGTGGGAATTTGGGGACGTGAGGCCACCTTCCCTGAGCTGGCGTTCCTGCCGAGCGACCCTGAGCCCCCGTGGCAGGCCAGGCCCCAGTGTGGGGGTGAGGTGGGCGGTGGAGACGTGGATGCCTCGGCCTCTGAGGTCTGCAGCTTGGGGACCTAGGGGCACGAGGCAGAGCAGACTGTCGGGGTGTCCTGGGGGCAGCGGGTGTGGGGTGGACCCACAGGATGACGGGGGCACCTGGGCCAAGGGGGCTGGCCAGTGTGACAGCAGCGAGAAGTGATTGACGCAGGAGGGTGGGGGCAAGCGTGGCATTTCAGCAAGCGGGGACAGGGGGCAGCGACTGGAGTTTAATTTTCAAAAGATCCTTCACGCTGCCTGGTGAGGCACCTGGTGGCTGGGCAGAAGCCGGCGCGGGGAGCTCGTGGGGCTCAGGCTGCGGGCACGGACGGCCGGGGGGCCTGGGAGGTGGGCAGGGCTGCCCCCACCCCAGGAACACTTGGCATCGGTGGCCGGCAGGGAAGTATGCGGCCCTGGACGCAGAGGCCACCCGCCCGCTGCTGCAGCTGCTGACCTCGTCTCTGAGCAAGGCGCGCCTGAACGCCATCAAGGCCCTCACCATGCTGGCCGAGGCACCTGAGGGCCGCAAGCTCCTGCAGCCCCACGTGGCCACCTTCCGGGCGCTCGAGGAGGACTTCAGCCCGGCCGTGCAGCGCGCAGCCCAGATCGCCATCAGAGTCATCGAGTGGAAGCCCTGAGCCTCCTACCAGCACCCCCGGCCCCATGACTCCATGCCCGAATAAACGCACGGAGCCTCTTTATCTTGGTCCGAGTGGTGGCACCTGATGGTTCTGTCTCCTCTCTCTCGCCAAGGGGAAATGCCCAGCTTGGGAGGACCAGGCCACAGGCTGACCTCGGGTCTCGGGGACAGGCGGGAGGCCTCTCTGCACCCCCCTGCTGCACTCGAGGCCCCTGGGAGGGCAGAGAGCAGGGACGGGGCGGAGGAGGGGGCTGGACACTCCGGTGAACAGGCCCTTGGGGTGCGGCCCTGCTCGCGGGTCAGCCAGCTTCCCACAGGGGTAGCAGGAAGGCAGGCCACAGGTGCCACCCCTGTGGGCTCCTGCTGGGGGAGGGTGAGTTGTAAGAGGCCCCCCACCTGCACCCCAGGGATGAGTGCTCGGCACAGGGTAGCCCTTAAGGCCTCCCCCTCAAACAGCTGAGCTCCCCAAAGCCAAGTCCCCTAAGTGAGCCTGGGCCGGCCTCCCCCAGCCCTCCCGCTGCTGTCTGCAGGCTAGAGCGTCTGCGGGGATGGGAGGTGACGTGGCGGGGAGGAGAAGCAGGCTGCTAGGATGGGCTTGGTGGGGGGCGGGGAGGCACAGGGGGCCCCAGGGTCCCCCCCAGCCCACCCTGGCTGGCAGTCTGGCTCCATTTCAGGTCTGGACTCGTTGGTCTGGGCTGAGCCAGGGCCTTGCTCTCCAGGACTCACACCAGCTTTTTTTCCCTCGTTCCATCCGCAAACAGCAGCCCCACTTCCTGCGGGAAAGAACCTCCCACAGAACCAGCACCCCCAGGGAGTGAGTGCCTTCCCCAAGTCCTTCTGGGAACTAGGGCCTTCGCTTACCCAGAAGGGACATAGGGACACCTGCCTCCCTGGGGCTCCCAGGGATGAGCCCCAAGCAGGCCCCCTTGTTCCGGGAGAGGCCGGCTGCCAGGCCCAGGGGGGCTTTCAGGTTAAGTCTCGTTCTCAGGAAAGGTCCTGTAAGAGGGGCGCTTTGCTCTGAGGGCTCCGTCGGCCTGCCCCGTCGCCCCTCCGCACGGCGCGCTGGCTCCAGCTCGCCACCTCCTGGCCACCGAGACCCGTGCACGGGGCCCCTGCCTCCCGTGGCGGCCGTCCTGGCCCTCTGCCCAGGGCCCTGGTTGCGCCCTGCTGATCTCCTCTGTAGAAAGACCCCCCTTTCCTAACCTGGCCGACCTGTCCCGCTCTCCTGCACGGTCTCGCCCACCTGGCGGGCTTCCTCTACCAGCTTCCCTTCTCAGCTAGGGCAGCCGGCTGTCTTCTCTCCCTGCAGTCTGAATCGCTAGCGCCAGCTTCTCTCCCGGGTCCCGGCCCCCTGCAAGGAACTTAATACCGACCCTTAAATGTCTCCATGCAAGAATTAATACCAACACTTCACCAACTGCTTTAAAACAAAGACAAGAGGCAGGGACACTTCCCAACTCGTTCCATGAGGCTAACATCACTCCCATCCCCAAACCAGGCAAAGACCTCACGAGGAAAGAAAACTACAGACCAATGTCCTCTATGCATAGAGACACAAGAACTCAACCAAATATTAGCAAACCAAATCCAGCCGCGTGAGAAAAGCCTCATATACCACGACCAACGGGCATTTCTCCCCATGATGCAAGGTGGGTTCAACGCGTGACGACAAACCAATGGAACAGCGTGCAAAGAGAATAAAGAACAGAAATCACACGGTCACCTTCACAGGTGCAGGAGAAAGCATTTGACAATCCAACACCCATTTCATAAAAAAAAAAAAAAAAAAAAAAACCTTAAAACTAAAACAAAAAACTCTGAGCAAAAACATCCCTGGTGCTCCAGGGGTCAAGAACCTGCCTGCCAGTGAAGGGGACGCGGGTCCCAGCCCTAGACTGGGGAGATCCTCCATGCCACAGAGCAACTAAAAAGCCCGTGTGCCAGAGATACTGAGCCCACCTGTCGCAAGTCCTGAAGCCCGCGTGTCCAAGAGCCTGAGCTCTGCATGGGGGAAGCCACCCCAGTGAGAAGCCCATGCAGAACGACTAGAGCGTGGCCCCACTCACTGCAGCTAGAGAGAGCCCAAGCATGGCAGTGAGGGCCCGGCACAGCCAAAACACATAAACAAAGCTTGAAAAACTCAGCAACACAGGGATAGGGTGGAATTTCCTCAACATGATAACATCTGCTAACATCATACTCGACCGTGAGACGCTCGATGCTTTTCCTCCAAGATGGGGAGCAAGACAAGGATGTCCGCTCTCACTGCCTCAAACTTGACGCTGTACCAGAGGTTCTAGCCGGGGCAGTTTAGGCAATAGAATGAAACAAAAGGCATCCAGGTTGAAAGAAGTTGTCTGTACTTGCAGGTTACATAATTTTATATGTGAAAAAATTCCAAGGAATACACTTAAAAATATAAGAATAAACAAATTTCACTAAGTTACAGGTTCCAAGATCAAGATACAAGTTTTGTTTTTCTGTACCTGAGCAATGACCCATCTGAAAATGCAATTAAAATAAAGGGTAGGGGACTAATAGAAACCGTCGTGTATAAAATAAATAAGCTACAAGGACATACTGTACAACCCAGGAAATAAAACCAACCCTTTGATAATAACTATAAATGGAGTGTGACCTTCAGAAATTATGAATCACTAGGTCACGCACCTGTAACTCACATAATATTGTACATTGACTATATCTCAACTTTTAAAAAAGCCTCATTTACTGTAGCATCAAAAAGAATAAAACACTCAGGAATCAACTTAGATGTGTAAGACTTGAGTGCTGAAGACAAAACACTGTTGAAAGAAGCGAAAGGGGCCCTAAATGAATGGGGGCCATCCCACCTTCACGGATCAGAAAGACCGAACATGGTCAAGGTAGCACAGAGCGTCTTCACGCGACTCGGAGCCCGTGTGCCCGCACGGAGCCCGCCTCGTCCGCGCCTGCTCCCGTCCTGCGGGCCCGGCGCGAGGGCTGGGGCGCCCTTCGCCCATGTGCTCAGGCTGGAGAGCCGTTGCCGGGCCCTCCTTCCAGAAGCCCAGCGACCCAAGCCCTGTCACTTCTGCTTGCTGGCTTCTCTTGGTGCTGATCGGCTCCCTCGTCTTTCCTGCCACTGACTTGCCTGGATCCCTCTAACAGCCTCCCGGTGGGTGTTCTCACCTCCTTTTCACCTCCCCGTCAGCACTCAGCAAACCGGGTCCTATTCCTTCATGGCTGAAGCTTCCAGTGACTCAGGGTCCCAAAGCATGTGAGGCCGGCAGGTCGGGCCCCTTCCCACCTTTGCCCTCCACGCCCCCAGCTCTGCGCCCGGGCCTGCTCACACCCTCGCCCTCAGCGCCCCCAGCTCTGCGCCCGGGCCTGCTCACACCCTCGCCCTCGGCGCCCCCAGCTCTGCGCCCGGGCCTGCTCACACCCTGTCACTCTGTCGCCCCGCTGGCTCGCTGACCTCCTGCTGTAGTCAAGGGAGGCCTCTTCCCTGGGGCGCCCCTGCCGCTGTGCGTGTGTGCAGAGGCCCCCTCTACTGGGTTTCCTGACTGAGCTCAGTCTCCTCTTCTGTGGAGTGTGGCTGATCCTGGTCCTTCCACCTGGGCTGGGTCCACCTGGGCTGGGTCCACGGCTTGAAGGTGGTGATGACCCCGGCAGGGAACAGCGGGCCCACCCTCCGCACTGGCCATCCCCACTGGTGCTTCGCTCTGCTTCCCGAGACCATGAGCCCTGCCCGTGACGGTTCCCAGCAGTGCTGGCGCACAGTAGGCACTCAGACATGTCCGCTGAAGGACTGAACGGGGAAAGACGGGCTGGTTCTGACCACACCTTCAGAGGGTGGTTTTTGCAATGCTGGTGGGCCTCCCCCAAACCCCTTTGACGTATCTGAGACTTTTTCTAAAGATTCATTTATTCTGGTCTGAGAAGAAGAAAGAGGACGGGGTGGCTGAGGGCGCCCCTGCAAGGACACAGCCCAGGAGTGGCCTCTACCTGACTGCCAAGGGGATCCAGCCCAGGGGCTCGCCTCCCAGGAGCAGGCAGACTGAGAGGGACCAGGCGGAGCTCGGCAAGGAGGGATGTTTCCTCTCCATCTGTCCCCAAGGGGCGCAGCCAGACAGAAGCGAGCTGCAGGGAGGCCTGGTCCTCAGGCAGGGACCAGCTCAGCCCACCGCCGTCCAGGCAGGTGCCAACGCCTCTGTCCATGCAAGCCCTGCCTGTGTGACCTTCGGCAGTGGGCTCAGCCCCTGTGGGTGGGCATCTTTGCCAGCAGCGTACCTTTCCAGAGGAGGAGAGGGCACTGCCAGTGGACGTGGGCACAGGAAGGAAACGGTGGCAGCAAACACAGGCAAGGCTCCCAAGGGTCTCAAGAGGCGAAACGCCAGAGCCAGCGTGGAAGCCAGCGCCTGTGTGCAGCCATCTGAGGGCGTGGCTCAGGAGCAGAGGAGGCGTGCTCGCCTGCGGGCCCTGCCCTCGCCGCGGGCCTTGCCGCCCTGGGGCTCAGGGCGCATGCTGGGCGGTGTGAGCCCGGCCCCTCATCCGGGGCCGCCCCGGGCCCCCTCCCGCGCAGCCGCTAGTGGAAGTAGATGTGGCAGAGCACCGTGAGCAGCACCAGGAGCAGCCCGCAGAGCCCGAGCGCCTTGCTCCAGAGGAGCCGCTCCTCCGGCGCCTCCCTCTTCTCTGTCCCTCCCGACGTGGCACCGTGCGCCGTCCCTTCAGCCATGTCATTCTGCTCCGTCTCAGGCACGCCCACCTCTTCCGGGGCCAGCTTGGGGCTGGGCAGCAACTCCAGGCCACAGAACACGTCCCAGGCCTTCCAGAGGCAGCCCCTGTCCTCTACGAATGTGTCTGGAACCGAGGGGATGGGCACAGTCAGGAGGCCGCACACAGGAGGGGTCTTCCCAGGGTCTGGCATCTCGTGGGGAGCCCTGAAGGGAGCCCAGTGGACCGGCTCCCCGTGCGGACAGTAAGCCTCAGCCCTGGCTGTGGAGTGCCTCCCACCAGCCTCAGGGGCACAGAGAGTGGAGCTGGGGGATCACGCTCGCCTATCATCAGCAGAGACTTCAGCCAGCCCAGAGCCCAGCTGGCACAGGGCAGGCCTCCCCTGCGGGCCTACACCGAGCCCAGCTCTGCAGGTCCAGGGCAAGAGGCTGCTCCTCGGAGGACAGAAGAGCCCCGCTGCCCTGCTCTCTCTGCTTAGCAGCCCTGGGAGTGTCTTCTCCAGGCAGTACCAGCCTCAAGGCCTGACCCAAGGACCTTCCGGGTCCTTGGAAGGGGAATGGTTTTCTCCAGGAGCAGGGGGAGGCCCAGGAACTATAGGCAAATTTCCATCCGTATCTCTGGGCCAAATCAGTGAAACGCCTCCCTCTGGGGCTTAGCCGTCCTTCTGGTGTCTGGCAGTGCGGCCACGCAGGCCAGCACCACGGCCAGCTCCGAGCGCACACAGCCGGGAACGGTGCCCTCCCTGACGACGACAAGCAGTGTGTCCAGCAGTGCGTGCAGCGACCTGCTCTGCGTCTCACTCCCTTGGGCAGCGGCCGCGCCAGCTGTGCCCCGAGGCTGAGGCAGCACCGGGATCGTGGAGCTCGCCGGCCGGTGTTCCAGGGGCCTGTGTCATGGGGGAGGGGCCGCCGCCAGGGACCCCAGAGACGAGGGCCTGCGTGGCGGTGAGAGGCCTGGCCTCTCAGATGCTGTTGTCAGCCGCCAGGCCCAGAGGGCTGACCCCCCATGCGGCCACAACCCAAGGGCTGCCTGAAGGGAGGCGGGACAGGCCAGTGGCCGCGAGCATGTGCTCTGCAGTCAGCCTGCCCGTGCCCGACCTCCCAGCCCCGCCACTGCTGGGTGGTGTGCGGAGCCGGGGCAGACACTTCTGGGTGGGGCCGCAGTCTCCCCATCTGTGAACCAGGACGACAATGGCCCGTCACACCCAGCGGCTGGCACATTCCACATGCACGGCAGGTGTGCACCAGCGTCCTCGTGGTCGTCCACCCACGACTGAGGACAGGACTGCGAGGGGCCCCAGGGACACACCCTGCACATGTGGCCCTGACGAGCAGTTCCCCCGTCCCCCAGGGAGAGCACTCCCGAGAGCCTGGCACCCTCCAGAGACCTGGGGCCGCCTGGCTGTAGGTGTCAGGAGAGGGTCCCTGGCAGGAGTGGAGGTGGGGCCCCAGGACGATGTCCCCCAGACATGCCTGCCACAGTGTCCCCTCGGCCCCCCCGCCCCGGTCCCTGGCTGCAGACTCAGCGCTAATCCCGTTAGGCTTTATCTGCTTGCGTCAGTGCTTCAGGAGATGCAGGTGCCCTCCCCGCGGCCCCACACGCCTCTCTGACCCCCCTACTGAGCGCTTTCCCCTGGGCCTCCTGGAGACCCGGACCCAAGCCTCTCCTGGACACTCTCCCTGCTGGGACTGAAACTCAGGTGTCCGCAGCGGTGTCCCTGGCGCCCTCGCGGGGGCAGCTGCCCACCACTCCTTGCGGACAACGCCCGCCTGCGCCCAGGAGCCTCTGGCTTGAACCGCTGTGAGAGGTGCCGTGACCCACTGTCCCTCCCCCAACCCCATCCTGGGGCACACGGTGTAATCCGTGCATCCCTCCCGCCCCACCGCAGACACTTCTAGGTTGCCAGACGCTTCTGTTTCTCCGCCCCTCGCTTTGTGCCAGACCCTCCCCCGCTCCCCCTGCACCTGCTGACGCCTCCCACCTCCATATTCCTGGGCCAGAACCCCAGAGAGGGGTCTCAGAGGCATCACGGGGCCTCCGCCTCGAGGCGCTTCTGGGCGTGGAGACCGCGGGCTTGTGGGTGGGAGCAGGCCCCTCCAGTCGCTGGCTTCCGGCCTCTCACCTGGCTGTGCCTGGGGCTCGGGGCTCTTCACCTCTGTGTCCTCGTCCAGGTCCACCCTCTCCTCCTGGCTGTTCCGCAAACTCCAACAGAGGCGGTGGAGCTGAGGGGAGACAAGGGGCCTGTTGCCACCAGGGCCCTATCGTCGGGGTTTATGGAGTCACAGCTGGGCACCAGGGTCTCCAGGGACTGAAAAGAGGTGTGGTCATTGGTTCCAACAAGGGAGGAAGGAAGGGGTGGGGTGGGGAAAGCGTGGTGCTCGGGAACCCCGGGTTTCAGTTCTGGCCTCGCAAAGGGCGAGCTCAGTGTCCTGGGCTGGACACTGGCGGCACGAGGCACATGCTCAGCGCACCTTCCGGCGACCGAGGTCCAGGAAGCTGTGCCCTCCAGGCTGGGAGAAGCGGCCCCGCACCCCTGGTCTGCTGCTCCTGGGTCACCCACAGGGTGGACCCAGGGGCTGATTTCCTGCTGGAAGAACCTCCTGGCTGTCAGAGACGAGCGCTCACACGCAGCCCAGGGGAGGCTTGGCCTGCCTCATCTTGGGTACTCGGTGTCCTGGCCCCGGCAGGGCTCTCCCACTCACACTCTGCAGGTGTCTGCAGGTGCAGAAAGCGGCCGGAGCAGAGGCATGTTCCCGGCCCAGCTCCCATCCAGACCCCAGGGCGTGGGCCTCACAGGCCCCTCCCTCCAAGCGCCGCCTCCCTTCTCTTCCCCGGACCCTCCCTGCTGGCCTCCAGCTCAGCCAAGCCTGGGGGTCCTGCTGGGCCCACTGGCCACGCCCGTGCAGGTGACACAGCGGCGTCTGCTCAGGCCCAGCAGGCCGCTGGCTGGCTCTGGAGTCACGGACAAGTGACCGCGCTCCTCGGAGCCCAGGCATTTTATACTCCAACTAGAGTGGCAGACGCCTCTTCCTGGGCAGGGCAAGCGGCCGGACAGGAGAAGGGGCGTGCGGGCCGCTGGCCACAGCTCTGCGGGCATTCCTGTCGCCCCACCCCCACCCGCACCCCCACTGGCCAACCGGGCGGCCAGGACGACCCTGCTTCTATGAACTCACACCAGAGTGAGCGACCTCAGCGCTTCACAGAAAATTTGTATTTTGAAAGTCAAACGTCTCACTCTGGGTGAATGCTTCATTGGAGGATCGCCTTTTAGTTCAGCTCTGTGCTTAAGGCAAGGAGGTTACTTGCCTGTTTCTGACCCGTATGTCACCCCGACCCCCAGCCCTCCCGCTTCTCTTCAGCCGCTTTTCTCCCAAGCTGCTCCCAGGACGCAGGGCCCGCAGGTCGGCCCCGGAGCACGCCCACGGCAGCACTCACGTGTTTGTCTGGAATTGGCACGGTGAACATGGAGATGCCCAGGACGGTGATGAGGCTGATGGTGAAGAGGATCATGGCGAAGTAGAGGTAGTGCACGCCGCAGATGATCCGGGGGCACTTCCTGTTCATGGAGCAGCTCCAGGGCCCGTAGGCAAACTCGGACAGCATGCGACAGGAGCCGATCACAAGGCCGCTGGCCAGCCCCCAGAAGGCGCCCTGCAGAGGAGGAGCCCAAGTCACCGGGAGCAGGGTGGCCTGAGCCGAGTCATCTGGGTCTAAGCTGAGCCCAGCACAGCAAGGGCTTCACGCGCCCCGCAGAGCCGTCTCGGCAGCGGGAGACGACACCGCCCGGACGAACAAAGACCGAGAGGCGCGCACACTCTACCAAGTCCGTCGGAGAACTCAGGGAGCACTGGAGACACGTCTAAGTCAGATGATGAAGACGCATCCCAAACAGTGTCCGAGAAGACCTGTCTCGCCTGCCGCGGTGGGGGCACCTCCATCTCCCCAGCTACTCAGGCACAGACCCCAGGAGACGTCCCTGGCCCCTTCCCCCCCAACCCTGCCCTGCCCTCGATCCACCAGTGAGTCATGCTGTCACTCCCACGGAGACCACCTCCGTCACGATCGTCTGCTGTCTCTCACACGGGGACTCCCTTCCTGGTCTCTCCTCGCCCGCAGTCCGAGGAGCCCGCGTGAGCTCTTCGAAGCATGGGTCAGGGAGTGCCCTGTCTCTGCGGAAGCCCTTGTGGCTTCTCCTGGCCGCCCTGAGAAGCAAGGCTCAGCTGCTCCGCTGACCTCACCTGGCTCCGCCCTCCTGTCGGTCCCCTCCAGCCACCAGGCATGCCGTTTCCCTGTCTGCCAGGCCTCTGCATGTGCCCTTCTTCCTGCTTTGGTCTCTCCCAAGATCTTGGTGGTTCTGGCTCGCCCTTCAGGATGCAGGTTCTAGGCCACTTTCTTAGGAGAAATCTCCTCCCACGACCTTGGCTGATGTCCTTGTGCCCCACGCCCTGCCCCCAGCATCTGCCCTGCTCACCTCCATGCTTCTTTACTTTCCCCTCCCCTTCTTTACTTTTAAGCAGCACTACCCCACTCTCAGAAATCTTATCTGTTCACTGGGTATCGTCTGTCTCCTCCACAGAGACACTGTACTCCTTAGCCTAAGGACTTGGGCTTGGAGCCAGTCTCAGGGACGGCTGGATGTCGGAGGAGGCAGAGGATGCAGTGTGTGCGGGAAGAGTCCTGGAGAAAGAACTGAAACCAAAGGCCAGGAGAGTGGTCCACAGGCCCCATTTATTGAAGGAGACGTGCAGGAAAGGGAAGACCGAGGGACAGATGAGGGTGAGAGAGAGGGCCTGGAGAAGTTCTCCAGGCCAAGCAAGGGACCCACAACATGCTGTAACCTTGGACCAGGGTAGCCGGAGAGCCACTGACAAGCTCCCCAGTTTCCCTTGGTGGCAGCCCCAACACCCTGAGAGTGACTCAGAGGTGGGAGGCAGACCGTTCTGACCGCCTGCTCCTCTTGCCCACGCCCCTCCCAAGCAAGCACAGGGAGGAGCATTTTCAGAACCCAGACGCCCCCTCACCCCATTCTTGGTGCTAAACTGAGTCCTGGTGAGCTGAGCCGTGGCTTGGTGGTAAAGAATCCACGCCAATGCACGAGACTCAGGTCTCATGTAGGTTTAATCCTTGGGTTGGGAAGATCTCCTGGAGAAGGAGACGGCAACCTACTGCAGTATTTTTGTCTGGAAAATCCCATGGACAGAGGAGCCTGGTGGGCTACAGTCCACGGGGGTCACAAAGAATCAGACACAACTGAGTGACTGAGCGTGCACCCACAAGCTGAGCAGAGCAGAAAGCTCTAGCCAACTGGCCTGGAGGACTGAACACCTGGCCTGAGCCTGCAGGAGGCAGCAGCCAGATGGAGGTGGACAAAGAGTCTCACGGCAAAGCAAAGACTCCGTGGGGAAGGACAGGGGCCACAGAGGGCAGGGGACAGGCAGTCAGCACTGCACGTGACCAGCAGCACCCAGGCCCGGGGGCTGCATGCGGAGTGGCCAGGGCTGGTGGGCAGGCAGGAGCCAGGTCTCAGAGGCGCTGAGCTCAGAATGCGTGCAAGGCAGGAGAAACAAGTCAGGATGTGACTCAACTAACCAGTGAAAACGTTCTGGCAAACCGTGCTTCCAGTCTTACGGGTGAGATGATCGAACCGTTAGTTGGGACCTTTATCTAGTTCTACATGTGGTGAAGAGATGGTCTTCGTGAAGGGAAGGTGGTAGGAGCCTGGGGCTGAACATCCCCCTGAGCGTCTGACATCTCTGAGCAGGAAAGCATCCTCCTGCAGAGGCCAACAGCAGAGGGCCCTCCTGCGGCTAGACAAGCGTGCAGGAGGGCCCCACGCGCTCTGCCCCGTGCAAGGCAGGGCCGGAGGCGGGCGGCCTTGGGAGGGCGGAGCCTGCTCCCGCCCGCCCACCCCGAAGTGTGAGCCACCTACCTGCTCAGTGACCCTCTTGCAGAAGACGGCCAGCAGGAACGTGGCGGCCACGGGCGGCGTCAGGTAGCTGAGCAGCGTGTGCATGTACTCAAACAGCTGCTCCCTGTGAGCCACCTGCAGGGCGGGCACCCAGGCCACTGAGACGGCGAGCAGGACTATAACAAAGAGCCTGCAAGTTCAACCGAAGGTCAGCGACACTGAGGGGTTTGTGCTTGTCTGTTTAACCTGCCAATAGAACACCTGCAAACCATAAACTATGAGCTAGTTCTGATCACTCCTTAGGGTACATTTGGATGCCCGTTCCTTAAGTGTGGCAGAGGAGACAGCATACCCCTAAACACTAACGGGGCCCGAGGGTTCTTAAAACCCCTTCAACTTCTGGACTGGATCGTGCGTAGATTTTCATCACATTTGGAGGGTGTGTCTTGAGGTGGTCATGCTTACAATATATAATACATGGGAAACGTTACTTCCTTGAGGGATAACGCACTTGTACACACTTCAGATGGAGCAGTGATGTGCCTGACTTTACAGACTGCTGTCAGCTCCCTTACGCCCTCGGCTGCTCATGCGGGAAACTGCCCAACAGTCCACAACGAGCAACCAAGCAACTGGTGAGAGACAGAAAAGGCTGAGTAAAGATTCCATTGCCCGCAGAGGGAACCGCCTAGGGCTTTCCACTGAAAGCAGAGAGTGTGTCCGGGACTAAGAATTCGCTACACGACTAGAGAAAACTGACGCAGAGTCACACTGCTGCTGCTGCTAAGTCACGTCAGTCGTGTCTGACTCTGTGTGACCCATAGACGGCAGCCCACCAGGCTCCCCGTCCCTGGGATTCTCCAGGCAAGAACACTGGAGTGAGTTGCCATTTCCTTCTCCAATGCGTGAAAGTGAAAAGTGAAAGGGAAGTTGCTCAGTCGTGTCCAACTCCTAGCGACCCCATGGACTGCAGCCTACCAGGCTCCTCCGTCCATGGGATTTTCCAGGCAAGAGTACTGGAGTGGGGTGCCATTGCCTTCTCCGCAGAGTCACACTGACCAAGCATGAATGCCAGGCCCCCTGTGTCAGCCTAGAGGGGTGGGGTGGGGACGGAGATGGGAGGGAGGTTCACAAGAAGGGGAGACGTGTATACCTATGCCTGATTCATGCTGAGGTTTGACAGAAAACAACAAGATTCCATAGAGCAATTATCCTTCAATAAAAATTAAATTAATTTGAAAAAAAAAAGAGGCCTCCTTAAGTTCAAGGGAATCGGCTAGGAATTTACCTGCATACTTGAACAAAAGCCAATATTCTTCAGAGGAACATGATCCAGAATTTCTACTATTATCTACAATGTTAAGTATATAATACAACTTTCCTATGAGTGGGGAGAAGAAAGAAAATGTAACCTACAGTCAAGGAAAACAGACGTCAAAAGAAATCAACCCCAAGATGGTTCAGGTATTAAAATGACCACAGGCTTCAAAGCAACTACTACAGTTATCTTAAAGAATTTGGACGAAATGATAGTTATGAGTGAATAGATGGGAAATCAAGGCAGAAAATGGAATACTAGAGAAAATTTTAAAACCAACAAAACAGACACTCCAGAACTAGAATTCCAGTTGAAAATATGAAATGAAAAATTCACAGGTTGGCCTTAACAGTAAATTGGAAATGGCAGAAGAAAGGGCCAATATCCTCAAGGGAGACTGATGAAAATCGAAACTGAAGAACACAGAGAAAAAAATTTTTTAAATAAACAGTGCCTCCATGAGCTGTGGACAATATCAAAAGGCTAATATGTGTGTAAGCAGAAGAGGGACGCAGCAGACAGACATGCAGAGAGATAGTGGTCAACAATTTCCCAGATCTGGTGAAAAACATTAATTTGCAGATTAAGAATTTCAGCAAAACCCAACCAGCACATCCATAACAAAACTGCTGAAAACCAAAAATGAAGAGAAAATTGTAAAAATCCAGGAAAGAAGACGCATTACATACACAGAGCAGTACTATGAATTATAGATGACTTCTGATCAGAAAGAAGAGGAACTTGGACAACTTTAACAGCAGCAATAATAGAATTACAAATGCACAAGGACCTGATAAACATTGTTCCAAAGAAGATACTCAGATGGCCGACGGGCACATGAAAAGGCGCTCACCATCACTCATCAGGGAGAGGCAAGAACTACAGTGAGGTGCCGTCTCATCCCCGCTAGAAGGGCTGCCGTCAGAAAGACGAGAGATGACACGTGCCGGTGGGGAGGGGAGAGAGGGGCGCTGGGGACGCTGGTGCGAGCGTAAGCTGGTGCAGCCGCTACGGAAAACAGGACGGAGGCGCCTCAAGAAACCGAAAAGGGAACTACAGCTCAGGCTAGTTCCAGTAGTCGCCCAGTCCTGTCTGACTCTTTGCGACCCCATGGACTGCAGCACGCCAGGCCTCCCTGTTCATCACCAACTCTCAGAGCTCACTCACACTCATGTCCATCGAGTCGGTGATGCCATCCAGCCATCTCATCCTCTGTCCTCCCCTTCTCCTCCCGCCTTCAATCTTTCCCAGCATCAGGGTGTTTTCCAATGAGTCAGTTCTTTGCATCAGGTGGCCAAAGTACTGGAGTTTCAGCTTCAGCATCAGTCCTTCCAATGAATATTCAGAACTGATTTCCTTTAGGACTGACCAGTTTGATCTCCTTGCTGTCCAAGGGACTCTGAAGAGTCTTCTCCAACACCACAGTTCAAAAGCACCAATTCTT
Source organism: Bos javanicus (assembly GCF_032452875.1). Taxonomy (NCBI): domain Eukaryota; kingdom Metazoa; phylum Chordata; class Mammalia; order Artiodactyla; family Bovidae; genus Bos; species Bos javanicus. Next base: position 72,051,639 of record NC_083884.1, read on the forward strand.
CGTCACTCAGCTTTCTTTATAGTCCAACTCTCACATCCATACATGACCACTGGAAAAACCACAGCCTTGACTAGACGGACATTTGTCAGCAAACTAATGTCTCTTTTTAATATGCTGTCTAGGTTGGTCATAGCTTTTCTTCCAAGGACCAAGTGTCTTTTAATTTCACGGCTGCAGTCACCATCTGCAGTGATTTTCGAGCCCAAGAAAATAAAGTCGCTCACTGTTTCCACTGTCTCTCATCTATTTCCCATGAAGTGGCGGGACTGGATGCCGTGATCTTAGTTTTCTGAATGTTGAGTTTTAAGCCAACTTCTTCACTCTCTTCTTTCACTTTCATGAAGAGGCTCTTCTTCACTTTCTGCCAGAAGGGTGGTGTCAGCTACATATCTGAGGTTATTGATATTTCTCCTGGCAATCTTGATTCCAGCTTGTGCTTCCTCCAGCCCAGTGTTTCTCATGATGTACTCTGCATATAAGCTAAAAAAGCAGGGTGACAATATACAGCCTTGACGTACTCCTTTTCCTATTTGGAACCAGTCTGTTCCATGTCCAGTTCTAACTGTTGCTTCCTGACCTGCATACAGGTTTCTCAAGAGGCAGGTCAGGTGTTCTGGTATTCCCATCTCTTTCAGAATTTCCCACAGTTTATTGTGATCCACACAGTCAAAGGCTTTGGTGTAGCCAATAAAGCAGAAGTGGATATTTTTCTGGAACTCTCTTGCTTTTTTGATGATCCAGCAGATGTTGGCAATTTGATCTCTGGTTCCTCTACCTTTTCTAAATCCCACTTGAACATCTGGAAGTTCATGGTTCAGGTACTGTTGAAGCCTGACTTGGAGAATTTTGAGCATTACTTTGCTAGCGTGTGAGATGAGTGCAAACGTGTGGTAGTTTGAACATTCTTTGGCATTGCCCTTCTTTGGGATTGGAATGAAAACTTAACTTTTCCAGTCATGTAGCCATTGCTGAGTTTTCCAAAATTTGCTGGCACATTGACTGCAGCACTTTAACAGCTTCATCTTTTAGGATCTGAAATAGCTCAACTCGAATTTCATCACCTCCACTAGCTTTGTTTATAGTGATGCTTCCCAAGGCCCACTTGACTTCACATTCCAGGATGTCTGGCTCTGGGTGAGCGATCAGACAATTGTAGTTATCTGGGTCATTGAGATCTTTTTTGTATAGTTCCACTGAGTATTCTTGCTACTTCTTCTTAATATCTTCTGCTTCTGTTAAGTCCGTACCATTTCTGTCCTTTATTGTGCCCATCTTTGCATGAAATACCACATGACCTGGCGATTCCACTTCTGGGTATATATCGAAAGGAAACACGGATCGCTACCTTGAAGAGATCGCTGTACACTTTACCTGTTTTTAATAGCCAGGACATAGGAAAGCCTAAATGTTTGTCAACAGGTGAATGAATAAAGAATACGTGGTACATGTACACAGCCTATTTTTTTCTTTTCTGTTTCCCCCCACACCTCAAGGCATGTGAGATCTGTTCCGTGACCAGGGATTCAACGTGAGCCCCTGCATTGGAACCAGAGTCTTAACCCCTGGACCACCAGGGAAAGCGCTCGATTGTTTTCTGCTCGACCTTAGCTTTCGCTTAATTTTTATTCTTCTGACTTCTTTTGGGCTAATCAAATATTTTATTGGCTAGTTCGTATTTTACTGACTTGTTACACACCCTTGAACTGTCCTTATATCGCTCAGTCTAGAGGCCACACATGCACCCTTGACACGCCTCAGTCTGGTACCAGAGAGCCTGAGGCTGTTCACACTCCGTGCAGCCCCTTCTCGCTCCCTCTGGGATTCCTGGTGTGTCCTGCCCCCCTGTTGCTGCCCCACGGACGTCTTTGCTTACTGCTGTCAGCACCCGCTCTCTTCCATGTCGCATATACTCACCCTTTATGGTACTCTCCATCCTTCTCTGAAGGTCAGTCTTCCATCCGGGTTATTTTTCCTGCAGCCTAAGACTCCCCTTTCAGTTCAGTTCAGTTCAGTCGCTCAGTCGTGTCTGACTCTTTGCGACCCCATGAATCGCAGCACGCCAGGCCTCCCTGTGCATCACCAACTCCCAGAGTTCACTCAGACTCAAGTCCATCGAGTCAGTGATGCCATCCAGCCATCTCATCCTCTGGCGTCCCCTTCTCCTCCTGCCATCAATCCCTCCAGCATCAGAGTCTTTTCCTTTGGTATTTATTATCATGAAATTCCAATGGAATACATTCTCTCAACTTGCATTTATCAGAAAACATGTTTGTTTCACTTTCACTCCGGAGGCTATTCTGATGGGTACTGAGCTTCAGGTGGGCAGTGTGTTCCTAGCACTTGAGGACGTCATCCCACTGTCTCCCAGCCTCTACAGTTTCTGCTGAAAACTCCACTATGCGTCTCTGTCGCCCTTTGGGAGGCGATGCGATTCACTTCCTTCTGGCTGCTCTAATAGGTCTCCTGTCTCCATCTCCAGCAGCTCCACCACCACATGGTCTGGGTACGGTCTCCTTTAGATCTATCCTGCCGGAGATCTGTGGGATTTCTTGCATCTCTGGATAGTTGTCCAGACATTTGGAACATTCTTGGTTGTCATCTTTTCGAAATGGCTTCTGCGGTCACACATATATAATCCCAGAGACATAACGTATCACAGCCATCTGTGTCCCCCATGCGCCTTTTTTCTTCATGCTTTATTTTGGATATTGCTGACTGACCCATTTTCAAGCCACTTACTGTGTCTTCTGCTTCAGCCAATCCCTTGTTAACCCATCGAGCTGTCTTCTTTTCTAACTCATTCGTTTGGCTGCATCATTGTTCGCTGCAGCGCACAGGGTCTCTGTGTAACGTAGGATCCTTCATAGCGCGTGGGCTTAGTTACCCTGAGGTATGTGGGGTCCCTGACCAGGGATCAAGCCTGCCTCCCCCGCTTTGCAAGGGGGATTCTTAACCACTGGACAAGCAGGGAAGTCTCCGCCACTGAGTTCTTAATTTCAGATACTTGTTTTTCAATTCTAGACCTCCTCATTTTTACAAATTCTAATTCTTTGGGAAAGTTCCCAATTCTTTGCATCTATTTTCTTGTACATATTAACCCTGGTTATTTCAAAGTCTTTGTCTGCTAGCTTCACCTATAGGCCTACGTTCACACGTATGATCCGCTGCATTTCACACATGTGGTAGTATAAATACAGCGGTGAGCAGGGACATTCTCTCCTCTTTTCTTTCTAGCTCCATCAGACATGACTTGATTTTTAGGGTGATACAGATATATTTTACTGGGTTGAAAGGTACCTACTTTATGAAATACTTTTTCATCATCTGGATATATATGATTTTCCTCTTTTGATCCATTAATACGGTGAGGTGTGTTACCACACTTTCTAATATTGAACCACTCTTGCACTTCTGGAAAATAACCACAGCTGGCAATGAAATGTCATTCTGTTCTTTTTAGTATTTTGTTGGATTTGTGTCCACTATTTTATTAACCATTTTTGCATTGGTATTTAACAGTGAGATGAGGCTTTAGTTTTAATTTCTTCTGTGCTGTACTTGTTAGGTTTTGGCATCAATATTTTGAGCTTTATAAAATGAGTATGTCTTCTCTTTCTCCCCATGTCCTATAACAATTTACATAAAACTTGTATCTGTTTCTTAAAGTTTCTCACAAAAGTGCTTTTTAAAGAGTGAAATGCTAATCAAAATGTCACAGCAAACTCAATTTGCAGGGGTCACACAGGTAAGACAGTGAGCAAGAGGCGCGGAGTGCAGAGAGCATTTGAGGTTCAACGCAGGCCAAGTTCAGCGTGTGGGGCTCGAGGTGGGTCACCCTACGGAGATGACAAGGCCTGTGTCTGCACGTTCGTACCCCTGTGTTATGCCCAGCATTTGTGGCCTCCTGGTGGATGGTGTAGCCCTGAGACGGGTGAGTTCTGCTTACCACGTGGTCAGGCAGACCAGCTCCCTTTTCTGAGCCACTACCCCCATTTGTACAGTAAGAACAAGAACTAAAATTTACCTTTAAAGGCTGTCCTGAGGACTGAGAGAGACCCTGGAATAATGAAACACGCTCGTTCATAAGGACTACTTTGGGGGTACGTTAATAAACTATGCTCATTATCACTGTCTCACCACTTAATTTTCTCCCAAGTATAAACACTTCCCTTTGTGATTATAAAAGCAATACATCTTCACTGCAAAACTGCAACAAAAACAAACAGCACCATACCACGTGTAAAAGCGCTAGCTCTACACACAGTTCAGCTCAGTCGCTCAGTCGTGTCCGACTCCTTGCGACCCCATGAACCCCAGCACGCCAGGCCTCCCCGTCCATCACCAACTCCCGGAGTTTACTGAAGCTCATGTCCATTGAGTCGGTGATGCCATCCAACCATCTCATCCTCTGTCGTCGCCTTCTCCTCCCACCTTCGATCTTTCCCAGCATCAGGCTCTTTTCTACTGAGTCAGTTCTGAGAGCCTAAATGTATAACGTAATGAGTTATCGGGGGCATCATTTCACTGACAGCAGAAACCCGTGAGATTAGAGGAGTACTTCACCTTCCTGTTATCATGAGCTCCTTTTTAGTGGCCGTCGGCCGCATCTGGGGGTAGATGTCCATGGTGAACACGGCGCTGGCACTACTGTATACGGCGGTCAGGGAGGACATGAGGGAGGCCCAGAGGGCGGACACCACCAAGCCGCGGACGCCTGCGGGAGAAGGACACCGCCTGGGCCTCCAGCTCCCCGGCCGCCCAGACATGAGGGAGGCCCAGAGGGCGGACACCACCAAGCCGCGGACGCCTGCGGGAGAAGGACACCGCCTGGGCCTCCAGCTCCCCGGCCGCCCCAGGAGGTGCCCGAAGCCTGCCGAGGAGCATTCCCACACGTTGAATCTCGCGCAGGGTGGCAGTCCAGCCAAGATGGGTCCATGCATGAAGCCTGCCCTTGCTCGGTGACAAGCCTCGCAGTCTCCGGCTGGGTCCTTATAACCAGAGTGGTCACTCTGGACATCAGCCTGACGGCCCCCCTGCAGCCCTGTAGAAAGGAAACCACCGCTGTCCCCCTTTAACACATGAGACCCAGAGGGCCAGGCCATTAAGCAAGTGACGCAGCTCCTGGGCCTCACCGTTCCCACCTGCAAGGTGGGTTTAAAAGCGCTTCCCACACAGGGCTGTTTTTACGGTGAAGACAGCGCCCAACACCAGGCAAGCACCCAGCAGACGCTAGCTGTAAACACGACGAGCTCAGCTTCTGGCCTGAAAGGCTGCTCAGCAGCAGGGACTTCTGTGAGTGAGTCCCTCCTGCAGTCAGGAGAGCCTGGGGGGTAACAGGGCCCGTGCAATAGTGCCCCCACCCCGATTCACCAGGGACGTGGGCAAGGCCACGCAGCCCTCCCATTGCCCCATGGCCCAGGCCGCAGCACCCGCGCACAGACAGAGGCTCAGCTGGAGAAGCCAGGTAACCTCCTTCCTGAGCTGTGGGGCGGCTGGCGCTTCCTTCAGTGGGAGCTGTCTACATCGTATTTCAGGGGAATCAATGTCTCCATGTTGTTGGCCTGCTGGTACACAAAGCTAATGTGGAATTTTAAGAAGCCTGTACTCTTGGCTTGGCTCCTCTGGAGGTGGGGAAGCAGGTGAGAGGAAAGCCACCCCTCTGTCGTCCCACTGGCCCGAGCTCCCTGCCAGCGGGATGCCGCCTTGCTCCCCTGTGTCTCCAGGAACCATCTGTGGTGGCAGCGTGGGGAGGGTACAGGCTCGGTGGGTGCAGATGCCCGTGAGACCCGAGAGTCCAAGTGAGGAAGCAAGAGGAGGCCCCGAGGCTCCAGCGACGCAGAGGGCCTCTGCCACAGCCTCACCTCCCCTGGGGCCCTTACTTCGGACCGTCCGCTCCCGGCCCCGGGCGCAGCTCCACTGCTTACCGCTAGGCAGAAGCTCCACCACCAGCAGGGGGTAGGCGATGGGGCTGCAGCTGGCCTGCATGCCACAGTACTTCTTACACTCTGAAGGCACAACACACGCCACCTCATCTGCAAAGAGAGACAATCGCACCAGCACAGGGCCCGGCTCACCAGGAGCTCGGGGTGGAGGGATGGTCGCACCAGCACGGGGCCCGGCTCACCAGGGGCTCAGGGTGGAAGTCAGGGGAGGCGGGGCTTCTGCCAGTTCACCGCTTAACCCGCAGCCAGTCCTGAGACCCCAACAAGCCTTCTGGTAACCCAGTCGGGTGTTGGAAAAGCAAACAATAATTCAGCCTCACACTGACTGGAGGGCCACTCGACCTTCTCCCTTCGTCTCGCAGGGGCTGTTATTTCAGAGGGTGTGGGGAGAAATGTGGACAAAGGCAAGTAAATAAGGGAAAGTGATGGGCCATCGAGAGCTTAAATGGGATAAAAAGCTACCACCTGAGAGAAAAGCAGAAACGAGGAATCCTCGTGGACTAGGAAGAGGCAGGTAGGCCTAGGTTCACTCGGAGAGCAAGCAGTTTCACAGGGGAGGTCGGGGGAGCACGGGAAAACCAAGGGGCAGCTTGTCCTCTGCCTGGCCCCACCCCCGGCCAGCAGGCCCCCAGTCCCCCTCAGTGTGGTCCGAGAAGGGCCCCCGGGCCCCTGGCCATTCTGGACACGCCTTCCCCCACAGGGACCGGCCCCTGCCACTCAAGTGGGCTCCCTGAGACTCGCCTGGCATTTATGCCCAGGCGCAGAAAGGAAGCACTCTTTCCGGGGCTTTCTGGGCTGGAGGCTGGAAGCCTGGCGCCACTGGTGGTCAACTCACAGCAGAGAGAGACTGCGAGAAGGCCAGCTCGAAGGAGGTAAAACGCACATCATTTTCAGTCTAGAGCCCTAATGAACACGGGGACCGCCACAGCAGACCAGACTGACGAACCACCAACGTGGGGGCGTGCAAACCCCAGCTCTGGCCGCCTGAGACCCAGAATCTAGGCCAGAGGCCTTCGCGTTACTGGAAAGCCACCCTCTCCCAGGAAGCGGGTGGAGGCCCAGCTTTCGTGCTGAGCGCCCCTCTGGCTCTATTCAAATCCCAGGCGTGTGGATACCATCCCAGAGTCTGGCTCTTTCTAGGACTGAGAACAAGTGGTCCCAGGCCCCTCGCCTCCCAGGCCCCAGTGCAGTCCCCAGGGCACCTGGTGGGTAGGTAGAGGTGGGGGGGGGCGGGCGGGGGAGGCTGGCTCTTCCTGCATCCTGCCGCCCTCCACCACCCCCCAAGCCACCTCTAGAGTCCAGGAGTTGCAGGATTCTGCCCAGTCTTCCTCCTCAGTAGGTGGGGTGGTCTGTGCTGTGCAGGGGGACTGTGGAGGCAGGGCTGCCAAGCCCAGGAGACTCGGGTCCTAGGGAGCATGGAGGAGGGGACTATTTTTTTTTTATATAGTTTACAAACTTTTTTTTTTTTAACGCGGATCATTTTTTAAAGTCTTTACTGAATGTGTTACGATACTACTTCTGTTTATGTTTTGGTTTTCTGGCTGAGAGGCACCGGGGATCTCAGCTCCCTGACCAGGGACTGAACCTATGCTGGAGGGCAGCGTCTTAACCACTGGGCCACAAGGGAAGTCCCATGGGGCCTGTTTTCTACCCTCTGAGGGGGCACCACCTATGAGGCTCCAGAAAGCGCCGCCTGACAGCCAGAGAGCAGGCCTGGGATGCGGGGATGGAGCACGCCTCTCTGCTGGGACTGGAAGGAGTCAGCGCTAAGAGCAGCAAGTCTCCGGGGCAGACTGGCGGCTGGACCACGCTGAGCCACGTCTCCCGCACGTGCCCCTTGGTCTGCCGGGGCTGTCGGACACTGCGGCAGAACACCGCGGCAGAAGACTCGAGGGAGCGGCGGCTCTGCCCAGTGGCCGCGCTGTCGGAGTACGTGCGCCATGAAGGTGTAGCACGCGTTCGTCGCTCGGTTGTGTCCGACTCTATGTGACCCCGCGGACTGCAGCCTGCCAGGCTCCTCTGTCCGTGGGGTTCTCCGGGCAAGAATGCTGGAGTGGGCTGCCGTGCCTTCTCCCCATAAAGGTGTAAGGGATAAACAGACCTCGTGCCCAGAGGCAGTGCAGCCAGTGAAACGGGGCTGGAGTTGGGTAAGGGACATCACAAAATTAGGACGCTTCTTCATGGAAGCGGGGACGTTTGCGTGGTGCTGAATGGAAAGAACGTGGGTTGTTCTGGGGTTCCACAATGCCGCCCCTGGGCTGAGAGGCTGACGCACCTGGCACCCAGGAGGGCTTGCACGTGTCGCCCACGGCAGCCTCCCCGAGGCCGGGCCTCAGCCCCACACAGACCCAGCCGCGGCTGCGGGCAGCGTCAGCCTCTCCCCCCTGCCGATGTGCCCCTCTGCCATTTCTCTCTTGCCACCTGCCTCCACAGTCCCTGCCAGACTTCTGCTCAGCCACGCCCCTCATCTAAACCCATCGCCCCCAAGAAAGCACCCTGGGGCTCCCTGACACCAGCAGGCTGCGGGGGACCTGACAGCCCCAGGCCCTCCCGAGGCCGGAGAGCCAGGAAGTCGCTCAGTGTGAGCGAGCGCAGCAGAGCAGGAGTTACCTGTGTACAGGACACGGCTGATCATCCCTGGCATGACGATGCTGAACATGGGCAACAGCTTCAGGAACCCGCACAGGACGCAGCCGCCCTTCACGTGGGACAAGTTCTTCCCGGCCAGGCAGCCCTGGACGAAGATCTGCAGAGGAAACGCGGGGGCACGGGGGGCTTTCTCAGACTGTGTGAGCCTGGGCTGCCTCTGCACAGACAGGACAGGACAGGACAGCTGGGACCTGCAGCAGCAGCAGGGGGTGCCCTGGGGCGGGAAGCGGGGTGCCGACCGCTCACCCCACTCATCCGGCGCCCCTGGGCACGCAGGGCCTCAGGAGACACGTGTGACAGAGCAGCGCGTCCTGCTCGGCGCACAGCTGCCCGAGCGGATGGGGGCAGCCTGCCCTTGGCCTCATTGCTAGAGCTGCACGCCCAGCGCAGCGGTGCGGCGTTTACCAGCTGCCGCCGGCAAGGACGAGACTCCCGCCCAGAGGACACAGAGCGCCTCTGCCCGTGACATCAGTCCCAGCACAGGTGCGTCCCTCGCAACAAATGGGCGTTCAGAGCTAGGGCCAACCTCACTCGTCTCAGCAGAAACCAGCCAGTGTAGACCCTGACGTGCGAAGTCTCCTGGGGGCACATCACGGCCTGTGTCACGGCACTCTAAGAGGCGGTGTGCGCTCAGCCCAAGCAGGAGCGCACGCGGGCAGATGGAGAAGCACGTGAGAAAGAACACGCAGACGTGGTGTGCTGCATCGAGAAGAGGCAGCATTCTGTAGGAGCTGAAATGATGTGCTAAAGCATACTGAAATAATGGGGAGAAACGCCCGGAGTGTGACGCTGACTAAAAGGCACAGAGTGCAGCAGAGCCGCTGACACCGTGACTCTGTGCCTAGAGAAAGTCCACGGGGTAAACCGGGGCGGCGACAGCGGCTAATCCTGACGGGTAGAATTTTCCTGTTTTTCTCTAATGCTTTCTTGCTTTTCCAAATGCATTACTTTATGAGTAGGACGAAGAACCCAGACTGGTCCTGCCTCATGCAACAGGCACTGCTTCTCAGGGGGCCAGGCGGCATCCTGCTGCCCGCCCCCGGCACCCTGGGGGCCGCTGCTGGGCTGCTGGGCTGCACTTCCCTTGTCAGCTTAGCCCTGCACACAGAAGAGATGGGCTCTAAGCGAGGGGCGGGAGGAGGGCTGGGGCCGAAGCCGACTCTTATTCTGAGGACAGGACAGCCGTGAGGCATGAAGTCGTTGCAGGCAGAAAGCCCTCAGCACTCACGTACGTGGTCATGTGTCACTAAGTGCGGCGATGGACAAACTCTTGTTTAAAACGGCGGGCACTGTTGTTCAGTCAGTAAGTTGTGTCTAACTTTGCGACCCCATGGACTGCAGCACACCAGGCTTCCCTGTCCTTCACCATCTCCTGGTTTGCTCAGACTCATGTCCACTGAGTCAATGATGCCCTTCAACCATCTCATCCTCTGTCGTCCCCTTCTCCTCCTGCCCTCAACCTTTCCCAGCATCAGGGTCTTTTCCAGTGACTCAGTTCTTCACATCAGGTGGTCAAAGTGGTGGAGCTTCAGTTTCAGTATCAGTCCTTCCAATGAACATTCAGGGTTGATTTCCTCTAGGACTGACTGGTTGGATCTCCTTCCTGTCCAAAGGACTCTCCAGTCTTCTCCAGCACCACAGTTCAAGAGCATCAATTCTGTGGTGCTCTGCCTTCCTTAGTTTTCAACTCTCACATCTATACGTGATTACTGGAAAGACCATACCCTTGACTACACAGATCTTTGCTGGCAAAGTGATGTCTCTGCTTTTTAATATACTATCTAGGTTTGTCATAGCTTTCCTTCCAAGAAGCAGGAGTCTTCTGATTTCTTGGCTACAGTCACCATCCACAGCGGTAGGCAAAGGAAAACAGTTTTCCTTCTGTCCATTTCTTTGCCCCTTTTTTAAATAAAATTTTTTCTTAAATCATTTTCTTTACTTGTTTGGAAGTTAGAGATTCTACTTTAATGCTTTTAATAATTACCTGTAAATTTTTAACATGGATACAACTTCATATCTAAAGAAAACCAGTATTCGCACACTCAACAATTTCAGGCGCACAGACAGATTTAACTCCAACTGTGGTCTCCGAGTTTAGCTCTGTCTGTTTTACTTCCCGTGAGCATAAGTACAATGACTTTCAGGCACTGCTTTAGATCTGTGCGTGTGCTGGCCAGCATCTCTAGCCATCCATCCCTTCTGCTCTCCAGGACTTCCTTTTCCCTTATGCACCTCGTTCAGTATCTAGGGACGGTTATGCCTTTACTTTTATTATGTTTAAAATATTGATTTGGCTGTGCTGAGTCTTAGTTGCAGCATGTGGGATCTAGTTCCCACACTAGGGACTGAATCTGGGCCCCCTGCATTGGGAGAGTGGAATCTCAGCCACTGGACCACCAGGATAGTCCCAGTACGACTTTATTTTGCCCTCAGATCAGATCAGATCAGTCGCTCAGTCGTGTCTGACTCTCTGCGACCCCATGAATCGCAGCACTCCAGGCCTCCCTGTCCATCACCAACTCCCGGAGTTCACTCAGACTCATGTCCATCGAGTCAGTGATGCCATCCAGCCATCTCATCCTCTCTCGTCCCCTTCTCCTCCTGCCCCCAATCCCTCCCAGCATCAGAGTCTTTTCCAATGAGTCAACTCTTCTCATGAGGTGGCCAAAGTACTGGAGTTTCAGCTTCAGCATCATTCCTTCCAAAGAAATCCAAGGGCTGATCTCCTTCAGGATGGACTGGTTGGATCTCCTTGCAGTCCAAGGGACACTCAAGAGTCTTCTCCAACACCACAGTTCTAAAGCATCAATTCTTCGGCCCTCAGCCTTCTTCACAGTCCAACTCTCACATCCATACATGACCACAGGAAAAACCATAGCCTTGACTAGACGGACTTTTGTTGGCAAGGTAACGTCTCTGCTTTTGAATATGCTGTCTAGGTTGGTCATAACTTTCTTTCCAAGGAGTAAGCGTCTTTAATTTCATGGCTGCAGTCACCATCTGTAGTGATTTTGGAGCCCAGAAAAATAAAGTCTGACACTGTTTCCACTGTTTCCCCATCTACTTCCCATGAAGTGGTGGGACCGGATACCATGATCTTTGTTTTCTGAATGTTGAGCTTTAAGCCAACTTTTTCACTCTCCACTTTCACTTTCATCAAGAGACTTTTGAGTTCCTCTTCACTTTCTGCCATAAGGGTGGTGTCATCTGCATATCTGAGGTTATTGATATTTCTCCCAGCAATCTTGATTCCAGTTTGTGTTTCTTCCAGTCCAGCGTTTCTCATGATGTACTCTGCATATAAGTTAAAAAAGCAGGGTGACAATATACAGCCTTGACGAACTCCTTTTCCTATTTGGAACCAGTCTGTTGTTCCATGTCCAGTTCTAACTGTTGCTTTCTGACCTGCATACACATTTCTCAAGAGGCAGATCAGGTGTTCTGGTATTCCCATCTCTTTCAGAATTTTCCACAGTTTACTGTGATCCACACAGTCAAAGGCTGTGGCATAGTCAATAAAGCAGAAATAGATGTTTTTCTGGAACTCTCTTGCTTTTTCCATGATCCAGCAGATGTTGGCAATTTGATCTCTGGTTCCTCTGCCTTTTCTAAAACCAGCTTGAACATCAGGAAGTTCATGGTTCACATATTGCTGAAGCCGGCTTGGAGAATTTTGAGCATTACTTTACTAGCGTGTGAGATGAGTGCAATTGTGCGGTAGTTTGAGCACTCTCTGGCATTGCCTTTCTTTGGGATTGGAATGAAAACTGACCTCTTCCAGTCCTGTGGCCACTGCTGAGTTTTCCAAATTTGCTGGCATATTGCGTGCAGCACTTTCACAGCATCATCTTTCAGGATTTGGAATAGCTCAACTGGAATCCCATCACCTCCACTAGCTTTGTTCGTAGTGATGCTTTCTAAGGCCCACTTGACTTCGCATTCCAGGATGTCTGGCTCTAGGTCAGTGATCACACCATCGTGATTATCTGGGTCGTGAAGATCTTTTTGTACAGTTCTTCTGTGTATTCTTGCCATCTCTTCTTAATATCTTCTGCTTCTGTTAGGTCCATACCATTTCTGTCCTTTATCGAGCCCATCTTTGCATGAAATGTTCCTTTGGTATCTCTGATTTTCTTGAAGAGATCCCTAGTCTTTCCCATTCTGTTGTTTTCCTCTATTTCTTTGCATTGATCGCTTCTGAGTAATACTTAGCTGGGCACCTAATTGAAAGTGGGCATCTTCCTCAGTCCTTCGAAAGGTTTCCTCCTCTCCCTCAGGTTATGCTGCTACTAAGTCTGTTCACCAAGAGGTAACTCTGTGTAGATTTGCACGGGAGTCACTGTGATTCCTGAATCTGAAGAGTCCTGCTGTTACGACGACTGTAAAAATTCTCAGTTATTTTCTCTTCAAATATTGCTTCTCCTCTTTCCTCCTGGAATTTGAAGGAAGTATTTCAATTCTGTCATCCATGTCACAATCTCTCGTTCACACTTTTTTTGTGCTGTTAGGGCAACTGCTTCAGTTCTCTCTTCCAGGTTGCTAACTCTTTCCTTCAGCTATGTTTAATCTGTTTCTTAACAGTTACTGAATTTTACATTTCAACAAGGATATTTTGCATTTCCAGGAGTTTGAGTTTTAAATCTCACTGGTCATTTTTGATGGAATTGTGTGTTCATGTTTTCAGGTCCACTTTCACTTCCTTATATGCGTATTTTGTGTTTGGTATCTAACACCTCGGTTTTGTGAAGTATGGGGGTTTCTTGCTGTGGTGGTTAGGCTCCCGCCTGTTTTCTATCTTTTACAGAAGGATTTTTCTCGTCTTCGAGGCAAGGCAGCATAACGAGACACGTGATAAGCAGAAGAGGAGGAATACAAGCAACAAGGCTGCGCCGCATCACAGAGCACGCGGGGCGCGGGCGCTCTTCCGGCTTCCGGGCCCTCCAGTCCGCACAGCTTGGCGCTCCGTCAGTGCGGCTCCGGGCACGGCGGCCCCGCGGCTGACAGGTGCGAAGCAGTCCCCAGTGTTAGCTTCCCCCGCCACCCAAGCCGGTCTCATCCTCCCACCTCAGTGCGATCGATGCGGTCATCAAGGCCTCACGTGGTCCCTCGTGAACCTGGATGAGGATTTGGGGGTGCATTCTGGGGAACATGCCTGCTTGGTCACAGAGCACAGCATACCAGACTTGATTCAACACGCAGTCCTCCAGAGCAGGCTACCCCGATCTGCACTCTCACCAGAACCGCACGAGGACCCCTATACATCCATGTCCTCCCCAGAGCTTGGCATCATCAGGCTTCCTGATTTTTGCCAGTCTCATTGTGGTTTTAAATTGCACTCCCCTGATAATACTGGGCTATATTTCATTTTCTACAAATTGCCTGTCGCTGTCTTTTGCCCCCGTGGCTGTGTGGCTGCTGGAGTGCCTTTTTCTTATGGGTTTGCTATTAGTCTGCCGCTCACTGCAAACATTTCTAATGGTCTCCTCTGGCCCATCATCCGTCAACTTTGTCTAGAGCATCTTTGTTAGAAACACCCTCCGTGCAACGTGGTCAAACCGCTATGACTTACACTCCCCACAACTAATAAAGTATTCACCAGTGTTGCCTTCCCTTATTAGAGTATGCGTTTCCTTTTCACAGTTAAGTCTTTAATTCACCGGAAGTCTCCCCTGTTGATTGGTGGAGCCTCCAGAACATATGTTAAATCCCTGCAAGTATGTGAGTCTGTCTCTGAGCTCTTTGCTCTGTTGGTCTGTATGTCGATTCCTGGGAATTTCAAACTGCTTGCGTTACTGCAACTTTGTCGATGTTTAAATATCTGGTCGGGCAAGTTCTCCCACTTTGTTCTTCATTTTCAACCTCGGGTTAGCTATCTGTGACATCCCCTTTCATAAAAGGCTTAAACCCTTTTTACTGTGATATCACACACGGACGCATGCTATAGCACGTTACGGAGCGCTGTAGTTCCGTTACCGTGGAGCCACCACCCAATTCAAGAGGTGCAACTCTGCCGAGCCCCAGAAGCCTCTCTCCGTGATCCTGTTTTTAAATATCAAGGTAAAATTCACGTAGCGTATAACTATCCGTTCATCTTCTACTTTCGGGCATGCTGTGCAGCATGTGGGATCTGTTTCCCAGCCAGGCATCAATCTTGTGCCCCTGCGCTGGAGATGAGGCGTCTTAGCCCCTGGCCTGTTGGGGAAGCCTCTGTGATTACCATTTAAAGTAAACAGTTCAGCAGCGGTTGGTGCCTCCCAATGTCGCACCATCTCCACCTCTTTACAATGTCAAGACCTTCTCATGACCCAGAACACCACCCAGGCCCACAGAAGTGGTCACTCTCCATTCCTCCTCCACTCGTCCCCTGTGAGGCACTAATTGGATTTTCGTCTCCATGGATTTGCCTGTTCTGAATGTTTCATATAAAAGGAATCATACAACAGGTGAACCGCTGAGCCTGGCTTCTTTCACTGAGCATAACGTTCTTAGATTCATCAAACATGTAGCATGTAACAGAATTTCATTTGTTTTTATGGCTGAATAATATTCCCATACACAGGCACGCGTTTTGTTCATTCACTCCTTGGTGGATATCTGGGTCATTTCCACTTTTCAATGATTGTCGGGAACGCTGTCATGTGCGCTTCTTTTTAACCTCAGCTCTTCCCCTTGCTTCAGAAATGACTCTTATTTCCTCCTTGCTTTTCTTTAGTCTTTTGCTACTTAATTGTGTGGGCTGAAACGAGGTAATCGGCACTGCCCGTGCTCCACTCGGTGAGCATGACCGCACAGCCCCTGGCCTTCTGCTCCAGAGGCTCGCTCCCGGTGTGCTGTGCAGCTGCACTTCCTTCTCTTTATTGCCCTTCCACCGTATGAACATTTCACAACTCAGTGATCGACCACTGATAGAACCATGTCATCTTTAGAGTAAGCTTTGAGTCCTGACCAAAAAATCCAACTGAAATACTGATTAGCAGCATTTAATTTTTAGGAAAACTGACATTTTTCATGAGCAAAAAATTGTGCTTTGCAGATAATGAGAGGGAAGAAGAAGTGAAAACAGGTGCTGTGCCACAGATGGGACTGGGAGAGAGACCCCTTTTTAAAATGTTATTATTTTTCAAACATGCTACATTTTAAAAAGTTTTTTAAAAGTTTTTTGGCCATACCCCACAGCATGTGGGATCTTAGTTCCCCATCCAGGGGTGGAACCCACGTCTCCTGCATTGGAAGGCAGAGTCTAAACCAATGAACCATCAGGAAGTCCTCCACCACCACCTTTTTTTTTTAACTGCCACATTAAACTTTTTTCCCAAATTTTAGAGACCTCTTTTAGACAGCACACGGTGCTGCGGCATCTGGGCACCGCATGAGGCTGGGAGGGAAGCCTGCCTGAGGTCCCCCCACCCCCGCCCCCACCGGCCGCAGACCCATCAGCGCCACCTGTCTCGTTACCTGGTCAGTGCACCAGTAGTACAAGGAAATGGTGGAGAGGCCAAAGACGACCCCAGGCCAGGGGACGTCTCCGGTGACGGGGTCTCGGAAAACGTGGAAGGCGTCCGCACGTGGTACGAAGCACTCCATCGGGGCGGTCCAGTTCCCTTCCTGGGTGACGGTCGGCTTGGCCTCCGGGTACCTGCTCTCTAGCTCCTGGTATCCGCCTATCTCGTTAAAGGCTTGAAAACACCACACAGTCGCTCAGTATCTTCAACTGCACAGGAGCCGAGACAGCAACGTGCGACACGACAGTAGCCGACACTGTGCGTGCTAAGAGAAGAGACCCCCTCCTCCAAGGCGAGAGCAGAGCAGAGTGGACACGGGGTCAAGTGCCCAGCTCCCTGTCCTCCTGCTGCTGGGGACAGATCCCTCTCTCCAGTTGCACTCCACCCTGCATGGCTCAGGTGGGCCTTGTCAAACCGCCCACCATGCATTCTGATCTGGCATGTGACCTAGGCCTGGCCAGTGCTCCCTGTCTCCGGGCAGCTGACGTGTCAGGAATGGACTTGAGACCCAGGCCCAACTAATTTAAACAGAACTTGTCCCAGGAGCCTTCTGCTTAAGGCACCAAAAATGCCTGCTTCCTTGCTTTGGGGTGCTAAGCAAGAATGGGAGTGTGAGGTCCTTTTGTCCACCTGGCTCTTGCAGAAGCCTGGGTCAAGCCATGCTCAAAAGTAAGATGCCCTGGAATTTCCAGTCATGTGAGTCAAGGAAGTACTTAATTTGCTTCAACTGGCTTTGAACTAGAGTTTTATCACAAGTTACTCAAAGAATCTCGACTAAATCAGAAATTAACATTCATTTTCCTGCCATCCTGGCAAAATGTTTGTGAGACTTCATGTTTGGGATTCTCCTCAGTGCTCAAAGCATTTCTTCCTCCGTATCCTAACCAGTGTAAAACCTTATTATTAAATAAAAATGTCTTTAAAAGGCACTAAAACACACGTAATCCCACCCACATAACTAAAAAACACCCTGTGAAAGTGGAAGTCACTTAGTCGGGTCTGACTCTGCAACCCCAGGGGTTATAGTCCGTGGATTCTCCAGGCCAGAACACGGAGTGGGTAGCCTTTCCCTTCTCCAGGGGATCTTCCTAACCCAGGGCTTTGGCATAATAAACCAAGTTCCTTTGAATTTTGAAATGGATCCCGAATCATTTGGAGTCAAGACTAGTCAATGAAAGATACTGAGTGACTATAAAATGAGTAAGACACCTCATGGCATTTCTAAAAACAATCTCCATGGGGATTTTTAAAAGGTGAGCTACAAAGCCACGCAGATATTAGAAGAAAACAGGAAAAGTATCTTTATGAAGTTGGGTGAGGGAGTAGAACATTCTTAAACAAAGCACAGAAAGAAAAGAGAGGTTGATAAATGTGATGTTAAATTTTCAAGTTTATATGACAGAAACCAAATAAAAAATTTGTTAGACTGCAAGAAGAAATCTGCACCATGTATGAAGGATTCACACATCCACAGCCAAGGAAAACTACAGGAAAGAAATCCGTCAGTGAACACGAACGTGCAATTCACAGAGCAGGAGTCCGACGGCCGTTAAGTGTGGGAGAGGACGCCCAACCTCACTCGCGTCCGGAGAATTCAGATTAAAACAAAAATGAGACACTTCCACCCCTTCACTATTAGGCCTATTTTTATCAGTTTTAAAATGTTATGCGTTTCTTTGGCTGTACTGGGTCTTGGTTGCGGCAGGCGTGATCTTTTTAGTTGCTGCGTGTGGGGTCTAGTTCCCTGAGCAGGGACTGAGCCCAGGCCCCCTGCACTGACAGGGGAGAGCGTTAGCCAGTGGACTGCCAGGGAAGTTCCTGGGCGTATTTTTAAAAAGTCTTAAGACATCAGGTGTTAGACGGGAGGTTAGGAAACACACATTCTCATACGTTTCTGAGAATGTAGGTAAAACTGCCACTTCGGAGAGGAAATTGAGGGATTTCTTGACAAATCCAGGAATGCAAGGTTAACATTCAAAACCAAGTTAATCTAATGTGCTATGTTAACAGAAAAAGGAAAAAAATAATCTGATCACCTAAGCAGATGTGGAAAAAACATTTGATACAGTTCAAAACCTGCTCATGATAATCTTAGCAAACTAGGAACAGAAGGGAACCTTGTTAGGATGACAAGAAGTATCCACCAAACAGGAGACAGGGAGTATCTAACGGTGGTGCAGCCAGAGCTTCACTGCAGACGAGAAAAGAGGCGGGGCCTGGCGGCTCCCTGCGCCATGTGCGTCCCGCCAGCGTAAGAGGCAAGAAAAGGACACGAAAGGCGTAGTTTGGAAAAGGAGGAAACAAAAAGCCAACTCTCCTCCTGGGGGCTGGACGCACTGTGTTCACTCTGTGATACTTCACCTCACTACCCACTTTCATTTGTGCCCTTTGCAATAAGAAGTTAGTAACAAGCACAGAACAGACGCAGTGGCTCTCTCTCTGCCCATATAAAAACCTGCCTGAGATACAGTTCCAGTGGTGAAAAACAGAGGCAAAATGTTCTCATTCTATTAAGATGCGTGTCTCACAGATGGATGCACTTGCACAGGCACACAGCTCACTTCGTGTTTTGCTTTCCTGCACTTTGCAGGTACTGCGTTGCTTTTGTGTTTTACACACTGAAGGTCTGTGGCCGCCCTGCAGTGAGCAAGTCTGTCAGTGCTCCTCTTCTCCCAGCATTATTCCTAAAGTAAGGCATGCACCTTGCTTTTAGACATAATACTACTGCACACTTAATACAGTACTGCACTACACTATAAACGTAGCTCTCGTATGTACGGGAAACCAAAACACCGTGTGACTTGCTCTGCGGGGTATCCGCTTCATTGCTGTCATCTGGAGCCAAACCACACTCTCTCCAAGGCCTGCCTGTACACTGTTTCTGGAAGGATGTACACAAGACTTAGGATACTGGTTGGCTCTGGGGAGTCAAACCGAGAAAATGAGTGATAAATACCTCGCCTGGTACCCTTTTGTTTTCCTTGTGTATGCACGCGTACACGCGTGCTAAATTGCTTCAGTCGTGTCTCTTTGCGACCCTATGGACGCTAACCCGCAAGGCTCCTCTGTCCGTGGGATTCTCCAGGCAAGAATACTGGAGTGGGTTGCCATGCCCTCCTCCAGGGGATCTTTCCAACCCAGGGACTGACCCTGCGTCTCTTATGTCTCCTACATGGGCAGGCAGATTCTTTACCATTAGTGCCACCCAGGAAGCCCGCCTTGTGTATCTACTAATTAAAAGTTGACAATTAAAAAAGCTGTATGTGCATCAGTTCCCACAGTGACTGGTTTGAAGACAACATTCATTTGTAACTGCAAGTTTCTGTGTATTTTAAAAAGAAAACAAGCCCCACAACAGTTTACTTACCAAAAGAACCAGCATGGACACCCCAACTAAAAAACCGTTAAATTTCTCAGAACGTGCCATGGTCTGTTTGGGCTGCTGTAACAAAACAGCAGATAGTGGGCAACTTCCCTCCCACAGTTCTGGAGGCCGGGACTCCAAGCTCGAGGTGCCAGCCGCCTGGGTGCTGGCCACGTCCTCAGGTGGCAGAAAGGACGAGGAAGCCTCTGGGGTCTCTCGTAGAGTACTAACGCATTCATACAGGTTCTTCCCTCAGGAGCCAACCACCTCCCAATACCATCACACTGAAGGCTAGACTTTCAACTTACGAATTTTGGGGGGATAGAAAAATTCAGCCTGTAACAGTAAATGATACATAATTATTTAGAGATATAACTCCTAGCATTAAATGGATTATTCTACCTGCCCCCAAAGTTTAACTGGATATCATTCTCAAGTATTGGGATGGTCCTGGCAGATTTTAATAAAGTTTATATTTAATACTAGCACACAAATAAACACAGGGACTTAAAGAGTATTTTATAATTTTGTCACTCAAATCGGTCGTTGCTTCCCAGATGCTTTAAGAAGTCCCTGGACCATGCCTGAAATGTGTTTTGTGTCCCAGAAGCACGGTGCTGAGTAGACAAGGAGCACTGACACTCCCTGAATGGTGAGACTGCGGTTTGTGACCCTGTGGGCCAACATGTTCTCCTTCCATGGGGCTCAGTGATCTGCCCTATGGAACCATAACCCTTCAGCTCAAGTATCATTTCAGTAATTTTCCAATACCTGAGCCCAGAGCTTTTCCTTCTAAGTTTCTGCAAGACAAACCTGTGACCCACCACCAAGCTCAGTACGGCTCCCCCAGCCAGGGGTGCAGGCGCCGTAACAAGCGATCCGTGTGTCCAGGGCTTTCGTGCTTGAAGGATGCGGCTCGGACTTCTACCCCTGGTGTGCTTCACCAGCAAGTCATTAGCCGAGCAACTCGGCTTCCTCCTCAGTCAACTAAGGACAGGAAAAGTAGCGAGGCCTCCTGGTGGCTGTGATGCTGGAGGAGGCAGGACAGCCAAAGCCCTGCCTGGCACCTGGTCCTCACTTCGTATCCGCTGTCACCCTCGTTCATGGCTCTCACTAAGCACCTACTGTGTGCATCAAACTACCCACTGTGTGAAGGATATGATGGCTCCGGTTCTCAGAAGCTCTAGATCTGGGGGTCTGACTTATTTATGTAATACAATGAACAATCAAGGTAAGCACCAACAAAGAAATGTCGTGTTGGAAAAAAACAAGTGTCGTGTCGCGTGGGTAGTGATGCAAGTCCAGAGAACAAGGATGCAGAGGTGTGACAATCACGGAGTCACAGGTTTGGGGGCGGGTTTCCACTGAGCCTGACAGATGGATTTAACTCAATGGGCAGAAGGAGAGGGGCTTCCGATGGAGAGGAAGGCCATGGCTCCAGCGTGGCGGGCCACTCCCCACTGCTGCTCAAAGCCCTGGGGTCTGGCGCCACCCTCTGCTCCTCGACTCTTTCTCCACGAGCAGAAGTTTCCACCCCAGGTGGTCAGCACGACCTCAGACAATGCTCACTCATGCGTCCTGAGGGCCTCGATCCCGTCTGTGAGAGGACAGTGCTGAAATGGCCCCAGGCAGTGGCCAGAGCCCCCCAACCCCACCATGGTGCCCAGCAGTCTCTAGATTTACTTACCATAGCCCATTAACAAGACAGAGCCCAGAACCACGAAGCCAGCGTGTAAGAGATCAGTGTAAACCACGGCTGCAAAACCACCTGCGTGGGCGAGAGCGGGGCGAGGGAAGCCTGCCTGACTCGAGGGCGTCACTGTGCGTGCCCAGCGCACTCGCGTCCTCGTCTCCACACCCACAGCTCCACCTGCGGTTCAGCGGGCCTGGCTGCCGGCTCCGCGGAGCCAGGTGCGTACCTGGCTGAACAGCCTCTGTGATCTGCTGCTGGAGTCTCACTCTGCCTAGCTATATCCCAATTTCCTTTTACTCCCATCTTCTGGATGAAAATCTGGTAGTTTTCCTAAGCAAAAAAAGTATACAGGTCTTCCCTGACTTAGATGGGGTTAAATCACGAGAAACTCATTGTTAAGCTGAAGGGATCACTAGATTGAAAATGCATTTTCTGTATCTCACCCCCCAAACATCACAGCTTAGCCTCGCCTGCCTTAAATGTGCTCAGAACACACACACTAGCCTACAGCTGGGCAAAATCATGACCACAGCCTATTTTATAATGACATGATGGTCATCTCGGGTAACTTACTGAAGACCATGCCGTAGGCTATCTGGGCAGAGGATGGTCACTCACCCCATGGTCTTGTGGTTGATGGGGAGTGGCTGCCACCCAGGACTGTGACTGTATCATGTCACGTGTTGTTAACCCAAGATGGAATCAGTATTAAGAATTGAAGTGTCCACCTAAAAGGTCTCATCCGATGGCCTGCCCAGGTCACCAGCCACCAGGACGACCTAAAGCGGGTGCCTCCCTTCTCCCCGTCTGCACCCCGCCCTGTCATTCCACAGCCTGCTGCGTCAGGCCGGCCCCACCCCAAACACAGCCGCTGCCAGCCCTGCCCAGCCCCCTGGAGAGCCCCTGCCAGTCTGACGAGACTTCCGGGAGCAGGGCCCCACGCGGGCACCCCTGCCTCGTTTACGTTCAGGCCTCAGTGGTGTGACTCACAGTCTCAGGGAAAGTGCAAAAGCTGGACCTATCTCAAGTCTTCGGGTCTCCACTAAGAGGCAGAGCCTTCGTGTCAACACAAGTGCCTGCGGGGTCAGAGTGACCTCACCTGTGACGGAGCATATGCCGGTGACTGACAGCAGGACCACAGTGGCCAGGTAAACATCCAGCCCCAGAACCAGCCTCATGAACACGGCGCCCGTGCAGATCTCCACCTGAAACGAGTACAAAGGCGGTGGGCTGCACCTGCATTCCCCAGAAAGACCCCGATCTCAGAGGCCGTCTTCAATCAGCAGGTCAACTCCATCCCCAGTGGACACTAGGGGAGGTCTCTCCACGTTCTGCTGGGTGACACAGCTGGTGGCCGTAAGTTCAGCCAAGGTCAGCACTTTTAAGGCTTGGGTTAATCCAGTTAATGCAACTTAGTCTCTTCCTACTTGGAGCCTCAGAGTGGGGAGTGTGCTCAGAGAGCGGGCTTTTCCCGCAGTTTCACCAGCGGGGCAGGCAGAGGGGACAGCTTACTAGGACTGGCGAGCTTTTTCTGTAAAGGGAAGATGCTGAACGCTGTGGGCTTTGCGAGACATAGACTGCTTCTGGTTTTTACGGTCCTTTAAATGGTAAAGACCATTTTTAGTTCAAGCGCTGTACAAAGCAGACCTCTAGGCTGACGGCCTGCGGGCTGGCTCTGTCGACCGTGGGCTGTGCTGACGCCGACTCTGCAGCGTGTGCACTTCACTTACTGGCTAACCTCCCGCCCCGCTCCTCTGGTCACCACACGCAGGGGCACGATCGGCAGAGGTCTTCCCAATGTATCCGTGCACACACTGATTGTTCACGAAGTGCCAACCACACGGTAGACACACAGCAGGGTTCAGAGGGCCCTAGGGTTACCAAAACTCGGCCAGTCTTCAAGGAGGACTCCCTCCTAATGTTTAGGAGGGAGGCAGACCACCAGATAGGCAATTTTCATGCAGTGTGATAAGCGACGCTCATTCAGTCATTCAAAGAACGCTTCTCTCCGTGTTTATGTGCTAACCATGTTCTCAGCACGCTTCCAGCCCCAGAGCTGGCTGGGAAGGCAGGGAGCAAGCCAGGCAAGGCCCAGGGGCTCAGGAAGCTCATCGGGGAGTGCAGACAGACAGTGAGGAGGGAACAGATCCGTCTTCTCACATGCTGGCATGTATCAGGAAACAGAAACAGTAATAGAGCGGAGAATGAATGGGTACACCCAAGGAAGGCCTCTCCCAGGAGGCAATATGTGAAAGATCTGGGGGAAGAACGCTCCAGACGTAGTGCAGAGCAGGTGTCAAGGGCTGCAAGTGGGAATAAGCTCGTAGGATCCGAAACACAGTATGGGAAGGAGACCACGTCAGAGGCAGGGTCTGGACTGGCCTCACAGGCCACAGCTGGGGGTTCTGGTCTCTGTGAGGGTGGAAGGCCGTGGACTGTTTCAAGGAGGGGCGGGGCACCTCCTGATAACATGATGGGAATAAGCCCAAGGTTCTCTGGGAACACAGGCTCGGGAGCAAAGAAGGCGCTCTGCCGCTTCTCCTGTGTACTACCCAGCTGCTTTTTCTCTGCCTTAGTTTAGACAGTGGAGGCTGACATGTGACTCAGGGAGCCCAGAGTAAACTCCTGGGGCTCATCTAGTCCCGCCTATCGGTTTCCATGTTTCCCTTCCCTGGACTCGCCTTTACACAACTCACCGAGATCTTACTGAAGATATAGATGACTAAGTACAGAATAGCGAGGAGGAACTGGATCCGGTAGCCACCAAACCTCTTCCTCAAGTATCTGGGCAGCGTCACTACCTGAAGAACAGTAAGAGAAGCCCCTGTGAGGCAGAGGGCTCACGGAGTGCCGGCTGGCACGGAGACACAGCCCGGGAGCTCGGGTGCTGTACATGAACACCTGCGGGGGCACGGGAATCAGGAAGGAGAGGTGATACCGCTGTCTTCAAGAAGCTTGGAATCTAGCTGCTGTTCAGTCTTTGGAAAGCGGAAGTAATGACATTGCCTATGATGACAAATGACTTTCGTGACATAATCATACAGCAAAATCGAATGTTTTATCAGATACTACAAATATACCACGCTGTTGAGAGACACACGACCTGACTCCACAGCTCTCCGGGTCCTCCGTGCTCATGCTGCTGGTGTGCGTGCGGGTGTCCCCAACCATCCTGCTCATCTCTGCCTCCACCATCTCACGCTGCATGTGCCCAGGGGCAGGAGCACCCCCGTCGCTCAGCAGACGCCTGGCCCCAAGCACAGGGGCTCACGGAGGCAAAGGCGCCCCCGGTAACCGAGTGTCCTCCTGTGCACTCACCCCGCCTCACACGTGCGCGTCCTGGCTGCCCCCTGCAGCCCTGGCTGGGGGTGCGACACCCGCAGCTTCTACTTGTTTCCCTCCAACTGGTCCCAATCACGCCTGACACAGTCAGTCAGCCCCAAGCCGTCCCACACCCAGGGCGCCGTCACAAGGTATGGCACAGCAGCTCACAGGGTAGAGACACATGGTGGTCGTGCAGCCCCAGGGCTGGACGCGTGCAGTGTCGGGAGGCCAGTTCCCTTGGGCCGCGAGGAAGGGCGGGCCCGGCCCCTCCCCTCGGCTGGCGGCCGTCTTCCTGCGGCTGCCCAGCCTCCCCTCTGTACGCCTCTGTGTCCAGTGTCCTCTTCTCATAAAGTCATGCTGAATTAGGACCCGCCCTCACGACCTCATTTTAACTCAGTTACTGCTTTAAAGACCTTATCTCAAAAGATGTCACAATCTAGGGTGATTTTCCTGGGATTACAGCTTCACAACTGCAAGCGTTAGACTGCAAGGCAAACCAAGCCTTTCACGGTTTTAATGCCCTCTCTACAAGTATTTTAAATGCTTAAGTCTTATGAGGCGTGGTTTACACACAGTAAAACGATCCGATTTTAAAATCTGAGGAGTTTGGGTAAATGCACACAGTTGTGTGGTCACCACCACACACAAGATATAAGGCACTGCCAACGCCCCTCAGAGCCCCGAGGGCGTGTGGTCACCACCACACGAGAGATACAAGGCACTGCCAACGCCCCAAAAAGCCCCGAGGGCGTGTGTCTGGGACCTTCTCCACCCGATCCTGGGTATCCAGCTCACCTCCCCTGGAGCTCAAATCCTGTCTGGCTACTTTCACCTGCCACCACGCCCTGTAGGTCATCCATGCTGGCACTTGACTCCTTAGGGCCACCGAGTGCTGTGCTACAGGCTGTCTGTCCGTCCCCCACACAATTCAGGTTATTTCTAGGTTCGGACGTTATGACTGGAACTTCCTGCGCAGTCTGGGTGTGGACCTGCACCTTCATGTCTCTGGGGTTGGGGGAAGCGCCACACCCAGGCACAGAGCAGCTGGGTCCTAAGGCGTAACTGGGCAAGAAACTGCCAGCCTGTTTCTAGAGTTCTCTCTGAAAAGGCAGGGGGTCCCCGAAGCTCCACAACCTCTCCTGCTCTTGACGCATCAGCCCTCTTTATCTCAGCGGTTCAGTGCATCTATGTGGGATCCTAAGTAGCGTTTCCCTAACCATCAGTGAGAGCGAACACCCTTTCATGTCATTATCTGTCATTTGTAGTGAAACGTATGGTGAGATGCTGTCTTGTTATAAATTACAAGAGCTTTTTAAAAAAATGTGTATATTCAGGACATAAGTGTTTCATTATGAATCATTTCAGTTTAGTTCAGTCGCTCAGTCGTGTCCGACTCTGCGACCCCATGAACCACAGCATGCCAGGCCTCCCTGTCCATCACCAACTCCCAGAGTTTACTTAAACCCATGTCCATTGAGTCGGTGATGCCATCCAACCATCTCATCTTCCATCGTCCCCTTCTCCTCCTGCC
The DNA here is from genome assembly GCF_032452875.1 of Bos javanicus. Classification (NCBI taxonomy): domain Eukaryota; kingdom Metazoa; phylum Chordata; class Mammalia; order Artiodactyla; family Bovidae; genus Bos; species Bos javanicus. The sequence goes on from NC_083884.1 coordinate 72,077,644, forward strand.
CTAATCTTTCCCAGCTTCAGGGTCTTTTCCAATGAGTGAGCTCTTCACATTACGAATGTGTTCTATAAATATTCCTCTGCAGTCTCTAGCTTGACTTCTCATTTTCTTAAAAATCTCTTTCGAAGAGTAAAGTTTAAAATTATACTTTGAAGTCCAATATATCAATTTCTCCCTTTATGGTTTGTATAAGAAATGTATACCTAACCAATAACCTTCATTTTTTTCTTTGCAATGGTTCTTCTTTAAATTGATGTCTAAATGACATATAACCTTATATCAGTTTCAATATTTGTATATATCTCATCTTCTTTTTGACCACACAACTTGCAGGATCTTAGTTCCCAGACTAGGGACTGAACCTGGACCCTGGGTAAGGAAAGCATAGAGTCCTAACCACTGAATCGCCAGGGAATTTGCTCATCTTCATTTTAAAAAATACTTCTGCTGGGCATAGAGTTTTTGGTTGACAGCTTGTTCTTCCTTTCAGCATCTGGCTGCATCATTCTGATGTTTTCTGGCCTCCACTGTCCTGAGCAGAAGTCGTCTATCAAGCATATCACTGTTCCCCTGCATGTAACGTGTGATTTTTCTCTCACCGTTTTCAAAACGCGCTCTTTAGCCCTGCTTTTGGCATTTTCACTGCGATGTGCGCCTACGTGTAGTTTTGTGTTTACTCTATTTGGTAGAGGCTAAGCTTGCTGAACCTGGAAATTAACGTTTTCACCAGAGGAGATATTTCCAGTTATTATTTCTTCAAATAATGTTTGGGGTTACAATTTGGGGGCACCTGTGAGCTTCACAATCTTCGCTCAGATTCGGGAAGTTCTCAGGCTGTAAGCGACCTTTCTGCCTGCCTCTCCCCCTCTCCTCCCGGGGCTCCAGGAGGTGCTGACTGTTTCTTCCACGGTGGCCCATCGTCCACACGGGCTCTCTCCACTGTCTCTCATCCCTCTCCCCTTGCTCTCCTCTGACTGTGCGTGCTCAGCGACCCCAGGGGCTGCAGCCTTGCCAGGCTCCTCTGTCCCCAGGCAAGAATACCGGAGTGGGTTGCTACTTCCCCCTCCAGGGGATTTTCCTGACCCAGGGATGGAACCCACATCTCCTGTGTCTCTGGCACTGGCAGGCAGATTCTTTACCACTGAGCCCCTTGGGAGGCTGCTTCTCCTTGACTGGGTCGTTTCGAGTGGCCCGTCGCTGAGTTCACAGGATCTTCCTTCGCTTTGCTGAGTCTGCTGTAGACGCTTTCAACTGCAGTCTTCACTTCGTTCACTGCAGTCTTGGGTCCAGAATTTCCATTTGGTTATTTCTATGGCTTTTCTCTGTTCAACTAGTTTCCTTTACGCACTGTTTTCTTTACTCTGTTGAACTGTCTTTCTGTGCTTTCTTGTAGCTCACCAAGTTTCCTTCAGACAACCATCCTGAACTCTTTACCAGGTAGATCTCTGGGGTTCGTCTATGTTAAACTACCGTGTTTCTCTGGTGGTGTCACATTTTCTTGATTGTTCCTGCTCCTTGTAGTCGTGTGTTGCTGCCTCTGCACTGAGGCAGTGGTTACCAGCCCTTTCCCTGACTGCTTCTTGAGAGAGACAGCTTCCATCAGTCCTGCTAGGGCTTCTGAGACTTTCTCAGACCTTGTCTATGGATGCACTGGCTTCTCATGCCCTCTTCGATCCTACAAAGCCAGGCTGTGTGCTGACGGCCTCCCGAGGGTGGGCCGAACGCTCACCTGCGGCTCTCCCAGCTCCACAGTCAGGCTGGTTTCTGCACGTGCCACTAGCTTTCCGCCGGGGCTCAGCACCCGCCACTGGGGATAAGCAAGGGGAGCCGGCTGACGGGTGGAGGCGCACGTGGGTGATGCTCGCAGCACGGCAGGGGTGTCCGTGGGCAGCTGGGCAGATCTGCAGGTGAGGAGCCCCCAGCAGCTCGCTGGCAGTCTTCCTGAGAAGAGTCTGTGAGGGGGCTCTGTGTTTCTCTGATGCCGTCTGAGAGCCCTGGGAGCTGCTCTCCAAGTCACGCCCTGTCCCCTGGTCCCACAGCGCACTGCAGCATTCCGGAGGGAGGGAGAGCCAAGAGGGCACTCTGGCAGCACACTGCACGGCCAGTGCAGCCAAGCCCGTTCACGTGCTCCCTTCCCTCACGGGAGACACCTCAGGCTGAGACGCGCTCTCCTGGCACAGAGCTGTGCCGCCTTGGGGTGGCGGGTGATGTGGGTAAGTAGGCCCGCCCGGCTCACCCTCTTCAGTGCGTCGAGTCTTGGATGTTTTTCTCCAAAAGAATGACTCCTGCACTTCCACCAAGGCCCCTGTGTGTGGTTACCGTCTAAAGTGGGATCCTCTGACAGGAAGCTCTGCCTGCCGTGCTGGTGACACCGCTCCAGGCAGCCCTGTGGACGCTGGCCCTGGGCCTCTCTTCTCTGCCCCCTCGCCAGGCGCTGACACGCCTGCCCTCAGCTCTCGTCACACTTCACAACCAGCCTGTCAGGTTCCGCACAGCCTGTTCTGGATTTAGGGAGACTAACACCGTTAGTTCTGACAACATTGTTGGGCTGCTGTCTTCCAACTGTTAACAGAGTTGTTCCCTTCATTAATTTAGGTCTTATTTTTTAACAAAGTTTTAAAATGTTTTCTATAAAAGCCTTCAGAGGGGAACCCTTGAATAAGATCCAGAATGAAACACTGGCAGTTACTGGCTCCTGTTTATCCGTGTCAGCTGATATTATTTCAGGCATTTCTTAGGATTTAGGGATGTCAGTACAAGGATCAAAAGATTGAGAAGTTTAACTTGTCCTCTAAAATGTTTTTATGTACAACTATAATATTTGTAAGAAAAAATACTGCAGAGACCAGACTAACTGATCATGGATACTCACCCCAGACTTCATATAAACAGGAGAAAACACCCAGCCAAGAGCACAGAGGATGAATGCGGCCTGAAACCAAGAAGAGAAGAGCGATTACATCAGCGTCCCATCTTGAGCAGGCTCTTAAAGGGGCGGCAAACTCAGTTACTAACTGTTTTGAGCCCAAAAGCTGCATCACTCCTGGGAACCCTGCAAACAGCAGCCCGAGAATAAGCCTCCAGGAGGAAATCACCTTACAGACAAAATCACCTTACGGGCCTTGGTCTTTGCCTGCAAAGGCGCATTCTTAATTTTTTCGGGGTGGGGGGGGGTTGTGCTTAACTAAGCCAATCTTCAAGATATTTATTAAAAGTTATGTTTGCTTAGATCCAGATAGGATCAAAGATAACTGATCATTAAATAAAGAAAGACAGGTTGAAAAAAATCAGAAACCATTCAGAGAAACAGTAGAGAAACTATGCCAAAATTTACACAAGTTATTGAAATTAAGTAATACACTTTGCTTCAGCTTTCTTTACAAAGAAGGCAGCTGAATATAAGGAGACGCTAGTAAATTCTGACGGACAAGGCAATGGCACCCCACTCCAGTACTCTTGCCTGGAAAAATCCCATGGACAGAGGAGCCTGGTAGGCTGCAGACCATGGGGTCGTGAAGAGTCGGACACGACTGAGCGACTTCACTTTCACTTTTCCCTTTCATGCATTGGAGAAGGAAATGGCAACCCACTCCAGTACTCTTGCCTGGAGAATCCCAGGGACGGGGGAGCCTGGTGGGCTGCCGTCTATGGGGTCACACAGAGTCGGACACGACTGAAGCGACTTAGCAGCAGCAGTAAATTCTGAGAGGTAAACTGCGGTAAAGGCCAGGGCTCCTTATTAGGATTGGAGCTGACTCTGTTAGAAGTGTTATTTCTTTTTGTAATCTACCAGGAGAAAGATGAGACCCAGAAAGAGGGAGGTTTCTGATTTATAAAAAAGGTCAGGTGATTTATATAGATATAGGTTAATTAACCCAAAACTTATAAATTCACTTATAATTTAGGTGAACAAACTCTACATCCTACAACAAATATATCCATATCCCACAGATTAAAAATAAATAATCCATTTTATAAGTTTTATAGTTGAAACTGGTATTCATAGACCAATTAGGAGTTTTACAGTAATCACTTGAATGTCTCAAAGAACTCAGCTGACCCTATTCTCAATGTACAGATGACTGACTCCCATCTAGTGAAAAATCTGCATAATGCTAAATCTGCCTCAAAAACAAACTGAAAAATGACTCACCCAAGGGTGAAGCTGAAGGAGTTTGGACAGAATCAGCACTCAAACCCTAGTTCTTTTGATTCCACATACGGTGATCTCTAATCAAACACAAACTTGTCCCCACTTCCGTCAATTTAAAGATCTGTGAAATGAAAATGCAGGTACTGCATTTTCGGAAAAAAATCTGTGTGTAAGTGACCTGCACAGTTTAAACGTGTGCTGTTCAAGGGCCAACTGTATACCGCAAATGTGAATACCCAGACAAATACACACACACATGTATACACACGTATCTGTGTGTATATACACGAATGTTTATGTTTGTATATATTTGTTACTACGATCCTACCTGACTAGTCTCCTAACTGTACTCCCATGGTCCCTGGAATAAAAACACTCTCTGTCTCTTTATTACTTTACTAAGAAGAATGAAAACTAGCACAATCCTTCTGAGAAATGAAAGACTTGGTTCCTTCCTTCTATGACTTCCCAAGGAGTCTTTCGCGTTTACTCAGGCCTTTCTGAATTTCATCTGGACACACAGAAGTGGAGGCTTGCTGCCGCCAAAGGCACTACTCACGTTCCACTCGAAGGCCCCGACAGCAATCCCCGAAGACGCCCCTTTTCCAGCCAGACCCATGAAGTGGCCAGTGCCAATATTTGAGGCAAAAAGAAAAGCACCTATCTGAAAATCAAAAGACAATTATAAAAAAAAAAAAAAAGACAATTACAGATCAGAACTCTTATCCAACTCCAAACACTAATTTTCACAAATGTAACCTCAAGCTGAATTTCACATTTCCTCAAAAGAGAGTACACTTGGGCAGAATTCCCATTTGCCCTTTTTCTATACTAAAGCCTCACCATAAACCAGAAGCCAAGTAAGAACAGGATGAAACGAAACAAGCAGCACCGCCGTTCTTACGCTGCCCTAACCCCAGACTTACTGCAGCTGCAGAAACACGGGCAGGAGTATGACCTCATCACTGTTCGAGGTTAACTCAGAGACCTTAACTGCTGAGCTGACTGTAAGAGCGTGGTGAGACTGCTAAGGTAGTGAATGCGATGAAACACAGTGTAGCCTAAAGGAGCTCTACCAAGTGGTGCGAACAAGGTAAACAGCATTTGTACTTCAATCCTATTAAAATGGACTGTGTGCATACACACTTGTGCACACGTGTGTTTCTACACAGATGGGTGTGATTCTGGTAGTACATATATAAAAAATACTTCTGGGGACTGGAATCACTGTTACAGAAATAGAATAGGGAGAAAATTTCAAGTTCTATAATTGGATTTTAACTTCGTGTGTTTTTTTTTTTAACAACCAGCATCTGTTACTTTCAAAATAAAAAATCCCAGAGGCATTTAAAATGAACAAAATCCCTCCTAAACCAATAATAGCTTTTTAGTTGAGTAGAGAGAGCCATAAAAATCCAAACCCAAATACTGCGCTGTATGTGACAGAAGATCACTGCAAACCAAATTATTAAGAGAGGCTGAAAATAACAAGGCCTTTTAGGTAAAAACAAAGAAACAAAGCACTGACAAAATAACATAAGATAAAGTAGCATTCAGTACCAAGGGCATTAACTATGACAGAGGTTTATTTGTTTGTTTGAACCACCACTCGCAGAGTGTACTAGTTGGAGGACACAATTGAGAACACGCGGCACCAAACGTCTTAGCAGCCAAGAATAGACGGCAAACGAACCTCAGGAGAGGCACGCAGTGATTACTCAAGCAGTTATTTTTACTTGCTACCTTTATCATAATAATGAAGACCTACATACAGTTTAAATTGCCCAAAAATATGGCACATAAATAGTGGACTGTCCATATGCTGTATCACTATGCAACTGTGCATAAAAGTCTATCTATCTACCAACATTTATAAAGACTTAGGGAGACCTTATACATTATTAAATAAAGTGTTAGTCACAAAGTCACGCCCAGCTCTTTGTGACCCCGTGGACTGAAGCCTGCCAGGCTCCTTTGTCCATGGGATTCTCCAGGCAAGAATACTGGAGTGGGACGCCATTCCTTCTCCAATTAAATGAAAAGGCAGGCTAAAAAGGCATCATTTATTAATTAACTATAAATAAACGTCCACTGCGAAGTATGTGCCAGGAGCATTGCAAGTACTAGCCATCAGCGAGTGCAACAGACCCTTGCCCTCGTGAAGCTAACGTCCTGTTACACGAGAGCATAAACAAAGTAAGTCAGGGGTTATTTTGTAGCACAGAAGCCGGTGGTAAGCAGTGAATTCCTACAGAGAAGGAGAAGGTACGAAGGCAGACAGAAGTGCTGAGCGGTGGGGCGGGCGGCGCCGGCCTTCCTGAGGAGGGCTGAGGGCAGCCCGGGGGCCTGCGGGAGCGGGGCCTCCAGGCCACGGGAGCGGCAGGGTCAGAGTCCCTGAGGTAGGAGCACGGCTGAACGTCTCAGGGTCATGCAGGTAAGGAGGTGCAGGTCATCCATCTGTGGCCCGACAGACTGGGTGACATGCTGGGTGAGCAGGAGCCCCCAGAGGGCCGTAAGCAGTAAGGCGGCACGTCCTACCCCTTGGCTGCCTTGCTGAGGCTGGAAGTGGAGGAGCGCAGGTGGAAGGAGGGAGTCCAGACAGAAGCTGTTACAAGGAACCCGCATGAAGGATGATGAGAAGCGGTCTTCCTGATGGACTCCCTGATGGACTAGAAGATGGGCTGAGAGAGAATGGAGAGTCGGATGCGACTCCCCGTGTATCAGCCCGAGCAGCTAGACGGCTGAAGCTGCCCTTCAGGGACGAGAGACGGCGGGGCGGGTTGGGGGGCAACCGCGAAGAGGCCGTGTTGTGTGCAGTGGCTGCCAGGCCTTCCAAGTGAGGGGCTAGATGGGCAGAGGGACACAGGACTGGAGTGTAGGCAGAGAGCTGGGGCTTGCCAGCATTCCAGCAAGTGGTCTTGAATGCCAAGTCGCCAGGTGTGGGAGTGTAACTGCAGAGTTAAGAAGCCAGGGAGACGGGAAGGAAGCAGCCAGGGGACCTCGAATGACTGGCTGGTGAAGCAGCAGTAAAGGTGGGAAGCCCAGAGGCAACACGGGGCAGGAGAGGGCACTGAGTTTCAGTCTCACCACCATGAAGCCAGGTAAGAGGAGGCCTGAGCACCAAGCCAGGGATAAGCCCCATGGAGGCCCCGATGAGAGCAACTCATACCCACTGGACACTCACTGCCTAAGTAGAAGTATAAAAGAAAGAAAGCTGGAGTGGCAAAACTACTCTTTTATTGCAATTCCTTTTAATAATACCATACCACAGTTTATTCATTAAGCAGTAACTCTAAGAATGAAAACAGGAGTCACATCCAACCCCCAGTCTGCACTGCGCACTTCAGAGAGCAGGGCTCCCTCCACCTCGTCTGGGCCCCAGAGCCCAGCGCAAGGCTCTGCACCTCCCAGGCACCTAGTGACGGCTGTCGGACTAAACTGAGCCAAGGGAACACTTATGTCAGCAACTACTTGAGAGCTGAGGGAACGACTACTGAGGTGGCTTTCCTGATTCAGCAACTCTACATTGTGTGGGGTAAAGGGCACCTGCGTGGAAGTAGTAAACAAGCCCACACGCAGCCCCCGGGGCCACACAGGGCACGCTCACCTGCCACCACACGAGGCTTCGTCCCGCCAGGAAGAAGTCTTCCTCTGTCCCACGGCTGCACGACATGATAACCTTAAAAAGGGGTGGGGGAGTCCAAGTAACCAGTGATGACTTCATTTACAGGTAAACGTCCTTTGCAGAGATCCCATTCCCCTCTTCATTTTTTTGTTTGTTTGTTTGTTTAGGAACAGAAGTCTTTGCCCACTGAGTTAGAGGAGGGCCCATGGTCCCTCCCAGCTGTGAGACTGCACAGGCATATCCATTTCTTTACACTCCTGTGAAAACAATATTGCCTTATTTCCCGCGCTCCGCCCCGCCCCGCCCCGAATGGTTAACCAGCGCTGTGGTTCCCATCAGTCTGGGAGATGAGTGGTCTGCAAATGCCTTAATCGACTGGGAATGGAGAAGGTGAACACAGCCCAGCTTCTTCCAAGAGGACAGTCACACTGCCAAGATTATGGTGTCCTCCCCATGCACCCAGAGGCTCTCTCCCCCGGTCCCCAGCTCTGATCCTCAGACTCCAATATGGTCAAGGGACAATCCCAGGGTTTCTTGGATTGCCTAAAACAGCAGGACTCAAGGATGACCGCTGGTTGACAAAAATGTGTTTCTCTGGAGTGAACTTATGACAGCCATCCAGAGTATCTGTATTATAACCAAGTCCCCTCACAGCACCAAAGAAACGCTCTCTAAGTCAGGCACTTGAAGCCAGTCTCAGTCGTCCATCCACTGAGTGCTAGTCAGGAGCCTGTGACGCTCAGAGCCGGCCTTTCCTAAGGAAGCATCAGCAGGGTGTAAGGACATGCGCATTAGGACTTTCAGAAGGAATTTACAAAATGGTCTAAGGTGAATAAAATCACACCAGACAGGGAGAGAGGAGGTCCTGGGAAGAAAGTGGTTACATACATCTTGCCTCTTTGTTCTTCCCTGCTCTCCTTCTAGAATGATCCACCAACCACGGCCCCTTCCTTCCTCCCTGCTCTCCTTCTAGAATGATCCACTGACCACGGCAGGAGGGCTGCTAGAGCAGAAGGTGCATTCACTACTTTCTCAAAGATCTCAGGCTGAGACTGATAACAGAGACAAACAAACAAACATGTAAATGTGTTCCCCGTAAGCATCTTAAAGGACCCAAGACACCAGCAACAAAGACAAGCTTTCCCTGTGGGGCTTCATGGACAGAAGCTGATGAATGATTTCAGAAAGGAGCAAATGTGGGCAATTCCTGTCAGTAAAGAAAAGGGTGGTTTGCTTAATAACCAGAAGAAAATAAAGCTCGAGTCTTCCATCACATCATATACAAAAGCAAATTCCAGATGTTCAAGAGATTTATATACTTGTAAAAATCCATAAAATATTAGAAGAAATTTAGAATAATATTTGTATATCCTTGGAGTGGGGAAAACTTTGCTGAGCAAGCCAGGAATGAAATCTAGATGTAAAAGAAAAGAGAGATATTTGACTTATTGAACTGTCAGAAAGATGCCAGTAACAGTCTAGACCGAGGGTTCTCACCCCACCCTCCAGGGGACAGCTGGCACTGTTTGGAGATACTTCTGGCTGTGCAGGGGTAGGGCTTGGGGCGCTCCTCAGCATCCTACAGTACGCAAGGAAGACCCCACAACAAGGAATCATCTGGTCCCACACGTCAGGAGTCCTGAGGCTGAGAACCGCTGGCCTAAAGAATGACAGTTTGGGAAAAACAAATTAGCCAACTCAAACGACAGACAAGCTGATAAATGCAAGGTTGAACAACCCAATTCAAAAATGGGCACATAATCTGGCTATTCACAGAAAAAGAAAATCAGTGGACAACAAGCTCGAGAGGAGATGGTCAGCTTCACAGGAGGCTGTCTAGAAAGTGCAAATCAAAGTTGCGGTGACTTATCACTATTCCTTCATCAGCCTGCCCCCACCTCCTTCCCAAAATTAAATTAGAAGTAACACACCAGGTCATCGAGAGCTTGGGGCAAGGGTGTGCTCATATGCTGCAGAGCAATTCCAATTTCAGGAATCCATGCTACACAGATTAAAAGCACAACACGTTAAAACTACGACCTGGCAATAGCCTCAGCGTCAGTGAGTAGGGAAGAGCTGAATCACACACACTTCTCTGACTATCGTGCAACTGACACAGACACGAGCTAGCTCTCTGCTCAGGCCCAGAAGCACTTCACGTCTCGGGGTGAGGGGAGAATCGAGCTGCGGAGTGACGTGCATGACACGCCCACGTTGTCGGCAGAACCAAAATCACAGACTCTGCCTGTGTGTCTGTGCCGTTGTTTAGTCGCTGAGTCGTGTCCAGCTCTTTGGGACCCACGGACTGTAGCTCGCCAGGCTCCTCTATCCGTGGGGTTCTCCAGACAATACTGGAGTGGGTTCCCACTTCCCTTTCAGGAGTGTGTCTCTGTAAGCACTGAGAAAGGGGAGGAGGAACACATGGCCCCTGGGGATCTCAGGAGCTGGGAAAGGATGAGGAAGAACAGTGACTGCTTCTGACAGTTAACGGATCTTTTTACTTCTTATAATTAACATGTGATTAAAAACAATATATGATTTTTTAAGAAGACCAAAGGAAAAATAACAACACAGAGAAGGAAAGAGATGAAAGCATTCTGGACAGCAGCGCATGCTTTCTGGCTCCTAGAACAAACGGAACAGCGGGTTTCCTTTGGAAGCGTCCAGAAGGTTCACAGGTCCTCTGAGCCTGGCCAGACCTAGGCCCCTCCTGGGCCGAGAAGAAAGCTGGGTGGGGCTTCCTGATTGAGGGCAGCTGGGGGAAGGATCCCCAACAGGCGCCCACCACTAGAGCGCAGCCTGGGCGGCCTAGGAGCATGCTGCCCACTTGCGTGTGCGCTCAGCCATGTCCAACTCCTCCTGACCCCATGGAGTGCAGCCCACCAGGCTCCTCTGTCCATGCGAGCTTCCCAGGCAAGAATACTGGAGCGGATTGCCATTTCCTACTCCAGGGGATCCTCCCGACCCAGGGAGCAAACCCTCACCTCTTGCATCTCCTGCACTGGCAGGCGGATTCTTTACCACTGCACCACCTGGAATGTTTCTCATAATGGAAGCCAATTTGAAAAAAAAAAATCATTCATTTGAATGATCTAGATAAATCTCAGACTTCTTTCCACTTGGAAGAGATACAAAAAATTCTCTTAAAAAGATGGAGACCATATTTCCATTACTCCATCTGCCCACTCACACAGCATGGTGAGCCCTCAAGAGTCTGTCCAAAGATCCTGCATGGAAGGGCCAGATTCTGCACACTAAGATCTGCTCGTAACCTCACGAAGCACTCCGCTTAAAGGTCAAATGCGCAGGTAAGCTCCAGCTGGGCGGGAGAGGCCCAGAACGAAGTCTCCCCCTAATCAGCAAACTGTGACATCGTCACCAGGTACTCCTGCTCATAAAGCAGGCCAGGGAGAGGCTTCTGATGGTTAACAGCTTAGCCGAGGGGCCATACCATGACCAAAGCCAGAGTCTTCTGCCCTGCCCTCTGACCTTCTGCTGTCTGGCTCTGAGGGTGTATCTTCAGGACATCTCTGTGAGTACTTACAAGTTAAGCGAAGAGCCAACTCATTGGAAAAGACTTTGATGCTAGGAGAGGCTGAAGGCAAAAGGAGCAGGGGGCAGCAGAGGATGAGATGGTTAGACAGCTGCTGCTGCTGCTGCTAAGTCGCTTCAGTCGTGTCCAACTCTGTGCGACCCCATAGACGGCAGCCCACCAGGCTCCCCCATCCCTGGGATTCTCCAGGCAAGAATTCTGGAGTGGGTTGCCATTTCCTCCTCCAATGCATGAAAGTGAAAAGTGAAAGTGAAGTCGCTCAGTCATGTCTGACTTGTAGCGACCCCATGGACTGCAGCCCACCAGGCTCCTCCGTCCATGGGATTTTCCAGGCAAGAGTACTGGAGCAGGGTACTGGAGCGGGGTGGTTAGACAGCAACACTGACTAAATGGACACGAACTGGAGCGAATTCCAACGGAGAGGAGCTTGGTGTGCTGTAGTTCATGGCATCACAAAGACTCGGACACGACTTAGTGACTGAGCAACAGGTGAAGCGTTAGCAGGCAGATGGCGGTACCACAGACCCAGTCTCCAACCCATTAAGAGAACTTTACACTAGAGACTATGTAAGTGCTCAATTCAAATTCAATGGGATACTTAGGGCCCTGAAGTGGATGTGACCTTTGAGGTTTCGCAGCCAGGGCCTCTGACGGTTCCCCTCATGCCTCAGGAAGGGGCAGCTCTAGGTTCAGAGCCGCACTCCATCATTCCCTGTGGTCACTCAGCCTCTGCCAATCTGTTTTTCCTCATCTGTGACCCACAGCCTGGTTTTGAGGATGTGCCACAGTCAAAGCCCTCAATACCCAACCCGGCCCTGTAGGGGCCTGCGGTCACTCCTGCGACCATCACTACAGCACCTCCGTATCACACACAGCGTGGGTCCCAGGCCGTGCGCACTGGGCCATCTGACCTGTTTATCTGGGCGGGCGGGTAGGGGAGATGGGCTTGCACCTGCTTGCCCTTCTTCTTGGTGGAGCAGCTGCACAGGGATGCTGGAGAGCTCCCGGCAAAGCGCTGCGCAGGAGCGGGACAAGCGGGAGGCGAGGCGGGGGCCGGGGGACAGGCAGGTGAGGGTCGGGAACGGCCTGGGGTTCGCTCCTCCCCTCCCCCACGCCAGGCCCCACTCACCCACAGCGCGATGCCCAGAACCAACAGGAAGTACAAAACTATCACCAGGACGTCCAGGGCGCTGCTGGAGCTGAAGAGCTGAGCCGTCCAGCCGAAGCCCTGCCAAGGAGACAGCATGGTGCTGCGTGCCAGCGAGTGAGCACCACCGGCGGACTGAAGGTTGTTGCAACGGCCTCAGTGGGACTCTGGCGACTCGGCCGCGGGGCACGCTGGGAAGGGCCGCGGGGCACGCTGGGAGGAGCCGCGGGGCAGCCTGGGCGTTCCGGCAGGCCCCGCGCGGCCCGATGCCTACCTTCTGGAGGCGGCTCTTCGAGGGCAGCCCATTGGCTGCCAGTCCAGGCACCGCGCCGTCCGGCCTGTCGCCAGAATCGCTCTGCCCTGGACCGAGAGCTGGTCGTGGGGTGGGGCTGGCTCAAGGCTACCGAGCCGCGTGGAGCCTGGGGTGGTGGAAACCAGCGATACCCTCCTGTCTTTATTTACCATTTCGATCTTCTATACCTTGTGGGTTTGGGACATTGACTTGGATTTACTAAAATATTGCATTTGAATATTATGTACCCAGAGTCCTGAGTTTTCTTGGTTCCCCCCTCCTCTTAAATTCTGCTTCGAGGAAACTGCCTTGCTCGCCTCCCCCAAATCATGGCCCTGAGTGGACCAGCTGATCACAGAGGGTCCTCAGCTCTCTGTAGTTTGATCTTTTATGGGTGATATGTGAATTCTCAAGCTGGGCCAAGCCTTAATTTCCTTGGTGTGCGTCTCTGCTGAGTTCAAGTTCTAGAAATCTTTGTCAATAATACAAATAACAGTAACAATAATAAGAGCTACACATAGACTTACTTCTGTGCACTTTATATGTATTAACCCCTTTGTACGCATGCTAAGTCGCTTCAGTCCTGTCCGATTCTTTGCGACCCCGCGGACTCTAGCCAGCCGGGGTCCTCTGTCCATGGGACTTTCCAGGCAACAATACTGGAGTGGGTTGCCATGTCCTACCCCAGGGGATCCTCCCCACCCAGGGATGGAACTGCATCTCTTAAGTCTCTTGCATAGGCAGGCGGGTTCTTTACCACTAGCTGCCACCTGGGAAGCCCATTAATCCATTTGATTCTCCCCCAAAACCAGTCAGTCTGTGGCTAGGACTACAGGGCATGAGGCTTGCAGCTGGTCAGAAGTCTATGGCCTCAGCTTCTTGAGCAGAACTCTTGTGTCCTAGCTTAGATCAGTGCTATTCAAAACATATAATGGGAACCACAGATCTTCATTTTTTCCAGCTTGACTGAGGTATGATTTGCAAATAAAAGTTGTACATTTAAGATGTACAATGCAATGTTTGGTATAAGTATACAATGTGAGATAATTGCTATAATCAAGCTAATATCAATCACCTCAGTTGCCATTTTTCCTGTGTGTAGTGAAAACGCTTGAGATCCCTCTTAGAAAATTTCGGGTATACAATATGTTATTAACAGCACAGTAATCGCTGTGCTGTACTTTAGGTCTCTGTAATGTGTTCATCTTATAACTGAAGGTTGGTATCCTTTGATCCGTATCTCCCTTTTGCTCCTAGTCAACCATCCTTCTCTTCTCTGTTACTATGAAGGTTTGGTTTGTTTTGTTTAAGATTTCACATGTAAGATCATGCAATATTTGTCTCTCTGTCTGGTTTATTTCACTTAGCATAATGTCCTCCAAGTGCCTCTCCATCGTTGCAGAAGGCAGGATTTCGCATTTCTTCATCCGTTCATCTGTTTGTGAACCCTTAGCCCTTTCCATAGCTTGGCTGCTGTAAATAATGCTGAAATGAACAAAGGAGTGTAGACATCACTCTGAGATAGTGATTTTATTTTCTTTGGACATACACCCAGAAGTGTGATTCTTAGGTCATAGGATACTTCCATTTTTTGAGGAAACTCATGCTGTTTGCATAGTGGCTGTACCAGTTTACATTCCGATCAGCAGTGTACTGGTATTCCCCTTTTTCCCACACTTGCCGATACTTGTCATCTTTTGACTTTTTTGCTAGAAGCCATCCTAACAGGCGAGAGGGGATATCTCACCGTGACTTTCACTTGTATTTTCTTGGTGATCAGTGATATTGAGCATCTCTTCATATACCTGTTGGCCATGTTTATGTCTTCTTTAGAAAAATTTAGGAGCTATTTAGGAGCTTTGCCCAGATTTTGATTGGGTTGCTGTTCTGTTTTTGCCATTGATTGTATGAGTTCCTTATACATTTTGGATATTAGCCCCTTATTGGATATATTGTTTGCAAGTGTTTTCTCCCATTCTTTAGGTTGCTTTTTCACTTTCTGTATTGTTTCCTTTGCTGTAAAAATTTAAATTTTCCAGTAGCTACATTTAAAAAGTAAGCAGGTGAAAATAATCTAAATAATATACTTATTTTAGTTAAGCCAATATGTCCAGTAAGTCAAAATATTAACGTTTCAATATACAGTCAATGTAAAAATTGTTGGACTATTTTATACATATATATTTCCACATTAAGTCTTTGAAATCTGGTGTTATTTTACACTTACCGCACACCTCAATTTGCATGCTACCTTTTCATCAGAAATACTTGATCTGTCTTTAGATGTAACAAAATTCACAGTTGAAAAAAATAGATTCACTTACTACATTGTTCTAAATCTACGTGAAACTTTTCCAGGAGCTGAATATAGTCCCAAAATTTCATTTTCCCTTGTCAATGGCAAAAACAGTTCATCTTTTTAGATGAATTGATTTGACTTTGAGCAAAAGCCCATCAGTTTCAAAATTATGTCTTTCCAAATTAAGTAATTCACTAACTCTTGTTGACTGAGTATCATTAACATTGAATTCAGAGGCATGATATAATTTGAAAAGTGTCTCTAAATTGATCAATATCACAAAGCATTCTTCCTTCAAATTTTTCTTTGATTTTTTGCTACCAATTACATAACACAGCCAGTTAAAGTTAAAATCTTTAACATATTGACTGGACAGAAGAATGTGTAAAATAATTATTACTGATTTGTATTATGGAGCTTCTCAAGTAAAAATTCATATACCCAAGTATACATTTTTATACTTGGGTAGCTAGCTTATGGGCTTCCCTGGTGGCTCAGATGGTAAAGAATCCACCTGCAATGCAGGAGACCCAGGGTTTCATCCCTGGGTTGGGAAGACCCCCTAGAGGAGAGCATGGCAACCCACTCCAGTATTCTTACCTGGAGAATCCCATGGACAGAGGAGCCTGGTGACCTACAGTCCTAAGGGCCTCAGAGAGTCGGACATGACAGAGACGCAGCACAGCACAGCTAGCTTACAAATAAGCATTTCCTGTTTTCAACTATTCAAATTAACTCATTCACGCTGCTGCTGCTGCTAAGTCACGTCAGTCGTGTCCGACTCTGCAACCCCATAGACAGCAGCCCACCAGGCTCCCCCGTCCCTGGGATTCTCCAGGCAAGAACACTGCAGTGGGTTGCCATTTCCCTCTCCAATGCGTGAGAGTGAAAAGTGAAAGTGAAGTCGCTCAGTCATGTCTGACTCTTAGCGACCCCATGGACTGCAGCCCACCAGGCTCCTCCGTCCGTGGGATTCTCCAGGCAAGAGCACTGGAGTGGGTCGCCAGTGCCTTCTCCAAGCTCATTCATATATGGTGCGTATTAGTGAGTTTAAATATGTATAAATACAGACTGCTGGTTTTGGACCTTCGCTTATTGAACATTCAACAAGCATTCCTTTCATTTCTAGAAGATCTTGAATTGAAATTGACATTACAGTAATTCTTTGTAAAATTTCCAAGATTCGGCCAATGAGCATTGGCAAAAGCACATCAGCAAATTCATAGCCTTCAATTTCTCTCAACAGTTCTATACAATAGTGGTGATTTGTGTTAGTTGCAAATATACACAGAGTGATTTAAACAATCGTACCTATCTATGATGCTTTTCATAAAGTCTGCTATAAAAACTAAGCACAAAATTTTTAAATATATATCACAAATTTGAATAAAGCAGTTTACCTTTTGTATTTTATAATCCCATTAAATCTGGAGTTTTAACCTGAACGCCGGTAGAACAGTGTCTGTCATGATAAAAACAAACAAACAATACAGCTACTATTTTCCCTTCAGATTTAGCTGAAATTCTTCTTTGACAACATCAGAGGTTTAAAAGATCCAAGCCACAAATTCAATCTTTTTTTTTTTTAGCTCTGCAGCTTGTAGGATCTTAGTTCCCCAAACAAGGATCAAACCCAGGTCCCCTGGCAGTGGAAGCAGGGAGACCTAACCACTGGACCACCAGGGAATCCCCAGAGTTCAATCTTTTAGGTCATCGACTGGCCACATTTCTTCCTAGGTCTGGATGTCCTTTGAGACAAAAGGTATTCAAAATATTAACTGGGCAGGGTCTCATGTCACATAACTCAACTAAAACCAAAGAGAAATACTTGCAAATTTTCAAATTTTGAATCCATTTTTGGTGTTATTGGAAAGACCTTGTATTCCATGGGCAACTGTTTTGAGGCTTTAATTGAAAAATCTCCCACTTTTTGTAAAACATCTTTTGAATAGTATTTTCCTCCATTTCCTAACACATTTCCACAACCAAAACAATTCCCTTTGTCATCTTTCCATCTAAATTGTTTTTCTTGTTAGTGCAAGATTCCAAGCTATTTTAAATCTGGCCAAAGTTACAAACTCAAATGCTGCTAAAAATCATCACGATGTGTTTTGGATGTTTGTTTCTGATTCCAGGCAACTAACTTTATATATATATATTTTTTTTTTTTTACCGCAGAGCAAACATTAAAAAAATCAAATCCACTATGTAGTTTTTAAATTTTATATTAGTGTTCACTGTATTATCTTTATTTTTCACACACCCAATAAATATGTCTACCATGAAGCGTGAAAAGTGAACGTGTCAGTTACTCAGCTGTGTCTGATTCTTGGCGTCCCCAAGGACTGTAGCCTGCCAGGCTCCTCCGTCCATGGGATTCTCCAGGCAAGAATTCTGGAGTGGGTGGCCATTCCCCCTCCAGGGGATCATCCCCACCCAGGAATCAAACCCAGGTCTCCTGTATTGCGGGCAGAATCTCACTACTGCGCCACCAGGGACGTCCAGGCCTACCACGCCAGGACACATGAACGCGGTGTCCTTTAGACGGATGGATTCCTTCCTGTTATGAAGTGACCCCTCTTGGACCTGGCAATGTTCTTTGCTCTGAAGTCAGTAATGTTAATATAGCCTCCTGGAGCTTTCTTTTGTTTAGAGTTGCATGGTATATCTTTTTCTATCATTTTATTTTCGATCTATTTGCACTGTTTTATTTAAAGCAGACGTCTTGTAGCAAGTGTAAACTGGGTCTTGCTTTTTTGTAATCGGAAATCTAGACTCTAATCAGCGCGTTTAGGCCGCTTGCATTTGCTGTGGGTGCTGGTGGTGGTTTCAACACAGCATCGTGTGGTTTTCTGTTTGTCCCGTGTTTGTGGCCTTTTGTTTTTCATTAATCGACGCTTTAGGGCTTATATTATATACACATCTTCAACCTAACCAAGCTCACCTCCAAGTGATACTTAATCCATGTCGGCTACAGAGTAAGAACTTTATAATAGTATACTGCCATCTCTCCCCTCCTAGGCTTTGCAATATTTTTGTCATATATTGTCACGCACTTTGCATTTTTATTTATAAATGGTACTGCTTCTCTTAACAGCTTCTTATCCTTTAACAAGATGTAAATAATTTTAGAAGTCTCTATATTTGCCCACATTGTTACCATTTCTAGCTAATGGGAATGCTCTGGACACAAGTCCCTTGTTGGACATATGAATTGGAAATAAGCCTCATTAATTGCAGCTGATTGCTCTAGCATCTCGACAAAACCCTGGGGCATGGGTTACTTCCCAGACTGTTCCAGTTAAATCTGGGCTCGTTTGCGAGGATCGCTTCTGAGGTCAGTGTTTGAGATTCGTTCTGACCTCTTTTTAGCTGTCCCTTTTTCTCTGGTAGATTAGCAGTCTGTGATTCAACTTGCACCTAAAGACACTACAGTCTCCTTTTAATCTCTCTTGACCTCAAACTCAGTGGTTTTGAA
The DNA here is from genome assembly GCF_032452875.1 of Bos javanicus. Taxonomy (NCBI): domain Eukaryota; kingdom Metazoa; phylum Chordata; class Mammalia; order Artiodactyla; family Bovidae; genus Bos; species Bos javanicus. The sequence continues at coordinate 72,096,188 of NC_083884.1, forward strand.
CTTCCTCGTACTCTGTTGCAAATAAAGTCAGCTTGTTTATGGAAGGGCTTAGAACAGTTGTTTTGTCTTTCCTCTCTGCCCGGAAAAAACCTCTGAGCCACCACTCTGAGGATGGGGCAGGGGCAGCGGTGTCATCTCTCGGGATGACAATCCTGTTTTAGGAGTGGCCGTCACCAGGGTGCCTTTGATCTGCTTGACTCGCTTCTTCCAGCGTGGAATGCGCACTTTACAGGTGAGTCGGGCTAGGCTGATGGATGTCCTGGTGTTTTTGGCAGCAGAACCTCTGTGTCGCAGACTTCACTCACCTGGAATGTAGCCTCTGCAGCGGGTGGCTAGGGGTGGCAGGGTGGGATGAAAACCACTGCTGACCGCTCCTCTCAGGAAGATGGCACTTTGGTCTGGATCTGGGTGGGGAGGGTGCCGTGAGTGTGACCTTGCCTGCACCCAGGGGGAGTGGAGGTGGCGGGGGGAAGAAGGAAATAGGTCATGGCTGCAACGTTACAGACTGTCACTGCCTTCGCCAAGTTTTAGCAGATTTTCTTGAATAAATATTTCATTTTTTGTATGCCTTTAGGCTCATTTCCAGAGACATTAAATATATAGAAACTTTACATGTATATAAAGATGGTATAGGAGAAGGCAATGGCACTCCACTCCAGTACTCTTGTCTGGGAAATCCCATGGATGGAGGAGCCTGGTGGGCTGCAGTCCATGCGGTCGCTAAGAGTAGGACGCGACTGAGCGACTGCACTTTCACTTTTCACTTTTCACGATTTGGAGAAGGAAATGGCAACCCACTCTAGTGTTCTTGCCTGGAGAATCCCAGGGACGGGGGGAGCGTGGTGGGCTGCTGTCTATGGGTTCACACAGAGTTGGACACGAGTGAAGTGACTTAACAGCAACAGCAAAGATGGTATATATTTATATAGAAACAATATATTATTTCTTAAAATGTATATGTATAGATTTAAAATGTGTAAATAATAAACTAATAAATATACTTGTATATTACATCTATATGGTATATATTTGGTATTATATATGGTATATATTTATATAGAAATAACATGGTGCTACTGCTGTTAAGTCGCTTCAGTCGTGTCCAACTCTGTGCGACCCCATAGATGGCAGCCCACCAGGCTCCTCCGTCCATGGGGTTTTCCAGGCAAGAGTACTGGAGTGGGTTGCCATTTCCTTCTCCATATAGAAATAACATATTATTTCTTAAAATTCGTATGTATAGATTTAAAATATATAAATAATAAACACAAACAAATACATAATATTATACATATATAACTATAAACCTATATTTATAGGTTATGTAAGTATATAACTAATAAATGTATTTATATAGTATTATAAACATTTGTATATGATAAATATGTAATTCTAAATATACAAATAAATATATTTAAACACCATAATAAATTTAAAAATAATTTTCACACTTTTGCTGGGGAGTGTGTCTGTGGTTCACTTCATGCTGTTTCAGAATGGGAACTGTCCGCCTCCCAAATGGGTTTTTGAGATTCCAGAAGTGGACACCTAACTGGATGCTTAGAGGACTATTGGGAAGGAAGGAACAGGGAGACTTGAGCTTAGACATTCCTAGTGAGTCAAACCTACTTCTTCTTTAATTAAAATTTTTTTTTTTTTTTTGCTGGTCACACATTAGTTGATAGACTAACACTCTTGTTACCTTGAAGTTTAACTTTCTGAGCCCTTTGGGGTGAAGAACACTCATAACCTCATGCCACCTCCCATTCCCATCTCCCACTTCCCTCTGGAAGGTGTCCTCTGCTTGGCTTTGGCAAATATATACATATATTTAATTTTTACTTCGAATCCACATCCCCCTGTAGCAGAAGCTGGAATCTTAGCCACTGGACCACCAAGCAAGTCCCAGTCCTGGCTTTTAGATCCGTGGCAGCACAGCCTGGAGAGGACCCCTGTTTCTAGGCCACCTTTCGATGCTGTGTCGTGTCAATCCGGGTTGCGTCAGAAAACAAACCACACTAGTAATTTGAGACCCATCGAGGGTAGATAACGCCTGGAAGGGTAACAGAGGGCGCTGAGGGGCCTACTGTGCTCTAGGCAGCCCTGCCAGGGAGAGGAAGGCTGGACGGTGAGGAAAGCGACTCACACAGGCTGAGACTGCCCCCTTTCCAGAGGCAAAGCCACGAGGCCAGACCTGGACCCCGGAGGTGCCACCACTGCGGGGGGTGTGGGGGCGATCGGCGGCAGGAGCGGCTCCGATCGGCGGCAGGAGCGGCTCCGGGGTGGGGACACGTGGCCTGAGAACGCAGCGGCACCAGGAAGACAGAAACGGCAGCCGGGGATTTATACGTGGATTAATAACCTTTCCCCCCACTGCAGGTCCAGAATCTGGAAAACGGAGGCCTGGGCCTTCTAGAAGATTCTCTATTGCAGGGAGTCAAAGACAAACTTTTGGTGGTCAGCAATCTGTGGGGCGGTTGGGAGTACGGAGCGCTATGTAATAATGGTTTTACAATTGTTAAGGAACCTGGGTTTATCTTCTTTTTTCCCCCATGGGCAGCAGGCCCAAACACTGAAACACCAGAGGTTTGCAGCAAAGAGCAGGTTCATCCACAAGGCAACCAGGCAGGGAGACCAGAGAACGCTCTGGAATCTGCCTCCCTGTGGGCACGGGCTGGGTGCTCACGGATGAAGACCAAGCAGCAGGTGGCGTGGGGCGTGGGGAGCCTGCGGAAAGCGATGGACAAGGTGCGGGACCGCGGTCCGCGCGGTGGACCCAAGCTCCGCCTCTGCGCTGCAGCGCGAGCTGGGGGCGGAGCTTCCAGGGACCCGCGACCACGCCCAGTGGGAGGGTCCGCGGTCCACCCAGTCCTAACAGCTCAGCTCCAGCTAGACGCCGCTGAGTCCGGCTTTCTAGAGAGCAACCCCGGCGGGTATTTTATGGTTCTGGCTTCCTGATTGGAGGACACGCGAGTCTTAGAACACCCTTGATTAGTGCAGGCAGGCGGAATGGATTTGACTAATCATGACCCGCAGTTTCACCATCTCAGGGGCCGCCCTCACCCCCACCTATCCTGCCAAAGGGGGGGCCTCGGTGCTGAGATCGGGGCCACACGTGCACTAGACGGTCGGTCAGCGCTGCTGCTGAGCGGACCCGGGCCATCCTCACACCGCCACTGACCCCTGTGCTCAATAAAAGGAAGGAAAGCGGGAAAAGCGCTTTCTGGCCGCGGTGGCCTTGCGCGTTCCTCCATCACCATCTGCTGGCAGAGCCCGGCATGGCACCCGCTGCACAGAAACCTCCGTGTCCGTTTGGGTGCCCCATCCTTGACCCCGAGAGAGCACCCTCCTTCCAAAATGAAGGACACCTGCCTCCAAGGGTCATTATAATCACAGCCAATTAACTGTGTTAATTCCTCCTCAAGTCCACTCACAGTTCCACGGAGGAAGTGTGCTGCTGCTAAGTCACTTCAGTCGTGTCCGACTCTGTGCGACCCCAGAGACGGCAGCCCACCAGGCTCCCCGGTCCCTGGGATTCTCCAGGCAAGAACACTGGAGTGGGTTGCCATTGCCTTCTCCAATGCATGAAAGTGTAAAGTGAAAGTGAAGTCGCTCAGTCATGTCCGACCCTCAGCGACCCCATCGGCTGCAGCCTTCCAGGCTCCTCCATCCATGGGATTAGCCTCCAACAACTCTATATAAAATAATACTGAGAAGAAGAGAACGTGCATTAATAAATGCAGATACACCTGCAAAGGGGCAAAGAAAAAAGACGCAGTCTCCTCAGTTCTTCCTTTTCCACGGCTCATGAATAGGGCTGCAGATAAAACAGGATGCCCAGTGAATGATTTTTTTAGCATAAGTATGTCCCAAACATTATAGGGGACTGGAATGCAAAAGTAGGAAGTCAAGAAACACCTGGAGTAACAGGCAAATATGGCCTTGGAATACAGAATGAAGCGGGGCAAAGACTAATAGAGTTTTGCCAAGAAAATGCACTGGTCATAACAAACACCCTCTTCCAACAACACAAGAGAAGACTCTACACATGGACATCACCAGATGGTCAACACTGAAATCAGACTGATTATATTCTTTGCAGCCAAAGATGGAGACGCTCTATACAGTCAGCAAAAACAAGACCAGGAGCTGACTGTGGCTCAGATCATGAACTCCTTATTGCCAAATTCAGACTTAAATGGAAGAAAGTAGGGAAAACCACTAGACCATTCAGGTATGACCTAAATCAAATTCCTTATGATTATACAGTGGAAGTGAGAAATAGATTTAAGGGCCTAGATCTGATAGAGTGCCTGATGAGCTATGGAATGAGCTTTGTGACATTGTACAGGAGACAGGGATCAAGACCATCCCCATGGAAAAGAAATGCAAAAAAGCAAAATGGCTGTCTGAGGAGGCCTTACAAATAGCTGTGAAAAGAAGAGAAGCGAAAAGCAAAGTAGAAAAGGAAAGATATAAACATCTGAATGCAGAGTTCCAAAGAATAGCAAGAAGAGATAAGAAAGCCTTCTTCAGTGATCAATGCAAAGAAATAGAGGAAAACAACAGAATGGGAAAGACTAGAGATCTCTTCAAGAAAATCAGAGATACCAAAGGAACATTTCATGCAAAGATGGGCTCGATAAAGGACAGAAATGGTATGGACCTAACAGAAGCAGAAGATATTAAGAAAAGATGGCAAGAATACACAGAACTGTACAAAAAAGATCTTCACGACCCAGATAATCACGATGGTGTGATCACTGACCCAGAGCCAGACATCCTGGAATGTGAAGTCAAGTGGGCCTTAGAAAGCATCACTACGAACAAAGCTAGTGGAGGTGATGGAATTCCAGTTGAGCTATTCCAAATCCTGAAAGATGATGCTGTGAAAGTGCTGCATGCAATATGCCAGCAAATTTGGAAAACTCAGCAGTGGCCACAGGACTGGAAAAGGTCAGTTTTCATTCCAATCCCCAAGAAAGGCAATGCCAAAGAGTGCTCAAACTACTGCACAATTGCACTCATCTCATACACTAGTAAAATAATGCTCAAAATTCTCCAAGCCAGGCTTCAGCAATACGTGAACCGTGAACTTCCTGATATTCAAGCTGGTTTTAGAAAAGGCAGAGGAACCAGAGATCAAATTGCCAACATCCGCTGGATCATGGAAAAAGCAAAAGAGTTCCAGAAAAACATCTATTTCTGCTTTATTGACTATGCCAAAGCCTTTGACTGTGTGGATCACAATAAACTGTGGAAAATTCTGAAAGAGATGGGAATACCAGAACACCTGATCTGCCTCTTGAGAAATCTGTATGCAGGTCAGGAAGCAACAGTTAGAACTGGACATGGAACAACAGACTGGTTCCAAATAGGAAAAGGAGTTCGTCAAGGCTGTATATTGTCACCCTGTTTATTTAACTTATATGCAGAGTACATCATGAGAAATGCTGGGCTGGAGGAAGCACAAGCTGGAATCAAGATTGCCGGGAGAAATATCAATAACCTCAGATATGCAGATGACACCACCCTTATGGCAGAAAGTGAAGAGGAACTCAAAAGCCTCTTGATGAAAGTGAAAGTGGAGAGTGAAGAAGTTGGCTTAAAGCTCAACATTCAGAAAACAAAGATCATGGCATCCGGTCCCACTACTTCATGGGAAATAGATGGGGAAACAGAGTCAGACTTTAAAAAGTGTCAGACTTTATTTTTCTGGGCTCCAAAATCACTACAGATGGCGACTGCAGCCATGAATTTAAAAGACGCTTACTCCTTGGAAAGAAAGTTATGACCAACCTAGATAGCATATTCAAAAGCAGAGACATTACCTTGCCAACAAAGGTTCGTCTGGTCAAGGCTATGGTTTTTCCAGTGGTCATGTATGGATGTGAGAGTTGGACTGTGAAGAAGGCTGAGCGCTGAAGAATTGATGCTTTTGAACTGGGGTGTTGGAGAAGACTCTTGAGAGTCCCTTGGACTGCAAGGAGATCCAACCAGTCCATTCTGAAGGAGATCAGCCCTGGGATTACTTTGGAAGGAATGATGCTGAAGCTGAAACTCCAGTTCTTTGGCCACCTCATGCGAAGAATTGACTCATTGGAAAAGACTCTGATGCTGGGGGGGAAGGGGACAACAGAAGATGAGATGGCTGGATGGCATCACTGACTCGATGGACGTGAGTCTGAGTGAACTCCGGGAGTTGGTGATGTACAGGGAGGCCTGGCATGCTGCGATTCATGGGGTCACAAAGAGTCAGACACGACTGAGCGACTGATCTGATCTGATCTGATCTGATGTCCCAAACATTGCACGGGACATACTCTTTAATCCACCTTTAAAAAAATAAACTTTATTTATACCATTTCATTTTTGCAGGTCACACAGTTTACAGCCTAAAGACCTGGTCACTCTGAATTGTAATTTTTTGAACCCTTTTGTGGTGAAGAGTACCTGTAACATCGAGAGGTCACCAGACAGTCCTCCTGAGGCTGGACCCGTCTCTGCCCATCACCGCACAAGGGGGACCGGGAAGGCCCGCCCGGCCCAGCACTCACACCGCGCCCCCCCACCCCTGCAGGCCGGTTTTGTGAGGCGCCCCCGAAGCCTGGAAGGAATTCCACGGTCTCCCGCGCCCTCTAGCGTTGAAAGGTGTTTCGCGTTCAGTTCAGTTCAGTTGCTCAGCCGCGTCCGACTCTTTGGGACCCCATGGACTACAGCACGCCAGGCCTCCCTGTCCATCACCAACTCCCAGAGTTTATTCGAACTCATGTCCATTGAGTCAGTGATGCCATCCAATCATCTCATCCTCTGTCGTCCCCTTCTCCTCCCGCCTTCAATCTTTCCCAGTACCAGGGTCTTTCCAAATGAGTCAGTTCTTCCCACCAGGTGGCCAAAGTATTGGAGTTTCAGCTTCAGCATCAGTCCTTCCCATGAATATTCAGGACTGATTTCCTTTAGGATGGACTGGTTGGACCCCCTTGCAGTCCAAGGGACTCTCAAGAGTCTTCTCCAACACCACAGTTCAAAAGCATCGATTCTTTGGTGCTCAGATTTCTTTATAGTCCAACTCACATCCATACATGACCACTGGAAAAACCACAGATTTGACTAGACAGACCTTTGTTGACAAAGTAGTATCTCTGCTTTTTAATATGCTGTCTAGGTTGGTCATGGCTTTTCTTCCAAGGAGCAAGAGTCTTTTAATTTCATGGCTGCAGTCACCATCTGCAGTGATTTTGCAGCCCAAAAAAGTAAAGTCAGCCACTGTTTCCCTGTTTGCCATGAAGTGATGGGACCGGATGCCATGATCTTAGTTTTCTGAATGTTGAGTTTTAAGCCAACTTTTTCACTCTCCTCTTTCACTTTCATCAAGAGGCTCTTTAGTTCTTCACTTTCTGCCATAAGGGTGGTGTCATCTGCATATCTGAGGTTATTGCTATTTCTCCCATCAATCTTGATTCCAGCTTGTGCTTCTTCCAGCTCGGCATTTCGCAAGATGTACTCTGCATATAAGTTAAATAAGCAGGGTGACAGTATACAACCTTGATGTACTCCTTTGGAACCAGTCTGTTGTTCTATGTCCAGTTCTAACTGTTGCTTCCTGACCTGCATACAGATACTCAGGAGGCAAGTCAGGTGGTCTGGTATTCCCATCTCTTTCAGAATTTTCCACAGTTGTGATCCACACAGTCAAAGGCTTTGGCATAGTCAATAAAGCAGAAGTAGATGTTTTTCTGGAACTCTCTTGCTTTTTCCATGATCCAGCAGATGTTGGCAATTTGATCTCTGGTTCCTCTGCCTTTTCTAAATCCAGCTTGAACATCTGGAAGTTCACAGTTCATGTACTATTGAAGCCTGGCTTGGAGAATTTTGAGCATTACTTTGCTAGCGTGTGAGATGCGTGTTTCGTACACAGGTGGTATTTATTAGTGATCAGGTGAGGATGATGGTCCTTTACTAGGAAGCACATTTGGGTCATGTTGGCTTAGGGGCCGAGCTATCAGCCTGCATCGCGCCCAAAGGCATGGCGTCCCCCTGGGCCGGGTCAGCTGTGGGCTGTCCTGACATGGGCTTCCCCGGACCTCTAGCCCCGTGTCCCTCCCAGGTCAGTGTCCAGCGTTGCCCTTCTGGTTGTGGACTTGTGCAGCGGTCTCAGCAGATGCAGGGGTGACCCTAAAGGATGTATTGCGGCATCCCAGCACCGTCCTCATCCCAGGTTTGCTGGCCAGCAGCGATGTGACTGGGGAGAGGGGCTGCTTTGGGGACAATCGCTTTACAGTCAGACCTTAAGGGCATAAAGCATCTGAGCCCCTCCTTGTGGGGGTTCCCACCATCTCAGGCCCATCTGTCCCCACCCCCTGAGCATCAGAGCCAGGGATCCTCACCAATTGCCTTCCAGCAAAGGACAGCCACTGCAGTCGATCTAATTGAAGGTGTCCCAGCACCCCAGCCCTCTGCTGGAGTAAAAATGACCCGAGCCTGTGACCCAGCGGTTCAGAAGCCTGTTGTCCTGTGTCCACTCCGAAGCTGTGACCCGCCCTCCTGGGCTGGAACCGCTGCCACATTGAGCTTAATTATCTGCTCTGTGACCACCGTCCTTATCTTACACATGAAGGATCTAGAAAAAGCCAAATGCGGCCTCCTTGGGGGCCGTTTGTCCTGGAAGGTTGGACTTGACCACGGCAGGCCTCACCTCCACTGTCCTCTTACCTCCCTTGAGGTTTCTTCTATGAAAAGCCCTAAATTGAGGATAGTCATTTTTCAAAAACGTGACATTTTTGAAATTCAGAGCTACTCCTGAAGCCAGCGTGTCTGCCCTCGAAGCAGTGGTGAGAGGTGTGGGAAGAGGACCAGGTCTCCTCCCCTCCTGACACTCGGAACCAGGAAATGTTCAGGGGACACAGAGCTGAGTGTCCAGCCTCCCTGTCACAGATGTGGCCTCTGGGAGAGGTGAGGGGGAAGGAAAGCTGGTCTCCCCCCTTGCTCACGTGCCTACAGGGTTTTTGAGGGCCTGTGCATGTGGTCCCAACCTGTCCCATCTTCTGGGTCCCTGGGAAACACACGATTCCTTTACACACCCCTGGACGGGCCCCTCTGGCCGCACTGTCCTGGGGGTGAAGCTCGCCAATCCTGGAGACCCCACTCTGCATGGCGTGGGCTGGAGGGAAGAACTTCAGCCTCCTTCTGTGTCCCCCCCCCCAGAAAGGCCATCCCAGAGCAGCTGCCTGTGTCCTCACGGCTGGCCCCTCCCCTCCGGTCTAACCCGGTGTGGGTGGGCCGGCCTGGGGTCCCCACCTGTCTCCTGCTGTTCCCTGGGCTGCTGGCTGTCTGCAGGTGCGGGGCCCTGGCCCGGAGAAGCCCCATCAGAGCCCAGAGGACGGGAGTGGAGCGGGGAGGTGAGCCCCAGAGTCTCGAGGAGCCAGAGGCAAAATACTGGGCTGTGTCCCTGGAAGGCAGTTTCCCATGAAACCTTCAATATAGGCCGCCCCAGACGATCAGCCTGATCTGCTACGTGGATTCCTCCCCGTAGCGAATGGTGATTGGGTTCTACATGGACCCGGGACTTCTGTTTGAATTATAATCTTTCCCCCACTGCCCCTCCAGGGATCTGGAAAACGGAGGCCTGGGCTAGACGGAAGCTTCCTCCAAGATTCTTTATTGAAGGGATTCGAAGAGAAACAGGTGGTCAGTAATCTGTGGGGGATGGAGGGGTGAGCGCTACGTGTAACGGTTTTACTGTTGCTACGGGACCAGTTTTGATGTCTTTCCCCTTCAAGAAGCAGACCCAAACACCGAGACGCTGAGGTTAGCAGCACAGAGCGGGTTCATCCACAAGGCAACCAGGCAGGGAGACCAGAGAACGCTCTGGAATCTGCCTCCCTGTGGGCACGGGCTGGGTGCTCACGGATGAAGACCAAGCAGCAGGTGGCGTGGGGCGTGGGGAGCCTGCGGAAAGCGATGGACAAGGTGCGGGACCGCGGTCCGCGCGGTGGACCCAAGCTCCGCCTCTGCGCTGCAGCGCGAGCTGGGGGCGGAGCTTCCAGGGACCCGCGACCACGCCCAGTGGGAGGGTCCGCGGTCCACCCAGTCCTAACAGCTCAGCTCCAGCTAGACGCCGCTGAGTCCGGCTTTCTAGAGAGCAACCCCGGCGGGTATTTTATGGTTCTGGCTTCCTGATTGGAGGACACGCGAGTCTTAGAACACCCTTGATTAGTGCAGGCAGGCGGAATGGATTTGACTGATCACGATCTGCAGTTTCACCATCTCAGGGGCCGCCCTCACCCCAACCTATCCTGACAAAGGTTTTGGGGCGGGGGGGCCTCGGTGCTGAGATCGGGGCCACACGTGCACTAGATGGTCGGTCAGCGCTGCTGCTGAGCGGACCCGGGTCCATCCTCACACCGTGACTGGCCCCTGTGCTCAATAAAAGGAAGGAGAGTGGAGTTGGGGCCCCAGCGCCACCCAAACGTCTTCCAGGACAGTACGGCCCCGGAGGAGACACAGACTCCGCCCCTGGGCCCGCATCCCTCCTTCCTGCAGGTCCGTTGGCTGAACCAGGTCACACCTGCTTTGAGACACTCTGTTTCCATCTGTTTGGTGTGGATTTTGTCAGCACAAGTTCATGAACCAGCGAACTGAAGATCCTCTAGGGGAGAGAGTCAGTAGAGGTTTTTTGGGGTTTTTTTTAAATTGTAAAATTCATATCACAGGAAATTATCCATTTTGAAGTGGGTTCAGTGGATTTGGTACAGGCATCATGTTGTTCCAACCACCATCTGCATCTACTTTCAAAGTACTGTCATCGCCCCAAAGGGAGGCCCTGAACACATTACATGCTAGCTCCCGGCCCCGCTGGCTCCAGACCCTGGCAGCCGCTAACGTTGCTGTCTCTCTCGGGACTTCCCTGAATTCTGGCTATTTCATGTAAATGGAATCCTACGATAGGTGACTTTTGTGTCTGGCGTCACGCGCTGAGTGTGTTTTTGAGGCTCATCAGTACTGGATCAGCCCTCCATTCCTTTTAATGGGCAAATGAAATTCCACTTCATGTATATCAATGTTTGTTTATCCATCCATCAGTGGATGGACTTTTGAGATCTTTTCACCTTCTGGCAACTGTGAAAAGCACTGCTGTGAGCATGGGTGGGTAAGCGGTTATGTGCGTACCTGCCTAGCCGTGGAGTTGCTGGACTATATGGTGATTCTAGTGTAACCTTTGGAGAAGCTGTCAAGCTGGTTTCCACAGCAGTTGCACCGTTCCATATCCCACCCTCAGTGTACAGAAGTTCTGATTTCTTCACATCCTTGCCAACACTGGTGATTTTACATTCTTTAAACATTACAGTCATCCTACTGGGTGTGTGACGTGGCATCTCATTGTGGTGGTAATTGTTGTTTTCAATAATTGCTAATGATGTTCAGAGCACCTTGGACTGCAAGGAGATCAAACCAGTCCATCCTAAAGGACATCAACCCTGAATATTCATTGGAAGGACTGATGCTGAAGCTGAAGCTCCAATACTTTGGCCACCCGATGCAAAGAGGTGACTCATCGGAAAAGACCCTGATGCTGGAGAGATTGAAGGCAGGAGGAGAAGGGGACGACAGAGGAGGAGATGGTTGGTTGGCATCACCGACTCATTGACATGAGTTTGAGTGAGCTCCGGGAGTTGGTGATGGACAGGGAGGCCTGACGTGCTGCAGTCCACGGGGTCGCAAAGAGTGGACACACCTGAGCGCTGAACAACAATGACTTGGGCATCTTCTCCTGTGTAGCTGGGGCTCCTTCACAGGAGCAGCAGCTTTTCCTTTGTCAATGAGGGTGCTTGAAGGGGGAGGTGAGAATCCCTGTGGTCGGGCCTTCCAGGACCCCAGGACCAGGATGGGGAGGACGTGCCGGGGCGGGCAGGCCAGACTAGGGCTGGGCAGGGGCTGGAGGGGCCTCCGCTACCCCCACCTGCGAGCTGCACAAACACCCGACATCAGCCCTGACCCTGGCCCGTCCCGCCGCGCGGGCCTCACCTGGCCGTTTGTCCCCTGTCCCACGCCCCGCCGACCACGGGCTCGGTTTCTCTTCCCCTTCCGGCTCCCTGCTGTCTCCCAGAGTTCTGTTTAGGGCAAAGTTAGACTTAGCTTTAGCCTGGAGATTCCCAGGGGTAGCCAGCTGCGTGGGGTTGAGGGTACAGGGCCCGCGGGGAGCCCGGGGCTGCTGGCCTGAGGCCGCTGGGCCCCGAGCAGCTGGTCGCCAACGGCAGCAGCAACTGTCAACCCCAGAGGCCACAAACGTTCATTTTCCACCTGACCGGCCCTCCCAGCCCTCCAGGGAGTGAGGTTCCATTATCTCCAACCCCAGCTGCAGGGAGGGGACCCTCAATCAGGGCTATCCTGGCCCCTGGCCACCTCGAGGCCCGGGCGGGCAGGGAGTTGATCTAGGGGCTGGGGGACGCAGGGGCGTCAGCGGTGGACTCCTTGGCCATCCCCCCAGCGCACGGGCAGTTCCAGAACAGGTGGTCCTGACTCCTTGCCCCCAGCACTGGCCCACAGCGGTGCTCACTGAGGCTTTCTGAATGAGTGAGTGAGTGAGTGAGTGAGTGAGTGAATGAATGACTCCTCACGGCTGAGAGGCCATGGAAAGAGTGGGGGGTGGCGGTGAGGTGAGGGGGCGCAGCTGGTCACCCAGCAGTTCCCCTGTGTCCCGGGGGCAGGTCCCAAACCCCCTCCTGCTGTCTGAACCTCAGTTCTCTCCTCTGTGAAATGGGCCCACAGAACCCGCCCTGCTTTGCTATATGGACTCAGAGGGCCCATGACCCCGTCCAACCTGCCCCCCTACCCCATACCAAGTCAGCATAGATTGAGGAACCCAGGACCCCCACCCCACGGAGCCTCAGGGGGCCACTGACGTCCAAGGGCTGCGGGGTCATGGGCTCAGCTCCTCGCTCCTGGGGATGGAGGTGACCCCGGGAGAGGCCCTGGGTGCCCACTGCGGGTGTGTGGTCCTGAGCAGACCCCAGGAGGCTGCCTCGGCTCTGGGGACCTCAGTGTCCTCACCCATGAGGGGAGCACCCTCCTCCCAGGGTGGCCTGGGGACCCAGGAGGGAGAGCAGGACCCCCGGGTGGCACTGGCCAGCCCCATCCTCACGGCAGAGAGATGACGCCTGTGGCTGAGCCCGGGACAGTCAGCCCCCGCTGGGCAGAGCGAGGAGGGGCGGTGGCAGTGCACTCAGTTGGCCGCCATCATCGGGGGGCTCCGTGACACCCACCCAGCGCCCAGCAGGGCCCCTGGGACATGGAGGGGGGCAGCCAGCATCCCTGACTCCCCGTTGCCAAGGACCTGTTCCCAGCTGCACTGAGTGGGTCAGTGGCCGGCAGCTGGTGGGGCCCAGGCCTCGTCCCCGATCCTGACCGGAGGTGAGAGAACCCGCCTCCGGCGGCCCGGGGGAACCCAGGATCAGGAGTGGGGGGCATGCCGGGGAGAGGCTCCTCTCAGCCCGCATGCACTCAGTCAGCCCAGATCGCCGGGGTTCAGGGCCCCCAGGAGGGTCACGGAGGGGGAGCAGACCTCGGGGCGCTGGGGGGCGGTGGGCCCGCCGGGCAGGTGGGGACCGGGTCAGTCAGCCCAGCGGAGGCGCCGGCAGGATCGGAGTGCAGGGAACGTGAAGCTGGGGCCTCGGGGGATGAAGACGCTGGGCTGGGGGAGCTGGCGCTGGGGGGCCAGAGGCAGCAGAAAGCGGGTCTGGGGAAGGGACAGGGACCCGTCCTGGGGGCTTGGCCTTTGAACTCTATCCTCAAGATGCTGCCACTGGGCCAGACAGGCCTATGCCAGGTTGGCCCCTCTGGCGGCAGGATGCAGGGAGAACCTCCGCGCCCCCCACTGCCCCAAGCCTGGAACCGGGACTGGGGCAGAGTCTCCAGGAAGAGGCCGCCCTCTCCCAGCCCCTCCCCGAATGAGCGGGCCCTAATTCCTGACCCAGAGGAGGGGCTGGGGGATGAGAAAGCCCGTCCCTCTAACCTAAGGCCCCACAACTCCGTCCCTGAGGCCGTGGGTCCCAGGGGCCAGGAACCTGGGTCCAGGCGGGCTCTAAGTGCTCAGGGTAGAGGGAATCTGTACCCCAGAGCCAAAGCTAATGTCCAAGCCCCCTCCCCGTGAGCCCAGGAGGCCAGGGAGAAAGGAAGGGGGAGACGGGGCTGGGAGACCCCCAGGAGTGGCCCAGCCTGGAAACCCAGCAGGACACGGAGAGACGGATGCAGGCCAAGGTCCCGGGTCAGTTACGGTGACAGCCATCATACCGCAGAGAAAGGACAAGCGGGGGGCAGGCAGGTGTGGGGGTCCCCACCAGGCAGGGATGGAGCGCTCCTCTGGACGACACCAGCCATGGGCAGCTGTGTCCGGCCAGGTGGCAGGGCTGGGCACGGCCCTGTGCTGGAGGAGGAGAGGTCGGTGGGGATTGGGTCCCAACCCGTCTCTGGGTGACACCTGCCCCCCACCCCGACACTGTGAGCCTCTCCTCTTGGGGTATTCTCTCCTTGGTGCCTGGGATTCCTGAATCTCCAGAATCCTGGAGAGGTTGCTGATTAAATACGAGACAAGGAAAAAAGGAGCAGCAAGCAGGATTTATGAATGACAATGAGGACATTTTGTTGCAAGCAGATTGGGAGCGGGAAGAAGGGACGTAGGGGACCGTGGTGGGAGGGGAGACGCTCCTGGGGTCCCAGGGCTCCAGGAGGGGGGGCGCCCAGGGCCCTAAGAACACGCTGAGGGCTTCACTGTCTTCGTCACGGTGCTCCCCTCGTGCGTGACCTCGCAGCTGTAGCTGCTTTTAGGTTTCCACTCGCTGCCCGTCAGGGTCAGGTAGCTGCTGGCCACGTACTTGCTGCTGCTCTGTTGGGAGGCCTGGCTGGTCACCACACCCCGGGTGACGGGGCTGCCGTCTGCCTTCCAGGCCACGGTCACGTTGCCCGGGTAGAAGTCGCTGATGAGACACACCAGGGTGGCCGTGTAGGTGCTGAGCTCCTCCGTGGAGGGTGGGAACAGGGTGACGGAAGGTGGGAACTTGGGCTGATCTGTGGGTGGTAGAGAGACGGAAGGTCATCATGGCAGCATCCCTGGCGGAGCCTCTGACCTCGGTAGACAGAGAAAAGTGACTTTCACGAGAGAGCAGAGGGTGGGACAGGCTGGGGAAGGGGTGAGAGCCGCTTACCTGGTATGGTGACCTTGGTCCCGCTGCCAAAGGTAAACCACGCTGAGGGACCCTCAGGCCAGACGCCACGCCAGCACCTAGGACCTGGCCCCCGGGGGCCGGGCCGGAGCGGGAACCTGCTGGGTGTGATGGACACCGGGCTGTGTCCTGTGGGAGTGGGTGTGGGTAGCCAGCCCTCCAGCACCCAGGGCACCCCTGGGTGATGCTACCTAAACATCTCGCCCTCTGCCGCCTCCTTCTCCTATGGTTATGGTTACCAAGGGTGGGAGAGGGGAGAGATCAATTGGAAAATTGGACTGGCACATACGCACTACAATATGTAAGACAGACTGCTAATAAGCACCCGCTGTATAGCACAGCGAGCCCTAGTCAATAGTCTGCAATGGCTTACAAAACACAGGTTCGATTCCTGGGTCGGGAAGATGCCCTGGAGAAGGAAATGGCAACCCAGTATTCTTGCCTGGAAAATCCCACGAACAGAGGAGCCTGGAGGGCTGCAGTCCACGGGGTTGCAAAGAGTCGGACGTGACTGAGCGTGGCACGGGATGGCTCATGTGGGGAAAAAATCTAAAAAAGTGTAGGCATATGTCTACGTGTGACTGATTCACTTTGCTGCTGCTGCTGCTCCTGCTGCTGAGTCGCTTCAGTCGTGTCCGACTCTGTGCGACCCCGTAGACAGCAGCCCATCAGGCTCCCCCGTCCCTGGGATCCTCCAGGCAAGAACACTGGAGTGGGTTGCCATTGCCTTCTCCCTGCTGTACAGCAGAAATGAGCAACTCGACTATACTCCAATAAAAAAAAATTTCAAAAGAAAATTGGTCCCCAAAAGGTTGCTAACGGTACAATTCCATTTCTAGAACTATCTGGAGGGGACAAAACTAGAAGAGAAGACCAAGTTAGTAGTTGCCAGCTCGTCTGTCCCGGCTTGGGAGGGAAGGAAGTGGGTGTGGCCAGGAAGGCCTCTGGGAATATTCTGTGCTTTACTGCATCCCGGTCGTACCCTGGCCATGATTTTTTATATTACGAGACATCACCGTTGGGGGAAACCAGATGAAGAGCACCTGGGACCCCCTGTATTATGTCTTAAGGCTGCATGTGAATCTACAAATATCCCCAAATAAAATGATAGAAAAAGAGATTACATACAGCATGATGACATCGATATCTGGAAAAGGCAAAACTATAGGATCAGAAAGAGACAGGGCTTTCCTGGCTGTCCAGTGGCTAAGACTCCAAGCTTCCACTGCAGGGGTCCCTGGTGGGGGGACTAGAGATACCACATGCTGCTCCGCATGGCAAATCAAAGAAAGAAATCAGTGGTTCTTCATGGTTGGAATAGAAAGAGGACTTGACTACACAAGAACCCAGAAAAATTTGGGGAGGGTGGTAGAAATGTTCTGTATCTTGATTGGGGTGGGGGTTACACAACTCTATGATTTTATTAGCACGGGTTCATTGGAAGGACTGATGTTGAAGCTGAAACTCCAATACTTTGGCCACCTGATTCAAAGGACTGACTTATCTGAAAACACCCTGATGCTGGGAAAGATTGAGGACAGGAGGAGAAGGGGACAACAGAGGATGAGATGGTTAGATAGCATCACCGACTCGATGGACATGGGTTTGGGTGGACTCCGGGAGTTGATGATGGACAGGGAGGCCTGGCGTGCTACGGTTCATGGGGTCGCAAAGAGTCAGACACGCCTGAGCAACTTTGACTTTCACATCTCACCCTCCCTTCTCATTGGACGTCTAGGTTGTCTCTACTTCTTCCCCAAGAACATACAGTACTCAGCCAAAGTTCTGATGCATCACCAAGATAAATTTCTTTTATTTTTTAACTTTATTTTTATTTTCTGGCCGTACCACATGGCATGTGGGATCTTAGTTCCCCGACCAGGGGTGGCACCCAGGCCCCCTGCGGTGGAAGTTCAGAGTCTTAACCCTGGACCACCCTGAAAAGTCCCAAGATACACGTGTAGAGGTGGAATTGCTTGATTAAGTAGAATGTACGTTTTTATGACTCTTGGTACGTGGTGTTGTTTGTTCCAGAAATTCAGTCTCCCGCTGACAGTCCCTGATGGTGTGTGTTGCTCTCCGTCAGCCCTCTGGCGTCGTCACTGTCAATCCACTTGCCCATTCCATAGGTCCGCGTGGACCGGGCCCTCCTCCGGTCGCCTTTCCACTGCCTCTTCTCCAGCCTCTAATCTGGCCTCACACCAGTTTTTGATCCGGAACTGTTTTCCCAAAACGCCAGCCTGACTCTGAGAGCCCCGCCCTTGAACCCCTCAGCCCCTCCCCCGGGTCCCAGGGTGACGGAGAGGGTGGTGTGCAGCCCACTCCGCCGGCTCTGGAAGCTCCCTGCAGGCCTGCGCCCCTCGCTGTCTGCCTCAGGGCCCCGCTCCCTTGGCCTGGAGCACCCCCATCCCAGGTCCCTGCCCTGGACCTGTGAGACCAGCTCAGGCAGCAGCCCACCCACCTACGGCCCCTAACCTGGCCACAGGGCTGCTCCACTCCTGGACGTGACCCCTCGGTTCAGACCGTCCCTCTCGGTGACCCTGAGTGGTCCGATGGCTGAATGGACACCCTCAGGGGACACCAGCCACCTGCAGGCCACCCCTTCTCCCCAGCCTTTCGCTGCGGCCACCCCTGCCTCTACGGGGCAGGCGTCAGGCTGTGAGGCTCTCATCCAGCTCGCACCCCTCACATTGCAGGGGGGAAAGTGAGGCCCGGAGGGGTGGACTTGTCAGCCCAGCCAGCACTGGGGAGAGGGGCGCGCACAGGGGCAAGAAGGTGGTTCACCAGCCTAGGGGAGCCCCGGGGACCCCAGGATGAGGGCAGTCACCGCCGAGACCTCCTGCCCCCGCCTCCCCGTGCTGTTCCGCTCGGAGGACCAGCGCCGGGCAGGGGAGAGACTACTCTTGGGTGCAAAAGGTAAGCGAGGCCAAAAAACTCAGCAATCCAGAAAAATGATGTTTTAATCCAAGAAAAACAATTAGTGCAAACAAGTCCACACCAGACAAAATGCCGATGCTTCTGACGAAGCCTCCATCTCCAGGCCCCACCCTCCGGCCGAGCCTCCCCGCTCTGCCGTCTGCCCTCACGGCGGCTCTGTCCTCACCCTCAGCGTCGGCAGCAGGGACCCCTGTGCACCCCCACGACTCCCCCGGCCCTTACCTGCCCCGCAGGCTCCACGGGCTCTTTCCTGATGGGGCTTCCATGCGGGGGGCTGTGCTCTGAGGCGCCGCCGTCGGGGGCAGCAGGCCGTGGGCGCCCACCGCCAGGCCCAGCAGGATGAGAGGCCAGGGCTGCCTGGGGACACCGCGCTGACCCCTAGGGGCCTCACGGGCCCCCTGGCCTGGCCTGGGCCTCATGTGCCCCCAGGGCCAAGGGCACCTTGGGCAGACGCGCTGGTGTGGGCTCCTCCTAGGAGGGGTCGAAAGTGCCCCGCTTCCCCTTGCTGGCAGGGGCTGTCCGGGTGCGCCCCGTCCCGTGGGGCCCGTCCTCTGCCTTGGCCTTCTGTCCCTGCCCCCAGCACCACCCCCTCCCCCAGGGCCCAGGGCCAGTACTCTGGGGGGCCTCTCCTGGGGGGCCTCTGCCAGCTGCCCTGCTTGGTCGGAATCCAGGGCTCAACCGCCTCACGCCGCAGTCTCTGCCAGCCGCGCCCCAGGGACCTAGGGGACACAGCTGCTCCCGCCCTCGTTCCCAAGGGCGCCCTGGGCGTCTCCTGAGGGGGTCGGGAGGGCGGCGAGGCCGCGGCTGAGGTGGGGGTGGGGAGGGCCCAGGTTACAGGCCGGCTGCAGGGCAGGGAACCGTGGTTTCATCACAAAACTGGGCACCTCCTGGGTGACACCCCTCTCCCCCATGGGTCACACATACACACACGGGTCTCACACACACACAGAAACACACACACACACAGAAACACAGACACATATACACACACATCCATGGGTCTTGCACACACACACACACATCCGTGCATCTCTCTCTCACACACACATCCATGGGTCTCGCACACACACACACACACACACACATCCGTGCGTCTCTCACACACACCCTCATAGTAAACATAATAAGAGCAGCCGTCACCTCCAGCCTCCCCCAGAACGCCCTCCTCTTCCCACACTGATGCTCTGTCTCCCTTAAACACGAGCTCCGCATCCCCTCCCCAGGCGCTGTGAACCAACCTTCTTGGGCTTTCAGGGTCTATGATTTTGACTCCTCTAGGGACCAGGTATTCCTGCCTGGGAAATTCCATGGACAGAGGAGCCTGGCGGGCTACAGTCCAGGGTGTGCCAAAGAGTTGGACACGACAGGGTGCACATGCGCACGCACACAGACACACACAGACACACACACACAGACACACACAAACACACACACACAGACACACACGCAGACACACACACACAGACACACACACACACAGACACACACAGACACACACAGACATACATGCAGACATACACGCAGACACACACACACACAGACACACACAAACACACACACACAGACACACACACGGAGACAGACACACACAGACACACACAGACACACACACACAGACACAACACAGACACACACACACACACAGACACACACAGACACACACACACAGACACATACACACACAGAGACACACACAGACATACACGCAGACACACACACAGACACACACACAGACAGACACACACAAACACACACACAGACACACATACAGACACACACACACATACACACACACAGACACACAGACACAGACACACAGACACAGACACACACAGACACACACGCAGACACACGCAGACACACACGCAGACACACACGCAGACACACACACACACGCAGAGACACATGCAGACACACGCACACAGGACCTTGTATGAGTGGACTCACACGGAATCCATCCAGCAGAGCGCTGTGTGAGCTGAGCAGCGCTCCACCCGCAGCGCGGATAGATGGCTGCTGTTATTACACGCATTACCGTCATTCCTGCAGCTGGCCCATCGGGTGTGCCTTGGGGAGAACCATCAGCCATCAAGAGATGAATGCAGCCCTGATGCCATCGACTGCCACTTTTCAAAGTTTGCATCATGGAGGTTGTAGAACCAACGCAGTCGGGAGCAGCCAGCACCCTGCAACAGCGAGGCCGTGCGGGGCAGGCGGGGCCAGGGAGCGCCTACACTCAGGGCGGGTGGCGGGGTCGTGGGGTCCTGCCTCGGTCAGCCTAATGCATCAGTACGCTCTGGATGGTGACGGGAAATGGATTTCTTACAGGAGGTTTTGACAGGAGAACCTTTGGAGAATGTGGTTCTGATCCAGTGTTTGTAGGAGACGAAGCTCGTTGTCCCATCCACGCTTGCGCATCAAGTTCATGTTTGAAACTACTCTCTGCTTCAGGTCCCGATGGTTTGCCCATCGCCCTGACACTCTCCCCAGGGGCCCCCAAAGTGAATTTCGTGAAAGCCACACGCCCTCGTGGTCAGGCCTCCCCAGACATTCTGTCAGCACCTGCCCAGTGCAGTCACGGGATGCTGTGGCAGATAGACTGACTCCCCCAGGTAACCGGGAGTTCATGAAGGGGAGGTCAGGTCCACGGACCACGTGACTTCGCTTGGATCCCCGTGTTCCACACGCACTGACCAGGCGTCTGCGAGGGCCTGATACTGAATCGTGAGACCTCACAGTTCTTGGGTGGATGGGCCAGGCCCTGAACGGTGATGGGGTGGGGTCACCCTGACAGTCGCCATGCAGAGTGTGGGGGAGCCCCTGGGGGCCCCGACCCAGTCCAGCTTCTCCCCACTGTGGTGCCTGGCTCACTCCAGCTGGAACCTAAGCTCCTTGCACTTTGGGGGCTGGGTCTCCCCCGGGGTCCCAGGCGGAAGCTGGTCCCTCCCAGCCCCCAGGCAGGTGTGACACTCCCCCACTGCCCAGGGAAGTGGTGGTTCCCCCGGGGACAGCCCTAGGTCTTGGGGACAAGAAGGGGCTGTCCATCAATTCAGGGACCCCCAGCTACACCCGCCCCGCCCCGTGGCCTGTGCCTGGCTGCTGCTGCACACACCATGTATCCCGCCGTGGCCATGGTCAGAAGTCCGCATCTGGCTGGACCCCAGGGACCCTGGAGGGGTGAGTGACTGAGAAGCATCTTCAGAGCATCAGCTGCTGGACCACACGTGCAGCTTAAGTGGAAGTGTCCTAACAAGGGAGGCTGAGGCGGACGACAGGGGTGCCAGATGAGCTCCTCCTCGCGCGTGGAGCTGCCGGGAACCTGTGAAGATGCGGGTTCAGACTCAGCAGGTCTACGGCGGCCTGGACACGTGGCATTTTTCACAAGCCCCCAGGTGACGCTGGGCGCTGCCAGCCTGTGGGTGCCCGCACTGCGCCCTGCTGGTGCTTCCCCAGGACAGCTCTGAGGTCCGTGGACGTGATGCTGAACTCAAGCTGCTGCGTCTCTGGGCCTCTGGGTCGAGGACGTGCTGACGAGACGCCGGGAAGGACAGGAGGTGTCTGATCTGAGGGACTATTCCAGACCGCCCCCAGTTGGACAGCAGTCACTGGGAGTGGAGGGGTCAAGGTCGGCCCGTAAGGACCACCACCCTCCCAGCCCCACTTGCCTCTCTGCGGTCCACGCAGAGTCCAGCGGAGGAGAACCCGGGCGACTTCCAGCCCGGGCACCACCGTGCCTTGAGGGCGGCAAACAGAGCTTTAACTTTGTTTTTTAATGGCTTTCTTTCTTTTTCACTTTTGAGTGAGTGGTGTAAGGTGGGTTGTGTTTTCCTGAATTTCTCCTTAATTTTTCTTCTGCTGCCCGAAGTTGTGTCCGACTCTGCGGCCCCAGGGACTGTAGCCTAACAGGCTCCTGTGTCCGTGGGATTCTCCAGGCACAAACACTGGAGCAGGTTGCCATTTCCTTCTCCAGGGCATCTTATCAAGCTAGGGATTGAACCCAGGTCTCTTGCATTGTAGGAAGATTCTTTACCATCCGAGCCACTATACGTGTACACACACATATATATGTGTATATAACGGAATATTGCTCCGCCATGAAGAAGAATAAACTAATGCCATTCACAGCAACGCAGACGGACCGTCACGCTGAAGTAACTCAGACAAATACCATACTCCATCACTTCTACGTGGACTCGAGAAAAAGTGTGCCGACGGGCTTGTATACATAACAAAAACAGACTCACAGGCCTGAGAGCAGACCCATGGCTACCACAGGGGAAATGTGACCGGGGGAGAAGTTGAGAGTTTGGTGTTGACACATGCACATGGTTGTATATAGATGATTAATTGGGACCTACTGTATACGAAGCACAGAGAACTCCGCTCACTATTCTGTAAGAACCTAACTGGGACAGGAACTCGGAGAATGGACACGTGTGTGACTGAAGGTTTCGGCTGTACACCCGAAGCTGACCCAACACTGCGAGTCAGTTACACTCCAAAATAAATTAAAAATTAAATTAATAATAAAAGAGGTGAATGGCAAAACTAAAAATAAAGGAAAACCGACAATAGTGAAGATCCACACACCAACTCTTTATTTAAAAAAATCATCATCTTTTAGAGAACCAGCTGAAATGAAGGTGACTTGGCCCAAATGTTTTAAAGACAAAACTGAATGAGCTGTTTACGACGCACCACCGTGTCTCTGGTTAGGCACCGACTTGAAAGGCCTTCTGCTGCCCTAAGACAGAAAAACTTCCCACAATCGCAGTGGATTTAAACACCTCAGTATCTTATACCCATGAGCTCGTGATGGTGCTAACAAGGTGGGGGATGCTGGTACACTGACTTGGGATTTTCGATGACTGGTGAATAGAGGGGAAGATCAGACGTTTATCCTGCCTTTACTATAGGAAAGTCCCTGGGGCACCTCAATCATTGATGAGGGGACGTGTCCCTCCTAGTTTTGCTGGAATGAAAATGTCCTCATTTCACATCCTGTCGTGAACTGCGTGCACGTCACAAAAAGGCGGTGTAGAATGAGACGCCAGCCAGGCCCCTCCCTGCGCCGGAGGGCCTCTGAATGTTAACCCCACCCGGCCTCTTTGAGTGGGGTCACCTGCCCCAGCTCGAGGTGCCAAACCCCCGTCACAACCGCACGGCCTCGGTGTGCACGCAGAGCCCTTGCACTTCACACGGGCCTCGGTGTGCACGAAGAGCCCTTGCGCTTCACTGCGTCTGATAGGTAGGCTCCTTCCCACCAGACCCCTGGGTCCTCTCAGATCCCCTCCCCCGTGCCTCGATGTCCAACTCGGGCCAGGATGTCTGGGCCCTGGCCTTCAGTGCCACTGGTGGCGTGTCCCAGCTGGCTAGGTTCTGCATTTCTGAGTCGGACTTGGGAGCAGGATGATGGAGGAGCTGACAGGACTCCCTGCTCTCTGGGTTTCTTACTGTGACTCTGAATATCAGAATCACAGAGGATGGAAGCAAGAGAAGGGCTGGTTACAAGCAAGAGACAGAGCTCTTCGCGGACCACCTCGCTGGCCTCTGGAAACCGGGGCCTGGAGGTCCGTGACCAGAGGCAAAGGTCGGATGCAGGAAGAACTCTGCATTTCAGAGAGCGGAAGCCCAGTCAGTTCAGTCGCTCAGTCATGTCCAACTCTTGTGACCCCATGGACTGCAGCACACCAGGCTTCCCTGTCCATCACCAACTCCCAAAGCTTGTTCAAACTCATGTCCATCCAGTCAGTGAGGCCATCCAGCCATCTCATCCTCTGTCATCCCCTTCTCCTCCCGCCTTCAATCTTTCCCGGCCAAAGTATTGGAGCTTCAGCTTCAGCATCAGTCCTTCCCATGAATATTCAGGGATGATTTCCTTTAGGATGGACTGGTTGGATCTCCTTGCAGTCCAAGGGACTCTCAAGAGTTTTCTCCAACACCACAGTTCAAAGGTCTGATGCAGGAAGCAAAGCACTCAGGGGCAAAGGTCTGACGTGGGAAGAACTCAGTGCATTTCAGACAGTGGAAGCCCAGAGGAGGCTGGAAAGAGGCCTGAGCTGAGATAAATGGTTTTACAGGAAACTCAGGACACACACACACACACAGGGAAGGGCTGCCCCTGAGGGTCTTTTCAGTCTTGAGAAATGGACATTCTCAGTCCAGTTTGGAGTCAGGGGAGATGGTTCACCTGGCACCTCTCTGAATGGGAGACATGTCCACATGTGGTGTGGACGTGGATGTACAGGGTCCCTCTCTGCAGGGCACACGCGGACCCCGCACCTCGGGGCTCAGGGTGCAGATATGGGCCAGAGTAGCAGGACCCCACCGTTTCCCTTCACCCAACAAACCCACTGGTGAGGCCACATCCCTGCCCGTGCGGTCTTCTGGGGTCCTGAGGGGTTCGTACCCCGGAGTCCACAGGCACCGGTCTTGCTCACCCCACCGAGTGTGGTCTGGCTGCAACCTGGAGGCAGGAACGGGTGTTTCTCCAGAGCAGGGTCAGCAGAGCACGGCCCAAGCGCCACCACCAGCCCGGCCCTGTCTTGCTTCTGTAAAAGTTTAACAGGAAGCAGTCACACCTGTGCGTTCAGAGGGTCTGTGGCTGCTTCTGAGCTCTCAGGACAGAATTAAGAAGTTGCCACAAAGATCGTATGGCCCAGAAAACCAAAACTAGTTACTATCTGTGCCTTTTACAAAGAACACTTCCTCTCACCTGGCTCAGGGTGTCTCAGTTGGGGCGATTTTGCCAACTTGGGGACCTTTGGCGATGTCTGGGGACGCCTGTGGTTGTCATAACTACGGGCGGGAGGCCGTTTTGGGGGGGTGGAGGCCAGGGATGCCGCTGGACCCCCTGGAGTGCACAGGCCAGCCCCCCATGGCACAGAACCGTCTGGCCCAGCGGGGGACCGAGTCCACACCCATCCCTGGGCATCGCTCTCCTCCCCAGAGGGCCAGCAAAGGTGTTTTCTAAACTGCTTACTCCATGCCCACAATCAGGTACAACAGCAGGTTCTGTCCTTGGCAGGGGCACCTCCAAGGGGCCATGTCAGCCCCCCATCCCGGAAGACCCACAGCCCAGGGGCTCCGGCCAAGCAGACCATGGCCAGCCAGTCTCCTGGGACCTTCACCCTGGCTGGTTCTCAGGTGCGTTCCACTCATTCTGACTGTTCACAAAGCATCCTGGGCCTCCTCCGAACCAATTCAGACCACTCGGCAGAACAACTTCCCAAGATGCAAGCAGTTTTAATCCCCAAATCCAGCCTCCAAGGGGGTTCACAGGAGTGTCTTCTGGCCCTGGGCAGCCCACCGCCCAGCCTCCTCGTCCACACCCCCACCCCACCCCAGAGGGATGCGGCCTCCGGCCTTTAATGCAAGGGGAGTGTGGCCCGGGGGCCCGGGGAGCCCAGGGTGGCCAGCTCCCTTTCTGCCCTCTCTCTCTGTATCTTCCGCCTCCGCCCCATGACCGGGGTCCCCACAGCACAGAAATAGACAGCCTCGTCCTCGGCTTGCAGCTCAGCGATGCTCAAATACCCGGTGTTCTTGGCCAGGTCTTTGGAGCCGGAGAAGCGAGGGGGGACCTTGTGGCCCTGCCTCTTGTCGGAGGGGGAGAAATATCTCAGTAGGAATCTCGGGCGGTGGCCGGGCCTCTGCTGGTACCAGTAGATGCTGTGAAGGTTGACGTCGTGGTCGCTGCTCAGGGTGCAGGCCAGGCGGACGGTGGCTCCCAGGAACGAGGCCACGGAAGGCGGCTGACTCAGCACGGGCTGCGGGCTGCATCCTGGGGACACAGAGGCGTGTGGGCACCGGGGCAGAGCAGGGTGCGGGAAGGGCAAGGGAGCCGCCAGCTCCGGGGCTTCTCACCTGTGCAGTGGAGCAGGAGCCCCAGGAGGACGAGGGCCCAGGACATGGTGCGGTGGAGCAGAGTTCTGCCACCAGGGTCCTCGTGGAACAGGGCCAGTCCCCTCCTCTGCCCTCCTCGCCACCTCCCAGGGGTGGGGCCTTGGCACCCCTGGCTCCCGGTGGCCGTCCCAAACTTCCCTGGGTTTGCGATGCCGGTTGGGGGGAACGGCCGCGTGCTGGCTTTTGTGGCTCCTGCCTTAACCCAGGGGAAGTATTTAGGGAGGAAGCACCTGCCCGGGGCTCACAGCCCAGTGCCCAGGAGGCCAGGATGGAGTCCCCAGGGGGGTGACCTCCGCATCCCCCAAAGGAAGCTGAGCCCCACAGACTGAGGTTCTTGTGCACACTTCTGTGTGTGGTGAACCGGGAAGAGAGGACAGGTCCTCATGGTGGGAAACACCTGCTGGGTGCTGCAGGAAGTGTAGGGGCCCTGGGTGAGGGTCCGCTCTATCCCCTCGCATGCCCCTAACATGCCCCTAACGCCCCCTCCAGACCCAGCCCCTGTCCCCCTGGAGTGAACCCGGAGTGACTAGCAGCTCCTGAAAAGGAACCATCTGGGCGGGCTTTCAGGAGGGGGCAGAGGTGGCCTTACCTCCTTCAGCCCTGCCCCAGGCCTCTGCCCCTCGTCCTCACGGGGGTCTCCCCAGGGAGCGGGGGAGGAGGCATCTGTGGGCTTGGTGGTCCTGGGGGCCCAGTCCTGCCCCTGGGTCCTTAGGTCCATAAATGAGATGCTGTGCGCGGACCACGGTGTGTATAGTAAAGAATCAGCTGCTCCTCGTCCCTGGTTCCTGGGAGGCAGCCTCTAAATACAGCGCTTGTTTTTCGGGGGGCCCCTGAGGTTATACCAATGGGTGATTTGCGAAGGATGCTGGCCGTGAGGAAAGCCCCACCCAGCAATGGGAAGATGGGAGCTTTGAGCTGAGCTCCCAGGACGGGGAGAGGGGCTAGAGACAGAGTCCAATCACAGAGCCAGTGGTCCCCGGAACTGTCCTGAGTAATGAAACCCCAGTGGACACCGAGGCTCAGGGGAGCCTCCCAGACTGCTGGACTGTGGACATGCAGGAGGGAGAGGCAGCCTGAGGACACAGCAGCCCACCTCTGGGACCCCCATGCCCTGGTGCAGCTCTCCGTTGACTGCTCCTGGTCTGTAGCCTTTACAACAAACCTGGAATCGTGAGGATGGAGCTTTCTTCAGTTCTGCGAGGCTTTCTACCAGTCATCCAGCCTGAGGGGGTTTGGGGAACAGCCCCCCAAACTTGTGGCCATTTGGTCAGAAATATAGGTGGCCTGCAGATAGCTGAGTTTGCAGCTGGTGTCTGAAATGAGGGATGGGTTATTTTGGGGTGGGGTTGTGTCCTGAATTTGCGCAAGTCCCCCTAACTCCACGTAGCCGGGGCCAGAATCACATTGCAGGACTCCTTTGGTGATCCAGTGGTTAAGAACTCGCCTGCCAGCACAGGGGACATGGGTTCGGTCCCTGGCGTGTGAAGGTTCCACACGCCCTGGGGCTGTTGTAGCCACGGGAAACAAACTCACTCAGAAGGACAATGCAAATAGTGGAGTGCAGTTTATTACACCGGCGGGCCCAAGGCAGACTCTCCTCTTAGCCAAGGACCCCGACCAGTTTTTGTGAAAACCTTATATACCCTAAGTGTATAAGGTTCCCTGAAACTAGTCTGAACAAAGGAAAAAGAAAGATACAGTCAAGGTTAACCCGTGATCATGCGCCTTATGGAGAAGGAAATGGCAACCCATTCCAGTGCTCTTGCCTGGAGAATCCCAGGGACGGGGGAGCCTGGTGGGCTGCCGTCTACGGGGTCGCACAGAGTCGGACACGACTGAAGCGACTTAGCAGCAGCAGCAGCATGTGCCTTAAGCCTAGGTAGTTAACAGTGGACAATTATCAATGGGCCTGGGGCCATACCCCAATAAGCAGAATAGAATGTATGACTCTATTCCATTACACAGATAATTAGGGTATTCTTTTAGGCATGGAGAGCTCTGGGGCTCTTCCTTCGGGGGGCCTGGTTTCCCAGTTGGTCTGTCGTTTCCATAGATACTGGGCATACAGAAAGTCCACAGTCTGGCCCAAGATGGAGTCCTGCTTTCAAGACAGAGCCTGTTCTGTTTCCTCCTTCAGGGCAACTAAAGCGGGTGCACCACAGCTGCTGCAACGAGCAGCCTGCGCAAGGCAGTGAAGAGGAGCACCCCCTCCCCCAGCAACTGGAGAAGCCCCTGCACAGCAAAGACAGCACAACCAGAAATAAATAAAATTTAAACATTCTCCTTAAAGAAAGATATTAAAATAAAGCCACGGAAATGATTTTAAATCTCCTATAAACCCATTACTCTGACACAAAAGGTTATTTTTATTTTCCAATCTATTTTCCAGATAGGTTTTACATTAGCTCATCCACGCATTCCACAACGTTTATAGCATTCAAAGAAGCCTGCGATACACACATCGGTAGTTTTTAGTTTATTAACCGTAGATACGTCTTCATGCTTATCATCCAGTTTTCCTCTTTGTAGGTAATTGTCATTATTGCCTCCCCGCGGCGGGGGAAGAGTGAGATGGAAGGTTTGGGGGGGAAACCATGTGACCCCACGTGCTAGGGCCGACTGGAGGATCCGCCCCGGAACTCTCGAGCCTCGGAACCCACAAGTGCGGGCGTGAGGCGCCGGAGGGCAGAGGAGTGGAACACGCTGTCCGCGGACGGACCCGGAAGCACATGGCGGCGAGCCTCCAGGAGCGGGAGGCGGAACGCAGGTGAGCGGCGGGGCGCGGGTCCAGCCCCGCGGCTGGGCGTCGGTCCCGGGCCGGCTCGGCAGTCTCGGTGCCTCCTCCCGGGCGGGCGGGTTAGGGGAGTGTCCGGAGGGAGCGGACGCTGCGGCCGAGGCCCCTCTGCACCGAGAAGGGTCTGCGTCGCGGGTGGGGACTGAGGCGGCGTCGGGCGGGGCTGGGGTCCAGGCTCCGCCCGCGGCCCAGCCCGGCCCGGCCTGGCCTGGTCCCGTCCGGAGGGCGCCTGGGGTGTTCGAGAGGGCGGGGGCGGCGAAAGGCACTTGGCTGAGCAGATTCGCTGGAATCTTGAGCGCTGCTTTCTCCCTGCAGCCTCGTCTGGCTTCGCTGACGCTCAGAAGGGAACGTGAGGAGTCAGCCCAGCGTGGGCTTGGTGGTCAGTGAGCCGGGGGGTCCTGAGAGCCTTGGCAAAGGTCTGACACTCGTCTCAGCTGTTCTGAACCTCAGTCTCAGTTCAGATCAGTTCAGTTCAGTCGCTCAGTCGTGTCCGACTTTGCGACCCTTGATGCCATCCAACCATCTCCTCCTTTGTCGTCCCCTTCTCCTCCTGCCTTCAGTCTTTGCCAGCATCAGGGTCTTTTCCAGTGAGTCAGCTCTTTGCATCAGGTGGCCAAAGTATTGGAGTTTCAGCTTCAGCATCAGTCCTTCCAGTGAACACTCAGGACTGATCCCCTTTAGGATGGACTGGTTGGATCTCCTTGCAGTCTAAGGGACTTTCAAGAGTCTTCTTCAACACCACAGTTCAAAAGCATCAATTCTTTGGTGGTCAGCTTTCTTTATAGTCCCAATTCTCACATCCATACATGACTACTGGAAAAACCATAGCCTTGATGAGACGGACCTTTGTTGGCAAAGTAACGTCTCTGCTTTTTATATGCTGTCTAGGTTAGTCATAACTTTCCTTCCAAGGAGTAAGCGTCTTTTAATTTCATGGCTGTAATCACCATCTGCAGTGATTTTGGAGCCCCAAAAAATAAAGTCAGCCAGTGTTTCCACTGTTTCCCCATCTATTTGCCATGAAGTGATGGGACCGGATGCCATGATCTTAGTTTTCTGAATGTTGAGTTTTAAGCCAACTTTTTCACTCTTCTCTTTCACTTTCATCAAGAGGCTCTTCAGTTCTTCACTTTCTGCCATAAAGGTGGTGGTATCTGCATATCTGAGGTTATTGATATTTCTCCCAGCAATCTTGATTTCAGCTTGTGCTTCTTCCAGCCCGGTGTTTCTCTTGATGGACTCTGCATATAAGTTAAATAAGCAGGGTGACAATATACAGCCTTGACGTACTCCTTTTCCTATTTGGAACCAATCTGTTGTTCCATGTCCAGTTCAAACTGTTGCTTCCTGACCTGCATACAGGTTTCTCAAGAGGCAGGTCAGGTGGTCTGGTATTCCCATGTCATTCAGAATTTTCCGGTTTATTGTGAGCCACATAGTCAAAGGCTTTGGCATAGTCAATAAAGCAGAAGTAGATGTTTTTCTGGAACTCTCTTGCTTTCTCAGTGATCCAGTGGATGTTGGCAATTTGATCTCTGGTTCTTCTGCCTTTCCTAAAACCAGCTTGAACATCTGGAAGTTCACAGTTCACGTATTGCTGAAGCCTGGCCTGGAGAATCTTGAGCATGACTTTACTCGCATGTGAGACGAGTGCAGCCTCAGTCTGCTCACAGTTTAAAGAATTCCAGTGAAGGCCTCGTAGTGACAGTGAAAGTGAAAAGCGAAAGTCGCTCTGTCGTGTCCGACTCTTTGAGACCCCCTGGACTAGACAGTCTATGGAATTCTCCAGGCCAGAATACTGGAGTGGGTAGCCTTTTCCTTCTCCAGGGGATCTTCCCAACCCAGGGATCGAACTTAGGTCTCCCGCATTGTGGGCGGATTCTTTACCGGCTGAGCCACCAGGGAAGGCCTTGTAGAATTGCTCATTAAAGATTCAACGAAGTGGTGTTTACAGCCATAGCACCGCCTACAGAGGAGGAGCTTAGAAAGGCTCCTTTCCTGACTGCCTAGATGTTTCAGTCAGTCACCAAGGTGGGAAATCCTCGGGGCTGTGTAGTTCCTGCTTTAGACCGCAGCGTTCCAGTTAACTGGCTCACGCCCGGCTTGCAGATGTGGGGCAGGGCAGGCGGGGAGGTCGGTCAGAGCCTGTTGGGAAGGGCCAGGTGAGCGCTGCTGGGGGCTGTATCCCCTGGCTAAGCCGCTCAGGGCACCCTGAAGCTCAGCCAAGGTGGAGATGCCACTCCTGGCCCCGGGGGTAAGAGACAGCTCCACTGGAGGGGGTCAGGCCCAAAGCCCCCCTCCGCTCGCCTCAGGCTTCCTAGTGCAAATTTGGGGTCAAAATCAGCCTGGGGTCGTGGGGCCACCTCAGCTTCTCTGACAGGAAACCCTCGCCGGCCGGTTCGGTTGCTCCAGGCGGTTGTCTGAGACGCCCTCAGGTCTCCCCAGGCTCCTCTTTCTCACCTCCGGTGTGTTCGACCGCTCAGAGTGGCAGGTTGTGCCGGAAGCCTCGCTGTGGTTCACCTGTCTTTCAGGAGTTGGGGTGACGCTGCTCCCACGAGGTGTCTGAGCCGTTTCCCGAGAGCGGAGTGAGGCGGGGCGCTGGCAGCCCGAGGCAAGATGAAGACCGTGCTCATGGTGGCCGAGAAGCCGTCCTTGGCCCAGTCCATCGCCAGGATCCTCTCTCGAGGTGGGAGGGCCTCTCCGGCGTCCGACGGCTTTGGTCTGGGAGCGTGAGCCTTCCTGCCTCCCCGGTCGGGCCTGCCTTCTTGCGAAGCGGCCCCAGGCCCCTGGAGTCGAGTCTGTTCGGGAACAGCGGGCATGGATGGAGCCCTCAGCTCCTGAGTCACTTGGTCCGTGTGGGGTGCAGTTTCCTCCGCACTCAGTGTGAGCCGGGTCTCCCCCAGACATGACTCGGGGCCTGCGGCACGCAGGCCGCTGCAGGAGCAACGAGCAGGCAGCATGGCGGCACGTTCGGGCCCGCGGCAGGCAGGCCGCTGCGGGAGCAACGAGCAGGCAGCGTGGCTGCTCTAACGGCAGAAGCCAGCCCTGCTGACTTGGGCAGGAAGCCCACTGGGAGGCCCCCGGCCCCAGCCTGGTCTGCCAAGGCCATGCCTGGGCGTCAGCACCACTGCCCCACGGACACCCAGCCACACGCACGCCCCTCATGCTACTCGAGAGTGCCACGAGGCTGAGCTGTAGCCTCAGGGCACCGGGAAGCGATAACGCCTGCCCTCGCCCCAGCCTGGCCCTGGGCACTCGGGTGCTGCAGACCCAGAGATGGCAGGTGTCTGCCTTGATCTCCTGTTGGTCCAGCGGCTAAGGGAAGAGGAGACCCCGGAGCAGCAGGCCGAGAAGTTGTGGTCTGGAGGGGAGGGGAGGCTCAGACGTGCCTGGTCCCCAGAGGCCGAGAGAGACCAGGGACCCTCCGTGGGAGTCAGGAGGTCACCCTGGGGTCGACAGTCAGGGAGTGTCTGGGGCATTTCTGGGGAGGGTCTGAAAGAGGCAGGACTCAAATTCCAGAGTGAACACAGAAGTGTGGAGAACAGCCCTCGAGCGGTCTCCGAGCACTGTGGGGCGGCCCGGCCTCGGGGAAGCTGCGTCAGGCCTGGCCTGCCTGTGCCCCTCCGCAGGCAGCATGTCCTCGCGCAAAGGGCTGAACGGGACCTGCTCGGTGCACGAGTACAGCGGGGCCTTCGAGGGGCAGCCGGCCCGCTT
This sequence comes from Bos javanicus, assembly GCF_032452875.1. Lineage (NCBI taxonomy): Eukaryota > Metazoa > Chordata > Mammalia > Artiodactyla > Bovidae > Bos > Bos javanicus. The sequence continues at coordinate 72,128,753 of NC_083884.1, forward strand.
CAAGATGACGTCCGTCTGCGGCCACGTGATGACGCTGGACTTCCTGGGTGAGTGCCGCCCCCGCCCACGCCCATTCCACCGAGGAGCCCCGCCCCGCGCCGCCGCGGCCGGAGGAAGCCCAGGGTGGGCTGGGGGCAGAGAGGTTTGTCCAGAACCGGTGAGTCCGAGGCCAGCAGGCTGTGGGGGGCTGCCCTGCAGTCCCTGCCCCAGCAGTGGCCCTCGTGGAGGCGGTGGCCCGCATCTGAGCGGGAGCCTGGCCCGTGCGGGTGTTCTGGCACAGGCCGCCGCCTGCCAGGGGTGCCCATTGTCTTCGGTCACTTGGCGGTTGGCATCGGAAGTCCAGCGCCGGTGACCCGTGGGCTGGCTCCAGGGCCGCGGTTGCTGTGGGTCCGACTGGGATTCTGGGCCTCGCTGCTTGTCTAGTCCTCACTGTGGAGGGGCTGAGGACAGAGCCGTCGCCTTCCAGGATCGTCCAGGCCTCCTGCACCCCGAGCCTCAAGTAGAGAAGCGGGGGGCAGTGCACGGGACAAGGGGCCTGAGGACACTGAGGTCCCCCGGGATCCGCTGAGCACTTGTCAGGGCCGGCCAAGCGCTGGGCGGGGAGAGGGTGCAGACAGTGGCCGGAGGAGGAGACGGGATGAGCGGCGTGACTCTTACCTGCGCGGTCAGCCCGCCAGGAGCGGCGCCCCCGCCGCCGGCCTGCCCAGAGCTGGCCAGCTCCTGAGCGAGGGAGGCCCTGCTCCGAGCCTCCCCATCCAGGCGTCGCGGGCCCTGTAGGTGTGACGTGTGACCTGACGTCCCGCTGTGCCGCAGGAAAGTACAACAAGTGGGATAAGGTGGACCCCGCCGAGCTGTTCAGCCAGGCCCCGACGGAGAAGAAGGAGGCCAACCCCAAGCTGAACATGGTGAAGTTCCTGCAGGTGCGTCTGCGGCTCCCGGGCCCCGCCTCCCGTCACGGCCCGGGCACCCCGGTCACCCAGCCCCCAGACCAGCCTCCTGCTTTTAAAATGGTTTGGTGGTGGCGGATTCTAAAGCAGAAGTAAACACAGGGACTTCCCTGGGAGTCCGGGGTTGAGAATCCGCCTGCCAGTGCGGGGGACGCGGGTTCGATCCCTGGTCCGGGAGGACCCCACGTGCTGCGGTATAACTGAGCCCAAGTGCCCTGAGTGCTGTGCCAGCGCTCCAGAGCCGGGGCTTCGTACCACGCCGTGACGAGACAGCGGCCCCCTCGCCACAACAAGAGAAAGCCACGCACAGCAGCGAGGCCCCAGTGCAGCCAGGAGCAAAAATAAAAAGAGGAAACTAAGAAATGAAGAATGATAAAAATAACTCAAAACCATGATAAAAGTTAGAAAAGACGAGTAAGGAGGAAGAAACAAATGTCTCTGTAATCTCACCATCTAAGACAACGGCCTTAATGTTTAGTCATTCCAGTTCAGTATTTTTTTTTTTTTTTTTTTGATTCAATTTTGGGGATTAAGATCTCATGGCGTTTATTGTGTTTTTTGGTCTAAAAACTAGCAGTTCTGAACTACACTCTTTGCTGAGAGGCCAAGCCGGCCAGTCACTCCACTTGGTGACTACTGCCCTGGGCTCCAGGCCTCTTGAGGGCAGTCTGGGGGGCTTGGGGCTGCACACTCTGTGCCAGGCAGCGACGGGTGGGCCGGGCAGTGCACACCCCGTGTCTCTGTACAGGTGGAGGGCAGGGGCTGCGACTGCATCGTGCTGTGGCTGGACTGCGACAAGGAGGGCGAGAACATCTGCTTCGAGGTGAGGGGCTGGGGCCCGCGCAGCCGGCCGGCCTGCACCCCGCGGGCTGCCGCAGTGGGGGCCAGGGCCCCAGCTCTGGAGATCCCGTGGATGCTGATGGTACAGGGGCTCTGCCTGGGGCAGGAGCGTCCCATCGCCGGCGGGCAGCTTGTGAGGAAGTGCTGGGGCAGGATTTCCCCGGCCGAGGGCTGCCCGGAGGGGAGCGTGGGTTCTGAGCGTCGGGCCCGGGCCTGTGCCGGGACTTCTGCCTTGGCGGCTGAGTGCCCTGTCGTAACCCTTCGCCCCTCTCCCCACCCCTGCCAGCTCTGTGCTCCACCATGATGCCCGCCCCACGTCTGCCACCCCCAGGGCGGGTGCCACTTCCAGGCCTCCCTCTGCAGTAGCCCCTCGGGCTGTGACCCCGCTGGTGCTCGGGGCCCTCTCCTGGCCCTGCCCCTGCGCCTCCCCTGGGCCCTCCGTGTGGGGTGGACACTGTCGTCCCCTGTGAGGAAGCTGCGTGGTCCGCAGACTCTGAGCAAGTCTGGGCTCCGGGACCCTAGGCCCGCCGGGCTGTGACCTGGAGCTGCTGCTGCTACCCGCCTGCTGCCTTGCTCTCTCTCCCGTCTCTCTTTCCTCCTATTGCTGGAGGGTCTCCCAGATGCCGCCCCCCTCCCCATGCTCCCCTTGAGAAGGTGGGCATAGCGGCCGGGATCTCTTGCATCCTGGGCAGTAGCACCTCCTGATGGAGGGTGGAAGCCGCTGTGAGGAGAGGGTGTGAGCACGGAGGGCAAGGGAGCGCGGTGGCCGGAGGCCTGCGGACACCAAGGCTGCAGAAGGCAGGGAGGTGGCCGGCCGGTGGGAGCGTGTGGGCGGGTGCCTGGGCTAGCCGTGGGCGTCACCGCCGGGCCCCCCAGGTGCTGGACGCGGTGCTGCCCGTCATGACCCAGGCCCGCAGCGGCGAGCAGACAGTGTTCCGGGCGCGCTTCAGCTCCATCACGGACACAGACATCTGTGCTGCCATGGCCCGCCTGGGTGAGCCCGACCACAACGAGGCGCTCTCGGTGGACGCGCGGCAGGAGCTGGACCTCCGCATCGGCTGCGCCTTCACGAGGTGCCCCCTGCCCCCCCAGGCCCGACCAGAGACGGGAGACCGTCCGCCGTCTCAGTCCCTGAGACAGTTGTCTTGCCGAAGCGCGAGTGGGTGCCTGACCAAAGTGTCTTCGTTTCCCTGACCCCCTTCACAGGTTCCAGACTAAATACTTCCAGGGGAAATACGGCAACCTGGACAGCTCGCTCATCTCCTTCGGGCCGTGCCAGACGCCCACGCTGGGGTTCTGCGTGGAGAGGCACGACAAGATCCAGTCCTTCAAGCCAGAGACCTACTGGGTGCTACAGGCCAAGGTCCGCGGCCTTTTCCCGTTCACACTGGGACTTGCTGGGCTTGGGTGTAGCATCTGAGCACCTCCACTGTCATCGTGGTCCCCAGGCCCAGGGCACGGATGTGGGCCGCTGTCGCGCTGTGGGCCCAGGAGAGGGCTGTCTAACACAGGGTCAGGTCGCGGCTGGGGCAGTCGGGTCCAGGGACTGGACTGAGGGCCATGGGTCACTGGCCTTCCAGCTCCTAAAAAGCCTTGGAACACGTTTTCCTAGTAAGATAGACGGAAGGATCTCGTAAGGTCTGAGTATGACACGGGGCCGCTGCAGTCCACGTGGGCCTGGGGTCCCCTGAGGGGGTGGGGCTGCCACGCCCCTGTGGACGTCAGCCTTGGCACTGGGCTCCTGTCCTGAGACTGCCTCCCTCGTCTCAGCAGGAGGCTTCTGCCAGAGCAGCCTGTGCTCAGGGAGGGCTGGGCTGCGCCCCCGCACAGCTCTGGCCATGAGCCCTTCCAGCCAGGCCCGGGTGGGGACCGCCCCGCGGGTGGTGGCTCACGCTGCCTCTGCTCCTGTCCCCCTCCTGCAGGTGGATGTTGACAAGGACCGCTCCCTCCTCCTGGACTGGGACCGTGTGCGCGTGTTCGACCGGGAGATCGCACAGATGTTCCTCAACATGACCAAGCTCGAGAAGGAGGCCCAGGTGGGCTGCTGGGAGCCACGGAGGCCTCTGCTGACCAGGGCGCAGGGTTCCCTCTGTCTCTCTGGAACACAGACACCTTTTAGAGAGAAGGCTGGTTGCTCCCACGCACGCCCCCCACCACGGTCCTGCCCTGGCCCCCCAGGCCGTGGCCGCCACACAGCTGCTTGGCCTGACCCGTGAACGTGCCCTGCGGGCGCCCGCTTACTCAGGGGCTTCCACCCCGATGTCTGCCCTCGGTGGCATATCCAGCCAGAGGCCTCTGTGCCCGTCTAGAGCCCGCCCAGGGCCCACAGCCAACATGGCCGCTCCGGGCCGTCGGCTCTCCTGGCCTCACCTGCCACGCTTCTCACTCGGGTCTCAGGAGTTGCAAGTATGGCCGCGTGGCTGGTAGGAAGAGGTTGATGCCATGTGGCGGGGGGCTGGCCACGCGGGACTGGCGGGTCCGAGGCCGTGGTGGCTCGTGCCTGCAGTCATGCCTTCCTGGGTCCTTCTTGCCCAGTGCAGTCGATTCAGGCACCGGAGCTGCTTTTAAAGCTGCCCTGCACTTACGCCCGTGACGGCAACCACGTCTGGGCCTCCCCATTGTGATCGCAGCCTCCACTGCTGCGTCTGTCTGTCCAGAGCTCGGGGTGTGGCCCTTGCTAGGTTCACATGGGGTTGGCAGGGGTGAGCGTGGCGGCTGAGAAGCCTGGATCGCTTCTGCCGTAGGCAGGATGGTCATCTCTTCAACAGCCGTTCAGCCCAGAGGCTGAGCTGATTGCTCACCTTGCTTTTCCGCAAGTGGGAGCTGTTCACTGAAGTTCCTCCTGGTGACCCACAGTTAAAAGTTAGGAGATTTCATAGAAAAAGTTCCGACTTCGCTTTTCCTGACCAAGCAGAAGGTGTAGCTACACTTGCGGGCACCATGAGGAGCAGCAGCTGCCCCTGCGATGGGCCCTCACCCCAGGACCCCCGCCTTCCCCACAGACGGAGATGCTGGCTCCCGTCGGGCCGCCAACGTGCAGCCCCTTCTCCTGACTCCTCCCCTCCTCCAGGGTTTCTCTCCTGAAAAATAGTCTCTAGAATTCCTGTTTGTTTTCCTTTCTTGGGCCTGAACAACCGTTCATTCGAGTCGAGAGGCCGCTGTAAAGGGAGTTAGAGAAGCCCAGAGGACGAATGAGAGTCACACCCTCAGTGACTCCTTTTGCACCTGCCCCGGCACTTGCCCGCCCTGCCCTGACCCCGCCCGTCCCCAGGTGGAGGCCACAAGCAGGAAGGAGAAGGCCAAGCAGCGGCCGCTGGCCCTGAACACCGTGGAGATGCTGCGTGTGGCCAGCTCAGCCCTGGGTGAGTGCGGGTACTGCTCCTCTCTCAGGGTCTCATGACTTGGAAGCACAGGCTGCCTGGCGGGTAGGAAGGGATGGTTGCCAGCAGGCAAGGGGCCGGCCGTGTCTCGAGGGCCATGCTGGTCATCCGCGCCCTCCCTGCTGGGAAAGCTCAGCCTTGGGCTGGGCCTGCGGACGAGGGCACCAGCCTCCCAGGAGCCTGAAAGTCTAGCCTGGGGCACCCGGTGTCTGGGCGCTGAGCCTGCGTCTCTGACAGGAATGGGCCCGCAGCACGCCATGCAGACCGCCGAGCGGCTCTACACGCAGGGCTACATCAGCTACCCGCGCACCGAGACCACCCACTACCCCGAGAGCTTCGACCTGAAGGGGCCTCTGCGGCAGCAGGCCAACCACCCCTACTGGGCTGACACGGTGAGCCATGCTAGGCCAGGGCGGGCAGCCGTGCTCCCTGCAAGGGCTGGGGGCCATGCTGGGCTGACACCCTGCTCCATCCCGGCTGCCCCCACAGGTGAAGCGGCTCTTAGCAGAAGGTATCAACCGCCCACGGAAAGGCCACGACGCTGGTGACCATCCCCCCATCACCCCCATGAAGTCTGCCACGGAGGCCGAGTTAGGTATGGGGGCACCCCCAGATGGTCACACCCCCTGGCACACACGCACGCACACGTGCATCGAGCTTCACAAGAGAGCAGGGTGAGGCGCGCTGGTGACCCGATCTCTGCAGGGTCAGGCCCCATGGCAGCGTGGGGCCATCTGAAAGCTGTGCTCCATCGCCGGGCCGTGACAGGAGTGCGGTGGTGGTGGGGGTGTGACGGGGGCAGGCGCTGCCTCAGGAGGCCCTGGGGCAGAAGGCCAGGCGGGGTAGGGCGGCGGGCTCCACCGCGGGGAGGCCTGGAGTCCCCCACCTCCAGGGGCTGGGCGCAGGGGCCCCAGTGCCGTAGCGGGAGCACGGGGCTGCCTGGAGCCGGAGCCTGGCGCTGAGCAGCCGCGCCCGTGGCAGGGGGCGAGGCTTGGCGGCTGTATGAATACATCACCCGGCACTTCATCGCTACCGTCAGCCACGACTGCAGGTACCTGCAGAGCAGCGTCTCCTTCCGGATCGGGCCCGAGCGCTTCACCTGCACGGGCAAGACCGTCATCTCCCCAGGTAGGGGCGGCGGGTGGGCGGCTCCCCCTCCGCAGATACGTGGTGAGTGTCCTGAAGGCCGGTGTCTCTGCAGGCTTCACGGAGATCATGCCCTGGCAGAGCGTGCCCCTGGAGGAGAGCCTGCCCACCTGCCAGAAGGGCGACACCCTGGCCGTGGCCGAGGTCAAGCTGCTGGAGAAGCAGACGAGCCCGCCGGACTACCTGACCGAGGCTGAGCTCATCACCCTCATGGAGAAGCACGGCATCGGTGGGTCCCGCCCGGGCCCCCACCCCGCCTAGGGCCCACTGTGGCCCGCCGAGCAGGGCAGCGCAGGGCAGCTGGGGACCCCGGCTGAGGCCTCCACCTCCGGACCTGGCCTTGGGGCTAGAGATGTGTCCTTGGCGCTACCTCCACCTCCAGGGCTGAGCGTTGGCCAAGGGGGCCACTGACTCGCCCGCAGGGAGGACATAAAGCTCAGGTCAAGTCCGTGGACAACAGGAAGGCCAAGGCCCCACAGCACTTTCCCTGGGGCTGGAAGCTCCACGTGGGGGCGGCATCCTCAGGAGCTTGTGTGGCCACTGCTGCATGGGTGAGGGGTCTCGCCCAGACCCCAGGCCCAGGGCTGTGACTCGAGTCCTCACACCCCTGGAGCCAGCCCCGTGCCCCAGGAGGGGCCCTGCCTTTCCCTGAGGCTTGGCTCTGGTGAACCAGGCCCCTAGAGGCTGATAGGCTCTGGACGGTTGTGGGACAGCCAGGCCATTCCGCAGTTACACGTGTCCTTGGGGCCGATCAGGAGGGGCCCCGAGGCCACGTAGCTGGCGGGTCTGCCAGGTGCTGGAGACCCACTTGGCAGCGGAGCTCTGTGTGCGTGGGTCAGGGCCCTGTTTCTGGAACTGTTCGTGTGCTGCGGGGCGAGGCGGGGAGAGGCTCGGGAGGTCACATTCATCAGACGCGAGGGGCGGGCGGCCGAGCTCCTTCACCTCTGAGCCCCCCGGAGCCTCCGCGTCGGGTCCGCGGGACAGTCCGGGGCAGGCCTGCGAGCCGCTCTGGGGCGCGGGGCTGAGAAGCCGGCTTCGCAGCGCGGGCAGAGGGAGAGCCGAGTCCATGCTGTGCCCAGGGACGGACGCCAGCATCCCCGTGCACATCAACAACATCTGCCAGCGCAACTACGTGATCGTGGAGAGCGGGCGCCGGCTCAAGCCCACCAACCTGGGCATCGTCCTGGTGCATGGCTACTACAAGATCGGTGCGCCCCGGCCCCGCCCCCACCCCAGGCCACGCCCCGGCCACGCCCAGGGCCCCGTGCCCGGCCACGCCTCCCACCCCGAGTCTGCCCCCAATCCTGCCTCCCACTCACTGCAGGCCACGCCCCCACTGCAGGGCCCACCCCGGCCATGCCTTCCATCCCAGGGCCTGCCCCGGCTGGGCTGATGGTCTCCTGGAAGTGTTGGGGTCTGAGAGCGGGGGCCTGGATTCCTGCAGACTGGCTCCTGGCCGGCCCTGGGGTCCTTAGTGCTGGACCGTGTATCTGCCCTGAGAGGTCCCCAGGGGCCGTGGGAGACAGCAGGGAGCTCAACCCGACAGTGCGTCCGGTGACAGCACTCTGTGACTGGGTGCCCTGGCCCCCCTCGCAGGGCTCCTGGGGAGATCACAGGTGGGAGCCCTACTCCTGCGCGCGGTGCGAGGTGCTCACAGCGCCCCCGCCCGCCCGCAGACGCCGAGCTGGTGCTGCCCACCATCCGCAGCGCCGTGGAGAAGCAGCTGAACCTGATCGCGCAGGGCAGAGCCGACTTCCGCCAAGTCCTGGGCCACACCCTGGACGTCTTCAAGAGGAAGTTCCACTACTTCGTGGACTCCATCGCGGGTTAGCGTGCCCCTTCCCTGCCCCTCAGCCGAGGGACCCGCCTCAGGGCTGTCATCCCCCTCGGGGAGACCCGCTCCCAGGCCCTGGCTCCAGGGGGCTGTCAGGACCCCAAGGCGAGCGTGGTGACAGCCCTCGGTGCACACGGCTCGTCTCACAAACGGGGCTGCCCTCGCCGTGCCGTCACCTACCGCCAGGGGCTGCCTGCCCAGTAAGCCAGCTGTGGGGAGGTGGCGGCCGGGGCTGGGCTGTGACTCCTGCCCCCTGGCTTGCAGGCATGGATGAACTGATGGAGGTGTCCTTCTCGCCCCTGGCGGCCACGGGCAAGCCCCTCTCCCGCTGCGGGAAGTGCCACCGGTTCATGAAGTACATCCAGGTAGGAGGGCGCGTGTGCACGCCAGGCAGTCTCGCCTCCCCGCGGCCTCGCTCCAGCAGCCTTCACGTGGAGTGACTGCGAGGCCCGGGCAGCTTCTCCAGCAGACATCCAGCGCTGCCCTCAGACCCAGCAGGGCGTGAGCCGTGGGGTCCCTGAACCATGTGCCGCCCACGCTCTCCTGACCTCGCGTTCTTCGCTGTCAAGGGAACGCACGCACACTGGGGTCTGAGCAGCGCCTTTGTGCGCGTGCAGCAGTGAGCACCCTGAGACTTGGTCATAGGGATCCTGAGAGGTCCTGGCAGCACTGCACACTGCCCACCACCCGCGAGTGTCCTGGGGAGACAGAGGGTGGGCGGGCGGGTCAGGAGGCCCCAGCAACCCCGTGACCCCTGCCCCCGACCCTGCCCAGGCCAAGCCGAGCCGCCTGCACTGCTCGCACTGCGACGAGACCTACACGCTGCCCCAGAACGGCACCATCAAGCTCTACAAGGAGCTGCGGTGCCCGCTGGACGACTTCGAGCTGGTCCTGTGGTCGTCGGGCTCCAGGGGCAAGAGCTACCCGCTGTGCCCCTACTGCTCCAACCACCCGCCCTTCCGGGACATGAAGAAGGGTGAGCCCCGCCCGCCCGCGCCACCCTGGACTCCGGCAGGGGCCCCCCCACCCGCAAGGGGGAACCCCTAGTCCCCACCCTTCTCAGGGAGACCTGTCCCTGCCTCCAGCGGCTTCCAGGGTGGCCAGTGGCCCCACCTGGGCCCCAGGAAGCGAGATAAAGGAGGGTGGACCCGACCGGGGGCCGCCTGGGGTGGGGGGATGGGGGCGGGGGAGACGTGAGGGTCGAGGAAGCCCTAGAGAAGCAGAGCCCAGGGCGCGTGCGCGGGGTGAGAGGAGGGGCTCCGCAGGGGTGGGGCCAGTGTGTGTGCCTCACGCGGCCCTCCCCACAGGCACGGGCTGCAACGAGTGCACGCACCCCAGCTGCCAGCACTCGCTCAGCATGCTGGGCATCGGCCAGTGCGTGGAGTGCGAGAGCGGCGTGCTGGTGCTCGACCCCACGTCCGGCCCCAAGTGGCGCGTGGCCTGCAACAGGTGCAACGTGGTGGCCCGCTGCTTCGAGAACGCCCACCGCGTGCGCGTGTCCGCCGAGACGTGCGCCGCCTGCGAGGCGGCCCTGCTGGACGTGGACTTCAACAAGGCCAAGTCCCCGCTGCCGGGCGACGGCACGCAGCGCACGGGCTGCGTCTTCTGCGACCCGGTCTTCCAGGAGCTGGTGGAGCTGAAGCACGCAGCCTCCTGCCACCCCATGCACCGCGGGCCCGGGCGGAGGCAGGGCCGGGGCCGGGGCCGGGGCCGGAGGCCGGCGGGGAAGCCGGGGCCGCGCCGGCCCAAGGACAAGATGTCAGCCCTGGCCGCCTACTTCGTGTGATGGCCAGCAGGCTCCGTGCCGCGGCCTCCGGGCCCCGGGGATCATTAAACGCGGTGTCTTCTGCAGAGCCAGCGGCTCCTCACAATCGCCTGCTGTCGGAGGGCTGTGCCCATCTCCTCGCCTCTCCCCTGTCCCGCACATGCCCCTGAGTGCCCGCCCCCTGAGTCCTGCAGGGGGGCCACTGCGCACAGAACCAGGAGCAGACCCAGTCCAGGGCACCCGCCACGCTGCACGCGTGTGAGATGGGGCACGGTGTGTACATGTCAGGGTGCCTGGGCGCCGGGGAAGCAAGATGCTCCTGCCGCCCGCGCCCAGCTGTCCTAGGCTAGGGGGACGCCTCCCTGGGTGTTGGCCCTCACTCCACCCACTGCCCACTGCGTGGGTCTGCGTGTGGGGGCCCGCATGTGACCCTGGCACCCCCAGGCCTGTTCCCTTTCCAGTTCTCAAACAGGTGTCCCCTCAGGCAGAGGTGGGCGGCAGCAGACGGCAGGGTTAGGGGCCACACCACCTGCAGGACACAGGGCACCTGCCCACTTCCTGTGCCCACTCAACCTGAGGGCGCCCCCTCAGCCCACCACAGCCCACCTTGGGACTTTGCCCCCTGCCAGGCCTCCGCCTGAGGGGCCCCCGTGAAACGCCTCCGCAAGCCTGCACGCGGGGCAGGTTGGAGCTGTGGTGCCCAGACACGGACTGCTACCTGGGTCGTAGGTTCGCCCGGGAGGCTGGAACTCCGGCAGGGTGGGCCAGTCCACGTGGGAGGCTCCTTTCCCAAGGGTAGAGCCGGGGCTGGAGCTGAGGTGGGCGGGAACTGGGCGGGAGGAGCTGACACTAGCCACAGGGCCGGTCAGCTCCTGGGCGTGGGGTTGGCCCAGTGCCCACTGGAGGAGGCACACTCCAGCCAGGCGGCATGCCTTGCTTCCCCACCACCTCCCGGTGCTGGCCTCGGGGCATCAGTGCTCTGAGGGGTCTCGTGGGGGCCCGCCCGGGAGGGCCCGTGGGATGTCAGCTGTCCCAGGAGCCCCTCTCCCACACAGCGGTCCTCAAACTTCAGTTCACACTTGTTCTGGGTACACTTTGGGAAACACTGAGGCAGGGTCTCACAACAGCCCTGGAGGGTAGGTTGGCACCTATTGATCCCCTTTTTCCTGATATGGAAACTGGATATGGGACAGCTAAGGAACAACTTGAAGGTCACAGGTCATAAGCACTTAACCACAGGCCTTGCTGGGGTCACCATGCTGACCTGCAGGCGGGGTCGGGCTGCAGGATCTAGGAAGGCCTGAGGAGAAGGGCCCCACCCTGCCTTCTCTGCCCAGATGCCCACTGCCTTCTAGATCCACCCCCTACCCAGTCTCTGTCCTTCCAAACCGACCAACTCTTAGTTCTCCAGACTCCTGTTAGTGAATCTTAGTTCCTGGGCCAGACACAGGCCGTGTGCCCACCTGGAGGTCAGGTGGGCAGGGCCCCAGTGGGGCTTTTGAGGGCTCTTCCAAAAAAGTTTATATTATGCTTTACGACTGCATTGATATAAAGATGAACATATTATATATTAAAACATTTTCTTTGACCTAAATGTTGTTTATCTTTCGGTGTTAAAATACTTCCAGGGAATTCCATGGCGGTCCAGTGGTTAGGACTCCCCACTTCCATGGCTGGGGACATGGTGGATCCCTGGTGGGGGAAGTAGCATCCCACAAGCTGTGTAGCATGGCCCCCAGTTTTTTCCCTTGGCTTCTAGGGTGGCAGAGAAGCGGCCCCCCGAAGATGTCCGGGTCCTGGGCCCTGGAACTGTTTTGCTCTTAGATGACGTGGTGAAGAGGAATCAGAGCTGCAAGCTGAACGAGGGCTGCTCACCTGACTTTAGAACAGATGACCCTGGGCCATCTGGGTGGCCCAAAGTCATCACGAGGGTCTTCTTGGCTCCGAAGGTGGGGGACCATGAGCTAAGAGAGGCGGGGCAGTTAGAAACTGAAAAAGGAAGGAAAACAGATTCTCCTCTAGAGCCCCCAGAAAGGAAGGGCACCCTGATGACCCTTGAACGTAGGCCATTGAGACCCTGCAGGCTTCTGACCTCCAGGCCTGCAGATACTGTGTCAGTTTGTGGCAATACGAAATTAAGGGTCCCTAAAAGGGTCGTGAGCCCCGGGCAGTGCTGGGTGGCACCCCCGCTCCACCAGCCGCTGACCTGCTCTCGACTGTGCAAGCTGCCGAGTGTCTGGGCGTCCCCGAGGAAGGCTTTGTCCCCCTACCCGGCCGCCAAGGGAGGAGGAGACCCGCGCCCTGCAGCGGCGGCCGCCAGGGGGCAGCAGAGGTCGGCCCCGCCCGCCCGGGCCTGACTGCGCCTGCGCCGCGGCCGCACGGGAAGTGGGCGGGGCCGGCCGGAGGCGGAGTGGGCGGGGCCAGACGGACGGGAAGTGGGCGGGGCCGGCCGGAGCGGCGGCCAGGCGGGCGCCGGGCGGCGGAGCGGCGGAGGGTGAGGCCGGTAGGGATCTGGGGGGCGCGGGCCGCGGGGCTGGGGGGCTGACGGCAGGGGTGCGCCGGCGGGGGCAGAAGGGCAGGCTGGGGGGCCGCGAGGGGCTGGGGGCTGCAGGGCGGGGACCTCGGGGTCGGGGGCCCGGGGCGGGCCTGGGGGCTGCGCGCCCGGGGGTGCGGCGGGGAGCTCCGAGCCGAGCCGGGGCGCGCGGTGAAGGGCCGAGGCGCAACGCGCCCGCTTGCCCGGGGTCCCGCGCTCCCCTCCGCACCCCTGGCCCAGACCCCTACCCCAGCAAGCCCCCCGCACCTTTGCCGGGCCGCAGCTGCCGCCCCAGCGCCCCCCCGTCCCCCCCCCTCCCCGATCCGGGCCCGGCCCGGAGTGTATCCGAGTGTTTCCGTTTCCACCCAGCGCTCGGGCTGCGTTCAGTGGCGTTAGCCAGACGCGTGTGCGATGGAACCCCAGGCTCAGGCCCCGCGCTGCAGCTGTGCGGCTTCAGCCCGGCCCCTCAGCCTCTCTGTGCAGCAGGGGAGTGGCAGCTGGCCGTAGTAGGGGTCTTCGTGCCAGGCCTAACAGCGCCAGGCCCTCCCGACGGTGCTGGCCCCTGCCCTGCAGCCTGGCACCCAGCGGGGACCGTGCCCTTAGTGACACGTGCTGGGTGACACACGTCCTCTTGACATACCCTGGGGCAGGCTCCGAGGGCGAGCTGTGCCCCCCGGGGCCGCAGGACGTAGAACTGGAGGCTCATTTCTGCCTTTCCTGCCATATCCGGCCGATGGTCACATTTCAAGTCTTTTTCTCCTGCCACTGAGCTGGGAATAACAAAGGCCGGGATGACCCCACCTGATCCCGGCTTGGCCGTTTCCTGCCTGTGCGGCCTCCGTGGGGGTTTGCTGACCCTCCCGGAGCCTGTTTCTTCACTGCAGAGTGGCTGAGTCCAGGCTTGTAGTCAGCACAGTCGTGAGAGGTAAACAGGACGCAGGCCGCTAGGCCAACCTCCGTAGGTTCATTCCTAGAATTCCTTTCTGATGTGGCCCGAAGCCAGCACTGTCTGTAGGACCTGTCTGCTGCCCACCATGTTCCACTGAGTGTCTTAGCTTCCTCTTTTAAGGGGCCAGGCCTCAGGCCGCACCTGCGGAGGGTGTTGGGAGGAAGCTGACACCCGCCTCTCCACCCTCATGTTGCCAGCAGCTGTGTTCAAAGGGGCCTCGCATAGAGGGTGCTGCTACACCCGGAGACCCGGTGGGGGTGGTGGGGGACAGGCTACAGTCTCATGAGAAGTCAGTCCTGTGAAAGCGTGTTTGCACAGCATGAGTGTGCTTCGTGCGGCAGAACCGTGCGCTTGAAACGAGTAGAGGATGAGCTGCAGTCGTGTGTTGCTGCTTAGTTGCTCAGTCGTGTCTCGCTCTCTGCGACCCCGTGGACTGGAGCTCGCCAGGCTCCTCTGTCCAGGGGGATTCTCCAGGCAAGAATACTGCAGTGGGTTGCTATTTCCTTTTCCAAGGAATCTTCCCAACCCAGGGATCGAATCCTCGTCCCCTGCATTGACAGGTGGATTCTTTTCCACTGAGCCATCAGGGAAACCCACACTTAAAATGAACAAAATGATAAATCCTGTGTTATGTATACTTTCCTTGGGCTTCCCAGGTGGGACTAGTGGCAAGGAATCCATGTACCAATGCAGGAGACACAAGAGATGCGGGTTCGACCCGCATCAGGAAGATCCTCTGGAGCAGGAAGTGGCAACCCACTCCAGGATCCTTGCCCGGAAGGTTCCATAGACAGAAGAGCCTGGCGGGCTACAGTCCATGGGGCCACAGAGTCAGACTTGACGGAGCATACACATTGCTTTACCTTAAATGTATTAAAAACAAGAAAATATACACATAGGAAAAGATCTGGAAAGGTTTCCACCGTACTCTTCCCATTGGCTGTTTATGAATGAAAAAATAAGACTCTCCACTTACAGAAAAGTTTGCAGCAATGAAGACGATGCTTTTGTAACAGTGGTGCAGTTTTCCCTTCCTAAGGCTCTCTTTCTCTTTTCCCTCCTGTTGGGAAATCAAGCAGGAGGCCACAAGTAGCTGCCTTGTCTATGTGGTGGAGAAAAACCCAGGCTTACAAATATGCGAGTTGAGCTTCTAAATCAAGATGGCTAAACTAGAGGAAAGTAGATATTTTAAATGGAAAAAGGAAAAGAAAAACGGACTTTGACAAGTCAGGTGTGAGCAGAAGGGCTGTAGAACCCTGAAGACTTTGTGGGGCTCTCGGCCAAGGTGGGGCAGAGCGCGCGGGTCTCGGGGTCTCGGGCGCAGAGATGAGGGAGGGGTCTGGGAGTGGCCAGCCCCCGAGGTCAGCAGCCCCCGAGGAGTGGGCTGGGAGCCAGGCCCGTAGCTGGCTCGGCCCTTTCTCTGCCGCATCTGGGCGGTGAGAGGAGGGGCCAGCGGCCCCTGAGGGGCCCGCACCGCGCTGGTCCCCTGCGGGTGTTAGGCGGCAGCGTCGTTATTTCCACTGCAAGCGGAGCCTGGGGGGCCTCATGGCAAGAGCGAGAGGGCCTGGCCACGGGCCACGCTGGGCCAGACGGGTCGAGCGGCCCAGGGTCCCTCCCTCGCCCCCTGCAGGTCCTCAGGCCCGGGTCCTGCCCCGGCCTCTCACCAGCCCCTCCCACCGGTGCTCACACTCGGCCTGGCCCTGCCGCGTCCTGCCGGCCTGCTGAGCGGTGACCAGGCTCCGTCCTCACCGACCAGCTCCTTGGGTGGTCCCGGGAGAGCCCAGGGCCCCGGCCCACCCTCCAGGGATGCCTCCCTCCTGCCGTCTCTCGACCTGGGCTCCCGTTGGCATGGGACGCGCCCTGGATCCCGGAGCCGGTCGAGAAGAGCATGGACAGGAAGGAGACCGCCCCGTCCCTTACCCCGGGCGTCCCGGGGAAGGCTGCGCCGCGTCCTGCTCCTTTCCGGCCCTTTGTCCTGCCGGGTGCTGTGAAAGCAAAGCTGGGGTGCTGGTAATGCCCACCTGCCCCTCCGAGGAGAGTCGCCAGCCAGCACCCCACAGGGGAAGGGGCGCTGGGCACAGAGCGGAGCCCGGGCTCAGCTGCTGCAGAGGGGAGTGGGCTCCAGGCCCAGGGAACAGCGTCTCCAGGCCAGGCCCCCAAACACCCCCAAGGCCGCCCTGGCAGCGAGGTGGAAGGTGAAGGTTCCGGATCGCCACTGTGTGCCGCCCTCCAGTCCTGGGAGGTTTGCGAGCGGCTGTCTCCTGTTTGACCCTGATCACACAACTCACGAGCGATTTCAGGGCTTGGAATTGCAGGGAGCCGGGCCTGCGCCACTGCGTGGTGCTCTCGCTTCTGCCCCGTGTGCTCTCTGGGCCGGGGGCTGCGTTGTGATCCCTCATTGTCAGCAGATGGGGGCTGACTGTGAGCGTGAGCCTGTCCCCAGACCCTCCTCTCCTTGAATACGAAAGGGCGTTGAGCCTGTCCCCAGAACCTCCTCTCCTTGAATACGAAAGGGCGTTGAGCCTGTCCCCAGAACCTCCTCTCCTTGAATACGAAAGGGCGTTGAGCCTGTCCCCAGAACCTCCTCTCCTTGAATACGAAAGGGCGTTGAGCCTGTCCCCAGAACCTCCTCTCCTTGAATACGAAAGGGCGTTGAGCCTGTCCCCAGAACCTTCTCTCCTTAAATACGAAAGGGCGTTGTAAGTCATGCCTTCGTGTTTCTCCTAAAGACACATGTCTCTACGCAAGGACAGAGACAGCGCCATAGAACGGACGTGCGTGTCAGTCGCTCAGTCGTGTCCAGCTCTCTGTGACCCCATGGACTGTAGCCTCTGTCCATGGAGTTCTCCAGGCAAGACCGCTGGACTGGGTTGCCATTTCCTGCTCCATGTGTTTCTTAACTTACCTCTCTTTGCCCCCGAGACCCTCCGCTCATCACCCGTCTTGCTTCCCTTCCCCCAAGCCCACACCCACCCGTCCTTCCCAGAGACTCATGCAGAGTTAGGAGCTCTGATCCTCAGAGGGTTGGGGGCCCCCGGGTCCCCCATCCTCCAGCCATTCAAAGCCCAGGACAGTTGGGATGTTTGGGGACACTTACCCCGTGCTCAAGCCCTTTAAGCCTCAGGAGGCCTGGCACTCCTCCTGGGAGGACGGAAGGCCTGACCACCTCCCGCAGGCCCCGAGTGTCCTGGGGGAGCCTTCTGCTGCACCACGGGGCTGCCTCTGGCGGCCGCCGGGGCACATGGACCCCCTGCACAGGCCACAGGCCGCGTCCGCCTGCCTCCGGGCCCTGGCCCCAGCCCCACTCCTGCCTGCCTCTGACCTCTCAGGCTGTTCTCTGCCAGGAGCACGCCTTCTGCTTCCAGCCGGGATCCCTCTGCACCACACCCACACCCGGGTCTGTCTCCAGAAGCCACCCGTCTAGGCCCCTCAGATCCCCCATCAGGGTTTGTCCCTCCCACATGGGCCTCAGAACTAACTGCGTGCGAGGGTGGGTGGCCCTGCCCTTCCGCCTGGAGCCCCGGTCTTGGTGTGGCCCCGGCTTCCAAGGGGAAGCAGGGAAAAGTGGGCACTCAGTGCTGCAGGGTGTGGGCACGGTCACCCCCAGCCCCGGGCGCTGACCCTCGCGTCTCCCTGCAGAGAGAAGACCGAGGACCCCGGCAGCAGCTCCCCTGCCCCCCCGATGCCCTGGGCATGGCCTCGGGGGCCCCACAACAGAACGGCCAGACGGCAGAGGAGACCCCCGGCTTCCTGGACACGCTCCTCCGCGACTTCCCGGCTCCACTGAGCCCAGAGAGCCCCTTGCCATGGAAGGTGCCAGGGCCGGTGCTGACCCTCGAGGAGGCGGAGGGCGAGCTGGCCGAGGTGGCGATGGGCTTCCTGAGCAGCCGGTGAGTGGTGTGGGTGCGGGATGGGGACCCAGGGGTGGGGCAGGGGCAGGGGACCGGGAGCCCAACAGGCACCCAGGGGCAGGGAGAGGGACCCAGGGGCGGGGGGGCGGGGGAGGGCCAGGACCATGACTCCCACCCTGTCGGCTTCACTCGCACCTTCCTCTCCTGCCGATCATGTTGCACATGGGAATCCCCCCACCACCAGCCACCTTGGTTTCCTGGGGCTGCAGCCTGCGGGGTGGGGGTCTTTGATCAACGCGAGGGCCTTGTCTGCGCACCCAGGCGGCCGGCAGTTAGGGCCGCCCCGACCTTGGTCTCAGCTGCGAGTGCAGCCCGGCCCCACGTGCGACCTGGCCCGTCGGCACGTGCCCAGCCCGGCCGTGAGTGCGCTGGGGCCCTCGTCTGTGCCTCTCTCCCTGTGAAGGCGCCCGTCCCGTGGGGCTGGGGGCCCTGCCCCCATGTGCCCCGTCCCCCACCTGCCGAGGCCTTGCTCCCCGGCAGGCTCCCCTCTGACCGGGGGCCTCGGCGGGTCTTCCCAGGGGATTCAGTCCATCCCCTCGTGGGTACTGGCGCGAAGTCACCTTTCTGTCCCCTCACAGACGGGGCGGCAGAGGCTCAGAGGCTGGCCCAAGGCCACGCTGTCCCCCAGCCACCCAGACCCGAGTGGCGGTGGCCGCGTCCCCACTGCCTAGGCCACGAAGATGAGGTCAGAGGGACGTGAGCAGCTTAGCGGGAGTCAGGGAAACCGAGAGCCACGGGCCACCCAAGGAGAGGGTCGTGGGTGGGGCTGGGGGACAAGGCAGCCTCAGAGCCTCATCCCTCCCAGAGGCCTCACCCATCACTGTTCACCCCCAGTGCTGGCGTTCGGCGTCCTTGGAGGCAGGCCAGCTCCTGCCCTGCAGCCCCAGTGACTGCCGGGAGGGGCCCGAGGCCTGTCCAGTCGGCCGCGGGGGCATGATGGCCGCGGGTCCGAAAGTGGGTGGCCTGTCTGTCTGTGTGGTGCATGCAGAGGGTGAGGCTGGCTGCTCTTACTTTGGGGAACTAGTTCAGAGGCACACCAGGGGAGCTGAGCGGGCCTGGGGCTGGCTGAGGCCACACTGGGGCTTGGGGGACTGGACGGGGGGCGAGACGAGGGGCCGGGCACCACAGTGGCACTTGGGGAGTGGAAGGGATGTTCAAGGGCCCCGAGCCCGCAGCAGCCCCTTGGGCCGCTGTCCCTGCCAGGCCTGAACAGGGCGAGAGGACCCTCCTGCCCAGGGAGGGGCCTGAGCCAGAGACGGGGGTCGGCCCGAGGCGTCCATGCGGGCGGACAGTGCAGGCCTGCAGCTGGTGACGGGTGAGAGGTCGGGGTCACAGCCGCAGAGCTGGCGGTATCTCAGTTCCCGACCAGGGACTGAACCTTCCCCCTCTGCAGGGAGACCACAGAGTCCTAGCGGCCAGACTGCCAGGGAATCCTCCGCCTTGAACAGTCTCCACGTTTTCTGTTGCTTCTGGCTGTGTCGGGTCTCGAGCTGCACAGGCTTTTCTCCGGGTGCAGGAGCGGGGGCTGCTCCTGCTGTGGAACAGGGGCTCCCAGGCGAGCGGGTTCCGGTAGGTGCCCTAGAGCACAGGCCCAGTAGGTGCGCTGACGGGGGCTTCGTTACCCACCCCTGCCGGCGCGCACGAGCTCACGCGCCAGGGACCGAGTCCGCGTCTCCCGCGTGGGCAGGTGGATCCTTTACCGCTGAGCAGCCAGGGACGCCCTTCAAGGACCTTGAAACGCATTACTTTAAAAGTCCTATTTTCCAGCCTTTTTTTGGGGGGCTGCATCATGCGGCCTGTGGGATCTCAGGTCCCCGAACAGGGACAGCACCCAAGCCCCCAGCGGGGAAGGCCCTCCAGCCGTTTGAATGGACTTGCTTTCTGTTGCTCTCGTCGTCCCCAGCCTTTCTTTCCCGTGTGGACACGGCTGTTCCGTGTGTCTCCCGTCTGGCGATCAGCGCCCACCTGCACACCCAGAAGCCCGTGTGCAGGCGCTTGGGCGTCCAGGCCCAAGTGTGCTGGTTGTGAATGGATCCTGCGTGAGAGCCTCCTCCTCCTCCTCCTCGTCAGGGGTCACGTCCCAGGCCCCCGGGCAGGCCGGAACCCGCAGTCACTGAGAGGCAGTTCCATCTCTGCCGCGGGCCTGCGGGCTCCCTGGGAACCCGGCAGGCGGTGGACCGGAGCGGTTCTCGTTTCTTGGGTACCTGGTGCCTGTCGTGAGGCATCCTCGCTGGAGTCTTTGGTGGCCTCGGGGTGCCGGGCGGGGCCCACAGCCAGGCATTGTCCTGTCCCCAAGGCCGGAAGCCACCTCCCTGACCCCCCCACCAGGGCTCCCAGTCGCAGGAAGCCGCTGTGGCCTCGCCCCACACTGGGACCCGGGAGCAGAAGCACAGTTCTCCCCACCGGGAAAGGGGGCCCAGCTCAAGGCAGGAGATCCCCGTGGGGCCAAGGAGCATGCTCCTCAGGTCTCGGCTGGCTGTTTTTCAAAGGCGGGTTCCAGGGGCTGTGCCCCTGAGTCAGCTTCTCATTTTTAAAAAAAAGACGACAGACTCATCCCAGCAGCTCCCTCAGGCCCTCTGCAGACTCACCAGAGATTGCCCAGGGGGACACACCCGCCCAGCCGTCGGGAGGGCCTGGTTCCGCCCAGCACAGTGCCCAGCTGCCCTTGGGTGTGCCTGGCCTCGGGGACAGGCCAGGATGCCAGCCCTGGGACCCAGAGAGCTGGGGCCTTCCATGGTGGGATCCGGTCCCTGAGTCTGGGGGCTGTGCCCGCACGCCCCAGAGCCCATGGTGAGAGTTTCCCATACTGCTTCCTGCTGGCCTCGCTCTCTCCACCCTAGGCCTCCCGGAGCCCTCGTGCAACCCTCTTCTCCTGCCGGGAGGCCTCCTGGCCCCTCCTGCTCCCCACCCTAGCCTGCGCTGACCCTCAGCTCTGCGCAGCCTGTCTGCCCTGGGAAGCAGCCAGCCCGGTCTCGCTTCCCAGACTTGGCTCCAGGTGGCACCCCTGGCATCACCCCACTTCCCCAGCCCCCTTCAGCCGTTCTGCCCCACCCCATTCTCCCGCCCAGACCGCGTGCCCGCGTGCCCCAGGCCGCTTGGCCTCCGGGGAGCCTGAGACGTACGGCGGACCCACCCAGGTCCCTGCCCCACACGGCAGCCCCGTCCCTTCCGGTCCATTGCCAGGCCCGCCCTTCGCGGCGAGGCCAGGCCGGCGTGAAAAAGCCTGGTCAGATGGTGTCACATCCCTTCTCCAGCCACACCAAGGACATGACCCTGTCACCCTGGCAGCTGCCTCCCCAGAGCCCCCTTCCCCAGCTGCCTGGACGGCCTGCTTCCCCCGGGACCCCGTGTGACGGGGGCTCACAGCCCGTGGGTGTGGCACTCCCCGGATTGCTTTCTTGGGGCGGCAACAAAGCACCATGGGCTGGGCAGCCTCAACGACAGCCATGTTTTCCCAAGATTCCGGAGGTCGGGGTCCCGGAGCCGTGTGTCTGCGGGGCCGGTCCCTCTGGCCGTTGCTGGAGGTCCTCAGCTGGAGATCCGCTCACCAGTCTTCGCAGGGTGTCTCCCTGGGGTCTCTGCCCCCGTTTCCCCCTTCAGTAAGGATGCCAGCATGACTGCATCTGCTCCCCTCCCTCCCGGGGGACCTTGTCATAACTGGTAGCTTCTACAACAGCCCAGCTTCCACGCCTGGTCACGTGCCGAGGCGCTGGGCTTAGACTCCGTAACACACACAACTCGATTCGTAGGGCTCCCTGACCCCCAGGGATCCCCAGCTGGTATTGGGGACCAGGAGCTGTCTTGAGGCTGGACGTCAGGCCGTTCGTCCAGTAGACTCAGCTCACACGTCCGTGGGTCCCCCTCCCACCAGCCCCAGCGAGGCACCACCCCGTAAATGGTGTTGCCTGGACGGCCATCCGGCTCCCGAAGGACCTCCCTGAGGGGAAGGGGGCCAGGGTTGTCCCTGGAGTGCGGGGCAGACCCCAGGGTCCCAACTCCTGCAAGGAACGGGCCCCTGACTCCAGGCCCCCGTCCCCAGGAGCGCGCCGCCACCACTCGCCGCCTGCCTGGCCCACGAGGCGGTTTCCCAGCTGCTGCAGTCTGACCTCTCTGAGTTCAGGAAGCTGCCGGAGCAGGAGGAGGAAGACGGGGACAGAGGGGACAGAGCGGAGGAGAAGGCCCCTGTGACACGTGAGTTCCCGCTCCGGGGCCCCAGGGGCTTCGTGGGAAACAGGCTGCGGGGGAGCGTCAGGCCACCTGGCCTCCTTTGCTTTCCCGTTTCACTGGTGGGCAGCGCCGGGCTCATGACAGGGTGGCAGAGTCCAAGCCCCAGGAGAGGCCTCCCCAGCGTGCAGGACGAGCCCGCAGCCTGGGCGGTGGACAGCCTTGTCCGGAGGAGCCCGGGGTGCCTGCAGCCCTCGCGGGCCTGCCCTCCCACCTCTGCGCGACACGGTGGTGACGTGGGAGCCGGCTTCGGGGGCAGCCGCAGGGTCCAGGGGTAGAAAATTGAGAGTCCAGGCCGTGTCTCAGCTGTGAACTTCTGGGAACCCGGCCGGGTGGTGACTCGGGGATCCCTGAGAGCCAGTGCCCTGCTCCCGAGCCTGCAGTCCACACCCGGAGGAGCCCAGCCAGGAGTGAGCCTCCCACCGGGCAGGCCCTGTTTCGCAGGCTCTTCAGTCGCTTTCCTGGTAGTTTTTCCCCCGGGGTGGAGGTCAGCGCAGGTTGCACCAGGACTGCAGCCTTGGGCCAGGCTGTGGGGCGCGTCTGGTGGGCCCACCCTGAGCAGGGCCTGGGCTCCTGCGTGCTCACCAGGCTGGGGAGGGTGCGGGGGTCAGGTGGGATGCCTGCCGGGGACAGGGTGGGTCCCGGGGTCCGGCCCCGGGGAGCAGGCGGCCAGAGCCTCCACAGGTTTCTCCATTTGTGCCCCTGCCCGACCCACTGCTGCTTTGTCCTTGGTTTTAATTGAGACGCAACTGAGCTGTGACGTGTAACGTGAACGCACGGCACGTCGGTTTGCTCCGTTACACGTTACAGGGGTTACCTGGCACCTGCACTGCCTGACGTGATCACTGCCCCCAGCATCAGTGCTACATGCAGGGCACAGGGACACACACGCGGCCTTTTCCCTGGCTCCCTGCCCAGCCGCATTCCAGCCCAGCCCCGCCACGCATTCCTGCCCCAAGGCTGGCAGGCGGGTGATGATAGACCGCCTTTGTCCTCTGCCAAGCCTGCCAGCCAGCCCACAAATGCCCCTGGCCCCTCGGCGGGAAGCCAGCACCACCTGCTGGCGGAAAGGAGCTGGTGCAGCTCACAGCCCAGAGCCAGGCCTGGGGGCTCCGAGGGCCGGGGCAGGGGGGACCGGCTCAGCCGGCCCTGCCCTCCAAGCAGGCCTGGGCCTGCCACGCTCATCAGCTCACCCCTGTCATGGGAGTGGAGTGCAGGCAAGTCTGTCCCTTGAAGCCATTCTTGCAAAACTGGCATTGCTCGGGAGTTCTAAGAACCCCTGCCGGGGGCAGAGGTGTGGCAGGGCGGGGAGAGCCTCTGCCCGCCCCGTCCCAGAGAGCTGGGCCCCACTCTGGGATTCCTGGTGGTGGCTGAGACTCCCACGGTCCCCATGCAGGGGGCCTGGGTCGATTTCCTGGGCGGGGAACTAGATCCCACGTGCAGTAACTGAGACCCAACACAGCCAAAAAAACAAAACCAGCCTCTGGTTGCAGTGGGAAATGGGGAAAGCACCAAACAGTGTCCTTAAGGAAAAGCCTGGCCCGGGACCCCGCCCTGCAGACATCCGCTGCTGAGCTTGTGGGGTCTGTGACTTTCCTGCCTCTGAAATCCTCTGGGCCCACGTGGGTCGGAGGTGTCCACGTTCTCGTGATCAAATGTGGAATTTCCCCTCTGTCTCTCATTTTCACATTTTTTCCCCTTAGTGTTGATTTTTTAAAAAGATTGTGACGGAAGCACTTCGTATGTTTGCAAAGTCGATTTCCGTTCCATCCTTGAACTTGTTAAAATTCAACTTGACCCTCGGGTAGCCGTGGCCCCGGTCGTGAGAACTGCCAGTGAGGACCCCGCATCTTTGTCCCCCAGTGGAAACTGATGAAATAGCACGAGAGGGTCTGGACGTAGCTTCATCCCACACGGATGTCACGTTACCGCTGTGGCCGCCCTGACACCCGCCTGCCCCCACCCTGAGCCCCGACAGCCCCCCATCCCTATGTTCTTATCATTCGAGGATGCAGATAAGTGATGTCACGCACGATGGGCTTTTTCCACTGCGCGGGGTTCCCTGGGGAGTCACCAGGCCTGTGTGCGTCAGGAGCTCCTTCCTTCCTTCCTTCCACTGACCGCTGTCCGGGGTGCTGTGTATGAGAATAACAGATTAATTCTTAGTCCTTCGTTGGGAAAACAGACCGTAATTCACTCTGTGTTTGGATGTATATTGTTTCCATTAATGCACAGTCAGCGGCCCTGTGCTTGTTCTTAAACTTTTTGCGTTTCTGGCTCTTTCCTTTGGGGTGCAGCCGTGCAGTCGGGCAGGGGCTCCCTGTGTGCGTGTGTGTTTCCAAACCAGGCATGTTGTAACTGGCGACACAGGCTGTGAGCGGGGTCCTCAGGCTGCTGTGCCCAGGGGGCCAGGCAGTCAGGCTGATGGACTCCAGGGGTCTTGGGAAGCAGGGGTGGGATCAGGGAGCCCCCAGGGGTCCGCGGGGTTGGCTCCCTAACAGCCCCCGGTCCTGCCCCTCAGTGCTGGACGCCGCGGGCCTGGCGCGGAGCCTCTTCGACCGCCTCTGGCAGGCGTGCGGCCAGTGGCAACAACAGGTGCCCGCAGCGGCCCGGGCCCCGCAGCGGCAGTGGCTGGTCTCCGCGCACGCCATCCGCAACGCCCGCCGCAGGATGGAGGACCGGCATGTGTGCCTCCCCGCCTTCAACCTGCTCTTCGGCCTGGAGGTCAGTGGGGGCCCGGGGTGGGAGGGGACCCTGGTGCCCAGCGGGGCCACCGGCCGGAGCCCAGGCAAGTGGGACGCCCACGGCTGCCGTAAGCACCTGCCCGGCTCTGGGCAGCCGGGCTCATCGTCCCCGCCGCGCTGGGCCGGGGAGGCCCGGGCCCCGCCCACCCGGCCCCCTGCTTGCTGAGCTCTACCCCGGCCCACCCCCCAGAGCCGTCTGGGGCCGCTGCCCTTGTCCACGCGTCCTCCCCAAGACCACCCCCAACCCGCCCCCAGCTCAGCCTGTCTGGTGGCGAGGCCGTGCGGTCCCCCAGCGCCCGGCTCCGCCCAGGCCGTGACCTCGCCCCGCACTCCCCGCCAGGACTCGGTGGACCGCGCCTACTTCGCCGTGTTCGACGGGCACGGAGGAGCGGACGCCGCCAGGTACGCATCCGTGCACGTGCACGCGGTCGCCGCCCGCCGGCCGGAGCTGGCCGCGGACCCCGCGGAGGCCCTCCGCGCGGCCTTCCGCCGCACCGACGAGATGTTCCTCTGGAAGGCCCGGCGAGAGGTGAGTGCGGAGTGGGGCCGCCGGGACAGGCCTCTGCGAGGAAGGCGGCGGAAGGGCCCCTGCCGAAGCCCGCTGGCCAGCGCGTCCCCTTGCTCCTGCCTCAACGGGCCTGTGGCCGGAACCCGCGTGGGGCTCTCTCCAGCAGAGGGTGTGCGGGCCTCACAGGGCGGGCAGCGAGACTGTCTCGTAATCAGGGGCGGCGGGATGACAGGCGCGGGGCTCTTCCTCATGGTTCCCAAGAGGAGACGCCACGCCATGCCAGGGCCACTCGGGAAGCCCCCAGGGTCGGCCAGGGGGCAGAGGCTGGCCAGGGGGCAGACGGCCTGGCTCCCGTGGGCAGGCACCGCGGCTAGCTGAGAATCGGATGGTTTGACTAGACCTAGGGGCTCTGGGCCACGGGGCGGTCCCTAGCCATCAGGGCGGGGAAGATGGCCTGGGCCAGGGACCATGGAAGTGGCTGAGCACCTGGGCTCAGACCGGCTGGCTCCAGCAGCCGGAGCACGTCAGGGGAGACAGTAGCACTCTCTCGGAGTTAGCTCTGGGAGCGAGGGCCCGCTTCAGGGTTCAGAAGGCCCTCGGTTCGTCTCCACATCGTAAAATGCAGAAAACGAAGCACAGGATCAGGGCAGGCAGACCTCAGAGGCCTCGAGGGTTTGGTTCCAGACCACCTCCGCGATGTGCGCGTATGAAGCAAGTCACGTGACTGTCAGGCTCCCGGTGCAGATAAAGGCTGGGTTTGCACTCTGCCCTCATCTGCAAGCAGGCAGCAGCGTCATGTCTGAACACAGCAGGCACCTTAAACAACACCTTGTTGCTAAAAACTCCGTCATCGGAGCCTCCATCGCAGCGTGTGATCTTTCTGCCGTGGTGACGTGAGAGGTGCCTGACCGCAGATCGCTGAGACAGAGCGTAACAAGGTGTTACCGTTCTAGCATGAGAACCACCTCCCCCAGCCCCCCAGGCAGGCCGGCCCGGACTGCGGGTGTCGGCAGCTACACGGACCCACCGTTTGTTTCTGAAAGAAAAAAGGGTGCATCTGGCTCCTGACCTGACTGCCCACCTCCCGTCCCCTCGCACCTCAGGGTCCTCCAAGCCCTCAAGGTGGATGCTAAGATGGTTTTACAGACCTGGAAACAGCCAGGTGGCTCCAGAGGGGGTGTGGGGAAGGGGACACAGTCTGAGCACAGACCCTCAACAAGGCTGGACTTTGCATCTGAACAGAAAAGCTTCCAGGTCCGAGACCCGGGGGTGGGCACCCAGGCACCCAGGAGTGAGAAAGGGTTCCCTGCAGCAGGTGCTTAGCTCAGGCTATGATGATCCAGACTGACCTTTGCTGAGGTGTGATTGACACGTGACAGGCTCCACGTGTGCAGAGTCCCGGCTGGGGGGTGTGGCGCGTGTTTCTGTGCCCGTGCGCCTCTCGCCGTGGTAACAGACGTCCCCGTCACCCCCGAAGTCCTTCCAGCCTTTGTGGTCGCTGCTCCCCGGACCCCCCAGCCGTCCGCTTTCCGACATCGCGGACGGCAGTGTCTGTGCGTGCTGATTTGATTCCCCTCGTGCGTGGGTCCCCGCGTGCGCGGGTCCGTTCCTGTTTGCCCCTGAGCGCCGTTCCGGGGTGGGCATCTGGCCGGTGTGGGCGCGTCCCGGTGGCCTCCTCGCCTCCCTCACCCGCGTGCGCCCTCTCCCTGCAGCGGCTGCAGAGTGGCACCACGGGCGTGTGTGCGCTCATCGCGGGCAACACCCTGCACGTGGCCTGGCTCGGGGACTCCCAGGTTCTCCTGGTGCGGCAGGGCCAGGCAGTGAAGCTGATGGAGCCGCACAGACCCGAGCGGCAGGTAAGGGGGCCCCATCCTCCCGGGGGGCTCCAGGCGCTCCTCCAGAGGGAGGGCGCCCCTCCTCGCTCCAGCAGGTCCCCTAAAGCTGGGCGCGCTGGCCGCCAGGAATCTCACAGAGCTCTTCTTGTCTCAGCGACATGGAGCCCAGAGCTGCAGGACGGAGCTGGGTATCTGCTGGCAGGCGGCCCAGGAGGCAGGGTTAACGCCCAGTCCTCTCCTGCACAGGCGGGGAGCACCGGGCTGTGGGGGAGGCCTCAGGCGGTGGTGGTTGGAGCTGGGAGGGGCCAGGCCTGGGGCAGCGGGCCGGGAGGAGGTGCTGGGGATGCGAACACGCACAGACCCTGCGGCAGGTGCGGCCCAGCAGGCGGCCGGAGGACGGGGAGGGCGGGGGAGCGGAGTCGCTGCTGAGACTCCAGGACACACTTGGCCGGGAGCCTGGCAGCCTCCGGAACAGTGGGGCCGGCAGAGGGCGAGCTGGGGGCCGGGTCGCAGGGAAGCTGTCGGGCAGTTCTGGGGAGGGCCTGCCCGTGAAGGCGAGGGGGGCAAAAAGGAAAGGTCTGGGCTTCAGGGATGCGGAGTCCGGGAGGCCTTGGCACCCAGGAGGGCGGCCACGCCTTTGGCCTGAGGCCCCGGAGCTGGTGGTGGGGTGCTCCCTGGGGTGTGGGGCCTGGAGGGGCTGCAAGACACACACACCCACCCTTGAGTTGGGCAAGGCTGGGGTCGTGGAGCCCCAGGCTCTGCACGGGGGAGGTGGCAGGCAATGGGTGAACCTCCTCAGAAGTGGGAGGCACAGGTGAATGGGCTGGGAGGGCGGGGCCCACGGGAGGACGCGGTGGACAGGGCTCTGGATGAGTGGAGCCGCAGGAACCCACCCCTGGCCAGCAGCTCTGGGCTTGGCCTTGGGGAGGCTGGGGTGGGAGGGCGGCCGGCTGGTGGGGGGCCCGTGCCCCAGGATACCCCGCCTGGACCGGGCAGGGGCAGAGACGGGAGCCGCGGGGCGGGCACGGGGGTGGCTGCAGCCGCGTTGGAGACGCCTCTGCTCTGGGAGCTTCTGGAGGCCGGAGACGGTTTCAGGACCTGAGGCTGGGTCGGGCCTGTGCGGCCCTCTCAGGCCTGGAGCCCCGCGGTGGAGCTTGAGGGAACCAGACCGCGGCGGGGGGTTGCTCAGGGCTCATCCAGGGCCTGTTCAGCGTCACCCAGCCCTGCCCAGGGGCCCGTGACGGGGAGGCACCGTGTCCCTGAGAGACGGCAGTGGAGGGCCCCGCAGCGACCCGGGCCCTAGCTCTCTCTGCTGCTGCGAGCATGTTCCCCAAGCCCAAAAAGCTGCGGGGGACGGGCCGCGCGTCTGCCTTGGCAGCGGCACCGTTGGCCGCGCCTGCGTCAGTGGGGCGGTTTGGGGGGTTTGGCGTGTCTCCCCGCCACATGGTTCCCCGTGCTGCCTCCCCTCGGGCGGCTTGGGCACACCCCTCCACCGCCCGCCAGCCCCCCGGCCCACCCTGGCTGTCTCCGCAGGACGAGAAGGACCGCATTGAGGCACTGGGTGGCTTCGTGTCGCACATGGACTGCTGGAGGGTCAACGGGACCCTGGCTGTGTCCAGAGCCATCGGTAAGGAGGCCAGGGGGTGGGAGGGGGCCCGGCACAGCGGGTGCAGGCGCCTTAGCAGCTTGCCTCCCAGTTAGATAACAGCAGTTTAAGTCACCGTCCTTAAGACAGTCTCTCGGGAGGGTCTGGGGGAAGCTCTTGGCTGCCCGGTGAGGGCTGAAGGTGATCCTTGGGCGGTCTGTAAAGGAGGCTGGCCCATCTTGCTGTGCTCTCCTGCTAGCGAGGCGTCCTCTAGCTTAAAGATGAAGCAGCAGTCCCTCTCCTCCCCTCGGCCTCCAGAGACTGCGGGCTTCTGTCTCCCCCCAGAGCTGAAGAAATGCCTCCCAGCTCTCTCCCCACCCGCCCCCCGGGGGCCCAGCCCCTCCCAGCCCCCTCCTCTCACTGCCCTGCTCTGTCTGCCGCCCAGAGCACTTGGCACAGTCATGAAACTACCTTTTGGCAGTGTGTGCCCTGTGAGCCGCCACGCCTTGGAGGTGGGGTGGCCACAGGCCGGCCAGGGCCTGCAGTCAGGGCGCCAGGCCCTCACCACCCTCCCCACCATCCTCCTCCGGCCCAGGGGACGTCTTCCAGAAGCCCTACGTGTCTGGGGAGGCGGACGCGGCCTCGTGGGAGCTGACGGGCTCCGAGGACTACCTGCTGCTGGCCTGTGACGGCTTCTTCGACGTGGTCCCCCACCAGGAGGTGGCCAGCCTCGTGCGCAGCCAGCTGGCAGGGCCGCAGGGCAGCGGGCTGCGCGTGGCCGAGGAGCTGGTGGCCGCCGCCCGCGAGCGGGGCTCACATGACAACATCACGGTCGTGGTGGTCTTCCTGCGGGACCCCCAGGACCTGCTGGAGCCAGAGCCTGACGCTCCGCGAAGCTAGGAGGCGTGGACTCCCGCCCCCCGACCCCGTGATCCCCCCACAGATGCCTTAGGACCCAGCGGGAGGTGGGCAGGTGATGCCCCCCACGGCCTCGAGAGAGCACCCTCGTGGAGGAAAGCGGTTCCGGAGGGGCCGGGTGGGGCGGGACCCAGGCTGCGGGTGGCGGCCGCAGCCACACCAAAGACACTGGGCATGCATGCCGGGTGGCCGGGCACTGGGGGCCTCGGGCAAGGCTGGGAGCCGCAGATGTTGTCCAGAGTGCCCTGGGCGCCACGCAGAGGTTTCTTATTCCCCCTGACTGCCCATGACCGAGGCTTTGGGGGGTGCCCGGGGCTCCCGGTGCCCAAGTATGAAGGGTGGGCCTCATGGGAAAGAGACGGGGCGCCCACCTGTGACCCCCCTGGTGCCCGCACGTGGCTTGTGCTCCAAGGAGGGGACGCCCAGACAGAGACGCGTGTGTCCCGTCTGTGTTCTTCTCCCAGGGAAGCGTTTCCTTCAGAAGCAGTATTTCAGGTTTGGTCCATGTTCTGTCAGTGCCAAGAGGCTCCGTGGGTCATGTAACTTAAGCAGAGCTCCGCATTTATTTTATTCCCTAGGGAACTTTTAAGTATTGAATTTTTTTTTTTTTTTCTTTTTGTGAGACGCTCCTTTTGCAGTATTACTGAAATTTTTTTCCCCTCAATGAGGATTGAAACACATCCTTTTCCAGGTGGTGTAAATAAGCCGTTCAAGTGCCTTAAACAGCTGTGGGCAATGCTGGGGACGCTGGGCTGGATGGATGCCCGGAGCACGCTGTGGGTTTTTGTTTTTTTAACAAAAGCAGGATTTGTTTTGTCAGAGCGGCGTGATTTTGGGCAGAATTCTCCCCAGCAGAGTTCTTTCTGCTTTTGCACGGCCTGGGCCAGACCTCAGGGCTCCAGAGTTGGGGTGACCGTGGCCCCACCTGCCTCCCCACCCTCCTGGTCCCGTCCCCCAGTCTCTGATCGGACCCCAGGCCAAGGGACCGAGCTCCACCCGACGGCAGGTCCGTGCCGCTGTCTGGGATGTTCCGGAGAGCCTGGTATGTCAGTGGTTGAGTTGGTTTCGTCGGGATGCACGCCCAAGGGGCCCTGGCCACGTTTGGAGGCAGCGGGAGAGCAGAGGGGAGTCTGTGCTCCGGTCCCAGCCTCCACTGCCCTCCTCTGCCCGTCGCCCGCTGGTCCCTGCAGCTCCAGGGCTGCAGGAAGCGCGTGACAGGTTGGCTCGCCCCAAGTTGGTGTGGAGTTGGAAGCGGGGCAGGCGGGGAGTCCTCTGGCCAGAGGACGTAGGATCTTCATGATGGGTGGGGAAGCGTGGCGGGTGACTTGGGTGAGGCTTCAGAGAAGGTCACTGGGGACTGGGCTGTGGGAGGGGCTTAGCGCGGGGGTCCCCAGGCTGCGGGCTGGCGTGGAGGAGGCGGTCAGAGTCCCCCCAGCAGCAGGGCCCAGGAGGCTGCACTAAGGGAGCCCAGGCCCTCCTCACCCAGGGAGGGGGCTGAGAGCCCCTTGTGAGGCCGGCTCCCAGACTCAGCGTTGCCCACCCCAGCCCCCAGCCCTAGCAGCAGGAATGAAGCGTCTGAGCGGGGTCCCGGGCTTGCCGTAGAAGCCTCTTAAGCTAGTCACCGCAGCTCAGAGCTTTGGTGGCCAAGTGAGCAGGTGTTGCTCCGTCTAACCCGGAGGTCCCGCCTTCCGGGAGCCAGAAGCCCCTCGTTGGGCCCTCTTGGCACAGGGCTCGGTCAGCTGGCCTTCAGGTTGGGGAGGGGGGCATTGAGGGGATGCCCCCTGTTCTCCCGCCAAGAGGGGCTGGCCTCCTGCAGCGCCTCGTCGCAGGGCCGTCCCCCCTCAACCTGGACTGGGCATCGTTGGCCTCCTCGAGTCCTGACCCACCGCCCCTTCAGGCCACGGTCTTAAGAGTCCCCCCAGTCGGGGGTGCCGGCCTAGGAACCACGGTCCCCACCTAAGCCCAGCTCTGTCCCTTGGTCACTGTGCGGCCCTGGGCCTCCGTGTCCCCTCGGTAGGGCACGGGGCTGCCCGGGGCTTCGGGGGCAATGGTGCCAGGACTAGCAACCCTCCCCGCCCACAGGGAGGGGTGATTAAGTATTAGTGTCTATTCTTAACATTAAGTGGGTTGGGGAAGAGGCAAGCTACTGATGCCGGCGCCTTCCTTGTGTGGAAGACGGCAGCCGGAGCCCTTGAACCCTGCTTTTACAAGTGGGGCCACTCCACAGCCAGCAGGGGTGGGCAGGCGGGCCCCCTGACGCAGCCCACCCTCAGCGTCCAGACTTGGGAGAGCGGCAGGGGCCAGGCCCCAAGGGAGAGGCGCAGGTTGTCAGTCTGGGGCCCTGAGTTGGCTACCGGTGACCCCTGCCCTCCCCAGGCCAGTGCTCAGGCTCCCCCTCCCCGTCACCCTTGCCCCACAGCCGGAGCTCCACCATGGACTCGGGTGTCCTGGCCACTTCC
This sequence comes from Bos javanicus, assembly GCF_032452875.1. Taxonomy (NCBI): domain Eukaryota; kingdom Metazoa; phylum Chordata; class Mammalia; order Artiodactyla; family Bovidae; genus Bos; species Bos javanicus. The sequence continues at coordinate 72,160,331 of NC_083884.1, forward strand.
GCAGTATTCCCAGGGAGGGTGGACAGCTCCACTGCTCCCGGGCCCGGCCCGGCCCTGAGCCAAACAGATCAGGTGGTCCTGGGTGCGATGAGCTGTTGGCTTTGCTTCCAGCTGCAGCCCTGTGGGCACCCCCGGAGGCCTGCGCTCTTCCCCCAAGGCTCCACGGCTTCGCCAAATATGCCTGCAGCCTTGCCAGGGGTTTATCCGTGTGCATGTCGGTGGGCTTCCTGGAAGTGGCGTTCCATGTGAAGGGGTTTGTTCCCAGATGGGGTGGCGGTTTCCCCATCTGAGGGACAAGTCCCGGGGCCCCCATGCTCATGTCAATAAACCACAAGCTCTGAACCCCTCCACCGAGTCCGGAGTCCTACCTTCAGCTTCCTCACCTCCTTGTCCCCCGGCCATCAGGATTGGTTTTGGAAGCTGCTGATGGACGTGGGTTCCATCCCTGGGTCGGGAAGATCCCCTGGAGGAGAAAATGGCAACCCACCCCAATATTCTTGCCTGGAGAATCCCGTGGACGGAGGAGCCTGGTGGACCACACGGGGCCACAGAGTCGGGCATGACAGCACATACGTGCGAGGGGCCATCTAGCGATCCTGCAAAGTGAGCAGGCCACCCTGGAGAACGCTGCCGGCCCCCAGCCCCCCAGACACCAGCCAGCCTGGTTCCTGTCCCTGAGCCCATGGGCCCCAGCAGCAGGAGAGCCGTTCACTGGGGGCCTGTTCCCTGGGTCCTGGGAGGGGGGCGGGGGCGGGCCCCTGGGGAGGCCAAGGCTGGAGACCCTCCACCCTCACACTCAGACGGGAGGTCCCCTGTGCTCTGGCTGAGCTCAGCTCTCGGGATCGTGGGAGGCATCCAGGCTGCCCACATGTGGGGTGCTCAGAGCCAGGGCCCCCAGTGCCGCCTGAGCATCTCAAGATGGGGCGGGAGGTGGTGCTGGTGCTTTGTGGGGAGCCCAGCTGCCCCCACACCACGCCTTTGCCAGCCCTCACCATGGGCCTTGCCGGGCACTCGCGGGTCAGCCCTGAGCTCTCAGTGCCCACCCCCGGCTCCACGGCCCGGGGCAGTGGTCTCCCACCTTCCAAACCAAACCCCCCCAGCAAGGGAGGCAGCTTGATCTGTCTCCATCCCCCGCCGCCACCAAGGGAGGCTGGGGCTCCCAAGCAGCCCACCTACTCAGCCATCTGTCTCGCCCTGCCCGCCCCCTCCGCCTCCTGGCTCCCGGCAGAAAGTGCTGGCAGCCTCCTCCTTAAGCATAGGCTGTCTTGACGGTTCCCTCTTGAGCGGCCTCACATGTCTGAAGCTGGGCTGCGGGCAGATGGGGGACGCTTGCACACGCAGAGACACACACACTCAAAGAGCTGGGGGCCGGCGGGGAGCAGGCACGGTCTTGCACCCACCAGGTCAGGGTTCCAGCCTGGGGGAGCTGCTGACAGCCCCCAGAACCGGGGAGACAGGAAGCCAGTGGGGAGAGCCGGTGATAGCCGGCCCCTGAGGTCCCTTCAGAGGGTTCAGGAGCCCCAGCTGCCCGCCCTGGTTCTGGACCAGTCAGGACAGACCCTCAGCCAGCCCCACCCATAAAGCTGCGCTTCATCCCAGCTCTGCTTCTGGGGCACTCGGGCCTGGATATCGGTGCCCAGGGCCAAGGGGTGCATGCAGACTCCTGGGGGCCAACCCAGCCCTGGTGGGGGTCCCACCAGGTGCCAGGCCGGGGCCCAGGAGGCTGCTCCTGACCACTTCCCCACCGCTCCTCACAGCTCAACTGGAGCACCTGCCTCCTTCCCCTCCTCCCCCTCCTCCCTCCCCCTCCTCCCCCTCCTCCCTCCCCCTCCTCCCCCTCCTCCCTCCCCCTCCTCCTCCTCCTCCTCCCCTCCTAAATTATGAAAGTAGAATGACAGGCAGCACAGAACTTGGAAAAGAGAAGAGAGGAAACAAGACTTTGGTTTTGGGTGTGCGACAGAACAACCAAGGTAGATGTTTAGAAATGAAACCGGAAAAAAAAAAAAAACAAAACACCTCTGGAAATGAAAGTCACCTTTTTGCCCAGAAAGGCGAGCAACAGAAAGTTGCCGAAATGAAACAGATTACATGTACCAGTTACAGATTTAGAGTCGGAACTGCGTGGACACATCTGACAGAAACAGGCCGCGGTCTGGCCCTCTCGAGGTCCGTGGTGTAGTTCGGTCTGTGTGCCAGGGCCTCACGTGTGAAGCTGGTTCTAGGCAGCTGCCTCTCGAGTCCAGCTTGCGTGTCCCCCGCCGAGGCCAGCCGCCTGTCATGGCCCCCTCTTCCAGCCTGGGCCGGTTCTTCCATCAAGCGTTTGACATAAACGCATGGAGAAGCAAAATCATGGATCAGACGTAATTGATCGTAACTGTGGGCCCATTAGCCAGCCTGGGAGTACCTTGCCCAGCCTCTGCCTCGTGCTGTAAAGGATTTCTGTGTGGACTTGCCTGCCTGTGCGTCTCCTGACACCGTCAGTTCATCCTGCTTGTCATTCTGACGGGGCCCCTGCTGGCTGCATTCTTCTGCTCCATGTCCTTGTTACTCATGGCCTCCTTCTGGGATTCATCCGTGCAGGGGGGGTCTGGCTTCTTGCAGAAACAGAGCTGCTATGAACATCCTCGGTCAGGGTCCTGGTGCCCTGGAGTGGAACCTCCGGCTGGGACTGGCCACAGAATTTGCAGGATCTGATACAGAACAAAACATGGGGCCCTGGGATAAATCATTAGGAGTTTAAACACGGCAGTTGCAGAGCCCCGTATTGGGGCCAGGCTGGGCGACCACTTGTGTGCAGGACGCATCTTCACCCCCACCAAGGGCTATGCAAAGGGCCTGTGCCATGCTGCGGCCCCTGGCACACAGGGCGTGTCCACGTCCCCCATCCTCACCTGCACTTGGTTCCATCAGACTCTAATTCCATTAATGTAACAAGTATAAACCCCTGGTGTAGGCGATGGCCACCCACCCCAGTCTTCTTGCCTGGGAAATCCCATGGACAGGGGAACCTGGCGGACTACAGTCCATGGGGTCACAGAGAGTCGGACACGGCTGAGCACAGCACAGCATAACGTGTATAACAGCATCTCTTTGTGGTTTTGTTGCATTTCCTTGGTTGCGTGTGTGCTAAGTCACTGCAGTCGTGTCCGACTCTTAGCAACCCCCATGGACTACGTATAGCCCAGCAGGTTCCTCCGTCCGTGGGATCCTCCAGGCAAGAGTGCTGAGTGGGTTGCCGTGCCCTCCTCCAAGGGACCTTCCCAACCCAGGGACGGAACTCGAATCTCTTAGGTCTCCTGCATTCGGCACGTGTACTTTTCGTTTGCATTTCCTTGGTTACCAGAGAGAATGCGCAGATGGTGTATACGGACCACCGAGTGACTCCTTCTGAAGGAAAAAGAGTTGGACTCCTGACCCTGGCCCTAAATGACCGTGTGGGCGGTCACTCCCTCCTATTCGGAAGTTCTGCCAATGATCATAACCCCTTCTGCTCAGGGGTCAGGCTACATGGCAAGGCTAAAAAAAAAAAAAAAATTGAAAGAAATCGTTTGGAAGCTTCAGCACCAGTCTCCAATGAATATTCAGGACTGATTTCCTTTAGGATGGACTGGTTTGATCTCCTTGCAGTCCGAGGGACCCTCAAGAGTCTTCTCCAGCGCCACAGTCCGAAATTGACCAGTCGCTCACTCGTGGCCCACTCTTTTCGACCCCATGGACTGCATCATGGCAGGCCCCCCTGTCCATCACCAATTCCCAGAGCTTACTCAAACTCAGGTTCATTGAGGCGCTGATGTCTTCCAACCATCTCATCCTCTGTCGTCCCCTTCTCCTCCTGCCTTCAATCTTTCCCAGCATCAGGCTCTTTTCCAATGAGTCAGTTCTTCGCATCAGTTGGTCAAAGTATTGGAGTTTCAGCTTCAGCACCAGTCCTTCCAGTGAACACTCAGGACTGATCTCCTTTAGAATGGACTTGTTGGATCTCCTTGCAGTCCAAGGGACTCCAAGAGTCTTCTCCAACACCACAGATCCAAAGCATCAATTCTTCGGCGCTCAGCTTTCTTTATAGTCCAACTCACATCCATACGTGACCACTGGAAAAACCATATAGCTTTGGCTAGATGGACCTTTGTTGGCAAAGCAATGTCTCTGCTTTTTAAGATGCTGCCTAGGTTGGTCATAGCTCCAGAATCACTGCAGATGGTGACTGCAGCCATGAAATTAAAAGACCCTTGCTCCTTGGAAGAAAAGCCATGACCAAAATTGATATTGGGAGTCAAAATAAATGTAGTATTTCAAACAGTTTAGAGAAACATGAATAAAGTTAGAGGAGTCCCAGTATCTGATTTTAAGACTTCCTTTATAGCTGCAGTAATTAAGACAGTCCGGAGAAGGCAATGGCACCCCACTCCAGCACTCTTGCCTGGAAAGTCCCATGGATGGAGGAGCCTGGTGGGCTGCAGTCCATGGGGTCGCTGAAAGTCAGACACGACTGAGCGACTTCACTTTCACTTTTCACTTTCATGCATTGGAGAAGGAAATGGCAACCCACTCCAGTCTGGGGGACTCCCCCAGTGGTCTAGGGGTTGACATTCCGAGCTTCCAGTGCAGGGGGAGCAAGTCTGATCCCCTGATTGGCACGGCCAAAGCACAAATTTTGAATTAATACCCTGATACTGCCACAAGCGTAAACACATAGATGGATGGGACTAGGGAGACTCCAGAAATCAGCTGTCAGAAATGTAGCCAATTGAGTTTTTGGTGGTAAAGTATATATAACATAAATCTTGCCCTTCAGGACTTCCCTCGCTGTTCAGGGGTTGAGACTCTGGGCTTCTTCTGCGGGGGCTACCAGTGAGGGCCCTGATCTGGGAACTGGGATCCCACATGCCTCATGGCCCAAAAGTCATCAATCAAACACACAAAAGACCTTTTTGTGGCAAGGTATCTTTTATATCTCACGTAGCTGTAGGCCTCAGCGTACACTTCTATGCCTCATCATGGTGCTGCTTCCCTTATCTTTATCCTTGTTTTGTATCACAGGCTGTCACATACTTTACTCTAGCTGGGTTTATGTATTTCTCCGTGATATATTTTACTGTAGCTGTGTTTCTGTTAGTTGTATTTCCAAAGATTATTTGTCTCCTGTTTTGCGCTGCTGTGTAATATGGTGAATTTGGTTTCGCAATGACTTTTTATTCTGTGTGTATTTTTTGGCACGTCTTTTCTTTTATTGGGGGATAATCGCTTTACAATATTGCGTTGGTTTCTGCTATACCTCAACGTGAATCAGCCGCAGGTAGACATATGTCCCTCCCACATGAGCCGCCCCCCTCTCCCTCGCCACCCCACCCATCCAGGGCGTCACAGAGCCCTGGGCTGTGCTTCCGTGTCACACGGCAGATCCCCACTTGCTGCCTGGTTTGCACGTGGCAACGACTGTGTTTCCAGGCTCCCGCCTCTGTTCGTCCCCCGCTTCTCCCTCTGTGTCCGCAGTCTGTTCCGGGTCACCATTGCTGCCCTGCAAACAGGTTTAGTGGTCTTTCTAGATTCCAAATGCATGCGTTAATATACAATATCTGTCTTCTCTTTTGGCAAGTCTTTGCTAACGACGGTAAATACTCAGAGTTTGTCCTCTGAGCTGAGATTTTCATATTTTTATACAGGGATTTTAGCTATTTAGGTGTTTCTTATTTATTTACATTTCCCTTATTTGTTAGACCTACCTTAACTTTCCGTCATCTAATTTTCTAGTATTTTGACTTTTTTTTTAATGATTCCTTGCCATTTCTTTTCTGATTACAATGTGAGGAAAGTGTCTAGTACACTTCTGGTTACAGGTCTCGATTTTTGTTGTATGAATTACCTTCTTCCCTTTATCTCTTGTAACGTGACACGAAGAGCTGTCTCATTGAAAAAGACCCTGATGCTGGGGAAGATTGAAGGCAAAAGGAGAAGGGGGTGGCAGAAGATGAGATGGTTAGATAGCATCGCTGACTCCATAAACACAAACTTGAGCAAACTCTGGGAGATAGTAGAGGACAGAGGAGTCAGGGCTCAGTGACTGAACAACAAAAACAGCAAAAGAATTTATGAGGTAGGCATACAACTTTTTACACTGGAAAAAAATGAAATTATACAGTTTTTTACAGTAACTCTTTTCTTCATTTTCTGTAAAACAAAGGCTTAGTACCTTGCTTTTCCTACCCTCTTTCTTCCTCTCTGGTTTTCATTGCATTAATCTGAGGTTAGAACCCCGGTTTAAAAAAAAAATCCTCTTTCTCAATTTTTCCCTTTTGCAGTTTGTTTGTTACCATAGCAACAACAATTGCTTCAACTCATCAGCCTCAGTCTCTACTGAGCGGTGTTTTTATTCAGTTATCTCTCCATCTTTAGCTGGTTTCAAGGCTCACTGCCAGTTCTTTTCCCTCATTTCGTCATTCATGAGTTTCTGATTCATGTCCCAGTGATTTATTGTATGAGTCTGAGCCATTTTTGCAGAAAAGGGAGTCAGCCGGGTTGTGTATTAGTCACAAACTCTTGTGGTTTCAAGTGACAAAACCATACCTCAAACTGACTTCAGTTAAAAGAGACATATTGTCTCACGCACTTGTGAAGTCCAGCCTCGGCCGAATCGCCAGGCTGTGTCGTCAGGAAGTTGTCTCCGTCCTTGGGCCCTGCTTCCCCGTCTCAGCTTTACCCTAGAGGGCAGTTTTCACGCTGTGGCGTGTTTGGCCCCACTCCCACAGCTCCTGCTCTGCCAACCTCGGCAGGAGGGAAGCACCCCTTTCTCAGCTGTTTCTGCAGAAGTCCGGGCTGAGGGGCATTGGCCTGGATTGGGTCTCCTGCTCATCTTTTAAACCAACATCTGTGACTCTGATTGGGGAGCCCTGGGTCACAGGCTTATTCCTGACTTGGGGCGGGGGGGCAAATGCTCTAAGTGTAAGAAAACTGGATTGTTGCTACCAGAAGGAGAAGGGGTCAATGTTGGGCAGGCAGAAAACAACAGATGTCCACGTGTCTTCTAAGATTCCACAGATCTGCACACTGTCACCACTCTAGAGGGACACTCAGGAAGACATCAAGGTGGCCAGCTAGCCGTCTAAGCAGGGTCTTAGGTCTCGGGTTTCCTTGGTGGCTCAGCTGGTAAAGAATCCGCCTGCAATGTGGGAGACCTGGGTTTGATCCCTGGGTGGGGAAGATCTCCGGAGGAAGGGAACAGCTATCCACTCAAGTATGCTGGCCTGGAGAAGTCCATGGACTGTATGTATAGTCCATGGGGTCACAGAGTCGGACGCGACTGAGCAACTTTCACTTGGGCTTGGATAGCGGCTTCCGTGGTCTCCTGGCACCACAGAGCCACGTTCAGGGTCTCAGCTCCGGGCTTCTGGAAATTTGTTGTTGTCAGTCTAGCTAGATGATTCTTCCCGCCGGGCCTGGCTCATGCCAGCCTGACTCAGCAGAAGCTGATGTGTATCTAAACCCCATCTTGGAGGGAACAGCAACTGCCAAAGGACCTGAGCAGGGCTGTCTCCTGGTCAGTGCACTTTCCCTGTCGAAGACCACAAGGGAAGCCAGACTCTCATCACAGGGTTGCTTAGCGACCAGAGCAGCAGGCAAGAGAAGTTCTCCGAGAGTCAGTGACTTTGAAACGCCCACAGATGCTAGAAGAGTGAAGAGACGACATGTTACCCGCAGAGAGAGAGGTACGTGGCAAGGTTGCAGGGCCGAAAAGAGCTGAGAGCTGTCTGGCCTGTCTGGAGCATGGGGAGCGGGCAAAAGCAGGGCGGAGGGCAGGTGCTGTGATATATCACTTGTGTCTCAACTACAAAGAAAACAGTGCTTTCCAGAAGTTTCAGATGCGTATGAAACCACCAGGGACCTTGTGAAAATGCAGATCCCGAGTCAGCAGGTCTGGGGTGGGGCCCAGGATGTTGTGTTCCCAATAGACCCCCACCTGATGCTGCTGCTGCTGGTCTGGAGGCCACACTTTGAGTAGCAGTGACTTCCAAAATACTGAAAAAATAGAACGTATAGGGGTTTGCGATGGGTCAGATGCTGGGAGGGGTTGGGAGTATGGTAAAATGAATTGTCAGGATCATCCCCAGACCTCAGCTGGAGGATCTGGGTGGTGATAGGATCCAGAAGCCTGAGATGAGGAACAGGTCTGGGTGGGGTCGATAGTAATCGTAACGTTTACTGAGTATGTACTAGGAGCCAGGAGCTTTACATCTGCTGTCTTATTCTGTACAATAGGGAGGTAAGTGCTGTTGTGATCTGTTTTAAGGGTGGGGAAACTGAGGCCAAAGTCGTACAGGTAGTAAGCAGAAAAGCCAAGGTTCAAGCTCTATCTTGCCATCTGAGTGCAGGGCTCCTGCAGGTAACCGTCGGCAGTTTGGAAAACGTGGAGCGGAAGCACCCATAGGGTGTCACATGGATAACCCACCCTCTCAGACTGCTGCCAACTTGTTCCCATTTTCCTTTGGCATTTTATTATTACAGAGGAGGCATCGGCAGAAAACCAGCTTTCAGCTTTTTATTTTTCGGCTGAGCTTTGAAACATACAGGATCTTAGTTTCCCAGCCAGGGATCAAACCTGTGTCCCCTGCATTAGACGGTGGACTCTTAACCACTGGACCGCTAGGAAGGCCCAGCTTTCAGTTTTTCAAATAGTCCTTTTTTTTTTTTAATGATCAAATACTGTGTTTTTCTATCCCTGAAATTTCAGGACTTTTCCAGATTATTATTTTTTTAATTAATTAATTAATTTGTGGTTGTGCTGGGTCTTCCTGCTGTGTGGGTTTTTCTCTAGGTGCTGAGAGTGGGAGTTACTCTTCCTTGCCACGTGCAGGCTTCTCATTGCAGCGGCTTCTCTTGTTGCGGAGCAGGCTCCATGGGCTTCAGCGGTTGCTGCATATAGGCTCAGTTGCTCCACAGCGTGTGGGATCTTCCCGGACCTGGGACAGAAGGAGTGTCTTCTGCACTGGGCATTGTTTTTTTTTTTTTACTGAGCCACCAGGGAAGCCCCTCCAGATTATTTCTTGAAGTTGGTTTCTGCTTATTTTTCTGGACTCAGAGAACTCACTCAATTCCCCCCCTCCACCCCAGATCTTTTTAAACCGAAGGCAAAATTTCTTTTGGTATAATTTATCACGTCTAATGGATTTGCTGTCTTCTTCGGGGTGCCTATTCCTCGACTCTCCGTGGCGTTCTCCTGTGCGTTTTCTTCTCCAGGAGCTTCATCACTTACTTGTCCTCAGAGTTGTCTTCTGTGTTGCTGATCGGCCCTTCTGTGTCATTCCATCTGCTTTTTACTGCTCTGACCACCGCTTTTTGCTATCGTGATTTTAATTTCAGGATACTCTCCATTTATCTCGGCCTGTTCCTTAAAACCAATGTCCTCTTTTTAATGGAGAATAAGAATCAGGTGCTTTCTGAAACTGGGTTCTGCCTCATGGGCTAAATATATTTATTGCAAAGGAGTGATTTTTGGCCCCAGCACTCTCTTTTCTCACGTGCCACACATTTTTCCCTAGAGGGTTCATTTATTTTTTTTTTTTGCTTGGAGATTGTCTAATTGATCTTTGTTGATGCCTGGAAGTCCAGGCTTTCAAGACCACAGTGCTGGACAGTCAGGATGCAGGGTCTCCCACTCTGACTCCCCTCCAAAGAGGGTGCGGGTGGAGGTCCAGAGGCAGTGGGGAGACGGGTTTTCTCTCTTCGTCTTAGCTATTCTCAGCATTCACTTGCTTCAAGAGCCGACTCTTATTTTTCAACCTGTGGTGTCTGTGACTATTTCTGAGCCTCAGTGTGTTTGTCTCCTTCTCTCTAGATCTTGCTGCTCTGGTTTTCAGTGATTCTATCTTTGCATTTTTATTTCAGCATGTCCTACGTCTGAGGTTCTTTCCATGTCTACCGATCTCAAGTCTCTGAATCTTAATGTCATTCTCAGTGTTTCAACGCCCTATTCCCAACCTCTTTCAGTTCAGTTACTCAGTCGTGTCCGACTCTTTGCGACCCCATGAATTGTAGCACGCCAGGCCTCCCTGTCCATCACCAACTCCCGGCATCTACTCAAACTCATGTCCATTGAGTCCGTGAGGCCATGCAACCATCTCATCCTCCGTCATCCCCTTCTCCTCCTGCCCTCAATCGTTCCCAGCATCAGGGACTTTTCAATTGAGTCAGTTCTTCGAATCATGTGGCCAAAGTACTGGAGTTTCAGCTTCAGCATCAGTCCTTCCAATGAACACTGGTTGGATCTCCCTGCAGTCCAAGGGACTCTCAAGAGTCTTCTCCAACAGCACAGTTCAAAAACATCAATTCTTCTGCGCTCAGCTTTCTTTTTAGTCCAACTTTCATATCCATACAAGACTACTGGAAAAACTGTAGCTTTGACTAGACGGACCTTTGTTGACAAAGTGATGTCTCTGCTTTTTAATATGCTGTCTAGGTTGCGAGCGACTTCACTTTCACTTTTCACTCTTATGCATTGGAGAAGGAAATGGCAACCCACTCCAGTGTTCTTGCCTGGAGAATCCCAGGGACGGGGGAGCCTGGTGGGCTGCCGTCTATGGGGTCGCACAGAGTTGGACACGACTGAAGCGACTTAGCAGCAGCAGCAGCAGGTTGCCGGAACCTCTTACTCTGCTTCATATTTTTTCATAACACCATCACCACTGGCGTCTGCCGCCCAGTCTTCCTTGCGACTCATCGCTTCTTCTGTCCATCGACGCTGTGCATCCACGTCTCTCTCCGCTGGAAGGTAACTCCGGGGAGCCTGGACCGGCAGCATCACGGTAAGGAACACCCGTTGAATGAGCCTCTGTCCGACCAGCGGGCCCTGCCCGTCCCGGACTCTCCCCTCGGCCTCCACCTCTGGGTTTTCACCGTCTCAGGATGCAAATGTCTTTCTCGGTCTCGGTCCCTCTTCCGGTTTCTATCCGGGCGTCGAGGCCTCAAGTTCGTGTGGACCGCGCACGCGCAAAGGCCAGGTCCGGGCGCACGGCTGGATATGGCAGGGTCCGCCTTCTCGGGTCGGCGCGGCCTTCGGGTCTGACGCCCGGGTCCCCGGTGCCTGGCTGGTGGGGGGGCGCCCCGCCCCCAACTCCTCGAGCGCCTGTGGCCGCGCCCCGCCGCGCCGGCCGCCATGCCCCGCCCCAGCGCGCCTCTTCCGCCGGTCGCATGCCCCGCCCCCTGCGCGCGGAGAGCCAATCCACGCGCACGCCGCCCGGGCCCGCCTCGACGCCCTCCTCGGCGCGCGCCCCTCCCTCCGCCCGCCCGCCCGCCGGCCCGCCCGTCAGTCAGGCAGGCAGTCGGTCCGAGCGGCGGGTACGTTCCCGGCTCTCCCGAGCGGCGGCCTCCCCGCTCCTTTCCGGCCAGCGGAGGCAGCTGCGGCGGCCCGGTCCCCCGGGAGGCGCGGCGTGGGCCGAGCGGCGGCCGCGGAGCGTCGAGCGCAGCGCGGCGGCGGCGGCGGCCCGGCAGCCAACATGGCGGCGGCGGCGGCGGCGGGCGCGGGCCCGGAGATGGTCCGCGGGCAGGTGTTCGACGTGGGGCCGCGCTACACCAATCTCTCGTACATCGGCGAGGGCGCCTACGGCATGGTGTGGTGAGTGTCCGCGACCCGCAGCCCGCAGCGCCCGCCCGGGCCTGGCGGGGGAGCCGCCGCGGCCTCGCCCGCGCCGCGGCCGGACGCCGGCCCCGGCCCCCCGGGCTGCGCTGCCGTCTGCGCGCCGAGCGGGCCTCGGGCGCGGGGCGGAGGCCTCGGGCCTGGGCGTCGCTGGGCGCGGGCGGGGGGCTGGGGCCGGGCCCCCGAGGCCCCCCCTCCGCCGGGTGCGCGCAGCGCGGCCGCGAATTCCTTCGGACGCTCGCCGCGGCGGGTGCGCACAGCCCCGACCTTGGCCCGTGGTCTTTTCCTCCCGTCGCCTGCGGCCTTCGTGAGGTGCCCTCCGCGACGCCGGGGGCTCTCCTGCGCAGGCTTGCGAGCGGGCGTTCGTGGTGGGTTCTTGGCAGGCTCGAAACGGGTTTTAGTGCCGCGCTGCGCGCGCCTCAGGAGGATGAGCCCGCGTCGCTCTCCTGGTTCAGCAGAGTAGTCATCCGGAGCTGGGCCCAGTCTGACTTGCTTTTTCTTCGCGGGGCGTGAGCTCTCCTACCAGCCTTAAAGGCTGCAGACGTTTGAACCCCAATTCCTGGGCATTTTAGTGGTCTTCGTGTGTATGTGTGCAGCCCTGTTCTGATGGCGTCCTCCAGAGTCACATGCAGGCTCTTGTCCTCATCCAGTGTTTCCTCAGAAACGTTCGTGAAATGGGGGTCTGGCTTTTCTTTAGAACCAACCAGCTGCCGTGTTTTGTGCTGGTGAAGACTTGTGTGAGTGTAGATACCCTCACGCCTAAATCTTCTTGGGAGCGTGTCTTTTTTGTTGAACGAAGGAAGCTGGTATTTGTTGAGCGCTTTGTGGTAGGTGCTGTGCCAGGTCCACTATCTCATTTTATTTGAACAGCCGTCTGGAGGGAGGGAAAGGCGATGATACCCTTCAAATGAGAAAGCATTTCCCGGTGAAGCCAACTCTGAAGTCGTGCAACCAGAGTCAGACTTGAGATTCTAGACTGAGATCCTATTTCAATTGCTGCAGTTCTTTTTATTACACCCTGCTTACCTTGTGTGTGTGTGAGTTGCGTAGTCGTGTCCAACTCCCTGTGAGCCCATGGGCTGTAGCCCGCCAGGCTCCTCTGTCCATGGGATTCTCCAGGCAAGAACAGTAGAGTGGGTTGCCATTCCGTTCTCCAGGGGATCTGCCCGGCCCAGGGATCGAACCTGGGTCTCCTGCATTGCAGGTGGATTCTTTACCGTCTGAGCCCTTGCTTTCCTTAATGTAATGTCTAATTTTAGGATTTTAGCTTGTTCTACTGTTATAAACATTTCTATTTCAAAAATGTATTCAAATTTGAATGATCATAGTTTTATAAATACCATAGAGGGCAATTTTTGCTAAGTATTAGTTAACATTTTTTCAAAAAAGATTTTCAATTAAAGTCTTCCAATTAATCTTGAGTATGTTCATTCTTTTTGGAAGCAAAATGCTTCACTATGTCCAACTGAAATTAACACAAACTCACAAGGCTTAGGAGTGAAGAGAAAATTTGAATTAGGTCAGGCTTAAAAGAAAAAAGGTCCTAGAACGTAGCAGAAGATACTGCCCGCAGCATTGTTTCTGTGGTACATCTCATTGCTGTTTCACTTGTTGGGAAGTATGCCGCTGAACATGTCCCTCTGTGAGAGGTTCAGACACCTTCCAGCCCTTTAAAATAACGACTAAAAATAGTTTTATGACGTTTCAGTTGAAAGTTTTTTTTTAATCTGATAAGAATTTTTACTAATCTGAAGCCGATTTAGGTCTGGTGGCTTTCTATCGCTGCTGTAGACTTACTTGACCTTCTGTTTCTTATCAGGTGAAGCATTAAGTCTTCTTACTGTGATGTTCCTTTCTTAAGATCAGAGTACAGATACTACTGGAATTAGAATCCTGGGTCTAGATTATACCTTTTTATTTTGAGGTTGATATTTACTTAATAATTTAATCTACATTGTACATTATTAGTCTTTAATGTTGGTTAACAATGCTGGGTTTAAGGAGGGTTTCTTGATTGAAATGTTAGTATTTGAATAGTAATATTAAAAAAAAAAAAAACAGCTTCCAGAAAGATTTAAGATTTTCAGGGAAAAGTTTTTTTTTTCCCTTTCATTTCCTGAATCAGTTCCTTAGGAATTTGCCTTTTCTGTGCAGAGTCCTTCTTCTAATCCTCATGTAGAAGATACAAAGATGAAGAGTGGAGTTTGAATTGGGCCTTTAAGAGTGAGTATACCTGTGGCGGATTCATTTCGATATTTGGCAAAACTAATACAATATTGTAAAGTTTAAAAATAAAATAAAATTAAAAAAAAAATAAAAAAAAATAACCCCCCCCCCCCAAAAAAAAAAGAGTGAGTGTGATTTTGATAGAAAGATAATAGCTGAGTGCTCGCCTCGGCAGCACATATACTAAAATTGGAATGATACAGAGATTAGCATGGCCCCTGCTCAAGGATGACACGCAAATTCGTGAAGTGTTCCGTACTTAAAAAAAAAAGAAAGAAAGATAATAGCTGACACTGACAGTCTAAGCTATGGAATCTAATCCTGGCAAAGTGTTTAGGTGGCAGACTAGAAGACGCTAAAGGCAGACCTGAGTTTGGTTGTGTATTTGCAGATTGAAGATGCATCAGTGTTTTTAAAAAGAGGCAGGCGCATGGTCAGTTTTGGAGCTTGGAGGGGGATAGGTCAACCCTGGTGGAAATTACGGGGGAAAAAATGGGTGGGGAATCAACGAGGCTGTCGTAACCCTCTAGAGGTAAAGTAATATAGCAGGCGAGGACTACAGCAGATGGAGATGAGAGCCTTTACAAAGACAGAGTCAGCAATGGAACTCTTGTCAGAAGAGTGGTGGACTTCTGATCACGGCAGGTGTGGGATGAAGCAAAGGATTACGACGTCTTGAAGGGCAAGAGGCCGAGAGAGGTGGGGCTGGATTTGAGAGCGGTTTCTGAGAGCAGACTTGGTGATGCAGCATTTAGTTGTTAATGTCAAGTCTTCTAGGTGGGAGCCTGGGAGGATGGCGGTGCCCTTACGAGAGAAGGAATGCCATCAGCAGAGGTTTGTTAAGGAGAAACAGTGATTTCTGGTTTGAAATTGTTAAGTTTGTGATGCAGCAGGCCATATAAGCTGTATCCAGAAGGCATCTTGAAAATAAGAGGGAAGGAGAATATGGGGGTGAAGATTTGGGTCAGTGACAGTCTCCAGTGGATGACAGATTCTCGTTGGTGGTCATGGGTGAGGTGGCATGCATGTGTTCTGTATTTTTATCTTTTTAGTAAACAACGCAGAACATTCATTAGATTTTCAAAAGCTCCGTTATCCCAGAAAGGTTAAGAAGCAGTGAGATAGAAATACCAAGAAGGTAACAAAAGAGTCCTTTTAAGAGATGAGCAGAAGAGGGAGTTGAGGAGTGGTGAGAGGTATAAGAATCAGGAAAAAAGGAAAAACATGGTGTGAAAGAGGAGCATTGAAGCTCTTTGCTTAATTGTCTAAGTAAGATAAGTGTTTCGGGTAAGTTCAATTTGAAACACTTGCTGAATGTGACCGAGAGATCATGGAATCATCTCCATAGAGATACGAATCGAAGCCTCGAGAGTGGACAAGATGAGAAAAAAAATGAGAGCTGAGCTTAAGGAATGCCTGACTTTAGGTGTCTTTAGAGGGCGAGTTTCAGAAAAGGACAGAGGAAGCGTGGTCAGAGACCAGAGGACCGTATGTGCACTGTCAGAGGAGCCTGCGGAGGCCGGGGTCCCTGGGGACTGCTTTGAACATGGTAGAGAATGCCGTGCAGCTGGAAGAGACGCTGTTGGATTTGTTGACTTTCAGCTCCCCTGATAGATGGGCTCACTCCTCCTCCCCGCCATCCTGTGTGTGGTTGAGTTTGCTCTTCACTATGTCTTCTCATAAGACTTTCAGAATCAAGTGATTCCAGGCCAAGAAACAAAAGCAGAGTTGTCCCATTCCCCAACGAATTCGAGTGAAAACTGATGATAAAATCAGGTACAACTCCCAAGAGAAGACACTGGAGAACCACCAAGCTGGGTCTGTAAGGAGCCTCGCACATGAGGTGGCACGCCTGTTTATGCTGTGTCAAGGTCGCTTCATCACCATGTCATTCTGAACAGCACTGCTGTCTGAACAGCTGGACCTGTTTCACTGGAAACTGATTTTCTTTGTGTCTTTCTGTGCTAGTGCTTTGGCTTAGTCATAAAAATGTGAGACCTTGACAAACAAAAAACCCCCAGGTGGTTCCATCAAAGTCTCATTGTGCTAACGCTCCTGATGGTGTAGACCCTGTCCTGTGGTTTTTGTGA
The DNA here is from genome assembly GCF_032452875.1 of Bos javanicus. Taxonomy (NCBI): domain Eukaryota; kingdom Metazoa; phylum Chordata; class Mammalia; order Artiodactyla; family Bovidae; genus Bos; species Bos javanicus. The sequence goes on from NC_083884.1 coordinate 72,176,273, forward strand.
TGAAGGCAGACTAGTAGATCTCCGGTTTAGTTGACACTGTGTTGCATTTTGCTTTTTTTTTTCTTTTTTTTGCATACACTGATAAGTCCTCACAACCACAGTGGTGGAAATCGAGGCAGAGGTTAGTGAGTGCGATCATGGACACCCAGCTTGCAAGTGATAGGGCATCCCTGTCTGTCTGTTCCTAAGTGATACTCGACCAGAGATCTGAGTTGACAGTAACAGGAAATATCTGTTGTCTGCTCTTTGCTTGTGTCATGTTTTAGCCTTTTAAAAAACTTTTCTTGCAAGGTCATTCACTAGGAAACTTCTGAGCACTGTTATATGCCAAGATTCACATGATCCCAGCCCTGGAGTAGCTCTTAGTTCAGATAGTGGGTGGAGCTGGGCATAATACGGAGAATGTACCAGCGCTGTGCAGAAGGCGTGCGTGCAGCGCTCTGGGGAGGAAAGAAGGCCCGAGTGATGAGGGGCTTGGTATGGCTTCACGAGCTCGACTGGGTGTTGATGGCTGGCTGGGAGTTTGCTTTGAGGAGTGCATTCTAAGTCGAGGTAGCTGCACATGCAAAGACAGGGAGGTGTGAAATCAGCACATCAGCTCAGGAAAGCCTGGAGTTGTCTAGGAAGGCGGCATGGCGGTCGGGCGCCATCGGGAGAAAGCTTGGAGTTGAGACAGACTCTGAAGGATGTTGTTTCCTGAGCTCAGACTTGATTCTGCAGGTGAAAGTCATTAGAGGATGCCCTTTCCTGCCAGTCCCTCATCACATTTCGTGCTCCCTTATCTCTCGTGCTTTCTCTGCCCGCTGTGCTTTTCCTCTCATCTTTCTGCTTACGTCAGGGTATTCAGAGCCTGTGGTTTTTACCGCTTCTCCAACAGCATTTTAAATTGCACATGGGTTTTGTTTTGATTTGGCTGTTGGGTGGGTTGGGGGCGTTACTGACCTTCGGTGTGTATGTGGTGCAGGCAGGAGTGCTGAACGGCTGCACCAGAGGACCGTCCTGGTGAGACTCCGGCTGTGTCTCCCCGAGAAGCCCTGGGCCCTGCTCAAGTCCGCCTTCCTCTCAGGCGCATCTCCTCCACACACCTGCACTGGTTACCTCTGCTGGCGCGTTCCCTCCTGCCCTCCCTGGAACTTGCTGGCATTGGTGCCACCTTTTGGAAAGGCAGGGCCAGCAGGAGTATGTATCAGCTGTAGAGACGCGAGACCTGAAGCGCATCTGGATTCAGATTCCTAGCTTTCCTCAACTGGCAATTTAACTTCTCATGAAGATGTCTCTTTTATGCTCTTTGAAGTTCAGAGACGTGAGACCAGCTTAGATGAGCAACAGAAAAGCCGCAGTTTCTGAACGGTTTTCAGTGCACAGACTGCGAACAAAGTTTGGTATTAATAGTGTCCCTGATGATGTGCTGCTGGTGGTTCGCCATAGCTGAGAAGCCATTCCTACGAATTTAATTTGTATGCTCTCAATTCTCAAGTATTTATAAAAAGATTCTCATGTAGAGCATCCAGGCTGCGTTTTCCAAGGAACCATCTGTAATGTATTCCTCCTCTTACACTAACACTCCTGCTAAGTCAGAAACAGCCGACTCCCCAGCAGACACCTAGAGCTGCCTCCCAGGCATCCAGCCTGCTCCACCTCCTTGCCTGCCTGACGCTGAGATGCCCTTTCTCCCCCTTTGCCTCTCTTTTCTCGTTCACTTCTTGGAGGTCCCATCGTCGGAAAGCAAGTAGGATAGACATTCTCTGAGGTGTTTCTCCATGCTCAGCTGCGGGGCCGGCCGTGGGTCCTTTTTCCGTCTTCTTTAGCACTTGCTTCTTTGGCTGTGCAGAGTCTGCGGTGGCACGGTGTGTGAGCTCTTAGCTGTGGCATGGGGATCTAGTTACCCCGTAGTTGTGGCATCTGGGATGAGGATTGAACCTGGGCCCCCTGCGCCGGGAGCAGGAGTCTTACCCACTGAACCGCCAGGGCAGTCCTCCTGCCTTTTTTTTTTTTTTTTTTTTTAAGCAGCTGCACTATTATACATTCCTACCAGCAGCACACAGGGGTTCCAGTTTCTCCACATCCTCGTCAATACTGATTTTCTGGTTTTTGATAGTTGCAATCTAACCTGTGTGAAGTGGAGAGCTTGTTTCCTTGAGTTTTGTGCTCGTGTTTGGTGTGCTTTCCGTCAGCTCTAAATATTTGGGGGCTGAAATGGATGCGACTCAATAAAGAGTGTCTTAAGCAGTTGCTGGGATGAAAATATGAATAAAACTGTTACCTCAGAGGAACCTTAGTGAGTACTGTAGGGAGCTTACAGTTAGAGGTCTGTGTGTATACACAGGTGTGTGTTTTCCCTTTGTGCAAAGACAGTAGTAACAGTACTTCTTAAATGGTCATCTGGTATCACCATTGTTAGTTAATGACATCAAGCACTGAACGCTAAAGAGCATTTTGTTTACTTTTAAATTGAAGCTCAGCTGATCTGCGGTGTTAGTGCCACAGGAACGTTTTGTTTGTGTTCTGTAAGTTTTTAGTGGGATTTTCGAAGTCTTCGCGGTGAATTTTCTAGTTAGACGAGCTCATATGCTGCCAGGTGTGGCCCCCGTGGGGTGACACAGCGAGATGTGGTTTAATGTCTTCCATGTATCTTTTTTTTTTTAAGGGTCAGCATAGAAGCTGGGCTTCCCTGCTGCATCAGTGGTAAAGCATCCACTTGCCAGTGCAGGAGATGGGGGTTCCATCCCTGGTTGGAAAGATCTTCTGGAGAAGGGAATGGCAACCCACTCCAGTATTCTTGCCTGGGAAATCCCATAGACAGAGGAGCCTGGTGGGCTGCAGTCATGGGGTCACAAAGAGTCGCACTCGGCTTAGCAACTAAAGCAACGGCAAGCCTTCGTATGCACTCTGGTCCTCGGGGTCCAGCAGGCAGCTTCGGGAGGCTTCTGCTCCCCTCCGCTCCACAGCGGGGCCGCCAGCCTTGGCCTCTTAGTTGCACTTACCTGGGGTGGCCTTGCAGGTGAGGCTCACGGCCTCCCTGAGGGGAGGAGGTGGGCATTGCCCTCAGGTCCCACTGCCACTTAGAGGAGCAGAGAGTGAGTCGCCAGAGGAAAGCGTGTGCCGAGAGGGTGGGAGCGGCCAGCCCTCCTCTGACGAGTGGGGGTGGGGACACGGGCACTTCCTCCCCCGAGGGGTTTTAGGATTGTCTGCCTGGAAAGAGTTCTTCTCTTGGCTTCTGGAGTTAGTATGAACTGGATTTTTTTTTCTTTTTAATTATTTTTGGTGTGCTGGGTCTTTGTTGCTGCTCAGGCTTTTCTCTCTCCCCGGTGCACTGAGTCCTTACCGCGGCAGCGCCTCTCCTTGCACAGCACGGGCTCTGGGCGCGTGGGCTTCGCTGCTCTGCAGCACGTGGGATCTTCCTGGACCAGGGATTGAACCTGTGTCTCCTGCATTGGCAGGCGGTTCTTTACCACTGAGCCGCCTGGGAAGCTCTGGATTTTTTTTTAGTTGTTTTAATGCATACAGTGAAACTGCCTAATTGTTTTACGGTGGTCAGATTTTTTTTATGAGAGGCCTGTAGTTGAAGATAAGCACTAATTATGGGTTATTATTCCTAATAGCAATAATAAATAGTATTTTATCTCTAAAAACGTCTTATTGAAATCTACATTTAGCCAGGTGCACATGTCTACCTGTTCAGTCCAATGAGTTTTCACTAACTGGGTAATTAGTGCCCAGATCAGAAACTGAAGCGATGGCCCTCCAGAAGCCTGCTGCTTTCTTCCTTTCAGCCCCTACTTAACCCTTCACCCCCATGACTTCTAACATGTTTGCCTGGTTTTATACTTTGGTTGGTTTTACTTAACAGCTGTGAGAATCATATTGTGTGTGTCTGTGGTTTACGGTTGATTGTTAAACGTGTCCCACTGACAGCCCAGGTAAGGACTTGCCCTGTGGCTTGGCTACGCTCTCAGTGCTCCAGTTCTGGAAGGAAGATGTTCTTAGGTGGTCTTCACATTACCTTCAATCCTTTCCTAGACTAAACGACCCCTACAGAGTTTTCTGTTACCTTGTTTTCTTCATTCTGTTGCTGTGGTATTAATCTATTGCTGTGTAATAAATGCCCTACAACTTTGTGACTTAAAACACTGATTGTTATTCAGTCACTAAGTCATGTCTGATTCTGCGACCCCATGGACCGCAGTACGCCAGGCTTCTCTGTCCTTCACTATCTCCTAGAGTTTGCTGAGATTCATATTTATTCAGTTGGCGGTGCCATCCAACCATCTCATCCTTTGCTGCCCTCTTCTCCTGCTCTCAATCTTTCCCAGCATCAGGGTCTTTTCCAGTGAGTCGGCTCTTCACCTCAGGTGGCCAAAATGTTCAGCATCAGTCCTTTCAATGAACACTCAGGGTTGATCTCCTTTAGGATGGACTGGTTTGTCTCCTCGAAGTCCGAGGGACCCTCAAGGGTCTTCTCCAACAGCACAGTTTGAAAGCATCAGTTCTTCAGCCTTCACCCTTCTTTATGGCCCACCTCTCACATCTGTGCATGACTACTAGAAAAACCACAGCTTTGGCTATATGGACCTTTGTCAACAAGGTGATGTCTCTGGTTTTTAATACTCTCTAGGTTTGTCATAGCTCTCCTTTCAAGGAGCAAATGTTTTTTAATTTCATGGCTGCAGTCACCATCCATAATGATTTTGGAGCGCATAAAAATAAAATCTGTCGCTGTTTCCCCATCTGTTTGCCATGAAGTGATGGGACTGGATGCCATGGTCTTCATTTTTGAATGTTGGATTTTAAGCCAGTTTTTCACCCTGCTTTCTCACCCTCATCAAGAGGCTCTTTAGTTTGTCTTCGCTTTCTGTCAGTAAATCAGTAAATATTTATCTTACACTTGCTGTGAGTTAGGAATGGAGAAGTGGGCCTGGTGGGCAGTTCTGGCTCAGGGCCTCCCAGGGTTGCACCCAGGATTTCAATTGGGCTGAGGTATCTGCTTCTAGCCACACCCAACTGACACACCTTGGTGCTGCTGTGTGTCCTGGGGAGAGCTGAGGGGCGTGGGCTCAGTTCCCTGTGGAGGCCTCTCTGTCCTCCCCACATCACAGCTGGTCAGCTCTCCCCAGGGAGCACCTTTTCATGATCTCTGCTCGGAAGACATTCAGCACCCCTTCCACCCTATTTCACTTGAGAAGCAAGTCACTGTATTCCACGGGAGGAGAGTTAGTCACTTGGAGGTTAGGAAGTCATCTCTTACATGGACTCATCTAATGGAATTGTAGCTAACACAGCTATATTTGACTTTTTAAACTCTCTAAAATAGAACAGAGATTTCAATGAGATAGCTGGAAACTTAATATCTGCTGCCTTGAGTGGATACCACATGGTCTTCCCTTGTGGCTCAGCTGGTAAAGAATCCGCCTGCAATGTGGGAGACCTGGTTTCGATCCCTGGGTTGGGACGATCCCCTGGAGAAAGGAAAGGCTACCATGCCAGTATTCTGGCCTGGAGAATTCCATGGACTGTATAGTTGAACAAAGATTTAAACACGACTGAGTGACTTTTGCTATATTTATAATAAATTTATAAATACTGACATTGTGGATTAATCTGATGGAACGTAACGTTCAGTGTGATCCACACAGTCAAAGGCTTTGGCATAGTCAATAAAGCAGAAATAGATGTTTTTCTGGAACTCTCTTGCTTTTTCCATGATCCAGCAGATGTTGGCAATTTGATCTCTGGTTCCTCTGCCTTTTCTAAAACCCGCTTGAACATCAGGAAGTTCACAGTTCACGTATTGCTGAAGCCTGGCTTGGAGAATTTTGAGCATTACTTTACTAGCGTGTGAGATGAGTGCAATTGTGCAGTAGTTTGAGCATTCTTTGGCATTGCCTTTCTTTGGGATTGGAATGAAAACTGACCTTTTCCAGTCCTGTGGCCATTGCTGAGTTTTCCAAATTTGCTGGCATATTGAGTGCAGCACTTTCACAGCATCATCTATATGCAGGTCAGAAAGCAACACTTAGAACTGGACATGGAACAACAGACTGGTTCCAAATAGGAAAAGGAGTACGTCAAGGCTGTATATTGTCACCCTGCTTATTTAACTTATATGCAGAGTACATCATGAGAAACGCTGGGCTGGAAGAGCACAAGCTGGAATCAAGATTGCCGGGAGAAATATCAATAACCTCAGATATGCAGATGACACCACCCTTATGGTAGAAAGTGAAGAGGAACTAAAAAGCCTCTTGATGAAAGTGAAAATGGAGAGTGAAAAAGTTGGCTTAAAGCCCAACATTCAGAAAAGGAAGATCATGGCATCTGGTCCCATCACTTCATGGGAAATAGGTGGGGAAACAGTGGAAACAGTGTCAGACTTTATTTTTTGGGGCTCCAAAATCATTGCAGATGGTGACTGCAGCCATGAAATTAAAAGACGCTTACTCCTTGGAAGGAAAGTTATGACCAACCTAGATAGCATATTGAAAAGCAGAGACGTTACTTTGCCAACAAAGGTTTGTCTAGTCAAGGCTATGGTTTTTCCAGTGGTCATGTATGGATGTGAGAGTTGGACTGTGAAGAAGGCTGAGCGCCCAAGAATTGATGCTTTTGAACTGTGGTGTTTTAGAAGACTCTTGAGAGTCCCTTGGACTGCAAGGAGATCCAAGCAGTCCATTCTGAAGGAGATCAGCCCTGGGATTTCTTTGGAGGGAATGATGCTGAAGCTGAAACTCCAGTACTTTGGCCACCTCATGCGAAGAGTTGACTCACTGGAAAAGACTCTGATGCTGGGAGGGATTGGGGGCAGGAGGAGAAGGGGACGACAGAGGATGAGATGGCTGGATGGCATCACTGACTCGACGGACGTGAGTCTGGGTGAACTCCGGGAGTTGGTGGTGGACAGGGAGGCCTGGCGTGCTGCAATTCATGGGGTCGCAAGGAGTCGGACACGACTGAACTGAACTGAACTGAACTGAATGTTCAGTGTTCCTATCTTCTGTAACAGTTGTATTGCAGTTTCTGTTTAACATAATATCGCTTGTCTTCAGTTCAGCCACTCAGTCGTGTCCAACTCTTTGCGACCCCCATGGACTGTGGCATGCCAGGCCTCCCTGTTCATCACCAACTCCCACAGCTTGCCAGACTCACGTGCATCGAGTTGGTGATGCCATCCAACCATCTCATCCTCTGTCGTCGTCACTTGTCTTAAAATGTGCTAATGATTCTTAGGGTTTTGACTCTTCCATATGTGAATTTATACAGCTAAGCTTTAAAGCTATATAGTACATTTTATGTAAAGCATACCACATTTTAATGCCTTCTGACTAGCTCTCCAAGGCTCAGCAGAGCTATAAAATGACACAACTCAAGTAAATTATCAGCAGTGCGAACTTGATGGGCTGAGTTAAGTACGGTGATCCTCAGAGGGCTTTCTGATGACCTGCGCGCCCCCTCTGGCAGGAGAGCTCTGCTTTGTGCCTTCTGTCTTTGCTGTCCCTTCTCCAAATAACAGCCTGTACTCCTCACGCCCACAACCCCTGAGCTCTTTATTCAGCAGAGCCTGAAGGGAGGGGCCGTGGCCACTGGAATTGGTTCTGAGGGTTGGAACTCACTCCTCAGATGTACATGTGCAGGCCCACAGCCCACTTACAGGTGGGATTAGTGCTGTTTGTAAAGGAGACCGCACAGAGCTTCCTGGCCCCTTCAGTTGGGTTCATTTGAGTTTTTCCTTAACATCATGTTGAAAACGCAGAAAACTTTTTGGTCAGCCTAATACTGTGTGAGAGTATGGTGAGAACTCTGCAGATCAAGAGCACAGTCCTCACTCAGCCATGCTGGCACCTAATCTCAGACTTCAGCCTCCAGAACTGTGAGGAGCAAACGTCTGTAGTTTATGAGCTACCCAGTCTGTGAAGCGGTTTTTGTTTGTTTGTTTTAGCAACCCGAATATACGACAATGGCTACGCTTTCTTTAAAGGTTTTTCTAGTTTTACCTCTTACATTTAGGTCTTTACTCCATTTAGAGTTGATTTTTGTGTATGGTGTGAGGTAAGGGTCCAGCTTCATTCTGCTGCATGTGGCTGTCCGGTTGTCCCAGTAGCATTCCTTGAAAAGACTGTCCTTTCCCCGCTAAGTGGTCTTGTCACTCTTTGGGAGTATCAGTTTGCCATAGAAATGGGGTTGTTTCCAGACTCCCCTCTGTTCTGTTTCATTGATCCATATCTTTTTGTGCCAGTACCACACCCTGCACCGACTTGATTTACTTGCTTTGCAATAAATTTTTTACATGGGCACACTGGTTCCTGTCACTTTGTCCTTCTTTTGCAAGATTTTTTTGGTTTTTCTGATTCCCTTGCATTTCCATATGCATTTTAGGATTGGCTCGTTAATTCCTACAAAGAAAAGGCTGGGTTTCTGACAGAGATGGTGTTGAATCTTTACATCAACTCTGGATGTATTGCCATCTTAACAGTATCTTGTCTCCTGATCCCATGAACATGTGATATTTTCCCGTCTGCTTGAACTAAAAAAAAAAAAAACCTTGAGCGAAGTTAATTTTTAGAGTGTAAGTTTTACCCCTCTTTTGTTAAGTTTATTCCTAAGTATTTTATTTTGCTGGTATTGTGAATGGAAGTGTTGTGTTTTCCCTTTTCATCTTTGTTTTGGCCGTGCCGAGTCTCCGTGGCTGCGAGGGCTTTCCTGTGGTTGCGGCGAGTGGGGCTGCCCCCTGGCTGTGGTTGCAGGCTCTCGCTGCAGTGGCCTCTGGCTGCTGAGCGCGGGCTTTCGGGCCCGTGGGCTTCAGTAGTTGTGACACCCAGACTTCGGTAGTTTCGGGTCCCGGGCTCTGAAGCACAGGCTCGGTAGTTGTGACTTAGTTGTCCTGCGGCGTGTGGGATCTTCCCGGAACAGGGATCGAACTCCTGTCTCCTGCGTTGGCAGGTGGGTTCCTTAACCCCTGCACCACCGGGGAAGCCCTGGAGATGGCTTCTTAATTTCTTCTTTGGAATGTTCATTGGAAATACATAGAACTGGTTTTATTTATTGTATATTTTATAAATTAATCTTGTATTCTTCTACTTTCTGACCTTGTTAATTAATTCTGGTGGTTTTTTTAATTGGATTCCTTAGGATTTTCCGTATATAAGATCGTGTCGTCTGCAGAGATAAGGTTACTTCTTTTCTGCCGTGTGCCTTTTATTTAATTTTCTTGCCTAATTTCCCCAGCGGGAACCTCAGATACAGTGTGGAAGAGAAGTGGCGAGACCAGAGACTCTTGTTTTGTTCCTGATATTAGAGCCCTACTAAGTGAATAGGGATTTGTACAATGTTTCTTTTGTATTTAAAATAATAATCATCATTTAAAAGTCAAATTCTTAGGTTTTTCAAGGTGTATTAGCCAGTTCTATGGTGAAAGATATTTTTTATGTATACACACTAACTTTTTGGGGAAAAAAAATTTTTTTTCCTGCCGCTTCAGGTCTCAGTTGGGTCACTCCCGGGCTCCAGCTGCTGTCGGCAGGCTTAGTTGCCCTGGGGCGTTCCCAGACCAAGGATCTAACCTGCGTCCTCTGTATCGAAAGGCAGATTTGTTAACCACTGGACCACGAGGGAAGTCCTGATGGTGAAAGGTTTTTTAAACTCAACAAAACAAGCTGGGTTTAAGTCTCTTAATTGAAAACATCAGCTTTTGCTGATGTGTCCCACACTGCTCCGTTGTGCGCTAGTCTGGAGCAAAGGCCCCTTGAGCTAGTCTTGCACTGTCCCCCAGCCTCTGAGGGGTGGAGAGAGAGCCTTTCGCCCCTGCCCTTCTGGTGAGACTTCCTGTGGCCTGTGCTGCTCCCTCTGCGCTCTCGTCCTCCCGGGCTGGGCTCTTGTGCGTCACGCAGGACTCAGGCTGCTCAGGCTTTCTCAGTTTCAGTCCTTCTGGATTGTAGCCTGAGCTTCTGCCCTGTCCGTGCGATTGTGCCCCAGAGACGTTGGCGTTTCTGAAGATTTGATGTTATAAACCATCTCCTCTTTCACAAGTTAACCCTGCTTTGCTGAAGCACACCTGGTCCAGTCTCTGGCCTTTGTTCCGAGCCCGTGGACTGTGCTCTTGTGTGCACGCTGTCTGAGTGACCTCACCTGCATTCCTGTGTATTGATGACTCCCTCAGAAGGAAGGAGGGCCGAACCCTCGGACCCTTCCAGGTGCTGTCGCGCTTCAGGCTCCGCCGGGGCCTGCCCCTGGCTCTGCCCTCTCCCCCACGTTGCGCCTCACTCCCCTCTGCCCTGCTGGGCCTGTCCTCAGCAAGGGTGCCGTCTGACCTGCTCAGCGCTTACACTGTGCTCTTGTGGTCCTGTTTCCCAGCAGCCTTCCGTGTACCTGCGACTCTAACGTGGATTGTTAGCGTTTAATTTTACTAAAACCAGATAGTTTGTGTAACTGTTCCTCATTTGTTGGACATTTAATTGCTTCAGGTTTTCACTGTTTTTAACTGATGCAGCTGTAAACGTTTTTAGCACAAACAGGACCCCACCCTCTTGGAGTAACTTTCTTAGAATCTATTTCTCAAAAACAGAGGACCGGGTCAAAAATGAGACTTTGGTAGTTAGCTCTCCAGAAACGCCTCTGAATTTGTGCTGTCTCTGTTGACCTTCTCTCCCACCCACACCCCGCCCCCGGCCTGTCCTTGTTGATCTTTAGAAGCCCTTTGCTCTGTGTGCCCCTCCCTGCCCCAGGTCCCTCTTGCTCTGACAACGTGGTGGTGTTCTTTAATTTATATGTAACTGAACAGAAGTGAGAGAAGCCTTATAGGTGCCTTGTTTTTGGATATTTGTGAGGCCAAACTTTTTTCTAAGTTTTATTCACTTAGCTGGTGTTTGAAAGTGAAAGTCACTCAGTCGTGTCCGACTCTCTATGGCCTGTACCGTCCATGGAATTCTCCAGCCAGGATACTGGAGTGGGCAGCCTTTCCGTTCCCCAGGGGATCTTCCCAACCCAGGAATTGAACCAGGGTCTCCTGCATTGCAGACAGATTCTTTACCAACTGAGGTATCAGGGAAACTGTATTCAAATTATAAGACCATTTATACACTAGAAGCTGAGTATTAATGAGTATTAATGTTCTGAAAACCTTTTAATTTTTTCTGAAAGCTTTAAAAATATTTATGTAGTCAAATTCATCAACTAATTCTTTGTGTTCTCGTATTGCTTCAGAGTTGGTGAAATACACAAAGCCCTGTGACACTCTAACTTAGTCTTTTAAGCTGTGTGGAGATCACTGTGGAGAAGAATGCTAGCTTTGTATGTCTTACGTATTTTATCCCGTATTAATAGTACAGGTTTTATCAGTATTTGTTGCTTTCCAGTTTGTCTAATTTCACATGAGTTTTCATATTCAGTTTAGAGGTGTTTACCTGTGTCTTTCTGGAATCTACTTGTTTCATTGATCTACTTTATTATTTTTAACTATAACCTAGTATCGTAAGGCTTTTTACTCTTGTTATGCCCAGATATTTGCTTTTAACTTCTTTACAGGGCCCTCCTTGAATCCCTGTCCATTTTCCTGCTCTGGTGGAGTGGGTTGGCCAAGCTAAAACTTGCGTGTCATTAGGATGCCTTTTCTTCCCTTGTCCCCACTCTCAGGACTCAGAGCCTGTCTGGCTTCCTGCTCCAGGCTCTTGTGCCTGGCCTTGGTTCTGGTAGCTCTCCAGACTGAGGATGCCTCTCAGGTTGAACTCTTAACCCACAAGCCTTGCGCGATAGGGATGGACCCACACCCTTGGCAGTGAACCCCTGGACCACCAGCGAATTCCGTCCAGGTGAACTCTTTAAGTGTTAACAGCTGATAAGAGATCTGAAAAAATTAAAAAAAAAAAAAAAAGAGCCCATGCTTTTGAGATGGGATGGATACTTAGTTTCAGAGCGTTTTTATCACCTAAAAAGAAATCTTCACCTGCCAGTCACCCCCCTCTCCTGCAGTTGCCAGTCCCTGTGCGGAGCTGGGGGCGAGGTGCCCTTTTGCATTCTGGCTTCTCTTCACATGCATTTCACTATTTTACTGTAGTGTTGTCAGAATTTACTTTTCGGAGGCTTTAGTTACTATTTGGCATTGACTCCGTAAAACCAATCTGACAAATAGTTATCTTTACTAATTTTTCGTGTTCCTCGTTGGACTCTGAGTAATCTCATTGACATTCCTGTGTACTGATGACCAGGTGGTGTTACTTTCTCATCTGTTTCTACATTCTTAGATCTTTGTTTTTTCCTTCTTGCTACTTTGTTACTGCTCCTTTTTTGAATCTCTTCCACTTGGATTTAACCCTGATTGGTAGGCACAGTGTTCTTTTTTTCTTGCCAATGATACCCTTTTTATTTTCAATTCAAAAAATATTACTTGATTATTTTCTCTAATTTTAATTTTAAAATTTTATTGTAGTCTTTGATTTAAACTGTTAATCTTAAATCTTTGTGGGCCTCTGTTACTGTAACTTAATTCCTTTATTTCTTTTCTTCTTTTTTTTGGCATAGAACAGTTTTTTTTTTTTTTTTTGGCATAGAACAGTTTTGTTTTTTTTTTTCCCTTTATTTCTTATTTTTATTTTTTGGCTGGACTGTGAGACTTGCAGGATCTTAGTTCTCTGACCAGGGATGGAACCTGTGCCCTCTGTGGTGGACGTGCAGTCCTAACCACTGGACTGTCAGCAAAGTCTTTAGTTCTCTTTTAATCTTTTCCAGCTGTGATGTTTTCACCTGTGCTGTCTTCCCTATTTAACTGATTTCTGTTGTTGCTATCTTATAAGTTATTATCTTAAAATTTACATGCTGCTTAACATTCTTTTCTTCTTAGATCTTGTTTCTGCAATTTGCAGACTTCTTTTTTGTTTAAAATTCTTTTGTAATATGTCAGGTTTTGCAGAATATAGTCTCTTTTTGTTTAGCATTCTCCTTTGTGACACTTTAAATGTTGTTAATGAATCCCATTCTGTCCTGATTCATCTCTCTCTTTAGAGACCTGCCTCTCCCAGGCCTGCTCCTTGTCTCCTGGGCCTTCATGGTTTGTACTGAGTGGTCACTCCCAACTCCTGCATTGCCCTTTAAAATTTGCTTGCTATGTTGCTTCAGTTGAGTCTTATCTTTGTTCTTGGGTTTTAGAGGAGGAGGAATTATGTACCATTTCTCAGTTAATGCTTCCCAAAGTTCTGTTGTGTAAGACTTTCTGGGCACATTCTTATATAATGGAAAGAACACAGAATTCAGAGGAAGAACCAAGTGTGAATACTAGCCCTCCCTTGGGTGGCTTTGACTGAGACCCTTAGCCTCTATGGGAGGACTTAGTGCTTTTGAAATTGTATATAGTTGTTATATTCTTAAACATGAGCGTAGTTTTCATATCTAATGGTAATATAAGGAAAATTAAAATAATAGAATATACAGTGAGCAGCTGGGAATTGATGTAATTATTAATTTTTTTTTAAAGATAATAAAATAAAAAATGAGATTGTTGGACTGAAACTGATAAAACTGTTGTTATATAGGTGGCAGTGGTGTTGTTTGCATTTGTATTGAATGTATGACGTGACTTTGCAGATACTTATTCTTCCGAATGACCCTGCATGTGAGAGAGAAGTATTCTTTCCGTTTTATGGGGAAGATACTGAGGTTCAGCATGGTTAGAATTGCCCATGGTTCAAGCACAGAATTGTGCTGGCGCAGGAACTTGAATGCACATTCAGGACTTCCAAGACCAGGGCTTTGTAACTTAACCCAAAATAAAACTTGAATGGGTTTAAGGTCGTTTCTTCAGACCCATGCCAGTCTGTCCCTTGGGCAGATTTTCTGGAGTAAAGGCCTGAGTTCCAACAGTTGTCCTGGAGATCAGCTGTTCCTCTGAATGTGTGAAGGATCAGTGTTGGGAGTTATCTGGGGGCAGCCACTGTCTCTGGCTGTGTTTCTCTCTGTCTGGGTTTTGGTGTTTGATGGCAGATGTATTTATTGCTTGAAGGTGAAAGTGAAGAGATAATATGGGGAGAAAAGAAAAGAAACTGATTTCAGAAAGAAAATTTCCACAGTAACTTGAGCAATGAAACATTTGAGTAATTTCAGAGAAATTCTTGGTGTGCTGACCAGTGTCCTACGGAATTCTTGTCGGTCTCTGAAGTCTTGGGGACCCTTTGTGTGTGCTCTCTGATTATTGAAGCACGGGCGTTTGGACTAGGGCCTGAGGGGAGGAATCGGGAAGGGTCAAGGGTCAGGGCAGTGGCTCCATCGCTCTCCCTGGAGCAGCAGGCCTGCAGGATGAGGCCTGGGTGTGCGTTGCTCTCCAGACGGACGTTCCTGAACCAGCCTGGCCCAGGGGTGTCCTAAAATCTCTGTGTGGCAGTCCCCGCTGCTCTAAGAGAAGTTAGCTGTCCCAGCTCAGCCTGTGGATGGAAGGGTTCTCCCCATGCGAGGTGTTACCTGGTCTGCCATGGCCAGGAAGGAGCCATACTCCCGGGGACCCAGGCAAGGTGGAGGGGCAGATCTCTGTGGATGAGCGCTGTGGAGGGGCATTCAGAGGTGTCTGTCTCAGGAAATCACCTGAGGGAACTTTGTAAAAAGAGTTTCAGACTCTGCTCGACGCAAGTCGGTAGGGATGAACAGAAGCTGGTACCCACACTTTTTTTAAAAAACTCGTTTCTGTATTTTGGCTGCTGAGTCTTCACTGCAGCCCAGGCTTTGCTCCAGGCGCAGTGAGCAGGGGCTCATGTCTAGTTGGGGGCTCAGGCTCCCCATTTCAGTGCTTCTCTTGTCCCGAACACAGGCTCCAGAGCCCTCGGGCTTCAGTGGTTGCAGCGCCCAGGCCGCGGAGCACAGGCTCAGCTGTTGTGGCCCGCAGGCTTTGTTCCTCCATGGCGTGTGGGATCTGCCTGGGTCAGGGATGGAACCCGTGTCTCCTACATTGGTAGGCGGACTCTTAACCACTGAGCCACCAGGGAAGCCTTGTACCCACAGTTTTTAAGGCTCCCAGATGATTCTGATGCCTGCTTAGATTTGGAAATCATTCCACTCCAAAACATATAAATAAAGTCAGTATGTGTTTGATAAGGAAGTAATGGAAGGATGAAGAAGAGACTAACGGGATAAGACAGTGTTGGGAGCAAGACGTCATTCTTCCTCTCTGTTTTAACTTTCAACCCACTTAAAATTGAGAGAAATGCTGTAGCCTAAACCGAAAACAAAAAGCCCCCAAATTTCATTTTAAACGATTGAAGATACTGGGGACCAAAAGAAGTCCTGTTCTGTGGTCAGATTTTCCGTCTCCAAAGTAATTCCAGTTTCTGGTATTATTCATTTAAATGTGGTTAAGTCCTCCTCATCAGTATGATCTCCTAGGTGTTCCCCCAGGTGGAGGAGGAAAAGCAGAGGACCCTCAAGGGAAGTGTTCTCTCACCTTCCATCTGACTCTGCAGGGAGGCCTTGTCCACAGCAGACCTGAAACCGAGAGGTCCCCGTCCAGGCCAGGGTGGACAGAGGAGGAGAGGGCTGAAGCAGTGAAGCTCAGTCTCAGTTATCCATTAGCACCACCTGGAGCTTTTGGAAAAACAGTCCCCAGCATTGCCCAGACTGCACCCTAAGACCAGTTCAGCTGATTTCTGACTGTGAGACATGGTGGCTTTTAAAGCTCCATGGGTTGTTCCAGCGTGTGGCCACACTGGAGAGGCGCTGGGCGGGAGCAGCCAGGATCACAGCAGCATCATAGCTTTAACCATTCCCTTGCACGTTCTTTTACCATTTTGGTGTATTAATTAAAAACATTTATGGAACACGTATGTCAGAAGCTCTTCTGAGTGTCTTAGTATGCTCCTTATTTGATGTAGTCTTCCATATTCCCTCACCTTTTATCACACCAGTGACCGTGGCTTTTAGGCTTAGTCTGTCTCCCTCTTTTCACGTTTTTCTCATTCTCTGCTCTTCTAAAAAAATCTGTTACACATATGCACACACAAATATTTATATATGCATACAGCTTTAACAAGAGGATATTATTTTTTTAACTTTTTGGTTTGAGGTAATTTTTGAGAAAAGGTACAAAGAGAATCCAGAGGGTTCTCCGGAACCTCGGTGTTAACCCTGTATATGTCTGTAGTAATGCCTCCAAAAGCAGGAGGTTACAGCTGGTGCAGCACGAGACGCAGGCCTGATTCCCAGCTCCCCGTCTCCCACTGGTGTTGCTTTTCCTTCTAGGCTGTGGTGTCTCCGCAGTCTCTTCCAGCTGTGACGTTTCTTGTTTTCTCCTGACTTCCAGGGTGATAACTCTTGTGGCGAGTACTGGACTGTTTTTGTAGACGGCCCCTCAGTGTGTCTACCTGTTTTTTCATGGATGGAATGAGATTATGCAGTTTTAACAGAAATGACAATGTGCCTTTCTCACTACATAGTATCAGAGGGTTTGTGTTGGTGAAATATTTTATCCCTAGAGACGTTAACTTTAATCACCTGGTTAAGGTAATGTCCGTCTGTTTACCCCTTTGTAATTGATAAATATCTTAGAGGATGTACTTTGAGACTAAGCAGATAGATACGCTGTTTCTTCTCAGATTTCTATCACTAGATTAAGATCCATCCCTGGATCCTGTCTGAAAAATTACTGTGGTATTTACCTAATGACGGTTTTCTGTTGCTCCTGTTCCTTCTAGGCACTCCACACAGGATTGCCTCTGTGAGAAAGAGCCGTTCCTTCTCCCCATTCAGTTATTTATTTGTGTCAGTATAAACTCATGGGTATTTGTCTTATTTTGTGGGTTATAACCCAATATTGTCATTTTAAAATTAAACTTGAAAGAGAAGTCGCTCAGTCATGTCTGACTCTTTGCCAACCCCATGGACTGTAGCCCACCAGGCTCATGGAATTTTCCAGGCAAGAGTACTGGAGTGGGTTGCCATTTCCTCCTCCAGGGGATTTTCCTGACCCAGGGATCGAACCCAGGTCTCCCACGTTGCAGGCAGACGCTTTACCGTTTGAGCCACCAGGGAAGCCCATTCACTTTTCACCTTTCTTTCACTTTTGACCTGCGTTTGTTCCTTCAGATTGACCCTTCCAACAGCCCCCACCCTTGTTTGAGTACATTCTTAGTTGTTAAAAGTGTGCTCATTTCTACTGGGGTGTTGTGGCTTCTAGGTCTTCTCCGCAAACAGAACTGGGAAAATGGACGTGTGTGTAGCAACCCACTGCGCGCACACGTCTGTGTTTCTGTGTCTGTCTCTGTGCGTTGAAAACTCTGAGTTCTTCCTGATGTCTCAGCTCCTAGTGCAGCGAGCACCGTGTCGTTCATTTTAGCCTTCCCTCTTGTTTGTGATTCTTCTGCCAGCTTGGCTCTCATTATCTTCCGTTTGTTTGCTTATTTGTTCAGTCCCATTCTATTTATACATAAAGTAGATTCAGAATTGCTAACCCTTATCCTTGAGAGAGGCAAGTTCACTGACTAGGTTACAGGACTTGTGCTCAGCCCTTTGCTGCTTTAGCTTCACAGCATCCGGTTAGAATACTGTTTCCTGGGGCTTCCCTGGTGGTCCGGTGGTGGAGGCTCCTCCACCCTTCTACTGCAGGGGGCATGCCATGGGGCCAAGAAAAAAAAAAAAGATACTGTTTCCAGAAGTTACTTAGGCTGATTTCTAATTTCTCATGCCCTTCATTGTGGTTAAGTTATTCATTTGAAATACAGTTAGGTTCATTTGTTACTATTGGTGTTCCATTTTGGGTGCAGATGTATGATTTTGGTAGGGATTGTCGTACCAGCCTGTTCAGGAGGGTTTATAACTTACCTTCCCTCCAGGGGTGAATGAGAGTTAATTTGCTTATATTTTGTAACACAAACGTGAATGAGTGCAGATTTTGTTCAGGGTCTTCCTTTCCTTGTCTACTTCTTCTGTCGTAATGGGTTGGGGAAAGAAAAAACAACAACTTCAACTGCAGAAACTTTTTTAATGGAAAGAAGTAAAATTAGTTCTCCAGCTCTGACTGGAGAGTTCCTTACTGGCATTTTAGAGTTATAATTATATGTTGCAGTTTTCTTCTTTACCTAGTTTAGCGTCTGTTATATAACATCTCACCACCTGCTTCAGTGTGCAGGCGGCTCTTTTCAGTTCAGATAATAATGCTGTGTGCTTCCAGCTTCAACATTTTTCTGTGTTAGTCCTTCTCCACATGTCTGGGTGGGTGTTAATATTTCTGACATTGTTCGGTTCATGAGAAACTTGGGTTTCTCACCTAAACTGGAGTTGCTGTGCTGGGGATGGCCCTCCACGCCTCTGTTTGTCCCTGATGACTCCCCGGGGCACGTTTTAGATGGCCAGCAGGGAGAAAACCGTCCTCTCTCTGGAGGTCAGCTCCTCCCCTGAGCCCCCACTGAAGAGCCTCAGCTGTATGGGTTTCTGGGCCTGTCTGCGGGCCCCTCCTCTCTCCTCCATGCCCCTCCTCCTGTGTTTGGTGTGCCTTCACGTCTCCGGCCTCAGCTCTCCTCACCTACAGTACTAACTTGCCGCTTGTTTCGGAGGATTTTGGCGCATCCTGAGGAAGATGATGTAAATAGCCAAAACCTTCAAAACTCATAGGCTACTTGGGGAAGCAGAATGCTTTCTGTATCGTGGTCAGTATGATGGTTTAAATGTTTGTCCTCAGCTTCTTTTCAGTTGACCTGTGAGACTCTGGTCCAGTTAAGAACCACACTTGGGTTCATCACCAGCACGAGGGCATGGCCACTGGGGGCTGCTGGCCCTCGTGTGGTGTCATGGCTGAGAACATGGGGTTTGGAGGTCCCTTGGTTTGAATCCCAGTTCTGCTCAGTCTGCCCGGGTGGCTACCCAGAGTGCGGAGATCCGGGGTAGACCTGATGGCCTTGGTTCACCACTCCTGGCTGTTCAGAGCTCACCTGTGAGCCAGCCCACCTGGACCGTCCTGGGATTCTTGCCCAGTGAAGGTGGGAGGGGAGCGCTGAGGGGGAAGGGCGTGTAGGGGATGCTGCACACGTGAGCAGCCCCTCTGCTTCCTCAAGGCCTCATGACGAGTTCAGAGCATCGGTGAGCTCCAAAGCCATTTCTCCAGAGCACTGCTTGGGTTAGAGTGTGCAGCGGATCTGGCACAGAGAGTATTGACTGCCGTACTGAAGTGTGAGCGTGCTTCAGGTAACAGTTTATGGCTGTGGGTTTTTAGGACGATGATCGTGCTGAATCCTGGTGGGGTTTCTTAGGGTAGCTGTTCCTGTGGAGAGAAATGTTTTTCATACTTTTTTCTTCAGTAATTTGTGTACTTGGCTGAGTTCCCCAAACTTTGTGGAACCTTTACTAAGTGTAAGTCACTACAGCTCTGTATCTTTCTGTGGTTGTATCTGTGTGTACCTATGTATGTATGCATTAATTCATTCAGCCACGTAACTGGGTGTGGGGTTTTTTCCATTGTCTTGTATACAAATAAAATATTTTTAAAGAAATTTTATAGTTATGTTTGGAAGAAGCCTAAACACAGATTAATGAAATCTTCTTTTTGTAACTTGGTCAGCACTATCAGGGCAGACGTATAGAGCATCAGTTCAGTTCAGTCGCTCGGTCGTGTCTGACTCTTTGTGACCCCATGGACTGCAGCACGCCAGGCTTCCCCGTTCCACTTTGGGGAGGGGTCGACTATCTTAGGGCTTTTCATCTGCTGCTTTTGCAATCTCTGTAGCCCTTAGACTTTCTTCTTTTCTTTTTGCGATCCGATGGACTGCAGGCTGGTCTGTCCGTGGGTTTTCTGGGCGAGAGCACTGCAGTGGGTGCCATTGCCTTCTCCAGGGAGACTTTCTTCTTCATTTTTGAGTTCAGAGGTGTTGAGTAGTTCGGTGATGTCTGGGCTAGTAAGGGAAAAGGCAGACTTGGGACTCATCTGACTATTGCTGGAGAGATTTAAAAATGTGTATGTAGACAACCAAGTTTGTTGAAGCTCTGGGCTGTCCAGAGCACCTTTCCTAAAGAGATTGCACACGTGTTCATGACATCAGATTTTAAGCTGCCGTATCTGTAGTTTATGGAGCACTGAGTCATAGGTAAAATTATGGTGGTTTTACACCTAAAATGACTTTAGCTTTTACTTAATGGTTCGCACCCTCCAGAGAAACCTTTGCACTGGCATTCTTGGTTAGTAAATTATGAGATAATCAGGCTAAAGTAATGCGTTTTCTTTCAAAGCAGCCATTTGTATTATCTACCTACTTATTTTTGGAACATTAATTTGGATCAGTCTAACTTAGCATCTGAAGACAAGTTAATTTTTATCTGTGAAACAAAGTACTGTAGTTTTGTGTTCAGATAATTAAAGTTCACCAAAATGGGTAGCTTAGAGAACAGCTTAATAGCTTTCTCTAAAAATAACCCATTCACAGCCGCTGATAGGTAGCATTTTAGTTGCTTAACAACGTGTACAGTATGTGAGCCTAATGCATGATGAGTTACCTCCTTTATTAGACAAACTTTATTATCCACAAATATTACTGAACCTCTGCTGTGAAGTAACTGTAATGGCAGGGGGCCAGGAAGGAAGGGGGGAGAACCTGAACGGCCCAGAAATGTTGTATTTCTGTCAGAGCCTTGGAAATGACTGTGGAAGCCTGGGTGTTTATTCTAAGGATGCTGCCGTTGCTCAGAGCCTGTCTTGAACATTTGTCTTGAAATTGTCTTCAGTATGAACCATGAAAGAAAATTAGCCCCACCATCACCTTTGGGGGAATAACTTGTATACAGTAAAATGCGCCTTTCCTTTGTGCGTGGTTGAGTGAGCCTTGGCAAGGACACGCACTTGTGTGCCCCCCGCCCCCGCAGAGGGCGTAGAGAAGGCTGTGTCCCCGTGAAAGGCCTCTGTGCCTGTGCGGTCAGTGTCGCGCCCAGGCAGCCACGGTCCAGCCGTCTGTCGCCGTGTGCCAGCCTCGGCCTACCTCGAGCTGTGGGCGTGGATTTCCCCGTCCATCCTGGTCTTTTCGTTTTTGCTGCTCAGCACTGTTCCGTTGCCTGGGTGACACCGTTTGACCTTTCCTTGTTGAGGACTCTCTGGGTTCCTCCGAGTTTCTGAGTGTTACGAATGGAGCTCCTACAGGCAGCTGTACACACGTCTCTGCAGGCACGTTTTCTTTCCTTTTTAGCTGAAGTATGTTCAGCTCACAGTGCTTTGTCCCTTGTGTGCTCACAGTGGTCTGGCCGGGTGTGTCGTGTCGCAGCGTGGCCGGCGGGGCGGGTGCGCGTCTGCGCCGAGCGGGGTCAGGCGGTGCCGCTGGCCCTTGGCCTTGAGCTGCGCGTCACACTGGGGCTGGTTTATGTCGCCCTGTACGTTTGCGCCTCGGGGCCGCCATCACCTGGTTCCTCCCAGCTGCCCTCCGCCGGCCGCTGGGCTGTTTTCCGTATCTGTGAGCCTGGATTGTTATGTGTTTGTGTTTGAGATCCCACGTGTAAGTGGCATCTCGGGAGCTTTGTCTTTCTCTGTCTGGCCTGCCTCGCTTAGCAGAGCGCCCTGTCGGCCCATCTGTTCTGTGGCACAGAACACGGTTCCTTTTTTCCTTGTGGCCCACTGGGGCTCAGTTGTGTGCTACAGACGACCTCTTCCTCACCCATTCACCCACCAGTGGACACTCAGGTTGTGTCTGTGTCTTGGCGGTTGTCGTAGACATGTGACTTCACTTCTCTTGAGCAAATCACAAGGATCGGAGCTTCTGCGTTGTATGCTAAATGTGCACTTAATTTTTTCAGAAACCACCGAGCCTTATCACAGCAGTTGTGCGGTTCTGATTCCACCTGCAGGCTGTGAGAGTCCTGGCTTCTCTACATCCTCGTCAACACTTGGTATGGTCGTGATTTTCACTTTAGCCGTTCTAATGGGTGTGCTCTGTGGTTTTAACTTCATTTCCCTTATGACTCATCCGGAGAAGACAGTGGCACCCACTCCAGTATTCTTGCCTGGAAAATCCCATGGACGGGGGAGCCTGGTGGGCCGCAGTCCATGGGGTCGCTGAGGGTCAGACACAACTGAGCGACTTCCCTTTCACTTTTCACTTTCATGCATTGGAGAAAGCAATGGCAACCCACTCCAGTGTTCTTGCCTGGAGAATCCCAGGGACGGAGGAGCCTGGTGGGCTGCCGTCTATGGGGTCGCACAGAGTCGGACACGACTGAAGCGACTTAGCAGCAGTGTGACTCACCCGGCATGTCTCTATGTGTGTATTGTCACACTGAGAATCTGTTCTTACCTTCTGCCCATTTGAAATGCTGGAGCTCTTGGTGTGGTATGGTCCAGCCCCCTGTGGCGATCTCTGGGGTCTGCTGCCTCACTGGTCTACCCCATCCCTGCTCAGTACAACACTTGCCTTCTCAGCTACCCCTCCCCCTGGCTACTCCACCCTGTCCTCAGGTGTCTGTTTTAAAGGCCTCAATGTGGAAGAGCGTTCGCTGAGCCCCTTTCGCCCTGTAGTAGGCATGACCTTGAGAGGAGGCGGCTCTGGAGTGTGGAGAGCTGGCACGCCAGCCCTGTGGGCAGCTCCTCACGGCTGCAGCCGTAGAGTGTGTGTGAGAAGGCATTATCCACATTGAAAGTGGAGCTGGTGTGGGTACTTCCAGCCCTGGAGAGCAGTGACTGTGCTGAGCGCTCTGCCCTCAGGGCCCCAGACAGACCCAGATGTACCTGGAAAAAAGCAGGAAAGTTCAGGAAGATTGGTGTCATGAGACGTGATCAAAGCAACACTAGCAGTGAGAGGAACTCCCCCACAAGAGCTGCTGCTGAGTCGCTTCAGTTGCGTCCGACTCTGCGCAACCCCAGAGACGGCGCCCACCAGGCTCCCCGTCCCCAGGACTCTCCAGGCCAGAACACTGGAGTGGGTTGCCATTTCCTTCTCCAGTGCCTGAAAGTGAAAAGTGAAAGGGAAGTCTCTCAGTCCTGTCGGACTCTTAGCGACCCCATGGACTGCAGCCCACCAGGCTCCTCCATCCATGGGAGTTTCCGGGCAAGAGTACTGGAGGGGGTTGCCTTCTTCGCCTCCACAAGAGAGAAATACTGAAATTTTGAAATAGTGCTTTTTTAAAGCATTATGTTTATTTTGTTTATTCTTACGTTTGAAGACTGAGGGTACAGTTTTCATGGAGCAATTTGAAGCAGGCTGTTTTTTCCTTCGCATACTTTTTCCCCAAGCAAGACTGCTGCTGTCAGTCCTAGCTGGCAAACACAGGAGATCTGAAATGACTCAGAATCCAGAATATATCAGATTATCCTTATATGTCCAAGTGGGAATCCAGAAATAATTCTATAATCTCAGAGCTTGATACCAGAAGTATCTTACTGCAGCATCTCTCAGCTAGTACGTGGGCATCAGAATAAGTCTTCCCTCTGTTGTAAGGACAGTCTCAGCTTAGCGGTGCCTGTTGCTAAGTTGGAAACCAGTGTAGCAAGAGCCTTTGTATGTGTCTTTCCTTGGCATTTAACGCATTTCTGGAAATACTTACTTTCCCTCGGATTTTGTACCTGTGAAGTTGTTAGGTTCCAGTTGAGTATATGTTAAGCTCCTTGGCCTCGTCCCACAGCTCCCTGAAGTTGCGCTCCCCCGCGCCCAGACCTCCCCCGTCGCATGGCGTTCTGGCTGGTGCCCGCTCCTGGCCTCCAGGCCACCAGCTTTGTCTTCAAGATGTGCTCTGTTGCTGACTTCAAGCATTGTGTTTTTTGCGTCTCTAGAAGTTCATTTTGAGTATTTCTTATACCTTCCAGTTTTCTCCTTAATATCACGCCCTCCTCCATGAGTGTATGGAGTATATCTGTTAACATTCCTGTCTACTAATTCTATCATCTCTTTTCTGGGGTTTTTTTTTGTGTTTTTTTTTTTTCTCTTCATTATGGTATTTTCTTGCTTCTTTGTTGTTTTTATTGATTAGTAATATTTCAGATGTACAGTGAAGTGAGTCAGTATATTCAGTATATGTATTTTCAAATTCTTTCCTATTATAGATCATTACAAGATACTGAATATGTTTCCTGGTTTCTTTCTTTGTTGGTTTGGGTTTGGGGGAGTTGTAGGCTGTGCTGGGCCTTTGTTGAAGTGGGTGGACTCAGTTGCCCCCCAGCATGTGGGATCTTAGTTCCCGGACCAGGGATCACACACACGTGCCCTGCCTTGGAAGGTGGATTCCTAACCACAGGACACCAGGGAAGTCCCATGGTTTGGTCTTTAGTAATGTTGACTGGATGCGTGACATTGTGGATTTTGTACTGAGTGCTAGAATTTTTTTTTTTTTTTTGTATTCATTTGAATATTTGGGAGTTTTTTCCCTGGGATGCAGTTAAGTTCCTTGAACAGTTTGTTCCTTCCAGAGCTCTCTTCTCAGTGTCTTTAACGGCAGGTCCAGAATAGCCCTCAGTCAAAGGCTCATTTAGCCCCTGGACTGAGTCACCGCCTCTCTGAGGACTGGGCTTGCTGTGCTGTGGTCGGACAGGAGCTGCTCCCGCTCTCGTTCTACACGGCTTAGTCCATTTGCTCCTCTCCGGTGGCTCCTTCCCTGGCCTTGAAATTGGAGCGTGCATGAGCTCTGATCAGTCCTGAGCCGGATGCTCAGGGGCCTCCTCAGCCTTCTGACGTTCTCCTCTCCTGTGCTCTGCTTCACAAATTCTGGCCGACGTGGGCGCTCCAGATCTCGAATTCTGTTTCATCTTGAGGAAACTACCCTTCTCTGCATTGCAGGCTGGATGCTCCAGGCTGTAAAGAGGGGCTGTCACAGCACTCGCCTCGCTGCCCTGTGCTGCCTGCTGTTGGGTGTCTGAAGACCGTTGTTCCATAAACCCTGTCTTTTTTCCCTTTTAATTAAGACAGTAGATGAGCCTCTGTTCTTCCATCATGGCTAGAAGCGAACCCTGTGACGATGTGTAGACTGTTAGAAACTCACTTCACTAAGCTCAGGTCTCTCCCTTCAAGCTGCCTCATCCCACATAACCTTCACCACGGTGGTTGTGCTTCTCCTCCCAGT
Source organism: Bos javanicus (assembly GCF_032452875.1). NCBI lineage: Eukaryota > Metazoa > Chordata > Mammalia > Artiodactyla > Bovidae > Bos > Bos javanicus. The sequence goes on from NC_083884.1 coordinate 72,201,251, forward strand.
AGGACAGACAGAGATGGTAAGACAAAATACAATTCACATTACGTCTTACGTCACTTACGGCTCCATCAGCCTATCTTGTTTTGCAAATTGGCTTTTCTAGATAAATATTTTTAAGCTGCAGTCTGTGGTTTTATTTTGAATCTCACTTTTAGTTAGTACAGTCTTCATACTTCGTTTAATGGCTGCACAGGGACCTATTAATATTCCACAATGTAGCAAACCTTATGTTGGCCAGTGCGTGTTGGTCTTTTAGGCAGTTTTGCAGTAAATATCTTCAGATGTCATCCCTGTTCTTCAGGATGCTCAAAGGGAGGAAGGCAGGAGGGATGACGTTCTGTTATTTCAACCTGAGTGGATCATTAGGCTACTTGGGGATTTAGTGAGTGTCTGTCCAGTGATTGGAGTAGAATATGACTTAAAGCTCAATTAAGTGAAATTCTCAGTTACCTTTTTAGGGATATTTTTGTTCCATTGGGCATTTATTTTTATGGGAGGTTAAAGTAGCTAACTGTGAAATGACTGTTTCCTTCTACTTATTAAATTAAGTCCATATTTTTCATATGCAAATTATTTCATCAATTTTGGAAGTATTGTTAAGCAGAAGACCTTCTTCAGACAGACTTTTATGTTGGAATAATTTTAGATTTACAGAAAAGTCGCAGATAGTGCTGGGGACTCCCGAAAGCCCCGCCCAGTTTCTGTCTCCCCTCATGTCAGCGTCGTATATGACTGTAATATGCTTATCAAAGCTAACGTTGGTATAATGGAATTCCGGGTTTTATTTGGAGTTTACTTTTCCACTGATTTCCTTGTTCTGTTCCAAGATGCAGTCCAGGATACCACATGCATTTGGTTGTGTGTCTGCCTCGTGTCTCTGTGACTGGTTTTTTTTTTTTTTCCCCATGACTTGGGAGAACTCTTCGAGTCATTTTGTGGACTAGCCCTCACGTTGGGTTTGCGGACGTTCTTCTCACTGTTAGACTGGGGTGACAGGCTTGGGAAAGAGCACCACAGAGATGAGCCGCCTTTCTCATCCTACCAGAGGCGTCACGGGGTGTCAGTGGTGGTGGTAACTGCCTGCTGGGTGGGGGTGGGATCTGCCAGGCTGCCCCGCTGCAGAGCGACTGTCCCTCCCGTGTCCCCATCTGTGCTTCGGAGCGCGTCACTAGCCGCAGCCTGCCCACCCGCAGGTGAGGGGGCGGGAGAGGGTGTGGACATACGCTCCAGGTTCTCGCGTCGGGGAGCTCTGTCTCTGCTCCTCCACTGCTGGTTTCTCCCCGAGAATTTGGTTACGGCTCCTCGGAAGACGGCATGAGCAGTGCAGGGTGTGTGCTTCTGCCCTGGAGGAGCTGCGTCTGCTTAAGTGGAGAGCACTTGGACCAGAACCAAGCTAGGGCTTCCCAGGGACTCAGAGTACAGGCCCACCTGAGTGGAGGAGCCCCCGGTTAGATCCCTGGGTCGGGAAGATCCCCTGGAGGAGGGAGTGGCCACCCAGGTTCTCCCTGGAGAAGCCCGTGGACAGAGGAGCCTGGCAGGCCACAGCCACAGGGCCTCAGAGTCAGGTGCGGCTGACGCTTTCCACCAAGCTAGGAGACGTGAGGTTGGTGGCATAGGCACTGCTTTCTGCAGAGCGGTGGCCTCATCGCGGTCCAGGTTGGCAGAGAGGGCTCCTGCCCGCTGCACTGCCCACACATTCTGTTCTTTCAGCAGTCCACCTCCTGAGGGAGCTTCACCGCAGACACCAGTGTTGCCTCCCTTAAAATCCCTGTGACTTCCTGCGGTGGAAGTCACACACGTACTCCGCTCTGTAGCCCCAGGTCCCTGCAGAGAGGGCCCTGCAGCTTTGCCTGAATGCACGCTGCCTCCTCACCCCTGCCTAGTTCGGGGAGCCTCCTCTCCACCCTGCCTCGTCTCCCAGCCTCTGACCCCTCCACTGCTTCCTGACAGCTTGAGCCTTCTGGTTGTTGCCTTGGATTTGCCGGCCACTCTGCTCCTCCTCGCCTTCTTTAAAGATGGTCACCTGCGTGTTCGCACGCCGTCCCCACTCCCGTTCACCGGCCGCCACCCAGGGCCCACCCATCCACTGATCGCAGATTCGGCAGATGGCTTCCAGTTCTTGTCTTTCTCACGCACTTCTGTTTGGGACTCCTGGCTTCTGAAATGGCACTCTCTCCTGGTGATTACAGGTGCTTCCTCATGGTCTGGCCAGTTCCTGCTCCTCTGTCTGCTCTTGAGCGCCGTCCTCACCTCGCTTCTCTTCAGTAGTGCTCCCCTCTGTGGCTTGTTAAACGCCCCCGAATCTTACTCCCAGCCTCCACCTCCTCACTGCTGCTGTGAGCAGAGCCTCTCTTTCCTCCATCCGAATCCCCTGCAGGCCTCCTCAGACCTTTACGCCAGAAAGTACAAGACCACTGTCTCCCCACCCATTTTCTTGTTTTCTTTCCAAGGCCTGGGTCAAGAAAACAAATGGAGCCCGGCAGCCCATTCCAGTATTCTTGCCTGGAGAAGCCTGGCGGGCTTTGGTCCACAGGGTCGCAGAGTCGGACACGACTTAGCACGCACGAAGCATGAAATGTACTCTCCCTTCCTCCTGAGACAGATAGACTTTCAAGAAGACCTAGAAGATCAGATTCAAATTGTAGACTCGTGGCCTTTTCCGAGTTGGGTGTTAGCAGTCCCTGAGAACGGGCCCCCAGCAGAGCCCGCTTCTCTCCCAGCCAGTGCTGTGCGCCCACCCCCTGCCGTGAGCTGCTGCTGCGGCCCGCCCTTGTGGCGAACACCCCAGAGGGCGTCCGCTCGCTGCTTCAGGGGACCCTGGGGGGTTCTGGGGGCTCCTGGTGGCGTGTTCCCTGGACCTTGTGCGCACCGCCGGGAGAGGGGCCTGGTGGACGGGGGCCGGCCTTCCCGCAGGCAGCCTGCTTGTTCCCCTCCGGGTGGTGTCTCTTGCCTCCTCTGGGCCCTGCTCCCCTTCGAATGCCTGCTCATCCTTGAGAATATGGTTCTGCAGGCCTCGTCTCTCAGCGCTCTCTTTACTACTCTCATTTTGGACTTAGTCTACTCAGCTCCTTCTCGGGTTTAAGGAGTGCTTTACTGTCATGAAGGCCGTGCATGCTGTCTGTCCCTGTCTCCTTCCGTCCCTGAACTGCCACCATCTCAAGAGGAGGACCACCGTTTGGTTCTGCCCCCGGTTCTGACACGGAGTCTCGGAAGTGGGGAGTCCTTGGCAAGTGTGGCTGGGCCCCGCCGCGCTCTGGGTCCCCCCGTTGTGGTGGCCCTGTCACAGCAGGAGATGAGGTTGCTGCAGTGTGACTCGTGCATCCTCGGCTCACGCTGGTTCCCGTTCCTCCCACCTGTTAAATAATCTCCTCCAGAGTCCTGTGGGCTTCTGCTTCCGCATTTACTGCCAGATACAGTTCTGGAATTGTACCCTGGCCCTGGAACTGATCATGCATTTGGGGACCCCCGGCACTTTTTTTAAATGAGTTTCTTTAAGAAGTCATTGGTACTCAGTATGTCAGCGTATAGTTTAAAAGTGTACACTTTAAGTTTTGACATACTGTACACCCTTGAAGGTATCAGGACATTTCGATAATGAATATCGATGGCCTCTGAGAGTTACCTGGCTTCCATGTCCATCGTGTCATCCCTCCTCCTCCAGCAGCCCCGCTTTCTGTCCTCAGACAAGGTTGCATTTTATGTGAGGGGGCACTTTTCTTTTGGTCTGGCTTCACTCAGCATAATTATTTTGCACTTCATCTGCATTATATTACCAGTAGTTTCCGTTTTCGGAGAAGGCAATGGCACCCCACTCCAGTACTCTTGCCTGGAGAATCCCATGGACGGGGGAGCCTGGTGGGCTGCAGTCCATGGGGTGGCTAAGAGTGGGGCATGACTGAGCGACTTCACTTTCACTTTTCACTTTCATGCATTGGAGAAGGCAATGGCAACCCACTCCAGTGTTCTTGCCTGGAGAATCCTGGGGACAGGGGAGCCTGGTGGGCTGCCGTCTATGGGGTCGCACAGAGTCAGACACGACTGAAGCGACTTAGCAGTAGGAATCTACCATTTTAAGAATTGAGTGTGCTCACCTGTGGCCGTGACCTCCCCCTCCCCACCACTTTGGATCTCAGGAGAGAATTCATCTGGGGCTTGAGGACGAGTTCCTGTAAGATGACTGGGTGCTCGCAGGCACTTGAGCTCCTCAGGGCACAGAAATAGCTGTGATCTTTGCTTGTCCCGTTAGTGTAACGAATGCTGGAGAAAAGTGTCCTCCTTTATTCGGGGGCGGAGGAGAGGGTGTCTGTTTTAAGTAGTATGCTGCTGCTGCTAACTCGCTTCAGTCGTATCCGACTCTGTGCGACCCCATAGACGGCAGCCCACCAGGCTCCCCTGTCCCCGGGATTCTCCAGGCAGGAACACTGGAGTGGGTTGCCATTGCCTTCTCCAATGCATAAGAGTGAAAAGTGAAAGTGAAGTCGTTTTGCAAGTAAGACGCTGCTGCTGCTCCCAGTCGCCGCCCTCCTGCCCCACCCCCACTGAAGTGCAGTTGCAGTTCGGGGTGTACAGGAGAGTGACTCGGTGCTTGCTCAGATCACACTCCAGTACACGCCGATACAGGAGCGTGACCACAGTCCCCTGCTCTGCAGCGTATCCGTGTTGCCCTCTTGGGTCCATTTTGCTTGGGATGAAGACGTGGTTGAGGGTCATTGGAGCGTTTCTGCTGAGTCATGGAGTCTGCTGCAACTGTGGGAAGCTGTTTCGGAGGCAGACATGGTGGCTCTCCCCAGATGCAGTTGCTGTTAGGAACGGCGGGGTCAGGCGTGCCTGTGTCACACGCCCGTGCTCCTGGGTCGTGGATGTTGGCATCCGCACGGTTGGCAGGCCGGACCCTCTGCTCGTCCTGAGGCCTCGCGCGCGCTTGCCCCCGTGAGGGCCTCTCTGTGGACAGCACACTGCCTTCCTGCGCAGGGTGACGGGCGCGTTCCTGCTCTACTGCCTCGCGCTTGCTGCCAGAGTGTCCTGGGGCCTGTTGTTAATGCTGTCTCCCCTCACCCCCCTTTCTTTTTTTAGCTCTGCTTATGACAATGTCAACAAAGTCCGAGTCGCCATCAAGAAAATCAGCCCTTTTGAGCACCAGACGTACTGCCAGAGAACGCTGAGAGAGATAAAGATCTTACTGCGCTTCAGACATGAGAACATCATCGGAATCAATGACATTATTCGAGCACCGACCATCGAGCAGATGAAAGATGTGTATCCTTTCCAGGCAGCTGCTCCGTCACCTGCTGGAGTCAGGCACCTGGACGCGCCCTGCTTGTGGGGAGGGAGGAGCGCTGCCTGTGGACGGGGACGCTGTGCTCTGCTCGCCAGTCACTGTGGCACTTGCATCAACTGACGGTTTTTCTCCAATTTTCCAGTTGTCGGTAGCTATGCTCAGTATCTTTGGCAAATCCAATTTTTCTCTGTCAGTTTCAGTAAAGATTTCCTTTCAGTAAGTGCAGTTGTGGAAAATTCTGATCAACACCTTTTCCAGTCATGTTTTTCCCACTTAAGGTATGGTTGATTATGATGGTGAAAAGGAAGGAGCCATGGACTGTGGAAGAGGGGGCCCTGCACGGCACTGCTCAGGTCCACACTGTCCTGATCTGAGCAGCATTTTACATCTGGGTCCAGTTATCTCATCTTTAAAACTGAGCGGCTGGCCCTTCTGATCTTCAGAGCCAGCTGAGCTCCGAGGCTGTGTGGTGACGGTGGCCGGTTTAGAACTCTGGACTAGGCCCCAGGACTGGGAGCGGGGCTGTGCCAAGGGGCCCGCCCCGCCCCTGCCGCCGGGCGCTGCGCCCCTGGGAGGCCAGTCTCCGGGGCCTCCACTGTCGCCAGCCCTGCTCTGAGCTCTGCTGATCCTCTCAGTGCAGCGCCTCCCCTGCTGCCTGCTGTCCTGCTCTCAGATGACACGTTTTCCAGTCGTGTTTCCTTCACATCCCAAACTGTGTCCCCGTTAGTGTGAATCTGTAGGAGGTGTATAATATGTGCAGAGACATGAGTTTTAAAAAACGCCGAACACTAATGAAAGCACGCTGTGGTGAGGTTAGACGCGGGCAGCTTTTATGTTTATTTTCCTTGAGAACGAAGTCAGCTGCGCCTGAGACTCTAGCTGCTGAGGGAGGCGGGTAGTCCGGACGGCCGGAGGGCGCAGCCCGCAGGCCCCTTCATAGCGCTGCTGCGCCTGTCTGATTCATTGAGTCTCAGCCTGAACTGCAGAGCCAGACGAGTAGACTGAGGGCTGAATTTAGTAGCGAATGTGTTCTCAGCCTGTGTTTCCAAAAGTTTTATGGTTGGTTTTTGTGGGGAAAGGAGGGGGACAGGAAGGCAGATCAAAGACTAATGAAATTAGGAGTTGATGCTGGGCCAGAGGAGAAAGTGCCCCATGCTGCCTGCTCCTCTCAGCGATGCCAGAGGCTCCTGTTGGTGGTAGGCCACGCAGGGAACAGGACTCATGCCCATGTCCTGCGTGAGCCAGGTCTCTGCTGGGGCGTCAGCGTGCACGCCAGGCAGGTGTGTGCCCTGCCGTCTCACGGGAGCTGAGCAGGAGGCCACAGCTTCAGGCTGGCTCTGCTGCGGGCGCCAGCCTTCCACCAGCTTCTCGTGCCCCTCCTGGGCCTCGGCATGAACAGTGGGTCGTGGGCGTTCTTTTGTCTTCAGTGCTTTGCTGAGTGTAACCAGCTATTTTGGTACCTTAACGTTTCCAAACAGGTATATAGTACAGGACCTCATGGAAACAGATCTCTACAAGCTCTTGAAGACGCAACACCTCAGCAACGACCACATCTGCTATTTTCTCTACCAGATCCTCAGAGGGTTAAAGTATATTCATTCAGCCAACGTGCTGCACCGTGACCTCAAACCTTCCAACCTGCTGCTCAACACCACCTGCGATCTCAAGGTCAGCCGCATTTGCTCTCACTTAGGGCGTAGGAGTTGAGAAACCCGTTTTACTGGGGCATGTTTGTATTTATTGCTATTCGTATTAACACCAGAAATACTCAAAAGCAGTTTTATGGCAAAAAGAAATGCAAGTGAAGAGCGCTAGTCTTTTAACACGCGGCAGAAGTAAACAGGCAGCGAGGTCTGCAGACGCTCAGACACGGTGAAGGGAGTGCAGAGTCCAGTGGAGACGCGTGTGAGTCTGAGAGGGCCTGGACGCGTGAGAGGACCCTCGTGTGCATGGGTCGGAAGACTCGGTGTTCCCCAGTGTGGCCCGCAGGCTTCATGCAGTCCCTGTCAAAGCCACAGGTGCCTGCTTCTGCAGAAACAGACAGGCTGATCCTGGAATGCGTGTAGAAACTCAGGAGACCCAGAACGGCGTTAAGGAGGAGCTGCTCCAGAGGCCTCACCCTTCCTGGTTTCCAGGCCTACTGCCGAGCTGTGCTCGTCAAGACGGGGTGGTCCTGGCAGGAGTGGCATGTCGCTTGTACATCACGGAGGTAGAGTGTGTGCTTATGGCACCATCTGCGGTGATGGAGGCTCTGAAAGGAGCACTTCCAGACCCAGAGGAGAAGGCCGCCGGCTCTGGCCGGGGCCATGACGTGTCAGGAAGGAGGTGGCATCGTGCTGTCCCTCCCAGCATGCCAGCCCTGCAGTAGGTGAGTGGCCATGCCGGGCGCAGGGGACTGCAGACAGAAGGAGCAGCAGCAGACGAAGGAGTGGGGGGCCAGGGCACCAGCGCCGAGGCCTGCTCTGCTGGAGGGTCTTCTGGAACTGTCAGTGGCCCTGTCTTCAGATGGTTAGCTGGTCTGCCGGCTCCCGTGTTTACAGCTGTGTAGCAGACAGCCTGTGAGACGTGGTGGCGGCAGCTTCCTGCATCAGACACAGCTGGGGTGGACTCTATCACCTCTTAATATCCTTCTGAGTTAGACTCATGCCCTCCCCACATGGGGTGTAGCCAGCAGATCGCTGTCCGTGGGTCTGGGCACATGAGTCAGGGTGGCCTGAAGGGTGAGGGTGCTCTTAGGAACAGCCAGACCTGGTCAGCTCTTAGTGGTTTTCTTGAAAAATTATAGTGATTATTCTGATGTCTCCTACTGCTTTCCTATGGCAGATTGCTTTTGTTTGGTTTTAGAGAGCTATTCTTAATATTTTAAGTATGTAATATTTCTGGGAGAAGTTGACTTTTGCTTGAAAATGTTCATCTTTAAGAAGAGGAAACACAGAAGCATACTGCTTTGCTGTCTCGTCACTGCTGGTGGGCTTGTGTCTGCCTGGGGCCATCTCGTTCCCTGCTCACTGGGACGTGTGCCCACGCTGATTCTGTGTTATCAGCCGTCTGCACAGTCCAGGCAGTGTTTTCGAAACCCAATTTAACACACACTCAGAAACACAATAGGATGTTTGAGAAACTTGGAGCAGTTCAGCTGGCCCACATTGAGAAACGTCCATGTGGGGTACGCATCGTCCACAGGGCATGCGTACCCAGAGTCTCAGTCCAGACAGGAGTGTGGCGCGCGCCCCACAGGCAGGGCAGGGGCCAGGCTCTGAGCTCAGGGGACGCCTGCCCCTCCTCAGACCTCGGGGGCGGCCCTGATGCCGGCCCACAGCCCCCGGCCTTACTAATATCGTTATTTAGGTTCTTTTTTGAATTTTCAAGCAGGTAATTAAGTCACTTTTTCCTTTTTCCGTTGACTTCTGTGTTAATATTTTTTACTCTTGAGCCCTCAGGATGTCAGCTCTTTTAAGTGTCTTAGACCTTTAGCTTTTGACTCTGGTACAGTCAAGGCCAACAGCAATTAGCTTCCTTTTTTGGTTTCCATAAACATGCTACGTGCTTGGTACCCAGCCTTGAGACCCCGTATACACTGGCCTCTCACGGCCCTCCTGGAGCCCTCTCCCAGAGGCCTCCTGTTTATTTCTCAGGCCCTCCTGGAGCCCTCTCCCGCAGGCCTCCTGTTTCTCTCTCAGGGCCACAGGAAAGCAAGGGTTGTGGGCCCTGTTTGGAGGTTGTGCTTGCAGCGTGTTTTTGGGGAAACTTGCAGGGGTGTGTGGTCTCCAGACTCCATCCACAGCCCCAGGGGGAGCCCCAGGCTGCTCGGGTCGAAGCATGTATGCTTCTGGGTGGGCCTAGAAAGGAGGGTTCAAAAGATAAAATTGGAATGTCTTTGGGGCTTTTGTTCTAGGAGAATCTGAATTTACTCAGCCCCAAAGGTGGCCAGGTGGGAGTGGTAGGGCGTGTGACTAAGCCCTCTTCTATTTCTTGTACCATATCCTGGTTGTCTGCCTTCCTCTATATAGAACTGTAGTAAAATTTTTTTTGTAGCCTTGGCAGTTTTTGGTTACTGCTGTATTAGCTTTCAGTGTTGCAGTGTTAAAAGAACTTTAAGGGCGTGACATGAGCTTCCCGTGGATGACCATGAACAGGGTTTCCCTACATGTACCTCTTGGTTTGTTAAATTATAGCCAGTAATTTTTATTTACTATGAGTGCAGGATACCAGTAGAAAAACATGGTCCTCCTTAAGCCAACTCATTCTTCTGAGAACTGTAACTCACAGGGACAGAGGAAACGTTTCCCCCGTCTTCCCAGTGGGGTCCAGGCTTCAGGGTAGGCACGAAGCCCCGGTTGATGAAGTACGGTGCTCCCTTAAAGTAAATGCCAGCTGATAAACGCACAAGAGTACGCAAAACGCACTCTTGCCTGGAAAATCCCATGGACGGAGGAGCCTGGTGGGCTGCAGTCCATGGGGTCGCTGAGGGTCGGACACGACTGAGCAACTTCACTTTCACTATTCACTTTCATGCGTTGGAGAAGGAAATGGCAACCCACCCCAGTGTTCTTGCCTGGAGAATCCCAGGGACGGGGGAGCCTGGTGGGCTGCCGTCTATGGGGTTGCACAGAGTCGGACACGACTGAGGTGACTTAGCATAAACGCACAAGGGATCATAAAGTTAGAGAAGTCACCGTTGTGCAGCTCCCAGCGACGTAGCTGGTTGGTGCAGTGCGTTCCTGGGCCCTTTACTCAGGACTCCAGTCCCCTTGGGGCTCCTGCCGCCTCCCCACGTGGACGCCTGTTTACCTCCCGCCTCCACCCAGGCTGGAGCCTCTCTCAAGCCCCGCAAGGTGTCATGGCCTGAAACAGCAGTATCGTGTTTGAATGCGAATTTCTGAGGTCAGGACTTTGGTCGGGGAACAGGGGGTGCGGTGACTGCTCTGGGCTCAGCCTCTGGACCGCAGCTGAGAGACGTGGCCCTGGAGGCTCAGATCGTCGCCCACAGGCCTGGTGGTTGGCGCCACGGCATGGCCACGTGTCGCCCACGTGACGTGGTGTCCCCACGACACGGCCAGAGGCCCCCAGTTCCCCAGGTGGAAGCCACAGCGCCTTTTATGGTCTCACCTGGGAAGTCACACGGCGTCACTTCCAGTGTTCTCTTGGTTCAGGCAGTGGGAACGGTTTGCCCGGCTTCCAGAGGAGGGAAGATCAATCCTGCCCTCTTGATACGAGCTCAGCCCCAGAGCTTGCGACCCGTGGGGGGGTCAGGGTTACGTTGGCGTGGCTTTCTTCAGAGGAGCCCTCTCCACAGCTGTCTTTAGGTTGCTCACACCACGTGGGCCTGTCTCTGTAGAGGTGTGAGGTCCTATCTGCCTCCCCGAGTGCGGCTCCTGCTTCTGTTTCCGCTCCCAGACGAGGGTGGAGATGTCAGCCCCAGGACTGAGCCCACTGATCTGGGGGTCTGGATGCAGGCTTTTCACCTGGGGTTCTGCTGACCACAGAGAGCTGTGACTCGTGTCTGGACCCGGCCATGCCGCGTGAGCCGAGGGTGCCCAAGGAGTGGTGCGCGGTGCGGGCGCGTTGCAGATTCAGACAGTCCGTCAGCCCGCGGCTGTCCAGGGTGTGATGGCCTCAGCAAGCCGTCTGGCTGTGGAGGTGAGGCTGGTGCTGGAGGCCAAGGGGGTCTCAAGACGCCACAGTGACTGTGCGGGCCTGTCCAGAGTGCCCAGAGCACGGCCCTGGAAGAGCCACGGAGCAGGCGTGGTCTTTGCTCCTCCTGAAGACGCACTGACAGGGGCCAGAGGACGGGAACTGGGTGGCATGGATGCAGAACTTCTGAGGGCTCCATCGAGGAAGCGGCAGGGCTTCGGGTCAGAGGTGCCGCGGGGGGTGCCAGCCTCCACGGCCAGGAGCCCTGAGGAGGTGGGTGGAGCCTGCAGAGTCTTTTTAAGTTGTTGAGACCTTCAGCTGTGGGGTCTCTGCAGAGGCTGGTGTCTGTTAAGTCGTCTGAGTATTCCTAAGCTGTGTCCCTGCCTCCGTATCTCTATTTTTAGGGACTGAGCTCAGACCCTTGTCACTTTTCAACCGAATTAGAGCAGTCAGCCTCCAAAGTGATCTCTGTCTTCCAGGCTGCCTTCTGCTAGATTCTGGTCTGTGTTAGCATCTCTGTCTGTCTGTCTCTCTTTCTCTCTCTATCTCTTGGATTAGTTCCCCAGGAGCTAGGAATTAAAAGGTCCTGCAGTTGTTTGGGACCAAATATGTTCCAGTTACTCTCCTCACACATTGTAATCTGGAGTAGCCCCAACCGTTGCATGGTCAAGGCCGGCTTGCATGAGTCAGGAGAAGTTAGAGGCTGGATTTTTTTTTTTTGGGTAAGGATCCGTCTTCAGTGTGTGGAACGTCTTGTACAGCTTTGGGAGTGGGTTTGACTACAGGAGGGGAAGGAGGTGGGCAGAACAGAGGAAGAGGTCACATGTGTGGAGAGAGGCCACGCTGGAGAGGTTGGTCCCAGCAGTGACCGTTCCAGCGCTCGCTGGGGGCTGGTTTGAGTGACCTTACTCTCTGTGCAGAACTGTTTATCAAGTGGTCTAAGCAGGATTGCTGTGGGTAAGCAGATAAGTAGAGGCTGCAAACCGTTGAAAATGTGTTCTGGGCAAGACTCTGCAGCCTGTTCCTTTCTGACTCGAGGTGGCTGCCATCCCTTTGTCGTGAGGAGCAGGTAAGTGGGCGTGTGTCGTTGCCTCGGGGCTCTGCCGCCCGAGAGCGGTGGCGCTTGCTGTCGCTTGCTGTCGCGTCACAGCTGCGTCCCGCCAGCGTCTGTGTGGCTCTGCTGCTGGCGACCTGACTCTCAGAAGCTGTCCTGTCTTGTTCTCCCCTAGATCTGTGACTTTGGCTTGGCCCGTGTTGCAGATCCAGACCACGACCACACAGGGTTCTTGACAGAGTACGTGGCCACTCGCTGGTACCGGGCTCCAGAAATCATGTTGAATTCCAAGGTAAGGACCAGGTTTGCATCGGAAGAAATCCAGGAGCCCAGAGAACTTAGGCCGTGAGTTGCACTCGGCCTGGGCTGAGGCTGGGTCTGTCTGGCCAGCCCCAAGGTACTGGCTTGTCTCCCTTCAGCACTGACGTCCGGGCTGGGCTAGCGCTGGCTTACAGAGCCGAGGGGCGTGCTCCCGTCGTGGGCCCCTGCGTCCCGCCCCCGAGCAGCCCTCCTCCACCCGGGCAGCTTCCTCCTGTCAGCTGGGCTGTGTGTGTGGACTGTGGTCGTGAATGCGGACCAGGGCTCTCCTGTAAGAGTCAGACTTACCTGATACGAAGAAGCCTCTTCAGCAAAATTGCAATAAAATTGGAAGAAAACATTGGTGTGGGAAAAATAAGAGCTGCTGTAACTCTTTCAAAATGACACGGTGGTCCGGCATCCAGGTCGAAAGCGCACTGCCAGCAGGGCCTTTGCTCACAGGAAACGACCAGAGAGTCTGTGGAGCAGGGCAGAGTCGAGAGTGGCCGGTGCGAGGGGCGTGAGCAGTGGCCGCAGCGAGGGCGGCCGTGGGGCCTCGTGAGCCTTGGCCCGCTGCGCGCAGGCAGCGTCTGGCTTGCGGTCGGCGCGCCCGACATCTCTCAGTCATCCTGAGCCTTGTGTCGCGAGGTCGAGAGTCCAGAACTCCGTCCCGTCCACCGTGATGTAACATGTGTGAGGAAGGCCACGAGAGTAGACGCTGGACCCACGTCCAGGTGTCGGAACCAGACGTCGTCCTGAGAGGCTCGATGGCAGTGAGTGAAGTGCACGGCCCAGGGGCTGGTTCTCTCCCTCCAGCCCTCACGTGAAGGACTAGGGCCACGCGTGGGGTTGCCTCTGCGAGGAAATGGAGCCTGTTTACAGCAGATAGCTGCTCTTGGTGTCACACCTGCGTGGAGTCAGCTGTAGAAGTAAAAATCCATTAGAATAGATTCCATCGTAAAGGAGGATTTGGCCTAACAGATGTTTCACAGAAGAAAACGCTGTGCTGATTCTCTCATAATTCCCGACCGCAGACAGCGCCACAGGGCAGGCCCCTGCGGTGGATGGCCACGTGAGTCGCTCGGTGCCGGGCCCTCCCGCCGTCTCCGGGGGACCCCCGGGCGGTGGCCTCCGCTCTCGTGCGTGGCTTGCGTCCTCTGACTCACGGCTCCTCTAGCCCGAGAGGCCCCTCCCAGCATGTCCAGCGTTTCCTTTTCAGCACACCCACGGGAGAATTGGGTCGGGGGACACCTGTGTACCCCTAGCCTCACCAGCGTTGACGTCTTCTGCCTGCCTGTCTCCCCGCTCTCCTCTCACTTCCCCCGCGTCAAGCTCTGACTCCTACCGGACTGACTTGAGGAGCTGGCGAATGCTCCTGGGCAGGTGGCATGCCCTCCGTGCGCCCGTGACGGCAGCCTCGTCCGGCGCTGGCCCTGTTGTGTCCTCACAGCGGCGTGTTGCGGCCCTTGTGCTGTGCCCATGTGGGGTCGCCCCCGCTCCTCCACAGCCCGGATCACTTGGGGAGCGCAGAGGTGGCCTCACGCCTGCCTGAGCTCTCCCTGCTTCACAGGGCGGGCTCCTCCTGAGGGGCCCGGGTCACTCTTGGCTGCACAGGCCCCGCAGGGTCTCAGAGGCCATGTCTGGGGCTCGTCTTCCCGGAAGCCTCTCCCCGAGGTGCCCGTGAGCACCGCTGTGTCTGTCAGTGCTCCTGCTGGGGCTGCAGAGCCCGCTTCTCTAAGTTACATAACGAGCTGGCATCCGTCCGTGAAGGAGCGATCACACGTCTTTCTCTTTCTCCTCCTCTGACCCCGTCTTTGTTCTGAAACATTACTGGACTCAGGGTGGCTCTGGCTTTTGTTTGTTTGCTGTCCGTTATCTTCCTCTTTTTTTTTCTAAGCACTCACTGTCCCAGCTTTGGCTGGAGCGCTCTGTGTATTTATAATACGGCACTTGACAGCATTTGTAACTTGCGGAGCAGGGCAGGAATGGGAGAGGCGAGGGTCGCAGACACCCTGTGCTCCAGACCCCGCAGCGTCTAACCGCTTATCCAGGACCCTAAGCGGGCTTGTTTATGTGGGTTTTATCTATCAGTATTTACTATATGAAAGTGAAAACTGAGAAGTTTTAACGTGTTAATTTTTTAAATGTATTTTAAACTAAAAGTTAACGTGCATTAGGCATTTCTCGTTTTTTAACTATCTTCCACAAGAAAAACATTTTAGTGAGAACAGTGGTGGTCTCATTTTTGCCAGTCTCTCCAGCATTTGGCTTGATTTGGGCATGCTGGCTTCTCACCTGGCTCTGCCTTCAGTCTCAACTCTGCGGTTTTGGTTTGAGTTAGTGAAGAAGAGTCTTGGCGTGAAGCTAGGAACCTGGTGGGGGACGGGGGACTGCCCCGTGGATGTGAAACCACGGCCTGGTGGCTCTTGCTGAGACCCACACCCGTGTGAGGTCCTATAACGCCCAGCATCAGGAGAGCAGGGCTCGCTTTTGTCTCATTTCACGTGTGGCGTCCCGGAAGAGCGTCCTGCGCGTGTGAGAGAGTGAGTGACCAGGAGGACACAGGACGCTGTGGTCGTGGTGGGGGGCAGCCCACGGGGCTCAGGGGCACTGCCCCCCCAGTGTAGCGTCCCCCTGGCGTCGTCCCCGGCGTCCCCTCGCCGGCTCTTCACCCTTTGCCCTCTGCTTTCTCATTCTCTCTCCGTGTGCGAGTCCCTTGAGAATGAACCCCCACTGACTGTGTCAGTCTGCGTGTCCTTAGCAGCGGTTCAAGTGCTGCCTGAGGACAGTTGGTCTCCACCTAATCGTGGTTATCAGTTCAGTTCAGTCGCTCAGTCGTGTCTGACTCTTTGCGACTCCATGAATCACAGCACGCCAGGCCTCCCTGTCCATCACTAACTCCCAGAGTTCACTCAGACTCTCGTCCATCGAGTCAGTGATGCCATCCAGCCATCTCATCCTGTGTCGTCCCCTTCTCCTCCTGCCTCCAATCCGTCCCAGCATCAGAGTCTTTTCCAGTGAGTCAACTCTTCACACGAGGTGGCCAAAGTACTGGAGTTTCAGCTTCAGCATCATTCCTTCCAAAGAAATCCCAGGGCTGATCTCCTTCAGAATGGACGGGTTGGTTATAGTTGCTGTTAATACAGTAGCAGTGTCGGTAGGCGGCATGTTAACAACTACTGGGACATCCTAGGGAGATACCCCTAAACCCCCAATCTTATTGGAAAGAATTATTTTGAAATTCAGCCCACTTTATCAGAGATATAGATCTGATCATTAAATCTTTGATTTTCAAAAAATACTTTGCTATATTTCTGTTGCCTTTAATATTTAACTGGATTTTTTTCCCCCGTAGCTGTTCTCCACATCTCTTCTTCTACTTATCACTAAAGCATTCTCCACAGAACTCTGCTTTTACAGTAACAGCCTTTTGTCACTGTCGTATGGTAATTCTTCCATGTCTTTTCACCGAATCCTTTAAAAGAAAAACTGTACCTGAAAAATGAATAAAAAAAGATGAGAGATAGGAATTAGTTGAGTAGGATGGAGCCAGCACGCCCTCATGAACCCAGAGATCATGGGTGGTTGTTGTTTTGTTTTTAATGATTTTCAGAATGAAGAAAGATATTCTGGAAATGGAGCAACGCCCCTTCTGAGTGACTTCCGAGTTTCAAAAACGAGGTCCCCAGATGTCTGAGAGTAGTCAGTGGCTGCTCACTGCTTTCTCGTTTTCCCAGCTTCAGCTCGAAGGGGTTCTAATTCTTTCTCTCAAATCATTTGATAAAAGAAATGAGGTCTGCTACAGAAATTCTAACTTAATAAGTGAATGTGCTCTGAAGAGAGGAATGAAATCCAGCAGCCTTGGTTTTTTAGCGTCTTATAAGAAAGCCGGTTGCGTTTGTCTCTGCACGCTGTCCCACGCACGTCTGAATTGCAGGGCAGGCCGCGCCCGTCGTCACGGGGCGGCAGGAGTCACTCTCCCTTCTCCCGCTGCAGGGCTACACCAAGTCCATCGACATCTGGTCCGTCGGCTGCATCCTCGCGGAGATGCTCTCCAACAGGCCCATCTTCCCCGGGAAGCACTACCTTGACCAGCTGAACCACATTCTGGGTAAGGTCCTCAGCGTCCGGGGCCCACGTTCACGTCAGAGCCCTTCGTGAGGTGGCGTGGACACGATCTTGCAGCTCTGGGGCCTGTCCTGGGCATGAGCTGTTTCTCTTCGTCCTTGACGGAACACTCGGTGAGAAGGGCCAGCGCTGGGAGGTGGTGAGAAGACGCTGAGCGCCGGGGCCCATTCCCCGCTGCTGGCGGCACACGGCTGGTTCACCGTGGTCTTAATAACTGACAGCAGATTATTTTATCTGATAGGTATTCTTGGATCCCCGTCGCAGGAAGACCTGAATTGTATAATAAATTTAAAAGCTAGAAACTACCTGCTCTCTCTTCCACACAAAAATAAGGTGCCATGGAACAGGCTGTTCCCGAACGCGGACTCCAAAGGTGGGTGCGCTCCGTCTGTGTCGGTCTCTGGGCCGCGGCTGCTGCGTCATAACACGGCCCCGCTGGGGGTTCGGTCTTCACTGCCCTCCCTCTCTTTCGGAGCCGCCGCGGCCGTGGGCTGAGGGGTCTGGGGGAGATGCCTGGCTTTCCACATGTGTGTTTGTTTGGTACTAAGCTTGGATTAAGTTCATGTCTTTAGAACCATCGTGTCATTGGATAATTTTTAAATTCAGGTTTATCGTAGAATAATTTACATAGAATAAGACAGCCTTTTCGGTTGTGAAGCCTTTGAACTTTAACAGATGTATACGGTCCTGTGACTTCACGCCAGTCGGAACACAGAGCATTTCCGTTGTTCCCCAAAGCTGCATCGTGCCTTTTTGTGGTCAGTCGCCCCCCTTGCCCAGGCCTGACACCTGGGGGCTGCTGAGCCCACAGGCTGGACGGGTCTGCTGGCCCTCGTCCTGCAGTGGGCCAGATGGGGCATTCCGTGCCCCTAGTAGTGCCCCAAGAGCACCAGAGCGGGGGCTGCAGGGTCTGAGAGCAAGGCGCCTCTGCCACAGCCTGCTGGTCAGAGAACGTCTCACAGCCAGCCCTGCTCCCCTCACTCAGAAGCTGCAGAGGGCTGGGGGCCGGTTCGCCTGCCGGCAGCTCGCGTCTGCTCTCCTCCTGCAGCATGCAGAGATAAGTGTGTCCGCTTAGGAAACAGACGGGTGTCTGTTCTAAGGCCCTGGACACGCAGCAGCAGTAAGACACAGTAAGAGCCTGCTTGCAGGTAGCTCAGCGTCTGGATTTGTCTTGTTAATAGTGGTTCACAGAGAAGGGAATGTAGAGTCTCTTAAGTACAGGAAACCGGCCTTGATACGATTTATTGTAGGAGGTGTGGACCTTGAAAGCTCCTCGCAGCTTGGTGATGCGTGTGTGGTCACGGCCGTGGGAGGGTCACCCTCTGCACACGGCTGGTGCAGGGGACGCTCTGGAGCCCGAGGGGCAGGTCGGCAGCTTTGCCACGTTTGTGCCTGCAGCTCTGGATATTGAACTTGTGGGTTCGCCAACCAGATGGGAAAACGGCATTTTAATTTGTTTTTCTTTAATTAAGAGTAAGGTTCAATGTTTTTTCACGTTTGGAGGCTGCTGAGTGCCTTGAACCAGTAGTAGTATAGATTTTCCTTCAGAGGAACCTAGCTTGGGGTTCTCTCCAGAGTTACTGTGGTGAAGGGGAAGAGATGACTCTTCAGCAGATGTTACGGGGCTCGTCGAACAGCTGTCTGAAAGAAAATCAGATTAAATCACTATTCACACATGAGAGTGAACTGTAAAACAATTGATGATCAAGTACTTTTCTAAAAATCATACTGTTAGAAGTTAACAGTATTTAGAGTACTCACTATTTTTCTGATCTCTGCATGGGGGAGAAATATCTTCCTGAGCTTTGAAAACAAACACACCAAGACAACAGGCGTGAGTGAAAGGCTGGTAGGTTTGATCACAGGAGAGTAGAGTGATGAGACCCGGCGTGGACAGCGTGTAACCCCTCCAGGCTGCACAGCGCCTCGAGCGTCCTGGTGCTGCTGTGCTGACACCGCACGGTCCCGCTCGGCCCTGTGCTCCGGGGGCAGGCTGGGCGCCCAGGCCTGTGCCTTGGGGCAGTCACTGACCTCACCACCGCGCATTTTCCTTAACTCAGAATGGGACGAGTTTCACCCACCTCATAGGAGAGTTGGGAATACAGCCCCTAAGCGTGATTTTCACAAAGAGTTCATAGCAAGGGGAGCTACGAGCGAGCAGTGTCCACTGAGGAGGTAGCACAGCACTCGTCCCACATCGTGTGGCTCTCGGCTGCGTGATAGAAGACGCAGAGGAGGTTCTACAGACACGTCAGGGACGAGCGATGTGAAGGGCTGTGCGTGCGGGGAGCCCTCAGACAGGAGGGCCGGCTCTGAGGCCTTCTCTGCCCTTCATGGGAGCCCTGACTGGCCTCAGCCCAGAGGGCTTCACCAGCCCGGGGACCAGCAGGCCCTGGACTCCCGGCACGGCCACAGTGACCACGTCTGGCCTTGCGATGCAGCAGTGCCTTCTCCGCCCGCCTCTCCTGTTGGCCAGCCTCGCTTCTCACCGTGACATGGTGGCCTCCAGCAGCTCCAGGCTCACACTGGCCTGTGTCCTGAGAGCTCCCGCCCCTGGTGGTCACTGTGGCCAAGGCCTCTGTCCCTGTTTCCCTGGGCAAGAGCTGCCCACGGGATCTTTGTTCCCCAGCCGGGAGTCAAACTCATGCTGCTGCCATGGAAGCTCGAAGTCTTCACCAGCAGGGAAGTCTCCTGTTTTTTGAACTTGAAAAAACCGCAGTTCTTGTGAGAAATCTGTCTCTGTTTGTCGGATCGCCCGCTGTTTGAACAGTAGGCAGACTTCCTCACCGCCCTGTAAACACGCCTGCGTGTGCGTCCTCAGTGGGACCGTAAGCAGTGTCCTGTCTGCCCACAGAGTCTCGGTGCAGTGGGTGCTGAGCTGACTCCAGGGTCAGGAGAGTTTAGCAGACGGCAGCTGAGGTCCTGGAGGAGGCTGGGGGTGAAGATGGGGACTCTCGCGGGGTGGACTGGAGTCCTCCCTGGGCAGCGCCAGGGGGCAGGGCCTTGGAGCCTGTAGAGGAGGAGGCCTCCATTTCAGGTCCTGGGGGCCACTCAGAGGGGTGAGGGCACAGGGTGGGGGTCTGAAGGCGCCAGAAAGGACCCCGGGGAGTGGGGACTAGGGCACAGCAGGCAGGGTCAGCCTGGGAAGGGGACAGGGTCCCCCTTTCCCAGAAGGACGCGTGTGGACCCACTGGAGGGATGCCCAGGGAGGCCACCCTGGGGAGCCTGGTTTCCCGGTAGGATGTGCCGGCTGCGGGGAGGGCCTGACCCGCCCTCGTGAGCAGGAGGCGCGTGCTCAGGGCAGAGCAGGACTGTCCGGGGCCCCGGGGTTCTTGGCCGTGTGCTCCTCAGCCCTGAGGCCCCACGGCCCTTCCCGGCGCCCGTGGGGTGAAGCCCTTGGTGGCAGCGCCGGCGTCTGCCCACCGTGCTCTGCTGCCGTCTGCCCGGGGCCTCAGCAGCAGGGCTCTGAGCCCAGAGTCCGGGAAGTGCGGCTGTGGTGGCGCGACCTGTACAGGTGGCCGCCTCCTCTGGCTCCACTCGGGACTTGGAGCTGAGGGTGGACAGGACAGGCGGCAGTCTTGTTCTGGATCAGAGTCCCTCCTGGTGGGTGAGGAGGCTCAGAGCGAGCGCCAGCCAGGCGAGCTGCCCTGGGGCCTGGCGGGGGAGTGACCCATGCGGCAGACGGTGGGGTCACAGAGCTGCGCTCCCCCAGAGTTAGGGGCCCCGTGGGGTCCTGGAGAGGCAGGGTCCCGGCGGGACGCCGTCCGGCCTCAGAGGGACGTCGGTCTTGGAGAGCCAGTGGCCTCTGCACCCGGGGACGCGTGTGCGCAGGCAGCGTGACTCAGTGCGGGTGCAGCGCCCGGCCTGCACCTGCCCGCAGCTCGCCTCCCCCAGCCTCCTGTCCCTGCACACAGGCTGGAGGCCAGGCCTTTCTCCAGTAGCAAAGAAAAGAGAAAAGCTCTTTTCCTTTGAAGTTGTTGCCTAGGATTGAACTTGAAGGAACGTGAGGTCTGATTAGGAATGCCCGTCGCCTGGGGGTGCATGCCTCTTAGCAGCAGCAGGAGGTGGAGGTTAAAGACAATGCTGGGGGCTCTCAACGCTGCAGACAGAGGTCCCGGAGTCCTGAGGCAGACGGCCACTATAGGGAGGGGCGGGGGCAGGCCCTGGGGCTGCTGGGGCTCAGCAGGCATCCCATGCTCCCCTGTCACTATTCCGCTATTCCGGGAAATGTGCTGTTGGTAGAAATTAGGGTTAGGGTTAGGACTTAAAAAAGATCCTGCTGCTTTTCACACTTCGCTTTATGGACATGAAAAACGCCCTTCATTGTGTGGAGTTTCTCTTCACGTCCAACGTGGTTTACTGCTTGGATGGACTCCTCGTTGAAGGTGGGGAGCAGGGGCAGAGCCCAGCAGGGAACATGTTTCCAGGGCCCTGCGCTTCACACACACCTGTCAGCCGGAACCTGGAAGGAGGGGGCTGCAGCCACAGGGCAGGAAGTAACCAGGGCCACAGCAAGCTTGGAGCTGACCCAAGAGCGGTAATACGCGCAGCCTCTGCTCGTGACCCTGCAGAGTGGGGCCATGCTTTCGGACCAGGCCGGGTTTTACGGGCAGACTTGGGCCTGAATCCTGGCTCCCTGTGCAGCCTCTGCAGAGCGCGCCGCCTTCCTGAGTCTGATCTCTGCCGTCAGACACTCAGGTGAAGCAGGCTCCCCTGAGCGCATGGCTCCCTCAGCTCCCCCGTCTAGTGGGTCTTGACTTAAACAGGGAGTGCGCAGTCTGTTCGGTGACTGCTCCTTTGGCTTCTCACCTCTGCAAAACCTTTCTCTCTGTAGCTCTGGATCTACTGGACAAAATGTTGACGTTCAACCCTCACAAGAGGATCGAGGTGGAGCAGGCTCTGGCCCATCCTTACCTGGAGCAGTACTACGACCCGAGCGATGAGGTGAGAGTCCGGCAGGGGCTGCCTGCCTGGGCGGAGGGGGAGCGCGCACGGATCCGTCAGCTCCCCCAGGAGCAGTGGAGGCCGCCTCCCGGTGGCAATAGGGCAGCAGCGGAGAACCAGAGACCCGGGCTCCCCTGCCCTGGGCGCCCGCGCAGCAGAAGAGCGGCGCGCTAGGGCCCCACACTGCGAGCCCCCCGCAGGGAGAGCAACTGCGAGTTCCTCCTTTCCCCCCTTTTGGAGGCCAGAGCCGAGTTTGGGGTGTGTGTTTTCCTCCCCTTAAGACCTGGTGTGAGAACGGCAGGGATGAGGGCTGGGTGCCTGGTAACAGCACTGAGTGTGTGAGGAGAGTCTTTGATGTACATACACAGTGTCAACTTTCTGGTCATTTATATAGAGAGGGGATACTTTAAAAAAATTAAAAAAGTACCAGAAAATACAAGAAACTTCACTTTGTAGTCTGGTTACACAGACACCGTTATTGAAATTTTGGAGTATTTCCATCTCATTCTTACATTTTTGTATCTAAATTTAGAAAAAATAAAGCAGGGTTCATTCTGTTTAACACAAGCGTGGCCGTTTGCCACAGTTCTCGTCGCCCGCGAGGCTTCGTGTTTCACCGCGAGGCTTCTTCATAGGAAGGCGCTGCTGTGTGTACCGGACGCGTGCGTGTGAGCATTGGGCAGCCAGCCGCAGCCCTCCCCGCCAGCGCAGCGCCTGGCCACACCCCAGTGCCATGCGGGGCCGCTGCCCGCTGTCGGGCCCGGGTGCATGGGGCACGCCGCACACCTCGGGGGGTGGGTGCTGCCGGCGGGAGCCCAGGGCCTGGGCTGCAGCGTCCACCACAGCCCCTCGTCTCAAAGTTCTGCTTTCTCTTCAAGCCCGTCGCCGAAGCACCCTTCAAGTTTGACATGGAATTGGATGACTTGCCCAAGGAAAAGCTCAAAGAACTCATTTTTGAAGAGACTGCTAGATTCCAGCCGGGATACCGATCTTAAATTTGTCAGGTACCTGGAGCTTTAACCATAGAATAAGTCCTGGCCAAGGAGACAGGGTGGTGTTAATGTCATTAAAGAGGGGTTTTAGTATGGAAGCTTTGCAACCTGAGGTGTGGGGAACCATACAGCCGTGATGGTTGGGTTTTTTTAAAGTTCTCAAAAGAGGAAACACTGATCTCAATTTTAGAGAATCTGTGGAAGAGGAGAGAGTGCGGTTTGTGTCCGGACTCTAGGAGCGAGTGTGTCACAAGAATTAGGCTGGGGTTGAGGCCTCTGCTGGGAAACGCTTGGGGCGTTCCGGCTTGGACGTCGGACAGCTGGCTAGGGGCTCCGCACGGCTTCTCCGTGCCCCTCCCCTGTCCTGGGGGGGCGGTGAACCCCGAGTCCTTCTGCTCCCAGTGAGACTGCGTCTGTTGGCAGGGGGCGCGGGTTTGACCTGGAGTATGATGTCCTCAAGTGAGACAGGACATTAGAGGGGCGCTGGGGCCTCCGGGAGGCCTGGGAAGCCCTCGGGGCTGCCTCTCAGGGCTCGGGGTGACAGGGGGGCCCTTCCTGCCCTTCCCAGTCCAGCCTGCCAGCCTTACCTTCTGGCCAGCCCGTGGCTGTGCTGGTCACGCTTGGGCAGAGAAAACTGGGGCATTTAAGGCAGCGCTGGCTGCGCCCATGTGATGATTCTGGCCCACCTGCCTGTCCAGCGTGGGGGCGGGTGTGCTGAGAAGAGGGGCAGCAGCGTCCACTTACTGGGCATTTACAAGACATGTGCATCCCAGGGTGGACCGCCGGTTAGTAAACGGCACCCCGCCTGCACACCGCAGCTGGAGAAGCCTGCGTGCCACAGCCAAAAATACACAGAGACCAACGGGGAAAGCGAGCGGCCTCTGGGAGGCTTCCCCGTGGGCCACGCCTCAGATGTGGGCGCCGCCTCGACCGCGGGTTGGGAAGCAGATCCCCCCACGTGCCGTCAGTTGTGGCCAAAGAAGGGCATCCAGGAGTGTGGTGCCGGCCCGGCCGTGGGGTGGGGGCCCGGGCGGGGGGCATCTGCGGGTGGGGGCCCGGGGCTGGGGGCGAGCCCTGTCCCACGGGGCGGTTCCGGGAAGGCGGGCTTTGCTGCAGTGGTGTTCTCTGTGTTCGCGCTTTTCTGTCCTCCTGCCGCTGCCGTTTCCGTGCGGCGCGTCCGTGGCTCACGGAGGGTCTGTCTGTCTCCCCACAGGACACGGGCCGAGCACGGCACGCAGACCCCGCGGCTCTCCTGCAGCTCCCGACCCGCCCGTCCCCTCCCGTCTGCGTGTCCACCTGACTCCTCTGAGCCGTCGGAGGGGCGGCTCCTGGTGGTTGTGGCTTCTGTGCTTTCAAAGAACTCCCTCCTGCCAGAGCGCTGTTCTGGCCCCGTGCGCGTCGCCTCCGGTGGCCTGCGGCTGTGCGTCCCTCAGGGCTCCTCCCGCCCACCTTGCTTCAGTCACTAGCCGCCTTCTGCTCTGAGAGACGCAGTGGCCCCTCCCCTCCTGAGTCCAGCCCCGGTGCCCTGCCGGTCGCGTCCCCTGGGCGCTTTACGGCAGCGACTGCCCCCTTGCACTCCCGCCGCCTCACGTCACGCGGATCCCTTACGGGCACAGGTGTGGCTTGTAGAGCACTGTCTCTTCTCTAAACGGGAGGAGGCCCACGTCGGGCAGCTCACCTGCCCCGTCGGGGGCACAGCCCTCGCAGGACGCGTCCCACGTAGCCCTGCCTGCTTGCGGGACTCCCGCCAGCAGAGGCGGCTCCCCGGGATCGGGTGAGGGGCGCAGGCCGCGGGGCGCCCGCCCGACGCCTGAGGGCCAGGCGGGGGCACATGCGTCCTCCGGGAGCGCCTGTTGTACACTTCTTCCCTCCTGCAGCATGTCAGCATCTCAAGTTCATCCTCCACCCCCGGTGTGACGGTGTGTGCTAAAGCCTGGTGAGCCTTGGCTGAGCGCCGCCCTGCGCCAGGGCCCAGTCACGCGTGGGGCGCCCGAAGAAGCCCGCCCGCCCCCGGCCCTGGCACCGGCTGCCCCGCCGCGTGGCGCGGCCTCCTGCCCCTGAGCTCTGCGCGCAGCACTCTGCCTGTCCAGCCGTCACTGTCCCCTAGCATGACTGTTACAGCTTCTGTGCGGAGATGAGTCCACGTGCCACGCACCTGTGGTTGAAACGAGACTCTGTTGTTACCTCTGAGTTGTGTTCCACGGAAAATGCTCTCCAGCAGATCACTTAGGAAAAGTTCCTCAGTTCTCAGCTTTTCATTTCTCAGCTGTCCTTTCTTTCTTGTTTGGATTTTGACAGCAGTGGAGAGTGGGTTATATAAAGACTGCCTGCTAACACGAACGGAAATGCGATTGTCATTCCTGAAAATAAACGGGCGTCCTCTATCTCCTGCTCACATTAAGATTCAGTGTCGATTTCCTCTGGATCGTGGGGTCCGAACCAACAGTCAGGTCAGGCTGTGCTTAGACCAGGAAGCCCAGCGGGCCCGCTCCCTGCTGGGCGCTGCCCGAACACCTGGGTTTGTGTAAGGCCATGTAGACAGCGTTGTGGAGGGGTTTTTTCCTCCACACGGCAGAGCATCAGTTCTGACATGCTCCTCAGATCACAGGTCTGCGGTGTTCTGTCAGACTCTGATGACACAGCCCAGAAGTCGCAAGTTGGGTTCTTTGGTTCTTCCTAGAGGGTGGCCTGTGTCCTAGTCAAGCGCCAGGAAGGGCTTGCACCCTCGGGCCGGAGCGGGTGCTGGACTCCCCCGTCAGACCAGAACCACACCTGAGTGTCGGCCCCTAGAGCCGTGGCTTCGCCTCCATGCACGGAGCTGTCCAGTGGAGGCCCGTGGGGCAGCGAGAGGCAAGCGTTGCTGTCCCGGGTACATTTTACAAGGAGCGCTGGCGGGTTATTGCTCTTATTTCTCTGTGCTTACTACTAACATTCCAAAGTAGTGTTAGGAGGTTAACCTGCGGTTCGCTAACCAGACAGACAGCCACAGCCTTGGTTACTAACCCCTGGGGGCCGGGAGCTTCCCCGCCCCTCGCTGTCCACGGGTCTGGTGGGCAGGAACCACTAACCCTGTGTGGGAGTCCCTGTAGCCTTTCACTAACCACACCAAGCTTGGTTCAGCGGGTCAGGGAGCTGTCTGAACAAGGTGCCTGTGGTGTGTGAGGCTCACCCTTTGGGTCTGCCTGTGTCTCTCAAAACGTGCACATTAGGTCACATGAATTCATGCTGGTGACCCCGACCACCGCTGCGACTGCTTCCTGCACATCAGCTTGGGGCCGATGGCTTTCTTGGTGTCTAAAATGTAAGCAAAAAATTCCTGTTGAAACATTCCAGTCTCTTGAGTGAGTATGAGACAAGACCCCTCACGAAGCAGCAGGTGGGCCTGCGAGGGCTCGAGACGGCCGCGTGCGCGGGGGCGCAAGGCCCTCGCGTCTGGCTGCGTGACTTCTGCTGCTGCGGCCGCGTGTGGGGGGCCCGGGGTCGGTCTGTCCCCGCGTCAGGTGGGGGCACAGCCTGCGACACGCGTGCAGACGGTCCGAGGAGACTGGCCTTCGGTTGCTTAGGTGTCAATACGGTTTTAAATTGGTGACTTTTCTGCAGTACGTGACGGTGTGTTAACACGTACGTATGCACACATGCTTTAGGCCCTTCCACGATACTTTTATATTTGTAAGTCAATGTTTTGGACAATCCCAAGTTTTTAAGGGAAATATTTTTGTAAATGTGGTGGTTTTGAAAATCTGAGCAGTCCTTCTGCTTACACGTTTTAAAGCATCTGTGCTTTAAAATTGTGCTGGTGTCTGAAGTGACCCTCTTAGCGCAGACGAGAGGCGTGTCCAGCAGAGGAAACCCAGGGCCTCTGCGTGGCGTCCACCTGGCGTCGCGTGTCAGAGGCGGGAAGCCCGGGGCTGTTCCGGCCTGCGCCGGCTCCTGTGGAGCGCGTGGCCGTCCCCGCGTGCGTCCTCCGCGTAGAGCAGTTGAGAAAGGTTCAGAGCTGCTTCCTGTCTGCTTTCTACTGTTGGTGCCTTCTTGGTATTGTACCCCAAAATCCTGCATAGATTACTTAGTATAATGGTAAGTTAAAAACAAATGTTAAAGGAAGATTTTATTAAGAATCTGAATGTTTATTCATTATATTGTTACAACTTAACCTTTATTTGTGGTATTTGTGATTTGGTTAATCTGTATAAAAATTGTAAGTAGAAAGGTTTATATTTCATCTTAATTCTTTTGATGCTGTAAACGTACTTTCTAAAAGATGTATTATTTGAATGTTTATGGCACCTGACTTTAAAAAAACAAAAAAATTAGAATCATTAAATTGTGTCCGTGTTACCAGAAGTAGCACCGCGCATGTCTCGTTACCTGGAATCCCCACGTGAAGATGGGGTGCCGTCCGGCCCTTGCCCATCTGACTGCTCCTGGTGGCGGCGGTGGAGTGCTGGCCGGAGCCCCGAAAGCCCCGGGGCTTAGCGTCAGGCGGACCCGCGGACCTCTGGCCGTGGGGGACGACGCCCGGCCCCGGCTTCTCCCCGCGTCTGCTTCAGCGTCAGCGGCCGCCTCTCTCAGACCAGAGTAAAGCCCGGGCGGGACGGTGGGCTGTGCGGCTCCGGAGTCTGCAGGGCGTCGCGCAGCGGCCTGTGGACAGCGGCGGGCCAAGGGGCCTGGGACGGCGCCTCACCCGCTCCAGGGGGCCTCCGAGCAAGAGGCAGGCCTTCCTCTGTGCTGTGAACCTCACCGTGGTGTCTGCTGAGCAGACCTGCCTTTCGTCCTTCTGGGAGGCAACCACGTCCTCTGGGGAAGTGAGCGGACCCCGCCTCAGCAGGGCGTGTCTGGCGGGTGTGAGGCGCCGTGTTGCACAGGCTGTGCCTGCAGAGGTGGACGCGCTTTGCTGTCCTCATCCTTCAGAAGGCAGTCAGGTGGCCCTGCTCGGAGTGGACACGGGAGCCTGATGACCCCAACCTCCCCACCGGAGTCCCGACGAGCCCCCGTGTCAGCAGCAGCGCGGCCCATCTGGCCAGCAGTGTGGGCCCCTGCTCGGCTGGCCCGGGCCCCTCTGTTGAGTCAGAACTGGAGCGTCCAGGGCTGACTGTGACCGTGGAGGGGCGCTGGGACAGAGGGGCAGCCGGGGCCGGTCAGGGAGGCCACGTCCAGACCAGGGCCGTGGGGGCGGAGCTCAGCGCCAAGGGCAGCTAAGGACCCCGTCGTGTTCTGGATGGGTGGTGGCTCCCGCGACGTCTGTCCCAGTGAGGCGCCCGCCTGGTGAGGAGGGTCGGTCCCGGGGGCCTGTGCCGGAGCCAGCCTGCAGGGCCAGGCCATCAGCCGGCGCCCCTGAGCCGGGCAGGTCGGGGACGGGAGGGGCAGCCGACCAACGGCCCCCGAGGCAGCCAGGTGTGGCCGCGGCTGAGCCAGCAGGGTCAGGGGTGGGGGGAGGCAAGCGGGGTCCGGCGCCCGGCTGGCTGACCTGCGGTCGGGGGGCAGCCCGTCCCCTGAGCGCAGACCGCCCTGGAAGAGTCTGGGCCAGCGGCCCTCCCGCTCCCAGCCCTGAAGCTGATGGGCGTGTCTGCTCGCAGAGGCCTGGGGCCTGGTCGGAGCCAGACCCTGCTGGCTGCAGAGGGAGGGGGCTTCCAGGCGGAAAAAGCCAAGAGGACCTGTGTCCAGCAGCTCCGTGGCGCTTTCCGAGTCTGCGTGGGGCCACGAGCACGCATATGTGAGTGCCGACCGGTGAGAAGATCGTCATTCTCACCTGAAAGCAGCTGTTTCCCGGTGGGTGGCCCTCACTCGCTTCACAAGGGCCTCGAGAGCCACCCCGTGCTGTGGGTGCGGAATCAAGGCAGGAGCCCCTCACTGCAGGATTGCAGCCGTCGGGGGACGTCCCTGTGGTCCAGAGGCTGAGACTGCGCTCCCAGTGCAGGGGCCCAGGTTCGATCCCCAGTCAGGAAACTGGATCCCACGTGCCGCAACGAAAACCCAGCGTAGCCAAATAAAACAGTTTTTAAAAATTAAAGCGTCTCTAATCACTGCGTCCGGGTGAGTGATTTCTGTCTCCTCCTCCTTCACTTCGTTTCTTAATTTCTTTCAACGTGCAAGCCTGGCGAGTTCTGAGCACACGGCCGCGTGTGCACACGGCCAGCGTCGAGGCGCTACCATGGACCAGCCGCAAGCGGGGCTTTGTCCCGACTCAGCTGGGGCCGGGCTGCGTCCGAGCACGGCTTCCCACCCTTCCCTGCTGTGGCCGCTGGCTTGGAAAGAGGTGTTGGGGCTCAGGGTAAGGGGAGCCAGCACCCTCTTTGCACTGAGCCCCGAGGGTAGCCAGCCGGGTATCAGCCATGGGAGCGCTGGGGGGCCACAGAGGGCACACGCTGGGCTGGGGCCCAGGGCACAGCTCTCAGGCCCAGGTGCTGGGGGCGGGTGGGGGCAGTCTGCAGACCGGCTGCTCAGGTGCACGCAAGCCCAGCCTCAGCGAGGTTCGTTACTTTCTCAGAGCAGAGAACACGACCTCCCTGCTGGAGTGTTCCCGGACCATGAGCGTTGAGGGCTGGCTGACTGGGGGCCGGGGCACGGGGTGTCCCCAGGGAGCAGGAGGACTCAGGTGACACCCACAGGGGGCACCCGCTATGGGGACCCCTGGGCGCAGGCCAGGGAGGCCGTGCTGACCTTCGCTGAAGAACTGGGGGTCTGGGTCACCGTGAAAGCCTCTGCTACGCTCGTGCGTCCACGCTGCCGGAGTTTGCCAGCGTCTGTCACCAGCGCCTTTCCTCCTGTGCACTGAGCTCGGCTCACCTGCAGAGGAAGCGGGCGGGCAGCCTGGGGTGCCACCCGTTCCCTCCTGCAGAGTCTGCTGCTCCTTCCCCAGAGGAACCCAGATGGTCCTTGGGGCCGAGGGGAGAGCAGATGCCGCAGAAAGAGCGAAGAAATGGCCCGAGGACACCCGGGGCCCCCGGGTGGGTTGGCTGGGGTCACCCTCCTGTCGCAGGAATGTCGTTGAGACCTCGGGGAGGTCCAGGAGCAGGTGGAGGTGGCTGGGACGAGCTCGTCAGGACGGAGAACGGAGCGCCCAGCCTTGGTGCCGGCTGGCAAGGGTCCGTGGGGGCAGCTGCCTCGTCCGTGGACGTGTGTCTGCAGTTAGGTGCTGGACCACGCAGGTGTCGGGAGCGAGTGCCCATCATGCTGGCCCACCCTGGCCAGGAGGCACCGGGGACTCCAGATGGGTCCAGGGGGGCCCTGCCACCAGGTCATCCCCTGCAACAAGCAGCCACTGATCAGCGCACACAGCACGTGGGGGTGAATTGAGGACGACAAGGCGGCTGATGCCGTGAGGGCCCTGCCTGTCTGCCCCCCCAAATGGGGCCGGGCCCCCCACCCCCGGGACTCCCCGCCTGCTGGGGGCCGCTCAGCTGCTCCAAAGGGAGGTGAGGTCCTAGAACAGCCCCAGGGCCTGGGGGGAGTCGAGCAGACCCCCATGGGGCATCACACCTGCTGGGTGATGTCGGGGGCCCTGTCCCTCAGGGCGGCCTGTGGGTGGTGGCGCGTGGGTTCCCCACCTTCCCCCGCTGGCTGTGCGGGAGGGTTTCTGCTGCCCACCCCCAGCCCGGCCTGGTTTAAGAACTGCTGCCTTGAGAGTGGGAGCCCGCCTGCCTGCCCGCCCAGAGCCAGCAAGCAGGGTCTGCGGGCAGTGAGGTGGGGGGGAGAGGAGATGAGGTCTGAGCCCCCATCCCCGGGCAGAGGTGCTCAGGCCCTTGGGGACACACGGCCCCCCTGCCGTGTCGTCTGCCGTGCTGTCCGTGCCCTGCTGCTCAGTTCCGCCCCGAGGTGACAAGTGTCCCCACGCGCCTGGTTCCGGGGGCCTCAGGGCGGAGAGTCCGGGTCACGGGGGTCTCAAGCGAGGAGACGGCCTTGCTGCCCAGCCTGCTCCAGCCCCACCAGCCTACGGCCTCCTGTGGGCCTGGCTGCAGGGGGCTCAGGCCCCCCTTCGGGACAGCCCTGCCCACGGGTTGGCCTCGGGGTACCATCCAGTGTCCCCCTAGAGGCAGGCAGTCCTCCAGCGCTCGGGGCGCCCCTCAGAGTGCACTCGACAGGCCGTCAGGACGGGTCCTGCTCTGTGCTGTTCTGGCCACAGAATTGCTCAACCAGAAAGTGGGGCCTGGGGGCCCAGAGGCGGAGGCTGCTGTCCCAGCTCAGGGCAGTGAGGCCGCTGGTCAGTGAACAGACCCCTCATGCTCAACCGAAAGGCCCTGCACGCCCCAGCTAAGACCTGCTGCCGCTGCCGCCACTAAGTCGCTTCAGTCGTGCCCGACTCTGTGCGACCAAAGAGACGGCAACCCACCAGGCTCCCCCGTCCCTGGGATTCTTCAGGCAAGAACACTGGAGTGGGTTACCATTTCCTTCTCCAATGCATGAGAGTGAAAAGGGAAAGTGAAGTCGCTCAGTCGTGTCCGACTTCACGACCCCATGGACTGCAGCCCACCAGGCTCCTCCATCCATGGGGTTTTCCAGGCAAGAGCACTGGAGTGGGGTGCCATCGCCTTCTCTGAGCTAAGACCTGGCACAGCCAAATAATTTTTTTTTTTTAATTTATTAAAGTCGTCTGTAATTCCTATCCTTGTTTCTCTTCCGGTAAGAGACCTTGCTGTCTGTTTCGCTCTGGCTTCTTGCAAGGCTTCCTCTTTGCCTTTGATTCCCTGAGTGTGGTGTACACCCGTGCGGGTGGTCTGGGGTACTGACCCGCCCCGCGCCGTCCGAGATGCTGCAGTTACAGTTGGTTTCCCGCCGTGAATTTTGGAATACTCTCAGCCATTATGACTTTAACCCTTTTCTCTGCTCCCTTCTCCTCTGGAATCCTCACTGTGAACACGTTGCACTTTTTTACAATCGTCCCACAGTTCTTGAACATTCTGCTGCTTCCCCGACTCTTTTTTTCTCTGTAAAAGTTTTATTTTGAGAAGCTTCTAGAAGCTTATCTTCAAGTTCAGTGACTCTTCACTCCGTGATGTCCATTCTGCAGGGGAGCCCCTCGGGGTCGCCCTCCGTCTCCGGTGGGTTTTTCTCCCCTAGAATTTTCCTTCAATTCTTGCTTAGTGTTTCCGTCTCTCTGCTTCTGACACTCACCTGTTCCTGCACATCGTCCACGTTTTCCATTAGAGACCGTAGCGTCCTAACCATCGGTGTGGTGAGTTCGCCGTCCTGCAGGGCCAGAACCTCTCCACGTCTCGGGCTGGTTCTGAGGCTTCCTTTGCTCTTCAGACTGTGTGTTCCCTTTTCTCTAGCACACAGGTAACCTTTTGCTGAAAGCCAGCGTAGTAGATCTGCTGGGAGTAGAACCGGGGTGGACTGACCTTTTAGTGAGGTTTTTACGTTTTGCAGCCTAGAAGTGAGGCTCCGCTTACCGTCTGCTCAGCTGTCAGTGTCAGAGGCTGAGCTGCCTTCCGGGGCCCCAGCCTTGTCCCCCCGCCGCCCCTGGGTTCCCCTGGAGACTCCTCCTCGGGCGCAGCTGAGCCTTGCTGCTCTTTCAGCGGTGATCGTCTGCAGACGCAGGACCCCATCGATGGGGCAGAAGACTCGGAGGAGAGGCGAATGTTTCCTGATCAGACGGCCAGGCCTCCGTCTCCTCGGGGGCCCGTGATCCTCACTGGTGCTTCTTGGGGCTGCTCGGCCCCGTCAGTGAGGCCACAAGGCTGGGGGACCACCGTCGGGTCTGCCCGTCGTGTGTGTGGGGTAGAGCTTGGAGAAGGTCCTCTCCCTCCCTTGCTGGCTCTGCTTGAGGAGGACCATCCGAGCCTGTGTCATGGGGGGTACGCCCCCTGCCTAGTCACACACAAGGGGGTTCTGCTCCCGTCTTCACTGTGAGAACCTGGTGGGCTTCTTGGAGGGAAAACTCATGCAAGTGTGGGGCCTGCCTAGACAGGGTCCCCCTGAGTGTTTAACTCAAACAAGTCTACTCAGCCTCCAGCGTTCCTTTGATGTTACCATTGATGGGGTCCTGCCAGTCCCGGGTCCTGCTGGTGAGCAGTGATTTTCTCTTGTACTTTGTGGGCTTGGGACTCTGCTGTGACCTCCACTCTCCAGTGGATCTGGGAGAAGTCACTGAGTTTCAGTACATTCAGCTTTTTTCTTATTGTGAGAGCAGATGATAGCTTCCAAGTTCTTTACATGTTGACGCTAAAACTGAGAGTCAGGAACTGAAGTGCAGGGTGCTGGCTTAGCAGTCGTTCAGTCGTGTCTGACCCTCTGCGACCCCATGGACCGCAGCACGCCAGGCCTCCCTGTCCATCAGCAACTCCCGGAGTTCACTCAGACTCACGTCCATCGAGTTGGTGATGCCATCCAGCCACCTCACCCTCTGTCGTCCCCTTCTCCTCCTGCCCCCAATCCCTCCCAGCATCAGGTTTTTTTCCAATGAGTCAGCTCTTCGCATCAGGTGGCTAAAGGACTGGCGTTTCTGCTTCAGCATCAGTCCTTCCAATGAACACCCAGGGTTGATCTCCTTTAGGATGGACTGGTTGGATCTCCTTGCAGTCCAAGGGACTCTAAAGAGTCTCCTCCAATACCACAGTTCAAAAGCCTCAATTCTTTGGCGCTCAGCCATCTTTATGGTCCAACCCTCACATCCGTGCATGACTACTGGAAAAATGGCTGCAAAAAACTATTCAGTCCAGTATTTTGGACAAACTAGTGGGTTAGAGAGAAACATCTCCACACCCGACGGGAACACCGGCTTGTAAGGACCGTGCAGGTGACCCCACAGGAGCCGGGCACGCCTGCCACAAAGACCCTCAGAAACACAGACAGCTTGCCGCACTCTCGACCGACAGGTGGTCGAAGAACCTTGTCTGCTGAGTGAGGGGAGTACCCCGTGCCGTTAGCAAGTAGGGAGATGCGATTCGAATGAAGGTGGAGGGCTGCAAGCCCTGCTTCTAGGGGCTTTGTTGTTCAGGTTTGGTTCGTGTTAGCAAAAGCGAAGCGATAAAAGCCAAATGTGCGAAGCTGTGAGGCCATGCTCGTGGGCTGTCAGTGAACACCCCCGGCAGCCTAACAGAGCCAGTCAGAGGATGTGTTCTAACTCCGGAATTCCATGACTGGGTTTTCTCGCTCCAGACAGTAATTCCAGGGAGAAGAGCCGCATGGACAGAGGTGTTTGCCCAGCATTATGGTTTGCCGGTTCGTTTAACTTTAACTTCTGGCCACACACAGTGCACGGCGCGTGGGATCTTAGTTGGGTCCAGCGACCCCGGTGCAGTGCAGACTGTTAACCATGGGACCGCCAGGGACGTCCCCTGTCGGCACGATCTGTAAGAACAGACGGTCAGTAGGGAACGACCTCAGGAACTCAGTAAGTGGTGGCAGCGGCGGCGGCGTGTCCTCACCCACCTCCCCCGTGCTCTGAGCACCCTGCCCGCCCCCAGGCCCCACCCCCCGTGACAGGCAAAGCCCAGCTGCACTTGGGACTCCAGGGCGCCCTGTCCAGTGCCCTGGGGCCATGCTACCTCTTCTCTCGTCCCCTTGCCAGGATGTTCCTGCATGGCAGCTGCATGCCTTGCTCGTTCAGGTCCGGCTGCCTCCTCCCTCAGACTCTGGCACAAAGAAAGGCTCTGATAAGGCCTGATGCACAACATACAGACCCTGGAACAGCCGCACCGCAGTCCCCCGGAGCCGGTTCAAATGCAGCGTCTCCGGGATAAGATGGCAGACAGGGTGGAAGTGTCTTTCCCCACAGTCCAACATTCAGATGCGGGACCTCAGACCCCACCTCAGACACACTGCTTGTCAGCAAACATTTTAACCAAATTCTCAGCCAGAGACTTTAGATTTTGAGCAGCTCTGTATATTGGCCGTATAGTTATTCTCAAAATATGAGTTCCCATTGTTCACTCCCCTCTCCAGTTAAAGCACACCTTCTCTTTCCCTCCCGCACTGTGGGGTGCTGGTCTTCACCGCCTCTCAAACCCTCATCTGCCCCGAGAAGGGAGGGACCCCCGCAGCAGCTGGCCCGCTCCAAGGCCAGCAGGGCGCCATGGCAACCGCTCCCATCAGTAACTCAATTTCATCTCCGCTTTTACATCTTTGTCCCCTCAGTCCTGAAGCAGGGAGCTTTTTTAATCTGGAAAGTACGCAAGATGGCTCCTGGTTGCTATGCCAACAGCAGCTACTTCTAACGGGCTTGACTGTCACCCAGGAAGCCATCAGCCGCTCAGACTGTAGACCTCAAGGCACCACAGCTTCATCCCTCGCCTGGCCGAGGGCGCCAGCCTCCAAGACCCCTGCAGGCTGCTGTCAGGGGGGCCTTTTGGAGGACAGCTCTTGGTCTCTGTCCCTAAAGCCCAGGCTGTTTGCTTGCCGCGCTCGCCAAACAAAGCCCTGCAGACCAGGCAGCTTCAGCAGTAGGCTCCTGTGTGGAGGCGCAGAGGCCAGCTTCACAGGCTGGAGGCTGGGAGTGCAAGGTCAAGGTGTCAGCTGGTTTGGTTGCTCCTGAGGCCTCTCCTTGGCTTGTGGGTGGCCACCGTCCTCCGTGTCCCTGTGATCACCTTTGTGTCTTCAAGTCCTTATGAAGGATGCCAGTCAGCCTGTGTGACAACCACCCCCTAAAGTCCCC
The DNA here is from genome assembly GCF_032452875.1 of Bos javanicus. Taxonomy (NCBI): domain Eukaryota; kingdom Metazoa; phylum Chordata; class Mammalia; order Artiodactyla; family Bovidae; genus Bos; species Bos javanicus. The sequence continues at coordinate 72,236,164 of NC_083884.1, forward strand.
TTTTAACCTACTCTCTGCTAAGGACCCCCCTCCACGCACCCACTTTTGGGACAGAGCTCAGCCTGTGAACACCCACCTGACTGAGCCCTTGCTTGCACTGTGACCACTCCCAGGAGACTGGCAAACCTGAGGGTCATCCGTTCTGCAGACCCCAAGCCTGCAGTTGGCGTCAGGAATCCCGTCCCGAGGCCCAGCTGGTTCTGAGCTCTTGGGGGCGGAAGCAGGAAGTTTGGGGAGCCAGGGGTCAGGCGCTGCAGGGACTCTGGCTTTCAGTCAGCGCGAGGCAGAATCAGCTCCTGGCGGCTTCCAGAGGCGGCTGATCTGGGGAAGGTTCTCGAAGCATCGGTCTGCAGCGAACAGAATCGAGGAGGCAGAGCCTGAGCCCGAGGCCACGGGGGCCGGGGCGGTGATGCAGGCGAGAGAGGGGAGCCCTGGGCCTGTGTGACAGGGAATGAGGAGGTGTGGGGCTCAGGGGCCCGGGGCGGCGCTGGGACAGACGGCACCTTCTGCTGAGGGGTGGACAGGCGGCTGCTTGATGGAGGGTCTGCGGAGCTGGAGGTCTCATGAACTTCCTGGGGGGCGGGACACGTGGTAAGGAGAGCAGCTGGACGTGAGCCTGGACTGTGAGGCTGAGGGGCCGGAAGTCGTCTCAGCCTCGGGAGGGTGGGGGAGCTGGGGACACTGGGCCAGAGACAGGGAGGCTGGAGCCTGGGACCGAGTGAGAACATGTTCAGGAAGGTGACCGTCCATTCAGACAAGGCTGAGCCCTGAGCCAGGTTTGGTGAGAGGGGTGGGACGATGGGAGCCTCGGAATGGGAGGGGCTGCCCGCTCTGCAGGGTTGGGGGGACGCGCGCTGATAGTAATGGGGGGATGACCGTGGGCCCACCCAGCGATGAGGTGAAGACAATGCAGCAGACAGGATGTGCGCACAGGCAGACGCACGTGGCCCGGTGGTGGGGGCGGACGGGGAGTGGGCTGAGAGCAGGACGGGCCAGGGAGGAGCGCCGTCGGGAAGGGGGCCTGGGTGGGCACAGGCGGCGGGCGGCGGGGGCAGGGCTCCAGGAGGCCCAGCGCCCCATCCACCCACGGGTGCGGCATGAGGCGGCGGCTGAGGGCAGGTAGGTGCGGGGACCACAGGGGCTGTGACAGCGGCCGTGGTGGGGACAAGAGAAGGGGCTGGGGGCAGGGCTGGCCGTCCAGGCAAGGCTGCGGCCCATGGGCCGTGGCGGATGGCAGGCTCGGGAAACCACGTAGTCACGTGTGCGCTGTGGTTAAGAAAAATACGGATGGAAAATAGCCGGGCCTTGCACAAGAGTGCAGGCTGCACCCTGAGCCGCCCTGGTGTGTGGGGGCTGGGCCACCATGTGAAGTGTGTTTTCTACAATTTTTTTTACTGTAAAGTGCAGTAACGTAACATTTGCCATTTCAAGACCCTTCAGTGTTGCAATTCTGGGGTGTTAAGTGCACTCACAGTCTTGTGCAACTATCCCCTCGGTTTTTCATCCCAGGCGGAAACTCTGTGCCCATAAAGTGTAAGTTGTAGTGTGGTCCTAGGTAAAAACGTGAAGGGCGCTGGGTCAGTGGCCAGCAGGGGGGTCCGTGTCTCGGGTTACACAGAGGACAAGGCCCTTGCAGGAGAAGGGCCAGTGAGCTGGCGTGCCAGGGTGCCGTGGACCTGCCGTGATTCATGCACACACAGCTCTCACTTCAATTCTAAGGAAAAGGTGTGTCTCAAGGAGGAAGCCAGGAAGTAAAATGAAGAGACAAACCGCAGATCTGGTGCTAAATTTTTCATGGAATGAAAAGGTCTGAAGAAACAGTGCAGAAAAACTCAAGGGGCCCAAGCAGCACTCCTGGCCGGATATTTGTTAAGTTTAATATTGAGAAGCCAGTAAAAATATCTATTAAAGAAAAACCCGCAATGGGAGAGAACAAAGAACTGCAGTGACCTAAAAAAAATAAGCTACAAAATTATATCGCCTTCCGCTCACACCAAAAGCAGGATTCTCTTTCAACAGAGGACTGGCAACAGTGAAAAGGCCCACAGCCTGATATTTAAGACGCAGAAGCTTGAGAATTCACAAGAAACTCCTTCCAAATGGAAGGAGACCTGAAACATCTAATAGCTCATGAAAAGATGCGAGAATCGTCTTCAGGACACTCTTGCACTGGGGTCTGTGGGAGCAGGGAGCAGGGCAGTGGCGGCCAACGCGCTCCACCTCCGGGCGGAGACTTGTTGGACACATTGTATCTCAGGGAGGAAACCAGAGCCAGGCCGCCACCAGCTCAACAGCCAAGCGCGCCATGCTGCCCTTAGTCACTCGGTGTCTGACTCTGCGACCCCCTGGACTGCGGCACGCCAGGCCTCCCTGTCCTCCTCTCCCGGAGTTCACACTCACGTCCATCGAGTCGGTGATGCATCCAGCCATCTCCTCCTCTGCCGTCCCCTCCTCCTCCCGCCCCCAATCCCTCCCGCATCAGGGTCTTTTCCAAGGAGTTGGCTCTTCCCATCAGGAAGCCCTGCCCCCTGCTTTTCACAGACCCCAGGGCAAAGTGTCCTGAAGGCAGTTCTGGCATCTTTTTGTGAGCTAGTAAGCTTTTCAGGTCTCCTTCCATTTCCAACAGGGTTTCTCGTGAATTTTCAAGATTCCTTTGATCAAGCTCTTCACAAAGTATTGGAGCTTCAGCTTCAGCATCGATCCTTCCAATGGATATTCAGGGTTGATTTCCTTTAGGATGGACTGGTTTGATCTCTTTGCTGTCCAAGGGGCTCTCAAGAGCCTTCTCCAGCACCACTGGAAAGCACAATTCTTCCGCACTCAGCCCTCTGTAAGGTCCAACTCTCACATCCATACACGATTACTGGAAAGACCAGAGCTTTGACTATACGGACCTTTGTCGGCAAAGTACTATCTGTGCTTTTTAATACGCTGTTTCGGTTTGTCATAGTTTTTCTTCCAAAAAGCAAGCATCTTTTAATTTCATGGCTGCAGCTACCATCTGCAGCAATTTGGGAGCCCAAGAAAACAGTCTGTCACTGTTTCCATTGTTTCCTCATCTATTTGCCATGAAGTGATGGGACCATATGCCATGATCTTTGCTTTTTTAATGTTGAGTTTAAAGTCAGCTTTTTCACTCTCCTCTTTCACTTTCATCAAGAGGCTTTTCAGTTCCTCTTCACTTTCTGCCATAAGGGTGGTGTCATCTGCATATCTGAGGTTATTGATATCTCTTCCGGCAATCTTGATTCCAGCTTGTGCTTCATCCAGCCTGGCATTTCACATGATGTACACTGCATATAAGTTAAATAAGTAGGGTGACAATATACAGCCTTGACTTACCCCTTTCCCCGTTTGGAACCAGTCTGTTGTTCCATGTCCAGTTCTAACTGTTGCTTCCTGACCTGCATACAGATTTCTGAGGAGACAGGTCAGGTGGTCTGGTATTCCCATCTCTTGAAGAATTTTCCACAGTTTATTGTGATCCACACAGTCAAAGGCTTTGGCATAGTCAATAAAGCAGAAATAGATGTTTTTCTGGAACTCTCTTACTTTTTTGATAATCCAGCAGATGTTGGCAATTTGATCTCTGATTCCTCTGCCTCTTCTAAATCCAGCTTAAACATCTGGAAGTTCTTGGTTCACCTACTGCTGAAGCCTGGCTTGAGGGCTTTTGAGCATTACCTTACTAGCATGTGAGATGAGTGCAATTGTGCGGTAGTTTGAGCATTCTTTGGCATTGCCTTTCTTTGGGATTGGAATGAAAACTGACCTTTTCCAGTCCTGTGGCCATTGCTGAGTTTTCCAAGTTTGCTGGCATATTGAGTGCAGCACTTTCACAGCATCATCTTTTAGGATTTGAAATAGCTCAACTGGAATTCCATCATCTCCACTAGCTTTGTTCGTAGTGATGCTTTCTAAGGCCCAGTTGATTTCACAATACTTCGTCTAGAAAGGGATTCTATGCTGTGACCTCAACCACGCGGGTGGTGCTGATGGGATTTCAACACCAGTCTAGGAAGAAGGGCCCTGGGATCCACACAGTGACCTATGGGCAAGCCTGTAGGACGGAGTGCGGCCGCGGGTCGGCGGCGGGCTGTGCGGGGCTCCCCGTCGGGTCATGTCTGCATCCGAGGCGCTCAGGTCAGCAGTTCCCAGGATGCCTGGAGTGGGGCAGGAAGGCGACGCTGAGGACCCACCAGGGGACGAGGTCTCCGAGGGGGGTCGGGCCAGGTCGCCCGGCTCGCGCCCTGTCCGCCGACCCCCGGCCCTGTGAGCCGACGTGCCCTGGGCCGACCTGCGCGTGCATCCCGAGGAGAAACGGAGGACGCAGTGCGCCCAGCGCCTGGCTCCGACCGCCGGAGACCCCTGCGAGCCCAGCGCCCAGTCCCAGAGAACCCGCGCCTGCGCGCCGCACACCTCCTGGAGCCGGCCCCGCCCCGCCCCGCCCCGCCCCGCCCCGCCCCCGCCAGTCCCCGCCCCCGCCAGTCCTCGCCCCCGCGCTCCTCGCCGGCCCCGCCCCCGCGCTCCTTGACGGCCCCGCCCCGCCTCGCTGGCCCCGGCCCCGCGCTCCTCGCCGTCCCCCGCCCCGCCCCGCCCCGCCGACCCCGCCCGCCCCGCCGACCCCGCCCGCCCCGCCGACCCCGCCCGCCCCGCCGACCCCGCCCCCGCGCTCCTCGCCGGCCCCGCCCCGCCCCGGCGGCCCCGCCCCCGCGCTACTCGGCCCTCACTGGCTGGCTCCGAGGCCCAGCTGGCAGGGCCGGCCAATGGGCGTGCGGCGCGCGCCGCGACACGTGCGCCCCGCCCTGCCTGACTGATGGGGAGCGGGCGGTGCTCTGGGCGGGGCGCGCGGGGCGGGGCGCGCGGGGCGGGGCGCGGGGCGGGCCCTGGGCGGGGGCGCGCGCTGATTGGCGGGCGCCCAGCTCCGAGGCCGTTAACGGCGGCGCGGCGGGGCCGTGGCTCCAAAACAAAGGGCAGGCGGCCCGCGGGCGGCGGCGGGGATGCCTTGCGGGCGGCCGGGGCGCCAACGGCCGCAGCGCGTCCCGGGCCGCTCCGGGGCCGCCGGAGACCCGCGCCCGCGCTGAGCGAGGCCGGGCCGATGGGCGCTGCGGGCCGGGGCGCGGAGCGGTGGGCGGCCGTGAGTAGGGCGGGCCCCGGGGACCAGCGGCGTCGGCCGCGGGCGGGGGCCGCCGGGCTCGGCGCGGCCCGGGACTCGGGGCGGGCGCGCCGCCTCCGACCCCGCCCCGCCGCGGAAAAGGTGTGGGCGCAGCCGCCCGCCCGGGGGTAAACAGGCTTCTTCCCCGGAGGCAGGGTCGCGGCTGGAGCGGGGGGGCGGTGGGGACAAAAGAGGCCCCCGCGTTTGCACCGAAGGGCCCTTGTGCAGGGCGAGGCCGAAACGAATCGTGCCCGTCGGGCTTCGGGGCTCGCTGCCCGAGCCCCGAGCCCCGGGCGGCGCCGAGTCCAGGTCTGGCCCGTTCTGGGTGGGACTGGGCCCGGTTCCGTGCTAGGTGGACCACGGCCCCACCCCCGGCCTTTTCTGAGCCGCTACGTGCCTTCTTTCTGTGGAAGCGTACACACACCTCAACCTGTTGTTCTGCGCCAAGAATGTTCTTTCCGCCTCCGGGGATGGCTCTCAGGTGCGGCCCTGAGCAGGCGGCCCCTCTGCTCCCCGGAGGTGGACACGCCGGCCGAGCCCCGCCCCGGGCAGCAGCTGGCCCGTTCCCGGTGTTGAGCTTTGCGACCCTGCTTCAGCCTCTGGTCTGACATAGGCCAGCTTGGGCCCCTCCCGCCGCCTCCCCCTTGTATCTTAGGGGCCAGGTGTCTTCTCCGTGGGGGGAGCCTTGGCCAGGCCCAGGGGCAGCCCCGTCTTAGCAGGGCTGTAACCACCTAGCACTGGGCACTGAGTGATCTTGATTACCTATCTGTTTGAGTCTTTTTGAGTTGAAATCAGCTTACTTTGGAACAACTTTTATGTTTACACAAGAGTTGCAAAGGTAGTCCAGCCCGTCCCAGCCTGCGCTCTACCCAGCGTGCCCACTGCCGCCCAGCGTGGGCCTGTGTGCTTGCCAAAATTAAAAACTGGTAAAAGTACATGCCTTTATAAAGCTCTTTATGTCGAGAGCCTTTGATCCCTCCCTGCCTTGTCAGGGCCCGCCAGGATCCTGGGGCGGGGCGGGGGGGGGGGGGGGGGGCAGGGGGCGAGGTGGATGCCCACGAGGACTTGCTGTGCGGGAGTGTCTCTTCCTCCCTGAAAAACTGATGAGGGAAGGTAGTTTCAAATATGAAGAAGCAGTGGAAGTTCTCCTCCTCATCTCTGACACTTTATCCAGAGTCGTTTGGTTTTAACTTTTTAGAAAGGGGTTAGATTGGCTGATCAGCAAAACCTGCAGGAGTGGGGAGAGTGTGGAGAGAGGGGAGGATGGAGCAAGCGCTGGACGCCGGGTCCCTGGAGGCTGAGGCTCCAGGGAGGACAGTGGGGAGGGTTTGGTCCAGTTGGGCGCTGGGTGACACCCCTGCGGTGACTGCAACACTGGGCCTGTCGCTGGCCATGGAGTCAGGCCGTGTCCACACCCAGGCGGCCTCAGGACCAGGGATCCCCGTGGGCGCTGTTAGGCATGGACACAGCCCTTGGCCACCGCGCAGCCTACCTGACGCCCGGAGCTATTCTCGGGGCGCCTGGGCCCATTTTACAGGTCGGGTAGCAATTTGGCTTGAGGCCCCCCAGCTTCCCCTCATGTGGCTTTGTTCAGTCTTGGTCCGTCTGAGTCCCCCCACCCCCACCCCTCAGCTGCACAGCCTCTGCTGAGCACCAGCCCCGTTCTGGCTCCTCTCTGCGTCTCTGGTTTTCCCATCCCTTCCTCGACAAAAGGGGTGCTTGGTGTTTCAATGAGCACGAGGCTCCTAAAATGGCCGAGCGTCCCAGCGCCCTTCCTCCTCTCCCTCTTGGAGCTGAAGAGGGGCATCCCTGCCTGTGTCTTCCCTTCTGAGCAGCAAGTGGGCGACTTCTGCTAGGAGGCACCCAAGGACTCTTAGTTACTAGGGGGAGAAATTAAAACACTGTATCAGAGGCTCTTAGAAAAGAAAGGCTGGGTGCCAGCGCACTGCTCAGCAGGCAGGTGGGCAGGGCGGGGCCGGGAGGACTCACAAACCCACGTTGGGCCAGAGGGGCCGGAGCCCACACCCTCCCGGGAGTCAGCCGTTCGCTTGGGGTTCTGCTTCTCAGGTTTGTCTTCCGAATGGTGAAGCACCATATGGACATGGGCCTGATTCACGTTCTCAAAATAAATATCCATGCTTATTTTAGGAGGAAAACTTCTGGAATCCAGAATGTTATTTTTGCTCTAAAAACTTACCCCACACTAGCATCTTAGGAGGATGGCGGCTGCTCCCCAAACCCGGGGACACAGCAGCCACAGCAGTGAGGCCGGTGGTGTGTTTGCCCTTCAAGTGCTAAGATGGGTCCTGACCTGTCAGCAGGTCTCCTCGAAGAGCGCGCTGTACTGGTGGCTGGAGAAGTGGGCCTCGGGGACGCCCAGCCCAAAATCCCAGTTAAATCACAACATGCTTCTCTGTGACCAAGATCCAGGCTGGGCCCCTGCTCCGCTGGGCTCCCCAGGGGTCAGCGAGGAGGGAGGGCAGGACAGATGGCAGAACACGCGGGCTGGAGGCACGCCAGCCTTTGAAGGGTGACCGTGGGCACCGAGGATGGACGGGGCCTGGCGCTCCAGGGGAAGGGGCCTCCGGGGGGCTGGCAGTATGCGGGAGGCGATCTACACCCGGAGAAATTCAAAGAAACAGAAAAGCCTTGGCAAGCCATCACCCTGTCTGCTTGGCTGTACCAGGGGCAGGGTCTTCGTTACCCCATCAGGGACTGAACCCTTGCCCCTGCAGTGGAGGCGCCAAGTCCTAACCCCTGGGACACCAGGGAAGTCCCCAAGATGCCACTTAAACAGCCCTTCCCTGTTAGAGGTCACTCGGAGTTAGAAATGAGGGGTGTCCCCGTTCTAAGAGGGAAAAGCAAAAGTTGCTCAGTCGTGTCCACCTCTGTGCGACCCCGTGGACTGCAGCCGGCCAGGCACCTCTGTCCTTGGGATTCTCCAGGCAAGAAGACGGGTGGGCTGCCGTGCAGTCACCTGTTTAAAGGCAGGGCTTGGTGAAGGCCGTCTGGTGGTCTCTGCCCAGGTCACTGGTGCTTCTGCCTCGAAAGGGGCCCAGGGCTCTGAAGTTGAGCCACCAGGGCTAAAAGAGAAGGTACCACATTTAAGACTCCTTTAAATACAGAGAAGACTCAAGTGAAGACATGGAGATGGATTTGGGGCCTGCAGGCAGGGAACGCTTTCCTTCCTGGTTGAGGCTGGTATGCCCGCCCCCCCCCCCCGACCAGCCGGCCCCCCACCCTTAGGACACACCGCCCAGTGTAGCCCGCAGCTTCCTGGGCACCGTGAGCTGGAGGAGTCTGAGAGACAGCAGGAGGCGTGGCGAGCCCGAGCAGGGGGGCCACTGGGGGTCCTCCTCCTGGACCACCCCAGCCCAAACCCTTCCCGCCCTGTTAGTTCTTCTCAAACCGACCGAGTCCTGGTCTGAAAGGTGTAAATGCTTCCCACTCCAGTTACTGCTTCCTTTTCAGACCCCACCAGGGACCCTGAGAGGGTCAAGGAAGCCTCCGTCCCCCGCAGACACTTCCGGACCCGATCTCTCTGTCCCGCCGGCTCCCTGGCTCATTTGCACTCGCAGGTGGACACACACACGTTTCCTATGCCGTGTGTACAGTGCTTCCTATGCTGTGACTTGAATTGTATTCAACAGTGACTTTGAGGAAGATTCACATTCACGGTATCTCCAGTCCTGGTCATGGTGTAGCTCCCCATGGATGTTCAGTTCAGGCGCTCAGTCGTGTCTAACTGCGACCCCATGGACTGCAGCCCGCCAGGCCTCCCTGTCCATCACCAACTCCCGGAGTTCACTCAAACTCATGCCCATCAAGTCGGTGATGCCATCCAGCCATCTCATCCTCTGGCGTCCCCTTCTCCTCCCGCCTTCAATCAGCATCAGAGTCTTTTCAAATGAGTCAGCTGTTCGCGTCAGGTGGCCGAAGTATTGCAGTTTCAGCTTCAACATCAGTCCTTCCAATGAATATTCAGGACTTATCTCCTTCAGAATGGACTGGATGGATCTCCTTGCAGTCCAAGGGACTCTCAAGAGTGTTCTCCAACACCACAGTTCAAAAGCATCAATTCTTTGGCGCTCAGCCTTCTTTATGGATGTAGGGCTGTGTTTTTACCCCTCAGAATTGTGTACAAGGTGTTTCGGGTCTTGAGTCTGCTCACAGATACTCTGTTGTTACACTGCTGTGTGCCAGCATGGTTTCACTTAGGAGGCTTTTCTCCTCGCCTTGTGGAGCTGGCTGGGGCTCCTGGGAGGCTGCATGAGGGTGTAGAGGCCTCCTGGTTTAGTCCGCGTCTCAAAGGACACTTTCCAACTTGTAACATTGTGTATGATGTTTTGGTCCATGCCTCAAAACAGTTCTCTTCACAATCTTAGTTTGCATGGAATGTTTTTTAAATTGTGAATGGATGTTAAATTTTTCCAAACTTTTTTCCATCCATTCAGATAAATGGAACAACTGTGGTAAATGTTTCCAATGTTAAGTCGCCTTGCGTTCTTGTGATGAGACCCCCAGCTGTGCAGTCCCGTAATACAGTGCTGGGTCCCGTCCGGTCAGTATTGCATAGGATGTTTGCATCTTGGTTTCTTTGAAGAAGCTTAGTGGATTCCGTTCTTGTTTTTCTTTTCTGGCTCTGCCGCAGGACTTGCGAGGTCTGTTCCCCAACCACGGACGGAACCTGAGCCCCAGCAGTGAAAGTGCGGACCCCCAGACAGGGGTTTGAGGTCAGGTAGCCACGTGAAATGGTGGGAAGGTGCTTCCTCTTTCTCTTCCCGGGAAGCGTTCTCAGCAGGTTGGAACGAGCCCTCTCTGGAGGTGCAGTCGACTTCTCCAGGGACGTTCTTTGCTACCAGGGTGTGTATTGGAGGAGGAGAATTTTTACCAGTGACTTGATTTGTGTTGACAGGATTATTCAGCTTTTCTAGTTCTTCTGGAGTCATATTTTTAAGCTTTTTTCCAGGAATCATCGTGTGGTTCAGGCCTTCACCTCTGTTGACTTGAGCCGACCGCAGCACCTGTGCCAAGTCTCACGGTTGTTTGCGTTTCCGGGGGCTGGCTGAGCCGACAGGCGCGCCTCTGCCTCGTGGATCCTCTCCAGGGGGTCCAGCTTCCCTTTTCTCTTTCCTTAATTTTTTTTCCCTATTTGTTTACTTTCTTATATTTTCTTGGGGTTGCTTTCCTGTGACTTCTGGATGTTTTTAAAGAGGGGTGTTTAGCTCAGTAATCCCACCTGTCTTCTAATATCCATCCTGTAAGAACCGACATTCCCCTTAAGTTCTGGTAATTATTTTATGGTTTGGAAGTCGCTTAGTCCTGCCTGACTCTTTGTGACCTCTTGGACTGCACAGTCCATGGACTTCTCCAGGCCAGAATACTGGAGTAGCCTTTCCCTTCTCCAGGGGATCTTCCCCACCCAGGGATCGAATCCAGGTCTCTCGCATTGCAGGTGGATTCTTTACCAGCTGAGCCATCAGGGAAGCCCGTTTTATTGTTCAAAATATTTTCTGATTTCCATTATTCTTAGTCACATGGGTATATAGAAGCATATTTCCTAAGTTACAAGCATATGAGAAGTCTTCTAGTTACACACTGACTTGTGGTTTGTGCCGAGGTCTGAGTGCACGCCGTGAGTCCCACCCTGAGTGCTGAGGCGCGCCGGGTGCTCGGTAGATGTGCACGTGAAGTAATGAGCTGGAGTCTCTGGTTCTCAGACGGTTTTCTACATGTGTTTCAGCTCCAGTTGCTTCATCAAAATGTGTGTCTGCCTGCATTTGTGTTTGCTCTGTCAGCTGGTGAAGAGTGCAGTGGAGTACACTGTATGCTTATGTGGTTATATGCAGCATGCCAAAGATTATATACAACCATGGTCCTATTTTGATTATAAATTTATCTCAAAGTTGTTCCAACTTTTGACTTACGTATTTTGACACTGTTAGGAAGTAACAAGATTTATACTTGCTACTTATCTCCCTGCTGTTTTATCTAATGGAAGTTTTTTCCATTCAGATCAGTTCAGTTCAGTCACTCAGTCGTGTCCGACTCTTTGCGACCCCATGAATCGCAGCACGCCAGGCCTCCCTGTCCATCACCAACTCCCGGAGTTCACCCAGACTCACGTCCATCAAGTCAGTGATGCCATCCAGCTATCTCATCCTCTGGCGTCCCCTTCTCCTCCTGCCCCCAATCCCTCCCAGCATCAGGGTCTTTTCCAATGAGTCAACTCTTCTCATGAGGTGGCCAAAGTACTGGAGTTTCAGCTTCAGCATCATTCCTTCCAAAGAAATCCCAGGGCTGATCTCCTTCAGAATGGACTGGTTGGACCTCCTTGCAGTCCAAGGGACTCTCAAGAGTCTTCCTCAACACCACAGTTCAAAAGCATCAATTCTTGGGCGCTCAGCCTTCTTCACAGTCCAACTCTCACATCCATACATGACCACAGGAAAAACCATAGCCTTGACTAGATGAATCTTTGTTGGCAATGTCTCTGCTTTTGAATATGCTATCTAGGTTGGTCATAACTTTCCTTCCAAGGAGTAAGCATCTTTTAATTTCATGGCTGCAGTCACCATCTGCAGTGATTTTGGAGCCCAGAAAAATAAAGTCAGCCACTGTTTGCACTGTTTCCCCATCTATTTGCCATGAAGTGATGGGACCGGATGCCATGATCTTCGTTTTCTGAACGCTGGGCTTTAAGCCAACTTTTTCACTCTCCACTTTCACTTTCATCAAGAGGCTTTTGAGTTCCTCTTCACTTTCTGCCATAAGGGTGGTGTCATCTGCATATCTGAGGTTACTGATATTTCTCCCGGCAATCTTGATTCCAGCTTGTGTTTCTTCCAGTCCAGCGTTTCTCATGATGTACTCTGCGTAGTAGTTAAATAAGCAGGGTGACAATATACAGCCTTGACGAACTCCTTTTCCTATTTGGAACCAGTCTGTTGTTCCATGTCCAGTTCTAACTGTTGCTTCCTGACCTGCATACACATTTCTCAAGAGGCAGATCAGGTGGTCTGGTATTCCCATCTCTTTCAGAATTTTCCACAGTTGATTGTGATCCACACAGTCAAAGGCTTTGGCATAGTCAATAAAGCAGAAATAGATGTTTTTCTGGAACTCTCTTGCTTTTTCCATGATCCAGCGGATGTTGGCAATTTGATCTCTGGTTCCTCTGCCTTTTCTAAAACCAGCTTGAACATCAAGTTTTTCCATTAAATGTTATTAAGGGAAATACAAACATATGTAATAGTTTTCATTATTTTAGTACTTTTTCTATCCATTTGCTGCTTTAACTTTTTCGTTCATCTTCCTTGCGATGTGGTTGGTGTCTGTCCGGCGCGTGTCTGTCCGGCGCGCAGCAGCGATGCAGTGTGCATTCACTCCTGCAGACTCTCCCGTATGGGTTGTCACGGAGCATTTGGCGGAGCTCCCTGCGCCGCACAGCAGACGTCCATGTTGACCGCTTCACATATAGCAGTGTGTGTGTGTTAAGCCCAAACTCCTAGCTTTTCCCTCCCCTGCCTGCCTCTCCCCTTTGGGAACCATGAGTCTGTTTCCTGAGTTGGTTTCTGTTTCGTGAATCAGTTGACTTGTGTCAGTTTTTGGATCCCACGTGTAAGTGGCACCTTATGATATCTAACTTCGCTTAATGTGATGATCTCTAGGTCAGTCCACGCTGCTGCCAATGGCATTATTATGAAACGTGTGCGTATGTGTGTGTGTGTACACAAACACCCCCACGGTGCCTTCATCCACTCCTGTCAGTGGACACTCAGCTGCTTCCATTCTTGGCTGTTTTGAGCGGTGCTGATATGAACGCTGGGCTGCATGTACCCTCTTGAATGTTTCCTCCAGATAAGTGGGCTCGCTAGGTTGGTTGTATGGTAACTGAAACCCCCACGCTGCTCTCCCCGGTGGCTGCACCAGTGCACACTCCCAGCAGCAGCGCCAGGAGCCCCTCTTGTGCACACCCTCTGCAGCCTTTGCTATCTGTGGTCTTTTGGACGGCCCTTCTGACGGGTGTGAGGAGCCACCACTGCGGCTCCGACTTGCTTTTCTCTGTTGTTCCGTCTTTGTGGGAACCGCGTGCGTCAGCGAGTAATCACGGCCACAGGTCTTGCTGCTGCTGCCCAGCCTCTTGCTTCTCCTTTCGCCCTCTCTGAGCCTTAATTTAAGGTGTGTGTCTTGGAAGCAGCATCGAGATAAAGTGTGTTTTCTGTCTAGTCTGAAACCTTCAACTCTAACGTGAGTCCACTTACGTTTCACCTACGCACTGAAATGCCTGGGTTTCAATCTTCCTTCATTAGGCTTCTTGCTCTTCCCCCGGCCCGCTCCCTCCCTTCGTCACCTCCCTTTACACGTTTGGAAGCGACACACCTGCTCTTTTTGTTGGGACAGATGTTTAAGGCACATTTACCCTTCGTTTAGCAGAGCGTCCCTTTAGCCCACACGCGAAGCTGCTTTTGGGATGCTGCTCCGCCCACGCCTCCACCCGCGCCTCCGCCTTGCTCTGTTGCTCACCCATCCTGAGCACGGCGCAGCGCTCCGGAGGTGGGCTGCCCTGCCCGCCTGTGCACTCAGCCTCTTCTTTACTCAGCATCCTGCCTCCTTGAGGTCTCAAGTCGAGACCCGAGTGGGCTTTGTTTCGTTCTCTCATTTCTGTCTGAAGCACATCCCTGAATCTCCCCCAGTGATGCTTTCCGGAAGTCAAGCTGCTCGTCTGCAAATGACACGTCCCGCGGTCCGTGGCGACATTCCCGCTGCAGAGTCCCGGGAGAACGGGGTTCCCCTTCAGGGCCTCGGGGTGCCTCCCCACTGCCTCCGCCTTCTGCTGACTGACTGGGGAAGTTGCTCTGGTGAAAGGTGGCCTTCCCTTCCCTTCGGGAGGCTTCTCAGACATCCCTGCTTTTCTTCAGTGCTCTGCAGCCTCCGTACTGAGTGATGCGGCGTGGCTTCCTTCTCCTTCACCCTCCTCGGGTCTGCTGGTGATCAGTCTGCACTGTCCTCGAGTCCTGGCAACTCCGCATCTCCTCTCGCGTCTCCTTCCGGGGTCCTCAGACACCTCTGTGCTCCTGGTGTCAGATCCAGTGAGTCGCCGCTAGGTCCGGCGTCATGCAGCGCTCACTGCGCTTTCTCCTAAGAGGCGCCAGCTGCAGTCTGCGCTCAGGCCTGGCCCAAGTGCGCCAGTGTGCGTGGCATCATTCGTGTCACAGGCCTGTCTCATTTTCCCGGCACGTCTGTTGGAAGGGCTCTGCCCTTTCCACGCGGAATGGTCTTGGCACCCTTGTTGAAAATCACGGGACTGTGCATGAGGGTGTATTTCTGGATTGATAGGTAATTTCCTAGAGACCAGTACGGGACCCACCACACATGCACAGACGTCATGGTGCTTGGAGCCACTGACGAGTTCCGTTACTCGGGGCAGGACGGGCCCAGTGCTCCTGGCGTCTCTCCGATGGGAAGTTTGTTGGCTGCTATCTCTTCCACGTGCCCTAAAGCCAGAGGACAAAAGACGTATTTGAGCTACTGTTTTCTCAAATTATTTATGTGTGAAAGTGGTTCACCAACCACTCCCAACTAAATGGAAGTTAGGGTCCACGGTCGGGTATTAACCTTCTTGTTATGTACAATTTCTCGTAAAGAATTAGATCTGTGACGTCTAGGCCTGCGCTTTCCCTCGTCTTTGCAACAGGCGTGCTAAGCCAGGCACGTCCTCTCTCTCCCCGTGACCCTCTGCCGTGTGTTGACAGGTTGTGGCGTTTCTCGCACCCAGTCTGTGTGGACGGAGCCACACGCCCTCTGAACGGCGGCTCTGGCGTGCATGTTCCAGTGTTCTTCTGTTGGAGAGCCCAGCAGAGCTGCAGCTCCTCCCGCGCCAGCCCTGAGCTGAGCCAGGAGTGCCCCGCGATGGTGAAGATGACCAAGTCTAAAACTTTCCAAGCGTATCTGCCCAACTGCCACCGAACCTACAGCTGTGTCCACTGCAGGGCCCACCTGGCCAATCACGACGAGCTGATCTCCAAGGCAAGTGTCTGCTCACGAAATCAGGGGCCTATGAGGAGAGGAATATGGACTCTCCCAGGTGTGCTGACCTTGAGCGTCTGCAGCCTCGTGGGCGGCACTGTGGGAAGTCGTGTGTGAGTGTGTGCGGCGTGAGTGTGTGCGGCTGCGCTGTGGGCTTGGCTGTGGCACTGCCCAGTGGCGGGTCCAGGGGGCTGGTGGCTGGGTTTGCACACACACCGTCCACCTGTGCAAACCGAGGCCTGGGCTGCGGGCCGCTTGGCTTCCAGGGCCAGGAGCTTATTCCTGGGTGATAGGCAGGAACCAAAAGAAGGTTCTGATCCGTTTCGTTTCTGGTTACTTTTGAGGCCTGTCGTCCCACTTGGTCCCTTGAGCCTGGCAACTGGGGTGACAAGTCCCCGTCCAGTGCCCCCTCCAGGTCCTGTGGCCATGCAGTTGGGATTGGCCGGAGGTTGGAGACACACAGATGCCCTCTTCTGCCTCCTTGGCCGTCCTGGAATGAGTGAGCGTGCTAAGAGCTTTCGTCCCGGAAAGGGGCCGCCTGGGGCCATGGTTTTCTCACAGTTCCCGTGGAAAGGCACAGCAACCACCCCGTGCCCACATCTGCTGGAGGCTGGCACACACTGTCCCGGGCACAGGCTCATGGGCGCTCTGCCCGGCGGCCCCTCCGCGCCTGTCCGGGTCTTCGGGGATGCCTCCACTCTCCCAGGGCAGGGCTCCCGTCACTCAGCCCTGACCGCGCTGGCCCTCTGACACCTCTTCCTTCTCTGCAGTCCTTCCAGGGAAGTCAGGGGCGAGCCTACCTCTTCAACTCAGTGTGAGTACCAGGGCCAGGGCCGCGCCGGCTATTCTGAGAGGCCAGGGGGTGGGGTGCCCCCAGCTGGGGTCCATCTTGGTTTCCATGGAAACAGTGAACTCTGGGTGCCTCCTCGCAGCGTCCTGGGTTCTCGGGGGGGAAGCCAGAAATTGTGCCTTCTCTTCTGAGGGGCAAGGGACAGCTGGGGAGTCAGGGAGGACACCCCTGGGTCCCGGCGGCAGCCGGCGGGTGGAAAAGCGGGCTTGGCCCTGCGAGGGTGCCAGTGCCTCCTCCCCGCAGGGTGAATGTGGGCTGCGGCCCTGCGGAGGAGCGAGTCCTGCTCACCGGCCTGCATGCCGTGGCCGACATCTACTGCGAGAACTGCAAGACCACGCTCGGGTGGAAATATGTGAGTCCCCGGGGTCCGCGTGACCGTGGAGATAGCAGGCCGGAAACAGGACGGGTGCCGACCATCAAGGTGGGGCCACAGGCCAGGGGGGCGGGGAGGCTGTGCCTGCCTCGCAGGTGATCATTGGCTGGGCACGGGCAGAGGCCTGTGGACGTGACCCTGCGGTCATGCTCACAGCCGTTTCATCTGGGTGCTCAGCCCCCACCCCAGGACCCTCCTGGGCCCATCGTGGGAGGGCGGGGAAGTGCCCCGCCCCACCCCCCGCTCCTTTCCACCACTTGTGACCCCGAGCCCCAGGAAGGAGGCTCCTGCTCACCATCCCTTCTGAACTGCCCTGCTGAGCCCATGCTCAGCCGCACAGCTGACACTGTAGCTCCCGCCAATGCCTGACCCCTGGCACAGCGGCCCCTCCTCAGCCCCGGGCTGCATGGCGTGGGCCATGTCTGGGAGACGTGACCCTGTCCTTCCTTTCTTCGCTGCATGTAGAAGTTGAAAAATGAAACGGATTCTATTCTGAAACCTCTCTCTCTCTTCAAGGAGCACGCCTTTGAAAGCAGTCAGAAGTATAAAGAAGGAAAATTTATCATCGAGCTCGCTCACATGATCAAAGACAATGGCTGGGAGTAAAGTGGACTTCCTGTTCCCCCTTGAACGTGACTGAGACGGTCAACGTCAAGGAGCTGGGGCGTGTCCGAGGGCAGGCGACCCCCCTGGCCGGCCCCCTGGGTGAGGCAGCCCCCCAAGCTGTGTCCTCTTCACGCACATGGTTGTTTCTGAAATGTTTCAATGAGCTGTTTCTAATTTCTCAAGATCCAGAGAAAGACTTGAGTGATGACTTGTCCATCTAGTCCGTACCTTTTGTAAGCAATGCTTTTAAGGTAGAATTTGGCTGTGTTCTGTCGTTTTGATGGAAAACCAAACAGTGCCATGGATCCCAGGGCGGCCTTTGGAGGGCCCGCCCTGCTTGTGTCTGGAGTGAAAGGAGGGGGTCACCTCCCCCTGCCTCTTGGGCCCACACTGGCAGTTCCGCTCGCAGACCGCCAAGGCCAGTCCTCTGCCCGGAATCTCCCTGAAGGCTGTGCGTCTCTGCACCCAGCGTGCTCTCTAGCCTGTTCAAAAGCAGAAGGCGCCACGGGTAACATTTTAATGAGCTAGAAAGAGAAACGTGTCTAATGGAACTCCCTGTTCACTGAAGCCAGCAGCTTCTTTATCTAGAAGGCAGGTGAGCAAGTGGTCCACAGACACGGCCCGGGCCTGTGCACAGGCCCTGAGCGGCTGGCCGCAGAGTTTGAGCTGATCACACTGGACCGAGGGAAAGCGGACTTCTTTTTCTACTCTGATGTACTTGAAGAAAAAGAATTATTTTTCCTAGATTTGAAAGATGCCAAAACAGGATAAACTTCCAAATTAAGATCTGCCACTGTTTTCACGTTTTCCACAGAAGGTTCCAGCTGCAAGATAGGTGTAAACTCCGGTTGTTCGGGGGCCCCAGCCTGCCCTGCTTCTGCTCGAGTTCCCATGCACTGGGCCTTTGCAGGGCTGGGCTGCATGTGGCTTCTGGCCAGTCTGCGGAGAGTGGAGGCCAAAAGGCCCTCTGGCCGGTGAGCCTGGCCTGCCCCTCGACGCGTCCGGAGGCCTTCAGCATGCTCGCTGGGCCCTGAGACACCCAGGACCCTGGCTCCACAATCCCATGGCCACAAACTGGAGACGGGGGGCTCTCCCCTGAGCCAGAGCCCCGGCTGGTGCTCCAGGATCAGGTGAGCTTCCGATGGGCACCCTCTGACCCACAGCCTGGACCACCCCCAGGTACTGGGTCATCCACGAGGGTGCCCAGCAGGCCGCCTCCCAGCACGGGCGCCTGCCCTGAGGGCTGAGTCCAAACCCCTGAGAGCCAGCCTGAGCCGGCGCCCCTCCCCAAGCCTCAGCTGGCGGCCAGACGCTTCTCCAGCAGATGCTTCTGGACGCTGAGGAGCCTCCTGCGGCTCCCGTGTCCACTGCACGCACACGTGGCCCGTGTGCTTTGGGCCGTCTCTGGGGGCGCGGCAGCCTTCTTCCCCGTGGTGCGGGACGGCTTTGAAGCTGACACCAACCAAGGCTCTCAGCCGCTTTCCTTGTGGGTCTTCTGCAAAATCCGAGCTCCTTTCGAAACCAAACTGACCGTGAGTGGCTTCAAGGACAAATGCTCCTGAGGCCACAGCCAGACATGTGGGTCAAGTGCTGGACGTCCCCTTTAAGTTCCTACAAGGCTAGCTATTACCCCGTGACTTTTATTTAAATTATTTAAGATACTTTTTTCCTTGGGAAGAGTGGGCGGTGACACCAGGATTATAAATGTGTTTAAGTCCACCACGTAGTGTCCTTTGCACGTTTACTTTAGAAACGTGGTTTAGCTCTGGCTGTTTTATACCTACGTATATATATAAGTATATATATATAGTATTTTTATACCTAAATGCTTACTCTTGATGGCATCTGTCAGCTAACAGGAGGAATCAGAAATGGGAACTGTTTCATAAGTCCTTTACTTTACCTGATGCCCTCAGCAGGGACTTACACAATCTAAATGTTTTAACATCTAGGAAAGTACAATTGCAGCTCAGATGTAAACGCTCCCTCGTCAGAGGCTCTGGGCGGGCCGGGCCTGTCCCCTCTGTGGAGCTGTGGGTCTGCAGCCCGGGGTGGCTGGCCTTCTGTCAGGGCAGGTGGCCCCGGCCGCTGGATGGATGGACGGACAGACAGAAGCCCAGGCCAGCCCACAGGTGTGCTCCCCAAGCAGGACCGCCCGTGTCCAGCCCTCCATGCTCTGTCTGTGTGAGCTTCCAAAATAAAGCTTGCAACGTTCGCTGCCTCCTGGTCAGCAGCATCGATGGTCTGGTGGTCTGGCAGGGCAGTGAGGGGCCCGCGGCGGCTTCCCTCCTCAAGAGCTGATGCGGGCGGGGTGCCCCGTTCCAGGAGCCTCAGGCGAGCGCCCCGCACACCTCCTACCCATGACCCCGGCTCCCAAAGACTGAGTGAGCTGCCCAGCAGTTCCCAGCTGAGGAGGAGCTGGCGCCCGGTCCTGAAGACACGGGGGAGGGCGGCCTGGCCACAGGCATGGGGCTGGACAGTCCCTGTGGAGCCCAGGTCCCGCGGACAGTCACAGGCCTCAGAGGAGTCCCAGTGGGCCTCCAGCGGGGGAGGCGCCACCATGCGTGTGGACCTGTGGGCCCGGGCCCAGCAGCAGAGATGGGAAGAGCCACAGTACCTTCTGGAAGCGAGAGCCGGCTGCATTCGCTGCCGTGAGGCTTCGGGTGAGGAGAGACGGGACAGAAGTGGGTACGGAGCCTGGCGGGGGGCAGCCGTGCTGACCCGGCAGCTCAGGGCTGAGAGTGGGCGAGGGCTGCAGGGAGACTGTGGGCCTCCCAGCGAGAGCAGACGTGGTCCTGGGAGGTGGCTGTCCTGAGCGTCTGTGGTGCTTCTGGAAGCCGAGGGCCATGTCCAGGGGGAGGGCTGCAGGGGGCGACGTGGGAAGGACGGGCGGGCTCTGCGGCTCCTCAGCTGGGAGAGGACCCCCTGCGCAGGGCACCGGTCAGTGTGAGCACAAGGCCGGGTCCCAGGGTAGGGCCCCCGCTCAGCCCCGGACAGGACAGTGGGAGCCCCCTGTCCTGACAGCAGAGGGAACAGCCCTGGGGCTGGGTAGGCCCAGTGAACCCAAGCAAGAGGAGAAAAGGTTTTTGAACGGAACGTCGAGGCTGTACCCCCCGAGTCAGAAGGTCTGGTCTGAGGTCCCAGGTGACCACTGGCTGGAGGACCACACCAAGTGGACCGGCCACCCTGAGGTGACCGGAGGGGGCACGGGGATCAGAAGACGGCCCTTCCTCCCCGGAAGCCCGAGATGGCAGACAGGGCTGGGCCAAGCCACCTGCCCACGGAGGGAGCCAGGAGAGGACTCGGGCAGCAGCCAGAGCTTTATTGAAGGGCGGACAGTCGGCTCCGCGCACCCAGCCGCGAGTCCCTACCGGATCCAGCACAGCGGCCGGCTGCTACCACGAGCTGAAATCCCCAAAGCCGCGGCTGGGCTTCTTCTTGGCCACAGGGACAGCTGCGCTGGTGGACGGCTCCTCCTCTGCTACCCGCTTCCTGGGGGGCACAGTGAACACGAGCTGCCATGTGCCCGCGGGCCCCCAGCGAGGAGCCCCTGCACGTCACAGGGCCGCACGGGTCCCAACTCCCCAGCTCCCTCCCAGTTGACAGCGCAGTCCTGGAGCCTCCGTCTGACCCCCACTGACAGGCTCTGACCCCAGGACGCGGGGCGTGGGCACTGGGGAAACTCACGTGACTGCCGGGCTGATGTACTTGCCCACCCCCTGGCGGTACGTCTGGGGGCCCTGGCTCCCCTGCGGGGACTGGCTACTCTTGGCCGTGCTCTCGGGGGCCGCTGCCTCCAGCTGCGTCTTCCTGCGCTCCTCGGCGATCTGTGGGGGCCGGGCGGAGGCGGGCTCGAGTGCTGGCCCAGGCGGGGCTCCGGGGACAGAACCGGGCCGGCCGCGGGCACAGCCGTCCCCCCAGGCCTCTCCTCACCTGAGCATCGGCCTCTTCGTAGGGGTCCACGAACACGATGGTAGAATCAATCCGGATCTCCTCCTGGCGGGGAGGTGGGCATGAGCAGGCCCCCCACCTGCCGCCGCCCACCCAGCTCCAAGCCCAAGGGGAGGGCCCTCTGCTCTGAGGCACATACCTTAGGGCGGTCAGTTTTGGGGTCACTCTCCACGTTCTCCATGGCCGTCAGTGTGTCAAAGCCCCCAACAACCCTGCAGCAGGGCAACGGGGCACCTGAGAACGTGCCCGGCACGAGCACCCCTGAACGCGAGGCACCCCTGCAGACTGGGGCACAGACTGTGAGCAGGTGGGCCGGCTGCCAGCACAGACTGACGGGACCCAACCACACACACACGTCTGCAGAGGACTCGGCGCTAAGGGTGAACACCGAGTCCTGGACAAAAGGTGGAGAGACAGGACATGGCCCAGCTTTGAGCTTTGGGACTGCAAAGGGAGAGCCTGCGGGGGGCAGGTCTTGGGTCTAAGGGTCACCCCCGCAACCTGCGCACAGACCGGACAAGGGGGCACAGGCCTGGCCTGGGGGAGGCGGCCACCCACCCCCAACACAGACCCTGCCCAGAGCCTTACCGCCCGAAGATGGTGTGCTTCTTGTCCAGGTAAGCGCAGGAGCGGAAGGTGATGAAGCTGGGGAAGGACGGGGTGGTCAGGGAGAGCCCATGCCTCCCTACCCGCCTGCCTCAGTGCCCCCAGGCCAAGCTCCCACATGGGCCAGTGCACTGTCCACAGTCTCAGCTGGGACAGACACACGGACACGGCAGAGAGGCTGACCCCTCAGGGTTGCACCCACAGCCTACAGGAGGAAAACACACGACCCCAGGGACAGACGTCCCAGGAACACACAAACTCCGAAACCTCGCCTGGAAAAGCAGGCCCAGGAGCCGGATCAGGTGACAACGCTGCTCACCGGCCCCGCACAGCCCAGCCGGAGGGACCCGAGTCCACCCACCCCTCAAGCTGAGAACACAAGTGTCCACAAAGCCTTGACTCTCTCAGGTAAGGGCCCGGATAGACGCCACTCGGCAACTGCGCCCCCCGTGACCTAGATGGACCCGGTAGTTTCCTCTACGTGAGCGAACACCACCCCAGAATGAGGGAAGAGAAGCTCCATTTCCAAGCTGTCCCAAACCACAAAACCCTCCAGGAGCAGCTGTCCGCAGGAAGGCAGGGCACCTGTGGGCAGGAACTGTGAAGTCACATTAAAAAGATACAAGACGTCCTTGGAAAGCCGAGGCACGTCCCCACCTGGAGGCTCTCACGCTGCCTGATCCTCTAAAACACGCCACACGGCTCCGACTGGAATCACGTCCACGTCGGAGGATAAGCAACTCAGCAAAGCAGACAGGAAACAGCACGGGGACCGCCCTCGGGGAGTGCAGCAGGCCCCACGGACGCTGGCGCCGAGGGTGGCCCGAAGGCCCTCCTCATGGTCGGCGGGAGGTCCCTCTTCTGTGGGCCGCTCCCCAGGGGCCCCGCTGAGGTAGGTCCAGGGAAAACCACTGGGACAAGTCCCCCGGGTTTGGTCGCCACCCTTCCTTCTGGCCTGAGACCCTGAGTTCTGCACACTCTTCTACGTTTAGACGAGAATAACCAAACCCGCCCACTGCATGAGGCCTGGCCTGCTCCACTGGTGCCTAAGACGGCCAGGGGCCAACAAGCCATGCCAGGCCGATGGGCATCCTCACCATCGGGCAGCAGCAAGGCCCTGTTCACCCACGGAGGGGCGGCTCAGAGACACCGGACCACTCAGACACGCCCTGTGCCCCCATGGCCTCCCAGACACGCATGAAGGCACAGCCGGGACCCTGCACAAGAGGCGGACTCCACTGCAGGCCCAAGCGCACACCCCACCTCCCCGCGGACTGTAACACCTGCCGGAAGCAGCTAGGAGGCAGCTAAGCAGTCAGCGTGTTTAAACTCCTCCTTCCCAGGGACTGCCGTGGGGAGGCAGCGGGTGAGGCTGCGGTGCAGCCTCCTGCAGCAGCCCCGGGTGCCCCCGCCTCCTGCTAACAAGGTCAGCCTTCAGCAGGCAGCACCTGAGCGTGGGGCGGCCTCCTGGCTCGACGGACGTAGGTGGGCACGACCTTGGGCAAGGCCGACAGCCCGCGGAGTCCGCCGCCTGCCCACTGCCCCCATCAACTCACAATTGAGACTTGTTGGTGTTGGGTCCCGAGTTGGCCATGCTGAGCACCCCACGGCCCGTGTGCGAGAGGTTGGGCCGGAACTCGTCTCTGAAGGGCTTCCCCCAGCATGACTCCCCGCCTGGAAGAGAGGCCAGGGCAGCAGGATGACTGTGACCCAGGTAGCCCAGAAACCTCGCTGCCCCAGGGCCCCCACCCCCAGCTGCCCAGGAGCCCCAGCTGCCCGGGAGCCCCAGCCACAGGCCCTCAGGGTAAACTCCACATGAGAGACGGTGGGCTGGCCCAAGCGGCCAGCAGGCTGGGGGGCTTTGGAGGAGCAGCCCCCGGGGCAGAGCCCACCCCTGTCCCTGGGCCCCTAGGTCTGCTGCCAGGCGGGGGCCCCTGGGGGCCCGAGGAGGCCTCACCACCAGCGCAGAGCGAGGAAACGGGGCTGGAGGCCGTAGGCCGTGGGTCTGGGGCCCCACGCCCTCCCCTCACGGCCCACGGTGCAGCTGGCGCCCCAGGGGCCCAGCGCCAACACCCACCTGTGCCGGTGCCCGTCGGGTCGCCTCCCTGGATCTGCGGGAAGAGCACGCCAGTGAGGAGCCCCGCCGTGAGCCCCCAGCTTCTGCTGGGGACAATGGGATCTCCCCCACAAGCTCGATGTGGCCAGCTGGGCTGGGCCCGAGAAGGCCCCCAGGCACCAGGGCTCAGCACCTGCGTGGGGAGGACTCCACACCCGGGCGGGGCAGCCGGCGCCGGCACTCACCACGAAGTTGCGGATGGACCGGTGGAAGACGGTGCCGTCGTAGTATCGCTTCTTGCAGAGCCTGATAAAGTTCTCACAGGTTTTTGGCGTCTGAAACAGGCCAAGGGCCCTGACGAGTCACACGGCGGCCTCGGCGGGGGGAAGGGCTCCCGGGGCCCGCAGCCGGGCCTCGGCCAGTGCACGTGGCGAGCCCGGCCACCCCGCGGCCGCACTGGGCTCCCAGGGGGGCACCCACGCACCAGGTCGCAATGCAGCTCCAGGTTGAGGTCGCCCAGGCTGGTGTGCAGCCGCACGTAGCCCTTCTTCTTCACGAACTGGTAGCGCAGCTCGTCCTCGTCGATGGCCGCTACGAGGAGACGCCTGAGCTGCCCGCCTGTCCGGGCTTGGGGACCCAGGGGAAAGGCGGGCACCGGAGGCCGACAAGGGGAGAGGAGGAGGGGGCTGGGGGACGGTGGGCCCTGACCAGCCAAGACCAGCAGAGGGGAGGGCGCTGGGGCCTGGGCGGGGCAGCCCCTCAGGGGAGCCTCCAAATGGATGCCCCCCACCCAGACACAAGCCCACTTTCGAAAGGGCCCGTCCCCGCCTGACCACTGGCGAGCTGCTGGCAAGCCCACAGAGCCGAGGCAGGCAGGGGGGACACCTGTGCTCAGCCGCCACAGACAAGGAGTGGGGCCAGGTGCTACCTGCTTCGTGTGTGGTCTCGGGAACCATGGCGGTGGACGTGAAGGAGGCGCTGACCCTCCCGGTGGAGTAGTGGGCCTGCGGGGAAACCGCACCGGTGCTCAGCACGGGGGCCGCCCCTCTACCCCGGGCCTGCCTTTCGCCTCCCTCCACCACCCCCGGACGCCAGGGGGTCTCCTGGGCGAACAGGACGCCCACGCACGCTGGCCTCTCCTGCAGGGCCCAGGGAGAGCCTGGCCGCGACCCTTGGCTTCAACTGCGCCGAAGGCCTGGCTGCCCAGCCTCGTGTTAGGTGAAACCTGGAAGAGCGCGCCAGGCAGCGCGGGCGCCTCTAGGCTTCAGAGCACTAGGCACTCGAGCGCCCTTTTAAAGGTTTCAAGTTCCTACAGGAAAAAATCATCCACGATGAAACGTTTTTTTGTTCTAAACACACAAAGAGATTTCTTCCAATCAGAAGAAGATGCACCAAAACACTCAGAGCTGCCCTGTTAGAGAAAATCATGAACAACACACCCTTGTCTTTAGCACACCTGCCTTCCTGTCCGGCTGTGTAAAGGGGGTCTCCCAGCCCCAGTCCCCCAGGCCCTGCCTGGTAGGGGCAGGGGCAGCTGAGGGCCCGACAGGCCAGGGCACGAGTCGCAGTGCCCGCACGGCCGACGGGGACCCAGGGCCAAGCACAAGGACGGGGGTGGGACGTGCAGGTGAGGCCGGCGGCAGGCACCCCGGGACCACCTGCCCCCCTTCCCCGGCAGCTCGGCACCCCGGGGTCACTCTGGCTCTGAGTGGCCAGCTCCGCAGGGCCATGCCTGCCCACACCCCAGCTGCTCTGTGGTGAGGAACCACGGAGGCTGCCGGCAGCCCCCCCGAGCACCGCACCCCAGGAGTGCGGCCAGGCAGGGCAGCGCCCCCACTCACGGCGTTCAGCTTGTCCACCTTCGCCTTCTCGGGGACCCTCATGGTGGCCGCCAGCACCTCGTCCCCTTTGAACTCCTTGTAGAGTTCCTGCAGCGTCTCCCGCGTCTCCGTGTTCGTGTTTTTCAAATAGTAAGACGGGTCCTGCTTGGCCTTCTCTTCATCTAGAGACAGCACGGTGGTCCTGAGCAGCCGAGGCCCAGCGCCGTCCCCAGACGCCGTGAGGGAACAGCGGGCCAGAGCCACTGAGAGCCCGGCCGGGCACGAGGCCAGGGCAACCAGCGCCTCCGTCCATCACAGCCTCCGGGTCACGACAGCCCCGGGGAAGCCCGTGGAGAGAGCGGGGCTAGGCCGTCGCCCCAGCCAGACCCCGGGGTCACAGCCCCATGTCACACTGCCACCCCTCCTGGGGCCCTCCTGCCCCCCGGCGGCCGTCACACACGGCCTGGCCCAGCCCTGCAGTGAGAAACGGACCATCTCTGAGGGGCGCGGAGAGGGCGACCCAGGCCCCAGGGACGCAGGAGAGGAAGCAGCCCTGCGGGGCCTGTGGCCACGTCCTGATGGCCCAGCTGGTCCCCACACACCAAGGCCCCAGGGCTCTGCTGATCCAGCCCAGGACGGCACGGCAGCTCAAGACACACAAGGCCTGTGCAGAGCAGGCTGGGACCCCGACTCTGCCAAGGGGTGGGGAGCGTCCCCCAGGGGTGCTGGCTCTGCTCCCCAAGCCCCTCGCCCCTGGGTAGCCAGGCTGTACGTACCTGGGTCAATTATTTTCATGTTATTCTTAACGTGAAAGAAATTGGAAACGTTGAATTTGTCCAAGTTCGTGGGGTCCTATGGCACAAAGAATGTGTCTGGCAGTGAACCCAGCATGTCCTGGGCCACACAGCTGCTGGGCAGGAGGAGGCAGGGGCCGGGCAGGGGCCTGGGCTTGGGGAGAGGCCGGGGGTCGGCAGGGGCGGGTGGAGACGGGGCTGCAAACCCCTCCCCAGCTGCACACCTGCCCGCTCACAGCCAAGCACGCCCCCAGCCGTCAGCACAGGACACAGGATGCCTCCCGACACCTCCCACCAGCCACCCCCTACAGTCAGCTGCCAGGCGGACCCCACAGTTTGCCCGGGGCCAGAGGGCCCACCCGGGGGAGGGCCGTGCACTGGCCTCAGGTCATAACAGGACGAGCCACAGGAGGACCAGGCCCCCCGATTTTCTGCGTCCGTGACTCTCATGAGCCCACTCGGGGCTCTCGGGACACCGACAGGCGTGCTCTAGGCTCACCCTGGGTCCTGGGCACCTGCCCCAGCCCTCAGGCTTGAAAAGGGACAGCCTCGACTTGGAGGCGCTCTGGGGGCAGAGATGAGTTGGGGGCAGCCCCCGCAGGGAGCCAGGAGCCCCAGACTGCGGCGGCAGCCTGTACAGAGGCCTGGGGTGACCCATGGCTGGGAGCGGCTCTGCCAGGCTGCACAGGCAGGGAGCCAGGAGGGTGATCACCTGCAGAGTGATGATGTCCTGTCGGCAGAAGGGCTCGTCCGTCAGCAGGTCTCGGAAGTTCTTGGCCTTGATATTCAGCTGCTCCACCGCCTACAGCCAGGAGGAAGGCCACGGTCACAGTGCCTCCCCGCAGCCTGCAGCCCAGAGCCCACCCGGGAGCACAGAAGGGCAAAGGAGGGGACCAGAGTGTGCCCTCAGGAGGGCGGGCCCTTCCTAGGCCCCAGGCAGGTCCCTGCTATCTTGCTCCCAACCAGCCGCCCATCTCCACCCAATCCCAACCCATGACCCCAGAGCCCCAAGGGGCCAAGCTCCAGGGGTGGGCGTGAAAACCCACAGGCTGCAGGCCCAGAGCAGGAACGCCAGCCCTACGTGCCCCAGGCAGGGCCTGGAGCTGGGCTCCCTCCAAGGTCTTTGCAGGCCTGCAGGGCCTGGGAACTAGGACCCGCTCAGGGGGTAGAGCTGCCTGGTCCAGGCCTGGAGGCCATAGGCAGGCCACCATCCCTTGCTTGATCGGTGGCTCTTAGCCCGGGACCTCCGGGGACTCAGGCCCACCCCCCCCAGTGTCCCCACCAGGGCCCGTGACGACTCGCCTCGTGGGCGTAGACGTTGCCGGTGGTCCTGATGGCCACGATGTGGCTGCTGTTGGTGAACACGGTGAAGAGCACTGGGCAGTGGTACTTCCCTGGTGAGAGGGCGCAGGGGCGGGGCAGGGTCAGGGAGGTGCAGGGGTGGGGTGGGGGTGTGGGGTCAGAGAAAGGGAGCAGGAACCCCGTGGCAGCAGGCCTGGGGGGGCCTCCCCAGGGGCTGCCCAGGCCCCTCCTCCGAGAGCAGGAACTCCACCCCGTGCAGGATGGCCCTGGCGTCAGCCCCAGCCCACCCAGCCACCCTCTGCCCTGGGGACCAGCCTGTTTCCCCATCTGCCTGCTGCCCCTTCGACCAGTCAGCCCCGCACACCCCACCACAGCCCCTCTCAGACCCTGCCCCGTCCTGACCCTCCGGCGCCCCTCCCTGCCCCGCTGCCCCCCAACCCCAGGGGAGCCCGTGCAGGTCAGTCTCCACAGGACGCTGCAGCAAGGGGGACATGTAGAGATGAGAGATCTGGAGTTGTATGAACTCTAAGAACCCTGACCTCAAAACTGCAAAAAATAATTACAATGGCATTCTGGAAACTGGACCACTGGCTGGATATCTGACACTAAAGAATTCACATTAACTTTCTAGGTACGACGAGAGTGGGCTCATTTCTTACGTCCCTAGCTTTTAGAGACACACTCAAATGTGTAAGCGTGAACTGGCACGAAGGCACTGACACAGCAGAGCGGGAGCACAGATAAACTGACGCCCGACAGCGGCTGGAGGGAAGCTGGGGCTGGAGACGGGCGGCACACAAACTCGACTCTCTCGACCCTGAAATCATCAGGTAAGACACAAGGCAAGAGGGCGCTCTCTAGATCAAGAGCGGTAAAAGATTTAAAAAGGCACAGTTGAGGGGGATTTCCTGGGGGTCCATTGGCTAAGACTCTGCGCTCCCAATGCAAGTTCAATCCCTGGTCCGGGAACTAGATGCCACGTGCTCCAACAAGACATGGCACAGCCAAATAAGTAATTAAAAAAAAACAAGTTGGGTCAGATCTTTCTTGCTCGAATCTCTGAGCCCTCCAGTGACTGTCCAGGGCCCGAGACACTGCTGGGCTCCCTGCCTCAGCTGGCCCCAGACCACAGCCCCCGCCCCTGCTCCACTCACACCATGCAAGTAACAGCGGACCCCGTGCCGCGGGGCCTGTCCCGGCTGGGCCTCTGCCTGGAGCGCTCTCCCCACAGGCCCCCTCACGTCTCACCTGTCTGCAGACTCCCTCTCGAACCCCATCAGCCGGCCCCCAGACCCTCTCCCTTGGCCCACTTCACCTCTGACCCCATGACAGGGCGCGTCTGACCCACTGCAGTGACCTCATTTCCAAAGCCCCCTCCCTCTCATCTCAACAGAGGCCTGGCTCGTGCCGTCTGCATGTGGCAGGCAGGCACACAGTGAACACTTGTGAAGGAGCCACTCTCAGAGCAGGGAGCTCCCCGGCACCCACAGACTGTCCAGGCCGCCAAGGCCGGCTGGCTCCTCACTGCCGTCTGCACCTGCTGGGGGCTGGCCGGCCTCCACGCATCCCCGGAACCCACCCGCCAGCAAACCCTGACCCTGCTCTCCACCAGGGCACCTGCACACGCCCCAGCCCATACCAAACTGAGAACAAGGTCAGTGCTCATGGAGGCTGCCTCAACACAGCATCCACCAAGCAACAGTGGAGGGCACGCAGGGGTGCAGAGCAGGACCCGGCACTGGGCTGGGGCGGACAACCAATGCTGAGCTGAGTGGAGAGAGCCCAAGAGCCCCCGCCCCCACGCCCAGCCACCCACCTGCCGCAGCCTGAGCAGCTCCATCTCTAGTAACACCTGGACCAGAGCCACAGCCGGGCAGGGCCTGTGCCCCCAGGGGCCCAGCTCAGCCCACAATGCCCAAGTGCCCCACAGTGAGGGCTCATCCCCTCAACTGTGCCTTTTTAAATTTTTTACTACTCTTCATCTAGAGAGCACCCTCTTGGCCTTGTATCTTAGTTGATGATTTCAGGGTCGAGAGTCGAGTTTGTGGGCCACCCATCTCCAGCCCCAGCTTCCCTCCGGCCGCTGTCGGGCGTCTGAGTTTATCTGTTCCCAGCTTTAAACTACCCGTGCCTCTAGGAAGACAGCATCACGTTTTTAAGAAATGGAAAGGAAGTGTCCAGCCTGCTCAAAAGGTGAGAACTTGGTGAGAGGTGGGGCCGCGGGTCCCTCGGGCCACTCCTCGAGCCGTCTGGAAAGGATTACTCACCTTCACTGTTCTTCGCAAAGTTCAACTTGATCAGGGACCTCCCATCCAGTTTCTGGAAGAAATGGAATTAATAAAAATAAACAAGCAGCTAGCGTGAAGTGGTGTCAAGGCCACCAGGCCGGTGCGGCAGGCAGCAGCTCTCTCCGCCTTAACTCCCGTCCAGAAGAAGGCCAAGGCCCCCTCGGGGCAGGTGTGCCCAGCCCATCCGCCCCACCTCGCCCGCCCTGGGTCTCCACGGTACTGGCGCTGCTCCCCGACAACCCCAGGCCCCTGTCCTCCTCTGGGGTAGCACCCTGGCCCCTGGTCCTGCTCCGCAACAGAGCCAGCCCCGCACCGCAGCACTAACACCCTGCTGCGAGTGAACCGCAGACGTGCCACGAGGGAACAGAGAGCAGCTGGCGCAGCGGAACTGGGCCCAGGCCTGTGACGGTGTGCAGGGCTGCGGCGGGAGGGACCGTTCCCCGTTCTCTCCCGCATGGCACACATGGCGCGTCAGCAGCGGGAGAGCGTCCACAGAGCCCCTGAGGAGCATCACCCAGCGGGGTGGGACGCCCAGCACCTCTGAGGGTCTGGGACCCGAATCCCCTTCACGCCCACCAGCAGCAGCCTGGAAGGCTTCGACTCCTCCAGGGCAGCGTGCCAGGAGCTGCCAGGCCGAAAACACAGCCCCAGGGCCAGCAGGCTGGGGGCTGCTGCACGTGCGCCTGGCCAGCGTAGGTAACAGCAGGATGCCAAAGCCCGCAGTGCCCCCGCAGGAGGGTGCCACTGTGTGATCCACACATGGGCACGTGGGGGGTATACTCCATGGAGGACAGGCGTGGGGAAGAGGGGCCGCGCGCACGTGTGTGACACCAGAGCGTTCGCCGACCTCACCAAAGCTCCTGCATGGCCACCTACCTCTCCGTTGCTGGGGTTGGTCCCATACTTCTTAAGCCAAGGAACGATGTTCCTGAAGGAAGAGACAAAGTGCGTCAGACGGCGACGGGCCAGAGCTGGGGGCTGGGATCGGGGGCGGCTGCCCGGGGAGCTGGGGGCCGCTCTGCCCTCTCTCCGCCTCATCTCGGGAGCAAGAGTGTTTCTGGCTACACAGGCATCGCTGGCCTCTCGGGGGTTTACTGCAGTTGTGCACGAACGCGGATAAACAACACTAACGGCAAGACCTACACACGTGTGGCCACAGCTCTACAAGGAAGCGCTGGGCCAGCCTCAAGAACCACACTTCCACGAAGTTCTGAACCACAGGGGCAGAGAGCTGCCGCTGTGACTGTGAGGAATGGATCTGGGACCGCCCTCGCAGTGTGGCCTCTACCAGGTTCCCACAGACACCTCCCAGGCAGAAGGGCTCCAGCCTGACAGCGCCCATCTCCCCTTCACTCTGCAGCGCTTTCCACGTTTTCTGAAGCGAGACTGAGTCACGGGGAACGACAGAAGCCTGCTTCCGTTGGAACACGGACGGGGCACGAGGCTTCCGAGGGCAGCACCGGAAAGGCAGGCGTCTCGCCACAGCTCTGCCTTCATGACGTGAAAGCTACACGCTCTCCAACGTTCCAGCAGCCGGGGGTGTGAATCAGAACGCTGGGGGCCCCCAGCCGAGGCCAGAGCAGTGCTGCCCCTCCCGTCCCCGAGAGGCCCACCCAGGCCCTGCCTGCAGCCCACACCCTCCCGCTGCCCCGTCTCGGGCAGGTGCCAGCAACCTCACCACATCCGTCAGCTTAGAAGCCAAGGGGAAACTCACAGCAAGTCGAAGACGACACCTTCGGGGGTGCACACCGGGTAGGCGAAGGGCTGCAGAGAGAGACTGAGGGGCGGGAGTCACTCCTGGGCGCCGCCCCCTCCCCACCCAGAGAGAGACTGAGGGGCGGGAGTCACTCCTGGGCGCCGCCCTCTCCCCACCCAGAGCTGCCGGTGGGGCGGCCGGGGGGCCCGCCCACTCCTCGCTGCGCAGCGGGCACTACTCCTGCATACTCCCAAGGAACAGGCCCATGACGCGGGCCAGGTCTGGTGCTGGCATCTGGGAGCTCCGATGCAGGGAGGCAGGGGTCGCAGGGCACCTGCCGCCTTGTGGAGGGCCTGCTCAGGGGCAGCGGCACCCGCAGGTGGAGGCACCCGGTGCCTGGGGGCTGCCTCTTCTCTGGCCTGGGCTCCCATCGCGAGCCCTCGAGGGCTCTTCTGACCTGGGCTGTTCGTGCCTCTGTCTCCCACATGTCAGGCGGCGGGGGTCAGGCCCTGGGACCTGGAGAGCCCGCAGCACCAGGCTCGCCTCCCTGGACGCCACCCCAGGGAGCTGCTCCCTGTGGCCCACCGCTCTCCTCCAGCCCCGGGTACCACTTGGGACTGACCAGAGCAGGAGTCAACGACGAGGCAAGCTCCCAACAGCAAGAGCGTGAACACACACCTTCTCCCAATGGGGCCTCAAGGGCACGTCTTCCCCCAGAACCCCAGGAGTTACAGAATGGGCAAGACACAGAGCCTCTGGGAGGCTGCGGGAACCAAAGATCCCACAAAACCACTCACAAGGCCACACTCCCGGGCAAGACACAGAGCCTCTGGGAGGCTCCGGGAACCAAAGATCCCACAAAACCACTCACAAGGCCACACTCCCAGGAGGCGGACGACAAGGCTGCTGGCGGCGGACAGAACCCCGCCGCCCACGCCGAGGCCGCACCTTCGTCCTCAGCAAGTGAGGCAGGTGAGGCCCTCTCTCTCCACTGGGGCCTCCCTGCCCCTCCCTGCCCCGTGCCAGCTGGGTGACCAGCCTCACTGCGGTGCTGGGGTCATCAGGAGAGTTTGGCCAGCTCTCAAGGCTCACCCTGACCTGCTGATTCAGAACCCGGTGGGGGCGGGGGTGGCACGCAGTGTAGACACACCTGTGCAGGACAGAGCTGACCACGGCTCGAATGTGGGGAAACTTGGGCCCAAGGGGCCCAGCAGCCCTGCGCGCTCCCCGCAGCCCAGTGGGGAAAAGGCCTGTGATCGACTCTGTAGCAGTGCCCCTCCCTGCCCCCCAGGGCCCTACATTCCCAGCAAAGGGGGCAGGGAGGCCCACGTAGCACGAACATTGCTGCTGCTGCTGCTTAGACTCAGAACCAAAAGGAGAGCATGACAGCCCGGAGCCCAGAGCCAAACCACTTCCTGGATGGGACGCCTGGGCCAGGGAGCTCAGCCCGCCCAGCACAGATTCTCTGGGCCGGCGGGTGCCCTGAGGACAGAGCACACCGCCCTGGGAGGTGAGCACCGGGCTAAAGACAACGGCCTGGCTAGAAAGCCACCCAGCTCTCTCCACTGCTGGGTCCTTTCTCTGGCCCCAGGGAAGAGCCGAGCGGAGGACGCAGACAGAAGCCACTCCGGCAACTCTGGGGATCAGATTCACTGTCACACAGGGGAGCACCCCAGAACACTCGTGCGAGACAGGGGAAGCTCTCCTAACTCTTACCTGCAGTGGTCGAAAGGCAGACGACGGAAATTTGTTTGTGGGACATCTGTGTGAGATGAAAACAAAGGTCGGGAAAGATAATTATTCCGTAAAGAATTTCACAAATGTGCTCCAACAAGTCAGCTACGTTTTAAGAAAAAGTGCATGTTGGGACTTGGTGGTGCAGCTGCTAAGACTCCATGTCCCCAGTGCAGGGGGATCCATGTTCCAACTCTGGTCAGAAGCTAGATCCCACGTTCCACAACTAAGACCCAGCAGAGCCGAATGAGTAAGTACATTTTACACAAATACATGAACAAATAAAAATTAAAAGCGCGTGTAAGTCGTAAGAACGAAACCTAACAGCATGGGCTGCAGCCAGCATCCTAGTAACTGTGCGTGGCGACAGATGGCTACTGGGCCTGTTTTGGGTTTTCTGTGCAAAGTAGAGAAGTATCAGATTACTGTGTTGTACACCTGGAAGAAATGTAGTGTCGTAGCTCCGTTATACTTTAATAGGAATAGTAAAGCCTGATTAAAAAAAAGAGAAAGAAAAAAAAGAAAACGTTGACGTAAATTACGTAGTGCAAAAACTGCTGTGGTGTAAAACAGACAGAACCAAAACACACCAAGAAGGAGCCTGGAGGAAAGAGCACACCCCACGGGGGGATCCTCCCACGGCACAGTGCAGGCTAACCCCGGCCCGGGCCCCTCCCGGCTCTGCTCTCCCAGCAGGCCTGCCAGTTCCGGGCCGGCAGCGAGCGGGAGGGCGCTCTTCTGACCGCAGCCACGACGGCTGCGGGTGCTGGCGTCCTCTGCATTACTAACTGATAGACCAGACATTATTTTAACCTATGTTTAAAAGAAAAAAAATCACCAACATTAAGAAAAAAGGCCTCCCTCGTGGTCCAGTGGTTAAGAATCCACCTGCCAACGCAGGACACACAGGTTCACCCCTGGTCTGGGAAGGTGTGACCTGCTGCGGGGCTTCCAAACCCACACCACAACTACCGAGCCCCAGCTCCACAGGAAGAGTCGCCCCCACTCGCAGCAACACAGCCCGTCACAGCCAGAGAGAAAGAAGCCGCCACCAAGCCCGAACACCTCCTCCAGCGCTTAGCGTGCCGCCTCTCCTGTGAGCTGCGTCCCCCGCCCGCCTATGCACTGCAGCGTCCGCCCTCTTGCTAACTTCACAGGCTCACTCTACAGCGAGGCACCACCCTTTAACTGCGCCACACACCCAAAGGGAACAGGGGGGTTCCACACCTTACCTGGCTTCTTGCCACCATAGAAGTGAGTGTATTCAGCACAAGTGATGTACCTGAAGAGACAGAAGCACTTTCATGAAGGCAGAGTCTCTGGAAAGAAACTGATGACCGAGTCACTTGGCTCACTTGGCAAATGCTTATTAAACACCTGCCATGTGTTGGACACACTGTGATAACCACAACAGAACACAGACACGGGCCATACACAAACCCGTGAGCAAACCCAGACGGTCTTCCTGAGCCAACGAACTCAATTTAACAGTAGGATTAACGGTGAGAAGTGGCTGGTCACATGAAGACCCGGGGGGAGAGCTTTCCAGGTAGAGGGACCGTGCATGCCCGGAGGTAGGGGCTGCTGAGGACAGAGACTTGGGGGTGGTCGCATCACCAGGGTCCTCGCGGGCCATGGGAGAACTCTGGATTGGATTCAAGCGGGATGGGAAGGCGCTGGGGGGATTCTGACAGGGCCCTGAGTCCTCAAAGCGTCACTCTGGCTGCGGTGTGCAGAGGGCCAAGCAGGAGGCAGCAGAAACCGATCGAAGAGCGACTACAAAGGTCCAAGACGGAGCAGCAAAATCTCCACCTGAGAGGACGGGGGGACCAGCAAGACACGGTCAGCTCCTGGACGTGCCAGGACTTACTGAGGGACAGGAGCCAGAGGGAGACTCCCAGGCTTCTGACCCCAGCGAAGGAGCCAGGGTGTGACCACTAGGGAAGAGCAGGCTCAAGTGCTGACAGTGAACGAGTTCCTCTTTGCTTTTCAATGAAGGGGGTGCAGGTTCCGTGCCTGGTGGAGGAGCTAAGATCCTACATGCCTTACTGCCAAAAAACCAAACCATCAAACAGAAGCAATACCGGTACAAATTCAATAAAAAGGTTTAAAAAAAAAAAGTCCCTTCCACGAGCAAAAAGTTCCTTCCACAGCAGGGCTCATTCACTGAACTCCACAAGCCCATCAGATCTTCCAGGGGCGGTGTTGTAAGCCAGGCTGGAGCCATCACCCGAGGAGGATGTAAAATACAGAGGAGACACGGGGAGGAGACCTAGGAGGTCTGGGAAGGGGAGGACCCAGCAGAGGGAACCCAGAGAGCACCCTCTCTGAAGAAACCCGAAAACAGAGAGTGGTGCCCCAGACAACGAAGAAGGGCTTCAGAGGGAGAGAGGTGGTCAGGTGCACCCTAGGAAGCGAGGACGGAGAGCTGACCCCCGGATGGAGCCCCACCGGAGTTGAGGGAGCCCCACAGGAGCAACGGGGGCAGATGCTGACTGAAGTGGGGTCAAAAGGGAAGCAGAAAACCACAGGTCGACACAGATCGTCCTCATCTTGCCATTCAGTTAGCTCAGCCGCACAGCCATGTCCGACTCTCTGCGACCCCATGGAACGCAGCACGCCAGGCTTCCCTGTCCATCACCAACTCCCGGAGTCCACCCAAACCCATGTCCACTGAGTCGGTGATGCCATCCGACCATCTCATCCTCTGTCGTCCCCTTCTCTTCCTGCCCTCAATCTTTCCCAGCATCAGGGTCTTTTCAGATGAGTCTGCTCTTCGCATCAGGTGGCCAAAATACTGCAGTTTCAGCCTCAGCATCATCCTTCCAACGAACACCCAGGGCTGATCTCCTTTAGGATGGACTGGTTGGATCTCCTTGCAGTCCAAGGGACCCTCAAGAGTCTTCTCCAACACCACAGTTCAAAAGCATCAATTCTTTGGCGCTCAGCTTTCTTTATAGTCCAACTCTCACATCCATACATGACCACTGGAAAAACCATTGGAGAAGACTCTTGGAAAAGACTCTTGGAGTCCCTTGGACAGAAAGGAGATCCAACCAGTCCATCTAAAGGAAAACAGTTCTGAATATCGTCTGCTGTTAAGAAAACCAAAGACATTCGACGGCAGCTGGGGGGCCCAAGTGAGTTTAACTGGAAAACGCTGGAGCTCGGGAGCGGATTGGGGGGCGAGGGACGACAACCGCGCCCGAAGAGACCCGCCAGGGAAGAGCTGGCGAGCCTGGGGAGCCGAGGGGACTGGAGCCCGGAGACCCGCGCCTGAGGGGGCGCCCCGCGCGGACGGCGGAGGCTTCCGGGGAAGCGGCGTCTAGAGGGGCTCGGGGGCGGGGCACGGGGCGGATAAGCCCGCTCCCGGCGGTGGCGGCTCAACTCACATCTTGTCCTTCTGGTGCTGTCGCTTCCCCATGGCGACGGCAGGGTCAACGAGCGCAGAAAACGGGGGAAAAACACACCTCAGACCGCGGCGCCTCGGACGAACTCCGTAAGTACTTCCGGGTGCCGCCGAACCGCCCCGGAAGCAGGCGCTGGGCACGCCGGGAACTGTGGTCCCTGGCTGCCCCCGCCCCCACCCCGAGTGCACGCCCGCCCGGCGCGGGCGCTTCCTGCGCTCTGAGGCTGGGCAGTCTCGGCATCGAAGCCTCGTTGTCTCTTCACCTCTCTGTGCACCACCTACCTGGCCTGCCTACCTGGCCGCAGCTCAACGCCATCCCCTCCCAAACCCGCCTTGGCCTGACCTGGCTTCTCAGGTCTTCCGCTCGGAGCCCCTAAGGCCACCCGGCCTTGGCCCCATCTCTGCCCCAGGCCGACATCTCCAGATGGACACCCACATTCGCTATCCGCCCTCTCACCGCTCACCCGGACCTCACTGCCTGCAGCCCCCTCTCCTGGGCGACCCAGGGGCAGGTGGCCATCAAGCACGAAGGTCCAAAACCCTCGTGATCCCTTCGGCCTCTTCCCTCGGCTGGACCACCACGTTGGGGTGCCCCGGGCCAAGCCTCAGACCTCCCTCTACACTCAAGCACTGGGTGATCTTGCCCGGGCTCGTGGCTTTAAACGCCTGTATCCCTTGACTGCCAACACTAAATGGCCAGCACTCCTGACTCCTGCCCTCTACTTTGGCACCCAGTGAACTCGAATTCAACATGTCTGCTAAAGCAGAATTCTCCTCCTCCCGCTCTAGGGTCCACTCTCCTCAGAGTACCACTATCCAGCCAGTCAGCCCATACAGCTCCATCTCAACTCCCACAAGGGCTTGTCGCCACTTGTAAACCTATACTAACCTATCCGTGTGCTGACTTACCACGCATGCACACACACACACTCTCTCTCTCTGCAGGGTGAGACATAACGTCCCTAAGAGCCAGGACCCCAACTGCTTGCCTGCTATCTCCAGTCACAAGCAAGGTGCGTGCCGCGTGCTGCCGCTTCAGCTGTGCCTCTTTTTCAACCCTATGGACTGTAGCCCGCCAGGCTCCTCTGTCTGGGGGTTCTCCAGACAAGAATACTGGAGTGGGCTGCCATGCCCTCATCTAGGGATCTTCCCAATCCAGGGACGGAACCGGTGTCCCTCACATGTCCTGCATGGACAGGCAGGTTCTTTACCACTGGTGCCACCTGGGGGGCCCCAAGCAAAGCACAGGGCATACCTAAGGGCTCAAGCAGCATCTACTCTACCGGCCAGCATCATCCCACACTTTGTGAGGACTCACATCTCACATGCAGGTTGATTTTAAGGTCAGCATGCAAGGTGATCAGAGTCACATGTCTTTGAAACTCTTTAGGGAGGCGCCAAGTTGGAAACCAACTCACTGGCTCATTGTCATCCCATGGGGGGAATAGACCACTGTTTCTAAGGCTTGTGTTTGGGGGCCAGGCATAGCAAAAACTGGTAGTCTTGTAACTCAGTGGGATCAAGTGAGGCCCAAAGGGGTCACAGAGTCACTACAGCACAGGCAGCTCCCGTCACCCACTGCTCTTTGTGAGTGCCCAGGGCTGAGATCCTGGGTCAGGCGCAGTGAGGGCACGGCAGTAAGAAGACACCAGCAGGGGAGTTTATTCATCCTCCGGCCGTGGTCTGTACAGAAGAGGTGACTGCTCCCTCTGGTGGGGCACGGACTCCGCGTTGCCAGGGTCATTCTCTGAGTCACCTGTGGGTCTGGGCACAGGCTGGAACTTGAGCAGGACAGGCGGGGTGAAGATGGAAGCCCTCACAGACGAGGACGGCGTCTCCTCGGGGGCGGCAGGGCTACTGCAGACTGAGGTCCTGTGCAGGAGACACAGAAGACGTGGATTTGGACTCATGAGGCGCACAGAGCACACAGGGCCGTCAGAGGAACGCACCACGAAACCCAGGCTGCGTGATGGTCTCGCTGCATTCCTGCTGCTGGGACCCCTCACGTGGGATGTTTGCTCAAAGCTGTCCATCGCAGCAATGTTTGTGATTGTGTAAACCCGGAGATGATCCAAATATCCATCAGGGAACGCCCAGAGGAACCATGGCACAGCCCGGCAGTGGGCTATGCAGCAGCTACTCGAGGAAGGAAGCTGGTCTTCACAGCCCAGAGTCAAGACGCCCAGTGGTACGGTAGTGGATGAAAGAAGCTGCAGTGTGAGCCTGCCTTGATTTGCAAAAGCAACCGATGTACTGGGACTCTCATATTTTATGTATTCATTTCTGTATTGTGAACTTTTCCCCATAGGATACGTTCTGCTTTTGTGAACTTTTAAAAACCAAAAACAACCCATCTTTGGTGATGGCACCAAGAGGCGGCACAGCCCGCTCAGAGCGGGCACGCGGCAGGACGCCGAGAACAGTCTCCACCAAGGGCTCCGTCAACACGCGAGAGCGGCTGAGTAAACGACGCTCTGTGCACACAACGGGGGTGTTCTGCATTTATCACTGGCTTTTAGGGGTCTTGGGTTTGGTTTTTTTGGCCACACTGTGCAGCCTGTGGGGTCTTAGTTCCCTGAACCCGGCATTGACCCTGGGCCCTGCAGTACCACCAGACACTGGACCATCAGGAAATTCCCAGCACTGGTGTTATTTTCAATGGGTGAATTACATGCCATGTGAATAACACCTCAAAAAAGCTGTTTGAAAACAAAAAAGTCCCCTAATGCAATGAAGCTGCAATCTCAACACTCAATGACATGGGAAATACTTGGCAAAAAAAGGTAATTTAAAGAAAACCACACAGTCAGTAAACACCTGACTTGCAGAACCACGTACAGAAGACCCCAGAGCTGCCCCAGCTGACAGAATCGCCGCCTTTACGTTGGCCCCGGGGCAGTTTGGTTCTGCTTCCCCCCATCACAAGCAGTAGGAAGGGGCAGCCACTCTCCAGCACCAGGGTCCCGGACAACATTGGGGAACCTCCCGGAAGCGGGAGGGACCATCACCCCGCACATCCCTCCAGGGCACACTCACCAGGGGAAGTGGAGCTTGTGCGCGTTGTTCCTGGTCAGGTACGAGAAGTGGAAGCCCCCAGGATTAAGGACCAGGGGGGTTAGGTCGACCATGTGGCTGCAAGACAGGGTGAGGCAGGGGGCTCAGCCTCGGTGCGGGGGGCACAGGTCGGGCACAAGCCGATGAGGAGGGGAAGGGAGCACTCAGGATGCAGGAGGAACATCAGAGGGAGGCCGGGATTCCGGATGGGCCAGAGAGGAGCACGCTCCCCTAAGCCCTTAGCCTTAGCGTCTGTAGTCTGCCTGGGGCCCCGAATAAATCCTCCCACCTCTTTGGGTTTGATGACAGGCCAGTCCAGTTTAATTTCACTTCAGACCTCGAAACTTCCACTTCCTCCAGCTGCAGGAAACAAAGGAAACGGGACAAGCGTGGGGTTCTGCTCAGGAAGAAAAGCACCTTCTCCGAGAACTAGGGGGATGCTGTGCCTTTCTTCCAATCGGAAAATCGCTGCTGGGGGCCAGCCAGGGCTTGGTGTTAGGGGCACGGGGCCTGGGAGCTTGCGGAGGAGGCCCCGGCGCTGCCTGGGGGCAGGTGACGGGTAAGCGGGAGCCAGGAGGGGCAGCCAGGGAGGAAGGGCACTGCAGAGG
Source organism: Bos javanicus (assembly GCF_032452875.1). NCBI lineage: Eukaryota > Metazoa > Chordata > Mammalia > Artiodactyla > Bovidae > Bos > Bos javanicus. The sequence goes on from NC_083884.1 coordinate 72,276,495, forward strand.
CGCTCCGAGGGCAGCCTGGACGATGGTCCCCGTGAGGAGAGGTGGGCGGCGGGCATCCCCTGGGAGCCCTGGGGGCCGGCTGAGGGCCCTGAGGTCAGGCGGATGGGGTCCCACGTGTCCCCCACCCAACACTGCCAGCAGAGCGGCCCTCATCATCCGCTGCATCTGCTGCTGCCTGCAGAGAACATTCTGGGAGCCTCTACCGTGGGGCCAGGGAATCGCTGGAGTGCTTCTGAGCAGGGCGCAGAGGATGCCCTTCCACGGGCCACTGACCGATGTGCTGGGCAGCGGAGGGAAGGGGCCAAAGACCCTGGGCATAGTGTAGACAGCGGGTGGCGGGGCCGCCGTGGAGGCCATCGGCAGCAGCGGTGGTCCAGGCGGCAGCAGGGCTGGGAGCAGGCATGGGGAGGTCGAGCGGTCCTGCGAGAGGACGCGATCTGGTTTCTTCGGTTTCCGCTTCCTCCTCCTCCTCTTGGCATCTGGGACAGGAGGCGTCCATGAGCATCTGCCCCAGGCCTGGACAGGTGTGGGAGGGCAGACAAAGGCACGCCCACGGGCAGGGGAGCCAGGCCCACACAGGGCACCTGGCAACCACGCCTAAGGCCACCATTGATGGGCACCCACACGCGCCATCTCCCCGGCCCCTCGGCCGCCCCACAGGGAAGTCCGAACCACCCAAGGCACAGGCCAGAGCCCCGCCAGGCTGTGTGCCAGGACAGAATTCCACGGGAAGCGATGGAGTGTCACCACCAAGGTTAGCCTGCCACCCACCCTGGAGTCACCCACGTCCGAGTCTGCCAGTCTGACAGTGACTCCACCAATGCCACCCAGCCGCGGGCCATGCTGGGGGTGTGCAGAGAGCCACGGGGAGGGAGTCCTGCAGAAGGGAGCTCAGGAAGACACCCGGGGCCTCCCCCGCCTCTCCCCTGTCCTCATGAATCTGGGTCTTTCTACTGTTCAAATCTGGAGCCCATCAACACAGTAGGGGTCAACAAGCCCCTCTGGAGAGAATGAGCACTGCTGGGGGCACTGATGGGAGGCTGAGGGCCTGCACCCGGAGCCACCCCGGCCTGAGTCCCCCTTCAGCATCACACTCCCGGGTGGCCCACACATGCTGGGCAACCTCCCTGGGCCTCCATTTCCTCTTCTATGAAATAGGAATAAACAACGCCAGGCCGATGCCTCCGGAGGCTGTGTTGAGAGCTACACGCGCTGTTGGATGAAAGGGTGCCATGGGACTACCCCCACCTCCGCCCAGGCGTCCACCGCCATCGCCATCGTACAACCCTGGACCCGGACACACCCAAGGACCGAATCCAAACCTCATCACAGCTTCAGAGCAACCGTCCGAGACACGCAGGCAGAGGGTGACAAGCAAACATGCCAGGGGACCCCGACAAGGGACACAACCGAGTGGGTTCCCAGAGGGCAACACAGTTCTTCAGCCCAGGGCATCGGGGGAAAGCGAGGTCACGCCACCTCACAGGGGATGCCACCAGAGTGGCCTCTTCCTCGGTTGCCTTCCCGGTGTGGCAGTGAACACGGCCGCCTTCCAGCTCCACCCTCACCTGCCCCATGTGAACACAAATCTGCCTCCCACCCAAACGGAGTGCGGGCCTCTGGGGTCCTGACTGACAGAGCAGGCTGGAAAGGCAGTGTGGCCGCGGGGAGGTCTGAGCCAGGCGGGCCAGCGCAGCGCGCAGTGGGCTCACCCTGGGAGTAGAGGTGCACGCGGTGGATGCGTCTCTTCAGCTGTTCCAAGCGCTGGTGCATCTCCAGGGCGCTCATGCTGTTACAGCAGTTCAGCTCCCCCTGGACCGCACACGACGCCTTGGCCTGCGAGGGCCACGCGCAAGGCAGGGCGGAGGAAGCCAGACGCCTGAGCCGCCGCCTCCGGGAAGCCCCCACCCCCGCCCACGCCCCCGGCCGCCCCCCACCCCGGGCCCCCCGACCCCGCCCGGCCGGCCGCACCCAGAGGAAGGAGAGGAGCCCGCGCCGCTCGCACTCGGCCTGCTTGCCCTTGCGCACCACGCGCTCGGCCAGCGCCGGGTTGCGGTCGAGACTGCGGAAGAGGCGGCGCAGCGCGCGCTCCGTGTAGGTCGCCGCCTGCCTCTCGAAGTCCTCCTCGGAGATAAGCTGGCAGAAGGTCACAGTCTGGGGGAACTCGCTGTCGAACTCGTCCAGGACCTCCATCCTCGAGGGCTTCGGCGGCTTGGCTGCCTGGGAACCGAGCGGCGGTCGGGGCGGAGTCCCCCGGGTCTGGGCGCGCCCACCCCACCCGCCCCGGGAGACAGGGAAGCCCCCCGAGGGTCGCAGCTCCGCCACCATCCAGGCGGGACCCCCGGGATCCGGGCGCGCCCAGCCGCCACCCCCTGCCCCGAGGGCCGGAACTCGCGTGCCCGTTGGGACTCGGTCCAGGACGCACCGCTGTCCCCCAGCCACCGCACGCGCCGCTGCCCAGACCACTCCGGCCACTCCCCGGAGACCGCGGGCCAGACGGCAGCACGTGACAATGCCCGCCGCTCCGCGCATGCGCCCTCGGGCTTCGACGGGGCGCGCACCGCTGCACCCAGACCAGGCCCACCCCGTTCCTGGGCGGCCAACTCTGGCAATCTCTTTGAGACCCTTAAACCCCAGGCTGCCTCCAGGCCCCCCGCATCCCGGCCGCTCCCCTCCTCAGAGTCTGTAGGACCTGAGAGACATCAATGCCCCGGAGACGTCTCTCTGCCCACAAATCCTATAGCCCCGGAGCTCCACCTTTTCTTTGGACTTACTCTCCAGCCTCTGTCCTCTCCACGTGAGGGTCTTCACCATTCCTTCTTGGACATCTTACCTGCTTCTTAGTCCCAACCCAGAACTGACTGAACCCCAAGTTCCCTGGGTTCCAGACCCACATGCATGTGTCCCCTGGGCGGGATGTTTCCTGGGTGTCTCACACTCAGCAGAGCAGAAACTGGCAGCTTCTTTCCCCCTCCACCCTCTCCAAAACCTGCTTCTCACTTTCCCTCTCCTGCTGGCCAGGGACCAACCACCATCCATTCCAGTATCTTAAGTGGGGGGTGGTGCTCCCTGGAGCACATGTTCCTGGCCCCTCCCCACACCCCCTCCTGTCAGCCCCTATATCTTGAGACTTTTTTTCACCTCCTACCACCAAACCACCAGCCCCAGCTATCCCCAACACAGGAGGTGGCCTTCACTTCCTCCCACTTTGAGGCCTGCCTCCTGCAAGGAAGGAGAGGTCTGGCCTGTGTATCTTGCCTAGGGCTGCAGGCAGACTCAGATACTGCTGCCTCCAAATCTCCATTCTGTTGCCTGGCCACCACCTGTGACTTTCGGACCTGACTCTAAAACACGTAGTATGTGCTTTTTTAAAACCAGGACAAGCATCCTCTAAGAGTCAGGGAGGCCCTTGTTAACATCCCCTTCATGTTTATGCTTATAATACTTCATGCTTTGTATGTTTCTTTGGATTTTTTAAAGTATGCCGTGTCAAGCACCGCCAAAAGGAAATGTTTGCTGCTTTCAGGGGCTCCTAATCTAAAGAGAGCTTCAGCCACAGGTGGAGAATGTGATCTAACCGGCCGTGAGAAGGAACAATGGGCGCCCTGGAGCCCGGGGAAGGCTCTCCTTGCTGCTGCTGCTGCTAAGTCGCTTCAGTCGTGTCCGACTCTGTGCGACCCCATGGACGGCAGCCCACCAGGCTTCCTCGTCCCTGGGATTCTCCAGGCAAGAACACTGGAGTGGGTTGCCATTGCCTTCTCCAATGCATGAAAGTGAAAACAAAGTCGCTCAGTCGTGTCCAACTCTAGCGACCCCACAGACTGCAGCCCACCAGGCTCCTCCGTCCATGAGATTTTCCAGGCAAGAGTACTGGAGTGGGGTGCCATTGCCTTCTCCGAGGCTTTCCTTAGGAAGGGACATTTGAGCAGAGCCTTGAGTTCCCAGCAAAGGCAGGAAACAGCTGCATGGCATGTTTGGCCATGGGGTACAGAGTCTTCATAGGAGCAAAGGGTCAGGCCTCGGAGGTAGACAAGCATGTGTCATTGCCCCTCATCCTACCCTGGGTGCCAGGGCATCTACCCTTGTCCCTCTGGGCACAGCCATTGATGAAGGGTACTCCCAAATGCCCCTTCAGACACGAATGGGCCCCCTCTCAAGGAGACAGGCTTGAATGGCTGCCACTGGGCACTTGAAAATCCTTTGTGTCTGGTCCTGATGCTGAGGGGGCCCTGCAGGCATGCCTGGGGCCAATCTCCTTGGCAGGTCGGCTCCAGTCCCCCCGATTGCAGCTGTGCCGGTGGGGTGCTGGGCACTTCACCGTCCCTCCTGCAGGCTCAGGGCAGTACACATCCCTGTAAGAGAACAAGTGGGCGTGGGTGGAGGACACACGGCTCCATTTCCTGAGCCCACCATCCACCCCAGCTAGCACTGCTCCTGCAGAGGACCCAGGAGAACATTCTCCCCAGGCGTGCCAGGAGGGCCAGGCTCAGGGCACCCCCAGGAAGTCAAGGCAGGTGAAGCTGGGTCTGAGCCCGGCCCGGGCAAACCCTCCAGGCAAACCCTCCAGGCAAAGCAGTGGGCCTCTTTGTCCACAGGGTCCTGACCAAACCTTGAGCCCCCAGTCTTACCTGTGAGTTGGTTGCAAAGATCCTCTTCAACCATAGGTTTTCCGAGTCTGCCCCACCCCCTGTCCAGCCACAGCCTAGCTGGAGAGGTTGGGAGAGAACCTCCCAGCTCTGCCGTTCTGATCCTCCGATGGACAGCCCGCCAGCCCAGCTCCCCGCCTGCACCTCCTTGCTGGTTAGTGGAGTGAGGTGGCCAGACTCCCTGCCCAGGCGCTGCGGGTGGTGGGTGGGGCCTGACCGATGCCCTTTCATCATTGCACTGCTTGCCAGGGGCGCACAGTAGTGCAACAGGGAAAGAGTGTCAGGCAGGCCTGCCAGCGCCTCTCCCGGTGGTCGGCCTGGATCTGAGACCCGGAATGCAGGCCCACTGGGGCGGGGCCTCTGCCTGGGGGAAGGGTGCCCTCTGACCCCAGAGGCCCAGGCCTGGCCAGGATCTCAAGTTTCCATGGAGAAGGGAGCTCGCTGGGCAGGGGGGAGGGGAGGGCGTGCAGGTCCGGGGGCCCGGCCTGGGGAAGGGAAGTGGCAGTGTGGGGGAAGGGGTCTCCAAGGCTGGTCCCGGATGCTTTGACAATATCATTGCACTGCTCCTCAAAGCACAGTAGTGCAACCTCGTCAGAGCACCTGCGGCCAGCAGGAGGGACTCCCACCGTCCCCCCATACACGCAGGGCGGGAAGCAAGCACAAGTGGGTGGGGCTAGGGGCCCATTCCTAGACAGCAGGGCGCGGAGGGGATCTCACCGGGGGGCTGCCGTCCCTGGAGTTCTCAGGACCCCCAGGGGAGCCAGACCTTTCCCGGTACCCTCCGGAGAGCCGTGGGTATGCGACCCCAGACAGAGGGCCGGCTCCAGCACCTGAGCGGAGCGGACCGTGGGTAGGGCGCACACACAAAGGAGAGGGGCCCGCGCTCCAGTGCGGTCAGAAACCCACTGGCGCCTGAGGCGGGGGTGGGTGGATACAGCCTGACAACCCTGAGCCCTTGCCCGGCCCGAGCCTCGGAGAAAAGAAGGGTGACCCCCCCCTCAACTCCGGGCCGGCGCGCCCCCGCCAACTCAGGCCCCCGTCCCAGGCCCCTGGCTCCTGGCCCCCAACTTGGGCCCCTCATTCTGTCCCGGGAGACTCCCTGCCCGGCGGCCCAGAGAAAAGAGGGACGAGGGGGCTCCCCGGCACTCTGTGGTTCCCTGCTCGGAGGGGGCCGCCCGGGGTGTTGGGCTGCGCCCCTCCACACCAACCCCTCCGGCGGAAGAGGGCCGCCCTGTCCCGCGCCCCCACCTCGGACCCGGCTACTCACGCGGAGGACGCCCCTTCCTCCCTCCGGGCCGCGGCAGGTCTCGGGAGGTGGCGGCGAGAGGTCCGGGCGGCCGTCCGCCCGAGCCGCCCCCCAGGACCACCCCGCACCTCGTGGCGCCCTCCGGCCGCCGGCTCCATCTTTAACCCGCTGACAGGCGGCGGCCCGGCCCCCGGCTCCTTAGCATAGCGCCGCGCCCATTGGCCGGCGCCGGCGAAGGCTCCTCCCCGCGCGCGCTCGTTGGCTGGGGCCGGAGCGATTTCAAAATAGCCTGCGGGCCCTGATTGGTCGCGCGCGGGCCGAGGCTTCGGCTCCGCGGTTTTAACAATGAGTTCTGCGAACACTGCCTCCCCATTCATAACTTATCAAAGGGAACTTTGCCCGCCTTTTCGCAGCTCCAGTCTCCGCGAGTTTTCATCTCCGCCTGGGCGAGGCGCTTGGAAGCCCGGTGGGGGGCGCCGGGCGCGCGGCCAGACCCGCTGCGGAGGGGGCTGTGACCGGAGGAAAATGTCCCGACCCGCGCGCGCGCGCGCGCGCTCAAGCCAACGCCGGCGCGGCTGCAGGCCGCCCCGTCTGGCATACTGGGATTGCTCCCGGTGCCTCCCCGGTGGCGTGCTCGGCTGCGGTGGGCTTCGTGGCTGGGGTAACCCCCTCCCCGCTCAACCCCACCGCATCGCCGGACTTGAACCGAATGAGATCTGTCTGAAACCACCGGGCGGGCCTGGGCTATGTGCGGGACAAGGTCTTGGAGCCCACCTCCACCACCGCCCCCTCCCCCGGAGCCTTGCGGATCCGTGGAAGGCACAGGGAAGGGGGCGCCACTCGGGTCCCTGCGTGATCTTGGATAAGCAGTCATTCAGTGCTTCCCGGGGGACTGATGACCCGGGAGGATGGACATAGCGCCGCCGGCCCTCACAGAGCTGCAGCGTGTGTGTGTTGGAGAGGGTAGTATTTAGGCTACTGCGCATCTGGGCCCCCTCCTCTTTTATTCGCTCAGTCCAGAGCCTGAGAGCAAATGTTTCGGAAGGCAGACAGAGCTGGGTTTGCATCTTTAGCAACCTCAGTAAACCTCTGAAAAATTAAGACGATAATTGAACGTGCTGTGCTTCATAGATTCGTTGCTGGGAGCAGATGAGACGCTGTGTAAATCGCTGACCCAGTGCCTGGCACTTAGTTTTCAATAAACGAGAGATCGGCTGCTGCTGCGGTTTTAATTTTTGGTCTTGTCCTGCATTCCGCCTGCGGCCACCTCACCTGCTCTCACAGCTTCAGCCTCGATTTTCCGAGGATTCTTCCCGTGCACTGTTGGAGTCCGCTATTAACTAACACTCCTCACTTGTGTGTGTGTTGTGGCAGGGCGGTAACAGAGGCAGAAGTGGGCTCTCACAGCCCAGTGGGGCCAGGGATAGACCAGAGGACCGCCCCTGGGACTTTCAGTGTGGTCCACACTGCAGGCGCCCACACCCCGTTAGCACTCACCTCTATGGAAAGGATGCTCACCGCCAGTGCCTGAGGGCTTTGTTTTGGCTGCAGAATCCAGGGCAAGTGGGAAGGGCTGCAGAGGGACACCCCCAGCGCCCCGCAGCCCTCAGCCAGTGAGAGAAGGTACCCTGGTTGGATAAGTGCCCCCCACTTGCATGTTCTACCGGCTGCCTTGCGGGTTCCTCTCAGCCCCACTCCTTCCCCAGTGTTTCCTGGGATCACTTCCCAACAAACTGCCTGCACGCCTGTCTCAGGTCAGGTGAGCAGTGGGAGAGAAGTGGAGGGTAGTAAAGGATGCTCAAAAGGTCGGAGCAGAGCAGGACCTCCTGGGGGAAGGGACAGGGGAGTAAAGGGGGTAATCATGACCCTCCCTCCGCTCAGGTTTCACAACTGGCTAGAGTTTTTCTCTCATGCCCTAAGGCCAACTGACTTCTCAGAAGTCAGGTGCTCACTCTCCTCTAAGGCCCTTCCCACTGGTTGCCACCCCTGGCCTCTCCTTGGGCTCTTCCTCTACTGCCGGAAAGTGGCACCCTCTAACCCCAGCAGCTCAAGTCCTTCAGCTTGTAATCTCTGCCATCACCTCTAGAGGGCACCCACGCACCAGCAAAACTGCTATTACCGTCCTCTGTCAAGGGCCAGCCGATTTATTGTTCCTTCAAGTTTCAACCCTTTGACAGCTCAAAGTGTGACTCTTCTTCCCGGAAGCCTTCTCAGATGTCTGCAAGCAGCAGTCCTCTGTGGTTATCTTCCCTTGCAATATCTTTTGAAGTTCTGTTAGGGCTTCCAGGGTTTGGGGCTAGCTGAGCATGTGGGGTGCCAATCTGCACGGAGACGAATCTTGCGATGTGAATCTCCACCAGATGGGCAGAGTCCCGGCCCAGTGCTTGGTCAAAGGCAAGGGTCCAGACTGTCGCAACTGCCAGGGGAAGAGTGTCAGGAGGAAGGGACGCCCTTCAAGGGATGAGGGACTGGCCAGCTTGTGCCCATCCCAACTGGTAGGGAGCAGGGCTCCTGCAATCTGCTGAGACCCAAGCCCTTATCAGGAAGGTTCATGGAGCTTGAGGGCTGGAGCATATCAGGCCATCTGAGGGTGGGGGGAGGGGGCTGTGATGGCCCTGGGAAGTGTTGAGAGCGCACAGAAGAGCATCAGAGAGGTCTGGACGGGTTCAGCTACCAGCTGTGCTGGAGACAGAGCTTTCACACTGAGGAAGAGATGCTGAGTGGGACCAGCTGGCAGCTTCGGGTCAGCCCCAGGCTCATGGTTAAGTGCGACCACAGACCAACATTCTTTAATCATAAAGGCACTTGAGAACCCCTACAAAGCCAAAGTCTCCCCCGAGAGTCGTCTGCAGACAACAGCCCCCGCTGCCCTCCACCCCCTGGTCCACAGCACTCAGAGCTCATCGTGGCCCCCAGGGGCCTCTGGGCTGGGCTTGATGAAGATGCCTTCCATGGCCTTCCACTTATTGTGGGCGCTGGCACTGGCCATGCCATGCACCTCATGCTGCCCCCGGATTGGGCTCCCGTACTGCTCGCCAGTGACCGACAGGAACACGGAGGTGCCCACGTGCTGGAAGCGCACGGCGGCCTCCCGCTCCCAGTGCTGCCCTGAGCAGCGCACGGTCCACAGGTCCAGGTCGTCCCCCTCGCCGTCCTCCCCAAAGGCGCTCACCTCCTGTGGGGGCAGACGGGGTGAGGACAGCGGTCGCGACGAAGGGAGCCCTGAGTCCCCTGTGGGCACCTGCCTGGCAGTGGCACTCACTTCCCCGTACGTCTCCCTGAGACTCAGCTTCCACAGCTGCCAACTGGGACCACCCCCCCCCCAGCCCCGAGTCCCCCCAACACGGGTTCTTCAAACACGTGCACACCCCATCTCACCTGCCTGGGTGGCGACCACTGGCCCCCAAGGAGTCAAGACCTCCCCGCCTCCCTCCTCCTCCGGTTCCTTCTGTCCTAAACCCTCTGACCTGCACTCAGCATCATGTCTGCCTCTCAGCCTGACAGCCAAGGCTCTATTATCTCATCCTTTTCTTTGGATAAGCCCCCAACCACCCTCTGTTCCAGCCCCACCGCCCTCCCAGTTCTGATGAACTGGCACACAGGCTCTTGCCCAGGCCTGGGAAGACGCCCATCTCCTCCCTGGATTCCTCCTCATCCTTCCAGGGCCGGCCTGAGTGCCTCCTCGCCGCGGAGTTTCCCATTCTCTACCGCAACAGCTGTGTGGATCCCCCTCCTGGGTCCAGCTCCCGCCCAGGAGTGGAGCTCTCCAGCCAGACGGCTCTTCCAGCTGTGTCCCTGCGGAGCTGAGGGCTCCAGGGGGTAGGCGCCGGTGGGGGTCATCTCTCTGTCCCCAGAGTGGGCGCCGGGCAAACGCTTGTAACTTGACGCTCCCATTTCACAGAGAAAAGCTGGGGCTCTGAGCAGGTGCCCAGGCCCCGCGCTCACAAGCCAGGGGCGCTCACCTGGTTGTTGGTCAGCGGCGACGGGAAGTGGTGCGTGTGCAGGTTCTTGCCGGTGAGCACGTGCGTCAGCCTCACCGCTTGCCCGCAGCGCACCGGGGACCCGCGCGGACACTCGCCCTCCGTGCCGCCGCGGATCCGCCAGTAGCTGTTGGCGTCGTCGGACGCCTCCACACCGGTCACCGACTGCTGGCCGCTGCCTGGGGACGACACCCCATCCCCGGGGTGGCCGTCAACGTGGCAACGCCGACCCTCGCCCCGGACAACCTCCGCTTTCCCGACGACCTCGACCCTGGGACCCAACGGCTCCCCAAGGCGCTCCCCGCCCCCCGCCCGCCTCTGGTCGCACTCCCAGGTCCGCCGCTCCGAACGGCGTACCGACCGCGCCCTCGAAACTTCCGGCCTCCTGCCCTGAGGACCCCCAGCCCGCTGCCCCGCGGGGACCCAGCGCCCAGCCCGCCGTCGGGCGGCCCCGGCCCCGGCCCGCGCACCGGATCCGTATTTGATGTCGTGCGAGTGCAGCCGCACCCGGTGCTGCGTGTTGAACAGCTTCAGCACCGACCCGCAGGTCACGAGCCCCGCGTCGCTCTTGGCGGCACGGCCCCCCGACAGCGAGAGGGCCAGCAGTATACCCAGCAGCGCCGGGCCCGCAGCTCGACCGCTGCCCGCGCTCCACATCGCCCCGGCCGGGGTCCGGCGACTCGGCCCGCGGTCGCTTCCGTCTCCGCCGCCGGCCAATCCGGACTCTGACAGGGCCCGCCGCAGCAGCCAATCGCCGGCCTGCACGGCGCTCCGCCTCTGCTGCCATTGGGTCCGCGCCGGAGAGACCCGCCCCCAGCTTCGGCGAGCGGCGGCTGGGAGGGCCCTGGCGACACGAGGAACGTTTTGATTGGTCCACGCCTCCGAGGGCTGACCAATGAGGATCCAGGGGAGGCCCAGGCGGCTCCCAGTCGCGGGAGTGCTGGATGCCAGGCGGCTGCCGGCTAGGGCGCCGCTCTAGCGCCCGCCGGGCTCAGTAACCCAGTTCACCCGATCACCTTGATCCCAGATCCCCTGGCCCTCAGTGATGGTGTCCCCCTCGGACCCCGGGTCCACAGCTGCAGGGGCTTGAGGTTGCTCGACTACTAGATTATGAGGTCACGAGTGGACACATGCTCCTTCAGTTCCTGGACCTAATCCTCCAGTCGCTCGACCACTGCCCCCTGACATTGGGTCACATTTAGTGTCCCTGGACCCTGGAGGTTCTGAATTCCCTGGGCCCTTCCTGGGCAGAATCTCATGGTCACTAGGCCACTGGGCAGCAGAGGGCAGCAGGGAGCTGTGATATAGAGGCTAGCAGTCATCAGAAAACCCTGAGCTGCCTTGGGAACCCGGAGCCCTGGGAGACCAAATGACTGCGAACCAAGCCTGGGTGACTGTGTGTCCCAGGCTGGGGACTCACTGCCTTCTCAGAGAGCTGTCTGCTCAGTCCTGTAAGGCGGGAAACTTACACGGCTGTTTATTTATTCATTCGTGGAATATTCTTACCTTGACTTCTAGGCCCTTCAGTTCAGCCCAGCCCAGGAAACGGCTGACTGCTCAGCACTTGGGGCACCAGCAAAGCAGGGAGAAAAAAAAAAAAGTCTGTGTTTGATTAAATCATCCAGACATCCAGAATTTAGAATTCAGAAAATCCAGGATAGATTCATTTAAATTACAGCAATGGATTAGTTTTCGGTTTTCATATTCCCCCTGACTCGGTGCTGATCAGCGTGTGGGCTGTTAGTTGCCTGACCAGGGATCAAACCCACGCCCCCTGCGGTGGAAGTGTGGAGTCGTAACCACTGGGCCACCAGGGAAGTCCCAGTTTTCAGGCTTAACATTGTCTTTATTTGGAATTCCATGTAGGACAAGGTGCCTTGATCTTTTCAACAACTCAGTGTCTAAAATGCTGTCTGCCCTGGATTTAGTAGACCCTGTCTTGGAGGGGCCTCCAACCCAGGCAGAGGGGCTAGAGTGCAATCCAGACACACCAACAAACATCTCAAATGTAGTATGACCAGACCAGAACTTGCAGCCTCTTTCCCACTGCTTCGACCCTAGGCTTCTGATTTTGAGTAATGCCACCCCTGTTCACAAATTCACAAGCTCTTCAAGCCCCAAACTGGGGACTCATCTTTGATTCCTCTCTTCACCACACCCCTCCCATCTACCCCAACGCATCTTGATGGCTCTGACTCCGAACAGCTTGGAAGGCATGTCTCCTGAGTCCCCGTCAGCACCCTAAACCAACGTACCCCATGTCCCCCTCCAGATATCTACCACACCGCTGAGATTTCCCTGCTACTGAGGCCCCTCCCAAGACATTCTCCACCCAAGAAAGTGGTTTTTCTTAAAAAGCATAAATCAGGTCACACGAGGTGCCTGCTGAAAGCTGCCAACGGCTTCCCATTGTGTTGGGACCAGACGACGGTGAGGACACAGCAGGTAATCTCCCCGCAAGGTGAAGACAGTGTCCAAAGACCAGCGCAGGCCATCCCTGGCAGTGCAGTGGTTATGACTCCTGCTGCTTCTGCAGGGGGTGTGGCTTTGATCCCTGGTCAGGGAGCTAAAATCCCACGCCCCCCCCCAAAAAAACACATCGACTCCAGAACTGCTGCTTGGAATAAAGAGCTGTCTGCTGATCCAAGAGCAGCAGAGACCCCAGGGATAGAGTCAGGGAAGCCAACGTGCCTTTCCCTGAGTCCCTGGAGCTGCAGGGGCAGGGTCAGGGTGAGGATGCCAGGTTAGCCCTAGGAAGGCAGAGGGGAGGAGGGTGCTGAGCTGGGGATACAGGATGGCCAGAAGCTCTGGGAGGGCCTTGGACGTGAGACCCTCCAACCAGGGTACCAGCCGAGTCCACAGACCCTTCGAGAGAGAGAGCTGTCCTGTTCTGCCCAGGGTCCCTACGGAAGGGGCAGCCAGTCCACAGCCTGACCGACCAGCAGAGGGCGTGTGTGTCCTGGCAGAGCTGCCCCTCTCTGGAAGGGGAAGCAATAATCCCAGGGGCAGTGTGTGGGTGGAGACAATGAGTCCTAAGAGGCTTCCCTGGTGGCTCAGCTGGTAAAGAATCTGCCCGCAACGCGGGAGACCTGGGTTCAATCCCTGGGTTGGGAAGGTTGCCTGGAGAGGAGAACAGCTGGCCACTCCAGTATTCTGGCCTGGAGCATCCCATGGACTGTTTAGTTCATGGGGCTGCAAAGAGTCGGACAGGACTGAGCGACTTTCACTTTTGTTCTTTCTCAAGAGGTTTGAAGAGCCAGGAAGATTCAGACTGGGGCAGAGAAGAGCCAGGAGCAGAGCCAAGGAGGTCACAGGGCTCAGGGCACTGGCAGCTGCCCAGGAGGCCGGGCTCAGCCCACCGGAGGGTCTGGGTGGGGGGCAGAGGTGGATGTGTGGAAGGACATCTGAGATCTCTGACAGGAAAACCGTGCTGCATCAACACAAGCTTTATTTTTCCTGTTGGCTCCCACGAGAGGCTCAGCGAAGCTCCTTGTGGGTACCAGCCATTCTGACCTCTGCTCGGGCAGGGCAGGTGCAACAGCAGTGGTCAGCGGTGGCAGGAGGAGTGGGCCATGGAGTGTGTGGTGAGGCCACATGGGGCCTCACAAGGGGTCACTGGGGCCTGCCCCGGAGCCTGCCATGGGGGAGCTGATTGTGGCCTCCCCTGGAGGCTCCTGGGAGCTCTGGGGCTGGTCTTCATCTCCAAAGAAGTCTTCCTCCTCGTCCTCCTCCTGTTCATCTTCCTCCTCCTCCTCTTCATCCTCCTCCTCCTCCTCTTCATCCTCCTCCTCTTCATCCTCCTCCTCCATGCTCTGCCGGTCCTCCATGTCCACTGTCTGTTCGGACGGATGGGAGGCCACGCCGGCCTTGGTGGGGGACAGGAACCGCTTGGCCTCTGGGGGCCTGGAGTGCTCCTGTGGGGGGTGTGGCCGGGAGCCCTTGGGCCTCGTGTCGAGGCGGGAGGGCCCCGTGGGCTTATCCCGGATCCTGTGGCCCCTGGTGGAGACCTCGGAGGGCGTGGCGGGGGTCCCCACGCCTCGCCGGGGGGTGCTGTGCTGGGAGGTCGGTCGGTCGGGGGCCCGGAACGCCAGCCGGGATGAGCGCTGGCTGGACTCGGCCTCCTCCAGCTGGCGCAGCAGGCAGTGCCAGTCGACCGTGGAGGACAGGCGGACGTGTGAGCCCTTCACCTTCTTGAAGCCCAGGTAGAGGTCCATGAGCACCTCGGTGACCGGGAAGGAGATGAAGCCCAGCTGGTCAGCGAGGCTCTTCTCAAAGCTGTACTTGTGGACGAGCAGGGACACGGCCTGATCCTTCAGGTAGTCGATGAGCTCCTCATGCCAAGGGTTGGAGAGCTGGGACACGCTGCTGGACCTGGACAGGATGGAGGGCAGCGGCTTCTTCTTGCTGAACTTGCAGCCGGAGCTCTGCGCAGGAGTCGGGGGAGGGTGAGGGAGACAGGTCATCCATCCCTGCCTGCCCTCTGGCTTCCCTCCCACCCAGAGCATCCTCCGCAGCACCCACATGGCACATCGCCCGCTCCACACTGGGTGTGGCCTCACCAGGTCGGCTCCACTGGCCCATTGGAGAGCTGGGCTGGGGTCCCATGTGCCGACCCACCCTGGTCAGTCAGGCCCAGGGCCAGGCCAGTGACCTCAGTCCCCATGTAGTCAAAAGGGGGTCTGCACGACCCTCACCCAGGCCGGGGTTCAGAGGAGGGAAGCGTGCCTGAACCCCAATGGGGTGAAAGCAGGCTGGGGGCCACGCAGAGGAGCCGCCAGGGTGAGGCCACCCACGTCCTCTCTCCACACTCTGCCCGAGGACCGCCCTCTCAGCCTGCAGACTCGCTTGGAGAGTCCCACCCTGGACGGCAGGACCACAGCGGGTAGGCCTCAGACACAGGGCCCTACTCTGGGCTCAGGCTGCTGTCCGCAAGGGACAGGACCTTCCCCTTCTGGGAGGGCCTCCGAGACTCACGTACAAACCTTAAAAAAAAAAAATACCCAGAATAAAAAATAGCCTTTATTCATCTTTGACAACACGTGGCAGTGGCTAGGACCAGACTCTGGGCTCACTCGTTAGCTCACAGCCCCCCACCCCACCCCCGGCTCAGGTGGTGCCCACAAGGGCCTGGCAAGAAACCTGGGTCCTTTTTCAGTAACAGTAGTGGTGGCTAGGAGCGGTGGCGATAGGACCCCTTCCACTGCAGCCCTGGCCCCAAGACCCCAGGCCCCAATCTGGAGGAGGTCACCTCCCGCTCCGGCAGGACCCGAGATGGAGAGGGGCCCCTGAGCGCAGAGGGGTGGGGTGACAGCGCCGAGAAGGGGTTCGAAGACGAGGGGTGGGGAGAGGCCAGCGGAACCAAGGCCCGGGGGGCGCCGCGGGGCAGCCTGAAGGGCGCCTCCGCCACCTCCCAGGGCGCGGGCGCGGCGAGGTGCGGGCTCTGCCAGGGCTGGGCCCGCGAGCTCAGGGGCTCCGAGGCGGGAATGGACGGTTTCTGTACTCTGGGGTCCCGGTCCAGCCCCTCCTGCTTGGGGAGGGATGGAGAAACCTTGGGCTCTTCAGTGTCTGTCACCTCAAGCCGGAACCTGGTGGCCACTTGCGG
This sequence comes from Bos javanicus, assembly GCF_032452875.1. NCBI lineage: Eukaryota > Metazoa > Chordata > Mammalia > Artiodactyla > Bovidae > Bos > Bos javanicus. The sequence goes on from NC_083884.1 coordinate 72,291,969, forward strand.
GCTTGGCACGGGAGAGCCACCTTCCTTGGCTTTGGCGCGACCCTTGTGCTGGCTCTTCCTTTGCTCCGTCCGGGGGCTGGAGGCCGTGGTGGGCGGTGACTCGTAGAGCTCCTCCCCGTCCGTGGGCGTGGCCACCTTGGAGTCGGACTCCCGGGCGGTCTCCCATTCCGACGGGAAGAGCGGGCCGCCGTCGCGGCGGCGGGCGCCGCTGAGCTTCTCTACGGCCCGGTTGACCACGTTCTGCAGGGCGGGGAAGAGGTGGTGCTCGGCCAGGAAGTCCAGCGTCCGATGGGGCTCGCGGAGCGTAGAGTAGCCAGGCAGCTCAAACGACGCCGGCTGGCTCAGCAGGGATCTCATCTCCTTGTTCAGCTGCCGCCTGAGGAAGCCCAGCTCGCGCTCCGTGGGCCCAAGCTCTGACGATTCGTGCGTGTCCCAGCTCGAGCCCAGCGGGCCTGAGAACCACGACAGGGGCTGCTCTACGGTCCACTGGGTGCTGCTCTGGCTGTCCAGCGAGTCCCACAGCAGCGAGTCCCCGTGGGAGGAGGCCTGCCCCAGGCCTCTCTGCAGAGAGAAGGGGAACCCTCAGAGATGTCCGCGGGCGGCCAAGCAAGGCCTGGTGCTGGGCTCCCGGCTGGGGTCAGCCCCGCACCCCCCCACCGGGTCCGCAGCCCCTGACCTCACCCCTCGATTCTCCAGCTGCAGCAGCCGTTTGAGGCTCTTCTCCAGCAGGAGTTGGTCCGTCACGGGTGGCAGTCGGCCCAGGCCCTGGGAGCCCAGGTCGCTGTCCCGGCTGTGGCAGCCCGGCCAGTCGGCGGCTGTGCAGCTGCTGCGGGAGTCGGACATGGAGCTAGAGCGGGAGGGGTAATTGTTGGGGCGCCCCACGCAGAGGCCGGGCCGGGCGCGGTGCCGGCGGAGGGTGCTGAGGCTGGGCCGGGCCCGCGCCCGGCGCCCGCCCCTCGGCACCTCCACGGGGTCCTGCACCTCCACCAGCGGCACTCCCGCCTCGGTCTTCACGGTGGCCATGCGCTCCGTTGCCTCCTCCACCACCGTCTGCAGGCTTTCCAGCACCTGACCCTCGACAAGGAAATCCAGGAAGCTCCTAAAGGGTCGAGGGCCCTGACGGTTTCTGCAGCGGCCTGAACTGCCAGAGGGGTCATGCGAGGAAGGCGGGTGTGGCCTGTGGCCCGGCTTGGAGGCGTGGCCCATTTCCGAGAACAGTGACTTCTTAGGTGGCTGCACCTGAGCAGACAGGCATGTCAGGGTGGGCAAGGATGCCCCATGGCGGGGGAAGGTGTTCCCGGGGGTCCTCCTAGGGCACCAGGAGCTGGGTGGGGACTGGGCAGTAAAATGAACGGGGTTTTGGAGCCAGGCAGCTCAGGCTCTGGACCCTGGCTCTGCCAGCTTCAGGCACGATGCCCTCTCTTGAGGTCCCTCTCTTGCAGAATGGGGGTCCGTTCAGGGTGGCCCTGAAGCTTCCCTGACGTGTACGCTTCACATACACAAGATGTGGCTGGGCAGTCTGAAAGCCCGCTTGTGCCCTCACCCAGGGCATGACTGGGCAACCACAAAACCTCTCGGCACTGCCCCACTGCCGGTCTCCTCAGACCACCTGCGGTCCTGAGCCCTGTGCGCCCCATAGCGGCTGCTGCATCTCCAGCCAGAGGCCCTCAGGAGACTCTGTTCTCACTCTGGGGTCCTCCCAGGCCCCTGGGGGTCGGGGGGGGGGGCACAGGGAAAGAGACTGACAGAGGTGACCAGGGCCCCGCAGGGCGGCGGCGGAGTGCTGAAGAAACAGGTCACTATGCGGCCCAGAGAGGACATCCGTGGGGGATGAGAAACGGGGGGCGGGGGGAGCGGGGGGGCTGTGGGCTACTGGGGAACACGGTGGGTTCCCCACTTACCCGGGCCACGTAGGTAGGGTGGCCGGCCTCATCGTCCGCCAGGTAGCCCGAATGGTGGCGGCAGCTGGCCATGGTGCCGATGGCCGGGCCTGCTGGCCTCCTCCTCTCTCTTCGGTTGCGCGGTGAAACCGCGGATTCCTGTCTGCGCCGGGCGGGGATATGGCATGAGTGTGCCCCCCTCCCTCCATGGGTCGGTGTCCCCGTCAGTCCGTGGACCGCTGGTCCCCGGCTTTCTGCACCCCGCGTCCTTCACAGGTCCGGCAGGTCCTCTGCTCGGAGCCCCTGCGCGTCTCAGGCACGTCCGTGTCCAGAGTCATCTCTTAGCCCGGTTGCGCCCGCCCTCCGTCCTCCTGGCCCCGGCGTCCGACCCGGGCCCCCGGCAACCCACTCACCAAGCCGGTGACCCCTGGGCTCGCGCTCCGCTGCGGTCCGAGCCCTCCGCAGGGCGTCCGAGCAGCTCGGGGCCGCCCGGGGGCCTTTTCATTTGCATCCCGCGTCCTGATTGGCCTGCGCCACGCCGCTCGCTCGCCGGCTCCCGCGGCACAATGGTTGGGGCGGGGCCCGCGGGGCCCCTCCCTCAGGCTCCGGCTTTGGCCCGCCCACATTCCTAGTCGGCGCTGGAGACCCGGCTTGGAGGGGGAGCCTGAGAGACGAAGCCACCGCCTGCCCCCCAGGTGACACAAGCACCTTCCTCGGCTTCTCTCTGGTCCCTGAGTTGTCCTGGGCTCCTGCTCGCAGACTGTCCTCCACTCGCCCAGTGTGGACATCCCAGCTTCTGTCCCTGGCGGACTGGAAGGAATCCCGCCTCTTAAATCACAGATCAGCATCAACTCCCAGCTCCGGGGTTTCCCGCGGGGGCAACTCAACCCCTCTAGTCGCCTGCTCCGTCTCCGTAAGTGGAGCTGAGTGACTTTTCACACGGGTTTGGAGATGAAGTTAATCTTCCTACAACACTGGCACTCTTATAAAACCTGTAAATCTTGCCCTCCTCTCTCTCTCCTACCTGTCTGCCCCAAGGCTCTTCCTAATGCAATCCATCCAGGTGTCACCTCCTAGGAGAAGCCTTCCCAGAAGGCTCGTCCCCCCAACCAAATGACCACAAACCCCATCCCACACTTTGCCACACCATGTGGTTAATGGACTATCAGTTCATGCTCCCTGGAGTTAGGAATTGTGGTTCTCACCCCTATTCTATGATCTTTCTAATATCAGTAGGTGCTCAATAAATGTGAATTTCATCCTTCCAATCGAGTACCTCAGGGTCTCTAGACTTTCCAGGACCAGCTTCCCAGTGGAGAAGGATGATTGAAGTCCCACAATCTAGTCATCACTATTGAACACTTTGTTGACAAAGGTCCGTCTAGTCAAAGCTATGGTTTTCCAGTAGTCATGTACAGATGTGAGAAATGGACCATAAAGAAGGCTGAACACCGAAGAATTGATGCTTTCAAATTGTGGTGACAGAGAAGACTCCTGAGAGTCCCTTGGACTGCAAGGAGATCAAAAGAGTTCATCCTAAAAGGAAATCAACCTTGAATATTCGCTGGAAAGACTGATGCTGAAGCTGAAACTCTTTGGCCACCTGATAGGAAAAGCTGACTCACTGAAAAAGAGCCTGATAGTTGAGGGTGAAAGAAAGGGGCGGCAGAGGATGAGCTGGTTAGACAAGCATCACCGACTCAATGGATATGAATTTGAGCAAACTCTGGGAGATGGTAAAGGACAGGGAAGCCTGGTGAGCTGCAGTCCATGGGGTCACAAAGTATCGGACACAACTGAGCGACTGAACAAAATTGAATACGATCATCCTTATGCCGAGGGCCTGGTGAAGGACGACTCTTTAAGGCCTCCAGTTCTTACTGCGCCCCCACAGAGGTGGGTGTTAACTGTTATTCTCCAGCTCAGCTCTGCCCTTTCCGCCCCGAGGGCAAGCAGGGCTCAGAGGACCAGAGCCGACCAGAGGCAGGCCAGCGCTCCGGAGGGCAGTCCCAGCTCCACTGATGCCCGCAGAGTCACACAGGCCAACACACTAGCCCTCTCTGAGCCGCAGTGCCCTCATCTGTAACGCAGGAATGACGTCACCCACCTCACGGGCTGGACTCAGGTACTGCACTTCCCAGTCTCGCCAAATGAAAACGCTGGCTGTCAACCATGGTGACTGTAAAGTCATTGGTAAGGAAAGTTTTTCTGGATCACAGAGGAAAAAAAGGAGGTCACGAAAACGTAAAGTTGTGTCCTGACACAGGGCTCAAGAGATGGAAGCTGGGACGGATGCCTTCTCAAATAAAACCATTGGTACAGGCTTTCTCTTTGTTCAGAGCTTTTACAAGTCAAGAAAAAGCCTCGTTTCAAAAAATCAACAAAAGACAAATAAGCAATTTGTAAAAGAAATAGTTAGCTAATAAAGACATGAAAAAGTTCATAGTATCAAAAAAAAGAAAAGAAAAGAAACTACGACGATGGAATGCCACTGATGTGATCATTGTCTCCTCAAACAACAAACCAAAATACTTTGGGGTGGAAGAGCAGAAAGCTTGGGTGTGTTTATTAGAGGAAAAAAAAATACCAGGAGACATGACCCAGAAAGTGAACAGTGGTGACCTTGGGGGAGGGTAAGAGGGTTGGTTTTTTTTTTTTCCCCCAGGTTTGATTTTTCCGTTTTACATATGAGACATTTTTGCAGTCGCTGCAAGTCCCGCGCTCGGGGTGGGGCGGGGCACCAGGCTTGCAGGGACCCCCGGGACCGGCAGGCGGCGAGAACAAAGGCCGAGCGCGGGCGCGTGCGTCGGGGCGGGGCCTCGGGCGACGTCGGGGGCGGGGCCTGGACCGTCCGCTCGCGCGCTCGGACCCTCGCGCGTCCTGCGGACGGAGGCACCATGGCCCGGCTTCGCGTGCGGCTGGTGGTCACGGCAGACGACTTTGGCTACTGCCCGCGGCGCGACGAGGGCATTGTGGAAGCCTTCCTGGCCGGGGCTGTCACCAGCGTGTCCCTGCTGGTCAACGGTTCGGCCGCCGAGAGCGCGGCTGAACTGGCCCGCAGGTGAGTGGCGGCCCTCCTGCACGGTCCGGGGCGGGCTCGGGGACCGCCGTCCGCGCCGCCGATGCTCCCCGCTCGCGCTCCGCCCGCAGGCACCAGATCCCCACGGGCCTCCACGCCAACCTGTCCGAGGGCCGCCCCGTGGGCCCGGCCCGCCACGGCGCCTCTTCGCTGATCGGCTCCGAGGGCTTCTTCCTCGGCAAGATGGGATTCCGGCGGGCGGTGGCGGCTGGAGAAGTGATCTTGCCCCAGGTGCGCAGGTGCGGCTGCAGGAAGACGCTCAGGGCTGCGCCGCGAGGGTGCCCTGGACCATTACGGGCTGGACTGGAGCGCCGGATGCCTCCCTGGTTCAGACGCAGGGACGATCGCAGCGGAGCGCGGGGACGGGGTCCCATGGGGAGCTGCTCCCGGACGCGCGCTAGATAACTCACCTTCGCCCTCCAGGTGCGAGAAGAGCTGGAGGCCCAGCTGAGCCGCTTCCGGGAGTTACTGGGCAGGGACCCTACTCACGTGGACGGCCATCAGCACGTGCACGTGCTCCCAGGTGCGCGGGGCGGGGCTCCCACGCCGGGGTGGGAGTGTGCGGCACGTGCCTCGCCCTGACTCCGCCCGGCCCGCCCGCAGGCGTGTGCCGGGTGTTCGCCGAGGCCCTGCAGGCCTGCGGAGTGCGCTTCACTAGGCTGCCGCTGGAGCGCGGGGTGGACGGCTGCGCCTGGCTGGAGGCCCCAGCGCGCGCCTTTGCCGGCGCCGTGGAGCAAGACGCCCGCGCCGCCATCGGTCCCTTTGTCCACCATGGCCTTCGGTAAGGCCCCCAGCCCCCTGGCGCAACCCCCTCCACCCCTGTGCGTCTGGCTGGCTGTGCCCCCCTCCCCATTTCTTAATCTCGACGGGGGTCAGGCCTCCTCCCGCGTTGCCCACACCCCAGTTGCCAGGGGTCCCTGGCCTAGCCCTGGCCACCAAGACCCTTTGGTCCTGCTGCTGCTGCCCTGGCACCCACAGGTGGACCGACGTCTTCGTGGGCCTGAGCACCTGCGGCCGGAATATGTCCGCGCACCGAGTGCTGGAGGCGCTGGCTCGGGCCCTGGAAGGTGTGCCCACTGGCCAGGCAGTGACGGCCGAGCTGATGGCACACCCTGGCTACCCGAGCGTGCCTCCTCTTGGGGGCTGCGGGGAGGGCCCCGACGCCTTCTCCTGCTCTTTGGATCGCCTGCATGAGCTGCGTGTCCTCACGGCGCCCGCACTGCGGGCTCAGCTTGCCCGGGACGGTGTGCAGCTCTGCACCCTGGAAGACCTAGACGGCAAGAGGCCCGGAGAGGGGGCCGCCAGCAGAGCCGCTCGGGAACCCTTTGTGGAGCCCTCCCCACCGTGACCCTGGCAGACAGCTGAGCGTTCATGTCCTTGGCACGCGGGAAGGAAACCCGGCCCCAGAGCCCGCGTTTCTGGGCTGGGACACTGTCACCTCTGGGCCCAGGTCCTCATGGCGCGGGGTGTGGCCAAGCTTCTGCAAGCGCTCTGGCTGTGGGGGGCAGCCGTGACCTCTGGGCCTGGGCCCTACCAGGCGTGGGGGCCATCACACCACTGGCATCATCCTTGTGTGGGCACTCGGAGCAGAGGTGGCTGTGTTAATAAAGTAGCATGTTTCCCGTGAACTAGGCCCAGGAACCTTCCCACACACAAGAGCACGCCACTCTGGGCCCCTGAGGTCACTCTCCCAGGAGCGGTCAGCAATGTGGTCCGCCTTGGCTCTGCCCGTGCCTCGGCTCTCTTCATCCTCTTCTTTGGGGAGAGGTAGTGGGGGTTGGCAGAATCTCTCGCAGGCTAGTTCTGGGGGAGGCCTAAGTCAGCAGTCCTTTGCCGCCCCAGGGGGCGGGCCTGAGAAGGTCCCGCAAGCCTGCAGGAGTGTTTTACGTTTGCCCAGGAGGAATGGTCGTCTGTGCACGTGGGGTCCCTCGTGTCGCGTGGATGCCCTGTGGGTGGGGCTCCCAGGGCCTGGGTCAAGGGTGGTGCCGGAAGCAGGCGGAGCCCCGCGTGGTCCTCGTCCCATGGAGTGTCACGTCACAGCGCCGGTGCCCCCATTTTGCAGACCCAGAGAAGGGGGCGCAGCTGTGAGGCTGCCTGCTCACTGACTCAACATGCGCTGGGCCTTAGTCTGGGTCAGGCAGCCACCAGGGCCAGAAGAGCCCGCTGCACTGACCACGTGAGGGCAGGGCTCATCCCGACTGGTGGCTTCAGCCCCTTTCTGGTTCCAGCTCCTCCCCATCTTCCTTGGAACTTGACTTCTCCAGCTGTGGGCCCTTTTCTCCCTCTCATCCTGCCCCACCCACGGGGGTCTGTGTCTGCTCCCTGGAAGGGGGAGGGGGTCTGCTGCTCTGAGAGGAGCTGGCTGTGCAGCCCTTGGCCCAGGAGAGAGTGTGGGTGACGGGAGCTGGAGGGTCTGCAGGAGAGGCTACTGTCACCAGGGAGCCAGAGCGAGAGGAGCAGAGGCCCCCGGCGACTGGGATGAGGAGGCGGAGGGTGGGTCCCTGATGCCACGGGGGGTATTGCTCGTGTCCAAGCTGCTGTGCTCAGGACGGCTCAGACGAGGGATTCGCCGTTACCCACGGTCCACCAGGCACGGGGCGGCTGGGACACAGCCTGCAAGGAGCCCACGGTCTCTACACACAGTGGGACAGGCGTGGGACTCGGGCTGCCATGGGAATGGGAGGACAAAGCTCCGTGGCGTGGCTCACAGCACCCGCCGGCCAGGCACACAGGAAGACGGCGTTTCCCACACAGGGCCTGCCGGCACTGCGCTGTGTGAGGACTGGGCTTCACTCAGCTGCGCTCCTGGCGGGGTGAGGGAGCGGGTGGGGAGGAGCCGCTGCAGATGGTGGGAGCAACTGAGGCTCAGGGATGCCCAGCAGGGTGCTGCAGAGACGTGCTGCTGGGGAGGACAGCGGGAGCAGGACGCGGGCCTCCCCGTGCAGACAGGACCCCGCCAAGTCCAGGGCCCTGGGCAGAAGAGCCCAGGGAGCAGGAAGGGCCAGACGCCAGGCCGAGCAGACACAGGTGGAGCGTATTGAGAGTGAGGAAGATGAGACTGGGGGCCGCTGAGGGCAGGGAGCGGAGGGGGTCTCAGGCCTCGGGGAGGGGCTGTGACTGGTGGTGGGGGCCCCTGGCCGGACCCCTCTGTGAAAGCAGGGTGACGGGGCCCGGGGTGGCCCCGAGTCGGGGCTCCCCACTGATGATCAAGGGAAGGCGCCGGCCGCCTCACCTCCTGCTGAAACGACGCCCCCGGAAGTTCCCCCTGCCACCTGCAGGCTGAGCTGTCGGGGTCTCAGCTGGTGTCAGACCCCAGGGCAGGGGCCCCAGTGGAGAACTCTGTCAGGGCCCCAGCAGGCCTGCTGCTGAGCCAGCCCGAAGGCTGCAGTCCCAGGGCTGCGGGGCAGGTTGGGGCTGGAATTCAGGGAACTGGCCTGGCCCCTCCCTGTGCACACCCTCACCAGCTCCCCAGCCTCCTTCCAGGAGGCACCCTACTCAGGCCCGCAGTCTGCTTCTCTGTTAAGTGTGGCTGAGGTGACACATGTCCAGAGGTCAGTGTCCCCTCCTCCCCTGACGCCCCGGATGTCCCTTCTGCTGTCCGGGGCCTGGCCAGAAAGTGTCTGCACCTCTCTCCTGGAGACCCATGCAGCCCTACCCCCAGAAAGGAAGAGACAAACCCACACGAGCAGACCGTGTCCCAGAGCACTTTTATTCAGGGCAGCAGAGCAGATCGCAGCGGCTCGGGAGGCTCGTGCCCGCCGTGGGGAGGGGCGGGGGGGCCAAGGCGCTCGCTCGGAGGCGGGCCTGGCAGCTCTCCCCTGCTCGGGGGACCGGCTGTCGGGTCGGAGGAGCAAGGCTAACCGGTGAGCTGCTCCACACCTGCCCAAGGGCTCAGCGCGCGCCACCGGTGAAGCCGGGCCGGGCAGGCCGCCAGCCCACTCTGGGAGGGGCGGGGCGAAGCAGAGGGTGAACCCCCGAGGGGAGGGGCCGCCGCGTGCAGCACGCGGGCGCTCTCCCGGCGGCTGGCGAGCAGACCCGGGGGCAGGGGAGACAGGCGGCTGAGCTGCGCTGGTGGAAGCACGAAGCGGTAGGCGGGTTTCCAGGAATGGCAATAATTCTGGGCTCAGAGCGGCGAGGAGAACAAACCGCGGCTGATCTGGAGCGCTTCTGACAGAATTTGGCATTTTATTAACAAATCTGCATGTGAGTGAAATCAAGTCCCTCATCGCCTTTCTGCTAAGGTGGGCGTGGGGCGCACGGGGCCCCAGGCCTGTTTGCGCGTACCTGGGGCTACCGAAGCTGCGGTCAGGCCGCGGGCCGCCCCCACCACCGCCCCCCCTCCACTGGGTAAAGCAGAGCTGTTTCACGGGCAACGAGCCCCGAAGACTTCAACTCACAAAACTAAAATTAAGATAGAAAGCCAAGGTTAAGTCATCTTCGCCACCGGGCCTCGCCCACGGAGTGCCGGGGGAGGAAGGCCCGGGCGGCAGGAGTGGAGGGGGGACCCCCGGTGCTCGGATCCCTGGCCACCTCTGGGTGTCAGTGACCAGGACTCTACTACTTCAGGGGCAGTCCCGCTTGCTTGGAAAAGACACGAACATTCAGATCCTTACGAGTCCATCTGACGATAAATTCTAAGGTCAATTTTTATTTCTACAAAAGAAGGCGGTCAAAACAATATAAAACATGTCAAGATTATTGAGCGAGCTTCACGTGGAGCCTGACTCCAAGAAGGTGGAGAGTCCGATGGAGGGGGGCCGTCCTGTTCCTGGGTGGGGGCCGCGGTGGCCCCGGGCTGGTGCGGGACACTGGCGTCGGCGGAGGGTCAGACGAGCTAAGGAAGGGCGGCTGCACTCAGAAGGCGGAGGAGGAGCTCCAAGCCACGTCGGTGGACTCGTCGGCGACAAGCGAGCGCGGACCTGCGCGTGGACACGCCAGCACTTGTCTGCGGGGAGACCCGACGTCTTCCGGAAGGGATGCGGGGAGGAGCTCCTCCCTGGCGAGGACTTCCTCCCACAGGCGCGCTGTCCTCCGGCCGACGGGCCGGGGGGCTGCCCTCCGCAGGCCTGAGGCTGGAGGTTCATCCCAGCTGGCCAGCGACACGGGGGTAACGTTAGCCAGGGTTTTACAGAAGAGCTGGACCTCACCTTTCAACGGGGTTTGTTGTTTTTTTTTTTTTTTGGTTGGGGGTTGGAGTGGAGGTTTGCTTGTTTCTCGGTGTTCTCAAAGGAGGCTATAAATCAGTCAGGAGTCTGCACTAACTCCCACACCAGGCTGGCCGAGGGCGGAGCGGAGGGGCCTGGAGGCGGGGCCGGGCCTGGGGGAGTGAGAATCAGACGAAATGCAAGAACGTGGCAGCTGCGAGGGCAGAGAGGAACCAGGGCCTCCCCCCCCACCCCGCCTTTTTTTTAAACCTTATGGCCTAAATGTAAATTGATTTTGGATAAATTTGGACAGGAAAAGAAACACCATTTTTTAAAAGGTTGAAGCAGTGATTTTTAAAACAAAGAAAGCAGAACTAGAACATCTTAAATTTTTAATCCTTTCTTTACAGGTTACCTAGACCACTTCTGATTAAGAAAACTGTAGAAAGTTAGTAACTGCCACAAGCGGACGCCAGGCGGTGGCACGCGTCAATTTTCCAGAGTCCTGCTTTGTGGGGTGTCTGAATGCACTGCTCGGGGCCTCTGCTCACACTCGCTGGAATCCATCGCGGCAGATTTTAGTCCACAGGTCGCTTTTCCCCATATTTCTTTGTAAATTCTTCAGCATTCTTACAGAATTTTTTACGGTCCTTAGAGTATTCTTCGGCTAGGTCAGCCCGGAGCGGGTGCTCCGGCTGGGGGTCGTTCACCAGTGCTATGAGGGACTGGATGACTGCCAAGAGAAGGACAGGGCACCGCCGGTTAGAGGCTCCCACTCGGCACCCGAGCGCCTCCCAGGCCAAGAGGCTGGCTATCCGCTCGGCCAGAACTCCAACCACCAGCACTCAACCCAGCGCTCCCCTGCGTTGAGGAGAGACTGAAGGAGGAGAGCGGCCAGTGCCATGGCGAGGGTTGACCACACTGCACAGCGAGATACCGCTTCCCCCCCCTCCTCCTCCAGGCAGCCTTCCTGTACTGACACCCCGGGGAGCCCAGTCGCCAGGCACTTCCACCCCCCTCTCTCACACAGGTGAAGCCGCCCCAGGGCAGGGACCAGACAGTGTGCCCAGCACTGGACTTGGTTCACGATGCATGGCAGGCCTGCCGGTGTGAATGGTAAGCGCCCCCGGTGTGAATGGTAAGCCCCCCCGGAAGAGCCCTAGGAGCTCCTGAGTGGCTGAGAAAGGGCCCTCTGACACCTATCTGACCACAGGGAGGCTGCGGCCCCCAGCAGCACTGAATGTCCACTCCAGAGGTGGAGGCCCTCGCACGGCTCAGGGTGGCCCCCACAATGCTCCCCCGAGGGCAGCCAGGACCTTGACAGGACCCCACTAGGGGGCACAGGGGAACCGCACACCGACGCGGAAACCTGACTCTCCTGTCCCCGCCATCCTGCTGCTATGCTGCGATACGTTCACACAGAGATCAGCTCCCAACGGAATCAATTTCACTCACCACCCAGCACAGCCTGCGCTCTGCTGCAGGTACATGCCAGAACTAGGCTCTGCAGAGGAAACCTGCTCTTATATCCCCTTATCTGGCGCCACTGCCGCCCGCTTTCTGTATGATTCAGGTTTGCCTTGTTTCTGGATTTTTCTCCCATTTTTGCTCCATTTTTAATGCTTCTTTACTTTCTTTTTAAAAACTGAGATATAGTTCACCATGCCAAAAACTAAACTCTCTAAAAACCGGACAATGTAGTTGCTTTCAGCATATTCACAAAACCATGTCAGACCACTGCTCACCTCACGAAGGCCTCCGTCACACCCACAAGCGCAGCCCTCTCAGCAGTGATCCCCTCCTGGCCCCCCAGCACCCCCACAATGGATCTCCTTTCCGGCCCCCCTCCCTCTGCCATGTCTCGTCGCCTGCAGCCATCAGCTATCTGCTACAGAGCCTCTGGGACCGCCGCGGCAGTGACTGCAAGTGGCCAGCTGAGCACAGACAGCCCACAGCATGGGGGATAAACTGCAGTCGCCCTGAGCCACAAGCTCCGCAGACACTAATGCAGGGCAGTCATGGAGCAGAGATGTGGGGACACGCTGCTGAGGTGGCGAGGAGGAGGGCAAGGCCACGCCAGGACCGTCTGGGGAGAAACCCTGCCTCCCACTGCAGAGCAGCGCTCCCACTGCCACCGCGCAGAGAGCAGCACCCTGTGTCGGACGGCAGTCTTCTCTTCATGCCCCAAGGCAACAAGTACAGAAGAGCGCGACGTCTCTTCGGTTACCCGACTGTCTGGAACAAGCGCCCACAACCTGCACAAGCAGAGCGTGCTGTCTGCGCACCAAGACCTCCTCTGCAAACACGCCCCTGGCTGCCATGGACGACCGGGGCGGCCTGTCCTGGGCGGGGTGCACAGTGGGGCGCCTGCCCCGGGTGCCAGGTGAGGAAGGAGACTGGAAACTCTCTGTGGTCCGGCCACCTGAGCAAACGCAGCTGCCGGCATCCGCACAGAGCTGAGTCTGTGCAGGAAAAGCCAGGCCTGGCCTCACACGAGGACACGGACTTCGTCTGTACAGAGGTCAGCGTGCACAGACCAAGTGCCGAGTCCCCTGGGGACGCCTTCCTTGACTCTGCTCTGCCACTCAGCTGTGGGAGCCTGGTTGACGCCTTTCATGGGGACCTCGTCCAGCGAGTTTTGCTGTGGGAAAGGCTTTTAAACCCATCTTCCAATGGTTCCACTGGAAAATGATTATATCGGTCACCAAAGAAAATAAACACGCCTGTAGGCTGTCAGCTTCCAGACTCACCCACTCTCCAGACTCTAAAACCATGTAAGTGGCTCAGGCAGTCACTTTTAAGAGAGCCACCAAAAACAGGAGGCGAGCACTGCAAAACAAAGTCACAGAGCTGAAAACAAAAACCAGGGACTCCCCGGCACCCCAGCGGGCAAGAGCCTGCCTGCCCATGCAGGGGACACAGGTCTGAGCGCTGACCCAAGAACACCCCACGTGCCACGGGGCCACGAAGCCTGTGCGCCTCAGCTACGGAGCGTGTGCTCCAGGGCCAAGCTCTGCAGAGGAGAGGCCACCGCACTAGAGGAAGCCCGCCCGCAGCAGCGCAGACCCAGCACAGACAGAAGAGACAGAAGGAAGCTAAACATGGACCCAAGTAAAGAGCCGTCACTCGCAGGGGACAAAGGGGGGTGGCCACAATCCCGAACCAAGTGCTTCCCCAGAAACACGAGCACGCATGGGCACTGGCCCCGAGGCACACAGAACTCGGGCCTGCTGAGGCCAGCACGCGCTTCCACATGGGCACACGCCTCAAGCCAGGCCAGGCCCTCCCACCGCGCCCCTCGAGCCAGCGTCCTGCGGCCTGCCTCACGCCTCTGGCTCACGCCCTCTCCTTAGGCCATGAGCCCCCAGCACCCTCCCTTCCGCCTTCCAGCCTGAGCCCACGTGTGACCCGCTGGGAGGCCGCTCCCCCTCCAGGCAGCCCCCAGTCCTTCACGAACACTCCCGGCGACAGGGTCGCACCCTGCCTGCCCCAGGTGCGCTGGGCTGTTCTGCCCGCGCACCCAGGAGCCTCCTTGCGGGCTGCAGCTGAGTGGAGATGCGTCATGCCCGTGGGACATTGGGAAGCACAGCCTCCAGGGACACGGGGTTGGTACTGCAGGTCTCTCCGGGCTCCGAGCCCCCTGGAGTCAGAGGGGCCCCAGGAGGCGTAAGGGGCAGACGCCTTACCTTGGTCGGTTTTGGTTGCTGGCTTCCAGTTTTCAGCACTAATTACCGGCAGACACACCTGCCCCTTCTCGTCGATGTTCGGGTGGTAGATCTTCGTTTTGAACGTGATCTTCGGTGGTTTGAAGGGGTACTCTGCTGGAAAGTTGATTTCGATTCTGAAGGCCCCCTTATCATAGGGAGGGTTGTCCTGCAGAGAAAGGAGACCAGCGTGAGCCTGCCACTGAGACAGGACAGCTCCAAGGGTTTCACCTTGAAAACGCTTCATTTGATTCAAGAGGTTATATCAACTAAAGCCTCATCACCACCAAGGAAGTGATAAGTAGTATTCGTAGAGCAGGGTGCCTGAGATGGACACCCTGGTCTCTCTACATTTTTTAAAAAATAAGACTTTTTTTTTCAGTAGCTGTAGCTTTACTGCAAAACTGAGAGGAAGACACAAAATTCTTCCACACACACAGCCTCCCCAAGCACCAACACCCCCATGTCACGACTGAGTGGCCGACACACCCTCACCCACAGCCCACACCCTGCAGACAGCTCGTGACGGTGCTGGATGCTGCAGGCGCCTTACACCCTCTGCCTGGAATCACACAGCCTGGAGCCTTTTCAGACTGCTTCTTTCAGTAATGAGCATTTAAGGTTCTTCCATGGCTTGTCAGAGCACTTCTTTTTGACGCTCAGTTTTATTCCACTCTCCTTCATGGATCACAGCCTTGTCATGGCGAAAGGGCTCGAATAACTCAATGACGCTGAGCCATGCCATGCAGGGCCACAGGAGACAGACGGGTTACAGTGGAGAGTTCTGACAGAAGGCGGTCCATGCGGAGGAGGATATCGCAAACTACTCCAGTGTTCCTGTCTGGAGAGCACCATGGACAGCATGAAAAGGCAAAAAGATACGACACTGGAAGATGAGCCCCCCAGGTTGCAAGGTGTCCAATATGCTCCTGCGGAGGGCAGTGACTAACAGCTCCAGAAAGAAGGACGTGCAGGGGCCAAGGTGGGAACGGCACTCAGCCGTGGACGTGTCTGGTGGTAAAGGAAGGTAAACCTTGATGCCGTAAAGAACAAATACTGCATAAGAACTTGGGACATCAGGTCCGTGAACCAAGGTAAACTGGATGTGGAAAAGCAGGAGATGGCAAGACTGAATGTTAACATCTCAGGAATCAGTGAACTAAAGTGGATGGAATGGGCGAATTTAATTCAGATGACCATTTTATCTACTACTGTGGGTAAGAATCCCATAGAAGAAATGGAGTACCCCTCCTAGTCAACATGAGTCTGAAACACGGTACTTGGGTGCAATCTCAAAAATGACAGAATGATCTTGGTTTGTTTCTAAGGCAAACCATTCATTATCACAGTAATCCAAGTCTGTGCCCCAACCGCTGAGGCTGAAGAAACTGAAATTAAACAGTTCTATACGAGACCTTTTAGAACCAACACCAAAAAAGATGTCCTTTTCATCACAGGGGATTGGAATGCAATAATAGGAACTCCAGAGACACTCAGAAGGAGACTCTTGAGAGTCCCTTGGACTGCAAGGAGATCCAACCAGTCCATCCTAAAGGAAATCAACCCTGAATATTCATTGGAAGGACTGATACTGAAGCTGAAACTCCAATGCTTTGGCCACCTGATGCGAAGAGCTGACTCATTTGAAAAGACCCTGATGCTGGGAAAGATTGAGGCAAGAGGAGACGGGGACGACAGAGGAGGAGATGGCTGGATGGCATCACTGGTTCAACGGACGTGGATTTGAACAAACTGGGAGACAGAAGAGGAGAGAAGCCTGGCATGCTGCAGTCCATGGAGTCACAGAGTTGGACACAACTTAGCGGCTGAACAACAATTATTCCATTGTCTGGATGCACACCAGTCAGCACGCTCGTGGTCAAGGGACCGCAAGCCTATGCCCGCTCAAACGGAGGGTCACACTTGCTCTCTAGGACCCAGCCTCCAGAGCTACTAATGTCAGAGAAATGCATGTCTTTGGGAGAGAACGTGGGGTGTGGGTGGGCTCAGGCTTCCCGCACGCACACACTCTGCTGCTGGCATCACCCCTCCCCTGCCATGGCACCCGGCCCTCGCTGCTGGCCAGCAGGCACTGATGCTCCGGGAGCAGCAACTGCTCTGGGAAGCCGTGAGGTCGAGGTCAAGGTCACCGGCCGTGTCCTCAAGGCAGGAGAAGCCTTCTCTGTTAGTCCGGGTGATACCTGAGCGCAGGGACCCAAGGCGTCCCCAGAACCAGCCTCGCGTTTGCTAACGGAACGGCTAAGCTGTCCGTTTCTTCTCTTGACCCTGCGATTATCAACACCAGTTTTCGTATTATTCTTTTGAACATGGCCAAAAATGTCCTCCGTCAAACACTGATTTAACGCGCCTGGAACACAAGGCCTCCAGAACCAGGCTGGAGTCTGCTCCACAGAAGAGAAAAGAGCGTCAGCCACCAGCCACAGCGTGCGGGGGCGAAGCGGGCGGGCGCCTGAGGACCCCAGGGCGACTCGCAGGAGGAGCCCCGTGTGCCGTCAGCACTCGGGAGTAAAACAGCTTCTCGTTCGGAGAGAGACTGACCACACAGCTTTCAAAAACGAAACTACGACCAAGTAGTCAGCCAGGTTACAGTGGGCGAGGCACTCGGGCAGACGATTCTCCAAAACGGATACAGACACGGGCAACAGGCTCAGGGAGAGAGGTTCCTCATTCCCTCAGGAAAAAGCCCACGAAACCGCAGCAAGAGGGGCTCCCGGGTCCCACGCTGCCACTGGGCTCCCAACGCCGGCGGCGCGACCCCTGCTCGGGGAGCTGAGAGCCCACGTTCTGTGTGGCAAGGCCAGAAAATACACAAAACCAAACACCACAATGAGACACCACTTCACACCTACTAGGAGGGCTGTAAACGAGACCGACAACAGCAAGCCGTAGTCAGGAGGTGGAAAAACGGAACGCTTACGTGCAGCTGTCGGGGTGTCGACGGAACGGCCGCTGTGGAAACAGCCTGCACCGGTCAAAGCATGAGACACGGCCAGCATGGGGCCCCGCAACCCCACCCCAGGCCAGCACCTGGAGATGAAGGCACGCGCCCCCAGGAAACCCCGCTTGTGCGTGTTCACAGCGGCCTCGCTCGCGATGCCCAGACGGCGCAGACAAGCAAGCGCCTCTCAGGCGGGGATGGGCGAGCGGGCGCCGACGCCACCGTCACAGCAGGGCCACGCGGCACGCGCGGCGGAGTCTGCACACAGGCTCCAGCAGGGAGAGGCCGCGTGGCAGACAAAGCTCACGGGTGCACACACGCAGGAACGAGCACAGACAGCTCAGTGCCCGGGGCGGGGGCGACGCTGGCGGGACACTTCTCTGAGGATAACGAAACCCGTTCTGCCCTTGCGGCAGAGGAGGCACGCCGGAGGCCACAGACCCCACACTGCACACGGGCGAGATGCGTGGTCTCTGCCTCTCGGTGAAACCGCGGGGGAGGAAGCAGGCTGACTCAGGAGCAGGGCTCCGGCAGAGGGCAGGGCTGTCCCTCCTGGAGAGGCTGAGAAGCGCCCGAGGTCGTCCCACGGACAGAGGTGGCTGCTGGCATCTCGTGAACAAGAGAAACCGACCACGCTGCACAGACAGCCCACCTGCACACACCAAGATGTAGTCTGCAGCGCGCCGCGAGAGCCAGAGACTCAACAGCTCACAGACTGTGCAACGCAAGGCCAAGGGCAGGAAACGCGGGGACAGATACAGGCCTCTCCGCCTGAACCAGAACTCGCCGAGACGCCGCCCCCGCCAGTCACGGAGCAGAAGTCAGCCTGGGGGGAGCCGCGCGGCGGCTGCCCAGTCACAGCGCCCGTCTCCACGCTGCCAGCAGCCCCGTTTTGTTTCTGTCCACCCGGCTCCCTCACCGTGAACTGGGGCTGAGTCCTGACTGGTCCACACACGTTCCGTCCAATACGGTGGCCGCCAGCCCAGTGACCACTGTGTACTTGAAACAGGGCTCTCCCGGAGGTACACTGTGAGCACAGAATAGCACCTGGGATTCAGAGACTTTGGGCAAAACAAGAATGCAAACTATTCCATTAATAATTATGCACACTGCCTCTACAGAGAAGGTTCACAGCCACTTGCCGATGCCTGCGTCACCGCCTGAGCTCCGCCTCCTGTCAGATTAGATCCTAATAAACGTAAAGTGCTTCAACCATCCCCAAACCACCCCCACCTGTGAACACCTGTCTCCCACCAAACCCGGCGCCACAAAGGCTGGAGACGCCACAACTCAGTACTTGGTAGCTCTGGCCAGGGCACTCGGGCGAGAAAAGGAAATAGAGCATCCTCACTGGAGAGGGGGAAATGGACCACCTTGGTCGGGACCTGGCCTGATCGTACACACACGGAAAACTAAAGATGAGTCACACACAAACCGTCAGAAACCAAAGCAACACGCGAACGTCACCCACATTTCTGTCCACGAACAACCATCGACGGAACCCAAAACGGAGTTGCCACTGGGAAGATGAAAATACCCAAGGTGTGCTTAAGCAAGGAGGCTGTTACAGACTCAATGCTGGTGCCCCCACCCCACCCAGGTGCTCACACGGGTGCCCTCACCCACAGCGTGCAGAGAGTAAAGAGGCAACTAAGGCTCAACAGTGTCACAGGGTGGAGTCCTGGGCTGACGACATCCGTGTCCTCAACGAAGAGAGCTCCTGCGGCTTCCCTGGAGGTCCAGAGGTCAGGACAGGCTGCTTTCACTGCTGAGGCCGCAAGTTCAATCCCTGGTCCTGCAGGCGACGTGGTCAAAAGGGAAGAGAGCGCGCGCCTGCTCTGCCCCCAAGCGCTGAGACAAGGAAGCCCGAGGACACGAGGGCCCTGCCAGCCCCCCGGGACTCTGGCCTCCGGAGCGGTGAGAAAACTGAAATCTGGGCTTTTGTGTGACCCAGCCTACGGTTTTGTTTTTACATCCTGAGCTGAAAAATACAGAGGTGTGAAGCCTGTACACTGGAGATTACGAAGCACTGCTGAAAGAAGAGAAAACCTAACTAAGTGGAAAGACGTCCTGGGTTCACAGACTACGAGACTTACTGTAGATGGTAATGCTATCGTCATCTACGATAACAGACAGTAACAGTAAAGCGATCTGAAAATTCAATATGATCCCTCTCAAAACCTCAATTTTTTTTCCCGCAAATGGAAGAACCCTTCCCGAAAATCAAACAGGACCTCGAGGTGCGTTACTGAACCAAACCTGGTCTGCGTGCCGGCGCTCGGCAGAGCCCGTCTGCTGACACGGGGTCACGTGAAGGGACGCACAGGAGCCACGCAAGCAGTCAGGGCGGCGCCGGCTCACAGCTCAGGAGAGAGCTGGCAAACCCGGGGGGCCCAGGCTATGCACCCGGCTCAGGCGGGGTCCTCGCTGGCGAAGGTGAGGCGACAGGTGTGGTCCCAAGGGTCAAGGCTACCGATCCTTAGGCGTCAGCAGGCGGCCTGCTCACGGCCACCAAGTAGCTCCTTCCTTCCACTGGGTTTTAGGGTCTGAAAAACAACTCAGGAATCGTGCATCAGACACTCGGAGCTAGGGACTTCAGGGAGGAGTGAGAGCAGAGTCACGGAGGGGGCTGCCGGCAAGGCCCCACAGGGTCCCGCTCAGGCGCACAGGAGCCCGCACCCGCCAAAACCATCTTGAGAAAGATCAACACGGGAGAGCTCACGCTTCCTGATTTCAAAACCTCATACAAAGCTACAGTACGCAAAAGTGTAGTCCTGGCGTGAGGACAGACACCCAGACCAGCAGAGCTGAGTCCAGGAGTGAACCCTCCCAAGTGCGCGCGCGCTCCTCTGCTCCTACCAGGTCACAGCTCATTCACAGCGCCGTCAGCTCGTGACTCACCGTCAGCACGATGCTGCCTTAGTTTCTGCTGCACAAGAGAGTGAGTCGGGTGCACACACACACACACCAACTTTTTCCTACGACTCTTCCCCAGGTAGGTCGCTGGACGGGACTGAGTAGTTCCCTGCAGCACAGTGGGTCCTTGTTAGTAATCCAGCTCTATTAACTTTTGACAAGGACACCAAGATCATTCAGTGGGAAAGAGCAGTCTTTTCGACAAATAGCCCTAAAAAAACTAGATATCCACAGACAGAAAGGATGAAGTTGGACCTTTATCCCTACACCATTTAAAAACAAAAAGGATCAATGACCTAAATTTGAGAGTTAAGACTGTAAGAATTCTCAGAAGAGAACAAAAGTCAAACCTGCATGACCCTGGGTTGGCAATAGTTTCTTGAATATGACACAGGCAGCAAAAGAAAAGATATATGAAATGGCCTTCATGAATATTAAACATTTTGTGCACCAAAGGACATAATCAAGGGACTGAAAAGAAAACCAACTGAATGGTAGAAAATATCTGCAAATTACAAGTCTGATGAGGGTTTAATATAAAAAACTCCTACAACTAGAAGACAGAGAGACAAACGTGTGTAGCAGCTTTATTCAGAATTGCCAAGATGCCTTCAGGGGCAAATGGATAAACAAACTGTGTGCGTTCCAACAACAGAATATTGTTTGGCATTAAAGAGAAACAGACTATCCAATCACACGGACGAGTCTGACGCGCACGCCACTCAGGGAGAGACGACAACCTGAGGACCTGCTTTCCTAGTCCAACTGCAGGAGGCTCTCAAAGCGGGCGGACGAGGGGCCAGCTCAGAGCACAGTGCCAGCGGCGGCCGGAGCCGTGGGTGCGGGCGAAGGGCGGGGGCAGCGAGGCTGCTCTTTGTGGCGCCCCATGGCTGACACGCGGCGCCCCAGCAGCACACGCACAGCATGTGAAGCTGAGCAGGACCCCACACGGCCCTTCAGGTGACTGTGGTGCCCACGCACGCTCCTCGGGTGTAGCTCCGAGGTACTAGCTAACATCCAAAACAGAACTGCCATGAGACACTGCTGCTGCTGCTGAGTCGCTCAGTTGTGTCTGACTCTGTGCGACCCCACAGACGGCAGCCCACCAGGCTCCACCATCCCTGGGATTCTCCAGGCAAGAGTACTGGAGTGGGGTGCCATTGCCTTCTCCACCCATGAGACGCTAGCTGACTTCTACTTGAATGGTGATAAGATAAAAAAGTGGGGGGCTGATCACTGTGGGTTAGGGGGATCACTATGGATTAGGGGGATCACTGTGGGTAAGGTGGGGGACCACTGTGGATAAGGGGGAGATAACTGGATTAGGGGGGATGACTGTGCATAAAGGGGTAACTGGATAAGGAGCGGCGGGGAAGCTAGAAGCCCTGCACTCTGGTGGTGGGACTGTGAGGCGGTGCAGCCACCATGGAAATCAGTGTGACAGCTTCTCAAAGACAAACCCAGAGCCATCACGTGACCCAGCCGCTCCTCGTATTTCCCAAAGCCCTGAAGACGGGGACTCAAGCAGACACCTGCACACCAACGCGCACAGCAGCATCACGCCGGCCAAAGAGGCCAACGAGCCCCTGTCCACCAGTGGGCGGACAGATGCACACAAGGCTCAGGACACGTGTGACAGAAGCCGACTCATCCATGAAAGTGGTGTTCTTATACAGAGTACAAAGCAGATGAACCTTCAAAAAATTCTAAGTGAAATAAGCCAGATAAAAAAACAACAAGTTTTATACAACTCATTTATATAAACGATCAAACTCACAGACACAGAAAGCAGATTAGAAAGTACCAGGGTTGGGCTGAAGAGCGGAGCACTACTACTTCACGGCTGCAGAATTTATTTCAGTGTGGGCTCTGGAAATGCAGTGACGATGGCCGCAAAACAGCCCGACTGTAATTGACGTCACTGATCGCTCAGTTACAGGCTGAACTGACAAACTGCGTTACGTAAATTCTATCACAATGAAAACACCAGTGAACCAACATCTACTAGTTTTTTAATAGAGAAACTTTGAGCACTTCCCTGGTGCTCTAGTGGTTAAGATTCTGCCTGCCACTGCAGGAGACGTGGGTTCAATCCCTGGCCCAGGAAGAGCCACATGCCGCAGAGCGACTGAGCTCCCTCCCGCACCACAGCTACGTGGGCTTCCCTGGTGGCTTGGTGATCAGGAACTCGCCTGCCAAGGCAGCAGACGCGGGTTCAACCCTTGGGTTGGGAAGATTCCTGGAGAAGGCAACGGTGACCCGCTCCAGTATCCTAGCCCAGGACACCATGGAGAGAGGAGCCCAGGATGAGCAGCAAGGCAGCGTGAGCAGCTCTGGCCGTGGCCTCAGTCTCTGGGCGCAGCTGCCCCGGGGGGGAAGCCCAGACCACCAGGACCCCACCAGCCACCCCACCCGGTGCTCAACGAGGCATCAACCCCCGCCCCCCGGCTCTGCCAGTGCAGCCCCAGGGACGCCTGCTGGACCACCACTGACCTTCAGAGCCGCCGCTGAGCTCCTGGGATAGAAGGCCTGGCCCGGCCACTCAAACCCTCCCTGTCCACTCCCTGCACTTTTCACAAGGCCCAGCCCATCGGTAGAGGACAAACGCCACGAGCCGGTGGTGGCGGCCACCTTCTGCTTGGCACGTCACGGGGCCCCAGAGTGGGCGGGGCTGGGCACAAGCAGGCTGGACGTGGCCAGCCTACCGCTCCCTGCGTGAACGGGCACTACACAGCATCCCTCTCCTTACTTTCCCAAACGATGGCAAAGATAAACTGCACACCCAGAGAGCTGCTCCAGCTCCAGGGACCTTTACAGAAGCGTGGCCCACAACCAGTGTCAAGGGGCCGGCGCCTCTGGCCAGCATGCCCCCTGCTCAGCTCTGGCAGAGCGGCCCCTCTGCCCACAAGGAGAGATTTCAGGCGCAGGGGGTGGGGTGGGGGCAGAAGAACAGGAAGGCAGGGGGCACTGGTCCGAGGGTCCCAGTTCAGAGCCCACTGGGGACACGGAAGGCACACCATGTCCCAGCGAGACCGCCTCCAGCAAGGAGGCTGAACAGAGGCCGAGACTCGACTCCCACGTCCAGCAAGAACCCGGAACCCAACGCTGGAAGAGGCAGGGCCGGCGCGTGCGTGCTCAGTGGCTCAGTCGTGTCTGACTCTCGCGACCCCGTGGACTGCAGCCCGCCAGGCTCCTCTGTCTGTGGAATTTCCGAGGCAAGAATACTGGAATGGGTTGCCATTCCCTTCCCCAGGGGATCTCCCCGACCCAGGGATTGCACCCTCGTGCCTGCACTGCCAGGCTGGTACTTCACTGCTGAACAGAAGCAGGATCCCTAAGAGACAAAACGCAGAGAGAGACTGGACGGGCTGAGGGCAAGCGCAGGAGAGGACTGAGGGCCTGGGGCTGAGGCCAGACACCTCCGGCGGGCGCTGTGGGAAACTGGGGTCCCCGCTGGAGTCTTTGAGGGACGCATCTCTGCAGGGGGAGTTAGGAAGGGCTGCAGAAAGAGGGGCCGCTGAACCCAGAGGGCAGGGAGGCCACAGGAGGCCACGGCGCAGAGGCTGCGCGTGTGCAGAGGCTGCGTGTGCACAGAGGCGGCTGGGTGACAGGGAGCTGGACGCGGGGCAGAGCCAGGGCGGGAGCCCAGGGACACTAGGAGGGATGCAGGGCAGGGGCTGAGGCAGCAGGAGGCGCGGGCGGGGGCGGGGGAGGGGGGTGTGCCGGGAGGAAACCAGGACGCGGGCGCACGGAGGACCGGAGACAGACACACGGCCTGACAGGAGCGCAGACAGAGGACCAGACGGGATCCGCCGGCCCGCCCGAGAGGCGGCGGCGGCTGGTCTGCACTGGGTGTGCGGTCTGCACACACGGCCTTTCCCGGGCCTGGGAGGCGCCCGTCGGCCCTGCGCCCGGCCCCGTCTGGGCTGCTGGAGGGGAGCTGTCCAGTACTCACGGGAACAATGAGCCCTTGCCAAGTCAGCAAATTAGCTTCATCGACCTGGATGTTACGGAAGTTTTTCATCCCACACTTGCGGATTTCTTCAAGCTCCTGTTGGTTGACAAAGCACAGAGGGATGTCAGACGGGGAAGGCACTGCGGGTGAGCCCCTCCCGACTTCCTCAAACCAGACGAGCGCTGACGCCCCCTCGAGGCGTTGCGGAGCACCGCTGCACCACCCTGGCCTGGGAGAGACCCCGGAGCGGCAGCCCCAACCCACGGCCCAGCCCAAGGTGCCCCACCTCGGTGAAGCCCAGCCCCGGGGCACCCCCTCCCTGTGGACTGCCCCCGAGAGGCAGGGCACAGAGCGGGCACGGACCCAGGCCGTGCTGCCCACGCGCTCAGGTGAGGGGCAGGACGAGGTGCCAACAAGCCCGGGGTGTTCCCACCATTGGCAGGGGTGTGGCTTCTCTCCACAGGCCACGCAGCTGGGGCGCCAGGGCCCAGGCGCAGCTGGGGCAGCTCCCTGAGCCTGGCCTCCTGGGGGCCCACGAGGGCAGGGAGGCTCTGTGGTCATGCAGACGTGCCCCATCCCGGTGACCGCACGGTCCCGTCCCGTCTGGCTGAGAGCCGGCTGGCACTTGGTTCTCCCCAGGGCACTAGCCTGACGGCCCCCGCCGCCCCCGATGGCTCGGGCGACCAACTGACAGGCATTACTACCCGAGTCAGCCACCGCCCACCCACGTCCCCGCCAGCCCTGACCCGGCTTGCATCCACCACAGAGCAGCCTCCTCTGCAAGCCCGCAGCCAGGCCTGCCTCCTCCGCGGGGCCCACGGCCCTGGAAGCCCCTCCAAGTCAGCCCCCTCCTCGGCACCCACACGCCCACTGCACGGCTGGTGCACAGGGCGCCCTGGGAATCTGTGGCGGGATGGGGGGAGGAGCCGGCGTCAGGTCTCGGCCGGTGGTGGTGGTGGGGTGCCCGGCATGGTCAGGTCGACTGTCAGGACGAGCAGGACAGCGTGTCACGTGAACACGCAGAGGTGGCAGCGGGAACCCCAAGGGACCACACGACCTCAGCTGGTCCTCGACTCACAGGAAAGGCTCCCTGGGGTCCAGGGCCTGGGCAGACTCGGGGGGGGCAGGGACTCTCCCCCGCACCCCGCTCTCCGCACGAAGCTCCAGGCTCGTGACCCAAGGGGGAGCAGTGCCGGGGAGCCCTTTCTGTGCGCTCAGCTTCTGCTCCTGCTCAAGACACGGAGTCAGAGCCTCAGCGAGGGGCAGGAGATGCCACGTCCCTTAAGGGTGCATCCTAGCGAGCTACACACAAGTTTTAAACCAAACGAGGGACTTCCTGGCGGCCGAGCTGTTAAGACACTGCACTTTCGTTGCCAAGGGCCTAGGTTTGATCCCTGGTCAGAGAGTGAAGATCCCACTAACCACATGGCCAAAAAACAGAAGATGACGGAAAGAAACGACAACGGAGGACGGATTCCATGAATTTTAAAATAACCTACACGTACGCATTACAGCTTCAGAAGCCCACACGCTAGCAACGTGAGGTGCGGGAAATAAACACAAGAAGGGGAATGAGGGATTCCACCACCGCACGGCCGGAACAAGGCCCCTGCGCGAGGAGTGGGAGGACAAGCAGGCGCGGGCGCCCAGCTCTGGCATCAAGACACGGGCGTGGGTCGGGCACCCCCCGCCCCGGCCCAGGAGGAGACGACAAGGCCGTGTCCACAGGGCTGGGCCTCGGGAAGGCGGAGCACGCTTCCGGATGAACCCGTCACCTCGCTGTCAAGTCAGGCTCAGCAAAGATGAGGAGGCAAGCGCCTTTGCATCATTCTAACCAACGAGAAGTGGGCACGAGGCAGAAGTGAGAGATGAGGAGACAGACCAGCCAGCCCAGGGCTTTCTCAACAGGGTGGCGGTTGCACCCTGACCGTGACACCGCCCGCCCAGCCCTCCCCGCCCCGCTGCTGAGACCCACAGACAGCTCGCGCCAGCACACTCGCAGAAAGCCCCAAGTTGCACAAGACCGAAGCACAGACGAGAAGTGTCCCTCTCGGAAGGCCAGTCACACCTCCACCCAGGACCAGCCAAGGCTGGCTCAAGGCGCCAGAGAAGAGACGGGGTCGCCTCAAGGCCTGGCAGCCCCGCCGGAGCGGCCGCACCCCGTAACTGAGCACAGGGAACGGGGAGTGAGCGATGGGCAGGAGACCACGGCAGCTCAGAGCCGGGGCTGCCGACGGGCGCAGGAGCAGGGCCCCGCGAAGGAGAGCCGGGGGCGAGCGGAGTGCAGGAGCACGGGGCTGACGGCCGTGCCCACCAAGCTCTGCCTCGGCCCTGCTGGGAGCGGAGCGGCCAGGGCCAGCTGCTGAGAGGCCCCCAAAGGAGCCGGGGATGCCAGCCCAGGGGCAGGGGCTTCCCCGGCAGGAGGGCAGAGGGCTGCACCCCACAGGGCCCCAAGGGGACCGCTGCCCGGCGGAGTCTCTGCGCTGACCGCCTCTGCCCCCGCCCCCCCAGAGGTGTGCACGTGCTGTGCCCGGCCAGGCACATGGCTCAAGGCCTCCCTGATCGACCTCACAGGGGACAGCCTGCCTGGGGACCACCCCGCCTTCCCACAGGGAAGGGCCCAAGGCCCAGACCACCACAGGCCTTTACAGCACTGGAAGCGAGCTCCCCGAGCAGAGGCATTGCCCGGAGAGCAGCACGCCACACAACAGGCCCCGAGCGCACCCCGAGCGTGCCCATGGAGGGCGCATGCCAGCCCCCAGCCACGCCCCCAACACCGCTGCACACGGAACAGGGCTTTCCTGACTCGGCGGGTGGCCGCTTCCACACGCTGTCCAAGCAGCAGGCAGAGCGGAGGACCGCGGTGCCTGCCCTGTCATGTCTGGAGACGGCGGGGCCCTGCAGAGAGCTACAAGAGACACTGGGGGGCGTTCCACTGCCCTTGAACCCTGTCTCCCCACACACACTGTTCCATGTAACAGGACACGACGTGGCGCGTGTTGGTGTGGAGAGCTCTGGCGAACCTTCAGCCAGCGCTCAGGGCCTGAGATGAAAAACGCAGGTGTCTACAGCTGTTACGCAGAGCTTCCACAAGTGACCTGATCCGATTCAAAAGACGACACAGGAAGGGGGGCCTGCCCACAGCACATCGCACTCCCCTCCCGAGCACCCCAACGAGGGCAGAGGCGGCGGGATGCCAGGCAGGGTGGGGCCTCCGTGTGGGGCTCACCCCCCCGCCTGAGAAGAGCGGCCTCCGAACCTCTAGACCCCACGCAGGTAGGCGGGTTTATTGGCCGAGAGGCTGGGGAGGCCCAGCCACAGACAGACCTCGTGCGGGCCAAGGCCTGGGTGAGAGCCGGAGCCGGAGCCGCCAGCCTGCGGACGGCCCATCACAGAGCTGTGGGTGAGGGTGAAGGGGGTCCCCCTGCCCCGGTCAGGATCGCAGGGGGCTGGCAGCCCTGGAATGGCACCTTCCAGGACTCACAAGAGACTCGAGTTCCAAGATGACAGAGGCAGGGACACCCAAGGCCTGCTCTGGAGCCGTCCCTGCGCGGGAGGGCGCCCGTCGAGGGATCACCGTGCCAGCAATGTTCCGAGGCCCCTGCCATCCAGGCCGAAAGAAACCGGCAGGCAGAGCCTGACGTTTGAGGGAAAGGCACAGGAGGCCTATCCACCGCCAGCCAGCAACTCGTGGGACGGCCATCATCCGGAAGGGCTCCCCCTCTCTGCCAGACGGTGTCAGGGGGACCGACTCTGACAGGCACTTTCCCAGCTCGCAGGCGACCTGGGACAATAACACCCACCCACTGAGACCCTAATGTAATTCAGTGCACCGGGAATCCAGCACAAGGCCCCAGGACGAGAGCCTCTGATTTCAGGGACTGCTCGCCGAGGGGGCAGGACCACCCCCCGGCGAGCGGACGGCACGGTGCCAGCCACGGCACACTCAGTTACCACCACGAACACCACGCTCAGCGCCGGTCCAGACTCTGGGAGCTGGTTCCGCCAACCTTCTGGAGAAATCAGGACCCCAGAGCTCAGGCAGGACACGGGCGAGCCGGAGGCAGACGGAGAGCTGAACCAGGTCCGGGCTGGGCCACCGTGCGCTGAGCGGGGAGCACACAGGATGCGGCGGGGGCGCTGGGGGAGGCTCAGGCGGCCCCCTCGCCCGGCCCCCCGCATGGCAGCCCCAGGACGCGCGTCTCTCTCACCTGCGCGGCAGCGGGCCTGGCACCCCAGGACGGGACGGGGTGTGAAGCTTGCGGTGGGTCATCTGGAAGGCCCTTTCCTGTGCAGAGCTTCCCAAAAACGGCCATGGCCGGGTAGGGGCGTGCGGATGTCTACCAGCCGTCTCAGGACGGGCTCAGGGGCCATCGGACACCAGCCCGAGAGGGTGTGGGTGCCCCCACGCGACAGGGCCGCCCACACGAGCACCAGCTCTGACGCCAGTCATGGCTCCAGCCGTGCGCACCCACCCAGCAGGGCCGTCCCACAGCGTCTCAGGCCGTTGCTGAGCTCGCTGGTGAGAAGCAGCAACAAGGTCTGGCAAGATGGTGGAGCACGGAAGCCTCCAACCAGATACAGGCCGAGAGCGGTTCAACAGCACACCCCACCGCCCCCGACCCAGACGAAGCCTCCCCTCTGTCCCATCTGTCCTCAAGAGCCCACGGCACAGTGTGGGCAGTGGGAGACCTGCAGAGCAGAGAGGGCCTGACTGGCACCCCCGTGGGCACCAGCCCGTGGGTGCTGGCCAGGCCTTGGCCTCCCACCTGCTGGGGCCCCGCAGCTCTGGAGGCTGGAGATGGTGGCCAGGGCTGGGGAGGAGACCAGAAGCTCAGGGTCCTTGCCAGGACCGCCTGCCCAGCTCAGCAGCCTCACTGAGTCTGGAACTCAGGGCAGGAAGAGAACACCCAGGTGAGTCTAAGAGGCCCGTTCTGAACTCGAGAGCTGCCTAAGTGTGCTGCAAAAAGTAAACATCTTCAAACAAAGACGATCGCACGACTATCTCAGGAAACCCCTCGCTAACCTAGCCCTAATGGACAGGTGACTTCGAGAGATGGGAGGGCAGGTATGCGGGAAGAGGGTCGGCCTGTCTTCTGGGCCCCGACCCACGACCCCAGGGGCAGCACCCCCCTCCACACACCACCCCCCAGGCTGCGGTCTTCGCGCCCGCACTGACACCCACACAGGAACGTGCCAGGTGTGCCTCTGAGACCTCGCTGTTCAGTGACTCACTGTGTCTTCACACAGGTGACGTCGCCAGCGCCCAGAGGGATCCAGCAACTCGCTTGGGCTCCCTGAACTGAGACGCGACGCTCCAGGACACGCTCCAGAACCGAGCTGTGCACCACCCTGCAGTGTCCTCCACTCAGCAGCTCGGCCCTGAATGAGCCCCATCGCTCCCTTCTCAGGGCCGAGGGCTGGGCTCACCGGAGCCCAAGGAGGACCAGGCCGGACAGGACACACGAGCAGACAGAGCCCTCACCAGCAAGCGCCCGCTTCTGGACGCGGCACCAGGGCTGGCAGGCCCTCAGCTAAAAGGCATGACGTCTCTGCCACCCTTCCTGAGACCCACCCTCGAAGCGCTGTGACAGAAGCTGGTTCCATCAGCAGCCCAGCCAGCGCGGGGGTTCAACCAAGGGTAACCCCGGCCAGTGCCCAGCGTCTCACAAAGCGCTGCACAGGTCGTCCCTTATGCCCAGGGAGGGGGCTGTGCGAGGTAAGCGGCATGAGGCCGGGCTCCTCCGTCTGCTCTGAAGGACGGAAGCTCCTCACCGCCAGCAGCTGCCCCGCCAGTGGCCAGCGCCCTGCTCGGAGCTGGGGCCAGAGCAAGCTCAGGCCTCCTCCCGCCAGAGGGGTCCTGCCCTGCTCCCCACTCCTCAGCGGGCGGGCATCCGGGATCTCTGCTCTAGGCTGGGCCATCCCCATCCTCCAGCTCCAGAGGGCACAGCCTAGAGGGGGACCCTCCCGACCCCACGAAGCTGAGCCTCTGAGGACCAGGAGGCACCCTCGTGCACAGAGACCAGCTGTGCTGGCCGTGAGTTCACAGGCCCCGGGGAGTCCAGGACGGGCGGGCAGGGACGAGGGGCTGCTAAGCCAAGCCTGGAAGGAACAAGCCAGGAACAGGCGCAGCTCCTAGGAGCGGTGTGAGTGCGTCTCTCTGCGCGCTGCCACTCACGGATGGCGTGGGACCAAGGCGGCTGGGGAGGAGCACAAAGGGCCCACTGAGCGATCCTAAGCAGGTGTCCGCCACGGCCGCGGCCGCTCACACACGGGCACAGCGGCGGGCCGCGGAGGAGCCCGACGGGAGAGGGACATAAAGGCCCGCTTCAGCAGCAGCTGGCAAGGGGCTCCTCGCGGGGGAAGGGGCGAGGCGGGAGCCTCAGGTCCTCCCTTGGCACCGTGGCAGACAAGCAGCCCATTAACTAAGGGCAGACGGGCCAGGGCCCAGGGGCGCAGAGCAGAGCAGGCAGGGGGCGGTCCACAAACCCTGCACGGAGACCTCTCTCTCGAGGCGGGGGGAGGAACAGGGTTGGGGGGACGACAGACAGAGTCCAGGCCCGGAAGGATGGCGTCAGGGTTCTCCAAACTTTAATTCCCGAGTTACTGTTGTGTCAAAGAAGAGAGAAGTACCTCTTGAACACTTAGTGATCCTTTCCAAGAGTGAGAACGCTCCCCAGTGGCCTGGCATAATGAAACGGAAATCGACAGCCTCTTGATTCAGCGCTGTGACAAGATGAGAAGAGGCCCGCGCACCTCGAGACAAGCGTCTTCGTGCTCGTGTGCACCCCAAGAAAGGCCCCAGTGCCACAGTGATGGCCCGTCCCAGCCTCTCAGTGGAGGAGCGCTCACAGAGAAGGTCATTAAGGGCGGCTGCACCAGTCTGGACTCACCGCCAGGCACGAATTCAGGGTAAAACACGCAGCTCTTTCCTCGAGTCCCCGCAACCCAGGGATTCAGAACACGAACACTGGCACACCACCACCGGGAAAACTCCCCTCCCACACTCCCCCCACCCCAGACGCGTAACCTCGGCGCCCGAGTTCAGTGTTCAGCACGGTTCCAGGGCCCGCACTGTCAGTCAGCAGCCCCCCCACTTGCTCCCATTTTGGGCGGAAAGCACGCCGACGTGGAGCTGGGGGTGAGCAGCAGTTAAACAGCACGGAAAGGCCGCCATCCCTCTGAACCCCTCATCACGACAGTTACATCGTAATAGTAACTAGTGCGACGTCACCCCCTTTCGAATCTACACATTTCCCCACTGAGAAAAGCCCTTCTGGGAAGACACCCGGCTGAGTGCTGCACTTGAGGCTGAAGTAAGGCAGACTGCCACCAGTTTCCCTCAGCCACACCTACGGGTTTCACTTTTGTAGCCATTTCCCCTCCCGACTGAAGCCATGGTTACAATCTGGCAGTTGCCATCCACAGGGAATTAGCCGCTTGCAAATTAAAATGTATTTAATGTTTTATTGACACTGTAATTCCTAAAAAGGGTCCTGAAAAAAACGCTAATCCTTTCCGCACTTGCTTTTTAAACTAAAGACTTTATCATGTTCACTTTGCCTAAAATAACTTCTTGGCCTGGCATATGCAAATCACTCTACTTTTAATAATGCATTTTACATTATCTGCAGACAGTCCGCTGTTACAAAGAAGTCTCTGGCTCCAAGTGTCTCAGAAAATGGTCTCTGAGGAAACGTGAAGCGCTTTAAGACGTAACCCATTTGACTATTCAACACTGTTTACTTTTCACCACCGGAAATCCCTTTTATTATCCAAGCTGTGTATTGACTGACCTGATTCGGCACTGTTTTTTTTTAACCAGGCCGAAACACTGACTCTCAGAGTCAATGATGAGCATCTTGTAAGGAGCATCCAACACTGAACTGAAAGAATCTCCAGCCACTAGTCAAGACTCCAACGTGCTCCTCAGCTCTCCTTGGAGTAAGACGGGAGACTGTGTCGGGAGGGGCATGGAACCTGGCATTTGGAGCCAGGGAGATGCAGCATCTCTCCCTGGACAGCCAGCTAAGCTTCCCAACTACCTCACTACTAAGATGATGACAATGACACGCTAACTTTACGAATTATTGAAAAAATAAGGAAAAACTTACATCAACGATCTAGTACTCAGTAAGTACTTTGAAAACGTTATGTATTTCTTCTCTCCTAAGCTCTAGTTTTCTACAACGCAAAAATAATTGAAAAACCGTTTACCTCCCCTCTCCAACCCCTGGGAGCCCCGAACTGGGTCAACTGGCCTAGACTGAGGGACGCCAGGATGAGCTAGGTCGAGGTCCCTGCCCTGGAGGAGCTCAGAGCCCAGCGGGAAAGGCAAGTCCAACACACAACTGTGACAAGCACTCAGAGAGAGTGCACTGCACAGAAAGTGCTGTGGTCACACAAAGGAGGAAACTACTCCTTCCGAGAGGGGACGGGGCGAGGCCTCGGGGCTGAACCCAGGACTTCCCGGGAAGGGAGGCCAGGCAAGGGGAAGGCTGCCTTTCTCGGGGAGAGCAAGCGGCACGTGCCAAGGACGCCTAAGGGCTGGGGGCTGTGGAGTCAGACTGGGAAGCTCACTCCTTCCCCAGCTAGGAAACTGGAGCAAGCCAGAGACTCCCTGCATCCCATTCTCTCACCTTAAAACTGGGAATAACAAGGAGGATTACACACAAGCCTGAGAGTGAAGCAGAGAGCAGCGCAAAGTCAAAGCTAAGCAGAAAGGCAGCCACGGTGACGAGGTGCAAGAGTGGCGGGGAAACCAAGGTCCGCTGTGGAGCACAGGGACCTCTGCGCCATGTAAGCGGGCAGCCTGCATGGGAGGGAGTGGGGAAGAAAAGACACACGTATACACATGACGGAGCCCCTGAGCTGTCCCCTGAAACCATCACAACACTGCTAATCACCTATGTGTGTGTGCTCACTCAGTCGTGTCCGACTCTTTGCGACTCCATGGACTGTAGCCTACCAGGCTCCTCTGTCCATGGAATTTTCCAGGCAAGAGTACTGGAGTGGGTTGTCATTTCACCCTCCAGGGGATCTTCCCAACCCAGGGATCGAACCTGAGTCTCCTGCATCTCCTGCATTGATAAGAGGATACTCCGATATTAAAAAAAAAAAAAAAAAAGAGTGGTAGGGAATCAAGCAGCAGGAGGTGTGGCCGAAGGGACTGCGTTTCCAGAAGCCTCAGGGTCTGGCGTGTGGGGAAGCCAGGATTAACTTCCCAGGACAATAAAATCACAGGGGTTAGGACTGTAAGGGGTTGGAGTGAAAGGATTAACTATGTGCTTTAGGAAGAAAAAGAACTTCAGTGACCCAGAAGGCAAGTCAGACAAGGTGAGAACTCAGAGGGGCATCCTGGGAGGTGAGGCCGTGATTCACAGTCATCTCAGTAAGAGCGGAGATGGAGGGACCAACATCAAGACGCCTTTCCAGAAAAGTAACGTCTGAAAGGCATCAAGGAGCGCTAGCCTTTGGGGGGAGTAGTGCAGGGAAATAACCGAGTATCGGTCCTCCCATCCGGATGACTGTGTGGACGGCTGGGTCGCGGACAAGAGAAGGGAAAACAAGGCTGGACTCCGCTGACCGTCCTTTTAAGCCCGGTTCCAATCGAGTCTTAGGAAGTTCAACGACGTCTCTAGCCCTTAGCTGACAAAAGGAAGGAAACGCTCCCGAGGAGCCAGGGCCCGGGGCGGGGTGCCGGGACTCCCAAGCTCCGCGTCTGGCTCTCTGCAGCACGGCTCTGCCCGGGAGGAGCCCCAGTCCTCCACGGTCGCTCAGGAAGCCGGCTCCCGGGCCCTGCTCGTTTCCGGCCCGGTGCACCACCGGCAGGGCTACCCGAGGTGAGCTCGGGCTCCGGGGAGGGTTGGCGGGGAACGGCCGGCAGGCGCGCTCCAGAGAGGCCTAGGCCCGCCCGGTGGGGCACCGCCGGCGGTTCCGCACCCGGGCGGCCAGCGAGCGAGAGGGCGCCCCGCCGCCCTCGAGATACAGAGTCGCGGGTTATTTTTGTAAACTTTGGCCGGGTCCGACTCCCTCCGTCATCCCCGCCCCCAAGACAGCACACTCGGCTCCAGAAGGGCCCGGGGCCCGGGGAGACTCGGCGCAGAGACAGGCCCGCCGGCCCGCCGGGCGTCCGCGCCGCCCGGCCTAACTTTCGACCCCCGCCCCGAGCCCGGCGCGCCGCGGCCCAGGGCGGGGCGGCCCCGCGGGCTCGCCGCTCGGGCCCCCCGGGAGCCGCCGCCTCAGCCCGGGAGCCGCCGCGGCCGCCGCGCGGAGAGAGAGCCGGCGGAGCCGGGCGGGGCGGCGCGGCCTGGTGCTCCCGCCCGGGGCTGAGGCCTAGCGGCCCGTTAGCCCCCTCGGCTCGCGGCCCGGGGCGGCGGCCCCACGCGGGGTGGGGGGCGGCGGGCGGCGCCCCGAGGGGCCCGGGCGGCCGCGGGAGGCCCGGCCGCCGCCGCCGCTCGCCCGGCCGCCCGCCGGCCGGCGCCGGAGAATGGCCTTTACCTTCATCAGCCTCCTGCTGGCCGCCATCTTGGCTCTGGTGCTGCTGCTGGCCCAGAATGCATCGCGGCGGCCGGCGCCGGAGCCCCCGCACTTCCTGGAGCGGGGGAGGGGCGGGCGCGGCGCGCGCGCGGCCGCGGCGCCCACGGTGCGCGGGCGCGCGCGGGCGCGCGCGGGGACCCTGCCCGCCCCTCCCCTCACTCCCTCCGCGGGTGCCGGGGGCGGCGGCGCTAGCAGACCGGGTGGAATCAGGCCCTGGCACACAGTAGATGCACAGCGGTCCTGACCGCAGGAGGTGTGCAGAAGCACCGGGATTCTTTCAGACACCGCTCAGCGCCTATGCGATGGGGCGGGTGGGGCAGGAGCCTGGCTGAGCAAACAGCGTTAAGTAACACTCTTGGAAACAGAAGGAAGTGGAGGCCAAGCGTTTACCCCCAAGGTAGTGCGGCCAGCGAGGAGCCGAGCCCGACTCTGTCCCATGCTGGGCGCCGGCCCCAACCCCCCGCCAAGCAACGCAGGGACCCGAAGGGTGGAATGGAGCGGCCTGAGGTCGGAAGGGCGACCCCAGGGTCAGATCAGATGCCTGAGTGTAAGGAGAGTTTTCTGGCTGGAGGACGGAGGATGCGGTAGGGCCGGGGGAGGAGGGGAATCATCCAGGCCGAGGTGATGGCGATTGGGACCCCGGGCGGCAGTGCAGGCCAAGCCCAGGGTGCGCTGCAGATCACGGAGGCCTGGGAAGGAGCTCTTCTCCACGCTAAGAGCAGTGGGTGTCTCACGAGCAGAGGAAAAGGGCCCTGGAGGTGGACAGCTGGAGCACAGCCGATCTCGGCAGGGTCCGGAGAGCCCTGGCTTCACGCCGGGAGGGAGAAGGGAGAAAGCAGATCCTTTGCCTCCCCAGGGCTGGTGCACAGTGGCGCTCCTGCACATTTGACCAGTATGGGACTTCCCTGTGGTCCAGTGGGTAAGACTCTGCACTTCACTGCAGGTTGGATGGGTTGGATCCCTGGTTGGAGAACCAAGATCCCACGTGCAGTGACTAAGAGTTTGTATGCCGAAAGGAAGACGGAAGATACCGTGGTGGGCTGCGACTAAGACCTAGGGCAGTCAAACACAGAAATATTTCTTGAAAAGAGTGACCCCTTCCTCTTCTCCCTCCTCACCACACCCTGGGGAGGCAGCCAGGAAAATGACAGAGGCGTTGGGGGGTTTGGTGAGGTGTGCAGGCTCAGACAGAGGACCGGGGAGGTGCCTGCGGTCTGGGCCTGGTCTCTGCCCACGCTGCCTCGCTCCTTCCCTGGCCCAGCGCTGCCTCATCCACCAGGCAAGTGCCCGTCAGCCCGCAGCACAAGCCATGCCGCCCTGCTTGCAGAGCCTGACCGCCTGCAGTGGGCGGGCTCCTGCCGGTGTCCACGCTCAAGCCTGCCTTTAATGCCCGCAAACACCCTCTGAGGTCACAACTCTTGCGGCCCCACTGACCGAGGGAGAAACTGAGGCTCAAGGGGTCAATCACGCTTTCCTCAGCCCCCCAGTCACCAAAGGGGTCCCATCCAAGTCTGCTGCTGGACTGCGAGGGGTGAAGCGAGGTCTGGGAGACACGGTCAAGCCAAAGGGCCCCCCTTTCCCTGCTTTCGCAAACCCCACTGCAGGATCTCTGTGGTTAGCAAATAAGGAGACTAACTTGACGCCCGCCCCCATCCTCTGCCTGGACCAGGCGGGGTGCTCAACCAACATTTGATGAGGGCAAGGGCGAATGCCTGGACCGCAGGTTCTGCCAGGTGTCTGTGGGGGGATGGATCAGGCCTCCTCTGGCTTCCGGCTGCCCAGGAAGACGGTGGCTGGGAGGGGCCCAGAACAGAGAGGGATGCAGATGCCGAAGATGGAGGATGGGTCTTTCCTGGCAACAGTGGGAGCTAAGAGTCAAGATGCTGCTGCTCGTGGCCGCGGGGTCCTCAGGAGACAGCGGCTTGGGTATCCCAGTGATGCCCAGGTGGTCAGAGCCCGGGGGCCGGCTCTGGCGGCACCAGGCTTGGGTCACCTGGGGCCTCATGGAACCCAGCCGGTTTCCCCCTCCGGAGAGGACAGTGCCAGCCTCCCGACTGTGGCGAGGATTCAGGAACGAGGCCTATCCTGTGCTGGTGGGAATGGGCCAGTCACCCTCAGGGGGGACAAGGGGGCGGGGGCGGTGGGGCCAGGACCGCCGAGACAGAGACCAGCCCAGCATGGGCAGGGGCAGCCGGAGAGCTGGAGGCTGGCACCCGCTGCCCTTGCCCACTGTGGGGGTGTGGACCAGTGGGCCCCGGAGTCGACCTGGAGAAGGTATACACCGCCCCAGGATGGGGTGGTTCTGGGTGCAGTCCCGTGACCTGCAGCAGAAAGCCCCAAGGGAAGGGGCCGAGGGCCTGGCAGGTCCTTCCATCTGGAGTCAGGGTCCCCACTCTGGGCAGCCCGGGCTCTCCTGCCCAGCTGGGATGGGCTCCTCTCCCGGTTAGCACCATACCCCTGGCTCCCGGCCCAATGCCACACTGGGAGCTTGCTACCTTGTTCCTTTGCCATATCTGTGTTTAATGCCTATGTCTGCCCTAGTCCAGGGGGTTGAGAAGAATCGGACGTGACTTAGCATGACTGAGCGCGCACACATGCTGACCGTAGACCGTGAACTGCACCAGGACGCCCGCCACCCCGGCTGGCTGGCCTCGTCTTCTCCAGCCACGTGTTCACCGGGCCCAGACTCGGTCCTGGGCGCTGTTTCAGATGCTGAGAAGACTTTGGAGAGTGGGCAGAAAACACACTGATGACCCACAAATAAGAGAAGCAGGCTGGAAAGCTGGGGCGACTGCAGCCACAGAGATCAGAAGCCTAAAGCCACTGGTGGCCTCTCAGGATGCAGCCCGGGACCCTCAGCAAGGTCGAGCGCTCCAAGCAGCTCAGGGCGTGGGTGGCAGAGGGCAGATGAGCAAAAGCAGCCCAAGACCCCAGACCCCATGGCCACCCAGCCCAGCGGCCACAGACACGGAGCACGGGGCTGCAGGTGTGGGGCGGAGCCAGACACAAGGGCCACGGGACCCCTCTCCAGATCGGGGAACCAGGGCAGTGGGGCAGTGGGGCCCCTGATAGACAGAAGGCTGTCTAACCCAGAGGTTCTCAAACTTAACAGCAGCATACCTTTTTTTTTTCCTTTGGCCACACCACAAGGCTTGTGGGATTTTAGTTCCCCTGACCCGGGATTGAACCTGTGCCCCATGCGGC
Organism: Bos javanicus; assembly: GCF_032452875.1. Classification (NCBI taxonomy): domain Eukaryota; kingdom Metazoa; phylum Chordata; class Mammalia; order Artiodactyla; family Bovidae; genus Bos; species Bos javanicus. The sequence goes on from NC_083884.1 coordinate 72,329,349, forward strand.
GGAAGCACACCAGAGTCCCAACCACTGGACAATCAGGGAATCCCCAGTCTGCCTCTTTAAAACACTTGTAAACCAACGTCCTCCTTGCGCTGCATTAGTCGCTCAGTTGTGTCCGACTCTGCGACCCCACGGACTACAGCCACCAGGCTCCTCTGTCCATGGGATTCTCCAGGCAAGAAGACTGGAGTGGGTTGCCATTCCCTTCTCCAGAGGATCTTCCCAACCCAGGGATCGAACCTTGATCTCCTTCACTACAGGCAGATTCTTTATCGGTTGAGCCACAGGGGGAAGTCCTCCTTACAGCCTGACAAATGATGTGACTGTCTGGTCAGCTCCAGCATGTCCTTCCCACCCCACAGTATTTGCCAGGACCCCCGAGGCGCGAGGGAGCTGCCTTTGAAAACTGCCTGTATGATCCATCCCTTTTGTGTTTTAGGCGAGAAAGCTGAGACCCAAGGAAAGCAGTCAGGCTCCCGAGTTCAGAGCCCGCAGGGGTGTCTGCAGGTCGCTGGACGATCACTGTGCGGCTTGAATAGCGGGAGACGGATGAGCCCCCTGCTTGCTCAGCCACTCCATCATGTTCCTCTGATGCCCCTCGGGTGGCACCAGCACGGGCAGTGGTAGCATGGTGCCGTGGGGCTCCCAGGGGCTCGAGCCGGGGTCCTGCTCCTTGGCAGCAGCCTGCCCTCCTCCCCTGACTGTTGACTACCCTCCTGGGGGCTGTGACAGATCGGCCAGGCTGCGGAGCCCCTCCCAAAGCCCTGAGCTGACTGTCTGGCTTTGCCCCAGCTGCCCACGTACCCAGGCAAGCTGCCTGCTTCCGCTGAGCCTCGGGACCTAAGCCTCTGTCCAACAGAGCTGTGCCTGGGGGTCCCATGAAGGCATGTGCCCTGTGGCTCCATGACCACCAGGACCATCCCGCTGTCTCACCTCTCCCATTCCCCTCATCCACCTCTCCTCTCACAGAGGACCCCTGGAGCCAAAATTCCCTGTGTTCTTAGTACTCGCCACTGCCCAGTGGCATCTCCCATGGTACATTAGCGTTCACAGGAACCCAGGATAAAAAACTAGAGTATCAGGAATTCCCTGGAGGTCCAGTGGTTGAGATTCCAGGCTTTCACTGCTGACAGCCTGGGCTTGATCCCTGGTTGGGGGACTAAGATCCCACAAGCCTCACTGCACAGCCCAGAAAACAAAAAACAAGCACACACCAGGAGAAAAGAGAAAGAAAACATGAGTGCAGCAAAAAGGGTGGAGGCTTCTCTGAGCCTCAGTTTGCCCACCTGCAAGATGGGGCCAAGGTTGTCTGCGCATCTACCTGGGAAAAGCCTTGTGAGTGAGAGGGCTGCCTGTCTATCTGTCCTGCACCAGGAGCAACACAGGAAGGTTGATCACGGAAGAGAGGCTAGTGGGGGGAAGGGGAAATTCACTTTGAGGGTCCTGTAAGGGGCTCGTGGCTAGACAGCCCTTCTACAAGCAGCAGAGCCTGAGCTGTAAAGGCCCTGGTGCCGCCCAGTGCCACACCCTGAGGAGCAGCGGGGTCAGTAATGGGGTCACGACATTAAAGACTGGATGCAAACGGGTAGGACCAGAGGTCCAGCTGAGTCCCCCAGGAGTCACGTGGTGCCAGGGCAAGCAGGGCAGGGAAGAGCCAGATGTAAGCAAGGTTCCTGAGCTTCCAGCCACACAGTTGGCCGGGCTAGAAGCAGCCAAGTGCGTGTGTGTGCCTGCGTATGTATGTGTGCATGTGTGTGTGTGTGCGTGTGGGTGGGTGTGGGAGTGTGTGCCTGCATGTGTATGTGTGTGCATGCATGTGTACATGTGTGCCAGCTTGTGTGTGCCTACATGTACGTGTGTGCATACATGGACATCTGTGTGCCTGAATGTATGTGTGTGCCTGCGTGTGTGCATGCGCACGTGCGTGAGTGTACATGTGTATGCCTCAGTGTACATGTGTGTGTGCATGCGTATATGTGTATGCCTGCATGTGTGCATGCGTGTGTCTCCGTGTGTGTGTGCATGCAGGTGTGTGCATGTGTGTGCCTGCATGTGCGTGTGTGTGTGTTCCACAGCTTAGGATTCCACCAGCACCTCTGTAGTGGCCTGAGCCTTACCCCAGGCCCAGCCTGCGGCCCCTGCCCAGGGCCCCAGCCGGCAGCCTGGAGCCTGGGGTCCTCCTTGCTGCCAGGTGGTACCTGAATGGAGGATACAGGTGGCCCGGGGAAGCCATGCCCTTTGTCCCCTGCCTGCCTGGCCCCGGGTCCCTGTCCCTCCTTTCTGCAGAGGGACTTCCACTTACCCCTCCTCTCAGCCCACTCTGGGCAGGGACACATGTACCAGATACGTTCCTGCTCCGAAAAGAGAGGCACTGGGTGGTATGATCAGAGCTGCAGGGTCCCGGGTTGCCCAAGCCCAGCCTGGAGAGTCAGGGAGGGCTTCCTGGAGGAGGAACCGCTCAGCAGAGGCCAAAGGATTAGATAAGGTTAGTAGCGAGTGGACAAAACTGGGGGTTGTGTGGGGCCCACTAACCAGCCTCCTGCCTTGAGCAGAACTCTGAACCCAAAGGGACTGAGACCACTCATATATCGAATGCCTGGTTTAAATAACCCTCGTGGACCAGTGCTTAGGACTTGGAGCTCTCACTGCCAAAGGCGCGGGTTCAATCCCTGGTGGGGAAACTAAGATTCCATGAGCTGCATGGGGTGGCCAAAAAGACAGACAAGAAGCAGAAACAGAAAACAACATATGGCAAGCATCAGCTCCGAGCACAGCACATGTCATTTCTGTGTTGTCCCCAACATGCTGCAGCCCGGAGGCCTCTGAGCCAGGCCACCTCTTCAGACTCCGGGAAGAAGCCTGTGAAAGTCCAGGCCAAGCCCTAGATGGGGAGACTGGAGCGTACACAGACCTTGGTGCGCCTCCCACTACACACCCAGCCCAGAGTCCTGGGCCGGTGCGCCTCCCACTGCACACCCAGCCCAGGGTCCTGGGCCGACAGGGTCCCGACCCTGCAAGGCTGATGCTGCAATACAGGAAGAGAACCAGCCATGGTCCCTCAGGCAAGAAGTGGCAGAGCCTGGATGGACGCCCAGGTCTCTGAGGCATCTGCCCACCTGCCACAAGGCATCTGCCCACCTGCTTGCCACGAGGCATCTGGGTGAGCCCCAGGAAGCTCAGAAGGCCCCTGGGCTGGCTCCACCCTGGCACCCTGCCAGCCTCAGCCAAATACTTGCCTCGCAGGCCTGTTTCCTGATCTAGGACTAAAATGAGTGAACTTCCAGGGAGCTTGCTCTGGGCACTGTGTAGTCTCACTTCCTTGAAACCTTACCAACAGAGGGAATGAGTGCTCAGAGAGGTCAAGGAACTCTGAGAGGTCACACAGCATGGCGGTGAGAACACGGAAGCAGGTCAAAAGCTGAAGGGACGTTTGACCCCAAAGGCCCACGGCCCTAAGCATCTGACGCACTGCCCCACGGAGAGCCGTGAGAGGTCTCCGGCAGTGCTGCCTCCAGGGCGGCGGTGTGGGGAGCAGCAGGGCCCACAAGGGCCTTTAGTTTTTCTTTTTGGAAAAGCTGGGCACTCCTGAGCCAGACCCAAGGGCAGGCCCAGTCCTCATGGTAGCTGCACTCTTCAAATCCTCCCCTGCCCCTCCACCGCCTCCGGGTTCCACTTGAGTCTCTCCTTCTGTGGATGTGAAATGTGAGCCTCCCGGAGAGGAAGCCCAGGGAGGAGTCCTGCGAAGGGGTCCTCCTAGCTGCAAACTTGAGGTCAGTCAGATGGCATCAGAGTGCCCGTGGAAACTGGAGGCAGAATTTTGCAGGTTTGAATCCCTACTCAGTTACTTCTCTGGGCTTCCCCGATGGCTCAGATGGTAAAGAACCTGCCTGCAATGCAGGAGGCCTGAGTTCCATCCCTGGGTTGGGAAGATCCCCTGGAAAAGGGAAAGGCTACCCACTCTAGTATTCTTGCCTGGAGAATCCCATGGACAGAGCCGGGCTACAATCCGTGGGTTCACAAAGAGTCAGACACAAGTAGGTGACTAACACTTTCATTTTCAGTTACTTCTGGGCCCTGTGACTGTCAGGAGGTCCCTCTCTCACAGAGCGGTCTCCAGGGTGGTTGTGACAATGAACCAGGAAATCACAGTTCAGGGCTCTGGTCCTCGAAGGAACCCTTCTGCCCTGTCTCAGCTGCCACCGTGCCCAGGCCACGGGCTAGAGGCTTCTCTGTAAAATGGGCTTAGGAGGTTTAAACAGATAATGCACACAGTCCTGGGAGGAGTCCTTGGAAGGGTAGGAGCAGCGGGGCTGCAGGAGCCAGACACACCCTCCCCTAGGTGAGCCCAGGGCACACCCCCAAGTTCAAGCATATCCTGTTGTGATTTCCAGTCCCCGTGTGTGTGTGTGTGTGTGTGTGTGTGCACGTGCGTGCTAAATCACTTCAGTTGTGTCCAGCTCTTTGTGACCCTATGGACTGTAGCCCACCAGGCTCCTCTGTCCATGGGATTCTCTAGGCAAGAATACTGGAGTGGGTTGCCATGCCCTCCTACAGTGGATCTTCCCAACCCAGGGATTGAACCTGCGTCTCTTGCATCTCCTGCATTGGCAGCTGGGTTCTTTACCACCAGAGCCACCTGGGAAGCCCTTTCAGCACCCACACCACCCAAATCCTTGGCAGGGCCAAGCAGGGTGGGCTCACACCCACTGGTGATTTTCAGGACCGTAGCAAGCCCCCTTTCTCCAGGCCCAGACAAGCTGCTCTCGATTCACCAAGGTTCCTTGGCCTCAAAGGTATCATCCAGGAAGAGGGTCGTAAGGCACGTGCTGCCAGGGCCAGGCAGAGGCCTGGGGCCAGACAGACAGACCCCTGGGCTTCGCCGGATGGACATGGGCGGCGTTCAGCCCCGGGGGTCTGGAGCTCAGCGCGGCATAGGCAGCGGAGAGAGGAGCGCGGGCCCGTGCGCCCACCGCAGGAGGTGGGAGAGCGCACCCAGTGACGGAAGGGGCGCGCGAGGACCGTCGGGCACCGGAAGGGGCGCGCGGGGCGGTTGGCCGCAGCCCGGGGCGGCGGCGGCCGTTGGCGAGAGGCTGCCCGGGCCAGACGAGGTCCGGTGTCTGGCCCGGCCGCGGCCACCATGAGCAAGGACTCGCCCAGCCCTGCGGACGGCGGCCGCGCAGCCTCCCAGAAGCCGGCGACTCCGGGCCCGGCGGCGGCGGCGCTGGAGGAACAGCGGCGGGAGCTGGAGAAGCTGCGGGCGGAGCTGGAGGCGGAGCGGGCGCGCGGACGGGCGGAGCGGCGGCGCTTCTCGGCCGGGGCGCGGCAGCTGCGAGAGGAGGCGGAGCGAGAGCGGCAGCAGCTGGCGGACCACCTGCGCTCCCAGTGGGAGGCGCAGCGCAGCCGGGAGCTGCGGCAGCTGCGGGAGGACGTGCTGCGGGAGCGCGAGGCCGAGATCCGGCAGCTGCTGCGCTGGAAGGACGCCGAGATGCGGCAGCTGCAGCAGGTGCTGCGCCGGGAGCGCGACGGCGTGGCGCGCCAGGCCCGGGAGCTGCAGCGCCAGCTGGCCGAGGAGCTGCTGAGCCGCGGCTACGGCGGCGGCCGCGCGGGGCCGCCCGAGGATGCGGGCGCGCGGTGCCGGTGCCGCCTGCAGGAGGTCCTGTCGCAGCTGCGCTGGGAGACGCACGGCGAGCAGGCCTCGCGCATCCGCCACCTGGAGGCCGCGCTCGACGTGGAGCGCCGGCTGTTTCTCAAGTACATCCTCGAGCACTTTCACTGGCACCCCGCCCTGCCCAGCGCCCCCGACGCCCCTCTTCCATTGGGAGAACCGACTCGGGAGGCCGCCGCCAAGGCCGCACGCGGACTCGGAGCCCGGGACGGCCGGAGCGCGGGCGTCCGCGCGCGCTCCCGCTCCCTCGACCGAGTGCCCGCGGCGCGCGCCCGCTCCCCCGACAGCCCGCTCCCCACGCGCGCCAGCTCGCTCGACTCCCTGGCTCCGGCGGGTCCCCGCCCCTCGCTTGACGGCAGCCCGAGTCACCCCAGGGCCCCCGAGTCCTCCTCGCCAGACGCTTCCCTCTCGGGCTCCCTGAGGCCCCTGCCGCCGCCGCCGTCGCCGCCACCATCGGAGCGCCAGATACCTAGCCACCTGCGAGAGGGGGAAGAGGCGGGGAGCCGGCCCTGCGAAGCCCTGAGCCCCCCACCACCGGGCCCGGACCACTGCGAGTTGCTGAGGCGGAACTCGGAGCTGTCCGAGGCGCTGCAGGAGCTGGCGCGCCGCCGCTCCGGCCTCCGCGAGGAGAACGTACGGCTGCGGCGCTTGGGCCTCCCCGACGAGGCGGACGAGAAGGCGAAGCGGCTCAAGGGGAAGCGCGCCGAGCTGACCGGTCTCGCGCGGCGCCTGGAGGACCGGGCCCGCAAGCTGCAGGAGGCCAACCTGCGGGCCGTGAGCGCGCCGGTGCCCGGAGAGAGCCGCCCGGGCCTGGAGCTTTGCCAGGCCTTGGCCCACCAGCGCGCGCGGGACCTGTCTGAGCAGGCGAGCGCGCTGCTGGCCAAAGACAAGCAGATCGAAGAGCTGCGGCAAGAGTGCCACCTGCTGCGGGCGCGCGTCGCCTCGGGCCTCGGCCCCCTCCCCGGAGAGGGCGCCGCCAGCGCCCAGTGGCTCAGCATCGGCGACCTGGACCGGCTGCAGCGCGAGTCCCAGCGGGAGGTGCTGCGCCTGCAACGGCAGTTGACGCTGCAGCAGGCTGCCGGCGGCGCCCGCGCAGAGGCGGGCGGCCAGAGCGCGCCCTGCGAGGCGGCGCGGCGCCAAGTGCGGGCGCTGGAGCGCGAGCTGAGCGCGCGGCGGCAGGAGTGCGAGGAGCTGGGCGCGCAGGCGGCGGCGGCGCAGCGGCGGGGCCAGGAGGCTGAGGCGCAGCTGCAGGTGGCGCTCCGCGAGGGCGCCTGGCTGGCCAAGGAGAACGCGCGGCTGCAGGCCCAGGCCGACTGGACGCGGAAGGTGGCGGCGGAGAACGAGGATGTGCGCGGGCAGCTGGGCCGCGCGTGCCAGCAGCGTGACTCCGCCAGCTTGCTGGCTGAGCAGCTGCTGCAGCAGGCGGCGCAGAGGCAGGACTGGCAGCAGCAGCTGCAGCACGACCTGCAGAAGGTCCTGTGTGATCTCCAGGCCGCCCGGGACGAGATGTGGGCGCTACAGTGTCAGCCTGCCCACCCTCCCCAGGACAACCGGGGCACCGAGCCTCAGCTGGGGCCTGCGAACCCAGCGTCACCTGTGCCCAACAGAGACAAACAGGGGAGGAAGGAAGACCTCCTGCTGGAAAGCCCAGCTGCCCTCGGGCAGCCTGCCTGGGCCCCCCAAGCTCCAGACTCCAGCGGCCAGCCTCTGGACTCTAGGCCCCAGCCCCAGAGGACCGGCTCCCAGTCTAATTCCTCCTCGGAGGTGGAGTCCGAGTGGGCCACGGTGCCCTCCTGCCCTACTCTGGACGCCGATACAGGCAGCGAGGCCGAGGACCTGGAGCCGGACAGTCTGCCCTCGACCCTGGAGGCGGGGGACTTGGAGGTCTCCGTGGCCACCCCCAAGCTCAAAATCTTCCTGGCTCGGTACAGCTACAACCCATTTGAGGAGCCCAGTGAGCACCCTGAGAGTGAGCTGCCGCTCACGCCTGGGGACCACGTGTACATCTTCAGCGACATGGATGAGGATGGCTTCTATGAAGGGGCACTTGCAGACGGCCGGCAGGGGCTGGTGCCTTCCAACCTGGTGGAGCAGATCCCCGACGGTGACATCCGGGGCTGCCTGCCCACTGAGTCCCAGGACCGAGGCCCCACTCGGCTCCCGGCGGCTAGGCAGGGCCAAGCTTGGAAGGATGACCCCAGTCCCGGCTTCTTACCTGGGCAAGCCCAGGCGGCAGTGGACAGAGGGCCGTGCCCAGTGGCGAGGGTGGGCTCCAGGATGGAAGTGGCAACAGAGGTCTCAGACACCAAGACGGAAGCCGGCCGGTTGGGCTCCCAGGAGAGCAGGGACAGGCAGGGGTCGGCCAACGCTCCTCCGGGGACCAACAGGTCCCCTCGTACGGCCCCCACGCACCTTCACCTGCGGAGTGTTGCGGCCACATCGGCCGAGGTCGCCTGGGTGGGTGGCAGCCATGCCCACGCGGTGTACCTGGACGGCCGGGAGCATGCCCTGACCTCCATGGGCGTGAGTAGCTATACCTTCCGCCACCTGCAGCCCGGCACGAGGTACCAGGTGCGGGTGGAGGTGCGCCCCCCCGGCGACTCGATGCAGGCCTGCCGGGAGAAGACGTCCTCCGCTGTCACCTTCGAGACACCCTTGGCGGGGCCCCCCCACCCTCCACTGGACGTGCTGGTGGAGCGCCACCCCTCCCCGGGCCTCCTGGTGGTCAGCTGGCTCCCCGTGACCATCGACGCAGCTGGGTCCTCTAACGGAGTCCCGGTCACCGGGTACGCCGTGTATGCTGATGGGCTCAAGGTGGCGGATGTGGCCGAGGCCACTGCGGGGAGCACACTGCTGGAACTCTCCCAGCTCCCGTGGCCCGCGACATGCCAGAAGATCTCAGTGAGAACCACGTCGCTCTGCGGCGAGTCCTTGGATTCCGTGCCCGCCCAGATCCCTCACGACTGCTTCACGTGTCTCCACTGGCCAGAGATGTCGCCTTTCGGCTACACCTGCGGGGACCCATCTGCCATCAGTGGGAGCTTCCCTGTCTGCCCTCGGAGGTTGGGGCCTACACCCCTGAGTGCCAAGGCCTGCCCTCACGCCCCCCGAAGCTGCGAGGAGCCCCGGGCCAGGTGTCTTGAAGCATTCCCTGAAGAACCCCCAAGGAGGTGGTCCCCGGAGCCCAAACTGATTTCAGAAGGAGGAGGTCCCAGTTCAGGCTCAGGCAGCCAAGCCCAGGGGCCTGCGGAGGCCCGGAAGCCCCCCAGAAAGGACCAGCTCTTTGAAAAGCGTCCCCAGAACCACAGGCCACCTCTGCCACGGGGCCAGCCTGGCAGGGAGGGGACCCAGGACCGGCGGATGCTCACCGTCCCAACACCTGCTGCGGGAGTCTCCCATCTGTCCCCTGAGCCTGCGCCTGGCGAGGAGCTGCGTCAGGAGAAGCCTGCCTCTGGGAAAGTCCTCAGACAAAAGGCAGACGCTCTTGTGTCCACCCCTCCTGAACTGGGCAGCAGCCAGCAATCGGCGTCTGTCTTCAGTGGCGCTGGGCAGGAGGACGGGCGGGGCGCAGAGGGGCGAGAGCGGAGACGGGCACTGCGGGGCCGGAGCACACAAGGTCAAGCTCTGGGGGCCAGGGCCGGGGGCCGGCTCCGGGGGCCCAACTCAGCGCCGTGTCCTGCTCGGCGCAGCAAGGCCCTCGGGACGCCCAGGGGTGCCGCCCCACCGCCGGGGACAAGGGTGGGCCCTCCGGCTGGGATCTTTGTGACCCTCCCTAATTACGAGCCCCTGGCCATGTCCGCCACCTCGGAGGCTGCCGGGGGGGAGCTGGCCCTCCGGAAAGGGCAGCCGCAGAGCGCGGGGGGCTCTCAGGACCCCCACGGCTTCTGCCGTGGCGAATGCAGCGGGCCTGTGGGCAGCATCGCCAGTCACCTGGTGGCCGAGGTGGACGCGGGCACGGAGTGGACTGATGGCCATGGCAGGTGGCATTTGCCAGGACACCTGGATGACTCCGAGGGGCTCACCGGCCCTCAGGGCTCCTCTCCCCTGCCACAGGGGAGCCCTGGAAGGCCTTCCTCCTCACTCTGGGCTCCAAAGACCATGATGGCAGCTCTGGACTATGACCCCCAGGACTGGCTGGCATGGGGCCCAGTGAAGGGCCAGCTGTCACTGAGGGCAGGGGACGTGGTCACCGTCCACGGGCCTGTGGATGACAAGGGCTTCTACTCCGGGGAGGTGGGTGGGCACAGAGGCCTGGTCCCCGCCCACCTGCTGGGCCACATGTCCCTCCAGGAGTGAGCACAGCACCCCGCAGAGGTGGCACCTCCCGCTGCCTGCGGCCCAAACGGGGATCCACCGCCAGGCCCTCCTCGCTTTGCGCTGAGGCATCTGCTCCACACACTGCTGCTCTGAACCCTCTGCCACCCCGGGCCTCAAGGGCAGCAAGGCCTAAGTTTGGGCAGAACCGTTTCTAGAAAGAACAAGCTGCTTCCGAGAGGTTGGCGGGCTGGTGATCGCAGGCATCGGGCCATCAGTCTGGTCCTTCCTCAAGACCTGTTTCCTCTGGGAGTTTGGCTTCTCTCAGCCGTTGCCTAGTATGGAAGTCTGAAGAAAAGCCTGCCTCTTAGAAAAAAAGAAAAAAGTGACCAGAATGTTACTTTTCTATCTTCTGTTCAAATCCTCATTAAAAGTTCATAGAAACAAAGAAAAGGGAACTTTAGGAGTGAAAGCGCAACCGAGGAGGCAAGCCCAGCCCTCCCCCTCCCTGCCTGTCCAGGGGCCCTGGAGGGCTGCAGACGTGTTTCCTCCGGTGGGGGGGGGGAGAAGACCATTTAGTGGGGGGTCAGCTCAGCCCAGGTCCCCACTGCAGTCAGAAGGGCACCACCCTCCGTAGGGGCAGAAGGGAGCAGCTGGACGCAGCTCGTTAAGGAGGGTAGGAGCCACGGGTAGGTACTTGGGGAAGCTGGTGACTCAGGTCCAGAGGGTGCTGTCACGCCGTGCCCGGGGCTGAGATGGGAACGGGGAGGGGCAGGCCCCAGAGAGGCCTTGAGGTGACCCACCGTACCCTCAGAGAATGCGGGAAGCAGCCTGGGGGCCTTGCGCTGTGCACACACACTCACCCCTCGTGAGCGGAAGCTTCGCGTCTCAGCCAGGGAGGAAGCTGTCCGCTGAGGGCTATGCCCCCTGCCCGCCGTCCACACAGACCGGCTTTCCAGTGAGAAGGCCAGCTCGGAGGCTCCTTGGCTGGTGAAGTATCCATACCACACACTTTACCACCTCAAACATTTTCAAGTGTACATCTCAGCCGTGCTAAGTACGTTCATGGTGTTGAGCAACCAGTCTCCAGGACGTCTCTTCTTCTTGCCAAACTGGAACTCTGCCCGCCGTTACACAACATCTCCCTGTCCCCTCCCTCAGGCCTTGGTAACCTCTAATCTTCTTTCTGACGGTACGACTTTGACTCCTCTAGGGACACCGCGTCAGTGGACTCGGACCAGAAGCCCGGGCTTTGGTGTCTGGCTTACCTCCCCGGGCACAGCGTCGTCGGGTGTCATCCGAGTGGCCGCAGGGGTCACGGTCCTGTTCCTCCTTAAGGCTGAATTATCGTCCACTGTATGCACCACATTTTGTGCATCCGTCCATCTGTCAGCGTTGCTCCCCCTGTTTTGTAAATCACGTTGCTGTAGACATGGGTGTGCAGACATCTCCTGGCTTTCACAGTCTTCCACGTTATCATATCTGTGAGCTCACAACCCAGAGTGGACCCTGAGGCCCGCCGGGAACGAGAGAGCTGCTAGTGCACGGGAGGGTGTCCCGGCCTCTCCCGGCGGCCGGGCTCAGGCTGAGGGCTTGGTGGGCTGCCCACAGTCTGAGGGGAGCACAGGTATGGTCCCCACTTGCTGGGAGAGCAACAATGGTTTAGCCGGAGGACAGGAACCTAATCCAGCACTTTCAAAGTTAAACACAGTAGCTGTGAATCGGGGCTTCCCTGGTGGCTCAGACGGTAAAGAATCTGCCTGCAGTGCAGGAGACCCGGGTTTGATCCCTGGGTCGGGAAGATCCCCTGGAGAAGGGAATGGCAACCCACTCCAGTATCCGTGCCTGGAGAATCCCACGCACGGAGGAGCCTGGCAGCCTGCAGTCCATGGGGTCACCAAGAGTCAGACAGGAGTGAGTGACTAACACTTTGAGCTGTCACTCCATGGGAACCGCACAGGTGAGCTCAGGAGAATGGTCCCAGCCCCGTCGGCCCGTCAGCTCTCTCTCAGCCCTTCCCCTGCCCATCAGCCAGGGCCCTCACCGCACTGCAGAGTGGCCTGTGTGCCTCCAGCGCCCACCCTACTTTGCTTCTCTCCGTTGCCCACGCCTGCTCTCACCTGTGCTGCTTCTACGGCCACGTCCCACCCCCGCCCCCACGCCCACTGGGATGGAAGCCCCACCAAGGCAAGGACGACTTCGGCTCATTCATCGCCCGGCGCTTAGTAGGTCCTCAGCAAATGCCTGTGGAAGGCAGGAGCTAGCAGGGCTTGACCATCCCTGTCTGTGGCTCCCGTGCAGGGCTCTGGGGGGGTTCACACCAGGCACCGGGCCTCCCCACCCCCCGGAACAGCCAGGCATGGACCCTGGGCAGCAGAGGAGGGCTCTGGTTCTGATCACGGAAGCACAGGCAGGTGAGGCCAGTTGTGGGGGGGCGGGCGTCCTGGGCAGTGGGAGCCGTGAAGGCCCCGGCCAGAGAAGAGTCAGTGATCGCACATCTGGGGGTGCACACACAGAGCAGCAGCCCAGGCGGGGCAGGGGGCGTGGCTGGGACAGGTGCCCACCCGCCCCCCAGCCGAGGAGGACCCCTCTCCCCAGGGCTTCAGACAACCAGGAGCTTTCTGACGCCGCCACCAGATGGCAGCACAGACAGCTGCCGCCCAGCTTCGCACCTGGGTCGGGGCCGCCAGGAACAGGCTCCCAGACTCCGCGGGCCCCACCCAGCCCTGTTCTCTGCCCACCCTCTCCCCAGGGCACCCTGGAGAGCCCCTCCATGTACCCACAGGGGCCATCCTTCCAGGGTGCAGCGTGAAAGCACACCCAAGCCTCCTCCAACACACTTCCTGCCGTGCAGCAAACCCCAGCCTCCCCGAGGCCCCGGGAGGCGTCAGTGTCCCAGCCCGGCAGGCTGGGCGGCTGCAGGACCACGGAGCAGCCGTCCAGGGGAGGCTGAGTGGGGGCTCTCAGAGCCTCCGTTTGCTCATATGGGGCTGGGCTGGGGCAGGACGTGTGGTCCAGATTCAGGACTCACGATAGGACGGAGGAAGTCGGAGAGGGCGCAGGGGACGGGGTCAGGGGTCCGCAGGGTGGATGGTTCTGGGCCCAGCTTCTCCCCTGGGGCCCTGGAGCCTTTGTTGGGGGGTGGGGGTGGGGGCAGGGAGAAGCTGCACGGGTGTGAGCAGATGAGTGGCTGGAGATGTGCCCCGCCCCTCCCTGACAGACCAGGCGACCTGGAGGCCCAAGGCCTGTCCAGACCTGCCGGGGGGGGGGGGGAACTGGGGTGGAAGGCCCGCTGGCCAGAGGGCAGAGGAATCTTTGCAGTGGGCAGGCGGGCAGGGTCAGGAGGGCTCTGGAGCCGGGGTCACTGAGCCTGTCCGGGCGCCGGCCACTTCTGCCCGGGGCCCTCTGGCCTGTGCTCGGCGCCTCGCCAACCTGGGCCTGCTGTCCCACAACGGGGTGGGCTTGGTTCCCCCCCTCCCCCCGTCACCGTCAAGAAGGCAGCTGCACCCGCTCGCCAGCCTGAAGGTGACTGCGAGGCTCGTCTAGCCCTCCCTCGGGCTCCTGGCCCGGGACCCCCACCCCCGTCACCCGGCGGCCCCCAGGGTCCGCCCCTCCATCTCTCTCTGCCTCTCAGGGCCCGGCCCCCTTCTGCCCTCTGCCAGAACACATTTGCTAACTGATCACTTTCAGAATCCTTGTGTGAAATCTGTGTTCACGAGAGGCGCACGGCACGGAGGTCACGATGTAAAAAGCTTGGAAATGCCCCCAAAGCCCATTTGAAACTCATTCCAGCACCTTTTGGCGGCACGTGGCCTCCCTGTCTTAACCCCTGGAGGTCAGGTTTGGAGGTGGGGTTGGGGCGGCCTGTAAGGTCAGGGGTTCCACGGGAGGCAGAGCCCCACAAGCCAACTCAACTCTTATAAAGCTGAGCGCAGTGCCAGCTGAGGCCAGCTCCAGACCCCAGGCACAGAGGGTTCCTGGGGCCATGCTGATGCCAGGGGAATCCCAGTCCGTCCTACCCGGCCAGCCAGCCCGCCAAATTCCCAGTGGCTGGTGGGGTCGGCCATGGGTCTGTTCTGGGACAAAATGCCCTGTATTTGCAAGTTCCCGAAGAACTGATGCTTTTGAACTGTGGTGTTGGAGAAGACTCTTGAGCATTCCTTGGACAGCAAGGAGCTCCAACCAGTCAATCCTAAAGGAAATCAACCCTGAATGTTCATTGGAAGGAGTGATGAAGCTGAAACTCCAATACTTTGGCCACCCAATGCAAAGAGCCAACTCGTTGGAAAAGACCCTGATCCTGGGCAAGATTGAAGGCGGAAAAAAAAAAAAAAAAAAAGATTGAAGGCGGGAGGAGAAGGGGGCAACAGAGGATGAGATGGTTGGATGGCATCGCCGACTCAATAGACATGAGTTTGAGCAAACTCCAGGAGATGGTGATGGACAGGGAGGCCTGGCATGCTGCTGTCCATGGGGTCGCAGAGAGTTGGAGATGACTTGAACAGCAACCGCCGTCAGGAGCCCTGGTCTTGGACAGCTGGCTCTGGGCTCGGGTGCCCCCAGTGCTCTGAGCCATCTGGCATTTTCTTGGGGTCCTCTGGGCCTGACCACCTCACAGACTGCCCACCTGGCTGGGCCTCTAGGACATTGACCTCAGCCTGAGGGACCCCCTGAGCCACATCCCCTTGGTCAGGGTGCGCTGGTCAGAGGGCGTCCACGTGGAGGCCAGGACCTTCCGGCTCAGTTCCTTTCTCCTAGCCTGGGCTTCCAGCTGCCCACCACCAGCCTTCCCACTGCCACCCCACCTGCCCCCACTGCCTTCGGCTGCCCCTCCCAGGAGCAGGGACAGCCTGCAGGCACCGTCCCCTGGCCTGGATACTCATTAACTCTGCTGCCTACCCTATCAGACTGGGTCTTCCCCCCCTCCTCGTACCCTGCATGCAGGCATCTTGACCTGGCGACCTGGCGTGGAGCAGACATCAAACCAGACGCCGCCTTAAGAAAGGCTTGGCCCGGGGCTCTCGGTGGCCACACTTCCCGGTGAGAACTGACCTTCAGGGAGCCCTCAGCCAGTGCCCCAGCCCACGTACGCTGGAGGCCACCCTCCCAGGGGTGTAATTATTTCCCCTTTTCACAGATGGAGAAACTCGGGCTCGGAGAGGGGAGGTCATTCATCAAGGTCGTTCCGCGAACCGGTGGCTGAGCAGGGGGTCTGAGTCCAGGTGTGTCCCTTTGCCCCCTGCCCTTATCTACGGGACGATTCCTTCCCCCAGCCTGGGGGCAGGGCCTGGGTCTAGGGAGGAGACCAGAGGCAGGGATGGTCAGGAATTCAAATTGGTAGAACTGGTGGGGGAGGGCCGGAGTGCCTGGGAGTGGCCGGCAGTGAGGGCTTGGGCAACCGGGCCCTCTGTGTGCAGGGCTCCAGGGGAGGGGGCAGCGAACGGGCAAGACTCTGCTGAGTCAGAGACGCCCCGGGGGCTCGGGGGGAGGCGTCAGGCAGGTAGTGCGGGCTGGGGCGGGTGGAGCACCCAGGGTGGTGGGCCAAGGGGCAGAACTGGGTGCTGGGGCCCCAGCCCGGGGTCATCGGGATTTAAGGAGAAAAGAGGCCTCCCAGAGGGCAGGGGGCCACCCTTTCCAGAGGAGGGAGTGGTCAGCCCCACAAGGTCAGGCCAGATAAGGGCCACTGGGCCCAGCCTCCCTCGTGACTGCGACCAGAGGCTGCTGCCCCAGCCCAGGGGCTTCCTGGTGTGTGCAGCCACGAGGGAGCTGGCCCCTCCCCCACCAGGCAGGAAGCCCCCCCTACCCCCAGGCTCTTCCCCCAACTCCCCGAAGCAAAGCAAACGGGGACGCTGGAATTTGGAAGCTCCCAGGGTTCCCCACTCCGAGCAGCCTTGGTCCACCCCATCCCATTGGCAGCCAACCGGGCAGAGCCCCCCAGGCCCTGCCCCCCCAGCTGGGATTCAGGGTCTGCCTTCTCTCCTCCTGCCCCTCTCTGCCCACCTCTCCCCACTCCTCATCGAGAGGCTCCTGCCTGCCCACCCGAGCCGTATGGGTAGAGACCGCTCGCGACCCCATTTCACAGGCGGGGAAACCGAGGCTGATAGAAGTCAGCTCAAAGGCAGTGGGCGTCAGTGGCCCGGCCAGGATCTGGATCCTGCTCCAACTGCCTCGCCATGGGCTTCTCCAGAAACAGGCCTGCCAGCCTTCCCCACTCAGCCGGGACCGGGCCCCACCTTCAACCGTCCAACTCACCGGGGCCAGGCGCCCAGGCTGCAGTCTCCTGCAGACAGACCTCACAACAGACCCTGCCAGTCTGATGGTGGAGGCTACCAGGAAGCTGGGGAGCAAGGTGCGGGGTGACCAGGAGTGCGAGGCGCAGGCCCGTGAGAGTCTGTAAGCAAGCAGGGGGTCGGCAGAGCTTTCCAAGAAAGGGAGGCTTCACTGAGATTTTTGGCTTTACTTCCTGGTTCATTCCCTTTCTTTCTTTCTTTTTTGGCTGTGCTGTGCCACGTGTGGGATGTCAGCAGTTCCCCAAGCAGGGAATGAACCCACACCCCCTGCAGTGGAAGTGCAGAGTCTTAACCACTGGACCACCCAGGAATTCCCTGTTTTTCTAAATAAAGAAATAACAGAAACAATACGTAGACACGATGTTAACAATCCAGCAATACGGGACCACCTGGAGTTAAATGTGAAGTCTCACTCCCCACCCCTCCCCCACACCCACTGCTCCCATGGGTCTCCTGCCCAGGCTTTCTTTAGGAATTTACAACCATATATAGGAATGGAAGCAGGCTTTCCTGGTGGCTCAGGGGTGAAGAATCCGCCTGCCAAGCAGGAGATGCCGGTTCGATCCCTGGGTCAGGAAGATCCCCTGGAGAAGGAAAAGGCAACCCACTCCAGTGTTCTTGCCTGGAGAATTCCATGGACAGAGGAACCTGGAGGGCTACAAGTCCATGGGGTCACGAAAGGGTCGGACTTAGCAACTGAACGACAGGAATGGAAACACATTTATAATTTCTAAAACCTGTAAAGGAGATGACATGGTCCACACTGTTCTGGATCTTGCTTCTCCCACTTGGCGGACTGTCTCCGCCGACTTAACAGTATAAACCTCCCACCCCTTCTGACCTGTCTAGGGACGGTGGCATCGTCTTTGGCTGGGCTCCAGGGCTGTCTTGCCTCCTCTGGGTTACCGGTGGACCAGGCTCCCCCGCATGCCTCCCGCACATACTTTTTCAAGACCCCAGACGCTGGCCCAGGCTGACAATGTTGCCCGCCTCCCAACTCTCATCACACACCCTGTGAGCTTCTGCGTCTGACACCAACCCTGCCAGCCTCCTCCTCTGGGTGCCCCGCAAAGCTTTCTGCCCCATCAGGAGTTTGTACGCTCTGCTCCCCTGCCTGGACTCGCCCTGCCTTCCACCCAGAGTCTGGCGTTTGGGTCGCACCTATCCATTCACTCACACGCGCCCCAAATTGTTTCTGATCACAGTCCTGGGCAGGGTGTCAGGTGTCAATGTCTCGTTGAATGACACTCAACTAGGGGGGATGTGGCCTCTCTGGGCGTTCACGGTGCCTGGCTCTGCCTGGGGCTGAGGGACTGCAAAGTGAGGGGTGGGGCTGGTGAGGGAGAGACCCTGTCCCCAGGCAGGGCTTTCACTGGACGGAAGGTGTGTGGGGACAGCCTCTCTTCAGATTTTCGAGAGGCTGCCTGTCGGAGTTGGGGCTGCACTCTGCAGTGGAACCTGGGGAGGGTGACCTCAGCGTTTCTGAGCCTCATCTGTAAAGTGGGGCAGTAACATATGCCTCTCCTATGATGTCAAAGAGCAGCAAGCCCAAGTGTGTGACGTGCTTTGCCAGTCCCTAGAGTCTTGGCCGCCGGTACCAGCCACTTGAATTCAGGCGGAATTGCTGCCCTTCCAAGGGAAATTCAGCTTCCTTGCTGGACGACCCAGACACCAAGTTTCTGCAGCGCCGCTCTGTCTACTGTGTGCACCACCTGCCACACCGCCCCTTGTGACGAGAATGAATGAGGCCCTCGCGGCTTGGGAGAAGCAACGGATGGGGTGCATTGCTGCGGAGGGAAGGGGGTTGGAGAGACTCATTCACCGCTTTGACTTTTCATCGCATGCCTGTCTGAGGTCAGGCATGAGCTGGGTACTGGGTCTACAAGAACAAACAAGAGAGTCTTCCTGCCCTTAAGGCACCTGTCCAGCAGCCGCGCTGGGTCGGGGCAGGCAGCCTGGGACTGCGGTGGGGGCCCTTCCTAAAGGGGGTGATGTCTGAGTTGGCTATGAGCTCTTCAGGCAGTGGTGTCGGCGGGGAGGAAGAAGGGTGCCCAGGTGGCAGGAGCCCGGGGTGCTGATGCCCGGGCATGGGAGAAGTCGCAGTATGTACAAGAAACGGAGTTTTCTGATGTGGCTTGGGACAGGTTCAGGGGACGGGAGGCAGGTGAGATGTGGTATTATATGGCACATACTTACACTAAAATACTATTGTTTATCTGAGATGCAAATTTTAATCGGGCATCTGTATTTTTTAAATCTTGCTGTCTTGTGAAGAAGCAGTGATTTACCCTTCGGGGATATTTTGTGTTTCATTTTTTCCTTTTTTTTTTTTTAAAATCAGAAGAGATGATGGTAGAAGTAGCAGATGGTGGGGGGAGGGCAGGGATAACCCAGGTACTTGGAAGTAGCATATACACACTGCTATGCAGAAAAGAGATGAGCAACAGGCAGCGACTGTGTAGCACTGGGAGCTATGCTCTGCTTTTTGTAATTACCTATGTGGGAAAAGAATTTGAAAAAGAACTATATATGTGTTTGTGTGTATATGGTGGTGATTTAGTTGCTAAGTTATGTCTGACTTTTTGCGACCCCATGAACTGTAGCCCCCAGGCTGCTCTGTCCATGGGATTTTCCAGACAAGAATGCAGCAGTGGGTAGCCATTTCCTTCTCCAGGGGATCTTCCCGACCCAGGGATCAAACCCGGGTCTGCTGCTTGACAGGCAGCTTCTTTACCACTGAGCCATCTGGAAAGCCTTGTGTGTGTTGGTGTGTGTGTGTGTGTGTGTACAAACTGAATCACGTTACTGTACATCTGAAACTAACACAATACTGTAAATCAACAATAGCTCAGTTTTGTAAAGAAGTAGCCGATCAGCTCTCTTTCACTGCTGAGCCACCCTCCATGACACAGCAATCAGAGTTCCTTTGCCCATGACTTGCCGAAGCCTGACTCTGCTCTACCTGCCCAGCATCCTCTCATTGGATCCTCCTGGGATACCCCCCAGGCAGGTGCCATGACTATTCCCAAGTGACTGATGGGAAAGTTGATCGGAGAGGTTAGGTTCTGTACAGACACATACAATCCAGAGAGCTGAGACAAGAAAAATATATCTGGCTCCCACTGGTTCTCCCAGCCCGCCACCCTGTGCTTTTTCTAGTTCTGGAT